>NW_025408585.1:0-1396812 GCF_019650295.1 Cercospora kikuchii | reverse complement strand
GTGACAGTATGGCTCCACATGGTATGCTTTGCTTTCACAGCGGAGCGCAACTTGCTACTGCTCTTACCCCAGCGCGACCCAACTGACTTATCAACCACAGTTACTGCAACTCGATAGTGCAGTGTCTGTACTACTCGAAGCCCTTTCGAGAAAACGTCATCAACTTTCCCTCGCCCGACTTTCTCGAACAAGTACGCTCGAAGCAATCGAACGGCGCGCCACTATCACCGCGAACATCAACGACTCCCTACCCGAACCCCACATCACCCGCACGAAAGGTAAATGTGCCTGGGTCACCTGGGCCGGGCGGGATCAAACCAGACGAGGACAAGAACTCGCCCGATAACAGAAAGAAGAGGGCATTGACAGATGGCCCAGTGCTGGATATGCAGGCAGAAAAGGCTAACGACTATGGCATGGAAGAGTCGTTATTTACATCATTACGAGACATCTTCGAAGCCATCATCAAAAACCAATCACGGATAGGAGTGGTCAGTCCGCACCGCTTTCTGGAGATTCTGCGGCGAGACAATGAAATGTTCAGATCAGCCATGCACCAGGATGCGCATGAGTTTCTGAATCTGTTGTTGAACCAAGTAGTTGATAATGTGGAGCTGTTCGCGAAGCAGCATCCTCAGCTCGTTGCGCCACCCTCTGCGAATGGAAGTGCGCCAGAAACGAAGGAGCTCGCGTTGACAAAAACGCAAAGCGCAACCGCGGCCGCCCGGCCTCTGGACACACACTGGGTTCACGATCTCTTCGAGGGTGTCCTCACGTCAGAAACCAGATGTCTGACCTGCGAAAATACTTCACAAAGAGACGAGGCATTCCTGGACTTATCCGTGGATCTGGATGCACATAGTTCTGTCACCTCTTGTCTGCGGAAGTTTTCGGAAGAAGAGATGCTTTGCGAGAGGAACAAGTTTCATTGCGACAATTGTGGTGGGTTGCAAGAAGCGGAGAAGAGGATGAAAATTAAGAGATTACCACGGATCCTGGCCTTACATCTCAAACGATTCAAGTACACGGAAGATTTGCAGCGCTTACAGAAGCTCTTTCACAGGGTCGTGTATCCATTCTATCTACGGCTTTTCAATACCACGGACGAAGCAGAGGATCCGGATCGATTGTACGAGCTATATTCTGTGGTTGTGCATATCGGTGGAGGACCGTACCATGGCCATTATGTCAGCATTGTCAAGACGGAGGACCGAGGGTGGCTCCTGTTTGACGATGAGCTAGTGGAACCGGTCAGCAAGGATTACGTCCAGCAGTTCTTTGGAGGCGAGCCTATTCCCGGTGTCCAAGACGCGAAGCAACTGGCTTGTGCGTATGTGCTGTTCTACCAGGAGACGACAATGGAGAAGATGCTCAAAGAACAAGAAATGGAAGGCCAGCGCGCATCGGCAGCAGCGACTGCGAGAACATCTGAAGGAGACTCAAAGGAGGGCTTGACCTCTCCTCTGAAGACCCAATTTGGCAACGGCTTGTTCCATGCCAATACGAATGTCCAGAGCTCAATCCAAGAAGAGCCGGCGTATGCAGAGATGCAACCGATTCGACATGCGAGTACGACACCCAATTTCGAGCACGCCTTGCTCAATGACCCTCCAGCGCCCGTCATGCCTACCAAGAGCAAGAAAGAACTCAAGGCAGAACAGAAGGAATTGAAAGCGGAGCAAAAGGAAAGGAAGGCTGCAGAGAAAGCCGCTCTCAAGGAGAAAGAAGCCGAATACCGCGAAGCATCTCGAAAACGAATGGAGGCATATAAGCAAACCGAGGAAAACCTCAAACGTGCTCTCGAAGAATCAAAGGCCACGGCTGCAGCAGAAGCCGAGTCGCGCAGCCGTGAGAACGGCGATAGTAGCAGCAATGCTGCAAACGGTGCCTCACAAACTGCAGCCTCCACCTCCACCGCAACGAACGGCGAAGAAGAGAAGAGCGAGAAGCGTAAATCCGGATTTTCGAGATTCAGCAGAACGAGTATCAGCTTGCGAAAGAAACCTAGTATCTTTGAAAAGAAGGACAAGACGCAATCCCCTCATCACGAAAAGGCGCCGAGCATGCCGCCCTTACCTTCTCATACTCTACAGCAGCAGCAGAAAGAGAAGGAGGAATTCGGAGAGAAAGAAAAGGGCTTCTTCTTCAAGAACGCGAACGGGTCGACCACTCATCATGA
This sequence comes from Cercospora kikuchii, assembly GCF_019650295.1. NCBI lineage: Eukaryota > Fungi > Ascomycota > Dothideomycetes > Mycosphaerellales > Mycosphaerellaceae > Cercospora > Cercospora kikuchii. Next base: position 1,394,633 of record NW_025408585.1, on the reverse strand, counting down.
ACATGAGCAACGTCACTCTGGTGGGGACTATAAGACACATCATGTTGTGCAAACGACGCCCATGGGAACGCAGTACGAGGTCGGGAACAATCACCACGTCTACAGCCCTTCGAATCCTTCGCCGCCGAATGTGCACGAGGTGACTTCGCCTCCCGTGCCTCCAATGCCGACAAGGGCGATGACGGGAGGAGAAAGTAGAGGAAAAGACGGGACACACACGCACAAGAAGAATCGGTTCAGTTTGGGGAGGAAGAAGTCGAGTTTGTTGCATTGAACGGCTCGGTGGAAGGACCACTTCCAGCAAAGAATTTGTGGGGAGACAGCGGTGGTGGGGAGGATGTTATGATTTTGGAATGGCGAGCATAGCGATATGGATGGAATACGCATTTTGGGGCATGCCTTGGTTTTCCTGTTCTGATTTGGGTCTTCACAAAAGAAGGGTCGACGACAGGGGGCCAAAACAGCTTGGGAACAGAACGAAAGGTATAAAGGAAGGAACAACACTTCTTGTACATGAGATGCTCCTTCTTGTGCATAGTATATATCTTTTCAGAGAAGATAGGATTTTGGGAATGATGATGAAAATGACAAGGACACGACATTCGGAAATGGTATATTCAAACCATTGCACTGTTCATGACGGTGTGAAGTTCATGTCAGAATGAATTTTGGGGTTTGTTGCTCTCTTACTGAGCTATATTCTCTATTATTCGTAATTTGTTGATTGCTGGTTGCTGGAGGCACATGATCATACCTGCACGCTGTGTTTATCCTCGCCGACCAGGGACATGTTCCGCTTCTGCATCCTGCTCCTCCTCGCCGCGCTGGCTTGTCTTCAAACACTCTCCTAATTTCATGAGGGGGTTCGTGCAGTGAGCTGCATATGTCTGGTTGTGTCTGGGTGGATTGTGCTCGTGGAGCATTCCTCACTCGCCAGACGTGGATACCCTGCCTGCTTGCTTCATGGCGAGTAGCTCGCGTCTGTGCCTGCTGTCCTGCTCCCCAGCTCGTCTCTGTAGTTCACCAGCCCTCTTCGGCCGCTGTGCCGCACCATGTTATAGAACTCTGCTCGGGCTTCCCGTCAGCCCCACGCATTCATTTCGCATGGTCTTTTTGTCTTTTGGGTGTCTCTCCTCTCGAGGTTTGAGTTGGTTTCCTCAACCGAAAGCCACGGCCCAGATGATGATCATGATGTTGAGGAAGATCAATGGGATCCGCATCAGGGTGCGGACAGAGTTGATCAAGTTGGCGAATTTGGCGCTGAGGGAGGTGGGATCTTGCATGCCGCCGCTGCCGAAGGAGGGTTCGGACTGTTGGGAGGTGCCCCAGCCAACTGATTGAAGGTGAGTATGCTGCTACAGCTAGAACGCGGAAGAGGGCTCGATTTTTGGCTTACTGCGTGCGAGAAAGCGGTCTTCGGAGAGGACGGCGAGGGAGTTGATGAGGAGGACGGAGACTGGTGGTGGTGTTAGCTGGGATTGGAGTGACGAGTAATGGAGATCTTGGTACCTTGAAACAAGCCGCCAAAGCTGAAGAGGAGGGTGGCCATGTTGTGCTTTGAAGAGGTGCTGTCGGCGAGCTGGAGGTCTGCAGTGGTGAAGCAATGTATCTGTTTGTGCGTGGTTGAAGAGAGGTGTCGTCAATTCCCAAGCGATGGACCCTCGAATGGAAGTCGCTCTCAGCCCTGCTCATCCGCCAAGACATCTGACCTTCGACTGACTGCTGAAGGTGCATGCCAAACATCAATGTCCCTTTCGAACCACTACTCTTGGCGTGCTCTACAAATCGGCTATTTTGATCAACAAGATCGCAGGCACAGACTCGCCAGCCGGAGGGGCTCGCACAAGATGCTAGGTCAGTATGGAATTCCTCATCCTGCCAGCACGTCGGCCACTAACGCTTCTTCACCTTTAGGGGACGCAATACTAGATCTCCTCATTCCCTCGCTAATACTCCTCCATTTGGTATTGGCTCCATACACCAAAGTTGAAGAATCGTTCAATATCCAAGCAACTCATGACATCCTCATTCATGGAATACCCTTTGGCAACACAACTTCCTCCTTAGCTGCCAACTACGATCACGTAGCCTTCCCAGGATCTGTGCCTCGGACATTTGTGGGAGCAGCCGTCCTGGCAGGCCTCGCAGGTCCGTTTAGGAGGTTCTTCGCTTCCAAGACATCCCTCCAACTACTCGTTCGAGCAATCCTTGGCCTCGGAAATGCTGCCGGTTTGCATTTCGTCAAAGGCGCTGTCGACACCGCATTTGGCAAAACGGCAGGGAGATGGTACATACTCCTCCAGGCCAGCCAATTCCATGTCATATTCTACGCTTCCCGGACCTTACCCAACATGTTTGCGTTCATCCTGACGAATTTGGCGTTGCGGAATCTGATTCTCGCCAAAGCCGTGGCGTGGAAAACGGAACGAAGTTCGAAGAGGAGACGACTGGCACTGTACCTTCTCACTCTCGCTGGAGTGCTCTTTCGATCTGAAGTGGCGATTTTGCTGGCTGCTGAGACGATGTATCTGCTCTATCAACAGAAGATCTCCTTGAAGAAGGAAATTATCCCTGCGGGAATAGCTGGTCTGACTTTGGGCCTCCTCACGACTGTAACAATCGATTCCTTCTTCTGGCAACAATGGCCGCTCTGGCCTGAATGGGCAGGTTTCTACTACAACACCATCCTGGGCAAATCATCCGAATGGGGCACAAGCCCGGTACACTTCTACTTCCTCAACGCCCTTCCGCGCCTGCTGCTCAACCCAGTCACCTACCTTCTGCTGATTCCCCTCTCAATCGCCAACTCGCCCGTCAGCAGAGACATCTTGATTCCTCAAACCGCCTTCATCGCCCTCTACAGCCTTCTTCCACACAAAGAATGGCGCTTCATAATCTACACCATTCCGGCTCTCACCGCCATCGCCTCCAGCAGCGCCAGCTATATCTGGACTCGCCGCACCAAATCCACTCTGTACAGCCTCGGCTCTCTCATCCTCCTCACAACGACACTCCTATCCTTCCTCACTAGCCTCTCAAGCCTCTACATCAGCACCCTCAACTACCCCGGCGGCCAAGCCCTCTGGCTCCTCCACCGCCTCGAACCGGAATACCGAGTCCCCTACAAAATCCACCTCGGAAACCTCGCGACTCAAACCGGTATCACAAAATTCCAACAAACTCGCCGAACATGGAAATACGATAAATCCGACAACCAGACTGCTCTTCTCGAACCTGAGTTCTGGCTCCAATTCGAATACGCTTTAGCGGAAAATCCTGCTCGCGTCATCGGGCCCTGGCAACGCTATGCTACAGTTTCGAAGTTTGCGGGCATCACATTCAACCCGGACGAAGAGGAGCTTTTGCCTCTGACGCCTGTGTTTGGTGATTGGGGACATACTGTTCAAGAGCACTACGTCAACGCTGTGAACATTTTGAGGCAATTTGTTCCCGGTCAGAAATGGCCGGGGATCAAGATGAAGGAGAGCGTGTATATTTTGTGGAGAGAGCCGCCGGCGTTGAAGAGGGAGGACCCGGCTGTGGCGAAAATTAAGGAGGAAGCTGATCGGGTCGCAGCAGCGGCGAAGGCCAAAGCTGTCAAATCGTGAGTGGCAGTAGACGTTACGGCATCTGCAGTTGTAATTGCAAACCAAAAAAAAAGCACATCAGTCTGTACCCGTCAAATGACACGATGCGACAGTTTCGTCCACGATAGTCGCAAGTTGCAGATAAGAATTCAACTCACTTGCCATGGCGGGTATAAACGACTCTTCTATGTTGACAATGTCATGAATCTATCGTCTTCAAGAGACTGGTGTCTGACCTTGCGGCTTATGCAACAGCCACATTTATCTCCGGGCCTTTATCGAGCACATCAGAATGTCGCTCACAGCAAAGGATTCTGGCGGTACTCTGGTGCCTCGCCATTCGACACGGGCGCCTTGGCACCAGTGTCAGCCTCTGGACCACCTTCAGCAAGATCGTGCTCAGCCAGGAACTTCTCCGCTTCAAGAGCGGCCATGCATCCAGAGCCTACGAGGTCATCAAATGTCAGCAAACCTTCATGCGATTCCAGTGTAAAGGGTTCGAACTCACCAGCTGAAGTCACAGCTTGTCGGTACTTCTTGTCCTGCACATCACCGGCAGCAAAAACACCTGGAACATTCGTCTCTGTTGTTCCGGGCGTGGTGATCAAATATCCATCCTCGTCCATCTTCAATTGTCCCTTGAACAGGTGCGTCGCTGGGTCGTGGCCAACGGCATAAAACAGCCCATTGGCTGGGATTTCCTCCTGCTCACCAGTCTTGTTGTTCTTGATCACCATGCTCTGCATCAACCCTCTTGGGCCCTCCTCGCCTTTAATCTCCACACCTTGTGTGTTCCATCTGATTTCCACTTTGGGATGTTCCTTCAGCCGGCGAGCGTTGGCTTTGCTCGCGCGGAGTTCATCCCTGCGGACGAGCACAGTCACTTTGCTCGCCTTCTTGGTCAAGTAAAGCGATTCTTCGACAGCACTATCACCACCTCCGATCACAACGAGCGGCTTCTCGCGGAAAATGGGAAGAGATCCGTCGCAGACTGCGCAGGCAGAGACACCATTGCCCCAGAACTTCTCCTCGCCGGCAAGGTCCAAACGGCGGGCTTTGGCGCCCGTGGCGATGATAATGGCGTCTGCGGTGTGCGTTTCGGGTTCGAGTGTCTCTTCGTCACCCATTGGGTGTAGCCAGTATTTGAAGGGTCGCGCACTGAAGTCGACTTTGCCAACTGTTTGGCTGACAATTGTGGTACCGCACTCTTCGCTTTGGGCGCGCATATTGTCCATGAGGGTTGTTCCTTTGATCATCTTGAATCCTGGGAAGTTTTCAACTTCATCTGTCGTCGTGAGCTGGCCACCAGCGGCAATTCCCAGGGCGAGGAAGCCCTCGTAGAGGACGGGCTGGAGGTCCGCTCGGGCGGCATAAATGGCAGCAGTGTGGCCTGCTGGGCCGGAGCCGATAATAACCACTTTTGAGTGTGTCATCCTGGACGCGGTTTGCGAGAGGATCGGAGAGGTGGGAGCGGAGGGTGAGGGTTTGTAGAAGGCACCTGCTGCGGCGACAGGCAGGCTAATGGCAGAGCGGAGAGGGCGAGAGCCTGCGCGGCGGAAGGCGGAGGAGAACACTTTGGCGACTGGGAGTGGTGGTGTTTTAGAAGCAGAGGAGAGGAGGGAGTGGAGGGGCGGAAAGAGGACTCGAAGGTGCCAATGGAGTTGATAAGCAACGTCAGACTCGCATGAGCAACAACCTGGACGCGTCGCAGTCGGTGACGATCAGATTATCTGATCAAATAGCGCAATGGGAGATTGTCGGTGGGAGGTGTCGCAGCAAAAGCAGCAAAAAAGTGTTGCATATGACAAAACCACGTCCCACTTCACGCTGCGAGCTCGGAGGTGCGGCGAAGTGGGCTGATGGCCGCATTTCAAATCCAAGCAACCTCTACTTTCTTCGCTCTTCTTCATTGCAGCCATACTCCATTGGGCTCATCGACCGACGCTGACTCTTCTAGAGTGACACGGTAGATCGTATTGCGTATCATAGCTCTGGGAACCAGCTCCGCCGATGCCAGTGGCAAAAGACAAGTGCCTCGGACGCTGGAGAGCTGCTTCCACTTTGCACAAACCCATCAACCAGGGCAGCACACAGCGCCGAGGAAAGCTGAACAGCTCACGATACATGATCTCAGCGCCTCGACGATCTCGCAAGGCCTACGCACAGCTGTTGATGGCCGTCGGAGCCAACAGAAAACTTGCACATGCCAGTATCAGCCTGCGCGGCTGGTCTTCGCATGAGTCCGTCCTGACTGTGCTTCAGCATACGTTCAAATCTATGGTCATTCCGTAGATGATTTGGTCGTTCTCTCATTGCGTGATAAGACTACTTCATGTTCCAGCGATGTTCAAGACCTAATCCATTCGCCGGAAATGACAAGTCGGATTGATCATGGTCAGTGAGTGCGAGTTGACTGACTTCGCGTTCGTGCTTTCCTTGTGCATCTTCACATGCGCTTTCCCATGCCGTCCCGTTTGCCCCACTTCCCGCAATTCGACAGCCAAACTCCACCTACAACACTGCACCAAACACCCAAACATCTACATCCTCCAGCAACGTAAGACATGGCCGCCCCCAACGGAAATCCCATCACCTTCTTCGACGTCACGCTCGGCGGCGAGCCTTTAGGCCGCATCAAGATGGAACTCTTCGCCGACGTCGTCCCCCGCACCGCTGAAAACTTCCGCCAATTCTGTACGGGCGAGACCAAAGATCACCTGGGCAAACCTCTAGGCTACAAAGGCAGCAAGTTCCACCGCGTCATCAAAGATTTCATGTTGCAAGGTGGAGACTTCAAGAATGGAAATGGCACAGGAAGTGCGACCATCTATGGAACCGACAAGTTTGCCGATGAGAATTTTGATAGGAAGCATGACGGGCCAGGCATCCTGAGTATGGCGGTATGTTTGCTCGCTCCATACAACTATCTGCTCGGCTTTCTCCCGATCTTGTTTGCTATGACGGAGAATTTAGATACTGACAACATCTGCAGAATTCCGGACCTAACACGAACGGAAGCCAATTCTTCATCACGACTGTCGCAACACCACATTTGAATGGCAAGCACGTTGTCTTTGGCAAAGTCGTCGATGGCATGGATGTCGTGAGGAAGATTGAGAATGTGCGAACCAAGAGTGATGCTCCCGTGCAGGCTGTCGTCATTTCCCAGTGTGGTGAGATGTGAGAACGCTCACCCTCCACGTTCGAAGTCAGAATTCACCGGTCTCGCGTGGTGACCTTAGTGGAAGTTCAGATGCCCCGACCGTCCGGTGACGTATAACTTGCGGCGCATTCGAGGACAACAGCTCATCCGAGGTCATTGCAAAGATTCATTGAGGACTGCGGATGGCTATCAACTACTGGTCTGCGATAGAACATACGATCCAACTTCCCTGCATACTCAATGCGGATGAGATTCGATGATTAGTATTCGAGCCCAGGCTACCATGTGCCTCGTCTCGCTCCGGATTCCAGCAGTAAAGGGAGACAATCATAGACGAGCGCGATCAAACGTAGAACGAGACGCCGAAATTATTCAAGTGGAGATGTGTTGTTGGCTGGCTCCTGAATATGACTCTTGAGCCTAGCCATACACGCGTGAGATGATCTCCAGAAACTCGAATTTCTGACCAGTCAATAACATGGGAGGCGACGGACATGGATACTAAACGAACTTTATATTGTCGCCCGGTACGACGCATACCACACGATCCCACCACAGCCGACGATGAGAAAACGTTGATGACAGCTAAAACGATGCAATCTCAAAAACGCTTCTGCTCATGTATCACGTTACTATATCTTCCTTTGCTGCTTGCCAAGCATGCTCATCAAAAACCAGAGAACAATAAACAATAGTTTCTTCTCATAACGCCGCGCTCTCGACCGTGAGACAGTAGCAGTGGCGGCAGCAATGGTAACAGTGGCCAAAACTCAATCCTACTCGCCGCCTGGCAAGACACGCGCACACCTCACCTGCTCCCTCGATATATTCATCGCATGTCGTACCTTCAAAAATTGCATCAAGCATCAAGCCCACCCTTGCAAATCCAAATTCCACCGAGAAATCAAAACGATGGAGACACTCGGAATCGCTTCATCCCAAGTGTCACGCTTCCACCATCCTCATCTCACAGGTCCTTCCTTCCATCGCTTGCTTGTCGCCCGCGTGCCTTTTAATCTCCAAAAACGCTTGCGCATCCCCAATGCTGCTCAATGCCGTACTCTCCAGGTGCCTTCCACGTGTCGTCCTCATACGACAAGAATACACTCTTTCCGCCCACCTTGCCCATGATACTTTCAATGGCCTCCTTCTGCTCCTTCTCGCCGGGAACTGCTACACCATTCGCCTGTCCCTGGCTCGGCCAGCCGGTCTCCAAATTGTAGGCCTCCTTTGATCCACCACAGCACGCGGCCAGGTCCTTGAGTTGCTGTGCCACGAGCTCACCGGCTTGGGAAGCGGAGTATTGGCCGTTGAAGAAGGGGTGCAGGTTCCCGGCTACAACGTCGACTACCGGGCACAGGGTAGCGGAGTTGGCTTGCATCACATTCAAAGGCTCAGTCGTGGTGATGGGACCATTGTATCCGGCGGATTTGAATTGAGGTTTGATATCGGTGAGGAAGGAGGCCATGTCTTGGGCTGAGACAGCACCGCTGAAGATGGCTTCGTTGCCTGCGACTACCATAACGACCATAGACCAGTTGTTGCCATTCTTACCCCAGTTCATCAGGTCTTGGGCTTGTTCGTGTGCGGCGCCGAGACCTTTGTTGTCGATGAAGATACCGAGAATGATGGACATGCCGTTGGCTTTGCAAGCTGCGCCGACATTCTCTGGCCCGCTGCAGTCCGTTGCGTAGAGACGGACTGTGTTGAAGCCTTTGGATTTGATTTTGGAAATGTCCGAGTTGACTTCGTCGGCGGATTTGCAGCCTCCATCCGCGCGGTAGGGCGTGTAGGTCATAGCCCATTGGTTGCCGTTGGGCTGGATGCCGCCGGAGTTGGAAGGCTTATCGGGGCTAGATTGAGGAGGAGGGGCTGGTTTGGGCTGATCCTGTTGTTGAGGCGGACTGTGTGCTGGTGGGGCGGGCTGTTTTGGAGGGGCATTGTCAGATGGACCAGAAGGTGACTTCGGTGCCTCTGGGGCAGCAGGCTTTGGTGAGCTGTATGGCTTTGAAGCCGGAGCTGGAGCTGGTTGGGAAGGCTTTGCTTCTACGGAGATCGAGCTGCTTGATGGCTTGTGTGGATTGTACAGTGTTGCCTCGCCATACCAGGTTGTGGTGTATGTTGAACAACCGCAAGTCGTGGCATTTGGCTGCAACTCTGCTGGAATTTCGTACTTGGGCGTCGCCTCCTTGTGGGTTGAGGGCTGGTACTGTGCCGGAGAATCATATTTGGGCGGCTGCTCAGCATTATTTCTACGGTGAACGTGGCCGTGACCATGGGCTTGATGTTGCAGATTCCCAGCCGAAACCGAGGCCAGCAATCCAGACGCCAAGAGCGCCGCCGCAGTGAGATAGACCATGGTGCTGGAACGTGGTGACCGCCGCTAAATGAGTGAAGCGGACAGTCAAATAGCGAGTGACTACGGATGGGGCGGTGGTGGTGGACGGCGACGGCGTGGTGGAAGCTCACCGCGCGCGTGTGGGGAGAAATGAGGCCTACCTATACTTTGGCAGGCATACTGCCCCTACCAGGCCCCACGGCTGGGCCTTCACAACGCTCACATGGCGGTTGTTGTTGGCAGTTCAGGCCGGTCATCATAGTTTGATTTGCTGCGCCAAAAGAGCAAGTTAGAGTCGCCAAAATTGGCAGGGAGTTCTTCCCGTACGGCGGGCCGCCCGTCGAACACCCCGGAACTTTTCAGTCGCAATGTCCGACATCCCGCTCCATTGGACTCGCTTCCAGACTCCATCGACGACCAGTCCTCCTTTGGGCCACCTTCTGCGCCGCTGAGGTCGACACAGGTGGGACGCAGGATCACGATGTGGATGTCGGTAAGCACACGAGGTCGAGACGGAAGAGTTGCGGGACGAGTATGCAAGGACAGAAGAACAGGAGAGCATCAAGACAAGCAACGCTTCACTCTCCGTGGCCTTGCTGCAACAACCGCGTTCTAGACCAGTCATGGCACAAGCATAACATTCATTGCACTGCGACAAGACTGCGGTACCTGGACATATCCATCCCAAGTTTCCGTGGACAGGCTGGTATCGCTGCGCACATCCTCATGTCCCTGGGATATCCCGGATTTCGAACCTTTTCCCTAACGTCCGGGAACTGAATCTATCAACAATGTCGTACATGGCACGTGGAAGTGGTTGTTCCCAAGGCCTTATCTTGAGCTTGTATATTCTGGTCAAGTTCCTGCTACCGCAACGCGATAATGGAGTAACTGCACTCTGCAGACCGCAGCTGACGTTCCGGCGAGCACACGGCAGTGCCGGGACACTGGCTTGCTTCAGCCGCCTTGCTTCTGACCAAGATTTACAGGAGCTTTACCCAAGCAGTGCGAGTAGAAGCTACTTTCTTCACGACAACGAGAACCACACGCTGTCAGGACGCACTCCAGGTCCAGATGTCTGGGAAATTACGCTCAGATGCTGTTTCAGCGATGCGAATTTGCTCGAAGGCATGCTGCTCAGTATACATTAACAAAAGACTTGTACTACCAACAAGTTACCCTCCCACAAGAGCCTCAACGACCCCGTCTGCGACCTTTTCCGTCACATCATCTCCCGCCTTGATCTTCAACATGCTGACCCACAAACTGATTATGAGATCCAGCAGGAGCTCATCCCCTGGCACGTATATTTCCAGGTCTGAATGCTTACTCCACAATGTGCCAGGAAGTTTCCCTCGGGCTAGCAACACCTTTTGCTCATTGCGAAGTTCTTCGTACCCGCCGCTTCCTGCTCTCCATTGTAGTGTCCCAGTTGGTGTTTTTATGTCTTTGCCGTACTGTAGGGACTCCCAGGTTTGCTTCATTTTGATCTCAAGTTTCTCGAATTGCAGCGTCGTCGTGCCTGACATAGAAGAGTGCTTGAAGGTACAGACTTGCTTGCCTGAGCGGTATATGGCATTCTTTGTCTTTGTAAATTGGGCGAGCTCCCGTTGCGCAAGATCAACCACTCGGCCAGAGCCTTGCGAGTCTGGGCCCTGGAATATAAGGCAAGGCGGCTGGGCGGGAGCGCTGAGACCGAAAAGCGAAGACAACGATGGCATTGTGTCGGAATCTCGTGGTGTTATTGGTATGCTTTGAAAAGCGCTGAGTAGATATGCGACAAACAGAGTGTTTGTTCGTTCTGAACCGAGGCCACCTCCGTGATGGTTTTATACGTGTTCAAGCCTTGGGATTTGCCCTGTTGAAATGTGTCAATCCTACTTGAGCTTGCCCATTCGGACTTGATGCAGCGCTCCGCGCGGTACGTTGTTGCGATACGTGCAGATTCAGCCACACGCCAAGCTCCCCATGATCCCTCTCGTTTTCGTATTTGCTGATCTTGACATCACAGCAGCACGACGCAGTACGTAGTTGGGCCTGTGTCATTCCCTACGGATTCCATGAGCCAGCGTGCAGCCTTTTGGTCAATAGCTCATGATTGTCTTTGCAATTGCATCGCCAGGCAGTGCTCTGTCGGCCTTTTGTTGGACAGCGAGCAAGCGGAGGATCAAGAGGACAAAGCTCCAGGGAATCAATGATGGAAGCTTGCGAGAAGAGTTCAAGCCCACAATGCAACAAAATAATTGAGGTAGTAGAAAGGCTGTGGCAAGGTATGTTGATGTCTAAATGAGCAAGTGAAGTGAAGTGCAGATGGGCTTGGCAATTCAGTCCCAGCGCTTTGCGAAGGCAGGCTGCACAAGCTCGTAGACGAACCTTCCACGCTTGACGCCTCTTCCCGGACACCAGGCAGATATGCGATGTTGGTCTCGATTATGCACCAGAGCCCTGGATACATCAGCAGCGCGATGAATTCTCTACGATGTCTCCTAGCATGTCCGTCGCTCACCTGTCTCGGCTTGTGCAGTCACCAGACTTTTGTGGAACAGAGTGGAGAGGCAAGTCTTGGACACCATCATTCCGGGCTCATTGCCTGATCATTAGCATCACACAGTACCACAAAGCAAATCAGGGTGTAAGGGAAGTATTCTTATGAATTTCCGAGACAATTTGCGCATTGTGTCTAAACTTCAGTCTCGATTTTGTTACAGAACAAACAATAACAAAAATGCACCAAGAACAACTCTCAAATCAGCTGGCAGATCGGATAGTCAGCCACTACCACAACATTCCTTATAAAGAAGATGCTCATCCCAACAATACGAAACGCAAGCTCTGTTCACGACGTTGCCTTGTTGCCCTTGCTGGAGGTCCGGGCAGTGGCAAGTCAACCATTGCAGCGTCTATTTCCGCGGCTGTCGCAGAACGAGGGGTCAAATGTCAAGCAATCTCCATCGAAGGCTTCATGAAACCGAAGAAGGACCTGACTGATGACATGATGAAGCGACGAGGGGCTATGGAGACTTTTGACGGAGAGGCCGCTGTCGACCTCTTGAAGAAGATGAGACAGCTGGGCCCTGGCCATGAAATCCGAGCCCCGACCTTTGACGAAGAACAAGGAGACCCAGTCCCAGCAGTCAAACAATCGAAGCCGGCAGCGAAGCAGTCATTTTCGAGGGGATCTACCTCTTGGCAGATCGCGAGCCATGGAAACAGATGGAAAGCCTGGTCGATGAGAAGTGGTTCATTCATGTACGACCAGAACTTTCGAGAGAAAGAGTAGTGGGCCGAAGGATCGACAAGGGCATGCATCAGGACAAAGAAGAAGCTTACAAGGTGTATGATGAGAGTGACGGCCTGAACAATGACTTCATTGCGAAGCACAGATATCACACCGATGTGATCATTGAAGCCAACGAAGAGTTTGTCATCAAGGAGCCTGATGGAAAAGAACACAAATGAAGCAGGCAACGAGATCGAGTGCATCTTGCAGGTGAATGACTCGATGTGCTCATTCGTGCTGAAAACTTAGTATGAGCTTTCCAACCACCTTCCCTTCCCACAAATGTTGAATGGCCTGTTCAGCGTCCTCGAACTGCCTAACATCATCAATGATGTCGTCAAACCGAATTCTTGTCGCTTCCAACGCAGCAACAAGCTCTTCCATGTCGATTCGGGATCCCGCGTTGATTCCTCTGAGATTCACTCTTCGATCGATAAGCAACGACAGCATCTCGTTCGGGATATCCTTCTTGCCACTCAGGTATCCGACCGAACTCATCGTTCCTCCTCTCCGGGTACACTTCAAGCTCGGCACGATGCTGGTGGCGCCACCGATCTCGATGACCAGGTCCACTCCAATGCCATTGGTAAACCGAAGGACGTCCTCGTGCCAGTTCTCATTGGTTTTGTAGTTTACTGTCATCAATTCAGGTTCCTTGTACTTGTTGGTGATCTTTTTGAGCTTGTCGTCACTAGAAGAGGTCAAGATGACTTTCATTCCCGCAGCTCTGGCCAGCTTCAGAGCAACCATGCTGACACCCCCAGTTCCTTGGATGAGAACGCTGCTGCCAATGCCGAAGCCCTGGAGTGCTGTCCAGGCTGTCGTCCCAGCGCAGGGAATGATCGATGCTTCGGTCCAATCCAGGTACACCGGCAGCCGGACCACCACCTCTTCGTCAAACACGATGAAATCGGCTAAGACGCCGTCTTCATCTGCGGCAAGCCATGAGCGACCAGCTTCCCTCCCGGTCAAGTTCTTTGTGTCGATGATTGGTGCCACGCGGTCACCAACCTGGAATCTCGTGACTCGCTGCCCAACTGCAACGACTTCACCTGCCGCATCATTGCAAAGAATTCCGCGAGGGATCACAGGCCAGGGATTGCCGCCATTGGCAATGTTTGCATCGCGATAATTGAGAGACACGGCATGGACCCTGATCAATACCGCGTTTGGTGTCAGTGGAGATGGGAGATTTTCTGTCACCAACTGAACTTTCGAAGTGCCCGGTGTGTAGTCATCCGTCCGGCGGAAAGCTTTGCGGGTGGTTGGGGGTGACTTGAGCGAATCCATGTCGATGGCGAAGTGCAAATCAACTACTGCGGGCTCGCTGCTGGGAAGTCGCAACAAATACCATGGCCTTCGACTTACGAAATGCAGCACAGCACATTGTTTGTCAGCTTGTGGAGTTTGTCAGCTAAAGTGCAGGCGTGATTGGACACTTTGAGGTCAATGTCAGGTCCGGAAGCACTTTCTCAAAGTGGCAGTTTTCTGAATGATAGCAGCAAGAGCAACCACTAGTGCCTGCATGTTTCCCGAACGCTCTCGCGGAGAATATTCAGGACGTGGATGGGGCATCCACAGCATTGAAATGTCCACTACTTGCGACTGTGTATTGCCGCGGTTTGCTCTGTGTACATGGTCAGAGCCACCGTGGTCTTTCTCAACTCCATCATCTCAGCGCTCGTTTCTTCTTCATCAACAGCGGTGAATCAACGTGCCTACTTATCGACTGAGGAGTAGCTGGTGCTGGTACACATGCATAGAAACAGCCAGATGCAGCTTTATCGAGGGCCGCTCAACATGCCGCCATGATTGCAATACAGGCCAAAGTTGACCTCGGCTCAACTTTCCTGCAGTCCTCCTCGTACTCCATGATGAAGCTCTTCCTCGTGTCTTGAAGACTATGTCCTCAGGCTACCGCGTTACGACTTATCGAAAATGGGTTCCACAAAAGCAAATGTGCACAACTGGCTCAGCCATCCACATAACCGGTGGGCTTTCACACACATCGATGAGATCCTCTCGACCGCCGTCGTACAAAAGCCACAGACATCTTCAAACCCACAGCGAGGCTCTCTAGATTTGTCCGGCTTCGAACTCGATCATGCTGGGGACAAAATCGATTTCAAAACATATCTTACCCAAACTAGCACAGATGGATTAATGATACTTCAACACGGCAAAGTCCTTTACGAGGAATACTTCAATGGCAATACTAGAGAATCCAAGCATATTCTCATGTCCTTGACGAAATCAGTCACGGGCCTTTTAGTCGGCATCGTACAAGCTCAAGAGAAGTTGTCTGTCTCCGATCCAGTCACAAAATACGTCCCGGAAGTGTCGAACACAATCTGGAAAGATGTGACAATTCAACAATGTCTCGATATGCGAGTCGGTGCAAGATACGTCGACGGCCAACACGAATATCGCGCGGCCACTGGCTGGAACCCAAAGCTCGGTGGCGAGAAATACAACACTTTGAAAGAGTTTCTGGCAGGTTTTGTGCCGCAAGAGATCATCGATGATTCATTTGAGTACATCTCGGCCAATACGGATTTACTCGGTTGGATTCTCGAGCGAGCGACTGGAAAGTCGTATCCCCAAATCTTACAGGAACTCCTGTGGCAACCCATGGGCGCTGAAAGCGATGCTCTACTCACAGTAGATTCAGAAGGTTTTGCTCGTGCAGCTGGCGGACTATGCGCAACTTTACCAGATGTCGCTCGCGTAGCGCAGCTCATATTGAATGACGGCAAGAATGTGGATGGTACGCAAATCGTCCCAGCTGAGTGGATCGAAGATGTTTTGCATGGAGGCTCGCAAGATGCATGGCAGAGAGGTCGCTTCGCGAAAGCTTTCAATCCTTTCTACGAGAGTCTGGCTTATCGATCATGCTGCTATGCAGACGATAATAGTGAAGTCATCATGGGCTGGGGCCTGTTTGGACAGCACTTTGCAGTCGACAAAAGGAATGGCATCGTGCTGGTGACGACTGCCAGCCAGAAGGATGCACTCGGATTTGACAAGATTGGGATGACTGTGGGGGCGTTCAAGAAGATTCAAAGAATCTTGATAAGTGCGTAGTATTCTGCTTGTTCAGTCATAGAGACCTTCTCATGCAGCTTCCCTTCATGCATTGTGGCATTCATAGCTCGTTATGCAATGGAGCACGAAGGCGTGGCCATGGCTGGCCGTACACTAACCTGAGTCATTGAGCAAGATTGCGGCAGTCAATCCGAAAGCTCTTGCGTGTCTATGAGAGCATTTGCAAAGCTCCCGCCGATTCTGCCATTATCTGTCCCGCTCAACTTGTCATCATTCATTCCCATCTCTTCCACCGCAAATTACCATAAAGGACTCGCATCCTCTGGCCCTGAAGTGCCGTGAAGTGCATATCGCAAACATCTTTCCCATAGTTCATGTAATTGCTAATATCGTCGTATCCGACGTGGCCTGGGCAACTGTTGACGGCCGCGGTACAATCTCCTCGATAGACTTGGTTTCCCACTGTCGTGTCATCGACGTAGTCACCTTGAACCGCCCTTAGTCAGCATCATACTTCACATCGAGATCAGCGAAGACCTGTCATTACTTACCTGGCCCGTCGCAGCTACACGGACCGTCTCCACATCCCGTCCCAAAGGTATGGTACAAGCCCAGCCAGTGACCCATCTCGTGCACAAGAGTTTTACCCTGGTCAAATCCTTCCTTGGACCCTCCTGGCATCGTGCTCGCCAGGAGAATTATCCCATCAGCCCATCTGGTAGGCTCCGGTTTGGGATACGAAGCGAGGCCGAGCAGATCTCCTTCATGCAAGTGGCTCAACATATACACGTTAACGTCGCTATAGCCACCCTTTCGAAGAGCTCTCTTGTATTGCTTCTCATTCGGCGACCAATCAGTCTTGTAGTCGAATGGGTTGTCATGCGCCCAGTCGTGATTGACCGTGCGGGTCACACCTGCGAGGGTGAACTTGAACTTGGCTCTTCTCAGCGGGGTATTGCTCCCGTGAGCGAAGCCAGTATTTCTGGACATCGGTAAGCTGGAAGCATTCGTTGGTGCCTCATATCGCAAACGAGCTTACAAAACATCCATTTGTTTGGCGAGCATGTATGGATGATAGAGCCCATGCTCTTCTGTTGTGGACGTGATGATATGAAAGTACACTTTGATGGTAAACAATCTAATTCAGGAGGTCAGCAGCATTTCCAGGTCCGCCAAGGCGCTGGCGGTCTATCATCTATCACCACTCAGACACTTACTCTGGCCACATCGGAAGTAGAGAGAGTCCGCCGCCTCCAGTTTCATTGTATTTGTTTCGTAGCGCCCGTGGACCTCTGGCGCCGCATATCAGAAGACGTGCTGTCGTACAATACACCAGTAGTCCCAAGATCGTCGGAGTCAGCAAACGCATCTTTGTCTTTGACGCCCCTGGATCGTCCTTCCAAGATATCTACTGCCTTACGTTGTCACAGCCAGCGTGGACGTTATGTACTCGCGCGACAGATCACGCGATGCGAGGCAGTGGGAAGCCTTGTATCCCAGCTGAGCCACGAGGGGCGTTCCTCATCGTGCCAGCCATTGGTAGACACGTCTCGAGACGGTTGGAGGCGCCTTCAGAGGCGTGATTCTAGGCCTCAAGAAGCACTTACTGATGAACAACCCACAAACCCACTGTGGTAGACTAAGGCGCCAATATCCTGGGCAAGTCTCAGCGCTCAGCTGAATGAAAGTCAGGTGAACTTCAATTGGCAGTGTTTGTGGCGTAGGGCTTTTCAAGTCTTGCTGCAGTGAGCTTAGTAACCTCGTTCAAGCCTTGCCGATTGCGCATTCGGTCACATCTATGTGACCGAGGAACACACCAATCCTCCAGATGAGCGCGAGACCGGTGACATTTTTGCACATAATGAAATACCGTAACAGTGTCTTCCTGGTAATGGTGGACGACGACGCGGGTGGAAGTGCTATTGTTGCTTCTGGCCAACGAAGATGGAGGCGATGCGAGTGTAGAAAGCGCGCGTTCGCATTCGCACTGTCTCAAGCCGCACGTTAAGGCTTATGTACCGAGCCGATGGACTTGACGGGAGACAGCTCATTCTGTGACTTTTTTCTGTCGTAGCGAATGTCCATAGCCATGCAATAACACAATTCGATGCTGAAATCAGTTGTTGGGATCAGTGTTGGGTAGCCTAAGAGACCAAGGAAGGAGAAAGATTCGTAAGAAACTGCATGCAACAACATCGATGCCAAGTCTGTGCCTCAGGCTGCTTCAATGGTAGAAAGAGCTGGAAACTCTTGCTCTGCAATCCATCACAGCAGCTGAAAGGCCCAACATATCATCAAGATAATTCAAGAGAAAAAGCTCCCATTGCCTTTGCTATGTTACAGTATAATCCATTTACACAAAAGAGATAAAATCGCCCCCTCCCAAGGGCGTCGAGCTTTTTTGACAAAAAAGCCGACCGAAAAACAGATACCGTAAAGTACAAGTATGTTGCCGTTTTCTCATGACATTCACATCATCATCGAAACAAAAACTCAAACCGCCCAAGCGCCAAACCTGCTTTCCATTCCCATGCGAAAACCAAAAAGTCAAAAATTTGATTACGAGGTCTCAACCCCAATAAGAACTGGCCCTCCAAGCTTTTGCCAATTATCCAACGCCTCTGCTGTTTCGATCGCGTCGGAAACTTGCTCGTTCTTGCTGCTGTTGTTGTCTTTCTTCTTCTTATCATCTAGAAAGGTCGAAGATATGTGGTCAGAGTGCTCACACGGAAGCGAAGATGGTGAGGCGTGGTGAGCAAACAAGTAGAGAAAGCCCTGACACATCGATGCACAATCTCCCTTACCCAAGAGTTGCGAGATGCGAATTACAGGTGAGGGAGGATGTGACGATGTGTCAATGGGCTTTCACACTCATTTACTTACCGCCTCCGAGCAGACCGCCGACAACGGGGATGGAAGAGAGCTTGCTCTTTCCGGATTGCTTCTTCTTGTCCTTGTCGCCGTCGATGAGGCCGAATGATGCCAGAAGCTTGTTGATTCCGAGACCGCCGAGAAGACCGTTGACTAGACCACCGAGGCCAAGACCATTGAGCAGTTGTCCGACAAGACCAAGGACACCAGCGAGAAGGAGACCGACAGCAGCCAAGATCTGGAACAGAGGCTGGGTCATGAGGCCCCACAGTGGGTTGAGCTTCTTCTTGGCATGGGGCATGTTGTTCAGCTTCTTCTTTGCGTCGTCGATGGTTGTCACGACCGTGGTAGTGAGCTCCTTGAGTGTCTCGGCGAGACGGAACTCTTCTGGAGTGGCTTCACCAGTGCCAGCACGGCCCTTGGCTTGTGCGGCAATCTTTCCATCGGGATCAAGTCCACGCAGAGACCCGTTGCATTCTCCAAGGATACGACCACCTTCCTCGATGAGTGGCTTGACTTGGTTGACAAGCTCCTCCTCGTCGAGCTCCTCCTTTGGAGTACTGTCAGCCTTCTCCATGTGCTCCTTGATCTGCTTGCAGATTGGTTGCATGCGCTCGAGGGTCTGCGTGCAGATGCCTCCCATCTTCTCTGCGATCTGTCGCTCCTCTTCACGCTTGGCCGCTTCGTCAAGCTCTTCCTGAGTCGGACCCTCGTACTCGTCTTCAGCAATGTTCTCGATCAGAGTGACCTCACCGATCTTGTTGCCTTCGACATCAACCACGTTGCCAGCGTCGTCAATCTCTTGACCGACACAGTGTCCGAGGTCGCCTTGCGTGAGCTTGCCCATCAAGTCGCCGTTGTCATCGCGGACTTCTCCCTCCTTGTTGACGCGCTTGCCAGACATGGGGTTGACGCGACGTTCCTTCTCTTCTGGTTCCCAGCGTTCAGCTCGTCCGATCCTGTTGCCGTTCTTATCGAGAATGTCTCCGTCTTCGTCAACAGTGTGTCCGAGGAGCTTCTTGATATCGCCTTCGGTCACACGACCAATGATGTCGCCAGCTTGGGTAGTAATTGTGCCGTCTTTGTTGATGACAAGGTCGTCGAAGCCAGCGAATGGACCTTCTTCGGAGTTCACACCAGTCACGATCTCAGCCTTGCCGATCACATTGCCAGAGTCGTCCCAGATCTGACCCTCCTTGTCGACCTTCTTTCCGATCATGATGTTTGGATCGCCTTCAACGACGCGACCGATGATTGATCCGCTACCATCCACGGCATAGCCAGACTTGTTAATCGTGGTGCCAGCGAGGCGAGAGAGATCTTGTGCCGGCGCTTCGTCCTCTTCCCAAGGCTCGGCGTGACCCTTGACATTTCCGTATTTGTCAATGATATCACCGTCCTCGTCGACGTGGAGTCCGACTAGTCGCTTAGGCTCGCCCTCGACGATTTGACCAACTCGGTTGCCATCTTGATCTTCGACGAAGCCATCCTTGACTACACGGAGGCCATCGAGACCAGCAAATGGACCCTCCGGGCGAGCAACTCTCTCGTTTTCAGGGAGAACCTCGCATCGGCCTACTACCTTGCCAGTGTCGCCGTAGATGTATCCATTCTCGTCGCACTTGCGGCCAGCCAGCTCAGAGACGTTACCCTCAACGAGGCGGCCGAATGGAATGCCCTTGTCATCGACAACATAGCCTTGCTTGTTGAGGTACTTGCCCTCAAGCGCAGAGTTGTCGACCGGCTGCTCTTCTTCTTCCTCGACTGGTTCAGCGTGGCCTTTGGTGTTTCCGAATTTGTCGATAATGTCGCCGTCCTCGTCGACCTTGAGACCGACCAACTTCTTGGCGTTACCCTCGGTGATGTAGCCAACCACATTGCCGTTTTCGTCCTCTACATTGCCATCCTTGACAACGTGAAGACCTTCCAAACCGGCAAATGGTCCTTCAGGACGAGCGACACGCTCTTCTTCTGGGATAGGCTCGGCGCGGCCAGCTGGCTTGCCGCGGTCATTGTAGATGTAGCCCTGCTCGTCGCATTGACGGCCCGCGAGCTCGGAAGCTTGTCCCTCTACGAGACGACCGAAAGGTGTTCCGTTCTGATCCACGACGAGACCTTGCTTGTTCAAAGTGAGACCGTCGAGAATGGAGTAGTCAATGACTTTCTCTTCTTCTTCAACGCGCTCAGCATGCCCCTTGACATTGCCAAACTTGTCGATGATGTCTCCATCTTCGTCCACTTTCATGCCAACAAGCTTCTTGGCATCACCTTCAGTGATCTGGCCCACGGTGTTCTCGTCACCATCCTGAACATAGCCGCCGTCGACAACGTGCAAGCCTTCCAGTCCGGCGAACGCGCCCTCGGCCTTCTTTTGGCGCTCATCCTCGGGAAGCGGCTCGCAACGGCCAACGACCTTTCCGGTATCGTTGTAAATGTAGCCGTTCTCGTCACATTTCTTGCCAGCAAGATCCGATGGAGAGCCCTCCACGATCTTGCCAATTGGCATGCCACTATCGTCAACGACATAGCCAGCCTTGTTCAAGGTCAAGCCATCAAGCACGGAGTAGTCAATTGGCTCCTCGTCCGGCGTTGGCTCAGCATGACCCTTGACATTACCGTACTTGTCGAGAATGTCTCCATCTTCATCGACAGACAGGCCAACGAGACGCTTGGGGTTTCCTTCGACAATCTCTCCCACGACGTTCCCGTCCTCATCAGCAACCTTTCCGCCTTCGATGACTCGCAAATCGTCGTAGCCGGCGAAAGGCCCTTCGGGCTTCGCTTCGCGCTCATTCTCGGGAATGAGTTCCACCTTGCCGATAACGGATCCTTTGTCGTTCCAGAACTGGCCTTCCTTGTCGAGTTGGCGTCCAGTGAGCTCCTTGGCATTGCCCTCGACTAGTCGTGCAACAGGAATTCCTTCGTCGCCGATTACCAAGCCTTGCTTAGTGACAGTCTTGCCTTCGAGGAAGGAGAGATCTGGCTTCTCTTCCTCTTGTTCCTCTTCCTCTGTAGGCACGTAGCGCTCAGCATGTCCGACGACAGAACCCTTCTTATCAAGGATGTCGCCATCTTCATCGACAGCGCGGCCGAGAAGCTTCGCCGAGTCACCCTCTGTAACGTATCCGACAGTGTTGCCCTCGCTATCTTGCACCCATCCTTCCTCAACGACGCGTAATCCTTCGAGACCAGCGAAAGGTGCTTCCTCTTCGGGGTCTTCCTGTGGAAGTGTCTTTGCGCGACCGATGACGTGGCCTTTGTTGTCCCAGAATTGGCCTTCAGCATCAGCGGTAATGCCAGATTTCGACAGCTTCTTGGCATCTCCTTCAGTGAGCTCACCAATCACGGCGCCGTTGTCATCGATGATCTTGCCGGCTTTGTTGACAGACAAGCCTTCGAGTGCGGAGAGTGGTGGTAGTTGTGTGGCGTCCTCGCCTTCCTCCTCTCCCTCTTGTTCTGGCTCTTGCTCTTGCTCTTGCTCGTCCTCGTTCTCGCTCGGAAGAGTGCGTACACTACCAATGACCTCGCCCTGCTCGTCCAGGACTTGGCCCTTGGCGTCGATCTTCTTGCCGGCGCACTTGTTCACTTCGCCAGATGTAAGCTCGCCAATCTGCTCGCCATCCTCGTTGAGCACTTGTCCCTTCTTATTCACCTTGAGACCTTCCAAGATGGACACGGCAGGGGTTTCGGGTTCCTCAATCTTCTGAGGCAGAGTGCGGACGTGGCCAATGACATCGCCGTCTTTGTCCACCACCTCGCCAGTGCCATTGATCTTCTTGCCAGCACACTTGGAGAGGTCTCCGGCAGTGAGCTCACCAATTGGCTCGCCATCCTCATTGAGGACTTGTCCCTTCTTGTTGACCTTTAGACCGTCAAGGATATCCAGCTCGGGCTCTTCGTATTGAGATTCCTGCTCTTCATCTTGTTCGTCTTCACCCTCCGGAGCTTCCTCTTCGTCTTGCTCCTCTTGGTCGTCAAGCTCGCCGAGCTCTTCAAGCAGTTCTCTGGTGGCCTGCTCAGCGGCGTCGCCGGGGACGACCTTGACATGCCCAACGACCTCACCCTTCTTGTTCAGTACTTCACCCTTATCGTTGGCACGGCCTCCGGCAGCTTGAGAAAGGTCGCCATCAGTAAGCTCACCAATCTCCTCGCCTTCGTCATCAAGAATCTTGCCCTTCTTGTTGAGACGCTTGCCGTTGAGGATGCGAAGGTCTTGAAGCTTGTTGGCCTGTTGAAGCCTCTCGGCAGCGCCTTCAGCAAGCTCGGTCTTGCCCAGGACGTTGCCCTCCGAATCGACGAGGTTGCCCTCTTCGTCGATCTTGAGGCTCTCGGGATCGATTTCTCCCTCTTCGATCTTCTTCTTGAGATCTTCAGAGTCATCGGCAATATTGCCAAGGACGTTTCCTTCCTCGTCAACGATCTCGCCAGCTTCGTTGAGCTCCTTGCCTTGCAGGGCCTCGATGCCAGGTAGCTGATCCTCGATCTCAGTTGGAACGCCGTCCTCAGCTTTGCCGGCAACGTCATCGGCAGCACCATCAGCCTCTTCCTGGGCGCTATCGACACGGTCTTCAGCCTCGCCTTGGGCTTCGCCCGCAGCCTGCTGAGCTGGCTCATAGATGCCTTGCTCGACAAGCTCTTCTGCATCTTCGTGGATTTCTGCATTGCCAACGACGTTTCCGTCCTGGTCGACGAACTCGCCCTGATCGTTAAGGACAGCGTTCTGCAGCTTCTCTGGGTCGCCTTCGGTGACTCGGCCGACAGTGTTGCCTTCGCTGTCGTAGATCAACCCGTCGATCTGGCAGGTGAGGCCTTCCAGGATGGACAACGATGGGAGATTGTCCTCAACCTCATCCTGGACATCTTCAGCCTGATCTTCGAGCTGGCCGAGATAGGTCTGCGCATCCTCAGGCAGCTCTTCGCCGTTTTCGCGGGATTCTTGGAGTTGGCGTTTGATTTCTTCCGGCATCAGCTCCACACGACCGACCAAGTCCCCATCATCGTCGAGGATTTCTCCATCGTCGCCGATGGGGTAGCCAGAAAGATCCTCCGCGTCGCCTTCCGCGAGGCGACCGATGGGGTTGCCCTGCTTATCAAGAACGGTGCCGTCCTCTTGTACTTCGAGACCCTTGAGCACATTGAGGTCCACTGGAAGGCCTTCGGGAACTGGGATCTCGGACTTGGCGCCATCGACAGTGTCTTGAGCGTCCTCGGCCGCATCTTCGGCAGTATCTTTGGCACCTTCCGCTGTGTCTTTGGCCTGGTCTGCGGCATCTTCTGCAGTATCCTTGGCCTGATCTGCGGCACCTTCCGCGGTGTCTTTGACATCTTCGGCAGTGTCCTCGGCCTTCTCGGTCGCGTCTTCTGCTGCTTCGCCAGCCTTACCGGTGGCCTGCTTAGCAGTGTCCTGCACGCCACTTGCAGCGTCCTCGGCATCGTCTGTGGTTTCGCCGGCGACCTTCTGGCCTTCCTCGAGACCGCCCTCTGCGGTCTCTTGGGCGTCCTCGGCGTCGTCCTGGGCCCCCTTTGCAGTGTCCTCAACGCCCTTCTTGGCGTCTTGTGGGCCATCTTGTGCTGCAGATTTAGGGTCCTTGGAAGCCTTGCTCGCAAGGTTTCCTGCCTTGCCGGCAAGGCCTTGGGCGCCACTCAAAAGTCCACTGCCCTTCTTACCTTGCTGCTGCTTCTGACCTTGCTGAGAGTCCTCTTCCTCATCGTCGGCTGACTGAATGGTGTCGCCGGCTTTCTCGGTGGCGTCGTCCGCAGTAGACTCAGCTTCATCTTCTGCCTGCGAAGGGAAGTCTTTGCCCTGTTGCTGGGCGCCAGAAACTGCATCTTCTTCTTCGTCATCATCTTCTTCGTCATCGTCGTCTTGGATGGGCTGTGGAGTTTGTGGCTCCAGACCTTCCTTGGACTGCTGGCCAGCTTGAGAGACCTTGCTCAATGGCTCGTCTTCATCATCATCAGTTGCAGAGCTCTGCGCCGCGGACTGAGCCTTGCCGGCCTGGCCTTTGACATCGCCTGCTGTGTTCTCAGCCTGATCCTTGACCTGGTCGGCTTTCTGGCCAGCTCCTGTTGATTCAGATTCCTCTGTCTCTGGTTTCGCTGACTGAGCGGCTTTTGGGGTGGATGGAGCTTTGCTTGCAGATGATTGGCCTTGTCGCTGCGGAGTCTGGCCGGGCTTTCTCTGAAGCTTTGTGGGAGTCTTGGGAACGGAGCCGGACTGCTGCTTTCCTGCGGCGGGAGAAGGGGCCATTTCGTAAGAAGACTTGGTGGTGGATGCGGAATTACTTCGTGATTCGTAACGTCGTCGGCTAGATGGAGAGGAGCGATTAGGAGTAGGTGGGAAGGAGTAGTACGCGTACTGTTTGGAGTTGCTTGACATGCAAAGGCAACGGGTGTGTAGCAAGGGAGCAAAATGGGAGGGGATGTGGAAGTGTGGCTGAGAGGTGTTGGAGGGTAGTTATAGCTATGCAGCTCGCATGTGCAGCGAGGGACAGGGTGCGAGCATGAGGTGTGCTTGACGGAGGTACAGACGCGCTGCCACGGGCGTCAAGATGATATCGAATGATGTCAGATGGGACAGCTCGTCGACATTGAACGGCCGCAGTGCAGGGATGGGAGCTCGCGCCTCGCGTGTGGCCAGTGGAAACACTCCGTCGGGTCGCTCGCAGCGTGTGCCAGGTTTCCAGACTCGATTGACGCCACACGCCGTGATCAGCGAGCGAGGCAGCGGATGTGCTTCCTGTTGCGCTCGCCTGGTTGTGCGCCTCCAGCCTGTCTCTCAGTCCATCGTCTGCCTCGCGCCGACCTACCTGTGTACCTGCTACCGCTATGAGCATGATTAGCAGACGTCAGAGTCTGAAGCAGAGCAGTGGGCCTCAGTCTCCAGCCCGCCGGTCCACGTTGACGGGTCCAGATGTGATGAAGAAGGGCCATGTCCAGTCGAACCAGTGCCCGACCAAAGCGGCCAGGTGCGCGTGTATTGTGGCTTGGCCCACAATTCCCTGACGAGAGTCGAGATGAGATCCATCAGTGCGGATGGCGATGTCAGGCGCATCGTCGATTGCTGCGCGACGCTGTGTCGCCTGCCGCGAGCCACACATCACGAGCCACAAGTTGGCCGGCGGAGCAGCAAGAGTTGGAAGTGGTGCAGTTGCAGCGCTGCGCAGGCGAGCTCCAGGCAGCGTGAACACGACGTGCCTTGGCTTGGATAACTTGGGCAATGATCCTTTGCACACGGTGAAGTGGGAGAAGGTTTGCACT
Source organism: Cercospora kikuchii (assembly GCF_019650295.1). Lineage (NCBI taxonomy): Eukaryota > Fungi > Ascomycota > Dothideomycetes > Mycosphaerellales > Mycosphaerellaceae > Cercospora > Cercospora kikuchii. The sequence continues at coordinate 1,369,089 of NW_025408585.1, read as the reverse complement.
TGCGGCGAGAAGGGCTCCAGCCGACCACGTGAAGGCGGCGCGCGCGGAAGGGCCAGCCGAGCAAGCCTGAAACAACCCATGTCGCAATCGCTGTGCCATGTCGTCAAATGCTCCGCTTCCACCGCTGCGTCCAAGTTTCGCCCGTCCAGCGCCATCACTGTGCTCATCGCGACGCGCAACAGTCGGATCATTGGACGTCTTGGGCCTCGCACGGCGTCTTACATCATCTCCGCCCTGCTGTGCGACGCGCGCAACCGATCGAACCACGCGCGACGAATCGCGACCTTCGAGCAGATCGTCCACACAGCAGCTGTGTCTGCATCCCGTCATCCGATATTCGATTGGGGAGATGCGTGATGGAGCTGCGTCGGGCTGGTCGGCACGGAGACGCTCTTCAGAAGTGACCAGTCTCGTCAAATGCAGGAACGATACATGCCACCGGACTGACAATACCATCCATCGCCGAGTCTGCTGGAGCCGAGTCCGAGACCACTTTGTGTCAAGCGGAGTCAGTGCCGTGTTGCATGACCCGCAGCCGCCCTTCAAGGCATGGACGGCCCTGTCTCTTCACATCTATTGGCCAGTTCTCACGACCAGGCCATGACGCCAAAACACCACCCTTTGACAGCTGACTGACTTCACTGGGCTGCCATCATCGCACGCCCCAATAGACTGCAGACAGATTTTCCTCCAGTTCATGAGCAGACCCAGAATATCACTTACGCCATTCTGACGAGCACTCGGGGCATTCCATCTGCCTGAAGTCGGAGCCTGGCCTTTCCACGTCCCTACGTTGGCCTCGTAGACAGCAATCCAACTGGCAGCGCAAACATACGAATCAGGCCAGACTTAGCATGCCTCGCTACCACAAGCGTCACTGCTTGAAAACAACCGGGCTGCTTATCACGTACCTGCAGACTCCAGAGACCGACGGGTCTAAGGTATCATGCACATGTGAAGAATTCCTCCGCTCGGTGCACATTGCAGGACCCATAAGAGCTAATCCCAGTCTTGAGATCTGGAGCTTCACTGCGATAAGCTGCACAAGCAGTTGCACACTAGGCCAGAGTTCGCTGCTGGACATTTCTTGCCTCCTATATAGTCGCCGAGGCCGTTTACAACACGGCTCCCATCACCCTGGCTTGCTTGGTTCTCCCAAAACCGACAAGACCTGACTTCCCAATTCACACTATGGACCATGATGTCTTGGCTTGCACTTCTCAGCACCCAGAACAGGCGTCTGCGCGCCGTTCAGTCAAGCGCGGGCGTTGCTGACAGTCTCTCGGACGGGTTCAAGTCCGCCACCTATCCCTCGAAGCTGGTAAATGTGACACAGCACCTAATCAGTATCGTTGCATGTACTCAAGATCTGCGATGAAGGCTCGCTGCGAGCGGTGTCATCTAATTGCGTATCTTAGTCGTCGAGGGAACCACATTTCTGCAAACATTGTAGAGAATCTGATGCTCGACAGACTCCAATCTCAATCAAATCTGGGGTTTTCTCTATCCCCAGCTGCAAGCTAACCGGATCTGTGCTCTCCGAAGCCACTCCTCGACTAGGAAGTAGCTACAGGAATGTGGCGTCGGAGCTGTCGACCTGTAAGCAAACGTGGGTGCACCATCGCAGGTAACAGTGCGTATAGGACCCACGATGCCACCATCTCCCCCATCGCAGCCGCAGCACTTGTAAGGACAAATACCGGGTGCATTGGACCCTCATGGCACGGCGATTGCTGGACAAGGTCTTGAAACCCGTGCACAAGTATCATTATCAGCCGCTCACTGCGCCAGCGCACGAAATCCGGGTACTCATTCTCGCGTCTGGAAGCGGCAGACAATCTCTTCGATGCGCTCTCCGACCGGTTCCTCTAGCAGGCGAGTCTCCGCTGGACTATGAGACAACTTCTTATGTCTGGGGCAACGCAAGCTTGACTGGCCAAGTCTACATCGATGACATGATCCTAGACATTCCCGTTAGCGCTCAGAAAGTCCTGTTCCGTGCACGTCTACCAGACAGACCGAGGACCCTGTGGATCGATGCAATATGTATCAACCAAAAGGACAGCGCGGAGCGTAGTCAGCAGGTGGCATTGATGAGTCGCATTTATTCGATGTCAAAGTGCAATCTGATATTTCTCAGCGTCGAGAAGCATGAAGCGGCTTCGCTGGTGGCGAATGTAGATACGATTGTGGCAGATCTGGCCAGGAGTACTGACCAATATCGGAAGCTATCGGAAATGCTCTTCGACGCTCATAACAATTGGAAGCATACTTCGACCGGAAGTGAACTCTCCCTCGACCGCCAAGCACTGCTAGATTTGTTCTCGTGCGAATGGTTCTCGCGCCTCTGGGTCGTGCAAGAAGTCGCACTGGCACCGCAAAATGTTTGTATATATGGGGAAGCTCGAATCCCTTTCATCAACATCCTACGTGCGATTGCCTGGTTCTCGCTGAACTTTCGGACTGAGAGGTGGTTTTCAACCTCTCCATATGTCAATTTTGCCAGACTGGAATTCATGTTGAGATGGGCCGGGGTAGATCGAATATACTCTCTCGATCCAGATATCAGAGTCAAGTCAATCCACATCTTGGAATCGATGCGTTTCTTCAACGCTACGGATGCCCGCGACTACGTCTTTGGCACGCTGGGCATACACGACAAATTATCGGGTACTGTACCGTCGATGTTGACGCCGGATTATTCCGTCTCGTACCCCGAGGTATACGAACGTGCTGCTCTGGCTGCCATCACGTCTGACAAAAGTCTAGCCGGCCTCGGGCTGGCTGGATACAGGTCCGGACATATTGATGAACTCCCATCTTGGGTCCCGCGCTTCAACAAGCCCATCAACAAAGCTCACGACCCCAATCCACTAAGTCCACTCGGAACATCCGCTGATGACGGAAGATCACTCCGACTGCACAACACTGGCAAAGCCAACGGCGTCCTTATCGTAAGCGGGCTTCTTCTCCCTGGCCCAGTCTCTCAAGTCGTTTCCTCCCTCCGACAAGAAAGCAGTCTCTACGACTTCATCACATTCATATCATCCAGTCTGTCCATCGCGCACGAGTCATCTCCCTCTACACAATTTGATCCCACAACCACCGACATCGACACAGATATAGCCGCCGCAACCACCCTTCACGCCGGCGTCCATCTCGACGGCACCAGGGCTGCCTCCGATCCCCAGAAAAGCATCATCGGCCTCCAACACTTCCTCTCCTACCTCACAACAAACCGCAAATTCCCCTGGGATACCGACGCCGACCCTCTCGCAGTACAATACTACCGCTCCATGATCAACGCCTGCTATCATCGGAATTTCTTCTCGACAGAGATTGGGCACATAGGTCTCGGGCCCAAGAGCGTCAGTACAGGTGATGTGGTAGCAATTCTTTATGGAGGAACATTTCCCGTCATTCTAAGACCCTCTGAAAAGTTTCCCGAAGATTACGAAGTCGTTGGTGTAGCATATGCTCATGGTCTCATGGCAGGCGAAGCATTGAAAAATGGTAGTGGAGGAGAAGAGGTAATTTTCCGATTGAGATGAGGGAAACTCACTTACTTGCTTGTTCATCATATTCTTCATCAAGTGGATGTGACTCTATTGCGAATGTGACTGCATTGCTCCACTCGAAAGATCTGACATTTCATGTTGTCCTATCGTAGACTATCATAATTTCCATGAGAGGCTGTCCAATCACTCACTTCAACAACCCTATCTGAACGCCAAGACGTTAGGGTTACTTGGAAAGAAAGTCGTGGGACAGCCGGCGACGATGAGGATAGGCCATTTTCAGCTTCGAAGATTCGACTTCGCAATCATTCCAAGCATCACAATCATGTCGAATCATCTCGTGAAGCCGTAGCGCACCAGCAGAGTGCGATTTTTGCATATTCTCTGCCGTTAATACATTCTCCAGAATTGTTTCAAGTAAGCAGATGTACCCAAAACACGATCGACGAGACGCATATGTCCAAAACATTTGAAAAGATCAATTTCATTTTCTAAAGTTTCCGATCGAAGTTCAAAAAAGGGGGAATCTCAAAACACCACGCCATCTCGTCCGTTCCATTCATCGTCAACATGAAAGGCAACACCAAGAAGTGGAAGAAAGCTTCTAACTTCCCAGCAGCTTCTCCTTCATCCGATCTCTCTTCCTCGCGTCCGCAGCTGGAGTCCCACTCGCAATCGTAGCACTCTTTCCCATGGCCGCAGGGACTGGACTTCCGCTCCCTAGAGCTGGCCCACTCGCAGCAGAAAGAGAATTGGCACCTCCCATCGAATCACCGTTCCGCGCTGGAGAGGTCGTCTCACCCTTCGCCGATTCGGTCTCAGCGAGAGCACCCATCCCCTCATTATCACCCCACTTCGCCAAACCCATCTTCTTGATAAACCTCTGCGACATACTCCGACTTCTCTGTTGATTCTGCTCCATCGCCAGCACTTCCCGCTCCCTCTGCGCAGACTGACTCTTATCCTTCTCCGCCTCTAATCGACGTCTCTTCTCCTCGGGATCAATCATATCTTTCGCGCCCTGCTTGACATTTTTAGCTCGTTGCTTCACTGTCAAATAGCCCTCAAGGCCCAAAATGACAGCATAGCTGCGCGAAACGTTGAGATGAGAAAGATCCGCGCCTTCCTCTTTGAGATTCTTCAGAAACTCGCGGAAGTTGCGAACAGGAGGGGCGTAGTGGCCGGACAGGGGCGAGAGTTTCCGGATCTGACCTCGTTTGATTTTGATGAGTCCTGCGGCTGCGACGCGTGCGCCTTTGAGGAACGAAGAGTGTTGAAATGCGCCAGATTGCTTGATGCCCACGTATAATCGGAATGAAGTGTCCGCGACGAAGATCCACGTATTCTTCTTCGTGGTCTTGCGTAGAAGGTGGTTCATCAGAGTGTCGACGCTGATGTGATTAAGTTTATTCAAGCCTTTGGCGTCATGAAACTCCTCATTCGCATATTTTGAAGAATCCTCGTGCGAGCCGGTGCTGATGTCCGACGCTATTGAAGAGGAATCGTCGGAAGAATCGTATCGCCTTGGCTCTGGTTTTACGCCTGTCGTTACTTCTCGCCAGGTTGGTGTATCATTACTCGAATGCACAATCCCGTCGATGCTGTCTTTGAAATCCAGAGAGGTGGTGATGGGCTTCCCGTCCTTGTTCCAGACGAAGCGACCTTGCTTGTCGATGTTGACGAGATACCTTTTCCGTTCCTCACGGCTCAAGTACCTGACTTGTTCTCGGTCCAGCCGCTCTCGTGGCCGATCTGGAAGGTCGACGGATTTGCCTTCGCCATAATCCAGCCAGTAGAAGAAGTTTTCTTTCGTGTCGCGCGTCATCCACTCCTTGTGATATCTGCGCAGATTACTGCCGTAACGATGTTTCTGATCGACCTGTAGTCATATCATCAGTCACATCTATTCTCCGGCCACATCCTACCCTCACATACCATTTCCAGAAAATATTCCAACCCCATGACTTTGGCGTACTTTTCCCGTTCCTGCTTCTGTTTTCGCCTCTTGTCTCTCAGTTCCGCCTGACTCGCATGGCCATCATCGTCCTCATCACTGGTATTATCACTCCCCGCGTGCCTCGCAGCGGCACTCGCCTGCGCCCACCTCTTCTTCACCCGATCCGCCGCTGTAGGCGATTCATTAAAGCGTTGCACATTTGAGACTGGTCTCGTAAGCCTGCTGTATTCGGCTGTCACGGGATTAGCTTCCTCGACACGGGCAGTTCGCGACCATAACGAGGACGATGGCATACCATCTTTGAGCGCCTACCGATTCAATGAGGTCAGCGCGTCGTGCGATTGCGACTGACTGGTTGCGGGTGTAGAGCGACAGCAGCAAAAGATGACTGCACGCACTTCTGCTCAATGCGACACGAGATCTTCATACCTCAAGCCATCGGGTGCTGGGATCCAGTGCATATCCTTTCATGGCTCTGCGGGCCTGGTGGCCCCGAAAATTCCGCTGAATGATCTCGGCGGCATTGGTCCTCTCGTCGACCATCGCACGCCTGCGTCTGGCACGGATCTCTGCAGCTCTTTCATTCTGCTGCCGTTCGATCTCTCTCAGCTTCTCTGGCGAGGGCAGAGCGAGCGGGTCGTGCTTCGTTTCCGTTGCGGACGAGGACTCCATGTTGGCGACGATGTTGCGATCATGCTGATCAGACGCGGCGTGCAACAGCACAAATAGTGAGGTCGCGCCAAACTTTCTCCCTCACTCGTTGGTGTGCGGTGTTCTAGATCGGTGTGGCTTGGGCTTAGACTGTCGTTTGGTGGTGGTGGAGGGGCTGAGTGGGATGGCGGCACGCTGCACCGAGGCCACGCGTCGCACGTCAAGCACAGCTCTATGGACGAACAAGCCAGAGAAGCACTGCGGCCACCACAGCTGCCGATCAACTTTGCCAGTCCCAGCGGACGGCGTGTCGGTCAGACCGTGAAGAGATGCTTGTTTGTCACTACTAAGCGCCATCTGAGACATGGACTGAGGCTGTGGTCGAATAGCGGGGTGAAGTCAGCACCGTACGAGCGGTCCAAAAGACATGGGACTAAGTTAGACACAGCAATGCATGCGCTCCATTCTGATTCCTGCTCGCGAAATAATGCTTTTGACTCCAGACGTCTCCCTCCCTCCCCATAAGCTACAGTGGTATCATTCGCAAGCAGTGCGCAGTCATCAAACGCCGAGCCCGTAACCTCAACTCCACCGCCTCCCATAGCGCCCGCTCGCATTCAAGAAATTGATCAAAAGTCGTAGCATCTCCGCTGGCTTTTGGACGTCCCAGCTTTCCGGAGCAGCAGCCTCCTGCGGCAATGCTCAGTCTACATCCCCATACCGCCATTGATGTTGCCGTAAGGCATCATTCCCTCCATGTGCATGCCGGGATACTGTGGACCCTGGTTGCCCATCATGTTGTGAGTGTATGAAATGTGCTGCATTCCATGATCTTGCACCGGCTCATACTGAATCTGATCCTGCATCTGCGCCTCCGGTACCGCGCCTCCCTGCTGCTGCACCTGTTGAGGGTCGAAACTTTGCTGCACCGTCTGTTGATGTGCACCAAATCCGTTATTCTGATCAGCCGCTTGATATCCGTCAACGTACTTTTGCTCCGATTGCGCTTGCTGGCCAAAGTCGGTGGCATCTCCAAGGAACTCCGATTCATCGCCTTCGGCAGCGCCAGCTTGCTCGCCCGTGTAGCTGTCGCTCTTCGTGAAACCCCCATAGCCATCTGCACGGGATATGATCTCACCCGTCTTCTGCATCTTGGTCCGCAATTGTCCCATCTTGCGCTTCATCCTCTCTCGCAGCAGATCGTCATGGATTTGTGGCAGCCAGTCTCCTTTGCTGAGGTCGACCAGTTTGTAGAGCTCCCGATACATGGACTCGAAGACATCGACTTGATTCTGCGCGAACGCGTAGCAGCCGTATTGGTGCATGAGATCGGCGAGAAGACCTTGAGCCCGGAGAGGCCAGATGTCCTTCGATGATACCCATTCCGCCGTGAGATGATCGCGCCGACGCGATCGCCGCTCCAAGTCCCGAAGCATGCGCTCTTGCCGCTCCGCAGTGCGACGCTTTGACTCTTCAATCTTCTTCTTGCTTCGCGAGTCGCGCTTCGGAGGCGTGGGCACCACGAGATTCGGATTGTACAACGAACTCGTGCCAGAGTTCGGCGTGCTGCCTTTGCGAGCAGCGGACGCAGGAGTGTTCTTACCACTTTGTATACGTCGCAGCTTCAGCTTCACCTCGAGCTCGCGCTTCTGAAGCTCGATCTGCTGGAGTTGGAGCTGCAGCGTTTCTTCATCGTCCTCTACGTCGTCATTATTGTTGCCGGCCATGGGCGCGCTGAACGAAGATTGCCGCTGGACTGGCGTCTGCTGTTGAGTCTGCTGTTGCAAAGCCTGAGCGAGCTGCTGCTCTGCGTTCTGTGGCACCATGGGCGCGTACGGGCTTTGGTAATGTCCGTTGGGGTGCATGGGCGACATGGTATTCGCGTTGTTGTTGGAAGTCGTCGGGCCCTCACCATCTCCGTCGTCTTCCTCGTCGTCGTCATTCGCATCACCCTTCTTCTTGCTGCCTTTGATCTTCACCTTGTCGCCCTTACGCTCGAACACGCGACGGATAGTCCTCGTCCCCACCACAATCTTGTGCTTATCGTACAACCACCATAGCATATCATCCACCGAGAGCTCGGGATTCTGTTTTACATGGTCGACGAGAGCCTGCTCGATCTCGGCCGACAGTACTCGATGTCTGCCGGTGCGCGACTCCGGGGGTTTGCCTATTCTGCCCGTCCGCTCGAGCTCCAGCTTCCATCGCCGAATGGTGCGGTCGCTGACGCCAGTCTCTTTCTCGATCGACTCCTCGTCGCGACCGGACTCGAGAAGCTGGCGCACCTGCTCGCGCTGCTCCGGCGAATAGGCCTAGATACCATCCGTGTTAGCAAGCAGCGTCCGTCAGTGGAAGCGACAGCACACGGTGCACGCGCTGCCGTCAAGCACGCGCGCGACAGAGCTGAGAGCTGATGCAAGGACGGCAGCGTTGCGAGGCATCTTTGCAGATGCTACAGAGAGCGCTCGCCATTGCTCTGCAGCCATGCTGCACTCGTGCCCGTCGTGCTGGACGGCGTATGAACTGGGAACGCATCCACTTACCTTCCCCATCGTCGGCGGCAGAAGTCCTGATGAAGCGGTTGTGTCAGAACAAAAGGTTTCTTCATCGAGTTGTGACCCTTTGGAAGGAGCCTCAGGCATCCACAACCTCCGAAAGCTAACTTCCACCTCCACTACCAGCACAATCACCACCAATAACACCAGCACTAGAGATCACTAGAACCTCTTTACGAGTTTAGAATATTCCATTAAATTGGTCACTCTGCCTTGAGCGACCGTCAAAATTGCTACATGGGGTATCAAAACAAGAGCCTACACACTGCTCAGATCCGTCCTCCCACAAATACCGAGGTCCACATAGCCTCCAACAAACTAAACACACCTCAACCTGTTCAGACATCATATCAATGCAAGAGATTCGCTAAATTGGGACTCGCACTCGCTCCAGTCGTTCCATTGACTTGCCCGCCCCGGGGTGTTGTGGGCCTTGCCGCCTCTCCGCCTTCTAGTCGCGGACTTGTGGTGGCCTGCTGCTGAGTTTGGCTCTGCTGCTCGGTGGACTGTTGTGCTTGCGGTACGGAAGGTGTAGGCGGCCCCTGCTGCACCTGTTGCTGCATCTGCGGTTGAGGTGGTGCAGGTGAATTCATGGGGTTTTGAGGCTGAGCTGGCGGAGGGTGCTGCGGCTGAGGTACGTTCTGTGGCTGCGAACCAGGTCTCCCGAACAAAGCATGGGGACTGGAATGCACTGGAGGCCCCAACGAAGGGAGTTGTCCCGGGTATGGCCCATCACGAGACATTCCCGGCATCTGGTGATGCTGAGAAGGCGGAGGGTAACCGGGAGATGGCTGACCGGGATGAGGCGATCGCATGCCGCCGTTCGGAGCTTGTCCCGGCGGACCAAAACCGTTCAATGGTGGAGGGCGCGGAGGCTGACTTTGCGCGAATGAGGGTCCGTAGTGAGGAGCTGGCGGGATTGGGGCTGGCCGGGGCGCATGGTAACCATAATTGCCGTAGCTGTTCTGCCGGTCATGGAATCCCATTGGAGGTGCGGGAGGTGGCTGGTGATAGCCATTTGGCTGATGGAACTGCTGTGGGTAGACGTGATGAGGCGGTCCACCATGATGATGAGGCCCGTATTGTCCTGGAGGCCCGTGGCCAGGCAACCCATTCAGTGGTGGAGGTGCAGCCGGTGGTATTGGGGTTGGCTGAGGCGGGTTGTCGATGGCACGGAACTGCTCCTCGATGGATGGGATCGGCGCCGGCGTCGGACGCTTGCTTCCTCTGGGAAGTGATGATGCCCGTTTGTCCCCGTCTTCAGGCGGCGGCGAGGTCTCGAGCTTGCTCTTGAGGAAACATTTGTGGCACAGGAATTCTGTTGGAACCTGTTCCTCGGGCTTCTGGCGTTCCTCTAGCGATGGGGAAGGACGAGCAGCAGGTGGAACATAACCTTGCGGCAGACCATGAGCATGAGTCGCCGGATCATTGTGATCGACTCTGATGGGTTCGCCAATAGCAGATCGAGCTTCGCCGTTGTGTGTGATCGTGGGTGGTGCGTTTGGATCTTGCACAGCGGGCGCCGGCCCGTCACTTTCCCCATGTTCACGATCGGCACCTAGGCCGCCGTTGAAGCGTTCTGGCATGCCCTCCCATGCCCGCCCATTCGCGCCTGGCGCCATGAAGCGGATGTTGAGCTTTTCAGGGATTTTGGGCTGCTCGGAAGGCCTGTCGTGTTCTGTTGTCTTGATCGCCTCTTCTCCAGCTCCTTTTGCGACTGGATGCCATTTTGGTGTCACATCGACGTCGCATTTGACACATCGTCGTTGCTCCTCCTCCGGGACCATGCTTATATCCACGACACCGTCTGTAGGTTCAGGCTTCGTGTCAGCGGCGATAGATGTCCTCGCGCCTCGACGAACAGCAGCTGCTATTCCATGCGCGCCAGATTCCCTACGATTTGTGCCCTGGGAGAGTGCTGTTTGTTGGCCCTTCTTATCCTTAGTAAGTTGCGCCTCAGCAGCTTTGCGCGATGTGCCGGTCAAGGTGAGGTCGGCCTGCTTATACGCCTCGGCATATATTTGCAGAGCAGTCTTGCCAACGTCTTCGTAGTACTCATCGATTGGGTGAAGGACGCCTTTGAACGTGTGCTCCTTGCAGAGTACGACGGGAGTCACCGAACCAGTTTCATTGCCCAGTGTGACAGTCGTGACCTGATCTTTGCGCGAGCCCTTGACGGGTTGGACATCGAATCCGAACGTATAGTGAGCCTCGAATGCACAAGATGCATGAAAGGCGGCCTGGCATTGGCTGCAATTGATGCAGGCGCCTGCGTTGTCGCGAAATTTGTTGGCAACGTCCCGATTCTTGCACAGTTTGCAAATGGCTTCAAAGCGTGCTTGCGGGATCAGTTGGAAGCCCTCCGCAATTTCCAGCTTCTCTGCGTTGCTGTACCGAATCTCGTTCGCCCAAAGAGAACACGACACGTGCACCCAGTTGTTGCCAGTTGTGCGCTTCAGCGGCTCGCGAGGCATTGGTGGGCGATGGGCTGCAAGTTGTCGATTGCGGTACTCGTTGCGCATGCCATCGGCAAGCTCCTTCTCCAGCCGCTCTTTTTCTCGCTCCCGGTCTGTCTTTTTCTTGTGCGAAACCCTGGGCGGTTCGACCAGATCCACCATTGTTTCTTCTGTCAAGCACAAACAGCAACAATAGTCTGTTGACACGAGCGGGTTGCGATCGTTCTGACACTGCTCACAGATCCAATTCACCTCACCATTCGGTCTGATTCCATCGTGCTCGCCGACTCCGAAACAGCGTCGGTGCACAGTCAGCTTGCAATGAGCACAAGCAATCGTATCTTCAAAACCTTTGCAGACCGCGCAAGGAAGCACTTTCCAAGTCGGCTGAGCCGGAATGATGGGTGGCGGCGGCGGTGTTGGTTCCTTCGGCGGGGGCGGCGGTGGAGCAGGCTTCTCCACATGCTCAGTCAATGGGACTGCTGCTGCTTTGCCTGTCTTGGATTTCTTCTTAGGAGGCTCGCCGCTCTCGAAAGACGACGGGTTGGCGACATCCGGATCCGGCGGAGCTTCGTTGGCAGCGATCAGCTCACGCAGCAGCTCCTCGTCGATTTTCTTTTTGAATGCCCGCCCACCGCTTTGCGCAATCTTTTTCGAGACTTCGTCGATCTCCTCCCACTTGATTGCGTACTTTCGCCACAGGTTCGCACATCGAAGGCAGAGAGCAAGCACGTAGCGTTCCTTCTTTTCAGTCTTCTGCCCTTTCTCGATCCGCTCCACTGTGACCATTTGTCCGGGAGACACCCCAGGCGCGCGTCTCCATTGCCGCGAATGGGTTGTGCTGCAGTACTTGCACTGGAAGCCACGATTCTTGCGTATGGCCTTGTCGTTGTCGAATGCAGAGTCATCCACATCATGAGCCAACTCTGCTTGAAGCTTGCTGCCAGCGTCCCCGGCAGGTTCCGCCTTCTTCTTCTTGCGTCCTCCATAGTTGCCCCAAATTTCTCTACCTTTCGGTGTCTTCTTCCAGAGATAGTAGAAACGTACGATATCAGCATGCGGCAGATTCGTCTTCATATGGAGACGGATGAGCCGGTGTTCCGAACCATATTTGGCAACTCCTTCCTCGAATTTGAACAGATCCTGTTTGCTCAGCACGGGCTCGTGGAGATCCTTGACCCGATCCGTCTTTTGCAACGCCTTCAGCGCAGCGTCTGTGTTGTACTTGTTGTCGATAAGCACCTTCATGGCCCGGTCCAGGAAATTCGTACCAAACGGTGGCACTCCGATGCCTCTGGCAAGAGGCTTTGCCCGCTGCAAGTAAGCCTCAACAAATTTCTCGTTTCGTTTCACTGGATCCGGTTCGCTCATGTCCGCTTGCTTCGGAGGCTTGTCGAGCGGAGGCATCACGAAGATTGGCGTTGCGGTGCACTTGGGATCTTTCGGATCGTAGTCTTCGCCCCGAGCGACGTATCCGGGAGGTTCGTCCTGTACCCACTTTGGGCGTTTAGCTTTCTCTTCCTTATCTGCTTCGATTGCCGCCAAAGACTCTTTCGTCAGCTTCGTTTCCTTCTTCTGGGCTCCGGCCTTCATGTAACGCTTTTTAATTTCTGCTGGCTTCACAAGCTCGACCGGACGTCCGTGCCATACGTTGACATTGGCCTGGTGTCGTGGACCGAGGCGCGAGCTGGCTCGAGGGTATATCGCCCGATCGTCGTACTGCAGTGCATCTTCTACCCGAGCGTGAATACCAAGATAGCGCATGGGCCACATCTTTGCGAGCGCAATCTCGGCCTGAGTAGCAGGGTGGTCGTCTATGACCATGTCATCCACATCTGGACTTGGTGCGCGAGTCGTATTGCTCGAGAAGCCTGGAGCCTCCTCCTCCGGCGCAGCATCCTCCTCCTCGGCTTCCGTTACATGACCACTGGCATTTGGAGTGTTGCGTGCTTCCTGTTCTCGTTCTGAAGCGCGGCTGCAAGGACCACAAGCCCAAGCGAAACCACGTGAAGGCTTTTTGGGAAGTGGAGGCTGCACACAATTCATGTGGTAAGAGTTCTTGCAGATTGCGCAGTCCACGGAATCAGTGGATGCACAATATCGTGCACAGCGCTTGCAAGACTTGGCCGCGCTTGTCAATTCTTTGACACGACCTATTTCGACGACGACGAACTTCCATCGCTCGTCAAGTGCTTTCTTGACCTTGTCGGGCACGTTGACGATCTGCTTGACTGGGATACATTCGTAGGACCGACGAATGAAGCGGTCGAAGACTTGCACAAAGTAGAAGCTATCGCGTTCCTTCCGATAGGCGTCCAGGTCTTCGATCTCGGAGCGATGCTTGATCGTGCATTTTCCGCGCAGAGATGTGAGCGGACACATGTCGGAATGCATGGTGCCGTAGACAAGACGAGTATCGCTGCTGAATCGTTGCACATCTCGTGGTCGGTAATACCAATTCACACGCAACGAGTCCACAGGTGAGTTCTTGTTATCGCTTTCGACATGGAGGAATTCCATTATGCGACACAGGTAGTAGGGATCGCCAGGCGGCTCACAAACAAGATACACGTGATCTGGCGAAAAGTCAGCCTCAGGAACAAACGGAATTGTGGAGCGGGGTAGGCTGCAACCTCGATTCGCGAGGGCTGTAGCCAGATCAGGAGAGTGGAAAGTAGCTTACCGTTGACAGACAGCTTCGTCCCGTCATCTGCAACCAGCTCGCCCTTTTTGTTGAGGCAACTGCGATGCTTGGAGAATGACATGATGTTGGTTTCGCGTGCTAGAGTCGATGAGCCTGTCGGAACGGCCGGCTTTCGCGCCGCTCCTGGAGGAGGCGTGGCAGATGCACCGTTCCCTGAGAGCGCGGCGGCCGCATTTCCAGCAGCTTTTCGCTTTTTGGTCGTGCCTGCTGCAGTGGGCGTCGACGCGTTCGAATCTTTGGCACTCGTCGCGTTGCTGTTGACGGCTTGGAAAGACGTGGCGTCAGGGCCGCGCTTGGTCTCGGAGGTTCCCTGCGTAGTTGCAGCAGACGCATCGAGGCCTTTCTTCTTCCCCGTCGTGGCGGCGGATGTGAATTCTAAGTCCATGTCTTGGTCTTCGGCGTAGTTGGGTCGCGTGCTGGTTCGATTGCGCGAACGCGTGCCATAGGATGCTTCGGCCATCGCGCCATCCAAACCATCGACTTGTGAAGACAGTTTCGAAGGCTGAGATGCAGAGGTGGAAGTTTGTGCTGTTTGTGCAGCCTTTGGTCCCACAGCCGCATCGCCTCTCGGCGGTGTCAGGTCAGACGAGCTCCCGCGTTGTTGGCCGGTGGCTGCTGGAGTTGCATTGCGTGCATTCTCTGAGGCGGCCCGGGAATTGATCGCTTGGAATGAGGCGGCGGGTGTGCCATCTCTCGAGGCTGTGTGAGCCCTCGAGGCGGGCGTAGAATCCATGGCAGCAGGCTGCGTCGATGAGCCAAGCTCATCGGCCATTACGCTTTGACGGCTTGTCGATGAAGCGACACATGAGTCGATGTCTGCCGTTTCAAGAGCAAAGCGTGCAAACCTGTGACGTGGTCACTTGGAGGGAAAGAGAGGGCCGGCTAGTCTGGGATTGCAGGTTGGAGGTAAGGAGCGGCGCGGCCAATCGTGGCAACAATAGCGGATGAGCTCGCAGACGAGTAACGCGCAGAGAATGGGGTCGCAGATGGGCAGAAAGGCTATGCCCAGACCGACGCCGGTCGGCGATCCAGATCCCGCGAGGTAAGGAGAAGAAAAGAGGCAAAGACGCTGATGAGGCGCGTTGGTGAAGAGACGATGAGCGACGGCCGAAGATGGAAGCGAGACTCATGTTCTCAGAGGGAACGGCCGTGCTCTCTGCCGTAAGCTGGCGCGGCTTGGCTAGTCGGATCTTTTCGATTGCAGACTCGCTCTATTTTGACTGCATGCTATCATCCATATGCCTCATCAGGCAGCTCCCTTTCTTCCGCGTGGCAGGATACCTCCAAGTGAGCAGCCCTTCGCACAGTCTCTGAACATATCATGAAAATCAGGAGGCTCCCTCTCGACGCCGTCATGGCCTGCGGATGACCTGTGAGGACGAGCGAGGGAGTGTGCCTTTGATCTCTTGTTCAGCCAATCAGGACTGATTGGATCGGCTGTGAACCTTCCTGCTGTCCACGTCGTCCAAAGAGCCGTGTCGCTGTCGAGCGCTCCTGCAACCCACACGATCCCGCGCACTGTGACTGTATCAACACGACCCCAACGACACAGTAGAGACCCATTGCGCACATAGCTGAACAGCTAGTTGTCACGCCCAATTTACGAAGCCCGGTGGCGTTGAATCCGTGTTGCGGGCGGTGGAGTGTTCCCACTTCGCTGACACTCGCCCAGTGCCTTGCGCTGGCATTTCTCTACAGATGCATACATGTTTCAGGCGCATCAGGTGAAGAGTGGCGATCCTGGCCAGCCAACAAAGAGCGATGCAAAGAGAGAGGTTGCCCGTTGCATCGCGAAAACAAGTCCTGGGAGCTGCGCCGCCGCGGCTGGACACGTCTACTGGCAATTGGCAGACTCGTGGCTTGCGGCAGGAGCCGAGACCTCATTCCACTGCGATTCGTCATGCTCACTTCTAGAATTTGTCCTTGGGCTGTTGGCTCGGTCACTCGCAACGCATCTCCGCCGCACTTTCGGTAGCTTGCGGTCGCAAAAAAGTAGGCACACCATCGTCGCACCGCCAAGCCCTGTTGCTGCACTGCACAAACGGGACAGGTTCCTCTCATCTGGGTACTCCTGAACGTCGGCCCATGGATGCTGCAGACGCTAAATGCTTCGCACGATGACATCCGCGGCTAAGAGGGTTCCCATCCCCAAGAATGGCGTTGACTACAGAGGAAAGATCGTCCTGGCCCCTATGGTGCGCAGTGGCGAATGTCCATCGCGTTTAGTGGCACTCAAGTACGGTGCAGACCTGGTGTGGGGACCAGAGACCATTGACAAAGCGCTCATCGGTACGACGCGACACGAAAACCCAGTTACGAAAGCCGTCGACTTCACCAGAATATCTTCAAATGGAGCCAAGAATCCAAGTCTAAATCCCGACCAGCGCGAAAGTGTTATATACCGCCTGCACCCAGAACGAGAAGGCAAGAAACTCATCTACCAAATCGGAACGGCAAACCCAGAAACCGCAGTCGAAGCCGCAAAACTCATCGCAAAAGATGTCGCAGGCATCGACGTCAACGCAGGATGTCCCAAACCCTTCAGCACCAGCGGCGGAATGGGCGCAGCCCTCCTCAAAACCCCCGACAAACTCTGCGCCATCCTCCGCGCCCTCGTCAAAGAAGTCGGCACACCCTACGAAATCGGCATCAGCGTGAAAATTCGCATTCTCGACACCCCCGAAGAAACCCAAGAACTCGTCCGCAAACTCTGCGAAACCGGTATCCACGGCCTGACAGTCCACTGTCGCACAACACCAATGCGCCCCCGCGAAGCTGCAATCCGCGACGACCGCCTCAAAGTCGTCCGCGAAACATGTCACGCAGCCGGCGTCTCCTGCCTCATCAACGGAGACGTAACATCCCGCGATGAAGCCCTCAAACTCATCTCCCAATACGGCGTCGACGGCGCCATGATCGCCACAGCAGCCGAACAAAACCCTTCAGTCTTCCGTCCGGAATCCGAAGGCGGTAAAGCCCCTTGGGACGAAGTCGTGAAAGAATACGTGAAAACTGCCCTGGAGGTTGAGAATCGATTCGGAAATACAAAGTATCTTCTCGGACAAATGATTCCAGGGAAAGTCGGAGCGTATAAGAAGATGATGAGCGCGAAGAGTTATAGTTCGATTGTGGAAGTTTTGGGGTATGAGGATCTGAAAGAAACTGCAGTAGAAATTGATCGGAGGTTGGAAATTGGGGCTTTTGAGAAGCCGAAGATGACCAAGGCAGAGAGGAAAAAGGCCATGAAGGAGGCTGCTGCGGCAGTTGTTGCTAAAGTCACGGGTGGAGATGATGCCAAGGAGAATGAGCAATTGAGTGAGGAGAGGAAGAAGTTGCAGACCACCGCGGCAGGCATCAAGCGGACGGCTGACCAGGCGCAGCTGGACATGCCGCCTGATATTGCACGAGAGAGAGGACCTGGATCAGTATCGGAAAATGTTTCTACTTTGGCTGTATAAATGGGAAAGGTCTCCTAGCCACGGTCACGGCAAATATCTGCATCTGGTTCACCAAGTGCTGGGCACTAGACGCAGGACACGAAGAAGTGAACGAGACGAACGTGTGAAAAGTAATCCAGATAGAATATTTCCACTCCATCTAAATGTAGGTGGGAGGTTGATGCTCCTCACGATCACCGTCTAAGATGTATCATATCACACCAAAACACCGCGCAATGCCTCCTCGCTCATCTATGCATTAAATCGCATCTACTCGGCCGCTGAACAGTAGTTGGCGGCGGATTATAACTTCTTGCGGTACAAATCGCCACCGCAGTCCCGTAATCGCTTGGCAGCCTGTTCGGGCGTAATATCGCGTTGTGGCTCTGCCATGAGTTCGTACCCAACCAAGAATTTCCTGACAGTCGCGCTGCGGAGAAGAGGTGGGTAGAAGTGGATATGGAAATGCGATGCCTCAATCTCCTCGTCTGTGCCTGTTAGGGGCGCTTGGTGAATTCCCATACCTGTAGCAGAGTGTTAGCTTTCTATCAATATCGAAGGTCGGGAGTCAAAGTGTGCTTACTGTAAGGGAAGTTCGTCTCGAAGAGGTTGTCATATCTCCTCGTAATCTCCGATAGAACCTCAGCCAAATCCTCTTTTTCAGTTTGATCAAAGTCGACCAGAGCCCGCTTGTGTGACTTTGCGATCACCATGACCTCAAATGGCCAGGTTGCCCACCAGGGACATCCAGCCCAGAAACTTCGGTTTTCGAATACCGTTCGCTCGCCCTTCTCACATTCGAGTTGCGCGTAATCGACCAGCATGTGGGATCCCATCTGGTCCCGTCGATACTGCTGCATGTTCTGAAGCTCGAGGCTTGGCTCCTCTGGCAAAGAAGTAGTCGTCCAGACCTGTCCGTGTGGGTGGGGGTTCGAGCAACCCATTGCTGCGCCTTTGTTCTCAAAGATTTGCATGTATCGATATTGGTCTCTGGGCTGTTCAATGGCTGTCCCGTTGGGTATTTGTTGTGTCATTCCGGCGAGTGGTGATTGAGGGTCGAGATGGGCGATGTAGATCTTGGTCCAGGTCTCTATTACAGGCATGATGTCCTGAGGTGGCATGTCGGCCAATGTGAGGTTGTGCGATGGCGAGAATGTTATCACGTAGCATTTTCCCGTAACGCTCTCGGCTTTGAGGAGACGCGACGCTAATGCTGCTTTTCCGTCAGGTTGACTCTTCAACATATTTATTTTTCGAGCGACTCACTGCCGTTTTCTTTCGGTGCATCGTACTCTTCCTGCTGCTCTTTCACAGCTGAATAATCGTTGACGAAGACGAATGTGCTGCTATAGTCGGGGTTCGAATCGCCTTGTGCGCGCTTGTTGCGTGGGCACAGATAGCACTGCCCTGTGTTAGTCGCTTTCCCGCAGGCTATTCATCGAGGACTACACACAGAAGGATCGTATTCCGGCAATGTGTTCTTGCTAGCCTCCTCCTGTGCTCCCTGCCATGGACGCTTTGTGCGGTGGGGCGACACGAGCACCCACGACCCTCTGAGCAGGTTGTAACGCCGGTGGGAGATATCGTCGAGGATTGCGTCAGGCATGACTGTCTTGGTACAACATGCGTCGGTGAGATCGAGTCGAGAATCTGTTCGAGAGGGCGCCGAGGAGGGGGAAGGCGACAGGCCTGGAGAGAGGCTGACCTGGTGCATGATTAGGTCTGAGTGAGGGGCGGGTTTTGAAGAGAAGTGAGAGAGTACGAATGGGTAGTCCTACGCTAAGTCGCGCTGCGAAGGCGCCGGGGTGGTGTCCAAGATATATATCTAACACTCGTTCGTCCAAGATGGGGCAAGCAGTAGCGCTGGGAAAGCGGCGGGCGATGAACGTGCTAGCTGCTTGGATCGAGGGCGCTCAAGGGGGATTGCAAGCGCTCCGAGTGGATGAAGGTTCCCGAGAGGTGTCTGCGAGACAGGCAAAGCAGCAGAACAGAGACACGAGAGTTCTGGGCGGAGGAACTCTCGAGCGCGATAGACTTGCAGTCTCATGTGCGCCTGCCCCTCCACATCGTCACTCTCCACATCCCGCGCGCGGCTGCTCTGGTTTTGCTCATTACGCCGCCGACCGCCAGCCCGGGGTGCGATGATCTCTGTCGCGACGCACATAAGTGCCGCTGGCGAAGCTCTGCGAGAGCATAGTCGAGATCCAGCATCCCCGCGCCGCAGCAGCTGGTGGAATTGGGGCGGAAGTCTGGCGCTTTACGCGGCGGAGAACTCTTCGACGGGCTGACGAGAGTTCACGCCCCCTGCGAGCGGCAGAACTCGAGCGGACACCTGTGGCCAAAGCACGACTCGGTGCGGACAATAAGCGCGCGGTCGAGCTGGGCAGCGGCCTCTTGCTGGAGAACAATGGCGGAATAGCATAGAGTGTAGGAGGCGCTGCTCCGAGACGGTGCGAAAGACAGCAGATCTGCGAGGGGCCCACCAGTGTCTCCGTCCTCGGCTGATGTATGACCCGAGCTCAGGACGGTGTGAGAGTAGGAGTGCGCTGGGTGATTGCTCATATCTCGACGTCCCTAGAGCCAGCCGGACTGCCAAAGGCGATTTCTCATCCAGGACATATGTAGACCTGCGGTCCAAGAGGGCATTGGCATGGACTCGGAACCCAGGCTTCAGGCAGATCTGCCTTATTTGCGATCGTGGAAGATGAAATGTATCGCTGCATCGGCCTGCTCCAATCTGTAGCATGTCGAGAAGCCGCAGACACGCGTGAAGCTGCCAATGTTCAGACCGGACATGTAGTGAATGAATACATATACCTATGGCGGCAGTCACGGGCCTGAAGTGCGCTGGCAGGGCTGGGGAAGCTCAGCCGAGAAACGCGTCAGGGCATTCGCGACAGCTGTATCTTAGTGCTGCAGCATAACCACGGAGCTCACCTCACCACAACACTCACAGCAACGACCACTTGAACATCCTCTCACCCCGTCCAGCGTCATGGCTGCAATGATACCCGGTCCAGGCAGTGGACGCAATCAATCAGCCAACCCATACGAACACTACGATGCCCCCGTCGAGGAAGACGACCTCATCGATCCAGATGATGGTATGCGCCATTCTATCTAAGCCATCTCATTGCCATATTGACAGACTCGCTCCCAGCTACTCTCGACGATCTGGACGACCCCGTCTCAACGAGCGACAGAGCACCCCTAACCGGTAACATCACAAACCAACAATCCCAAGCCAACGCTCGTGCGGCCAATTCCGCCCAAGGCTACCTCAACAACGCCATCGCTGGTGAGGATCGCCGCGCGCCCCTCGATACACTTGATGAATCTGTCTGGGACACTCTGCGGCGCGATCTGCTTGCCGTGTGGGAAAAGATGCGGCAGGTACTCTATCCAAAGTACTTGCTTGGAGGTGTTATGGCTCGAGGGGAGGGCATGAACTCGAACAATGCCGAAGGTGGTCCAGCTGGTGTTGCAGGACATATCAGGGGGCTTGTGGGAAGATGGCCGCAGGTTGATGCAGATACAATCTTGGAGCAGGGCGGGATGAGCGAGGGTTTGAGGGACTGGGATTTATGGTATGCTGCATTGCTGCGTCTTCACGCTGAAGAACGAGCTAACAGTGTGCACAGGGGTCCGCTACTTTTCTGCTTGCTTCTTTCTTTCTTCCTCTCGCTTGGTGCGAGGGAAGACCAGCGCTCCGCTGTTTTCAGCGGAGTCTTTGCTCTGATCTGGATTGGCGAGGCTGTTGTGACTCTGCAGATCAAGCTGCTCGGAGGGAATATGTACGTTCGTCGATTTCCAGCAAACGGTCGCAATGCTAACATGGGACAGTTCCTTCTTCCAATCTGTCTGCATCATCGGCTATACACTCTTCCCCATGGTCATCGCTTCGATCCTTAGCGCCTTCCACGTTCCCACAATAGTACGAATACCCGTCTACAGCGTGCTTGGACTGTGGTCATTAGCGGCTGGCGTGAGCATTCTGGGCGGCAGTGGTGTCATCAAGAACAGAGTGGCATTGGCTGTATATCCACTCTTTGTGTTCTACGTTGGCGTGGACTGCTTGTGCTTCATCTCATAGCACAAACTCAGCGCAGTCTATGTAACAGTTTGAATGAAATGCGATGCTCCCTATCCCGGCCATCAAGACGATGGTCCTCCTGAAGCTGATTCCCTGACAACGTGCTACCGAGAGCGCAATTGAAGACTTCGCCTCAAATCCTTCCAACATCAGTCCAGACGACACATCGGTGCTGCATACACGTTGAGTCTGGTCAATGCCGCTTCCATTGTTGCTCCGTCAAGCTCCTGCAACTTCAAGAACCACACGTCGGTTTCAAGAGCAGTGTCCAAGCATTTCATCAGCCTTCACCAACGTCGAGGTCCTCCTCCGCCATCTCGTCTTGTAGCTCCTCAATCTTTGCCGCTCTAGACGACTCCTCGACTCCCTCAGAAGCAGGCTCGCAGGCCATAGGCGCATCTTCTCCTCCCTTCAACGCAAGGTCAGCCGCGCTAGACGACTCTTCTGCACCCTTCAAGGCATGCTCGGTTTGTAGTGATGCACGGCCGCATAACCAATCGGCAAAGCAAGAATCTGGCAATTCAGTAAACCCAGCACGCTCGTAGTCGATGATGTAGCTGTGGGCTGGTCAGTCCGCTTGTCTGAAAAGCAAGCACACCGAGGGGCGTCGCTCACCATTTGTCTTCTTGCTCATGCCACAAGATGTTTCCGTCGTGATGGCTGCGGTTGTCTACGCCTCGGGCATGGATATCACTAGGAAGAAGGAACAGACCTCGTTAGTCTTGCAACCTCGGCACTAAACTTCTCCTCCAGAAGTGAATGGCTTACTCCAGTGCTCTCTTGAACGCAGCCGCCACGCGGCGATACTGATCCGGGGCTCCCAAGATGTCTTCGCCAATGAGTCTCCCTGGAAGCTTGGTCATAACGATGACTTGGCAGTCGGGGTCCTCGGGATAGCGGTTGGACCACGACCCGTTTGCTTGAAAGCTCGCTCGAAGAGTCGGAGCATGGGGGCATGGCGACGATGGTTTGCTCAATCTCCGCAGCGCTCTCACTTCTCGGGCTGCTCGAACGCATGCCTGCTCGCCACTACAACCAGCAAGGCTTCCGTAAACCTTGATGACCACGAGTTTGCCTCTGTACACGCCTTCGAAGACCGCGATGTAGTATTCATCCTCGTCATCGGTTGATGAGACTTTGAACTTGAAGGGCTGGAGGAACTTCTTCAGCAGGACTTCGTGCTCTCCGCAGTTGCTCATGAGTGTGAGCGGGAACTCAAGGGGAGTCATGGAGGCGGAAGTGCGAGAGGTTGTGCTGTTCTGTGATTGGGATTGACTCTGGTCAGCGAGCAACCTGATCCAAAGGGCGATGACTTTCTCGTGCGATTGCCTTGGCGATAGGCAGACGCTGCAGTTTGCTGGCACTCGTTTCGGATCTTGACCCGATGCATGAGCGGGGCCTACCTGAGCGACAAGAAAGGACGGTTCTAGAAAGATCACTGGAAGCTCACAACGAGGGCACGAACTCAGGGACGCCACGATTCAATTCAATTCGATCCAGTATTTATGTCGCAGCGCCACAATGCATCTTGACCAGATCAATGGTACTGTTGGCTAATGCAGACACGCCATCACGCATCCAAAGGAGCCCCCCTATCCCGAAAATGCCAATAAGACCACTCTGTCATGTTCAAGGCCATCCCTTTCTCTAGTCCAAGGCGCTGTTGAAGCAAAGTCGGTGTTGGGAGCCGCCTTTTCACTAATCATCTCCCTCCTCTCCCTTGACCGGAGCCTCTTCATCTGCTCAAAGTGTCAGTAATGTAAAACATCTGAGTATAGTGGAAGAGAGAGCAGATCTTACCGTCGACAAGGTTCTCCTCCGAAGCAGCCTTCTTGCCATTCTTAGCTGGTGCGCGAGCCTTCTTGGGCTTCGACGCGCCGTCACCACCATCCTCGTTGGCTTCAGAAGCAGACTTCTTGCGCTTTGCAGGAGCCTTCTTCGGCTTGACTTCTCCATTCTCGGCGGCAGCACCTCCTCCTCCGGCCTTCTTGCTAGCCTTCTGAGTCACGGTCTTGAAGGAGGCGAGCTTGGATTTGCCTTCCGGATCGAAGGTGGTGTGGGCTGCCTCCCAGTTGGTCTGTCGAAGACGATAAGCATGGCTCGATTGACGGTGAGAAGTGGGGTGGGAGGGTGTTAAGAGTACGTACACTTAGTTCAGAGTTCAGCCAGCAGGCTGCGAAGCGGCGCAAGTCGCCCTCTGTGATGGCGCTTAAGTCGATGGACGACATGTTCGCTATTCGATATCGGTCAGTGACGGCCTGTACGAATGAATGAGAGATCGAAAGTGTTACCGATGTGCGTGGATGACTGTGATGTGTGGTGGTCGAAGCTGATCTGTCGGAGAGCCAGGAGCGGATGTTTGTGTTGCGAAGAAAGTGGTAGTAAAGTGCGAGATTGGTGCTTCTTATGCGCGCGCCGGCAATGCAGGGATCAAAGTGAAGCTTCTGCAGCTGATGCAAACGGACGGGAGGTCACAATGGCAACTAGTGGAGATCGTGCCTAATCTCAACCATTTTCTCTTGACATGTAGGAAGTGAAGTGAAGCGGGTCTAGAAAGTACAATTTTCATGTGCTAGATCAAAGATGTGGTACATCATCAACACAATAACCTGGTTAAATTGCATGCAGCACGATACTACCTGCCACATAACGTAGAACGTAGGTCGCCCTTCGCTCGAAACTCTACGCCACAGAACTTCATGCGTCGCTGTTCTTTCCATCGCCTTGAGAGTCGAATGAAGACGCTTAAACCAACCAGTCATCCCCGTCGTCGCCATCGGCACCCTCACCAACAACATGCTTCTCCTTCTTCACCGGAGTGTCAGCAGCACCTGCCAATGGATCTTCCTCATCGTCTTCGCCGTTCTCCAGCTCAGTCTTCGCCTTCTTAGCCTTTCCACGAGCGCCATTCACCTTCGCCTTCTTCTTCACGGCGCTCTCATCCCCATTGACGTCGCTTGCGGCGCCCTTACGCTTCTTGCTGACAGATTTTGCTGGCGTGGCAGCCACCTCATCACCACCGGCATCAGTTCCCTGGCCCTCCATCGCCTCTTTGATCTTCTTCGTGATGACCCAGATCGAGCGCTTGAAGCTGTCTGGTTTGGCGCCACCAAAATCGGAGGCAGCCTTGTTGAGATCGAACTGGGAGTATGTCATCAATAAGACCACAATGGTGCCATGGAATCGGACTGATTCCGTGCTTGTTAACGATGAGTACAGCGTCATACGTACCTGATAGACATTCTCGGTGGCGAGAAAAGCGCAAGCCAAACGCTCCATGTCCGATGGGCTCAGGACCGCCTTGGCGACCTTGAAGCTGTAAGGGCCCTTGAGTTTGTCAGGCATGGTGGCTTGTGTGGGTTGGAATAATGTCGGCGTTAATCTTGGAACAGACTGGATGTCTGGGCCGTGGTGATTTGTCGCAGCGTCTGGTGCGCAGCGCAATGTGCTTGAATAGTTGATGCTTCAAAGCTGTAAGTGGGATGGGACGAAGCAGGTATTTGGATTGTGCAGCACTCGGTGATGGAGAATGTTGAGAGTGGTCAGGTCAGGTCAAGAGCTGTGAAGAGGTCGTGAGCTTCAGGTGAAGTGAAAAGCACGCGAAGCGAGAGCCACCGGTCAGCGACCGTTGAGAAACAAGTGAGCAAAAGGCAATGTGCAAACATCGTTGACACAACGTGAACTTCACGTGAATTGCACTCACATGCTTCACGAAGTGTAGACTGAAGTCTACGCGGACCAACCCTGCCAAACCTTCCAGCCCCTCCTAATTTCACACTGAACGCTTTCAAACCCAGCTCGCATCCTTTTCACGCGTGCTCTGGTGTTTACTCAACACGTTTCCCAAACGCCGCGATTCTTTATTCACACGATGACTCCAGACCATGCTGTTCAAATAGTAGGGACAAGTACATCTATCATATATCATGCTGATCCTAGGGACGCATCTAGCTCGCATGATATTTCTTCAGCTTGGAGCCGCCCTCGTACAAGAGTCGGTCCACGGCAGCGGCGACTGTTAGCGTGCCTCCTATGACAGCGCAGACGCCGACCAAGAACCCAGAGAAGGTCTTCGCTCGAGCCTCTCGGTTGATGACTTTCATTGGTGAGATGTCCTGATATTATGTTAGTGATGGAGCAGCAACACGGGATGAGGATCTTACATATGAGAAGAACACGCCAGGAATACCACCCCTAGCATGTAGTCTCTCGGCGTGACCTTCCTCCTTCGCATCTCCTCCCGATAGAGATCGCTTGTGCGAGGTCACAGAATACTGATGAGTCTCAATGCTACCAGATTCACCTTTTCCATAGCCTCCGAGTTCGACCAGTTCGTGCGGAATGTCCAGTATCGAGTTGGTTTTCTCCCAGCCCAGAGGCAGGTAAGCAGTTGGAACGACTTTCACAAAGTACATGTAGTTGTAGGCAACCTCATCTGTGAATTGTTCCGTGTTGTCCAGAGGGTTCAAGTGGTGGTTGGACCAGGCCATGCCCTTCTTGCCCACCCGTTGGACAATGTCATCCGGTAGTTGCGGACCAAAGCGAAGATGATGGATTTTGTGCGTAAAGGAATGCTGGACCTCTCCACTCTTAAAGTAGTTGTCCAGATCGTGAACGTGCATGTTACCATTGCTGAAACTCTTTCCAGGGGCGAAGTGGAAATTGCCCACGACCTTGTTCACACGGATACCGCCCTCAATCCGGCACCCCTCTTTCCTCTGCTCGTCCAGATGTTCGGCGTAGTGCTCTCTCTCACACTGCTCCACATTCTCGCCTCTCCCGAAGGACCAGCTCACGCCGGCATATGCCTCTCGTACTTCGGCACAAGTATTGCAGCATCCAGCTTTCTTCGCATTGGCAGGAGAGGGTGCGCCATAACACTCTCCACAATAGTCCGGGTCCATGTGCTGTGCCTGATCTTCGCCGTTCACGTTCAATGCTTCTTTGGACAGCTCTCGTCCGCTTGGATCAAGCCTGACCTTGTTCACTCCATGCATGACACCCGTCTGCACGTCTCCACTCACGTCCATCACATCTAGGGTGAGTAACTCGCAGGGCACGCGAGGGAAGGACACATTCAAGTGAATCTCCATCTTCTCCCCACGCCCCTTGTCGACGATAAGTTCTGGGTGCACCACGACCCTTCGGTAGTCGCTCCACTCTCCCCACACCAGATAGAGGATGAGGATGAGCGATGTAATGGTGACCAGACCACCGGTGGAGGTGCGGATTCGTGCATCTTCGACGGTTTTGGTGAAGGCGTCGAGCTTCATGAAGCGGGATTTGGGCGGCATGATGGGTATAATTGAAGTATAGCGAATGGACGAATGGCGAATTGGCGGCAGCCCGCAGGCTGAAAGGGAGGGAGCAGTCGCTCAGTGGGAAGACGCCAGATTGAAGGAGATTTCCCGGCGGCGTTGCACAGCAGCAATGGAACACGGCTGGTCAAGGAGTGAATGGAAGTCGGGTCGTGATGGTGCTGGACGTGAGAGGACAGGTAGCTCGAGCCTTGCGGGATGCGCTACTGCATGCAAGCCGCCGGACCCTGGCCGACGCTTAATCAAGTTACTGCCACGTTTTCATGGCCAAGCACCGTCAATACCGTTAATGGCAGACGCCAAAGTTGGCACAGACAGCAGCGACAGCACGTAGCGCAGAGGACAGACCATTTTCACATGCGAATCGCAAGTGAAGACCATGCACCCTCCATAGACACCGCGCCTCTATCGCCTCCCCTCCACCCTGCACCCTTCTGCACTACGATACGTCATCCGGGCGACAGAAACATACCGACACTTCCACCATGGACGCTGCCCAGCTGTCAACCCAGCTTCATGCTCTCTCCGACTCTATAAAAGCAACCAACTCCCTCATCAACAAGCTTGCCAAACTCCAATTCCAACCCGGCTC
Source organism: Cercospora kikuchii (assembly GCF_019650295.1). NCBI lineage: Eukaryota > Fungi > Ascomycota > Dothideomycetes > Mycosphaerellales > Mycosphaerellaceae > Cercospora > Cercospora kikuchii. Next base: position 1,341,808 of record NW_025408585.1, on the reverse strand, counting down.
CGAGCCTCTCGAAGGAGAGAGCGTGGTACGAATTGAACTTGCCCAGGACATCCACGATAGCCTCAAGCAACTGGAAGAGGAGCTCGAATTCCTGCACCAGGAGGCCGAAGACTACAAGGCACAATCCTCGCAACGGAAACGGCGAGACTCCCGAGCGGGTGAAGAAGCGCGTCTCGCCGCGAAGGTAGCACGGATTGGCGAAGAGCTTCTACATTCAAGACAACAGTTCCGAAACGCACAACTCGCTGCAAAGCTCGCGAGCGAGAAAGCAAAGCGGGAAGAACGAGAAGCGCTGTTGGACATATACCGAAGAGAAGCAGATCATCTCGATACACCTCCCGGAGAAGCAGCGGACGGGACGAAGTTGAGTGCTACAGAAGGACTGTTTGCACGCAGGAGTAAACATCAACAACAGAAGCAGCTGTCCAAGGATCAACTATTGGTGAACGCCACGACCGACGTGACAGCTGCCTTACGGAGAACACATCAACTGCTCAGCAGCGAGCTTGATCGCTCACGATTCGCGCAAGAGACATTTGAGGAATCGACTGCTGCACTTAGAAATCTGAGCGAGGATTACAGTAACCTCGACACCATCCTCAGCACTTCGCGTAACCTCCTCGGAACTCTCTTGAGAAGTCAAAAGAGCGATACGTGGTACCTCGAAACAGCCTTTTATATCCTCGTCGGCACACTGGTCTGGCTGGTCTTTCGCCGGTTCTTCTACGGACCATTCATCAAACTACCGCTGTGGTTCTGGAACTGGTCGCTCTTGCTAGCCAAGTGGATCTTCTTCAAACCTCTCTTCGCTATCCTCGGATCAGTAGGCATCATCTCCAGATCCAGCGCCTCTACGACATCAGCACTATCATCAAGCGTCGCAGCATCATCTTCAACCCGTCCGCCGCTTATTGTGCAACCCAGCGCACAAGGTCAAGCCGAATCCCTTTCCCCAGACTTCCGTGAACGCATCAAATCAGGCGGAGTCCGGGCCGGTGCGGGCGGAGCAGGCGCGAAGGTCGGCAAAACTCCAGAAATCGAGCGGAAGCAACAGCAGCAGCAAATTCTCGACGACGACTTAAGTGAGAGCATCGGCAAAATGGCCGAAGAAAGTGGAAAGCAGAATCAGCAAGGACAGCAAGAGGAGGAGAATGTGGTAAGAAGAGGTGATGGAACGATTCTGAGGGACCGAGGGGAAGACGAGCCGAAGAACCCGAAGAAGAAGAATTTCGAGGCCGATGTTGAGGATCGGAAGCAGGAAGAGGCTACGAAGGAGAAGGCGAGGACGAAGAGAGATGAGTTGTAGTACCTGATCATAGCTTACGAAGAACGAAAAAGTGAAGACGCTCGTACTACTTCCGTCTTCGCCATATGTTCGGCTCCGAACTTCGTCGTAGTGTTTCAAAATCGTGACAGGGCTTGGCTTGAGGTTTTCCTCTGGACAGAAAGTGTTACCCTTTTCTGGTAAGACCGACACCACTAGGAGAGTAACAATAGTCAAAGTATTCATAACGTATGCTCAACAGCCACTCATGGTAGCCAGACAGTCTAAAACGCTCCCTCTGTGGCTCACGAACCCTTCCCATGATCACCACCACGCCACGCCAACCATCTAAGAGTTCAAATAGCTCCTGATAGCGCCCTGCAGCTTACTGCCCGCCTCCCCAAGTAATGCAGAAACATTTTCCAAATCATCACCCGCCTGAATGCCAAATTTCCGAACAAAATCCTTCGCAGCACCCTCCAGATCCCCATACTCTTCTGGCCCTTCCTCTTCCGGTCGGCCAAAGTACGCGTTGGAGGAAATGGATGTCTGGCCTTCGAAGTTCTGCAGCCGTGACTTGGCTTCGCTTTGTGCGTTGCTGTCGAATGCGCCGCGGCCGAAGAACTCGTCGGAGCCGATGCCTTTCTGTGCGCCGAATTTGTCGCGGGCGTAGCGTTCGGAGTCATCTTAAGGGAGAGAATTGTTAGCAACAAATCGCGTCAAGATTGGCAGATTGTCGATGCATACCTTCAACAGGTGCAGCTCGAGATGTAGAGCCAAAGCCACCAATCTTCGCCGCTCCAGCAGCGGCAGCTGGCTTCTTCTGTTGTCCAACCATTCCGAATCCAAGCTTTCGAACGCCCATGCCCAGTCTCTCCATCTCGCTGTCGCTTCTCTCCCTCGGCTTCGGGTTACCGTAGCTACCACTTCTCCCAGGGCTGAGAGGTGTGGGTTGATGAATCGTGCTCGTCTCAGCACCAGGCTGTTTGGCGGCAATTCCAGCTTCAGAAGGAGTCTCAACATCGTCAGGATCGTATCCCAATTTTGCCTTTCTTTCTTCCTCTTCCTTGGCTTTCTTCTCAGCTTCATCGAAGTCTAGAGCTCCAGCATCGACTTTCTTCGCTCCGAGCTTAGTCTTTTTGGCACCCAAAATGTTCGCCTTTGGCTTCGATGTCACGGTAGTCTTCCTCGCGGCACTAGGCACAGCTCTGCTCGGCGCCGGCTTAGCTTCTTCTGCATTTGTGGGATTGAGAGGGCTTTTGGGCCTTGCAGTGCCGTTGCCGTTGGCAGCTCCGGGGTTCAGGAACGGGCTTGCTCGACCTGCTTGGCTCGGCGTCCCCGTTCGAGATGGTGGGTTGCTGCTTCTCTTGACCGCCGGTTTGTCCCAGCTGCTGAAAAAGTCGTCGTCTCCGTTGGCGGGTGTGCTGGTGCCGCTTTCTGGCCCTTCATCACCTGCCTCCTCTTCGATCACGATTCCATCGGGGTTCCTCTTTTGATCGGCCTCTACTCGTCGCTGAAGCTCCTCCTTGTACTTGACTGCCGCATTCGAAGTGTACTTTGTCTTTGGGTCTTTGCTATTCAACGCCGCCGAGCCTCCGTTGCGTTGGAAGAAGGTCTTTGCAGATTCATTGCCTCCCACTTTCATGCGCCTCAGCTGATCCCATTGCCATTGATCGAGGTTAGTGGAGCGGACGAAGGAGATGTGCACGCCCAAGTTGCGGTGATGGGCGGAGCAGTCGAGGCACAGATAGATTCCGAATGGCACCGACGACCATGTAGGATTCTTGCCGCCGCAGTCAAAGCAGATTTTGTTGGGCGCGCGGCGTTTGAGCTGCTCGAAGATGCGATGCGATTCGGCCTTGGGTGCCAAAGACATGATGGCGCGAGGTAACTGGTGCCCGGAGGCGAAGGTGAACAACGCAACGATTTGTGGTGGCCGGCGTGAGGTTGTGGGAGGAATTGGGCAGCGTTCAGTCTGAAGGGATATGTAGACGTGGCACGCACTTTCCGAGGGGGAATGTTGAATACGCCGCGGTCCCTGAACATCGAGAGGCCGATCAGCTCGCTTTCACGTGACACTCTTTTTGAGGGGCATGCTTTGCAGTTCAATGAAGCATACACGCCGCAGGGCTATGATATTAACTAATTCGCTGTCCACAGTGCTACGAACAAGACTATGGCATGTCAATCGTGAATTTCGTTTCGTTCATGCACCTTGAATCATGCTCCAACGAGCAATAAGATGCGTTCGCTTTTGTATACCCAAAGGTGCCCTCGGCAGAACCATTCACAGAACGCCTATCGCGGCTGCAAACTCGGAAGAAACATCCTGCCCTTGGTTCGGATGTCAATCTCGAATATCCCGTCTTCACAGGCAGCCCAGAGCATACGCCCATCAGGACTCATGGCCAGACCAGCAGTTCTAACACCAATCTCTCGTCCAGTTGGGTTGCCCCAGCCTCGCAGCTGAGTTCTCCGAATCAGAGCTTCATACTGATCAGGATACGCTGCAGACCGACGAGCTTCGGCCATGGCGATGGCACGTTCAGCTGCTGCACTGCTGATGCCGCTGCCGGCGAGACGTGAAGATCGCCAGCGCTCCCGATTTCTAGCCGCAGATGCAGCGATACGTCGTTGCGTATCCAGTTCGTTTTGTATTGATTCGTAACGTTCCCGACGGGCATCGCGCTCAGCGTCGCGCTCACGTTCTGCAGGGAGCGGCGATGACGGGTTCGCTCTACGTGCTGCTTCGAACAAAGGTCCTCGTCCCATTTGTTCTTCGATGGCGATCCAAGGGTTGTCATCCTGACTGCCATCCGCAGTATGCTCCTCGGCGTTGGGCGGCGACGATCCTGATCCTTGTTCGGCGGCTCGTCGTGAAGACTCTCCTCCGGATAGACCTGCGGCTGCCCTTGTGCGATCCGCGCTTCTAGCGTTGGCAGTGCTACGTGGTGCAGGGACGCTGTCGCTGTTGCTACTCCATGCGGCCAGTGCTTCTCGCATTGTAGCCAGAGGAGGCAAGAGATCGTCGTTGTCGACCGTGTGAGAGGCTGTTGCCGGGTTGGCAGCATGTATCCGCTCTAGCGTTGGCAACGTCTCCTGGACAGAACTCAGTATCTCACTGATCGGCCGTGACGTCGACCCACTCGAGGGCGTCTCTCTCCCACTTCTCGTTGGGCCAGAAGTTGTGAACATGTCCGGAGTGGTATAGTTGACGGATCTCGGTATTTGGCCATTTGCCCGCGCCTCCTCGCGCTGTCGTGTCGTACGTAACGTCTCCAGTATCTGCTGTTCTCGTGACGTCAACCCTTGAGGGTCGTCCTCCATGGCCTCAGCAGCTGCGAGTCGCGCTCGCGAGCCCGATTGTGAAATTTGCTGCCGCGCAGCAGCTAGAGCTTGTCGATGCTCTCTTTGCCGTCTCCTGGCCTCGATGTATTCTGTTGCAAAATTCACAGCACTGGCATTGTCTGGTGCCGCTCGGTATCTGCGCAGCAAGTCGGCCTCCAACTCGTCCAGATGCGTGGGCTGTGTCACAGCAGGTAGCGCTGCCTCGTCCGGGTCTACAATATCCATCTCGTACTTATGCATTTGCTCGTCCTTGGGTTCCAAGTCGATGATTTGTCGACTCTTGAGTCCAGTCCTGAGATCTCCAACGCAAATCCTGCCCTGGTCTTCGCTCCAGATTAACAAGTCCCATGGATCTGGGCTGAACACCATACTCCTGATCGCTCCAGGATGGGGACTGGGAAAATCGGCTCGCGAACCAGGCACCACAGCAATGACTGCTTCGTCTCGGTTCTCCTCGTCCAGCTCATCGTCCTCGAGTATGTCGCGATCGATGATCGTTATGTAACCGCCCTCGCTGCCCACCGCCACAAGCCGAGCATTGGGGCTCCATGCCGTAGTAAAGTATCCCACTGTTGAGTCCGGTGAGCTCACATGCAATGAGACCTTGCAAAGTAGCTTCCAATCCACACTTGCGCTCGTTAAACGATTGTGAGGCTTCGGTATCTGAGGTCGATCGTCCAATATCACCCGTCGATAGAAATGTGCTTGATTGTAGTCCCCAACCGCTACCAGTACCTGACCATCGGGTGAGATCGTGGCATGATTCACCGCGAATGGGATTCCTTTGCACTTCGTTTCATGTCCAGTGGGCAGGCTGTATATACGGACTGTGCGATCGTTGTTTGTCAACACGGCCACAATGTCGTCCAAATGTGCTTCTTCGTCCTGGATACGATGGATCGAGATCGAGTTTACTATCTCTTCTCCTATCCTTTCGACCTTGACCGTTGCCGCTCTTCGTGTGACATTCTGACCTAGGCTACTAAGTGGCAGCGCCGCATCAACATCGAGTGCTCCGTTGATTTTGATCGCCGCAAAATGTCCTTCGTCCTCCCCACCTACACAAACGTATCCATAGCCAGAGGCCGTGCACCGCGCCTCGAATGGCAGTGTTGCAATGTGCTTTCGCTTTTTCGTTGCAGTGTTAAGGCAGAATACATGGTGCGCGCTCGCATAGTAGAGGTGGTCGGGTTCCGGCGAGGAGATGTAATGGCGTAGCTGCCAATGTCTGCAAGCCCTCGGTCAGTACAAGGACCGTCTCGCAGCATTCAGATAAGCCATACGACACAGGTATAGTCACAGGGTAGAAAGCCTTCTCTGCGCGCGCAAGGTCGTGTGTCTCTGGATACCTGACCGCACCCGTGTTAGCCTCCGCGTCTGCTCTTTGCATCACATGATAGGTATGTAGCAGACGCACGGTATGTGATCAATTGCCATTCTGCCACTCCTTCGCGCGAGTGCTGGACTGATGCAGTGTTCGTTGTCGTCGTCGTCGTCGTCGTCGTCGTCCGTCTCGTCTTCGCTCTCCTCCGGCTCCCGCAATGCAGCTTCCCGGAGGCCGGCAAGCACAAACAACAGTCGCACAGCCTCTCCTGCTCGAGCAAGCAGCGCTGCTTGCGCGTCGTGGTGCTGGTATCCTTCGGAATCGGCCCCGTCTCGAATAAGGCTTAGGTTCGAGCCCTGGTCCGTGAATCGGCCTGTCTCGGTCTCTGTAGGTGTGGTGCGTGGTGGTAGCCCTCTCGCTCCACTGTGTCTGCTGCGCAACGTGGCACACGTTAGCTGTCGCTTCAGTAACAAATGCGTGCTCGTGCCGGGTGAAAGTAATGGCTCGTGCTGATGCTGTTGCAGTGGCGCTTGAAGTGGGGACGAGGGCGCAGTGAAGTAGGGTGGTGTGAACTACGTCAGCCCTAACTGGATGGTTTGAGAGAAGCCATGTAAACCTTGTTGATCGACACGGGGAAATCCATCTGCTGGAATCAGAGGAGGTGGAGGAGTTGGTGGGCTTGTAGGTGCAGAATGATCCATCGCCGTCACCAAGATTTGCTTTCTTGCTGCCAGGATGCTCAAAGCCCGACTTGTCAGCCGTTTCTTTGTCTTCCGAATGGTCAGCGGGAGCAAGAAGCCATGGTCAAGGCATTGGAGGCGCAAGACGCCGAACAGAAGGCAATCACGACGACGGGAAGAAGAAGCCACAGTCCATCGTATCATTGCAACCAGTGCTATCAACGATAACTATTAACATCGCTTTTGGTATCTCAATTCATGCTCTCGTAAATCATGCTCATGCCCCCTCTATTTGCATGCCTGCAAATGACAGCAAGTTCAGACGCTGGGAGGAGTGGGAGGGTCGTGTGCAGCAGGGTTCGCGCTGTACCCGTATGCGAAGACTCGATTCGATGGCTGTGACGATGTTAGCAATAAATCCCTTTGTAGTGATTCGAGGAACAACCCACCTAACCAGACTGGACCTTCTTGACACGCTCTTCCACCTTGGCGAAGAGAGGGTGCTTCTCATCGAGGCCCGTCAGCTTCTCAGTGGCTGCCTTGGAGTCGTTCTCCTTGAGAATCTTGGCAAGCTCGACGGACTCGTCGTCACCCTCGACGTTCTGGAAGCGGAGAGCCTGCTCGATGCTACCAAGCAGGCTGTCCACCTTCTCTCCCTTCTCGGCGAGCTGGGCGGCAGGACCAATGAAGCGCTCCTTGCGTGAGAGCTTGCGAAGAGGTGCACGACCGACACGCTCGACGTTGTCCTTGAGGACTGGATTCGAGATGCGCTTGACGATCTGCTGCACGTACTGCTGTTGCTCCTACAAACAAGTAATGTCAGTCAAAGCGGATGAAGATCTCGGTGCAATCACAACTTACCTCCTTGGTGATGTGCGAGTGCTTGGTGCAGATCAAGTGAGCGGTCTCCTCAAGGGCGCCCTGCACGATGTCGTGGAGCTTCTTGTCCTCGAGCACCTCGTGAATGTATTTCTTGCCAGCCTGGTGACCGTAGTAGGCGGCAGTAGCGTGGCCAGTGTTGACTGTGAAGAGCTTGCGCTCGATGTATGGCTCCAAGTCATCGACGTAGTGCACGCCCTTGATGGCAGGTGGCTTGCCGTCGAAAGGCTCCTCCTCAACGCACCACTCGTAGAACTTCTCGATCTTGACGTTCAGACCAGCACCCTCGTCCTGAATTGGCACGATACGGTCAATAGCCGAGTTCGCGAATCGGGCCTTCGAGGCAATGTCTGACTTGGTCTTCTCGTCCAACTTCTGCTCAATGAAGCCACGGAGAGTGTCCGTAGCACCAATAGCGTTCTCGCAGGCAATGACCGCCAATGGGGTGTCTGACTTGCGAGCCTCGATACCCTTGGCGATGGGCTCGGCGATGAACTTGAGGATATTGGGGCCGACAGCGCAGGTGACAGTGTCGGCGGTGGCAATCTCCTCGATGACTGCAGCCATCTCATACTTGGAGTTGAGGGCGCGGTAGTTGTCAATGGTGAACTTGGTCTCGCCATCAGGACCGATCTCGGTGACTTCGTAACTCTTATTGTTCTGCAATGATTCGATGATGCTGTCCATCACATCGACGAAGACCACTTCAAAACCGGAGTTGTGTAAGAACTCGGCGACGAAGCCGCGGCCAATGTTGCCGCCGCCGAAGTGAACACCCTTGAGACCCATGTTGGCGGTGCTGTCGGTTTTTGTATTGTGTTTGACGTGGCTGGCAGTCGAGTCAGTCGTGAAGTTCTTCGTGTTGTTCGAGTGGGGTGGGTGTGTGTGAGAGAGGAGCGGGTCGAAGTTGGCGAAGTGGAGAGTGCAGGGGAGGGTAATATTAGATGCACGTGCAAGAGCAGTGAGGCTCACCTCGAAATGAGCTGTGCTCGTGCTCGAACTGAGCCCGCGGAAGGTGAAGTGGGTGACTGCTGTCGGCGTCAGTGGTGGTGCTGCTAATGCGGATGTGGTGCACGCAATGTCGCCGCAGTCGTGGCCGGCGACATGACGTGGCCGTGGGGAGGTGCTTACCGCGGCGTCAATGGAGCTGCTGCTGCGTGGAGTGAGTGCCGTGATGGTGGGCGTGGTTGCGGATTGCGGTGCGAGAGGGAATTGGAGGGAGTTGTTGGTGTGGAAAGGGAAGGTCGAGGTGTTTGGAGAGTTGAAGTAGTGGAAGAAGTCGAGGTGCTTTCTTGGTTGCTTCTCGTGAAACCAATTGATCTGGCAAGCCCGACCCCACCATCCGTGACAGGCGTGCCTGCCTGCCCGCGCTAGGCACCGATTGCATCATTCGTCACACTCCGACCGCTGCCATTCGTTCAATCTTGCTGGCCAGCTTGCCTCGTCGGGTGGCCTTCTGGGCTAAATCGCCGGACGCGACCGTGGCCGACCACGTTGCGCTCCACTTCCCATTGCACTTCACCATCGTGACGTTGGAACCCGATCGAAAATGATCCGGCTGCCAGTCTTCTGGCCGTGTGAAACCCGCTGGAAACTGCGCTGACTCGAGCCTCCACCACCGCCAGCAACCAAGCAGGTACACCGCTCTCGCTGTCTACATGCACTTCTTCGTAGGCAGAGATCCGACACGAGGGCGGATATGCACGCTTCAACCCTCTCCTTCTGCAATCCCAGCGACTAGCACAGTAGTTTGCGGGATGCCCCAGCCAGAGCCAATAGAGGAGGCGCCAGGATGCAGCTGCGCTGCAGGCTTACCCCTCGCCATCTGGCCAGAGCCGCATACAATCTGGATCTCGACTGCTGCTGAGCCTCCTCTTTCATCACCGCTTGTTGCCGTCAGTCATGTGGCGCTCCGCAGTCACGCCGACTATCTGCATGTGATGGACGGGCACCGCAAGCTCGGTGCAATTGTGTACGAAGGAAACTGGTTGCGTGTGCTACGAATCTACATTATTGTGTATGGATGGTGCCGAGCTTCACAAGCTGGGCAGCAAGGCTAAGCGTGGATCGCTTGCTGTAGGTGCTGTTAGTACTGCAACACGTGTTGAGCTTGATTGGGCGCTTACCTGAACGTGAGGGTAGACTGCAATCATGCGCTGGTATAAATCTCCGTGCTGTTGCATAAGCACTTGTGGGTCCCATGCTGCCGCGACAAAGATGGTGTCGATACCGCTGTTCAGCGGTACCACGAAGCAGCTTGCCACTTGAAGTCCGATGAGGAATGCATAGAGTACAATGACGGCCGTGAAGGCGCCGCCGGAGTTGTAAGCCGGATCCGTGACATCCAAGTAGACGTACGCGATGAGCGCGCAGCAGACCGCAACGAAGAGACAGCCCATTGACAGAACAGGTCCGACCAAGCACTCGTTGATCAGTGCGTCGATGCCTCGATCCTTGATCAATCTCCATGTGTCCTTGGCGCTAGCGAAGTACGCTTTGCCGTACAAAGCCATGTAGCTGAAGGCGTAGCGGTTGACGAATTCGATAGCCCATTGAACAAGACCCAGAATGCATTGCAAGAAGCAAAGGAAGATGTCGGCCACCATGTTTCCAGAACCGCCAGCTTGATTGCGCGCGATCGAACAAATGAAGCGAAGGAAATCGAGAATGGCCACGATTAGAGAGCCTAAGCTGATGGAGCCGAAGCTGTATGTCAATGCTCTTCGAGCTGCTCCGCGCGTCGCACCTTTGGAGGGATTGTTTGGCGCAAAGTACCAGCTACCGTACACGCCAGAGATTGTGGCATGGATGGTGTTCTTGAGCCATTCGGTGATCCAGTAGCCGGCAAAGGTGATATAGACGACCAGACCAATGACTGTGCTGGAGCTACAACTGCCTCCACCTCCAGCACTTGCGCTGCATGCTGGGTTGTTCTCGTTTGGCTGGAAGCGAACGTAGACGGCGACCAAGGTCGCTGCAAACCAGGCTCCGAAGATAGCTGCCACGAGGCCACCGATAAACGAGACCAGGTAGACGTGGCCGTGGCGGCGAGAGACATCGACCGTAGTCTGGAACATGAGCACGGAGAACGGAATGCGCTTGATCCAGCTGATGAAGCAGATGACGGTAAAGACTGCGATCAACAGCCAAAGGGCGCCGCCGACCCATGAGCGCCTGTAGAAGTAGTAGATGGCCGTCGCGAAGCTCATGACAATATTGAGAATGCCAGAGATCCAGATGAATTGTTTTGTGAAAATCCTGGCCAGGGAAATATAGCCGTATCCTAGAACCAGGGCAGTCACCAAAATGAATGCGAAGAGAACCAGAGTGTTGCCATTGAGCGAGAATGTGTTGCTCGAGCCATTGAAGCCTCCATTGGTGAAGCCGCTGTTGCTAGCATATGCGCGCAGAGTGTATGCTACGCCGCAAATGTCAGTAAGGCTGGAGAAGGAGACGCGCTCGACCTGACGTACCGGAGACCGCTACGAAGCCTCCAAAGACGAGGATCAGGAGGATGCCTGCCCAGATCTACGATACATTAGCCAATGCCACCTTGGCATCTCGTGGGGAACATCTATCTGAGGCGCCGCGATTCGAGCGCGGGCTCGCGAAGCGCGGCCGTTCGCGAATGCTTCCTCGACCATGTACTCACGTCGTTCCACTTCGGCCTCTCTACCTTGAACTGCTGTTCGAAGGGTTTGCCGCCTTCCTGGTACGCGTTCGGCGCGCCGTAACCCCCGTCGGGCGCGGCATAGTTCTGGTCGTATTTGGGAGGCTGCTGGGTGTAATTCTGTTGTGGAGGCTGCTGCTGATAGTAACCTTGAGCCTCTCCATACCCTTGCTGCGCCATTTCGATGTCTGCAACTGTTGTTGACCTGGAGTTGATGTGAAATTGCTCGTCGCGAATTTTGGAGTAGCCCGGAAGCCATCTGTGCAGCGCGTGCATGACGCAGCTTCCTCAGTCGTACGGTACGCTATTGGTTGCTGAGCGACAGTTAATCACGGCACGTCCAAGAAGGGAAATGGTATTTGAAATACCAATACATCAATATTTCGCGACGAGAGTCGAAAGATGTAGGAATGTCCATGTTATACTACCTTCAGAGTGCTTCAAGGACAGCTTCTGGCCTGCTGTGCCTCGCCGACGTGTTGGTGCTCTCATAGCCGCTGCGGCACAGCAACAGTCGGAAGTCGCTGGACAGACGCTCGCGGGCGTATAGATTCAGCTTTAAACTCTTGCACGGTGCCTCATCAAGCGCTAGCTGATGCTTTCTAGATTGGCCAGGTCGTCTTCAGATGAAAGTGCAGCGCTGCAGTGGATTTTTCGGCTTCGCACATCCTTCGAGTTCTTGCAAGTTGGACATTCCGCAGGGACAATTCGGGAACACCAAACACTGAGATAAGAGCTGGGACGAAGACGATGGGACTGTGAGTAGCAGGTCTGGGTAGCGGAGCAAGAGTAGTAGAGGACGCAGGAGCGCCAGCAGGCCATCTCTCGCTTATACTGCGGCCGGATGACTGCGGACGCATTGTGCCAAGAGCATTGCGCTGCGTCGGCCATGGCTCCGTCGCTGGACGTCGCGATGACTACCATTAATGAAACGTGCCCTACAGGAAACGTAGGGCTTGCCTTGCCCGTCAACGATTATACATTGCTGGTTCACTCGGGATGCAAGCATCATTCTCAGGCCCTTCTTTAGGATGATGAAAGGCGACTACACACGCTTCGACAGTGGCAGAACGAACAGTGCTGAATTCTACCGAACGCTGTGCTAAGGAGAAAGGACACGACGCGAGCGAACTATGAGTGACTCTCGGTTCAGCGGATCTCGCACGGACGACACGAAGTAGTTGACAGCTTCCATCGTGTTGAGAGTGCGAAGGCGACCACAATTAGGCGAATCATGGACATCCTTGAGGTCAGTAGTGTAGCATGTTGATGACTCTCCGCGAAGTTGGCCGCATCTCTGTCTGTCAATAGGCTCCAATTGCGTCCGGTGTATGCGATGAAGGTATGGATTGTCCTGCGTCCGGTATGTTCGGTCACCAAGCATTCACGTCTGAAGTCTTTTGTCTTTGTGACTAGTTTGTCGATTTGCACGCCCCCACGCAGCTTCGACTGTGCATCGCGTCACGTGTCTCAGTATTGGTACGTATGCAACGATGCAAGTACTCAACGCCATCCTGCTGGATAGGTGACTCGATCTGCGTGATGTGTTGCTTGAAAAGCTCCTCTTACTCCACAGCTACTCTGCTCTTACTTCATTCGACAGTAGAGTGACCAGACAAAAGGCCACGATCGTGAGACGCGAAAGTCCGGAAGGTATTAGATAAGCTCCAGCTAATGCGGGGCCACTCGGCAGAACCGCTTTCCTCCAGCGCTCGTGCTCACTGCCTGCGATGACCTCGCACAGCACCTATTGTTCGTGAGAAATCTAGAACTGTCGCGAGAATCGTCATGCCAATGATCATCTCACATACTCTTTCATGAGAGCTGCCGCTAACATGCCCGGCGTGAACGGAGAGGAAGCTGCGCCGGCGACGACCAATGGCGATATGACAGCCCAAGGACAGAAGCGCCAGCGCGCAAAGCAAGCGTGTGAGCCGTGTCGGCTTCGCAAGCGGCGGTGCGATGGCAACATGCCATGTAATATGTGCACGCAGTTCGAGTACAAGTAAGACCGCCAGCTGCTCAGACCGCCTGCGACACGATGCTGAGTGCCTCACAGGTGCTATTTCGAGAAGCACCCGCGGAAACGTAGCAAGCTTGTCGAGCAGCATGCCATTGCCGATGCCCAAATGAACCGAGAGGAAAATGACCACATCGAGAACGAGCTGCCAAGCATGGAGGATTTGTCCAAGATGAGAGCGCTCGAAGCCAACTCGGGCATTGCCTTTACTCGCCTCCTAGGAATGCGACTTGACCCGTCTAGTGGACCTAAGCTGTTCACCTTCGGCTGGAATCTTGGGAGTAGTCAATATGTCCGCCCTGCGGTAGCCCCAATCACCGATTTTCTGAACCGACATCAGATGGAACAGCTTGCGAAGCTATATTTTACCAACGTGCATCCCATATACGGCTTCTTGAACAAGAGTCGTGTCAATGCCGGCATAGGCGCACGCTGGACCAATCCCGGGGAGTGCGACGTCCCCGACCACATTCTATGCGGAATTGCGGCGCTAGGCATCTTGTACTCAGACAACAATCCTTTGGTGCAGCTGTTACCCCGTCTAGTGGATGTTCAGAAGACAGCACTCGAAAGTACAAGTACCATGGTGCCCCCCACACTAACCGACGTACAGTCTTGGATTCTTCGATGTCTAGTGTTACGAACTACTGACCACCCGCATGCGACGTGGATGGCAACATGTACCACAATGCATCTGGTCGAGTCGATAGGGCTACAACTGGAGGCCAGCAGCTCAGTCTTGCACCCCGCAACGAACGATTCTGCAGATCCCGAGCTCAGACGCCGCTCTTTCTGGGTGGCGCGCATGCTAAACTCTTGGGTGAGTTTCGAATATGGCCGAACGCGAGTGGCCTTGCATGGCATCACGGCAAGACTACCTTCTTGCGTCGAGGGTGATTACACCAAGGATTACATCGAGTTGTACAGCATATCTTGTTTTCTCGAGCCTGAGCAAGGCGAGAAGGCGGGCCAGTGGGAGGAATTCCTGACACAGCTGGATGCATACGAACCAAAACACGACGGTATCGCACTGTCGAAGGCGAATCTTGGCCTTTGTGGATACAGAAGGCTACGGCTCGCAAACCCAAACCTCTCTCCTGACGTTGTCAAGACAATTCTCAACATTGGCTTGAACGGATTGCAGGCCGCGAGGAGGATGGCGGAGAAAGGGATGCCTTGGTGGCATGTCGCGAACGTTCCATTTCAAGTCATCTGCGTATTCCTGGCCATGGACGGCAAAGAATCGCTATCCCACTTGTCTACCGCCATGCGAACGCTCGAGTACGTTGTCGATCGTTTCAAGACCGGGGCGATGAAGGACTCTCTGAAGACCGCTCGTTTCCTTGTGCGCCTTTCCAAGAAACGCAAGGATGAGGACTCGCAAGTGCTCGCATTGAGCATACAGCGCGCGCGGTCTGAGGACCCCCAGCCTGAGCACCTCAAAGCAATGCAGACACAGCATGTGCACACGAATGGGACTACGGTACAGCCAGTCGAAGAAAACCACCCGACTGCAGCTAGTAGCGAGGACTGGAATCTGGACGCTCTCAATGATTCGCAATTTGACTGGAATTATTTCTTGACGCACGACATGCCTGCTTTCAACACGTTCGCTCCTGACGGAATTATGTGAGCTTCAAATTTCAGAGCTCGCTTCGAGTACTTGGCTATGTTCTCCAAGTGAATCGACTTGCAGACAGCTAAGTGGGTTGGCGGACACAGCGACCCAACCATCTTGCTGACGCATAAGATTCTAGGGGGACACTGCATACGCATATCTGCAATATTCGATCAGCGGAAAGAAGCGTGGACTTTCAACCTCAATGGGCTGAGGAGCAAACCACAGCCGAAGCTTCGGTCATTCACTCCCACGAACAGCCCATGTCACTTTCTGACAGACTCGTACCTCTCAATCCCCCCGTGAGGAGTAGGCATGGCTCGGGCTAGTCCCAATGAAGCCGGTCGGCAGAGATTCAATAGCTCGCGTGGCACCCGCACGACCCACAGCTCAAGCGCAGTCATTGAAATCTTCATTTTGAAACAGAAACGAAACGAGCGTGTAGCTGAGCACAAATTGGAGCCAATCCACATTCCCAACCACGGCGGAAAGAACAAGCTCTAGCATATGGCCTTGAAGCGCAAGTACACTTGTCTCAACGCTCTGAGTGAAGTGATGATAGCAGGATATGCAGGATAGGAATCGGGTTTTGATGTGAAGGCTTTACAAAGGCTCTTTATTCACTTGTAAAGTGATTCGCACTGGATAGCTTCAGATGAGAGCACCTCAGGGGACAACAAAATGCACGAGTGGCTCCATTCACGATTCGTGTCGTTCCCAACTAACAACAGCAAAGCCGCCTTTGAATTGAGCTTGGCCTCTTCCAATAGTTCCGCCTTGAGGAGATGTTGCTGTCTGCTTTCCTCTTGCTCGTGGTTGCAACTACAGGAGTGCTGGGCAAGGCAGACATCGTGCGCAACCCGAAGAAGCTAGGAGATGTGTATGTGTTGCTTTCCAACGACTTTCAAGAGTTCATGGTCTTCTCTTACAGTGTGCACAGATTCCGCGTATACACGACATCAGACGACCACGACTACAGTTCATGTTCTCGAACCGAGCCCACTGTCAGGGATACTCGATCCCCAACGTTGTTCGATAAGCAGCCGCTCTACGACGCTAGCAAAAGTTTCGACGACAGACAGCAAAATGTGCTCAACAATATGTGTTGGCAAGCGTATGAGATGCTTGTATATGCCAGAGCGTATCTGGCTCCTGGAGGTGATACATACAATGATCCGATGATATTCAAGCTGAGTCATTCGTACTGGGGGATTTTACCTCCTGACGACGTTGCGGATACACAAGATGCGGAACCTGCAGTACACCATCTCGCAAAGTTGACAAAAATTCGAGGTCAGTCCTATAGACCTCGTGACAGCCAATGAGATCGCCCTCGCCGGCAGTGGCCAAACTGACGATCAAAGTAGAGCGATACGAGCGCGTGGCATCTCTCATGGAAGAAACTCGAGCAGACGGCCTGGGTAAACCTTGGATCTTTTGCGATACAACTTATCTCCAATTCCAGAGATCAGACGACCCTGTCCGTGACAAAGATGGAAAATACATCGTTGAAGAAGGCAAGCACCTAAGCTTAGGAGAATGGGAAGCTAAACACGGACGCGATTTCAACGACAACTGGTACTTTTGGTTTGACGTAGGAGTTGAAGTACGCGCTCTGGCCCATAATCCGGCTGCATAGAATTCTCTGACATGGCAACAGAAAGGCTACAAGGTCATGCCTCGCGCAGGTTCTCCTCCTATACCCAACTCACATGAACCACTTCCAGCACATATCGATCCTCGCACTGGTCAACCCAACCTCTGCACCGAGTCCGGCCTGATCGCTGAAGTCCTCATCGAGCTTGAAGCTGCCGCCAAACCTGGCACCCAAGCTTTTGATACCACGAAGCATATGGTGTTCTGTCCCCGCGCATTCAGAACCTATAGCAACGACGACCTCCTCGGTCAGCAAAGGGAAAAGACCGATAATCACGAGGGAACTTCACTTGAAGACATGGGTGTTGGTGGAATATTCATGCTTCATGGATTATTCCATATCGAAGATATCAAAGGAACACCGGACCCGAAGCCTTGGCTGCCCGTCAAAGTACCAAATACCAAGGATGGATATATTTCTCCAAAGTGAGTTAATGTACTATCCTCAGGTGGCATATTGTTTCTCCGACTAATCCACCCCCAGCTTCCCTCGCTTCAAGCTCGGCTTCACAGATACACGCCACCCTACTCAAGCTTTCGGTCCTCTGCAGATTATGACGCTTGGGCTGTACGAAAAGGCTAGTCCTGAGACGACGAATGTCAACGAGATGCAGACGTGGAAGGCACCGGAGAGCCTAGCGTGGTTCGCGAGGACAATTTGGTTGAGCGTCGTGGGAGGGCAAGACTGGAGTACGGGAGAGTGTCGCGACCCGATGGATGTGTTTCTTGACGGACCAGATGGAGAGAATGTACCGGAGTGGATGAAGAGCAAGTCCTGGGTGGCGAATGGGACTGTGTCAGGGGACGACATGTCGTGATGTAAGATTTCAATGGGCTCATCATCACTGCAGCTGAAGGGCAATTGTGCTTTAGCTGTGCTCATGGTGGCCTGTGGGTCGCTGCCACATCCGCTCCTGACTATGCCACGGAAGTTGAAGCGGTCTGTCTCGGCGTTTCGCAATGCAGCACTATACATGGCTTCGAGCTTCGCTTGCATGTTTCGGCTGCACTAAAGCAGACTGAATACGAACGTCCAACAAAGAACTCTTCAGCTGGAGAAATGAGGCTTGGTCCTTCATCAGTCAGGCGCGTGGCACGAAGCTGCCGCAGCGAGATGATCCAATAGTTCTGATCACATCCAGCCGCCACTTGGTGAAGCCTCACCACAATGATCGGATCTGACGAGCATTTGGGCATGACACCGTGAAACTGCGGATGCAGTGGTCGTTGGAAGCAGCAATTACAGTCCAAATCGCTTACTGATCTCGAACAGCGTAGGCGATTTTTGATTGCGCTCTGAAATACTTGGGCCGCCCTAGGTCTCTGCCAAAGCTGACATCGATGCAACGTCTACGACCAACGGACAACATATCCGAGAACACCCAGGCGACTTGTTGTAGAGAAGGATTTGGCTCGTACTCAGTGCCAGCTCGATTTCTTTGTTGACTATGAGGATAGCGGACGATGGCGAAGTGGCACGGGTCCAGTCTCTTGCCACTATGGCTATACGAGGTGTGCGTCGAGGCCGAGGCGAGCGGTGAGTCTGGCTGCGGTCGCTCTGGTGGACGTTTTGAAGATTCGTAGCTGCCGCGAGACAACATAAATATGGCATGAAGTGCTGTGTGCTGGAAATCATCATTCCAGAGTCGACAAACAGAGTTCCCAAGGGCAGAAAAGTACGCTGTTGACACTCAGCTTGCAAAGTGCTCTGAGCATTATGCATTTCTCTAAGATTCAGAGTCTTCTGGCCGCCGTCATTCTCCTTGGTACTCCACTCACGTCTCTCGCTGCTCCTGCTCCAGACGCTTTGGCTGTCGCAGAACCGGCCGCTCTCGCTCTAGCAGAAACAGCACTCGTCGAGCGCGAAGCTGTCCCACAGGGCTCAAACGACAACGATGACAGCAACAACAATGACGACGATGATGATGACAATAACAACAACAACGGCGGCAATGGTGGTAACAACAACAACAACCAGCGCACCGTGAGCACATGCGCTCCTCGCAATGGCAACAACAATAACAATAACAACAATGCCGGCTACCGTGCTTGCATCAACGTAACCTTCTTCCGCAACAATCGTCGCCAGGTCCGCGTTCAAATCGTTCTTGACGATACTCAACGTGGCGACGGAGGCGTCAGAGGCCAGTACTTCCTCTACTCAGGCGGTCGAGGAAACGGCGGTGGAAACAATGGTGGGAGCAACAACAACAATGGCAGACGAAGCTCCGATGTCTATCGTGCCAATGACCAGAATCGACGCACCAGCAGCACCAGGACTTGGAATGTGGATCGTGACATCCAGTATCTCCAAGTTTCGGGTTGGAGGGCTCGTGATGAGGGGAGGAAGGGTACCAGCGACAGATTAAATAACCCATTCAACTGAGGGGAGTTGCTGTTAGCTGGAATGACGATATGCGAAGACGCAGTGGCGGAGTCTGCTGTTGTTCAAACGCTGCCAGTGAGAGTCGAAGGCGCAAGGTCAGAGAGCCAAATGTAGGAGGAGCGTTGTGGCTTGGTTGCTTTTGCGGCAAGTTGTGCTGCGTCCATTCATTTGAAGAGTGCTTCAATGTCGTTTTACACTCGCTACGAGATCTCGAAAGAAGAACAGATAACTCAGTGCCAGCAATGATACGCTCTGAGTTGACATACCAACCCGCTCCTCACTCTCCTGAGATCTCGTATTGATCATTTCGTAGCCAAGAGTCGTTCTTCATGAGCTGAACTTTTAGTAAATGCACTATACCCGCGAAGAAAGCTCGACCCTTTGCTGTATCACGTAGGATACGTGGGCCGAGTCCGTACAGGCTGCAGGCGTCTCCTCAATAGCTCGAAGGCAACCTCTAGTACACACACTCAATGCGCGGAAGGCATTCCTTGATGTGCCAGCACATCTGATTGAAGAGCCACACGGCTGGCCGCTCAGCGCTCAGCAGCATCTAACCGAGGCCAATGGAGAGAGACATGGAGCAATGCGATGCCCAATTCTGAGAGCTGATTAAACCATACGCCTTGCAGCTTTCCAGCTGGGCTAGTCTGTAAGGATCAAGTGATGCGTGGCGAGGACCCAGGCGAATCCTAGAATCCAGTGTCTGTGCTATAGCGAGTAACTTCCTCTTGCAGCCCTTCGAGGAGATAGTGGTGGTCCACCATAATTCTTCTGCCAATCATGTGGTCGTGGCTGAGTCCGGGGAATCATAGCGTGGCTCCCGTTCCATGTTGCACGACCGCATGGCCAGCATCAAAGAGAGAAGCTTTGGTGGTGATTGTCGGGACACATGGTGCACATGGGCGTGGTCGCGTTACAAGGCGACCAGTGAGATGCTTATTTGACAGGACCGTGCTTATGTCCACGTCGTTTCCAGGCTACTGTTCATGATCTGACAATTCCTCAATCCATACTGGCTTCAAGAAGCTCCTGAGATGAAAGGACTGTCGAGATCCTTTGCTCTTCGTACTGCACACCATTCTGCAATGCGAAATTCTGCGGGAGCACAAACGCAGGTAGCCGAAATGTACCAACCATGGTCTCGTATTCGATGCAGCCGCCCCTCGAAGGAAGCTTGCCCTCAGGCAATGCTTGGGTCAGGGCAATGTGGTACAGTGCAGCCTCTTGTGCAACGACGGCGGCTCTGGATTCCAGTCTATTCAGCTTCGTAACGCCGCGCATAGAGCTGAAAGGCGGTAGGAGAAGCGATAGGACAGCTGCGGCTAGTCCACCACTGAAGCGATATGTCGCATTCCCGGTGCGTTGGAGAGAGGGAAGAAGCATAAATACCAGAGCTGCAGTGTCGAGACCAGATTTCTCCATCATCAACAACACCTCGAGCCCAGAAATCAAACAGCCCGAAAAGCTTTGAAAGCCGTGGAAATCATGCGTCTCAACATCTTCGCTCTCTTGGCACCTCTCCTCAGCACTACGCTGCACGTTGGTCACACGTCGGCTTTGGCCGTTCCCTCGCCAGATATCTCTCTTTCCAAAATCCCCTCCGCCGACCTCGTCGCCCGCGCTGCCTCCAAGACTGGCAAGATCACCGTCGGTGACGGCAAAAAGAAAGGCAAAGTCATCGTCGACATTAAATGGACGTCCAAGCAAAAAGTCTCCATTCGACTCACAGTCCAAAACCCTCAAGACCACGACGTCTACGGAAAGTATCGCGTGTACTTCGCCGACAAAAAGTATAAAGATCTTCGCTTGAATGCCGGACCGGGAGGAAGTACAAGGTATGATCCGAGCGAGAAAGACTTCACGCCGTGGAGCAAGTCGGGGATTGACATCACGGGCGTGCGGGCCTATGCTTGTGATGACAAGGCTTTGGCGAAGGATGATTGTGATCAGAAATTCATTCCGTTCGGGGCCGCGAAGCCCACTTGAGGAGATGTAAAAGAGGCGATCTATTTCGTGTGCGCGAGCTGATCGGAGCCGGGAAAAAAAGAGTGTTGAAGTATTATGGCATTTCTTGGTAGACTCAGCCATGACCTCAGGGTGGAGGATGGTGGCACTTCGCTCTTGTGCGCTGTAGGTCGATATCTCGGTTACTTCTTTGGCTCTCCCGTTTTCCAATAAAAGCTTTCTTGCAGTCACGGACCTTGCTTCCGCACTCAATATCATTGGAGTCTCCTCGAAATAGCAAAGCGACTTCAGCTATCTTCGTCTTCATCTTGGTCAATCCTAAGCATATCGCACATAGACAACAACTTTCCTGCGTCTGGGCGCAAATGACCTTGTACTTCCTGAACAGGGAATCGTGGCCCGCCATGAACGATGTAATCTGAGAGGGCCTCCGCGAAGGCCGTGCCACGGTCACTCCTCATGGAGTAACTGAGATGCCAGTAGCCCTCTGACCATCGTTGCAGATGGTGTGTGAAAGTCCCACGCAGCTCTATGACTTCCAGCGCCGAGAGTTTGCCCGCAATAGACTCGAACAAAGCTTGCCATGTCATCACACCCATGCCAATCAGGTTTGCGAATTTGACCCTTTGTAGCGTTGCGCCGTGGGCAAACAAAAAGCTCGACAGCTTTGTCAAGTCCGCTTGGACTTGAATCAGTGTCAAGCGACGCAGGTGTGGGAAAGTGAGGTCGGCAATTAGGTCTTCGAAATCTACATTGCTAGATCGGAAGCTCTGTAATGGAGGTAGTTCCAGGTGCAAGTGACGGAGACTTGTCAGGTCTAGCTGGTGATTTCTGAACCATTGCCGGAAAGTAGGACCCATTTTGGATGAGTTGGGCTCGCCAGAGAGCTCTTCCGTACTTCGCACCTGAAGATGGAGGTTGCGCACGGTCCTCAGTACCTTTGCCACTGCTGCAATTACTCTGTGGTCCAAGCCGACCTCGTTGAGTGCCATATGACCGATCCCAGCCAGTACCAGTGTATGCAGGCTGAGATTTGCTTTTGCTGCGGCCAAAATTGCCTGCTGAAACGCTACGACGCCTCCCTGGTTTCTCTTGCGGAGAGGATCTTGATTTGGTATACATGCT
Source organism: Cercospora kikuchii (assembly GCF_019650295.1). Lineage (NCBI taxonomy): Eukaryota > Fungi > Ascomycota > Dothideomycetes > Mycosphaerellales > Mycosphaerellaceae > Cercospora > Cercospora kikuchii. Next base: position 1,319,870 of record NW_025408585.1, on the reverse strand, counting down.
GCATTCAGATAGGGTTTATGCCGATGCGTGGTTAATTTACGTCCAAGACCTCCCAAGGTCAACCACAAAGACGTAAGATTTGGGCAGGCGTAGAACAGGGTGTACAGTGTGTGTGAAATTGCATCATTAGAGCAAAGGTCCCGCTGGTCGTCAGCCAGGCGGACGTATTGCTGGTAGCGGGATTCCAGTGTGTCCTCTTCTCGCAGGTCGCCAGATAACAAACTCCTAAAGGATTCGAATCCTCGGAAGACCTCTCCACGCCACTGAGCGAAACTGCCGAGGAACTGGACCCGATCTGCTTGAAACCAGCAAGAATGAATATTCTCTGAAAGTACAGAGTGGCAGGCACCTATCTGCTTTGCCATGATCATGCTTTCCTTCGTCAGGTACAGCTTCACTTCCTTGAGAAAGTGATCGGTGGCTGCATGATATAGCGGCTTGCATGTTAGTCTCAGTTTCGGGATATCACTGCTGCGACATTGGAAAGCGATTTCGCTGAGCAACTCTTGTGGTAGCGCCAAAAGCGACATCGTGTCTTGCGGTTGGTGATGTGATGTCGTGCTGCATTCCATTGATGGAGAAGTCAGCGATGGAGTGACAGCATGCGGGCACCCCTGTCGTTCACATGTCACGGCTCGCCTCGGCCCGCCGATCTTGAGCTATGCCGATCTCGCCCTCCCAAGCATTTGGGACATCCAGAACTTGCTCAGCACGACCTCCTAGCTCCATTGTCCTCCCTTTTGCCTGTTACTGCCGCCATCTAGTACTATGGTGCAACGTGGCCGGGGACCGCAGGAAATACCGCCACGATGACACAAGCCGGGCTCAGCGACAGTAGGCTACGTTCCGCTTCAGCCTTCACCTCCGATCTGACACCTCCGTCTCACTATTCTAGTCTCCGCCAGATTCGCAGCCGACCTCCCCATCTCCCTCCTCCACGCCGAACTAGCACGACGACAGGCAGCAGGCGACCGACCAGCTTGCGGCTCCGACAATACCAACCGCGAATACAATTTCCCCTTACACGTCTTCGCCCTCCTCCTCATTCTCGCCCTATCCACGCTCGCCTGTTCGTTTCCTCTGATTGTGCGCTGCTATCCTAAGCTGCCTGTTCCGCACCATGCGCTCTTCATCAGTAGACACTTTGGCACTGGCGTGCTCATCGCGACGGCATTCGTGCATTTACTGCCCACTGCATATACCAACCTGACGAACCCATGTCTACCGCCATTCTGGACAGACACGTATCCGGAGATGCCGGGTCTCATTGCCATGATCAGCGTTTTGGTAGTAGTCGGCGTGGAAATGTTCTTCGCAATGCGCGGCGCTGGACACAGTCACCACGTTGACTTTCAGCAATTGCGAGGCGGTCATGGGCATGAAGGAGAGGCAATATCAGACCGCCCGGCTGGAAGAGGCAGGAGCACGAGTTTCAACAGTTTCCGGCAGGTGCCGTTGGACGACTTGGATAGAGACGAGCAGCCGGAGAGAAGCCCATACATGGATGCTCCTCCCACGCCGCACAGTCCGGCTGGCAGCTCGTTGAATAAGCCGCTGCCGAGGACGCCGAGTCCTGGAAAAGAAGACGACGAGGATGAGGATGACGATTTGGACCTGAATGAGTTGGATCCACATGCGGATGATATGCAGCCTTTGACAAGAAAGACATCAGACTCCGATGACGATGATGACTTTCCACTGAACGGACATGCGAATGGCAGTGGTCGTCCTGGCCCTCATAAGCGCAAAGTCTCCTGGGCAGCACAAGGCGCCGCAAACTCGGACCACCAAGCGCATACACCAGCGGTCCTGCCCACTGCTCAAGAGCAACGCCTCATAGTACAATGCCTCATGCTGGAAGCTGGCATTCTTTTCCATTCTGTCTTCATCGGTCTAGCCGTCTCTGTCTCAACCGGTTCGTCCTTTGTTGTCCTACTGGTGGCTATCAGCTTCCATCAGACATTCGAAGGCCTAGCCCTGGGATCCCGTATCGCATCAATCGGCTCCTTCTCGACTTCTTCCTACAAACCTTGGCTGATGTGTGTCATGTACGGGATCACGACACCAATCGGCCAGGCAATTGGGCTAGGAGTTCAAGGACTATACGATCCTGCATCACAACTGGGACTCCTGATGGTGGGCATCATGAATGCAATCAGTAGTGGGTTGCTGATATATGCTGGACTGGTCCAGCTACTCGCAGAAGATTTCTTAAGTGAGACAAGTTATACGGAGCTGAAAGGCAAAAGGCGATTACAGGCTTGTGCCTCTGTGGTTGCGGGATGCACACTTATGGCTCTGGTGGGCGTTTGGGCATAGCCAGCGTGGCAGTCCACACACAGTAGCGTAAAACCACTTTCCGAAATCCGCCCCAGGCTCCGTATTGAATGCATAGGACCATATGCCCACGTCTCACTGAGTAGGGATCTGGTGAAGGTTCGACGTTGTCTCCAGCTGTTGACAAGTGAGAAGTGAAGCATGCGCTTGTTTGCTTACCAGACTTCAGATTCCAGAAATTCTGGAATCCAGAAGCGCGTTGCGCACATTTAAGAGCGAGTAGTCATCGGAGTTGAACTCAAACAACCACCTCACAAAATGGCTCAGGCGGGCCCCTTACTGGGCAATGGAGTGTACTACGAGATCAGAAACGCTGGTCGGAAAGGCCGAGGGGCGTTCGCCTTGAGAAATATCTCCGCTGGTACGCGCATTCTCATCGACCATCCCCTGTTCGTCATCGAGAAAGACGAGAAGGACATTCGAGTCGATGACATTCTCTCGAAACTGTCCGCGTTGTCGCCTACCGCACGCAGACACTTCGAATCTCTTCCCTTCGCACCACAGTACAACGCGGCCCCGACCGACATGCAACATTACGGGCGCTTCCATCTGAACAACTTCTCGATGCTGGGAACAGCCTGGGGTTGTTTCGTGCACGCTTCGCGCTTCAACAACTCCTGCCTCCCGAACTGCACCATTTCCCAGACCAAGAACGGCGGACTACAGATCTTCGTGGCTAGGAGTGTCTCCCAAGGCGAAGAGTTGACATTTGCATACGCTCAAACCTTGCAGTACATGACCACGGATGAACGACAAGAACTACTACGACACCTTCTTGACGGCTCGGCATGCATTTGTGAGCTCTGCAGCCTTCCTGCCGACCAGCGTGTCCTGAGCGACATGCGAAGGAAAATCATACGGCACCTGGCATTCATTCTCCGAGACGGGACGGATCTTGAAGGCGGTGCACCGGGCCAAGTCACTTCGAGCAGTTTCTGTCCGCACCCGACATTCGAAAACCTCAGCGAGCCTGCCGGCTACTTTGTCGCACTTGCGGAAGCAGAGGGAATTGGTGGACTTTGGGTCTGGAATGTGTATGCCAAAGGTGTCGGTGAGCTCCTCAAACATTTCAGGACTAGAACGAGACAATTACCGGCCTCTGTCTTACGAACGATGGGAACGTGGATGAGAAGAGCCTGCGATATGAAAGCGAAGTTCGTGGGCACCACCGATGTGGCGAGACAGGCAAACGATGACAGGTTCGACTGGTTGACGGGAGCCGTAGGGCTGCTAGAGCGGACTGGAGGACTGCTTGATGCTGTGGGACTCTGAAAGGCAGTAAGGCAGGGTGATGTTTGGTTCGCTGTTGAGTTGGTGCGACGGCCGTCGCGACATTGCCATCAGCCATCTGTCGCTGTGGGTTGCAGCGAGAAATTTCCAACAGTATCATGACTACAGCATTGATGCTACCAGGTCTCAAAAGTCTTGTGCGCAGCAAGTCTCCGAAGGAACCTTTTGGTCAGTGTATTGGGATAGTCTTGGTACTCACTTCATCGGAACGTATCTTCCTTGCGCCCAAGGTATCTCACATGGAAGTTGGCCAGGCTGACACAATATCGAGGACACCAGCTTGATGAGAAGCGCGTTGGCTTCCCGCAGTCATCACCAGCACAGCCAGTCTCAAGCTAAATAACCTCCAAGCACTACTCGCCGGGACTACGATTTGTAGAGCTATGAATTCAATGCCAGTATTGTTGTCATTCACTATCTTGGCAAGGTTCAAGCAAGTGAAGAGTGCTCTCGTCTGCGTTTCTGCGCATCTCACGCCGGCTCTCGATAGCCAGTACCGTGAACAGATCAGCTAATCTGGCAGAACATCGCATAAATGCGGCAGACAAGTGGAGGCCAAGACACGAACCCGCGAGCTTGTCTGCTAGAAGCAAGCGTTTACACTAGCTTTGCAGGCAGATCCTACCTTAGCTCGAGACCTTGCATACACCACATGGCAACCCAGTTCCTTCCACTTCTTCTCCCAAGCTCTCACCTCATGTTGTCAACATGAAGCTAATTACTCCAGCTTCAAGCGGCCCAGCCGCTCTGGTGTCCCTGCTAAGTCTTGTCAACACCGCAACAGCCAGCTATGCCTTCTACGTCGGCAAAGACCTCACCGCTGACGGCAGCGTCATGGTCGGAGGCACAGGCGAAGAAGTCTCATCCCATTGGCTCGAGATTTTCCCAGCAAAGGACCACGAACCGAACTCCACGATCACAGTCGGAGTAACAGAAGATGCAGTCCTACCTGGAGAACTCATCCAAATCCCGCAAGTGGCTCACACATTTCGATATATGTCCATGGAATACAGCGATTTCGAAGGTTTCCCGGCTCCGCTCACGAATGGCGGTCTCAATGAGAAAGGCGTCACTGTCAGAGACGTGTGGGCTGAGACGAGGACTGAGCTCTGGGATATGACTCCAACCCCGCAAAAAGGCTTGCAATATAGTGATCTCGCGCGTGTGGTGCTCGAACGTGCCAGTACTGCGCGAGAGGGTGTCGAAATCATTGGAGACCTCATTGCGAAGTATGGCTATGCGGACTATGGCGGTAACAGCCATCTTATTGCTGATGCTGACGAGGGCTGGGTCGTGTGGGAGTTTGCCGGAGGGCAGAAATTGTGGGCTGCTGAGAGACTTGGGTCCGACGTCGTGAGAGTGTTGTATCCAGGCTATATTGAGGACTTCCCGACTGATTTCCAAACCAACAAATCGGATTACATGGGATCCCCAAACCTGGTGTCATTCGCTGTGGAACAGGGCTGGTGGAATGAGAGTTCATCCGAGCCATTCAATATCTTCAAGGTGTATGGCTTGCAGGGTAATTACACTGCTAGGGATGGCGGTTTCAAGTACATGTCTCAAGCCGCACTTGAAGAGGCGACGCTGGCCATGGTGCCATTGACGGAAATGAAGCTTGTCGAGAGAGTACGGGACTACCGAATCAGCGATGATGAGGCTGGCTATGGACAGGTCGTCAGCTTGAAGCACGGTGTGGATCCAGATCTCCTTCGCATATGGAATGCACCTACTTCGTCGGTAACAGCTCCATTCGTACCTTGGTGGCTGGGTGTGAACAGTGTTCCGCCAGAGTATGGACAGCATCGCTACTTGACGACTGGCGCATCATCCTCCTTCTTGAATCCAGACTTCCAGCTGCAAGAGGCCACGGACTTTGCCGGCAGGACTTTCAAGCAGGCACTTTACTACACCTGCTCTGATCCGGAAGCGTATCTCCCAATCGTGCAAAATGTTCTCCACGGTCTTGAAAACTCTTCTCGAACTGATGTAGAGCTCTACGAGAAGGCCGCCAAATTGCTGATCGATTCCGGGGACCGCGAAGGTGGCAAGAAGATATTGACTTCCTTCTCTCATGCTCGTGCCGCAGATGCTTTGGGCGCTGGCAGGACCCTTGTCGACGCCTTGGGCTCATATGTCAAGTTGACAGGCAAGTTCCGAGGTCCCACTGGCTCCAGTATGAACGATGCTGGCGAAGGTGCAGAAACAGTGAACTGCTTTGTTGGAGTTGATCCCGATCAGCCTGCCTGGATGCAGCCTCAACATCCACTTCGAAGGCGAACAAGGCGCTGAAAACCGGAGCCCCGTTCTGCACGCGGATTCCACCACTCGATTGACGGAGTCACCTCTTCCGTTCCAGCTGCTAGAAATTCTTGCTCTTGCTCTTGAGTCAGGCAAACAACCTGTGATGGTTTAAGTGATATTTGCGGCTCTATAGTGCCATTTTCGCGAGCTCGATTCATAAGGTCTGTGAGCGTCAATCCCTTTCTGTTCTCAATTGCTTCAAGCTCAGTGTATGCATAATGTCCAAGTTCCAAGGGGGTCCACAATGCGCATGGGATCTGGAAGATGGGAGGTTGGGTGAGCTGCATCCTCCTACAGCTTGCTTCTGGGGAGACGTGCCAGACGAGTTTGAAAAGAAGCTTGCAGGCGATATCCATGTAGCCTCTGTGCATAAATTGATATACAGTCTCTGTATGATTGCGTGGAAAAATAAGTGGATTTAGTCGAACCAAAGGATAGCGTGACTCTTCGTAAAGGAGTTGTTCTTCTGGGTTGGATTCGATCACTCTACGTGAGGCTTTGCCTTCCTCCTTGTGTCCGTGAATCTTTCTCCTGGAGGACATCTTTATCCGCCTTCCACGACCAACACAGCACATCTGGGCGTTGCTGCGCTGGCAAGAAGTAGAGAGCTTCATGCAGTCGTGTCGTCTTCTCGATAATGTCTCGTCACAGACAGTAGACACGTTGGGCCAGTAGTAAGTCCTTTGTGGACAAAACCCATAGTATATTCTCAATCAGCTCGGCCGGAAGTTGGCCCATATTTGACTAGATAGCTGTAGATTGACAAAGCGGAAGCGAGCATAACTGCGCAACCTAGCTTCCGGAAGGAGGGCAATGCTCAACATGAGTTCCGAGCTGCGGAGGGGTTGCCAGTGGTGCTGCTGACTCTGACAAGCATACTGTAGTGGAATCCTAGCTTATTGTCAGAACGTTGCAGTCATCGGTGAATCTGGAGGGGCGTATGCCAGTGACACTGGCGCATGAAAATTGACAGCAGGACCTTTGGCAACCCGACAGTTGCAAATAATGTTTGATCACGTTTCGCGTCTTCTCTTCTGACGGCGCAGTGCAGTAAATTTGAGCTCAAGGGGATGAATGTCGCCCTTCCCGCTCCTCTTCGCCGTTGCTCAGCGCGCACAGTGGGCACGATGCCATGACCTGCTGCCATTGCCCCTCTGAATCGTAACGCTCCGGCCGAAGGTCGTCGGACACCGGCACGAATTCAACCAACGGATCTCGGGCGAAGCCATCGCCATCGCGTTGAGGATGGTCCAAGAGGTGCTGTTCTTGTTGCGCGGTAGCGAGGAGAAAGGACTTGATGGTAAGCGTGAACGGCGTCAAAAGACTTTGTCCCGGGCCCTTGGCCGTCATTTCCGACGAAATATCTCCAAGGGTAATACCATTCTCATGCCATATAATATCGAGCCTTGCGAATTGGCGAGCAGGTGGGTGGAGGAGTTGGTGTGCGCGGCAACTGTGATACACCAAGGTGCAGAACACGACCAGCAACGGACTCAGCTCCGCGCTCGCGTGAACTCAATCGCGTCCTCGTCGATATTTTCGTGCCTGCCAACGACCATGTCGGAAGATGGTGAGATGCCGCCGAAGCCCTCGCCGTCCGCGCTGAAGTTCGACCTGCTGGCGAGATGCTCGGTAAGGACGCTGTGCCAGCGATATCCGGGCATGACTGACCCAACCCGTCTCAGACCACGAAAGCGCGAGCAGCGACATTGCACCTCCCACATGGCGCTGTTCAACTTCCGCTGTTCATGCCAGTGGCCACGCAGGCATCGTTGAAAGGTCTGACGCCAAAGCAACTGGAGGAAACGAGTTGCCGACTGTGCCTGAATAACACATACCACCTGTAGGCATCTATTTAATGTCTCCAGTGGATCTATGCTGAGACATTGCAGGGGACTAAAGCCTGGCCAGAAGACACTGGATGCCATTGGCGGCGCGCACAAGTTGCAGTCATGGCCGCACAACATCTTGACAGGTATGCTCTGGACCAATGCCTGAAGGATGCGTATAGCTGACATCGTGACAGATAGCGGCGGGTATGTCTACATGCAACGCACATGCTGGGTCCTGATTACTTACGACATTGCAGCTTCCAGATGGTCTCATTACTGCAGCTTGCTCAGGTGGCTGAAGAAGGAGTGCGCTTTCTTAGCCCTCACGATGGCACGCCTATGTAAGTGCTTCCGCATGGCGAATTACTCTAATAGATGCGCAAGTCCTCTGACCTGCATAGGCTCTTGACTCCAGAGCACTCGATCTCACTCCAGAATTCCATCGGCTCGGACATCATGATGCAACTCGACGACGTGATTGCCACTACCTCCCCAGACCACGCACGGATCAAGGAGGCCATGTACCGATCTGTGCGCTGGCTTGATCGCTGTATTGCAGCACACAAGAAACCTGAAACGCAAAATCTCTTCTGCATCATTCAGGGAGGACTCGATCTGGAACTCCGCAAGGAATGCTGCAAAGAAATGCTCGCCCGAGATACTCCTGGTATTGCCATTGGAGGTCTCAGCGGTGGCGAGGCCAAGACCGAGTTTTGCAAGGTTGTCGACACCTGCACAACGATGTTCCCACCGAACAAGCCACGCTACGTTATGGGAGTTGGCTATCCAGAGGACATTTTAGTGTCTGTCGCACTCGGTGCAGACATGTTTGACTGCGTCTGGCCCACGCGAACAGCCCGCTTTGGCAACGCTATTACCGACCAGGGTGTCTTCAACCTAAGGCATGCTTCCTACGCGAACGACTTTGGCCCCATCGCGAATGGCTGCAAGTGTGTGTGCTGTAGGTCGTCAGATGATGGTGGGCTTGGCATCACAAGAGCCTACATCTATCACACTGCCGCCAAGGAGACTGCAGGCTCGCATCTACTGAGCATGCACAATGTGCATTACATGCTGGATCTGGTTCGCCGAATGCGTGAAGCTATTCTCGAAGATCGCTACCCCGAGTTTCTCAAGAGCTATTTCAACACGTTATATGCTGGTAACAACGAGAAGATTCCCTCATGGGCCGTGGAAGCTCTCAGAGGCGTCGGCGTGGATTTGCTAGAGGGCTGAAGCAAACAAACTCAATTACAAGAGGTAATCGACTCGACTCATACGGTGCCATGGTTTCTGGCTCCTACCGCATCACTCGAAGTCGAAATCAGCCGTGCAACAAGTCATGGTCGGCTCTCCAGGCCCACCTCCTGCGCTCTCGCAAGCTATGGATCTCCTGCAGGCAATCTTCTACGCGTGGCGCGAAACCAACCTGCGCTGGAAGCTTTATTCGTACGAGCCTCGCAAAACAGGTCCTGGACTTGACGTCTCCATGCACAAGGCGGGACAATACTCCAAAGACAGCAACGAAAACGTCTTCGCCAAGTTTCCTGATCTGCAAGGTCTCTCGCTGGCTGGAAAGGCTATCTTGGCATACAATGGCTGTGAAGATCCCCCATGCTTCATGCATAACACCGTCGAAAAAGTATTCGATCGATTACTTGCGGAAAATGTTGTCACAAAAGTCGAAGAGGTACGCGTCTATATCAGGTTGACAAAAAAGTACGTCTTTGAGTTTTACGAGGGTGTGCGCAACGATTGTGGGGAGCCTGATCATACTCTGTATCGCCTAGAGACTCGGAGCGGTGATCAATTCGCTGTGGACTTTTCTGGCGCTCAATATGGCATATTCGACGGACCTATCATTCCTTGGCACGAATACCTGGATTCATATGTTGAAGAGGTGCTGGATATTCTGGATTACGGAGCATGTTTGATGCGACTGTCTAGTGGCAACGAATATGAACATATCTTTGTTCGGGCAAGGGATATGGATGCCGCGATCCAAGACTGGTGCCAGCAGAAGGAAGTAGGGCTTGGTGATGTGGCCATGATGGGTCCTGGTCGCGAATTCAAGATCGCTCAGACAGAGATCTGTCAAGCTTTGACTGAGGGCGTCAGAAATGGCATCAGGAAGCGGACGGCAGGGTTGGGGACAGACATCATGTAAGGGCAAACCAGCTTCCCGGCATCACAGCCTGTCTACGACGACTGGTACAAGACTGCGGACATTGACTACAATCAATATCCCAAGTACAATTCGACAGCTCACAATCATCATCAATTTCGACACAAAGCTCGAATCTCACATCTTGTGCTCCACGCCCTTGAAGCCCCAAGTCTGCCTCCTCTTCACCATCGGCTGTTCCAACCCATGCCCTCGAATCATTCTCGCCTCCTCTTCCTCCTCCGCAGCAGCCCTCACCCTCTCCTCCTGGTCCAGCCCATGCCCTCGGATTCGCCTCGCCTCATCCTCGGCGATTTCCCTCTCCCAATCCTCACCTGATTTCTTCAGTGGGGTTTTCCATACATTCGCACCGCCAGTCTTTGCATTTCCTGTAGCTTCTGCTTTCCCAGTAGTTCTCAAACGTCTTCCGGCAGCTGCTGCATAAAGAGACGAAGGATATTCCCTTTCGGATACAGTTCTCAGAGGCCGAGGTTGATATCTAGGACCCACATCTCTCAGATTCCAGCCGATGCGGCGTGGTGCTGTGGGCGTACCGGGAGCTGCGGTTGTACTTGCGAGTCGAGCTCTGCGATTCCTGATCGCTTCTCTTTCTCGCAGATACTGCAGAGCGCGGGTGTCTCTCGCTGCCGCAGCTTGATCTACGTGTCCTGAAGTTGCATAGCGGTGAACAGCATCTCGGTAGTTTGATCGCTCATGCTGGTGGCGATAGGAACGTCCGCCAACTAGGTTATCAATTGTATTGCGGAATGACATCGAAGTTGGATATGAAGAATCGCCGAAGAGTTCTTGCCTTTCGGCGTCGATGTCTTGTTGCTCTACTGTACCGCGGCTGGGCAGGTACGGGCGGTGCTGTGAGCCTGATTAGCATGATTCTTGTTTTGGCGAAATTTGTCACTTACGCTCTGGTATCGGCGAGACATTGGTGCTGTCAGTACGTGCCAATTCTGATACCGTTCAGGCGCAAATGATGGAACGATACTACTTTTAGGACGATCAGGAAAGTGGAATAGCTCTGTCTTTTGACATAGTGAACTGATCGAATGATGATTCTTTGAGCTTCGACGGATGCGGCGACGCATCCTGGGGAAGCTCTGCACATGGTGTGTGGTTTAATGGAACAAAGAAGCCAGCTGATACCATTCAATAATTGATGTGTCGGTGTTACAGAACAAAGGAACCCCATTCGAACAAGGCATTCAAGCAGCTCGTGAGAAGTCCTACAAGCACTATACAGTACATCAGCACGATCGGACATCATTCTCAATATCCTGTTTTCGAGCAAATGTAGTCTACCGCTGAACAGCAGAACAGGAACGAGGATCTGATTTGCGCAAGCTCTCCTCTGCCCGGGACATTCGCATGTTTGTGATCCTCGTACGTCCTTCTGGAGCAGCGTAGCCAAGTATCCGTGTGTAGCTGTCCGCGACTAGCCGATTTGCTCTATTACTGTTGTGGCGAGAACGAAAAACTGCTGAACTCTTGAAGTGTGGTCCAAATCCAGGCCCGTCCAGTGGAGTCTCCAAGACTAGTCTTAGCGAATTCATAGAGTGTGGGTCTATTGAAAGGCCCATGGAAGAATACCATATCAGCCAGGAAACCGTGTCGTCGTGACCATATGCGATGAGCTGAAGTCGTGTTTGAGTGCAGTCTTGGCGCGTGGGTGGCGTTCAGGCACAAGACGCCAGGCACGAACTCTACGTGCCGCTTCACGACCAAACACCTCACTCATACCACCAGAAGTATCTCTTCCACCACACCCCAAGTCCGCCACTCCGCGCGCCCGCAAAGCCATCCCGTACGACTTCACAACAGCCCCGGCCACTTTATCGGCCGTTCGTCGGTCTGCCCAGACACTATACCAACTGCCAAGGGCTCAGCACAAAATCTTCCACGTAGTCTTGACCACTTTGGCTGACGCCGCCGTTCTCCACACGACCGTTGAGTCCAGTAAGAGCCGCATGCGATGTTTCACGACATCAGCCAAGCCTGATAAGAGGCCAGGAAACACAGAATCTGCGCAACTTTGCGAGACCACGTGAAGGAAGATGGTCTGCCCATGGGTATGCCTTGGCGCGGGTTCGCTCCATGTGGAGAGGCCGGTCGTCAGTCGGCCTTATTGCGCGATGCAACGATACTGGGTTGTCGAAGGGGGAAAGGTCTCTCTAGTCTCAGATGTGTTATAAGGTCGGTTGTCCCCCAGGTGTTCCGGAGAAAGGTTGTCCTGGGTAGTTCGGGAGTGGTCGAAGTATATTGTTTGCTTCGTACTCTGCTGTGCTCACATCAACCCTCCTTGTTGCCAATATTGACCGGATATCTCAAGAACCTCGAAAATCAACATGGGCGGCTTGAACCTCAACATCGACTGGAAGTCCCACCGATGGGCGGTCTTCTACTGCTTAGTAGCGACTATTGGCGCCCTCTGCTATGGCTACGATACCATCTACTACACCGGTATCCAGGGCATGCGGTATTTTGCCCGTGACTATGGCGAGCAGCAGCCAGACGGCACATACGAACTCGGCACGACATTCCTCTCAGTATCAGCATCCATCATCTACGTTGGCGAGTTCGTTGGAGCCTTGATCGCAGCACCCATCAACGACAAGTTCGGACGCAAAGCAGTTTTCGCCACGGCCTCTGTTTGCATCATTCTGGGCGCCATCATCCAGGTCTGCGCGTACAGCATTGAAGGCGTCTTCTACGTTGGCAGAGTCTTTGTCGGTCTTGGTGTTGGCCAATTCACGGCAACATGCTTGGTCTACGTCGCAGACGTCGCTCCCAGCGCGATCCGTGGCCCGGCCCTTATGATGTTCCAGTTCATGCAGTCGATCTCGCAGTTCGTCGGAGCTTGCGTCAACCAAGGAACGGAGACCATCGATGGCAAAGCCCAGTACCAGCTTCCAATGAGCTTGTTGACAGTGCTGCCATTGACCATGCTTATTCTCCTGATCTTCACTCCTGAGTCGCCAGTCTGGTTCATGTCGAAGGGCCGACGTGAGGACGCCAGGAAGGCACTCATCAAGATCAATCGCAGCAAGGCCGACTACACTCCTGAGGCAGACCTCAAAGCCATTGACGATCAGATCGCCGCTGATGCAGAAATGGCTGCCGAATCTAGCTGGGCTTCCCTCCTCTTGGACCCAGTCGAGCGCCGCAAATTGATCTACGCCTGCGGTGTCATGTTCGCTCAGCAAATCAACGGCATTCAATTCTGGTACACCTATGGTGTCGTCTTCGCACAGTCCATCGGAGTTGGCGAGCCTTTCACCATCAACACCATCATCTACGTCGTGCAGATCATCACCGTGGGCTGCTCCGTCATCTTCGGCAACAAAATCAACCGACGCACCAACCTCCTTGTCTGCACAATCGGTATGCTTGTCTCCCTCGTCGCAGTCGGCGGTCTCGGAACCACGAAGGACGCAAACGGAGAGTTCTCCCGCGGCATCGGCATCGGTATCGTCGTCTTCGCATACTTCAACATCGTCTTCTACAACTTCTCCATCGGCACGCTGTCCTACACCATTGCCTCTGAAATGGCCGTCGGTCGCAACAGGAACAAGATCACCTCTTGCGCCCTCGGCACATTCTTCTTCACCGTCTGGATGATGGTGTTCACGAGCCCATACATGTACTACGATGCCGAGCTTGGACCAATGGTCGGCTTCGTGTACGCCGGCACCACACTCTTCACGCTCGCATACTCCTGGTTCTGTGTCGGAGAGACCACTGGTAGGACGAACGCTCAGCTGGAGAGGTTCTTCCAAGAGAGAATTCCTTGCAGACAGTGGGAGTCGCATGTTTTCGAGGATGAGTACGAATCCGATGCCGCTTCGGAGAAGGACAGGAAGGATGTCGTCACTTCACAGGTTGAAGAGAAGGCATGAGAGTACACGCTCGTCTGATACAATAGAGCCTAGAGGCATTACGATAGAGGAACGATAGATATACCCTAAATTCTATTTTTGCAAAGCAGAAGACTTCCAAGTCAGAACCACGCCTCATCCCGAGCAATTTTCACACTGCAGTGCACATGTGTTGAAATGCCAGGAGAGAACAACGTTGCAAGAAATGTCCTTTTAGTGCCGAGAGTCCTATGTGACGCCTCCTCTGACCAGTCCCCGGTTCCGGCGCCTTTCGCTTTTCTAACTATGCATCTAAAACGCCAATCAAAAACCACTCGCGACCGCATCCGATTTCAGTCTTCATCTACAGATTGCCTCTCGCCTCCTGCTCCCTCTCAATAGCCTCAAACAAACTCTTGAAGTTCCCCGCTCCGAAGCCATCGAAATTCTCCCTCTGAATAATTTCAATGAACACCGTTGGTCGATCCATCAACGGCTTCGTGAACAGTTGCAACAAGTAGCCTCCCTCGTCAAAATCGATGAGAATATTCAACTTTTGAATCGTCTCAAAAGATTCCTTCAGTTGCAGGCCGGTTTCCTTGATTCGCCGTCGCATTTGCTCGTAATAGGTCTCGGGCACAGAGATGAATTCCACGCCACGAGCTCGGAGATTTGATACAGCGGAGATGATATCCTTCGTTCGGAGAGCAATGTGTTGAACACCAGGGCCATTGTAGAAGTCGACGTACTCTTCGATTTGTGATTTCTTCTTGCCGACAGCAGGTTCATTGATGGGCATTTTGACGACACCATTCGATGATGACATGACGATGGATTTGAGTGCGGAGTAGTCGGTGCAGATGTCTTTGTCATCTACCGACCAGAAGCGGTGAAAACCGAGACAGCGTTCGTAGAATTCGCAGGCAGAGTCCATTTCGTCCCAATTTTGATTTCCTACGCAGTGATCGATTGCTTCAAGATCAATAGCGGGGAGATATTTCGATGTTGGGTCGGATGATGTGACCGAGCGATAGCCTGGGAGGAATGCGCCTGTGTATGTGGTTCGTTGAATGAAGGTGTGGGTGGTGTCGCCGTATGTTCGAATCGACGCTGATAGCACATCGCCTTCTTCTGAGGAGTCGGTGTGTGGAGGAGTGACGGATACTGCGCCACTTTGAATCGCGTTCTCGTACACCGCGTAGACGTCGTCCACCTCGAATGCAACATCCTTCACTCCATCGCCGTGCTTGTCAAGATGGTCGTACATTTCGTCGAGCACTTTCTGGTCCTTTTGGGGCGCGGGATTGACTGCTTGTCGTGACGATGAACGGACAGGAGATGTGAAGACGAATCGGACATCGCCATTTTGCACAACGTGTGAAGCAATGAAGCGGGATCCGGTCTCCAGCCCCTTGTATGCTACAGGTTGAAAGCCCATGCGAGTTGTGTAGTACTGTGAAGTCCGTCAGCGAAACAACTTCATCCTAGCGCATCGTATATCCATACCTGAGCCACCTGCTTCGCGTTTCCCACCCACCACGTGACGTGATCATAGCCCCTGTACTCGACTTGTGTGGAAGGTGATCGTACTGCCGGCGCCGCATCATCTGAGTCGTAGAGCGGTGATGAGCGGCCGCTGGAGGATGTGACAATCAGAGCGCCTGGTGCCATGTTGATGTGATTCTGCTGTGGGCTATTGAGGTGTTGTTTTGGGAGAGAAGAACAAAGGGCAGGAAGAGGCGGGCGGTTGATGAAGAAAGCTCGAGGGCGAGAGCGATGCTTATGTCTGTCTGACCTACCATTACGCGATGCCTACGTCTGCTTGCCGCCTTATTGATTGTTCATGTCAGATTCCTGGTTGCTCCTGATCACGTTGTTGCGGCTCTGCACTGAGCCGATGCTGTCGAGATAGTCTTGGCATCGGCTTAACTGGTCAAAGCGAGGTTTGCCGCTCGTCAAACTCGGTTTAAGCGTTTAAGCCGAGCCTCGTAAGGACTGCAGCTCGGGATTGCGGTCGAGACGACGATACGTCAGCCGGGGTCTTGGTCTGCGATACACACAGGTACTGGGCACATATCAGATGTGAGAAAACCTTCAAGTCCGAAGCATTTTCCGAAGAGACATTCCGCCGTCTTGACCACCAACACTTCCGCCCATCGCAACCACTTGGCAACAACCGCGATTTCGACTTCCGCAATCAGCCAACATGCTTCCCAGACAGTTATCCAGAGCCGACTCGGCCGTGCTTGCACAAGTATTCGACCCGGAAAGTGCCCCGACGAGGGCAGAAGTCATCATTGACCCCAGTCTTCCGGAAGACCGCCATATTCACGATGCCGCACTGCTCGCTCAACTCCGAACACGCGAGAGAGAAGCGATATCGATCGTAGAAGACTTCGAACGGAACCGAGCTCGATTTCCAGATGCAAAGGAATCCGCCAAGGACGCCGCCTATCGAGCCGCACTCACCTCGCTTGATGCTCTCATCGCAGAGTACCCGAATTATGCATCTGCGCGTAACAATCGAGCCCAGATGAGGAGATGGAGGTTCGGCGATAGAAATTCGATCGTTCGGCCCAGATCCTTGCTGTACGCGGACCAAAGTGCTGGAGGCGTGGCAGCTGAACAAGATCTTCGAGCATGCATTGCTTCTGCTTCACCAGCGAGACAACAAGACGCAGTCTCCCCCGCTCAAGGCAAGCTACTCGCCCAAGCATACACACAGCTCGGAGCCATATACCATGCAGCCTCTAAGGACTTAGAAATGGGAGGCGATGTTGATGTGGCTGAAATTGGGGGAATGAAGTGGAGCAAAGAACGCTTCGAAGAAGAGGCTTCCAGAGCTTTCTACATGGGTGGTCTGTACGGCAACGAGGTTGCCAAGGCATTGGCTGTACATACCAACCCGCATGCGAAGCTATGCGGTAGTATCGTGAAGGAGGCCATGCGCAAGGAAATGGAGGCGGCGTGGTGAGCTTGTGGGTGATTCACACTTATTTCCGCCACTCCGTAGACCGTGTGTTGACACTCGGAAAAGGGCAAAGAGCGGGCCGGCCAAAATCAATGCTGATAGAAATGCATGAGCCAAGGATAGACAGTGCATGCCTCCTGTGTATCATCTCTTCCTTGGATCGTGTCACGGCAGCAAGGAGCTCATGCGTTGCAACGGTTGTTTGCCCCTTGCACTTGCAGGCTAGTCGTGCTCCTAAGCAGCAAGAAGACGCTCAATCGTAGAACCAGGCGCCGTCTTCAATGTGCTGGGTAAATGCTAGGCACTCTCAGCGGTTCCAGTTGATTCCAAAGAGCTTGCCAGCTTTCGCTTGTGTCATTGCGCTGGCATTTTCCAGATATACTCGCTGTTCTCCTGGCACATCCAGAGCCAGCAGCTGGTATTGAAAGTCCTCTCCAGGTCTCCTCGACATATGTAGTTGCACCGTCCCGTTCGCTTGCTTTCCGCTAACGTAGAAGTGCTTGTGCACCGTTAGCTTAAATCAGCATATGCCCGAGATGCTACAGCTTACCATGTGCAAATGTTCTACGCCTGCTCTATCGGTCTCCAACCGACTCGCAATCGTCCTGTTTCGCGCCCAGCGACTCCAGCTCGGCTCTCCATGCGCTTCGATCTCCCTCTTGCTCCCCCGCTCGTCTCCAGTCAACAACTTCCTGCACTGCGGATCTGCGCGTATCCTGTCCGCCGCACGATTGAAGTATGCTGTCTTGCTGTCTGTGGAGAAGACTTCCAACCAGAGAACAGTGGCTACAGCGCCTGTGAGACCAATTCCCAGCAATACGATGCCAAGGTTGAAGGACTGCTGTGTAGTCCGCGCCGCTTTTTCACCGATTGACAGATCTTTCCATGGTACTGCGCCAGTGTCGTTAACTACTGTTACTGATCGTCGGCGAGGTGAGGCATCTTTCGGTAAAGAAGAGGTCGTCGCATGGCGGGATTGATGTGCGTTGCTGACGGCGACGGAGCGGAATGCAGGCTGGCAGATCGGTATCAAAGGCAGCTGTCTGCTCACTGGGAGCCTGGGTAGCCGCTCGATCATCATCGTCGTCGGTCACACGAGCAGAGAGTGAGAGCAGAGCGGAGGTGATGCGGCGGAAAGCTACATCACAGCTGCTTCTCTAGCTTCCCGGTCTTGGCGCGCGTGGGATGCCATTCGATGTTTCACATGCCCACAATTTTCTCCATTCATTGGACTCGAGCTCGTGGGTGGCGCAGATATCCGGGCGCATCAAGGCCATCATGAGCACTCCCGAGCTGCGGCACTTGCTGCGCGTCTTACAAGATCGCAACATACCGCTTGGCGAAAAGGAAATTGCATGGGCTTTTGAAGACACCAAAACCAGGGGTAAAGCTGCGTCCTGGGTGAAAGAGTACCTCGGACCATCGACACTGCTCAGTAAAGACGAATTACGCTTCTACGAAAAGCATGGAATCAGCACTGCCGCAGGATCTGGGCCTTCCGGCAGACCATTGCACGACGATGAATTCGAAGCAGCCATTGATTCGCTGGAAGCGAGCACAGCTGCGATTGAACGGCAATGCCAAATGCTCGAGCAGCAGAAAGTGGCTCTGCAAAAGCTCAAGTCTCAGTCCGGCAACCACGATGCCGAATTTCTTGCTCGAGAGAAGCGCCACCAGAAGTTTGCGCGCGAGAAAGCGCAGCTGGACCTCGAGGTCGATGAGCTCTCTGTCGGCACTAAAGACCGACTGCGGACATCCATGAAGCAAACAGATGCGGCTATCGGAAGCCTGGATGGGAGCGTGAACCGCCTGCTGGAGAAGGATGACCGATTACTGGACGGACTCCAAAAGCTGCTGCCAAAGCTGGCAGATACCTCACTCGACAAGGACGAAGCAGCTGAAGTAGAACAACTTTGCTCCAAACTGACAGATCTGTCTGTGCAAAGTATCCAAGCACGTCTGGACAGCACGTATCGTCAAAATTTGCTGCAGTATAGTCGCCGCGGGAGCTTGACTGGCACGCTTACGGAACCACAAATCAAGCAACGAGAGACGCTACACGCCGAGCTGGAAGAGCTGAGCAGCGAGATTGAAGGTCTCGTTACTATCGTAATAGATAGCCAATATCGGAAATCATTGAAGACGGGAATGCTTTCCGCTCGAGCGGAAGGCCAGGCACAAAAAGCGAAGCTTGCAGAGTACACTGTCTCAGCACTGGTCTACCTCACCTCCCGATTGGATGCGATCAGCGGACACGTACAGCATCTGCACTCACACGGTGCAGCTCTTCGTTCCGTATCGAAGACGCTCGAAGAGACGACTGTTTCGGAGCAAGCTAAATCAGGTGCCCTCAGTCCCACGAGCCCCATTGGAGGAGAACGACATACGCCGGCCAAAGGACTCAAGCCCCTGAGACTCGTTCAGGCCAACATGTCCGACACGCAGGATCCCGCCATACCTTTGCTCCGCGAGCATGATATCCGCATTGCAGATCCAATTGACAACGCCAAGCTCTTGGGATCCCTCGACACAACGGTGCACGAAAAGCAGGAGAAATTGGCCACACTACGGAAGACGACAGAAGAAACGATTACGGAGGCAGTTGTTCAGTCTATGGCAAAGAGTGAATCCAACTTGCACGATCTGCTCAATGCAGTCTATGCACATTCTGAACATGGGAAGGTACAGCTCATAGATGACCGAATTCAAGCCGAGCTGGATAAGCTGGAACATGAGACCCAAAGGATCGGCGACGAGATGCGTGAGCTAGATGTCGATGCGATAGCAAGAGATGTCAAGAGGAAACAGGAGCAGGCATTAAGGAAGCTGGGAGGATGATTCGATGCACGCTGTTGTATGCGCGTAGATCTGACCAGTCCCTGAATGCGAACGCGGACGCAAAGGACGCCAATACGCCTTACCCACGCCAAGTTCAGATGTACCGACGTACTCGGGGCACGAAACCAACGCGTGTGTATGCCGTGAACAGGAACAGGTAACCAGCTCAAGACAAAATATAAAGTGTGCATTGTATACAAGTCACGATCTCCGCCGCGGCGCCCGCACCCGCACATTTGCTTGGGCTGACCACTCTTTGTCTTTGATCTGCATAAGTCATTGCATGCAACACCATCACGACTGACTGCGAATACCACGATACTGGTATGCAATGTTGTTCCTAGGTTCCAGCGTGATGGGTCTAGTAGACGCAGAAGCTCGAAGGACACAACGAGGGAGACAACACGGTGGCCTGCTCGGCGGGTGGGCAGGCATCTCTTGTCGCTTGTATACTTTGGTATGTTGAGAGAACACCGACACCCTCTGCAAGGTTACTGCTCATGTGAGTCAGGGCACAGGAGAACCTTGGTTCAGCCGACCAGCAGCAAGTCGTGTTCCATTCTGCCACGCCAAAGTCCTCAAGCTGCGGCATCGGGGACAAGTCTCTCCCAGGCTGCCACCCAGGGTCGCGTGCATCATCTTGTCGTGAATCGTATTGTATTGTCCTTTCAAATGCTCCAAGCTCCTGTTCGATGAAGTTCGGCAGCGGACGCAAAGCCGCGTGGGCGCAGTCGGGCTCTGGGTTATTGAGTATTCTGCCCGTGTCAACCTGCTTACGGCGACAAACTATTTGGTGGACGAAATCGCTCTACGCCCTTCGACACTATTATGGAGAGCAAAAGATAGCACATGGCTCAAACAGTCCTTCTTCGGCCGTTAGTCACGAAGTTGCGCTGCCGCAATAATCCTCTCGCTACTGTCGCGGAGTATCGCTGAACCACCTATTTTACATCTACATCAGTGCAGGACCGGCTTGAACTTTTGGAAGACTCGTCTCCCGAACTTTTGTCCAGCCGTTTAAGTCGATGCGCCTTGCAACGCTTGCAAGGTGAGGCGAATATCGACTAGTCTGGGTTTCGCAATGGCAGATGGAGTTGAGATAAACGAACTTGCTTCCAGTCAATGCCCCAATCAAACGAGTGTCAATATCCAGTCCATCGTACGGAGCGCCGCATTATAGAGAGAAGGCCAAGGACTGGAATGATGGTCGACGCGCGAGCAGAGAGATTCTTTTCTCGCAACGCATAGTGGCATAGATGTTCCCAATTCGTATTACTGTATCGTTGAGAGAAGTCGCGATGCTCGATGTTCGGAAAATTCTCGCATAGCGATTGGGAACGGCGTTCGAGTTGTGCCTGTGCACTTTCGACGCTATTGAAGACCGACAACGAAGCTCATTTCGAATTTGTTGTGGCGAGGTACGTACCCTGAGACCCCTCCCCTTTGGAATTCTCGAGAGACAGAAGAGATGAAATCTGACGATTGTCGATGAAGTGAAATGAGGTTATGAGATGAGGCAGCGGCACAACGGCTCATTACTTGATGAAAATTCGTCGTCGTCGTCGAAGGCAGTCTTCTCACCGTCGAGGCGGGCAATGTATATGACAAGCACTGAGCATAAGTTGCCTGCCACATGCATAATTGTAGAGGCCGTATAGTCGTGCAACTAAGGTAGCTATTGCTGCCGTCGAGGTTCGCCGGTCGGTCCAGCGACCAGCTGACAGTAGGCGGCAAATAGCTGTTCATTCCTAGCGCAGTAGTCAAGTCCAGACAAGAACCACGCGAACAGCGACTAGCGCCGCTCCAACGGCAAAGCACGTCCTCGAGCGGACAGCTCGTGCATTACGGCCAACACGTCATCCCTCTTTGGGACGTAAGGTCTGTGCAAAGGGGAAAGCGAAAATTGCCTTCTTCGTGCGGTGGTTGGGTATGGGAGGAACTGTTCCGAGCTTCCGTTGACGCGTGGGCGGTGAGAAGTGTGGTCCGCGGCTGCAATGGCGCATATATTTCTGTGATGGCACTGATAATGGCGCAGGTGCGTGCACAAATAGCAGAAGGCAAGAAGTAACGACTTGACGATGTTGGTGCCAAGTGGTGAGAGGTGAAGTGGTCGACGACGTTGTGACTGTTGCACCGACGTGGATATCCTTGCTCCCCACGAAAAAGTCTCCAAACGACTTGCAGGTCACGTTGGCGAGGCTGGTCGAAATGTCGCGTCACGAATAAGTTACCAACAACTCTAAAGTGCACGCAGAGTCGTCACGTGTGAAGCAGACAGGCGGCTGTTTCTCTCGGCATTGCGAAGTAGGTGATCTACAGGCCCATTGGCTTAAAGCAGATTGATTGATCTCCTCCAAATGGTCTCATTGCGCTGCATGATGGGGTGATCTTTCAAAATTGCCGCGCCAGAGAAGAAGGCGAGGATGAAAGTGATGCACAACTTTTTCGCCGGGATAGGAGAGCATATCGGTGGAAGAGGCTTCTCGTAGACTCTGTCGCAGATACAGTGCGCAGCGCCAGGGACCAGGTTTCGTCCAGGTTGTCTCATTTCTGAGGCTTGTCTCTCGATAGCGTGAAGAGGCTGAACGAGCCTGTCGTCGAGGTTCTTGCTGACGGTGTTCGGAGAGACGCTCATCACGTCGGACTCTACAGTGAGTCGATACCATAGCATGCACAATTGATGTGATGGAGCCAAACTCCATCTGGCAGAGCACACCGTATAGCTGGTGCCGTTGGAGGCGTCGATTTGTGTTTCGCGATTCGGTCTCTACCCCGCCTCGCTACCCCAGCTTCACGTCGATCATCCTCCGCCATGGCCTCGACTTTATTTCGACTAGCGCCAGAGGGCTTTCCACATCCGCCTGTCCGTGGACAGGAATATCGCCGCCAGCAGCAGGTGCCTGCACCGCCATCGAATGCATCAGATCACGTCGGGGCATGCACGCCAGTGTCTCCGGAGACGCCATACTCGCGTTCTGATACCGCAAGAGCAGTCGAAACAGCTGCACATAGCTCCCACGAGTTCGATGGACGAAGTTCGCACGAATCGCGAAATCGGTGCATCGCTCGCCCGGCCTGCACGCCTTCCGGAGAGCCGCCTGCATATTGGATGCGCAGAGCGCTATTCGATAGCCACGGCAGGGTCCCTCCAACCGCAGACTCGCCTCCAAAGGGCACCATTCCCGCTCGGGGTAGCTCGCTGGCGCCCATGCACGCTGCGACGACACGACGCGTGAAGGGGAGCAGAGCTGCGCTGCGGTCGTGATGCTCTGTCCATCAGATGGCGTCGGCGTTGCTCATCCTGTGATCACCTGCCGTCGTTGCACTGGCCCGCCAGACCCAAGCAGGCAGGGCCATAGCGCGATCGCAACCACTCTGCAACCCGTTCCTAGCTTCCGGCAACTTCAACGTGTGCGGAGCCGTCGCTCTCTTTGCCTTCGATGATCTGTGCTTGGGGTAAATAAAGACAGACACGCCTCGTGCCTTGTCTCTGCTCGTGTCTCCTTTTGATCCTACCAATCTTGCTTTGCTGTATCATTCATCTTTGATTCACAGCATTGCCATTGACCAGCTTGATCATTTGTGCATTGATCACACGGCGCTGCCATTATGAGTGACACGTACAACGCTACCGCCAACAACACCAACCTCACTGCCCCAACGGGAGCCGGTGCTCCACGCGAGAAGGACTTCGAGAACGGTACGTGTGACACCCACGCAGGCCAGCCTGGCAACTTTGCCACAAGCAGCGCGACCGCGACCACGAATTCGACAGGTATGACTGCAGTCCTCGATGTTGAACACCATCCCTCGAGATTGGAGTCATAGCATAGCTTGAGGATGCAGTTGGCGCAAGCTTCGATTCGAGAACGCACAGATGCAGGAGTAGCATCTTCTGTGCGACTCTCGGCATGCGAACACCTGCTTGCGTTGCATTTGCATTGCATTGTTGCCAGCCGCGCCATTGCGATGGGAGCATCATACTGATCCAACATCCAGGATATCACCTCGACAAAGACATGGATCCAGATACCGCTTTGAGGAAGATCCAGACCTCTGGCAGCATTTCCATCTCGCCAGAGCTCTTCGAGAAGATCTATCTTTCGCCACAAAACAAGGTCGCAGGTGATCTCCGAAAGACCTTCGGTAACCCAACACCTTTGTGAGTTGCTTCGAAGCCCAAACGCAGCGCCTCGGGCTAATTTCCCTCGCAGGGCCCTCGTCGGTTTCTTGCTCTCTCTCACACCTCTGTCTTGCGACTTGATGGGATGGAGGGGAGCTGGTGGCAATGGTGCAGCATCCACTGGTGTCTACTTCTTCTTCGGTGGTCTCTTGATGATTCTCGGCGGTCTTGGTGAATTCATCTTGGTATGTTTCTTCCCAGTCCAGAGTAGATCGGATCAGAGCTGACAAGTACCAGGGCAACACCTTCCCATTCGTCGTCTTCAGCTCCTTTGGTGCTTTCTGGCTCCAATACGGTGCGACTCTCCAGCCTTTCTACAATGCCTGGGGCGCATATGCGACACCTGGCGAGGCGTCGACAACAGGTCTGACCTCAGTGGGATTCAATGCATCATATGGTATGTCTGCCATCTTCCAGGGTCGTTCGCAGCACACTAACAACGCACAGCCTTCTTCCTCGTCTTCATGGGTGTTCTGTGCTTCTTGTACATGATCCTCTCTCTGCGAACCAACTTGGTCTTCTTCCTCATCTTCTTGTTCCTGGTTCCATCCTTCGGTCTCCTCGCGGCTGCCTTCTGGCACTTGGCTCAGGAAGCAGAGGCGACAGCGGCAGGAAACATGGCCGCGGCTGCCTCTCTCGCAAGCAAGGCAGGCAACGAGGTTATCGCGGCAGGTGCCACCACATTCGTCGTCGATATTCTCGGCTGGTACATCTTCTTCGCCATCATGTTGGCCGCGCTCGACTTCCCATTCCAGCTTCCCGTCGTCGATCTGTCGCGCTTCATCAAGGGTGCTTCGGAGAAGGCCAAGTCGAAGGGCGAGTACGAGGCTTAGATTATGATCAATGGTTTGATGTCTCAATGAGAACAGAAGAGTGAGGGAAAGAGAGCTATGATACCACAATGATGTTTATGAATCTCGCATTGCTCATGGAATGCGGAAACTGTAATTAATCGTACGAATGAAAGAATCTCCTCGCATCTTGTGAGGAGAGGTCAAAACAAACTACTTTGCCTACCTTGTCGCCCTGCACACCCCATCTGGAGTCGTGTCTTTGCTATCTTTGCAAGACGCGATGTCGTTGGTTGTCTTGAGAAAAGTGCACCGTGCAAGTTCCACAGCTGGTGGGTTGCTTCCATCAGACATCCTTGCACTTTCCGGATTTGCTCAACAGAGTAACCCGGGAATTTGCGACACATCTCACCTTTTCCTCTGGACCAACACCAACACATCAACATACTTCTGCCTTCACTCCATCTTCAACTTCATGGTCTTGCAGTCAGGGTCCCAATGACCTTCACCTCGCACAGCTCTCGTTACGTCGTGCCACCAAGCACGCGAGAGCTGCACCAGAGCTCTCAGACAAGCTTCCTTCCAGTCCGATCGTCCGCGGAAAAAGATCAGCAGAGGATGCTCTCATGCACATCTGTGGTGGACATCTAGAACTCGACCCCTCACAATGGCTTCGAGCCTCTTTCTGACAATTACTTTGTCCGACGTGTCCCACATCGCATGCGGATCACTGGAAGCTCCGGATGAGCTTGGTTGCTTCGCCGCGGGGTTGAGGAAGAATGGAGAGCTCGTGAAACACGTTGGCACGGCAGTGTCTCCGGTGGTGCTGCTCGTGATGATGTATGTGGTGGAATAGGTTGGACGTCATGGCATTGGAGAGTGGTCTCAGGAGAAGAGCTACTGCTGCATTGCGCGTTTAGTATTTGGCGTAGATGGGAATCAGCCATTGAACGGTAGGCGAACTTGAGTAGCAGCACTTTCTTTGATACTTTTCATACCTACTACTCTACGGTGTTGACAACACAGGAGCCGCAATCGAGCACCATGCCACCCATCAAGCTCTACTTCCTCCAAGCCTCGCGCTGTATCCGCACAGCCTGGCAACTTCACGAACTCGGCCTCGACTACGAATTGAAATTCGCTCCACGAGTAAATAACGCAGCTCCCGCAGATTTCAAGCAAGAAGCAGGTGGTCTAGGGAAGTTTCCAACCCTCTTAGACGATGGAAACGTCTTCTACGAGAGCGGTAACATCTGCGAGTACGCCACTTTTTAGGACGCATATTCCATTGTCAACTTTACTGACACCCCAAGATACCTCTCCGACAAATATGACACCTCCCACCGCCTCCTCCCTGCCCCGGGCTCCCCAGAGCGCTACCGAGTCCTTCAATGGGTCCATGCCTCCGAAGCAACCTTCATGCTACACAGTCTCGCGTGCTTATACGCTCGCTGGAATCAACAGGACGGCGACGTCTCCAAAACCATTGCAGGGCTAAGCAAAAATGTCATCAAAGACTTGGACTATTTGCAAGCAGAGTTGGACAAGAGTGGAGGGAAATTCTTGTGCGGGGACAAATTGACTGTGGCGGATATCATGATGCAGTTTTCTGCGAGGTTCATTCTGGAAAGGGAGCTGGGGACACAGGGAGGGAAATGGCCAGGGATTGAGAAGTGGTTGGCGGAGTGTGAGGGTACGGAGGGGTATAAGAAGGCGGTG
This sequence comes from Cercospora kikuchii, assembly GCF_019650295.1. Lineage (NCBI taxonomy): Eukaryota > Fungi > Ascomycota > Dothideomycetes > Mycosphaerellales > Mycosphaerellaceae > Cercospora > Cercospora kikuchii. The sequence goes on along the minus strand of NW_025408585.1, from coordinate 1,293,575 downwards.
GAGAAGACGGGGCATCAGTTGTAGGAGGACTAAAGAGCACGTTCGCTTCGCTTCCTTGATTCGAATCTGTCTCACGCTGATGTCGAGCTTAGAATCCAGCGCAGCCTCCTGCTTGGCGGGCCCACCATCAAAGAAGCCTCTTTCAAAGCGTTCTCATGCTTTCCAACACACACCACAGCGCCTCTTCCAACCCGCGAATGTATCTGTCAATTACTCTTCTGGATGCCCAACTGTAGCGCCGGAAAGTCCTGACTGCTTCTTTGCGCTAAGATCAGTACTCAAAGACGCTTGTTTCTGTAGCAGTTCTCAGAGCCAGGCTCGTGTTCGTGGAACTTGCAGTCCGCAACCATATTCAGAAGCTCCGCGTCTGTGTGAAGACCTTTGCGGGCAAGCTCCAACATGATGTTGTACAGAAATTCCGGCGGCTCTCCGGGCCCACGTGGCGCTCAAGCTCGCCGCAATTGATAAGTGTTCGTGCGACCAGAAGCCGGATCGGTGCTTCAGGGGCGCTGTTCCCGTACAGCTTGCCACGAGCTTCTGGACCCATAATGTATAGGTCACCATCAGGTTGCAACCTAAAACCTTCGTATGCCACCTCGTCGCTTACTTTGTCCTTGAAGTCCACATCAAGTAGCCTGTCGCCAACGATGTACGCCTTGGTCAAGAGGTCATAGCACCTGTCGGAATCCTCGTCGCATTCCAGTTTGGCATAAATCTTGCCACTGTGGAGCCAATTGATGTACACTTTGAAGCCTTCTGGGTCGCACTCGGGCAGGTCGACTGTGCGTTGCTGTCCTTCCTTCCACTCCTTTTTCAGCGCGGCGTCGAAGAACTTAGAGGACTTGCGGAGTACCGACTCATCCACATAGAACATCTGAGGGTTGGGACTACCGACTTTGATGGCGATGGGTGGGCTAGAGAAGCTGTGATGGATTAGAAGGAAGTAGATCGCGCCGGAGAATGGATACTTACTCGAATGCAGCCTCTGCAGGAAGTAAAGGCGGAAAGTCTTGCTCTGGCGATGCGGTCGCCATTGTTATAAGTCTCCTGTGTTAGCGCGAGGTTCAAATCATGCACCTTTGATGTAGAAGAAAGGATGAAGTGCGGAAGTGCGATCACAGCTTTACAAGACATCCACTTCAGAAGTGCGATGTGTCTTGTGCGGGTTCACTTCCCTGCCGTAGCTAACGACGCTAGTGCTCACACATATGCACCAAGGGCTCACTTTCTGCGACAGTGGCGTTGCTGGAAAGCCAAGCTTAACTTGCGTACCCTTCATTAGACTGTGCCTCCATCCACTCTCAAAGGTCATCCTTCATATCCCTTATGTCTCCGTGAGTCCGGAGCTTCCTTTGCATGAGGACATCCTCCAAGATACGCAGAAGAATGCCTTAGTGCCTCGTCCTGCAAAAAATGCCTGTTTGTTCTGGCTCTCAGTCACTTAACTCAATGGCGTTTGTTTCTGTAGCAATGCTCCGCCCCAGCTTGATGCTCATGATAGATGCAGTCCTCAACCTCCTTCTTGAAGTCCCTCAAAGCTTTCGATTTCCCCTCTGCAAGCTCATGTGAGAGGTCATACAACAGAGACTGCGGCTCATCCTCCATCACTGCAAGCGGCGTTCCCATACTCAATTGGCGGATCACCATGCGCCGAAGCGTTGCACCTGGCATCGTGTTCTCGTACAGGATTTGCCGCAGGCCCTTCCCAGGCATCCAAAGCCCGTCAGCATAGACGCTGGCAACTGCGTCGGTAACTGCATCTTTGAAATCCGGCGCGAGCAATTTGTCGCCGAGCAGAAAGGCGTGGATGAGTCGGTAAAAGACGCCGCTCTCATTCCTTTCAACGTCCGTTTCGTCTTCGTAGTCGAGCTCGCCAATGTCTACCCAGTTGAGGTAGATTTTGACGATTTCGGGATCATGTTCTGGTAAGTGGATCTCCCGGCTCCGGCCCTCTTCCCACACTTTCTTCAGTGCTGCATCGAAGAATCGTGACGAGGCACGAACCGTTGCTTCGAAGGCGTAGAGAGTCTTGCCTGGCGACTTTCCGACGTGGACGGCAATGGGAGAATGAGAACGCCTAGTCTTGATCAGTGAGGGCTGGTACAACAAGACTGTGATGACTGACTCAGGACCAGCACTCACGGGGCGCGCTTTCGTCCACAGAGACGAAGCAGGCGCCATGGCGCGCTTCTGCAAAGGTGCGGCAGTTGATGCGATACCGGGAGTTGTGACCGCTCCGCAAGCAGTGTTAGTTGTGAGACAGGTGATGAAGCGGAGACATTGAGTTGATGTTTGGTCGAGTGCATGCAACGTTGCACAAACCGAATTCTGCAGCTGCAGCTTCCCTCCTCATCTGCAGCAAAAGCCTTCAGTTGTGCTGCTCTTGCCAACACAGGGTGTCCCTGCCGCATTCGCTCGTTCGTGATTCGCATCTTCAGTCACATCGAGCTGGCCCCAACGCCCAAGCGCGGCCTTCCTTCACCTGGGACGTGGAAACAGCTAGAGACGTTCACCTTTGCGACTGAAGTGAACAGGGGCTTTTGTTCCTGTAGCAATTCTCTGCTCCTGTCTTGTGCTCGTGATACTTGCAGTCCGCCAGCTCCTTGGCGAACTCGTCGCAAGTGGGCGCGTCGTCGCGAGCCATTGCTTGAATGATATCGTGAAGCAAGGCGCTCGGCTCGTCTTCTGCAACCCGAGAGCAACAACGAAGCATGACGAATGTCCTGACCACCAAACGGCGGAGCGGGGCGTTGGGGAGCGTATTTTCATACAGCAAACGACAACCTGGTGTCCCGATTGTGTACCTGACCCCCTCATAGCTGGTCAGAATTTGCTGACCAGCAGCGTCGGTGATGGCGTCTTTGAAGTCTACGTCGCAAAGCCTGTCTCCGAGTATGTATAAGTTGACCAAGAGTCCGTATTTCGCTTTCTGCTGATGTGGCACAGAAGGCTCGTCGTCGATGAACAATCTTCCGGAATACAGCCAGTTGACATACACCTTGAATGCACTTGGCTCACTCTCCGGCAGGTCTACTGCGCGGGTCTGACCCTCGTGCCGTTCCTTGTTGAGAGCCGCGTCGAAGAACCTGGATGAGCTGCGGAGAAGAGGTCCGTGGACGTAGAAGGGGTGTTTCGCTTCGCCTACGTTGATGAGTACTGGGGAGGTAGAAAAGCTGTGACTGGTCAGCGGCTAGAGGATTGTAACAAGGCGATAGCTTACTCTACTGCAGCGCTTGCGCGATCAGCCAGTGAGGGAACAGTAGACATCTTCTGTGAAGTTCTCTGTGTCTGACACTCTCGTCGTTTGAGTCCTGCTGGAGCTGAGCGGCTCTTGAATGAAGAAGCGGAAAAGGAAAGCGGTTGGATGGGGCAGGGAGTTTTATTGCCCGATCGAAGAAGTGAGACATTCACTTCACTCCTTAATGTAAGACACTGTAGACAGTCTCATATCTTGCATCATGGCGAACAAGTCATACCGCGGCTCTAGTCTGCCCCAATCAGACACGGCAGCGCATTGTGAAGTGAGGCGCCACGCAAGCGAGAGACCGCAGCACCTATTCCTGTGAACTCATCAACCTGTAGATATTAAAATCAGCGAATGGTACGATCTGTTCACGTCTTTCGAGCTCACTTCAAGTCTCACTCATTCAGATCACCACGCTAATGCAGAGCCCCGTTTGCCAGTCCTCTCTGCACCATCGCCTCCACAGTTTGCCAGTCACTACTGACCGTGGTCAGGTTTTCATATCCCTCCTCTGTAATAACCACATCATCCTCGATCCTCACTCCTCCCACTCTCCAGTATCTGTCCAGAACTTCCTGCACTATAATACCGTCCCACTTCCCCTCCTCCAATTCCCGCCTCAGAGGGAACTCTCGGAAATATATCCCAGGCTCGTTTGTAATCACTGCCCCAACAGGCAATGGACCACGCTTACGCAGATAAGCAAAGTAAGGATCTGGGTCGTCGTAGTTTGCATGGCCTCCAGTATCATGTGTGTCCATGCCGAGATAGTGTCCCAGACCATGAGGGAAAAATCGCGTCATGATATGCGAGGACATGATTTGATCCAAGGTGAGGTCTTTGTTGAAGATGCCCAATTTCTGCAAGCCCAATGCGCCAGTGGTGTGTGCTTTCATGTGACAATCCTCCCACATGGCACCAGGACGAATGAGTTTGAAAGCCTCGCTTTGCATGAGTAAGACGAGATCGTAGATTTCTTTGCTCTCTTTTGTAAATCTGCCATCTTTTGTAATGGGGAAGGTGCGTGTGATGTCGGCACAGTAGCAGTTATATTCTGCTCCGGCATCGAGGAGGATGTTGTCTTTGCCTTCGAGAGGTTGATCGTTGTGCACGTAGTGAAGAGTGCTTCCTGCTGTTCCGGAAGCACAAATGCAGCCGTAAGCCATCTCCTTGCAGCCGTTGGCGTGGCAGTGCATGACGAAGACTGCGTTGAGTTCGCGCTCGTTGGAGGCGCGTGGCACGGATGACAGAACCTGCTCATGGGCATACGATGATACAATGTTAGCATGCCTGATCATTGCGATCTCATGCTCATCCTTGACGACTCTGCATTCTTCAATCGCCTCCCGGAGCGAGGTGAGATTGATCTCAGGCTGAAAATTCTTGATCGCAGGAGCGTCAAAGATAGCCAGATCGGCTCGGTCTTCGATCGCCAAGATCACCGGCTTTTGTTTCGATAGCATATCGACCAAAGACTTTCCGGAATTGAGGTCATCCGTAGTTGACACATGATCGATATCGTACCGTTCGAGCGCTTCCTTGGGTAGAAGCGGCATGCCCGCCCACATGACATATTCTGGATCGACAGGCGGGATCCATAATGTCGAAGTGTCAGAGGCGATATCGTAAGCGAAGAAACAGTCTGGCAAATCGCATCCGGTAAGGTAGTAAAAGTGTCGTCGTTGCCTATAGAACGTCAATCACGATTGTTGATTGTTATGACAGACGCCGAATAACAAACCTGAAGTGGCTCGCTTGATCGTCGTCCTGAAATCACAAATCAGCACAAGCACTCCGATACATCTTCAAACGACTTTTGTACCTCTGTCATTTTAGTGCTCTGCCCCTCCAGATAGATGATACCGCTGCTTGGCCCGCCATGCTCAGCGATATACTTTGCAACCCTTCTCGCATGAGCCTTGGCTGGATACTTGCCCGAAGGCGGCTTGGGGAGGTCGGGATTGGCAATTGGCCGAGGAGCCATGGTGTTCCTGGTCATTCTATGCCGCAGAAGTCGATGCGAGAAGCTGTCGGTCGAGGTGAAGTGTCCGCAAGGACAGCTGGGGCTTTTCGCCAAGCTTTAGAGGGTAGGATCGGCTTTAGTCGGTGCAATTCTGATCAACGACACTCTGCACAATACTTTCACAGCATCGCGCATCTCTTTTGGGCACATCTATATATACATCTTCTCACTCTATTGATGATTTTGAACTGTCTGACGGCGAATCTTTTGTGCCATAGCCATGCATCAAACGTCTGATCCTCTCCGTCGCCTGAGCCTGGTCTAGTGGGCTTCTTCCCATTTCTCGATCAAATCCCTCCACTCCTGACGTCCTTCTCCTCCTCATATCTGGCAGGCTCGAACCATAATTGGGCTCTTGTCCGGGGCGCGCACCGCCGACATATCCCGATCCTGTAACACCAAAACTTTGACTCCTCGCATCGTGAATGTATTGCACCTTGTTCCGCTTGACAGCAATGGCTTCCTTGTCGCCTCTGCTTATCTGCAGGTCGATAAATCCTGCCTCATTGATGTGAGCCGATTGAGGATGCACCCAGATTTTGTTGCCGCCTGGTAAGTTCTCATCGAGAGCGGTCACCATGCGATCGGGGTTGGCATAGTGCTCCTCTTTCTCGTTCTCGTTGTATTCCGGAACAGCTGCGCGACTATCGACGTTGACCCCAGTGCCAATAGTGTCAAGGGCCACTACTCCCCCAATGCCGAGCAAAGCGTGGTGGTTGTTGAAGGTCGCGCTCGTACGGGGTGTCATGACGCGCGCTTTCACAGGTGCGCGGTGAGCCTGAGGTCCCCAGTATGGATGATTCTCCATGAAAGCATTCGTTCGAATGTAAGAGAGACCAGCACCTGGGTGGGTAGAAGGTGGGCCTTGCGTTGACGTGAGACTGTTGAGTTGGTTCTGCAACAGTGTGGAGTGAGCGAAATTCTGTCGACCCATCTCGACGCCTGGCAGATCCAGGAAATCGCATATAGCCGCGGTGAGAGCCGAGCCCAGATGCTGGTGGATGTGATCATCGCGTAGCTTCTTCTCTTCGCTGTCGTAGTTCTCCTCGACATACTGACGCAGCTGTTCCACCCGCTTTGCTGGGAGCGCACCGCCTTGTCCACGCTCCCGATTCACTCTCTCCTCATCACGTATGCGCTTCTCCAATATGCGCTTGGCCAAGAACTTTTTGAACTCAGCCTTCCTCTTACTCAATTTGTCCGATACGTAGTCCTCAAACTCTCCCTCTTCCATTCCCGCAAGCCACGGGCCAGCAAACTTCCATCTCTGGTTCCCGGTCTCTGAATTAGCGGATGATAGGTTCTGTCGACCAGATGGGAGCTGCGCATCGAAACGAGTAGCATCTGGGTCCGTATTGTCAAGGTTGTCATCGTAGACGCTCTGGCGTGTAGCTCGCCTGCCCGAATAATTCTCTCTCTCTTCTCTGTTGGTCAGCGGAATACCCATCTGCCGCCATTTGGCCTCCGTCAGGACGTGGTCTGCAGCACTCTCGAAGTCGGTGATATGCTGAGTGTTGTCCTGAGCTCTTACGCGGATGACCGGGGTCGTGCTTCGTGCAGTCGTCTTTCGTGGGATCGGGCGCTTGAGGCCCCAGTCTCCTCGAAAATGGGACGAAGCAGGTGTCGCGATGGCCTGGTGAGTGGGATACGGCAGCGTGGCGGTTTCCGAAGCCTTGTATGCTCCTGATGCCGAAGGAGATTCTAGTATCGGCGGAGGTAGCGGTCGCGGCAGGGAGAAGAGGCGAGACGATTGCAGCAGGCGCGCCGTGGGCGAGTGCAACGACTTGGACATTGTCCCGTCGTCTCGCTGCTGCGAAGGCGATGCAATGCGTTGTGCATCTGATGGTCCCAAAGCCTCGACGATGGCCCAATGCCAAGCCGCTCTTCCGAGACGAACTCCGCAGCACGGCCTGCCAGGAGCGATCATTGCGAACACTCTCACACTATCACTTTCACAGAAGCATTAGAATACAGTCGTCAATCATTGCACTCGTCACGATGGGCTCTAATGTCTAAGTAAACCTCTCGTATCCTTTGCCTTCTCGGGTGCTGCAAGAAACGGCAGCCCATTCCTCCCGAACAGCCTCTCCCACCCAGGCTTCACTTTTCCAGGCTCTTCTTCGAATTCGAAAGGTCCGTGATACGACTTCTCACTGAATCTGGAGACCGACGAGTAGGCGCCTGTGGAGAATCGGAGATCTCTATCCGACATGAGTTCCTGTTGCCGCCGGTGCACATTATTCAGCTGCTGGATTTGATGTTGCCTTCGTTGTCGTTTCCGGCGACAGAGGAAGATGAATGCAACCAGTGTGACGACAAATGGTATCCCTAGTCCGACGCCCAGCCCTACGCCCAATTGAACCTCACGCGACAGCGCTGACTTCGACGAAGCGGAAGCGGCTGCTGTCGTTGATGAAGTGGTGTCTGCCGTCTGCGATGTCTCTCTTGCTGCCGCGCTCTCTATTTGGAAAGATGATGTGCTGGCGACGCATTCGGCACATTCGTTCGGTTGGTCGCCTTTCTGAAGTCGGAGTTGGAATGGTGTATCTTGGCTGTCATTGTCCCGCACGTTCCAAAGGTATGTCGTGACGTCCTGCGTCAAGTTTGCTGAAATACAGTCAGTCGCGAATGCCCGAAACAACTTGTGTCCCAATGCCACTCACCGGCAAGCACATCCACAGCAAAACTTCCATCCCGTGCAGGCCCTCTCCACAGCTCCAGCGTCGTCAATTCCCATGGTGTATTCCAAGCGACATCAACGCTCTCTCCAGCTTTCAGATCCCCGGATCCCTCCAGTGGTGCCGTGAACTCCAACGTCGCGCGCTGCGCAGACTGCAATACTTCCAAAGCGGCCATTGCTGCCGACAAATCTGCCCTCAAGATCTTGGAGACAGCAGTGATCTCTCTGCTCCCTCCACCACTCTCGCGCCCACACGTGCCTTGCTCGCGTTACTCGTTGCTAGGGTATAAATAAAACTGCCTTTGCGCAAAGCCCACGTGTTTGACCTTCTTGACTCGCCGACATCCGCTGCTGTCCGTAATTTGGCGATTATGTGGGCCTGCAGCCGACGGAAACAAAACCGTTGTACCACAATGCACGATGCGACTTGGATGCCCAGTGAGTTGAAATGCGGAGCTTGTCTGTAGAGTGGTGCGGTGTGAAGATGGTGAGGTGAGGCTGGAAGAGAAGGCTCGAAGGCGTCGTGCGCCGATAGGCGTACTTACTCTGAGTTAGCTCCAGTCTCTAGCTTGCTTGCCATCTTCTCGTTTTGTACAATGAAGACGAGGCGGCTTGCCAAGTATACGAGTTGGACGCTGCGTGATGGAACCTTATTGAGGTGGTCTCGATGTGCACTTTGGACGCCATGAATCCGCCACGGCTGCGCCCCTGCGGTGCTGGACATTTCGCGCGATTCATCGAGGGACGGGCTCCTGCGTCCTGCTGTTCAGATTCCATCGCGGACTACAAACAATGTGCCATCGATATTGTTGACAGCTGTTGAAATCGAGTATGTCTTCGTACTCGGCCTCGGCGAGACGGCTGGTATCGTACCACACCGCGCTAGTCAACATCTGGGTAGCAGTAAGTTCACGAAGTTAGCGCAACCCGAAATACAGAAGGCTGGATCGGTCACGAGGTGGGACACGTACAGCTCGCAGTCCCTGTCCTGCTCTCACGACATCAAGCTGGGGTGAACTCAAGAGAAGCTTGAAAGTATTGATGAGATGGATTGGTGGGAGCAATCGAGCTTGTGCAATAATGGCGAACGCGATGTTGTCTTCTCTTGCTCTTGGGCCTGATGATTCAGCTTCCAGCTTGAGTCTCATATTGCCATCCACTCGATCTTGATGTTTTTGCAGCTAACATTATTGCAGGCCAGCATCGTGGACCGTAAACCTCTTTCCATTATCACCGTCATTCAAATATGTCTTGGCCCGTAGAAGCTGCTGCTCACGACTGATCCAGATGAGTGTCTCGCAAGCATAGACGAGGCGCAGTTGTCCAGTACTTCATGTCTGAGACGCGACACCTTTCTCCGAAAAGATTGCGCAACAACGAAAACGCACCTCCATTTTGCCTGCTGTGTTGAGCTCCTTGCGTGGATTTCTAAACCGTAGGAAACCAGGCCCAGTCCAATGGATTTCCGGCAACTTTTGCGATTGTCATCGATACATCACGGAGCGGAACCTGTCGACATTAGGGGAAGAGCGCGGCGGAGACCAGGCGCACCCTCAGTCTCCCCATTCCAAGATCATGATTTTGCATCCTCGTGTCTTCGCTCTCTCCGACTCCAGCGTCCATGTCGGCTTGCTCTGTCGTGAGGCATAGTACTTGGCGATCATCGCTACCTGGGCAGAGTCAGGCGGCAGACGAAGAGTTATGTTTTTGATGTTGGGATTTTCGTTGCGCCGCTTCATCGTAATGGTCTTGCTTGAGTCCGCACTCCCAAAGATCGGTGGGAGACATCATATGGAGGTTCCCGCATGGTCTATGTGCATGCGTGAAAGAGGCCACGAAAACCAGTACCAAAATCCAGTCCACATCATTTGAGGACATCGCCCTCGCCCACAGCGCTGGCAACTTTACTCCCTTCTAATCCCACCTTACCAGAGGACTCCGCAGACTTCTTCTTCTCCTCTTCCTCGAATAGCTCTTTCCAATATTCTTCCTTATACCCATCCATAAACTGTATAAATTGCGGTCCAGCTTTCACCCAACCCTTGATCCCACCCTCCAGCACCATAACATTCATATCCTTATCCTCCGCCGTCTCTCTCACATGCTGCAAGAACCAGCTCGCACACCTCGGGCCTCTACCATTCGACGAACCACAGTAGAACACCACCCACTCGATCCCAGCTTTATAGCAAAGCTCGTAGAGCATCCCGCGATTCCACCAGAAGCCATGCGCAGGGATATTAAGACTCCCGCGTATACATCCTCCTTCATAATCTGTTCTGCGCACATCAATGATAACCATGGAAGCGATTCGCATGCTGAGGATCATGAATGCGCGGTTGCGAGGCATTACTTCGGCTGTGAATCCTGGTTTCGGGGCCGGGAAGGCGGCGTGCCATGGTTGCGCTTCGGAGGACATCTTCCGGGAGTGAATGCAGACAGACCTGCTCTGCGAGTGCGTGGTGTTCGAAGTATTCCTTCGAGTGTGCTGGTTTGGAGGACAAGTTACGACGAAGTCTGCCCCGCTGAGCTTTGCTCGTGTGGATCTCCCACTCCAGCACATCAAACGGTGTCTGTTGCGTTCTTCACCACTAGCAGCGCCGAACGCACCAGTCAGCTGGAACGTATCAGCCGAATACACTGGTCCAGCAGAACGTAGCATGTGTGTCTCAATAAAGTTCTGCACGGTTGGTGTTGCGCCACGAATTTTGCAATTTTCCAAAGCAAAAATTTGGACTTCCGCAACTCGACAACGACAAAAGGACACACAATAGAACAACAAGAACAAAAGAAAATGATCTCCCGACGCGGGATCGAACCGCGGGCCTCAAGATGAGGTTTGATCCATTGATGATCCGTTACAGTCTTGCGCTCTTCCAGCTGAGCTATCGAGAGTGGACAACGCTTCGCGTCGTGATAGCCAATTATGCAGGGTGTTGGCCAGAAGCACAAATATATCAATATATATACCCTAAAATTATGCCTCATCATTGCAACAGCATGAGCTCCAAATGATGTTTTATCCCTCCTTACGTAGCATTCTAGATGTCGTAGTTTTGATTTTTGGAATTTTCAAGTTGCATGCCACCGGCTCTCCAAGACGGCACGCAAGCACTCAAGCTACCTTCTGCTAGACCGTTTTATGCAGCTTGTGTGTTCTACATGACCCATCTCGTTGCACTACATGGGCGGCAAATTTGAGTCGGGTCGCTGCCTGGGGTCACAAGGGCGACATATCCGCCACAACCCCCAGATTCGGCCTTCCTTTCGACGCAATCTATCATTGTACGCGTGGAGCCGACGTGATCGTAGAAACAGCCTTTTGGTCATTCTTCGCAGCTGCGTCGGACTCGCTCGAGGCAACGAAACGTCATACCAGAACCTATCACAAATCTGAATGCATTCTTTTGTTCAATGTAGAACAACTAACTACACATTTCTCCCACCCGCCACCGGTCTCATTCAAATGTACGGTCATCATAGATAGCGACCCAAAGACGCCTAATTTCGTCTGATGTTCTCCCGATAGCACTCAGGTAGCAGTACAACAGTTTACTGAGCGGGCGTGTTGAAGACGACGCTTGTCACTCTTGTTGTGACACTAAGGCCGAAGCAAGGTACCTCTGGATTGCTACCCGGTGAGACGAGAGCGATCGATCCTGCACAGAACCATACATCTGCCACAGTGCCACTTGAGCCAAACGCGCACGATACCTGTGAAGCCGATGAAATCGCACACACGGCCTTCTGGCCATTTCTCATTGCTGCATCTGCCTCGCTGGTGGCAACTAGAAATGAAACCACACCTCCTCCGTTGGGTGGTCCGAATCCAGCAGTCACTGGATCGTAGTAAAGAAATTGACCAATGGTGGAGGGGGCACGATCGGCCTTGAGAACCTGCAGAGATCCATCGGCAGGATCAAAGACATACTGGTCGGTACCTTCGGCGTCACCAGGCTCACCGAAAATGAAGGCGGCCGGATCGACATTGGTTGGTCTGTCCAGGACAGCCCCGGTCTCGGTTTGCATGTTGTTGCGTTCATCAGTCAGTCTAATGTTGCCCGTCTGTTTGGCCGCAACTGTTGTAGTTGTCGTGCTTGTGGTTGTCGTGCTTGGTGTTGTCGTGCTTGTGCTTGTCGTGCTTGTGCTTGTCGTGCTTGTGCTTGTCGTGCTTGTGCTTGTCGTGCTTGTGCTTGTCGTGCTTGTGCTTGTTGTGCTTGTGCTTGTCGTGCTTGTGCTTGTCGTGCTTGTGCTTGTCGTGCTTGTGCTTGTCGTCGAGGTGGTGGTTGTGCTGCTAAAAGACCTCACAGATTAGCGAGAGTCAAAGCCAAATAATGGGTGCAATTGTGCTCACGAAGTTGTGGTCGTTATCGGCGCCGAAGTAGTGGTAGTAGTCTGAGACCCATAAAGTCAGCGGCACAATTCCTGCAATGGCCTCCACCCAAAGCATTCGGGAGCTCTGTACGGATAAGACCTTACCGTTGTTAGAGTGGTTGACGTAGTTGTAGTCGTAGTCGAAGCTGCGGAAGTGGTCGTTGTGGTCTGAGAGTCGTAGAGTCAGCCAAACAATTCCTATGCATAACTGGAACCAAAGCATTTCGGAATCATGTACGGAAGAGACCTTACCGCTGGCCGAGTACTTGTCGTGGTTGTGGTTACTGGCTTGGAAGTCGTCGATCTTGTTGTAGGCCTCGCAGTCCTACCCAGTCTCAGTGAATTTGCCCACATTGGAACACTCTCAGTCTTGCTCACGATGTCTTGGTCGCGCTCGGCTTTGGGCATGGGCAGGATTTGTCGTAGAATTTGTACGTTGCCCCATAGCCACTCTTGACATTGTCCTTGACCGACATCGAGTAGAGAAGGCAATCTTGCTTGCCCAAGGCATAGCTTTTGCACTTGGAGCTTTGCTTACAATAGGCAGAGCATTGCGACTGGTTGCATCGGCGGCGGATGGTCTTGTAGGGCTTGTACGTCTTCTTCGGATAACCGGAGATGCCACAGGTCGGACGATAGTAGTTGCGCTTCTCAGGCTGCTCAACGAAATTGTCGCTGTGCGATTGCTCCAAAGTGGCAGCAAAAGCCCCCAAAGACGGCAGCAATGCCGTAAGAAACACCAGAAGACGCATGATTGAGCTTGTGGGAAGGAGGGAATGGGTCGTGGCCCATTGAGAAGCGCACGAGAAAAGCTACGTCCTATAAGGGCAAGCAGATGAGCTAGACTCGCGGCATGGCCAGCTGTGGCGTCTGTTTAGACCAGGCGCAATAGAACTCTACAGTTAGCGCAGTGAGCTTGGACGGTATGGACTTGATCCGCGTGTCATTTTGTGTATGTGAAGATGGCAAAATGGGAATTTCGCGGGCGAGCAATTCAAAGCGATGAGTATGCATCACTTCACCTGTTGCCTGGGCTTATTCTGAGAGAGCGGCTGCTGGGCCTACATGGTTGTGCGAAGACTTTGCTTTTGGCGCGCATGCGGTGGTGTGATTGTGCAAAGTGTAAGAAGCCACATGAGTGATCTGGCTTGCTGGCCGACGTCTCCTTGGCGCGCTTGCGTCGGGAGCTTGCCGCCATGTGCGGAGTTCTCCCTCCTCCTGCCTCATGTCAAAAGTCTATTCCCAGGACGTGCCCTCTCTTTCGAGAGGTACACGGTGCTTTTAGTGGCAAGATTCATCGAGAATAATATATCGCGGTCACTCATCTTGGCCAGTCCGCTCAGCTCACCACCCATCGGCCTCCTTGCCAAACAACGAGACTATTTCCCGGCACTTTCTCCCACGACCACCTTGATCAGCCTGCTCGACAGCGACAAGGCCATCTGCAGTAATGTTCAGCCAGCTTCTAACATCGTCACCACTCGCGGTCGACTCTGGCCAGCCCTCCATCTCTCGACCCAGGACGAAATATCGAAACTTTTGCTGCAAATCTGTCGCCGCCGATTCAACTATAGTGGGGTCAAGAGTGGCCACCAGCTCATCGAAAAAGTAATAGCTAATGTCCTGGCCGTGTACCGCTGGCTGGACGGACATCTCATAGCGGTAGCTTTCGCTATCCAGCCCCGGCCAATGACCACTTGCACGATTTGCGGCAAAGGCTTCGGCCGCAAAATGCGAGTGGCACGCAAAGATCATGTCGCCCGAAAAGGCGTCGAAAGGAGTCATTTCGACAAACCCATCCTCGCGAAACGACGATCCGGATCCATTGAATGGCCCGTAGAGATTTTCGATGGCTGAGATGGTCGCATTCGAAGGCGTGCGTGCAAACACGGAAACTTGCTCTGCCCAAGAAGTGAAGTCGCCGATCGTGGAAGCTGCTCCATCGTTCTTCATACCACCTGCAATCACTCGTTTCACATAGCTCGGTGGAGCTGGTGAAGACTGACTAATTTGTTGCAGGACGCGATCGGGGAGGTCCTTGACCAGATCTCCATCTATGACTGGCCCGTAAGAGATCGAGGAACCAGGAAATCCACCAGACGGAGCTTCGAGGTAGTGATACCGGTTTGCTTCAGCGATGGCTGACTGTGGTAGTTTCTGAACGCAGTCGAAATCGGTGCACTTGGTTTGATTCAGCAATTCACGCCACAGGCCGAGTGTCTCGATGGAGCGATTGACATGCGGTCGATAGCCGGGAGAGGAGAGAATGGCCTTCGTGGAGCTATTAGTCTTCAACAATGAAAATGGAGCTCGTTTCACTTACCTGTTGAAAAGATGGTCTCTGGCCTTCGCTAGTCGCGGCCAGCAAATGTTCAATAATGCCACCTCCGGCACTTTGGCCCATGACCGTGACTTGATTTGAGTCACCACCAAAACGGTGCACATTATCGCGAGTCCATTCCAACGCAGCCTGGCAGTCGTACAAACCTGCATTCGCATCTATGCCAGACACTCCCTCCATAGCACTCCAGCCAAGGACTCCAAGCCGGTAATTAGATGCCACAATCACGAATTTGTCGTCTGCGGTCATGCGATCGAACAACGCCGCCGGGTTTCCTCCAGTATCCTTAGCTCCGAAGAAGAAGCCGCCGCCATAAATCCAGTGAAGCACTGGCACGCTGGAGCCTTCTTTTACACCTTCGGGCACGATGACATCCAAGAACAGACAGTCTTCTTGTCCCCATGAGGTTCCATTCAAGCCTGGTAAGGATGTGAAGTATCCCGGTACAGACTGGATGCAATTTGTTTCATTTTGCAACACCACGCCATCCTGGAGACCTTCAGCGTACGGTGGAGGGACTTTTGGTTTCCGAAAACGCAAATCGCCAACCGGAGGCTGCGCGAAGCGAATGTTGGAATAGGTTGCGTATGATATGTTGTTCAGCGTGGTCTGATTGATTTTCGTTGGAGCATGACGAGCGTAGCCCTGTGAGCAGATTCAGCAACGCAAGAATCAGGACCTTCGCATACAACACTCACCAAATCCACTACTGGGAAGTCATCAGTTACCAGCCCTATACCTTGAGCAGCAGCTGGAAGTGCTGTCGCTAGTATGCTGCTTGTAATGGACTTCATTGTGGCAACAATGGTATATCCTGCATGGGTCCGTTGTGCATCGCGCTGTGTAAATGAAACGTCGAGAATACACAGCCTCTGCTGATCATTGTAATAGGATTCACATTGTTTCTTGCTGCAAGGTACACAAGCCACACTTGCTTCGATGCCATTCGTCCAACTTTACGAGATCGCTTCCGCATCGCCTGAAACGGGCAATTTGGTTTGCACATCACACCTTCCGAATTCTGCAATCGCAAATCAGAAAGTATGTCGATGAAGGATCAGATGACGTCTCAACTCGAGAGTTTGTGAGTTTGTGCAGGCTGTGCTTAACAAAACGCAGGAGCATGACCAACTTGTTGTGCTTGTGATGCTGCTATTGTACAAGGACTAGCGCGATGCTGCTTGCAGTATTTTGTGCTCTGGAAAGTTGGTGGAGAGTATGGCACTTCGAGTGGAGCTCCATCGTGTGATGCCGTGGAGTATACTTGGTAGATACTCATCCAGCCCAAGCTGTGAGTTCAAATACCGATGGCGTGGCTCAGCCCAGTCCTCTCCTTCGTTCGAACCTCCATGTCCCACTCGGATCAATTGCAGCTCGGAACAGTGCTACCGGGAGGGAAAGCATTAGAACAATGACCGTTGAAGCATGAGCCCTGCGATGAACCTCCCCTAATGCAATCGCAGTACTGCGCATCACAGCCCAAATCTGAATGTACACAAAGTTCGTCAGCCACTTTGCGATGTGTAGATTGATTGCCTAGAGCCTGTGCTCAAGAGGTGGCTTACCAGCAGCTGCGAAGCCAATAAGGCCCAGAACAAAAGTGATGTACAAGGAGAATTGCATCTTGTTGGACTGATCTGATGTAAACGATTTTTTTCCCCGCTCGAGACGTATGCGATTCTCCTAATGGTTGTTGACAAATTTTCTGGCAGCTAAGCTTTGCCGATCAAAGAAGTTGAGTCCTCTGCTATATACTATCGCCTTTCTCCCTATAAGGCGATTAGTATTGGAGGAAATACCTAGTCTTCTTTTCCTGACTATAGGCTAAGAATCAAGCTAACTGGCATAGGGTTTCAGCCTCGTGCAAGCATTGTGGATATCCGAGTCGTATCATCCCCACAGCAATGAATTACAGCAAAAGGCAACCGCACGGATGGGTCCGTGTATTTCTGTCGCCTGAACCCTCGTCGTGCAACTAGACGCGATGGTATGAGATACGTGGCCGACTGGGTTTGTCTCCAAGTGCAGGTCCGTTCTCGTTGGCGACGAAAGTTCGTTTGGATGCCCCCGTGAATTAGTCACGCATTGTTAAACAGCCCCAACCCAGATCTGAGCTCATTCAGCATTGTTCCAGAGTTGATCACTATTGATTAGTATTCAGTGCAGGAAGAATCGTGTATAGGCATCCTATAAAAGTCCGCGGCGTAGATCTTACCATCGGTTGCTCTACGGAGGCCCACATTCCCGACCAACGGCCACATCACCTTACCTTGACATATCGCAGACGTGGGTCACAACATGAACGGAAGTCTGTTACCGAACGGGTACTCAAAATAACCGGGAGCTGGCTCGGCAAATCGTACAAGCGCTATCCGACTTCATCAAAATTCTGTGTCTTCATTATGTCGTGACTGCTGGCCACTACACTTCACTTAAGCGCCACGCTTGACATACTCGCTGCCGAAACCACGCTTCCTGAAGTTGTTCAGCTTGACAACAAATGGGCCACGATCGATTGTGTTGATGACGATCCAGCCGCTGGGGAAGCTGTAATGACTCCATGTTCCGTAGGTCCAGTCAGGAAGTCCGCCACCAGGCAGCGAGTCGTCTTGTGGGTATGTGTCGAAGAAGGCGATCTCGCGGACGCTCTTTCCCGAGGGATCGCGGGGAATGCTGCTGACATCGAGGACACGCAGACCAGCTTGGTAGTTGGACTGGAAGGAGAGACCGTTGTGCTGTGCTGCCGTCAGTCCTTGTTATCTTTTTGACTGTTTGATGAGGGAACTTACGACAAACTGGTTGTGGTCGACCGACTTGACCTTGGACTTGTAAAATCCGGTGTTGACTGGCTTCTCGAGATTTGTGATGTCGAAGATGTAGGTAACGGGGAAACCATCCAATGCAGGGCTCTCTGGGTTCACCTCGTCTGGTACGACAAGACCCTCGTCGAGCTCGTCGTCCAAAACAAGGTGAGTTTGCCAATTGGGGTCCAGAACCCATCCTTGGTGGCTGTAGGAGGCACCCTTGTAAGGAGTGACAGAAATGATCTCGGCGGCAGTGAGACCCTTCTTGTTCTCCACGTTGTAGATGGTAAGTGTGTCTGATTGCGTTAGCTGTGATCTGAAATGCCAAGTGAACTTGTGAAGGTTAGAAAAAAATCCTTCGGGAAAAATTCACCTTCTGCGATGAATGTCAGCACTTTGAACACCTCACAGTCAGGACAGCAGCAACGAACCATTGTAGCCATAGCAGATGTCTTTTCCGTAGTATTTCTTGTGTGGTCCTCGGTAGACAATGCACTGGGCATCGTGGACATACTTTGCAGCATTTGTTAGCAAATTTTGGCCCCTCAGCAACCCACATCGGCACAACAAGACTTACACCATCCTGTGGCGCGCAGCCAGACATGTATGGCTTGGTAGGATTGTCCATGTTGATGAAAACCAGACCAGAGTTGCATGTGGTGTTCCTTGGTGCGGCACCGACCGCAACGGCGTAGTTCCTCTCCTCGTTCACCACAACATTGTGCGAGCGTCCAGTCGGGAGACCGATAGGATCTGATGAGAGAACCAGTTAGCTCTGCTTTTCGTGGGTGTTGTGTGCACAGGTGCTTGAAAACGCTGGGCAAAGTCCTTTGGTGTCCAACTCGAGACTCACCATTGAACACAGTGACATCAGTGAGAGTGCTGAACGTCTTCGGATTCTTCGGATCGACCTTGAGGAGCTTGCGCATCTGAAGTCACTGTCAGCAAGTGGTGTGACATATCTACGTGGTGCGCCTCACATCAAAGATCTGAACGCCATGTGCAACGGCCTCAGAGCCGATGATCATGTACGGACCGTTGGCCTTGATCTCTCTCCAGATGATTGGCGTCGATTGCGCAGGGAGTCTGCCAAGGTACACCAGCTTGCCTTGCTTCGTCACCTCAGCAAACGCGGCACCATCTGTTTGTCCGATGGCGATGAAGTCTCGGCCTTGCAGTGTGACACCCCAAGATCCAGAGCCCTCACCGCCGTTGCTACCGAGCTCTGCGTGAGTCTTGAAGTCGTACATATCGATCCCGCTGCAGGCGTATGTTTGATTGGCGTCTCCTGCAACGGCTTCAGCCTTGCCGTTGATGCATCGAATTCGATCGCCCTTCTTGTTCTTCTCAAATCCGTTGTATCTTTCGCTCTTGTATTCGCCGGCAGCTCTGGCAACAGCCCAGGCAGACTACTTCCATCAATACGATTCGACAGATCCTCTGAAGCAATCACCATACCTCTTTAGCCTCCATCATCCATTGCATGACAGCTCCTGATCTATACTGTTCCTTGGTGTATGCGGCCGCAAGAGGCAGCATAGCTGCCGCGACTGTAGCAAACTTCATGATGGCAATGTGAGAGGAAAGTTGCGATTGCTGGAGCTACTAGCAAAGGGGAGCTCACTTGCCCTTATACCGAGTCGTTGCAGACTAGCGGTTGCACGAGATCTTGTCGCAGCCATGCTTGGTACTGGTCTTGTTGCACGCGACACCATGCCGCTGCAATCTGTGTACACTCAATCATACCTTCCTATCATAGGGTAGCCCCGAGGTCCGCGATAGCGTCTTTGGTGGAGGTAGGAAACAAGCTGTGGCGGCGTGCTTGGACAAGTCTTGGGTGCAGTGACAACTCTGTCATCTCATTTGCTGCAATGCGTCTTGGTACGTTCAAGCCGGCTTGGCGGGTAGCTGCAGAGAATGATCCCAACCAGTGATCGCCCTTTTCTGGAAACACTCTATCCCTGCCTTGCGAAATAGAGAGACTGTGAGTGGCAGATCGTCAGATTGTGAACCAGAGCAGCGCGTGCTTCGAGACCAGTGAACTAGATGTCGAAGACATGAAGTTGTGAGCAACGCCACTGCCCCACGCACTTCGCCGACCCAGTTTTGGGATCTCTCGCGTAAAGAAGCGGAGCTCTAGCCGAAACAGGCAGCTGTCATATCGTACACTTGCTGCAGGAATGTATGCCAAGGTAGCGCTATCGAGTAGTGTGCAGCGCTGTTCAGCGAAGCACCCACAGCATCCACTTGATGGGAGGGGTCTCTGCACAGCTTGTATCCATGGCATGCAAGGAACAGAGCGAGTGATGATCGAGGTACCAGATTGGGCATTCGTATAAGCTGGGGACTCGTGATCAACGAGGGAACGTCTCGTATGCGTCACGACAAGATGGACTTCTGGCGTCCAGGAGCTCAATGGACGGTCCAGTCGAGCGCTCGGAGGTTGCTGTGATTCGACTTCGATTGTAGATGCCCCGCCATCCTAGGTTGGAAAGAACGTTGCATCAGAGGCCAGCAACAGAGAGCGTCGAATACCGATGCCGCTGGATCAGCTTCTCGATCCAAAGCATGCAGAATGCGAAAGCGTTTCTAGGATCACTCCATGAGGACCATCAGGACCTTTATATGCAAGCCTCTGCGATCGATTTAGCACAGGACAAGCCGGCTGCGAGCTGATCGTGAGCAAGTTTGAGCAATGCCAAGCGGACACTCTAAATAGGCTTGTGATGTAGACTAGCTCTGCCGGCATACTCTTCAAAAATGCTGCCACACTAGTGGAACGGTGTTGCCCATTAAGCAGGCAGGAATCGTACCAGCTGGTTAGCGGTCTTCTTGAGACCGTTCAGGCATTCAGCCTTTGACCAGATTATAGGCCAGCCCGAGAAAGTTCGAACGTTGCACAATAGGGCTCGTTCCAAAGTCCACTTTGCCTGCATTCACAGTGCCAACGTTTGCCAGCACGCAGACAACGCAGTCACCATCTTCTCTCCACCAGAGCTGAGCCGAAAAGCCTAGAACACCACCAGAATGTCCAATCCAGGCTCCTTGACCAGGAATGGTCTGTCTGAACACACCGCGGCCCATTTCGTGATCAGGCAAAGTCGAAGGAACGAAATCGTGCATCAGTGCCATCGAGGATGGTTTCAGCAGCCTGCCGGTGTTCAGCGCTAGAGCAAACTTGACAAGATCCAAAGGGTGCGAAATCATGCCACCTGCCATCCATGAAACTGAAAGATTCGAGCCTGTGACGTTCATAATGTCTTCTCGGACCAGGGGGAATGCATTGCAAATTCCTGCCGTATTTCGGAAGTGCTGAGAAGCGTAGTGATATCGGCTAGCAACGGTGCCGCCTTCGGGGCAACTCTCGAAGCCATCCAAGAATGTCAGCTTCAGGTCTAGAGGCTGCAAGATGCGTCGGCGAATCTCGGATTCTGCTGAATTTCCTGTGATGTTCTCAACAATCAACCCGAGGAGTGTATAATTCGTATTTGCGTAAGACCATGTTCCTGGACCTGGAGCCGTCTTCTTCGGGCGACGAATGTAGTCCAATGGCTCAGTCTTCTGCCAGATCCGGTCGAGCTGGAGCCGGGCGCCTCTTGCGTCGACGAGCCAGATGGGATCATCCTCCCAGCTGTCAATGCCACTCGTGTGATTTAGGAGCTGCGATATGCTTGCGGGCCCCGCATCATCAATGTCGCGGTATGTATCTGGATGGAGGTGTTCTTGAACAGTGTCTTGAAGTCCGAGCTTGCCCTCTTCCACTAGCTGCAAGACTAAGACGGCTACAAATACCTTGGTGATACTTCCAATGCCAAATAGATGCGTTGCTTCCACAGGTTTGGATTGTTTGATGTCTGCGAGGCCTGTATGGAAACAGAGAGGCTCTGTCTGGCTAGATGCAATGGCCACAGATGCCCCACCAGCGGTAATGTTACGCCGAAGGATAGCATCGACCTCAGATCGCAGCTTCGCATCCCCCATTCTTACGAGGCCGGCCTGCGGAGCTCGTCAAGTGATGGGAGAATCCACGGACTGCCAAGGAGGTCTCGCCGTGGTACTGTATGGATGCGCACGGACCGCGCTTGTGACAGCTGGCTCGCGCCTCTTCAAGCCGCGGGATGGAGGCATCTCTTCGCTGACACAACTTACATTTGTACGAAACACACCTACCACCCTCTAACTTCGAAACTCGCACTGTCTGAGTCTACCACAGCAGACGTGCAACAGATCTACCGCAACAGCAACTTTTCCAGGCCGCCGCTGCCATCCACATCGCCCACGCGACACAAACCAAGACTAGGCGTCATGGCCGCTGATAACTCAATCAACATTCCACAAATCGTCGCCGTAGTCGTTGTCGGCTTCCTCGCCGTCCGTTGGTACATGAGCAAACCCTCCACACCTTCGACCGGCACGTCGTCCACATCACGGAACCGCATTGATCCTGCCAAAGTCAACGCCGTTTCTGCCATCTTCCCTCAACTCGATCGCCGGAGCATAGCCTGGGATCTGTCGCGCAATGGCGGCAGCGTAGAGGCCACGACTGCAAGAGTACTTGACGGCCGGGGGCTCGATAACCCACCTCCGACATTCCAACCCGATCTTCCCGCCTTACCCACCGCGGCACCAAATAGGACTGGGAACACTGCAGCGACTTCAGGCAGTAGGATCACGCCATCACAGCAGGATCTGATCAGTCGCTATGGGCTACAAGGGAGGGTGACGACCAGCGGAAAAGGCAAGGAACCAGTTTTGAGCGAGGAGCAAGAAAGAGAGAAGAAGAAGAGTGCTTGGAGCTCGGACAAGACACAGAGAGCTGAGGCGCTGAAGAGGCGAAGAGAGGAGATGATCTTAGCCGCGAGGAGAAAGATGGAAATGAAGGATAGCGAAGGGCAGTGAAGTGCTTCGCAGACAGCGGTATGAGGCCAAATGGAGGCCCTTCAGGTGGTTGAACGAAACCATGGCCTTGTACAGATCTTCAGCGAAAGAATGGAAGTCGTACGGTTTAGCTGTGCCTCTGACAGTGAACTAGCTCTGCCAGATCGCCATGCCCCAGATTCTTGCGACGCAGCCACCGTACCACGCGAAAGGGCATCAGACGCGCGCATCTCTATCACATCAGCGACCAAAGACCGGCTATACACCGCCTTCATGGCACCTTCAATGTCGCACACACCGACTGGACGGCAGAAGCCGTTCTCGATCGTCTAGTACGTGATTGAGTGACCGGCTCCCTTTCGTGTGCGCTGCGAAGGCTCATGAGGGCGACGGGTGCATACATTGTAGAAGCGGACGACCAGAGCAATAACACAATCCCTCTGGCCTGCCAAATTGGTGCCATAAGTAATGCAGAAGCGCACCTCCCATGCACGCGGTCCTACCACATCACGCAACGTGCCCACACGCTGCAAAAGAATGGTGGCACAACATGCTGTGTTACACATTGTGCACAACAGTACGGGCCGCGTCGCTTGCATTGAAATCTCCATTCCTCTTTCCCTTCCTCTTTCCACTCTGTCTGATCTGGTTTCAACATCTTCTATACCTTCTACTGAGTTTATCAAGGCTGCCCATTTGCTCAGCATACATTCAAGTTGCGATGCCGGTAAAAGGACAGTTAGTTGCTCCTCTTGTCGGCCAGGCCCAAGGAAGCGCATCGATTCCATCGCCTCCAACAAAGTCACAGCGCGCGAAGACACGAGTGAAGAGGGCTCGCCCAGTCGTGGACTTCAGCGGGATCGTCGCTGCGCTTGATGGGCTCGACATTTGTCTACGCGAGCCTGCATCATCGAAGGAGAAGATCAAACTTGTGCAAGAACTATTCCAGAAGATCATGGATGCCGAAGCTTTCATTCTATACTCATCTGTGGATTTTGTAGATTGCTTCGGTACGTCGATCGGCCAAGTGCGACCGCGTTTTCGCAAGGTGAGGCTGAATATTGTTGGGTCCGACTTCTGGTGTCATTACGGTGGTATGAACGGTATGTGACACGCGATCTCTGTAGTCGCAGACTTCTAATTCGTACAAAGATCTTAAGGTCGACCAGCTATGGGGGTCGTTGGACGAAGGATCTAGCTGCTTCTCACCAGGCTTTGTCGCGCGTCTATTCAGAACGGCAGAGGATGGACTCCACAGCTCAACGTCGTGCTCTGGGACTTTGCCGCCGCTCCTGATATGCTTCCGTGAGGCCCTGCGTCGCTCGCCCCATCCAAAAGCTGGAGCTGTGGCTCTTCGCATCGATGTAATGCTTCTCTCTAGATTCAATCTCTCGCAAGACTCAGCACGCGTGCTCAGTCTGAACGCCTGTGATATAATTCGGACGAACGATAGCTGGTTATTTTGCACTGCTACATGGCGCGAGCTCTGTTTGAACGGCAAGGATTGTCACCACTGTCGAGTCAATGTCCAGCAAAAGCCACGTCGTGGACTGTCACGGTTCAGGTGCTTTCATATGCAGCACAAGACTTTATTTGATGGACTTCAGAAGAGAGCTCGCCGGGAAGCCCGGTTCTGTGTTCACCTTGTGGTTGGGCGTCGTCTGCCTGCCGAGCTTGCGGAGCTTGTGGTAGACAAAATCATCTTGATGGAGGAACCCCAGTGAAAGGTGACCGCCGCAATCATACAGCCAATACCAGCCTAGCATAGGATCCGGCATGGCGCCCACCGCCAGAAATCCGAAGACTCCAGGAGCAGTTTTATCGGAACGTATTGGGACAGCCAATGCCGCAGCGATGAATGACACAACCAGCTTCCGAATGGTGGTATGCAGGGACTTCGCTTCAGCGCGCGTGGCTTGTGCTACAGCCAAACCACTTCAACTGCGGCCGAATAGTCTACGCACGAGGGATCACGTAATACCAGCCACGTGGTTCGAGGAGACGAGCAACAAGCCGAGCGGCCTGATGGTGAATGCTATCCTACTCTGCTCCATGCGAGAATGAAGTAGTATAGCGATCTCGAAATAAGCGAGGTACTGACTTCCTTTTGCAGCTCTACCAATCTGCTGACGTTAGGGTGGTGAATGTTCTACAGTACGTGCAACGTTTACAGCTACCTATCATTCACCCACCATCTTCACTGTGTTGTCCATAAAAGGAGAAAAGGCACCCACGATTTCAACATCTTCGGATCTGAGCACACTCAATTCGAAACAATCGCAGCTATTCACATCTTCTTAGTCTAGATCAAGCAAACACGGACACAACCTCGCAATGACGGTCCCACACCCACAGCATGAGAACTCTGATCGAGTTCTTGTTCGATTACCCAACCTGTTCAACTCGTTCATTGCACCGGAACCCGACATGCGGCCTGACTATGAGCAATGTAAGCTTGCTTCATGCCAGTGGCTTGCCGGCAGGCTTGGTATGACAGAAAAGGCTTCTCGAGTCCTTGCTGCAGGAGACTTTACTTGGTTTTGCGCTGTCTACATTCCATACACTCCTTACGAGCGCTTCCGCATCGTGAGCGACTGGACCAACTTGATCTTCTATCTCGATGATCTGTTCGACAACGGAGACCTCAAGGGGGATCCTGTGCGCACGAAGGCCTTCATTGATCGCCTGTTCGAAGCTATCGATGGCGACATTGTGCCTGCAGACCAGGACGATCCCGCCTTGGACTATGTTGACAAGGTTCAAGCTGCCCATGATGATTTCTGGTGTCGGTATCGCGCACTGGCTTCTCCTTCCCAGCAAAAGTTTTACAGAAGAGCTATGGAGAAGTTCCTGATCGGGGCACTCAAGCAAGTCGAGGACTGTCACGAAGACTACAACCGTAGTCTCGACGAGATCTTGGAACGCCGCAGCGACTCGGTCGGAATGGACCCCTGTTATCCCATGGTCTGCTTCGCGAACGATCTCGAGATACCAGACGAGATCATGCTCAGTGAGCAAATCACAGGGCTCGAGCAGTTGAGTTGCGAATTGTGCGGTCTACAGAATGACGTGGTGTCATATCGAAAGGAAGAGGTGAGTAAGCAATCGTAATGGGCTAAATGCATACACTAACCATTTTCAGTCTGAGTCGGTCACGCACAACATGATCGCAGTCTGCCGACTGAACGGTATGGAGGTACAAGAAGCGCACGATCACGTCGCAATCATGATCGACACTCGCTTGAACCGCATGGACGAGGTTTTCGCCACACTTCATAAATGGGACAAGGACATCGCCGAGCAGGTCAAGGCCTACGTCCGCGGCATCGAACTCATGGTTGCTGCAAACGTCCATTGGAGCTATCGCAGTCACCGCTACTTTGGCTTACGCAACCACGAAGTCCGCGAGACGGGTCTGGTTGACCTTCTGATTCAACCACCTTATCTCAAGCAAGCCATCGCTCCCAAGGGTCGAGTCGACAGCTTTAACGAAGCTTAGAGTCGAACGCTTTGAGGCGAAAAATGCACCACAGGGAGTGTACGTTAGAAGCGCGTTACTGAAGGTCCTTTGAATAGAACTGTGAACTAGAGTACAGCTTTCGGCGACCCAAATTCATCCAAGAATGGTTTAACAGCTTCCAAAAACGCTTCCGGCTGGTCAATGTTTACGGCATGGCCAGCATTAGGAACAACCACTTTCTTCGCATTCGGAATCTTCTTCGCCATATAATCAGACGCAGAAATGAACGGCTTGTCATCAGCACCAACCACAACCAAAGATGGCACAACAATCTTCGACAACGAATCAATCACCGAGGAATCTCGCTGCGCTAACATGCCGCGAGCAGCCAAAGCCAGACCTTTCGCATTCCTATGCATGTTCTGCGATCGCTCTGCACTTTGCGATTGCAAATCCGCAAGACCATTGCGTTCGAAATTCTCGGCTGTGCTGTTGGCGTACTTGTTCCAGTCATCTCGCGCGGAGTCCTTCTTGAAGCCTGGTCCAGTGTCGATGATGAGAAGTGCATTGACTCGATCTGGATACATTCGGTAAAATGCCATTGACATATAGCCACCAAGGCTCAGGCCTCCAATAATGGCCATTGTGCCCCGACCACAGACGTGGTCGAGTATGGCGCTCATGTCTGCTACTGTATGTGCTTCGGAATATGCTTGCTGGTCTCTGGGATAGTCGGATTTGCCATGGCCTCGCATGTCCCTTTGTGACAGCTTGTTAGCTCACAGATCTTCTGAGAAGGCACGAAATTTCGTCTTTACCATATGATGAGCTTGAATTGTCTTGACAGTGACCCGACCTGTCCTCTCCACATCTCTGAGCTGGAAGAATAGCCATGAGTTAGCAGCAACGGACGTCCGTTCCCATGTACCTCGTAATAGAGATATACGCCATGTCGATTCAAGAGTGGCATTTCGCTTGTCTCAAATGATTTAATTCGTTGATGATCGCAATCGCACTTGTGTTGGTATTTTGACACCTGCCATTCCAGGTTGCTATACACAGTGCTGAGTAGATGTACCTCGGCGTGAAAGTGAAAGTGGGGTCTCCCAGCAGCTCAATAGAGAATAGAATATGCATCGTCACTTGCTGCACACTCGATTCTTGATGGCAGTGCAACAAGAAGCTCGCTTGCTGGACACAGATGTTTCAGTTCCAGCGCTTCTGTGAGGTGCTTCGCTGTCGATGATGCAGAATAGAGCGCGCGCGATGCCTGGACGGACAGTGGACTCGACGACTTTTCCGACGGGAAACTAGGGTATGAAGCAGTTTCTCTGCACATATATCTTCTCGTCCCTTGTCGAGCATGAGAGCATTCATACTTCATCTCAACAGACAGTCTTGCTTCTATCGTCCCAATTAAATTTCCAGAAATCATGGCCAAGCCGTACGACAATGTCAACGAAGAACAACTTCAACAAGACGCCGATGCTTCACTGCTTCACTATGTAAAGCCAGCACCTCGAGGCGCTCCGGTGCTTTTCTGACAGAATTTCAGGGCACAGCATTCCATCCATCGATAATCACCCACGCTTCAGGTCGCTCGATCACCACTGCTAGTGGCCATACCATGTTAGACTGGACCTCGGGACAGATGTCGACTCTCATCGGGCATGGAAATCCGGAAATCGTCGCTGCAATCCAGGAACATGCTCAGCATCTGGACCACTTGTTCTCCGGAATGCTTTCACCTCCTGTCATTAATCTTGCGAAGAGGCTTACTTCGGTGACACCTCCCGGTCTTGACAAAGCACTCTTCCTTTCCACCGGCGGCGAGTCGAACGAATGCGCAATTCGACTGGCAAAATTCTATACGGGGAAGTTCGAGATCGTTGGTCTTGCCTCTTCCTGGCATGGTGTTACTAGCGGCGCAATTGCCGCGCAGTACCATTCTGGCCGTGCAGGCTACGGGCCCAACATGCCAGGCAATCTTTGCTTGCCAACACCAAACAGCTATCGATCCATCTTCCGACAGCCAGATGGATCGCATGACTGGAAGACCGAGCTCGACTATGGGTGGGAACTTGTCGACAAGCAATCTTGCGGTAGCCTAGCTGCTGTCATTCTGGAGCCCATCCTGAGCAGTGGCGGCATGTTGGTCCTTCCGCCCGGCTATTTGAAAGCGATGAAACAGCATTGTGAGAAGCGTGGCATGCTTCTTATCATTGATGAAGCACAGACCGGTATCGGTAGAGCGGGAGATATGTTCGCTTTCCAGCACTTTGCTGAAGATGAGGGTGTGGTGCCAGACATCCTGACCTTGAGCAAGACTTGTAAGTGCTTCTCATGTCAGCATAAATCCATTTGCTGACTCTCGATTTTCAGTGGGCAACGGCCTTCCTCTCAGTGCAGTTGTGACGAGCGATCGCATTGCCTCGTTCGCGAAGGAAAATGGTTATCTTTTCTACACAACGCACATCAACGACCCGCTGCCGGCTAGTGTTGGCGATAAAGTTCTTGGAATAGTTGTCCGCGACAACCTGGTCGCACGATCTCGCGAGCTGGGAGAGAAGTTTCAACATAGACTGCGCCTCTTGCAATCTCGCTATGGCTGCATTGGCGATGTTCGCGGGAGAGGTCTCATGGCAGGCATGGAGATCGTGGCAGACCGCGAGACTAAGGTCGGTGATTCGGAACTTGGCAGTGCAATCGCAGACAAGATGGGTGAGCTAGGCTTGTGGGCTCAGTTGAGCACAATGCCGTCCTTCGGGGGAGTATTTAGGTTGGCACCTCCATTGACAACCACCGACGAAGAGCTCGAACGGGGGTTGAGCATCATTGAAGAGGCTCTTGCGACGACGCCGGGGACCAAGCCACAATACCAGAAGGATGAGCTTCGTCGAGACGGCAGCGTTGTTGAAGCGAGGCTGTAGTGTATGTTGAATGTCAAATGGAGAGGAGTAGTTATTTAGAAGGAGCGGAGCGCAGGGAGACAGCGCCAAGGAAGACGCGGGACGGGACGGGATGGGATCGGAGTTGATTAACACATTGTATTCCTCCTCTCTAGCAATCTAGCTAGACTTTTCCGTGAAATGGATCCATCTCTCCCGTCCGACGAAATCAAGTTTTATGCATCTTCGCCCTATGCGGCCGACCCAAGGCATTGTGTCTCTCCAAGCAAGATGGGCGCAAGATCAAGCTCGCGATGAGACATTGATAAAGTGGATGTTTCCCGCTTGAGGTTTCCCATCTTGGCGACAATGGCATCAACATCAACATCTAGCACAGCATCCGCGAGTCGGCCATATCGATCACACAAAGTCCCTGCATGCGACTTGTGCCGACGACGGAAAATTCACTGCAATGTCGACGTTCCTGGCCAATCGTGTCGATTTTGCAGAGAGCGTAACTTGACGTGCGAGTTCAGACAGAAGCGAGCGAGCGATGCCGTGGGACAGCGCCCAGCTAAGCGTTCGAGAGCCAAACGCTCAGAGGAGGCATGTCTTTCTCCTAGGAAAGGAGCTGGTCCTGGCTAACGAGCTTGACGAAGAGCAGGAATGTTCCTCAAGAGATCTCTTCGAAATGCAGCACTATCGGCATCACTCTCTCCCAACAGGGTGAGCAGTCACTGCCGGCCGACCTGTCTCCGGGACAAATTCATGGCCAAGTAATCTGTCTGAGAAATGAGCATCTGTCGCCGCCAGTCTTGGGTCAAGGGACTGCTACGCCAAGTGAATCACTTGCACAGTTCCCAAGCGTCGCCGGCACATCGCCGAATGAATCCTCGCTCATGCTCAATCCTCCAATGGCGGAAGATATAGAAGTGCTTGAGCATTATCTTACCTCACATGGTGCGGCAAGATCGATGATAGCAAAGCCATACAGTGTCATATCAACCGCGCCAGGTAAGCCCATCGTATATCTGACAGTTCCAAAACGCCGGCAAGGGCTTCGTACAGAGAATGAACCAGGCGAAAAACAGAGAGAGATCATGGAGAACGTACTTGGCAAGCTTCGCGATCATGTTGTAGAGCTGTATGGAAAAACGATCGACGATGAAGTCGAGGCATGCTGACTGGAAGACTAGATACTTCACTAAAATGCATCCTTGTTTCCCGGTAATCGACGAGAAGACGTTCAAAGAGCTCTGGATCCAAGACAGAACTCGAATCTCATCCCCGCTGCTCTGTGACATCTATGCTGCCGCATTGCACTTCTGGCACACATCGCCAGATTTGCAACCATACCCGCAACCGGACCTCTCTTTCATGTACAACCAGGCTGTTTCTGCTCTCCAAGAAGACTTCCTGGAGTCCACCATCACCACGGTGCACGCTGCACTGCTGGATCTGGTAGGCAGACCTGTAATGTCCATTTCCGGGAATATAATCACGCTTGGACGTACTGTGACTCTTGCGCACAGTCTAGGCCTCCATCGCAATCCTGCGAATTGGCGAGCGACAGAGCACGAGAAGAACGTACGCGTCCGGTTGTGGTGGGGAGTGTTGGTTCATGACCATTGGTGAGCTGGCATCACGCAGGAGAATCGTTCTGAGATACTGACCTTCTCTATGCAGGGCAAGTCTGGCTCATGGAACTCCGCCACTGATCCAATCTCAGAACTGCGATGTGCCATTGCCTAACTTTGACATAGAAGAAAGTCACATAAGCGACACTCAGTCTTCACAGTCCTTGTTTGTGCAGTTATGCAAGCTTTCGCAGATCCTGGGACAGTTGCTACCGTTCGTCTACGCGCTCAAGAACGACCCAGCTGACACAATGCGGAGCTTGCGCCGCATCGAATGCTTGGTGGACGATTGGGAAACAGAGTTACCAGCTTCTCTGCAGCATGCAGGATCCGGAGATTGTCCAATGAACGGAGCTAGCAATCTTCGCTTCTGCCATCTGACAATCAAGCTGCTCCTGTGTCGCATTGCTTTCAAAACGACCACGTCGAACATGAATGCAGATCCAGCAGAAGCTCGTCCCTACCACTTAGGCATGCTGCGCGAGGCTGCGTACCTTCTTATTGACTTTGTAACAGCATTGACACATACACAGCTCAGCGAATTCTGGCTGCCTTATACCGCACATCTCCTCGTGACGGCAGCTACTATCACTCTGCGATGCCTTCTGGAGTCTACAGACACCGTCACCAAACGCACATGCGCGGAGAAATTGGCTCAATTTAGAGATCGCTTGCAGAAAGCGAAAACAGAGTCAAATTGGGACCTCGCCGATTTCTGTCTCGAGAGGTGCGCAGAGCCCATTGATAAGATCTGCGCATCAATGCAAGACGTACTGCCGGTAGCCGTACCTGCGCCAAAGGAGAGGAGAACTGCTACGAGCTCGCAGCAGTCAGAGCTTGGGGATGCTGCGCTGGACTTCGACTTTGCGAGCTGGAGTTCCGATTTCCTTCTTCCGGTGGACAATTTCGACTATCCTTTTGATGCGCTCTGGAGTGTTCCAGGTTGAGTGGAGACACGATTCTACATTTCAATCGTTCTTGGGGCACCAAGTATGCAGGAGGCTGTTGCAATACAGTGTGAAAAAGATCCAAGACGGTCATGGACCGGCTTCGGGGCATTGCGAGTGCAGAACTCGAAGCTCATAGGAACCGCAACATCGCATCGCTTCCCATCGGAATGGGACATTAATCGAAAGGACACGAGCTTCTGGGATTGCGCAGAGTAGAGTGGAAGCATGATAGCATCATCGAATTCTTTGCATTATCGCTATCTCCTAACAAGACGCGGTATTACAACACCGCCGGCACTTTTGCGGATGTTGGTTATCATCATGACCAAAACTCTTTCTCGTCAAGTTCACGCACAGAGAAGCTGATATCTCGAAGCATATCTAGACATCGCCTTCAAGGGATCCCTTCAGCTGCTTATCGCTGGCACCTTTAATGCGAGTGGAAAGGTCGAAGACTGGATATACGTTAGTGAAGGTCTAGCAGAGCCCGTGTCGAGATTGGAACTTACCTGGCAAAGAGAAGGGCGCGTCGACGGACGCCAACATGAGCGCGGTGAACAGGTACCATCCGAGCAGACACACGACAAAAGCCATCGCTCCACCAGCCTCCTGTAGCGTGTGCGCATATGCCATGTTGCCCATACCGGTGAACCAGAAGCTGGCGGCCAAGCACGCGAAAGTTGGGGGCAAAGGCAGGAAGATCAAGAAGAAGATCAGGTTGGTGCGAATGGAGCAGATGAGGTAGACCAAGCAGAGCAGACCCATGAAGAGCAGGAAGAATGCGTATGCATTGAAGAAGGCTGGGTTGGTAAGACCTGTTTGTGGTGCTCCGACTGGATCCTCTGCGAAGGCAGCCCAAGCGCCATAGAAGGGTTGAAGAGTTCCACCGAACGAGAACCAGAAAGCACCGAACGTGGTAAAGACGACGGCGGGGAAAGTGTTACCGAGGATCAGCTGTTGAAAATCAACGTCAGTCGCAACCTCAGCCGCCTTTATGATGATTACACATACCTCGAAGAAACCGGCAATGACCATCAATACTCCACCAAAGTAGATGTAAACTGCGATATCCGAGGCGCCAAGTCCAGTCAAGGTCCCTCGCCAATTCATCAAGAAGCAGGACAATGGAGTCAGAGAGAGCAAGAAACCTCCAAGACCGATGGGCGTTGGGTTACCGAATGTCTTCCTCAGATCACCTTTGACTCTATTCTCGGGCGACAGGTACAGCTTCTCAAACAACTCTGGAGGCATGACAATGCTGCCAGCAGTTCTGATCTTGGTCAAGGCATTGTCGCGTGAGTCGTTGGGATGGAGAAAGTCCTTGTCGTTGTCGGCATAGTAAAGCCCATCGTTCTTCGCAGGCGCATCTGCTGGTCTGTTGGTGTCTACATTGCCCGACATAATGGCGGAGAAATTGCCTCGAGCTTCTGTCACACAGCTTCAAGGTACGAGTGAAATGGAGCAGGCGCTCTGACCCGGATCTTGTGGGCTTTTGAGTTGAGTGCTCTGCTACGCATTTGGCCTGGGCCGATCGTCATGAGGGGACATGGTGAAGTTTGTCCAGGTGCACGGGTCAATGGATACGGCAATTGACTGTCTTGACGAGCTGGATACACCTGATCGTCCTGGCTGCACAGGGGCTGGTGGCCGGTTAGGTTCGAAGGCGATGCTGCTATTGGACCTGAGCTCTCACAACAAGAAAACATAAAGAGGACACCAATGGTGCGGACCGTGCAGGACAATACGCGGGGAAAGACGCAGCTAGTGAGGCACAGAGAGAGCCGCGCTGTCTCGATGTGGTAATCTGCCAATGTGCCATGTTGCCTAGAATGTCCTTACTCACCTTATAGGACCAGTAAGCCGCATGCAGAAATTGGAGTGATCTGATCGAGCCATGCTGCTGCTCACATGGACGACATGGGTGACGCAAGAGTCATGAACAAGGTATCTTCACAGAGGTGCTCGGTGTAGCTGCTGTCAAGGTATGTACCTCTTGCGTCGCCCAGACCTCCAACGTCCCAGAATGCTGGGGCATTGCGTCGACCTACCCCTCGAGATCATCGCAGCCAAGAATGCAATCACGTACGAGCATCGAGCAACACAGCCAGTATCCGCGGCGAGCAAAGCGCCACCTGCGAGAAGGTAGAGGGTACGAGTATACGAAAATGCTTGATAAGGCTGCGTTTCCTGGATTCGTGCAGCGCGTGAGGAGGTGTTGTGGTGTTGGCAGATCGGGATCGGATGCTTCTGCCCGACGCCCTGTTCATTGGCCTGATTACCTGCACCCTCAATTTAGGCTTCACTCCACTCCACCCTGACTCAAAGTATCCCTGTACTTTGTTTCGACCGCTCGCCTGAGGATTCTGGAGGACTGGCTGCACTGCGATGATGCTGCAGGCTGCACTCCGGACCGCGATTGCCAATGTTCGGCTGATGACTGGTTTGGTTTCTGCGATGCGCAGATAACCCACGTTCTTGGCACATTAGCACAATCCTGATTCTACCCATGGAAAGAGCCTTCGCAAGAGCGCGAATATTTGGGCGCTGTGCTGGACGGCCCCGCCGCATGTGATCTGAAGGCGGTCGGCGGGCTGCCCGGGCAGTGGTGCCGTCCAGTGTTGATTGTGAGGCGATCACACTACCAGGCAGATAGACGATAACAGGCTAGGGCTGAGTCGTGCTCGTTCCAGCAAGCATTGTGGAAACAAGTGCTCGCAATGGAGACGATGCCGCTCGAGCAATCCTGAGAGAACTTGGGCATCAAACATCCATGCCTCAAATTTGCATATTGAAGTTCAGTCTGGCCTAAATCTCGCGAGCACACACCTGTGCCGTCCAGCAATCTATTCTTCCGACAGCAGATATCCTTCATTTGAATCGTGCAGCAGAAAGACCATGGCTTTGACGTTGAGCACAACACAGAGTCTCACCCCGCAAATCCCACCAGCAGAGACAAAAGCACCCAAGACGATATACGACATCAGTATCAGCCTGCGAAACGACGGTCCGGACGGCATCAGCAACCACACGTACCATCCCGAAGACCTAATCTCAGGAAGTATACATGCTCAATACGTCAACGCAGTCGAGCTTGTCCATGTCGCTGTGACATTAGAAGGTGCGCTTGGCCTCAGCCTCAGCTAAATCCGGTTCGATATGCTGAACTCTGTAGGCACTATGCGAACCTGGG
Organism: Cercospora kikuchii; assembly: GCF_019650295.1. NCBI lineage: Eukaryota > Fungi > Ascomycota > Dothideomycetes > Mycosphaerellales > Mycosphaerellaceae > Cercospora > Cercospora kikuchii. The sequence continues at coordinate 1,259,106 of NW_025408585.1, read as the reverse complement.
TCGACCACGAATATTACGCTTCAGCGGCGAAGTACGACGTGAGTGCTTGGGGGACCTCATCACTATGCCTGCGCTCATTATGGTCAGTTCCTCAAGCAATCACAGAACATACCTCGTTCAGAAAGAATACCACAGCAGGATGCCAACAGACGTCACTGCATCATGCCTTTCAAGTTTCGCATCGCTCCGCAATGCTTACCGAACCAAGACCTGAGTCCTCATCTATCTGGTCTACCTCCGAGCTTTAAAGCTGGCCCGACATCAAGAGATCAGCATGGTAATCAGTGCATGCAACCTCTGATCGAATACTGTATTGCGGTCACCATATTCTACCGGTCCGGGACCGGACCGCGACTTCGACAGATACGGAGATCACGCACAATTGACTTTTCTCCCTTGACAGAGCCGGAGCCTCCTATCAGCGTGGACGACTTTCCCGGGGAGTTCAGGCTCACATCCACCGAAGAAGCTCGCAAAGGATTATTTCGGACTGTTTGTGGCGATGTCACAGTCTCGTCCTCGGAGTTTCGACCACTACCCATATTCTACGATGGCAAGCCGGGCCATACGCAAGGCATGGTAACCTTGACGTTGGCCACACTGAAACTGACAAACGCGGAGATACAGCCGCCTCGATGGACATGCGACGTTCAAATGACGCTGATTCGACGAACATTTTACACCACAATGCCAATACGTGAGGTCGCATGCAGCCGCTTGCTCAAGAAAAACAAATACTTGCGACTGCGGAAAGAGACCATCTACGAAACGACCTGGTCAGTCGACCCGCTATGGTGGGAACATACCCACGCGCGACCAGACGCCCCAGGCATTGTTTCCGAAGCCACGATACCAATGCCTGTGAGGCCTCCTACACAGCTCATACCCACCTTCGCAACTCCGCTCGCGACTGTCCGGTATGCAGTGAGGGTAGAAATCCGCATAGCGCAAGTAACACACCCTCCTCTGGTCGTCGAAGTTCCTTTACAAGTCTACCACTCTCGCCGGATACACGGTGATGGAAATGGGTTTCGAGATTCAGTTTCCACAGTCGGTCCTGTTGACAGTGCTGTATGTCAATTGAAAGGCTTGATCTGCCATACCTTGCTGACTGTTTCCTAAGCTACCACCATCCTACTACCTGTGAGAATATACATCACGCACTAACGAATTTCGGAATCGCGAACTTTTATTCGCCATTCTGCTCGACCTTGTCAAACCAGATATAGCCATCATAGTCGTCTTCGAAGTCAATGCCGACTTTCACAACCTGATCGTTCTGGAAGCGGAATTCGGCAGCTCGCTCCACAGACAGACCATCGTAATAGTCCTTGAGCTTGACTATGAACACCGACTGATCTGCCAAGTGCTCAAATTCGAGCCAAAATCCCATTGTCCGTTCTGTCGCATCGACGAACAGCTTCCCATCTCTGACTCCAATGCTCAAACCACGGTAACCAACATTCCAATACTCTCCAACATATGCACTCAGTGGCATCTTGAGCGGTTCTGGATGCTCCAAGTCGGGTTTCAGATCCTGGGCCACAGACTTGTTCATGAATGCCTGGTATTTTTCATCAACTTGATGCGCACGAGCATTCCAATCGACACGCTTCTCCATAGGGACTTCGAGGATCTCATCAATCAGTTCTTTGGATAGGACATCTATCACCGAGCCAGCACTTTCCGAATTACCCAGCATGACTGCACCAAACTCGAATTCTGGCATCCAGAAGTGCCGGCTAGAGTATCCACTGATCATGCCGTCATGTCCAACGATTTGGTAACCACGATAGTACGAGACTTCCAGTCCTGCTGCATATCCAGTAAACGAAGCGAAAGGAGCTCTTCCTTCGGGTGAGCTCTCTGTGTCCTGCACGATACGCACACGAGTCAGGCCCTCGTAAAGTTCCTTTGTCACGGGACCATCTCGATACATCAACGCTTGCACCCATTTGATATGGTCGTTTACCGAAGTCTGAATGGAGCCTGCACCTTGCGCATCGGGAACTTCTTGAACCTTTCCGAGCTCGAGAATCTGCTTCGATTCATTCCATTGGTATGGTAACGCGAGACGACTCTCTTTTCCCGCGGCTTTGACAGCACTAGGTTGGAGGTGCGTGTCGTTCATTCCCAGGGGCTGCAAGAAAGACTCTGCGATGTATTCTCCAAACGTCTTTTCTGTCAAGGTCTCGACGAGATGGGTGGCAACAGTAAACATGGTATTACAATATTGGTATTCGGTTCTCAATGGTTTGCTGATGGGCAGGTGTCGTAGTCTCCTCGTTGTCGTCTTGGCTGAGTCTGGATTCTTGGAGCGAAGACCAAAGAATGCATCGTCATGCCTACGATTCGATCATCAGCATTTTCTCGCTAGTACATCTCTATGCATCTACCTACCCGGGAACTCCACTACGATGGCTCAGGATATCCTCCACTGTCACCTCTTCCGTGAAGCTGTCCTTATTTAGGACGAAGTCCTCCGGCAAAAGATCATGCATCTTCGCATCCCACTTGACCGCTTGATATTTTTCGTCATCTTCGACTAGGAGCCCCACAGCAGCTGCAGTCAAAGATTTGGACGAAGAAGCAATATCGAAAATTGTATCTGGTGTACAAGGAGTTTCCGGGTCAAGCGAGGCCAAGCCGAAGCCTTGTGAAGACACATTTTTGTTCGATACAATAGCCAGCGAGAGACCGGGAGCGTGCCATTCTGCGAGGAGATTGTTCACCCGGTTCTTGAAGTGCTCCGATTTGAAGAAACTGATGATCTGAGGGAACTCTTGAGCAGATGAGCTCGAGTCAGGCATTATTGGAATTGTGGTCGGTGGCAAAATCAGATGGGAATCGTTGCAACACCTTTGGAATCAGTTTATAAAATATTTCACCTCAAGACCTTGCCTTTGCTGATCTTCAGCTGAGGCTGTGTGTCGACGCATAGCTTCGTGCTGAGCCAGAGTCAAATCCTTGGCGGTGTCCAGATTGGGCTGTAGTCGCTGTGCTGGTGAGAGCTTGTTTGCTGGGACGCCTTACAACTGCATCATGCCTCGCACTGTCTTCGTAGCACAGATGCCTACCTACAAAACGATTTGCGTTCACTCATTACTGCAGAATGACTCACGGCTTATCCTTCCTGAGATCTTTGCTTCTCGTTCCTCACAAGATCCTGCTCCAGTGCTTTGGTGGCATGATTGCCGATAGAGAAAATCTCGCAGCGCTGCTGTCGATGTTGCGACACGCAGCATTAGTTGCAAATATGCTCGTGGCATCTGTCCAGTGTCTCACCGGCTACCTATCGCGGGCTAACGTCAGCTAGCTTGACCAAAACTCCATCTTGCGGACGCTGAGATTAATTGTCTGCTCTTCTCTTCGCGGGGCGCGGAGTCAAGGCTTCGTCGGAGTCTTCTGGTAAACAAGCGTAGGGGTTACATGAGGATGATTCCGCTTTACGCGTAATTGGAGAGAGATTCTCTGGATCACAGCAGGACGTGAGGGCTGCTTCCTTTCCAGAGCACGTCTCTCTTCTGATCCATGGCGAGCGGCACCGAGCAGCCGCATTAAAGCTTTATTAGATAAAGCCGTCGAGGCTGCTCCCGCCGTGAAGCACGCAAGAGCCAAACTCTGCTGCCGCCACAAATGCCCGGACAGGCACGACGTCGCTCTGGAAGGCGAAAGGGGCGGCCGGAAGCAGGGCCACGTGGAAGCGGCAGTATGGGCGTGACGGACATGAATCTGCGCATTCGCGTAGCAGAATGTCACGCCGCGTGGGAGCGGTCACAGTAATAAGACGCGTCGGCGAAAAAGTGTCGTGCTGCCAAAGTCAAAGTTCTGAGAAGTCAAAAGACGCCTTCCGAATGCTCCCACGTGTCCAGGCCTGCTTGGCGTCGACGGCGCTCCAATGACACGACTCTCGCGCAGCCCTGTGGATGCACTTCCCACGACCCTCAACATGTGTCCTACACCTTTTAGGACAATACATCGACTCGTGGCCGGACCATGGCTGTGCGATGGCTGCGGACGAGGCTGATATCATGGCCAGACTTGCCTCAAAGCGTCAGTGCAGAGCTGCGGCACGAGGCCAGACGGCCGGCGTCTAACGCATGGCGTCCAGCTTAATGATCGGCTGGGACTGCTATGGAAGCCCTCAACGCACAAGTCCGACGCCCTGAGGCGTATCCTGCCTGGAAGGACGTGGCGCGATACACAAAAGAAGGACACTTTTATGTTGTGTAACCCTTTCCTGACCTCTGTTCCACCTTCGCGCTACATCGACAGCGACAGTCGACAAGATGAGCTGGTTCACTCTGCTCATGGCAGCGCTTGCTGGCGCCAGCGCTGTCGAGGCCAAGGCTGTCATGGCACACTTTATGTTGGCCAACTCGTACAGCTACTCGCTTGCAGACTGGCAATACGACATCAAGGCTGCTCAGGATGCTAGCATCGATGCCTTTGCGCTTAACATGGCGTACAATCCAAGCAGTCAGCTAGTACGGAATGGACTGGGACAACCAGGCTAGCAGGCAGACTGACCACACATAGGACCAATCCATTGCGAATGCTTTCCAAGCCGCGAACTCTCTGGGCTTCAAGCTTCTCTTCAGGTGAGATATATAATTCCCTGCAGCCGTGTTACTAGATGCTGACAATTGCCACAGCTTCGATTACGCCGGTAATGGCGCTTGGCCAGCATCTGCGATCATCAACTACATGAAGCAGTATGGTCCTAACTCAGCACATATGACATATAATGGCAAACCCATTGCAACAACGTATGTGATTCACACTTTCCACACATCCCTGGGCAGCAGCGCTGATGCTGCGCAGCTTTGAAGGACCACAGAACTCCGGAGACTGGGCCAACATCAAGAGTCAGACAAATTGCTTCTTTGTTCCTGATTGGGCCTCGATCGGACCTTCTGCCGCAGCTTCGGCATCTGGAGGCGTTGCCGATGGGCTGTTTTCGTGGGAGGCATGGCCAAATGGACCAAACGACATGACCACCAGCAGAGATCAGCAGTGGATCAGTGCTGCTGGTAGAGAGCCATACATGATGGGAGTGTCACCATGGTTTTACGCAAACGTTCCTACTTGGAACAAAAACTGGCTGTGGCGCGGCGATGATTTGTGGTATGATCGATGGGGCCAGGTCTTGCAATTGCAGCCCGAGTGGGTGCAAATTATCTCTTGGAATGACTGGTAAGCAACTTGGCCCTCGACACGCCAACTTCACGCTAACATATTTGTCTACTAGGCCAGAGTCACACTACATCGGTCCTCAGCGCAACGCCGACTTTGGTGCTTTCGCCCCAGGCGGAGCGCCATACAACTACGCTCAAGACATGCCTCACGACGGCTGGCGAGCCCTCCTCCCATACTGGATCAGCACTTACAAGAACGGCGGCGTACAACCTGTGACCAACGAGACTCTGGAATATTGGTACCGTCTCAGCCCGAAGAATGCTTGTGGTGACGGAGGCACCTCAGGAAACACCGCTGGCCACGGCCAACAGCAATATCGAGCAGCCGAAGTCGTGCAAGATAACGTTTTCTTCACTGCTCTGCTCGACTCTCCCGCAGACGCAATCGTTACTATTGGTGGAGTCAACACTACGGCAACGTGGAGGAACAAGCCATCAGGCGGAAGAGGTCTCTACCACGGAAGCGTCCCGTTCAACGGAAGGACAGGACAAGTCTCGATCAGTGTCGTCCGAAATGGAAACACGGTGATCCAACAGACAGGAAAGCCAATTTCGACAAGCTGTCAAAACGGCGTCACGAACTGGAATGCTTGGGTCGGATCCGTTGTGGGCAATGCTCCAGGAGCAGTTTCATCTTCCTCATCGACAACGACAAGCAGGGCTACCACGAGCTCCACATCGTCCCTCATCACCAGCACCCGCTCCACCACAACAATCCCTGCCTCTTCCTCTACAACGAGCAGGACCAGCACCGGAACAAGCACATCAACGACCTCCACACGTCCCGCATCCTCCTCCTCATCAACCACTACGATCCCCAGCTCAAGCATTACCACAATACCCACAACAACACCCACCGGCGCAGCAGTGACTTCCACCCTGACAATGCAAATCACCCTAACGCAAAACATCGTTTGCGTCTGCTCGCCCGACTGCGCCTGCTCCCCCGTTGGAGCACCCGCGGCAATTGCCCCTGCAACTAGCGCAGCAACAACTTCTTCGGCTGCGGCTGCGACAGGAGCTGCAGTCAGCCGATCACGTTAAAGCTTTATGAATGCGAAGAGATGGTATAGAGGTTTGCATATAGATATGATATGACTATGAGCATGAGGACCATGACTACGTTGTTACGACGACGACATAGACTTTTTACTACCCAATAATGATATAGAGATTTTCTTCTGGATTGCAAGTGCCATGATTCCTCTTTCTTGGTGCATCGGGACCATGTACTTGGGACGAGCATACTGCGTCGAGCAGTCCAATTTCACGTAGCAACTGACGGGCGACAGTCCTTTCGATCACACGTGTTGATTATCGTAAGACCTGCGAACGTTTGTCCCCATGACACCAAAAGAATTGGGATTTTGTTTCCCCTCGAATTACCTATACACTATGCTTGGAATGAGACAGAGAACTGATTGAAAGGATGCCGGAAGTACAGAGTGCAACTTTCGGCTCGCGCTGCGTACGCTAAGAGTGGAGAGAGAAAATAACAGAACATCAGGTCCCCACAATAGCAGCAAAACACCTTGCAATTGACTGACTGACCGACCGACCGTTAATGCATGACCTCGTGACAAAAGTAAATGCGGCGATGCGCCATTTCCGGATGCAAGAGAAAAGCAGGGCGCGTAAGCAAGCAAGCAAGATGTTCGAGCCCCCGCCCCAATCGAAGTCATGACATCTTCCGCGAGAGGTGCCGTCCAGCCCGGCTCGTCTCCCGTATGCAAAAGGCTTGCCTCAGTACCAGATATTGGCCCTGCATCGGAGATGTAACCACGGAAGCAAGCTTCTTCAATCCGATCCAGATGGACGCCACCATGTCGGGAATGATTGCTCCGAATGGGACGTCATGTACTGCTTTGCTTCTTTCGCTCGTTGTGATGGCGTAATCTCAATGCTGATTTGAACATGCTGAAATCATTGATTCGCTTGAAAGTTCATCGGTCGCCTGAGAAGACGCGAAAGATGTCAGCTTGGCCGTGTCCCCCTCGTGACCATCCACGCGGGAGATGGGAGTTTGTACTCACTTGAATAGCAAAATGTGTGGCTCTGGCTCATGCACTTCATAGTGTTCCCATCCGAGACTCTGTGTAATGCCCAATCCTCTCCACTCATCTTCCCAGAGCAGCTTCAGTGTGCCTCGGGCCCCGTCAAAGTAGTCCTTGGGTATCGCTTTCAGCATCTGCTTCGGAAGTTGGACGTGACGGTACTCGTAGTGGTCGTCGTTGTATCTGTGTCGCACAATGTCACGTCAGTCTCCATAGACGCTCCATTATGTGGTCTCATGAGTGACTCACCGCGAAGAATAGTGAATGGCATCAATGAACTCGTCCAGCTTGTCCCGCTCGGAATCCGTCAGCAGGCGGGGCTTCTTGTTCCGCCTCGTGAAATCGATGTCCATGCTGGCCATTGTGTCTGTCGTGGTTGTTTTGACTTGCTCGCAGGTATCCTGTACTTCTGCTGATCACCCCACTGGAGCGGTACCGCGGGGACTGACTGCCCTTGGCGATGTCTTCACAGCAGGCGTCGCGGTGCAACGGAGGGCCGAGATGGAGCGAGGGAGGGCAATTGACGACACAGCGTCCGTGGTGCAGCACGCAGCAGGGGGAGGCGGAGGGCCAGCGGGTGGTGAGAGTGCGTGTGGTGCGGTGCGGTGCCGGTAGTGGAGGGGTGCAAAGCTACTGCAGGCACCGCGTCTAACGTGCAAGCTTCGCGTTGGACGGCAGGTCGGCCGTTGCCGAAGTCGTGTCGTGGGAAGTGGTGACGTGTGGAGCAGGCAGCGAGTTGCGCATCCAACGTGGCGTGGGCGCGTATCAGAGGAGAAATGAAGAAAGACGGTCGAATGGGCGTTAGTCTTTGGTAGCAGAGAGAAGCAACTTCCAGAAAGATTATTGTGAGCGTGTAAACAAATGAACTAATGCGCACGTGCGGCCGTGCCCGAATGCGACGGCAAGCGCGATCCGACCCCGCGCTAAGCTGCATACGGCCTCATGTGCGTGAGCTGTGCAGTCTTGTGCCACGACCACGATCGTCCACGAGTGGTGCGGAACGAAGGGCGACATCCGGGACGCCAACAAGAAATACTCATGATGCCACAATGCTCTAGTTCGGCCCGGTCGCGCTCGGCAGGACGGAGACATGGGCGTGCACATGCACACACCAATACGGACAAGTGACGACAGGGGTGGATGCAGCACGATGTGAGTATATGCAACTTTTCATATCAATGTTCATGTACAAGTAAGCTGCCCTGGCTAAGCCAGAGATGAAGCCTGTCTCCAGACTCGCCAGAGCGCTGTCGAAGCAGAGTCCCATTTGCCCTTCCGCAGGTATTCGCGCCATGTGAAGAACATCTGACAGCAACGCCCCTCATCTATTCCCAATAAACATTGTCGTCATCAAGAAAATTCGTCAAAAGAGTGGACGGCAAGGACTGCAATCCCCATGTGATTGTCGTCAGATTCGTTAGAGAGGTCCCGCCAGGATAAAGTGGTTGCTCATGGTAAATGTAAAGAAATAACGAGAGACTGTGGTCGGAAAGTTGGAGCATGTTGTCGGGCGACAGGCAAGAAGTATGAGCAAGAAGTAATGTCTTTCCTTTCGCGTTGGTGACATGTGCATGCTGGTGGCCATGCAAGTGGATACCGCCAATCCGCTTTCAGGTGGGCGAAGTCGGAAGCACCGCATCTGCAACTCGTCGATTTCAAGATTCGACGCGTTCGATTGCGTGGGACCGCATGATCCGTCGCATTGATCACCTAAATCCAGACTGGCTCGACCGGCTCCTCGACCAGGTAGTCGTAGACCAGACCTTTGATTTCCAACATGTAGTCGTCAATACCGAAGCAGGCCAGTCCGTGAGCCTTCATGAACATCTTGTCCTCCTCGGCCTCGGCGTCTCGCACCGCGTGGCTCATTTCCTCTGCTACAGCGTCTAGCTGTGCCAGCTCATTGCCAAATGGGTTATCGTCCCGAGATACGTCAGTGCCTTGGCTCGCCATCCCGAAGAATTCAGTGGAGTTGCGTCGCACCAGGCTTGCTGGTGGAGACATGAGACGCTGCACGGACCGCTTGCGGTGGACGTTTTCGTGGGCCTTTTTCGAGTGCGAAGGGACTCGCTGTGGAATCACAGGAGCGTCGGTTGGTGTTGATGTCGTTCCGCTTCGAGATCGATGCACAGTCTTGGTGTCGACAGCAGGCTTGAAGTAGCAGCTGAGGTGGTTGGGCTCCGGCTCGGGGGTCATGGGTGTTTCGTCGATCGACGACGTGTCGGTGCCATCGAAGCTCAAGGATGGAGCATCGCTGTCTTCACCCGTGCTGCTCGTGGCCGACGCCGGTGTGATGTTGCGCACGCGGATGGGTGTTGTGCCAGCAATGTTGGGTGCATCATATGACAACGGGTTGGTCGTGGATATGAGAGCAACGGGCGACGAGATCTGAGATCGCTTGATCGGTTTGGCGTTTCGTTGCGTGGCTGCGCGTCCAAGATTGAAGTTTGGCGTCGAGTTGTTCTCGCGCTTCGTGGTGAAGGCGCGTGCGAGCGACATGATGATCGTTTGGTACTCGGATTGTGGTTGCCGTTGGTGTGCGTTGCAACGTTCAGAACGCAGAAGGTCCTCCGGGCTCGCGATATCGATCGAATTCACGTGTGTTGTGAAGAAGTGCCCGGCACGTCACTCGAAGGAGGGTCGTCAGGCTTTGAGAGTTTGCTGCAGATTGGCTTTGAGCAAGCTGAATCGTGGGATCCTCGACCTTAACGGGGGACCAGAAATAGCTCTCTCGTCGAAGATGAATCGCGAATAGCAGGCGCGTTTCGATCAACGGTGCGACTGTCACGGACAGTAATCGATCTGTCGGCCGACTGGGGCTGAAGGAATGTAGGGGCGACGAGACGCAGTCTGCGCGGTGGTGGTGGTGGAGCGAGTTTCGCAAGGGAGTGGGTTGGCGGCAAGCTTCGCTGAAGTATGTCCAGTGCCGCCGGTGCAAAGAGTGTGGGAGGGGTGAAAGTGAGTGTCACGCTCGCTCGCTGCCACAGGCGCGCCTGTCAAAGAGAGAGTGACGGGGGAAAGAGAGCGAAGACTGGCGCTTGGAGCGAGTGAGACAGAAGCGCAGTCTGAGGTGTTGCGACTGCGAGAAAGTCTCTGAGATCGGGCCACGCGCTAAGCAGTTGCTGAGCTTCTGGTGCGTGGAGGGAGCCCGTCCAGCGAATCACACTTGCCGCGGGCCGTCTAGGTTGGCAGGCGCGACCAATCGCCGGCGCCAGGTCGTCACTGCCGAAGCAAGCCAGACCTCCGTGTGACAAGGCCTGTGATCCTGTTTCACCAACACGCTCGCGAGCCACTCGCAGCGCCCTGTCCTCCACATCCCTCCACTGCCCTCCTGACGTCCCTCGCTCGCTGCACGACGTTTCATCCACTGCTTCTCCCCGTCCGCCGCATTGTGTGCCATTCGTGGCCGCCCGGAGCGCCTTGCTGCTCCGCAGATTGCGAGCGCGGCCGGCGATATATGGTCCCGCTCAGACATGCTCATCAGGATGCCTCGCGACTGATGAAAGTGGCTGATGATGGGATCAATCGCACACCATTTGGGTATGACTGAGAAACCACGACCCCCGATGCGGACACGCCTCACGCAACTCGGCCCGTGTCTCATATCGACGTAACCGAAGAACGCACGCGTGCCTTCATCGCGCAGTCGCGCCAGTATGTCAAAAGCAAGCCCGTAACGGACTCCGGTTTTCGACCCACGGCGGGCATTGGCATTGTCGATTGAAGCACTCTCTGAGCGGCAGCATCGATCGAGGTATCATTGCGCTTCTCTCAGCACCTTCATCGCCTCATGGCCAGACCATTCCTGATACCGTGATATCCAACATCTCTAACAAGCTAACAAGTTCTCAAACCAACAGTTCATCAATCCTGGTCCACCCAAATCCGCACTTGGAAGCACTGGCCTCAATATGATCTTTGGTAGAGGAGCAGACCTCGTGGCGATCATGCGCCTTGGCACACATTGACTCGCCAATTCCCCGACTGCAAGACTATACAAACTCTGCAACAACTACACACAGTAATTGCACCTTGCGAACAGTGCTTCGTAGGTACATTTTCACACTGTTGCACCGAGAGCAGGTAGCATCACCACGGACTCCGGCAGCATCGTGGCGGAGTCCGAAGAAGCATCTGTTCGTCCTATGCCGCCGCCCCGACTGCACTAATTGCCAAATGCATAGGCTTCCAAGTGGAGTTCGAGGCGAGAGTCGTATCGCTGAAGCATGCTATATCAGAACAATGTCATTGCTCTGCAGGAAACCCCTCAACTCGAAACGATTCCATTGCCAGGACGACACAAAGAGCACGACCTATTCGATCATCAATCGCATATTACATGTGTAGCAGAGTCAGCCAGAGCCCAACGAGCCCACCAAGCCCTTTGCAATGGGTCTGCTGGATCCCATCGCCCAAGGTCTTTTACACCATCTGGCATCGAAAGACGCAAGCTGTAAAAACAGTAGAGGAATTACATCAGGCGAACATGGGATTGATACTCGGTCGCATAATATCCACGCGAATTTCGCATGTGCAATCAGAAGATTCCCAACGTGCAATAAAAACTCCCGCTAAACGAACACATCGACACAAAAATGTCCCAGTCAGAGCATCAACATCAAAGCTCGTCTCTCCCAATTTTACCATTCCCAATTTCTCCTTTCTTCCAAGCCTTGATGTTGTCTAGCGTGGGCGGTCTTATCTCCCACACTCGTGGTCTCACTGGCAACCCCAACCAGAAATCATACAGACGTCCAACTTCACTGAACACAATCGAAGGTAACATCAAGGGTATCTGTGACCATGACCAGAGCACGAATTTATACGCCGTCCACACATTGTCGAATTCTTCCCAGAAGATCTCCGAGACAGTCTGGGTTTTGCGTTTCGGTCGCGGCGGAGTGGCAGGCTCTGTGTCGAAATCATCGAGGTCGTCGAGCGAGGAAGCCTGCAGTTTTGACTTCTTGTATGAAGATTCGGCCTGGCTCTTCGGTAACGGTGTCTGCTGTTCCGCAGCCTCGACCGATTTTCCGGAAGCCTCTGCTTCCATCATGGCGCGGAAATGCTTGAGATGGTTGATGGCTGATGAGATCTTGTCGAGCGTATTGATTAACGCAACCAGTTCTGTCCGCCTGAGAAGTGGCTTCTCCTCGCCCTTTTCACCATGTCCGTTTTCGAATTCGAACAAGACCTTCAACGCTGTGCCGAACCCATTGGTTTGAATCTTGCCCCACAATCGACACTTGTCACAGCCAACACAATCCATCACTCTGCTGACGTTGCGGAAACGATTGCGGAAGTCTTCCTTCAGGCTGATGCCGTTCGCGGTCTGATCCTGGAACATGACACTCTCGTCGAAAATTTGCGGTCCGGGTGGGATGGCATTCGCGAGCGTGGTAACCATTTCTCTTGTGAGAGCATCCTGCGAAGCGTCGCCTGTACAAAAGACGTAATCCTGCACGTAGTCTCGTAGTTTGCCCACTGCTCGCGATACCAGAGCAAAATTGAAGTAGATGTTCGATATCCGGTCCTGGCGGTTGTGCAGTCTCTCTTTGTAGCATGTCAGGTTTGGGCCCCATTCTCCCGTCTGCTGGTTGAGGTAGTCGTAGCAGAGATGTGTCGAGATGGAAGCGTGCATTCCAGAGATCACGCGGTAAAAGACACGCTTCTCAAGGCACTCGTCCTCGAAGTCGAGAGAATCCTGCGGCCTTCCCGAACTGGCCGCCTGCTGGCGATCGTGGTCCTTGATCACCTGTTTGAGCTGTAACGCTGCCTGTGCTTCACTTTGGGCATCACTCGGCCCTTGTGACGAGCGCGCGAAGCAGTTTTCCCGGTATATTGACTCCCAAATCTGATGTGCGCCTTCTCCACTGTAGCCAGTAAACCTCTCGGGGTTATCGAGTAAGCTCACATAGTCTCCCTTCGCCGTGGCACTTTCGTCCTCAGGTACGCAGTAATCCCTTTCGTCGCACTCGTCGTCGATCTCCACTACGCAACTCTCGCCCACTTTCTCTCCGAGCTGTCCTTGTAACGGTTTTTGCTTCTCTTTCGTCTGTCTGCCTGGGTGTTTCGCCTTCGGCCCCTCCAACTTGGACAATTCTGCAGCCCTCCATATCTCCGGCACGTCCTCCTCGTTGTCAAGTGTAATGACAGCACACGCTCTATTCCCACACATGCCATTGTCGTCATTCCAGAACGGACATTTCTTGTTGTAGAGGTTGAGGCGGTAGTATGAGAAGAAGTCGGTGTTGTTGGCAAGATTTCGCACATATGGGTTTAGTTTGACATTGAGCGTGTCGAGGTCGTGGAAGGAGGCGCAGGCATCGGACACCTTTGCGTCAGGCTCGAAGGCGCATTGCTCGGCCGAGAGAGTTTCGCTGAGGCCAGACTGCAGGAAAAGGCTGGCTGCCAGCGCCAGCAGCGAGTGTCTCTGCATGGTGGAGGTGATGTGTGCAGTTCAAATTCGGGCAGCGCCGGCCTCTGTCGAGAGGATATGAACGGCAGCACTCTGCTCGAGAGATGAGCAAGCAGGTGCAAGTGATTGCGAGCGGCAGCCGCTTCCCAGGATATGGCTAATGACAGTCTGATGCGGAAGGTTTAATAATCAGAGGACAGACAAAGGAAGGGCGGAGGAGGATACGTATGTACAACAACAAGAGGACGAGGAAAGCTACTCAATTAGTAGCATGCTTACAATGCAAACGGCAAACGTGTTCTGTCAACAGTCCAAGTTGCTTCGGGCAGAGTGCAGGCCGGTGGGAGTGAGCGGGCTCAGACCAGACCATTGCCTCACGCCCGTTCCGTGACGCAGGCGAAAGGTGGCTTTTCTAGGAATAACTTAGTGCCCTGACGGCCAGGCCCGTACTCCGCTCCTCGTTCCACCAAGCTCAATTTTCTGCGTCCTGCGCCTCCCGCTTCTTCGCCGCCGACATCTCCCTCGAATCTCTCACCACCAGCCTCACCATGTCTCCGTGACATGTCACGCGAGCTCTGTCACACGCTCGCGTTGGGCATGTGCTGAGCCACTACTACCTCCGAGAGCTCGTAGTGAATACGGTACGTCAGACCATCATCTCACCTTCATATTCCCTCCTCTACATGATGATCAAGTTGTCCTTTGCGACGACATACCTAGTAGCTTTAGGAAGAGCCGGAAAAGGCATGACAGGTAGCGGCCAACAGCATCGTCATATGCTCGCGGTCACCTGTCGTCGGTGCTTAAAAATTTAGGTGTCTGAAATCTTGCAACAATATCGCTGCCATATCTACGCATCACGCTCATTGGAACATGTGCTGACATTGTTCAATAGGCAGGTCTTCAGTTCTTCTCCGCGTATGCAACGCGTGCGGGTATAGATCGACTTTCGCCTGTGCTGTCAAGCTCCACATTGCGAGAAATGAGCTACAGCGCTTGCTGTCCCAGTGTCGTATGGGACTAAGGCATCTCGCTTACGTTGCAAGAGACTGCTATATGCAGCGGTAAGGGCTCAAGAATGGTAAGGCTCAGGTGACTCTTTTCATGGTGTGCAAGAACGGTGCATCAGATACACATTTCTTCAACGGCAAGACCTTCATTCCATGCCTCACCAGTCAAATCCATCTCGTTAGCCGCACGTCCTCAAAGGTTCGCCCTTGCAAAATCTTCTTAGGCAATGCAAGAATCAGCCAGAAACGAGATGTCATATTCGAAAAACGTCAGAGAATTAAAAGAGTCCATACACGCATCAAACTTTTCCGCTCCACAATCGTCATAAGAACATCAACCTCTCCTCGATACATCCTATTCCTCGATGCGATTTCCTGCCCTTCAAACATTTACCCTCATCGCCAACCCTCCCACGCCGACTTCACAACCCGCATCCGTCCCCTCACACCCGACATAAACTTGAAATTCTGCATTCCCCGCCGTCGCCATCCCAGTAACGTCCACTTCTACGACTCTTCTCTCCCTCACTCCAAACACGGACCACGCCCATCCATTCACGCCAGAATTCCGATACAGGGTATTGTAAATTCCGGCATCACATGAGCAGGACGAAGAAACGTTGAAGTAAACTGTCCCTGTAAGTCGGAAAGTCTGGTTGAGAGAGATTGGCAGAGGTGAGATCTGAGTGAGGTAGCCGGACGTGAAGGTGGGTGTTAGCGGAGAAAGGGTGGACAAGGTTATTACGGCGAGGCGTTGCTGCTGCTGCTGTTGTTGGGGAGTCAGGCCAGGTGTTGAGGGGACAAGAGATGAAGGCATCATGTAATTCATGAGCGCCGTAGCGTTATTTAATGTTCCGGGCGGAAGCAGTACAGTGGTGATGCTAGAAGGGGAGAGAACGTTGTTGTTCAAATTGGAGGTTGGTCGCCAGCGCCAGTATTGGAGTCCTGAAGTGAAGTTTCCGTCCCGGAGGATCGAGGCGCTGGGTGGGGGGACGAGAGGGTTTGCTCCAAGTGAGGGAACATATGTGTAGAAGGCGACGGAGTCGATGTTCCAAGTAATGTTGAAGTTTCCGCTGCAGTACATGAAGAGTATGAAGCGGTTGGCGTCTCGCGTTGTGGTTCCGCTGGCGTTGAAATTACTGGAGAAGGCTGACGTGGAGCTGGTGAGATTCGGATTGAAGAAGAAGAGGGGTTCGTAGTCCGTTTGAGCGTAAAAGTTGCAGAAGTTGGTTGGTGAGATAGGTCCAGAAGTGCTGAAGCTAAGACTGAGAGTCATGTAGTATGAGAGTCCGGCGGACACGTTCACGGCTTGTATCAGCTCGCCTGCTTTGTAGCCAAAGGAGTCGGCCAGAACCCAGTATGAAGTGCTGTTACATCTGTCAGATCCCACCAAGCATTGGCTCTGAACATAACTCACGGCACACCAGAAACTCCTTCGATACTGAAAGTGTCGGTGGTCCAAGGGCTGAGAGATCCCATGTTTTCCATGAAGTCGCCATTATTGACCAGCTGTGATCGATTGCCAGGCCCGGTAGGTCCGCTCATACGTATTGCGGAATCGACATTGTAGCCACTTGGCTGGTTATCACGCAACATTTTGGTTTTGAGATTGCATTGCAGCGTATCGCTGCTGAAGTAGCCATATGTAACGCCAGCACAGATTGAGCCTTGGTTGGAGCAGAGGTTTACGCAGTCCAGATACGAATTGACCGCTACAGAGATGAGTCCGAATACGTTTTGGCTATTCGATGAGTAGGCCTGATTGCAAACGATCAGGTACTGGCTTCCATCTTCTATGAGATTAATCTGGTTAGTGAATGCACCTCTCCATCAGATATGTGAGCGTACGAGCTGTAAATGATTGTCTATCAGCAGATGGGCACGTCGGGCCAGTTGGGACTGGCGAAGCAGCAGTGGCACTGCTCGTTATTTGCGACGGGTTCGGAGTTGGCGAAGTGGTCGTTGTTCGAATGGTTAATATCGATGTCGGGACCAAGCCGAAGGAAGACGAGATAGAGGATGTCGGAATTGACGAAGTGATCGAGCTTGTAGATGGGACAAACGATGTTGAGAATGTATTAGAGAACGAAAGCGTCCCGAAGGAGACAGAAGAAAGCGATGTGACTGCAACTATTCTTGAAGAAGACTGTGAAGATGAGCTCGCAAGAGCTGTGGTGGTAGTGCTTGTTGTCCTTGTGACCGGGCACAACGGCAGTCCCAAACCACCACACAGCAACGCTGCCATCGCTTGCAAACCTGTTGAAAGGCGCTATTCCAGAGATCCGTGGATAGCAGTCTTGGTCGGATTATCGGCAGTGAGAAGGCATGGCACGGCATCGTTGCCGGTATTGTGGACGCCGAGTTTGTATAGGGATGTGAGCGTGTCACTTCGGCAAGCCGAATGGGGGCACTGCATTTCGCGATTCTCGCAATTGTCGGCTACTCCGCCCATCAAATGATGCTTGACATGCGTTGTTCACGATCATAGCCAAATTCGGTCGAATCCTACCTCCGTACTGCCAGAGACCAATCTGGCCAGTTGGATTGCACTGAAACTATTGTAATGCTGAAATTGCTGTGCTGCGTGTTGGTCATTGTGTCGTAGTACTTACCGTTGGGTCGACCATGTCGGGTCGAGCAGATGCCGGGCATCGTGCATAACACAGCTAGTCCTGTACATGAGTGTGTCGTTCTTTAGCAGTTGCCGGAATGGCGTTGCATTGATCCGCTACTGCAAGCTCAGTCATTGACCAACTCGTTCAAACGCTGGAGGAAGCAAATTTAATGCTGAGAAATGTTATCCACACTCGAACTTCTCCTCACTGGTGCCATCTAACGCGCAGTATACCCGCCCTCAAGCCTGATGTCGTCTCCATTGATGTTCAGTGCTTCGTCTCTGCACAGAAAGTCGACTATTCGAGCGACTTCGTGAGGCTCAGCGAACTTGCCTGTTGGCACAGCTGCTTGATACTCCTCTCGCGCTTTCTGGTCGCTCCATGCTTTCTTGCCCAGTTCCGTCCATACCGGGCCGGGACTTATGCTGTTGGCAGTAATGCCTCTCGATCCCCATTCCGAAGCTTGGGATCGCGTCAGCCCAACGAGACCTGCTTTACTCGCACAATATGGTCCGTGGTTCTGAAGCGCGACATGTGCAGCCTGGCTGGCAATATTGACGACCCGTCCGCCCGGGGCCTGCCCCTTGGCACGCTGCACTGCTGCGAAATAGGTGTTTGCAAATGCCTGGCCAGTCAGTGTTGGTCCGTGAAGATTGATCATGTAGTGCTTCAAGATGTCATTGACATCGAACGTCTCCAGAGGTTGTAGATTGACGTAGCCTGCAGCATTTACGAGAATACTCGGAAACGCAACATCATCCTTGGCAATGGCAGCAAAGGCCTCCTTGACGGACTCGTGGGAGGTCACATCGCAGGCGTAAGATCTGATGTCCTGGGAGTCATTGCCGAAGACTTGCGATATGGTTGGCCCGACACGCGACTGCTCGAATGGAGCGTACAGCAGTGCCAGTCGAGCACCCTGGGACCTCAGCAGCTTGCCTGTGACGGAGCCAAGACCGCCTGTGGAAGAATGAGCACGACTTCCACTGCACGTCGCAAACGGAGCTTACCGATGCCACCAACGATGATTGCCAATCGTGATGAATATGCCATTGTCTCCAAGTCGACTGCAGGGAGTTGGATGTGCTCCAGGCGTGGTTGTTGACATGGCGTGGGGAGATGTCTCTGGAGAAGTGGGGCGTGCCGCCTTCCTTTGCCGAGTTGGTGGAGGAAGGAGGTTTGCATCCTCCTTTCCGCGCACACAATGCCGTCCTCACCATCTCCTTCCATCAACGCGTCGCAATCGCTCTTACTGCCCTTCTGAACTGCCCGCATTCTGTTTCTGCAGTAGGCCATGGACGCCTAGTGAATTGACATTCCCCACCTCCGACGGCACAACCAGACTTGTTCCCATGAGCCGGACAGGCAACGCAGTCCTCTCCATCAACCACATGAAGCTTTGCCAGTCTGCGAATGTCTTGCCTCATCGAGAAGACCCCAATCAGTGGCAACACTTCATATGGGAGATGCTCGTTCCTAGCGGAGAATTAGTGACGCCAAATATGGAGACGAATCAGCTGGCTGCAGGGTAACCTCCACCGCGAGTGACCTGTTGATAACAAAGCCTGGTGGCATTTTTAGATCTGGCCACTCCACTCCTCTGCGCAAGCGTTGAACTTAGTAGTTCGCTGCGGCCTGTATGCGAATCAGTCGGATCCGTTTCTGCTGCTGATAAGCCAGCAGAACGACATAGTTTTCCTTTGGACGCATGAAGATATCGCGCAAGTTGCCCCAGACCTACATGAGCTCCGAACATGGCTCCGCGCACCCGAAGATGTTGCACTCAACATGATTGTCGAGGATTGCCTGGTAAATCACCGCATAGCCTGTACAATCCTCAGACACCGGCCATGAGTCGAGACGGCGTTAGCGCGAAGAGAGAGGACTAGCGCGTCCGTCCTGCAAGTCATTGCCAGAGCTGATAAACCGGCACAATGACTTGAAATACACGATGCTGATCTCGAAACGGCTGTTCAGCAGCATGTAAACCAGTACCTCCGTATGACTTGGGAAGCAATGTTGCCTGTTGTGAACTGACACTCCACTGGGCCCTGCTGTGAGTCATGTATATTGGTTCCTATATACCCGGGACCCCAGACCCTGTATACTAGCCCCTATATAGTACCATTCGATAGTGTAGATAGTTTTGTATCCTCTTTTGCCCGACAATACGAGAGAGGGTCCCTTAGTGCCCCCCGATAACATGCGACGATACGCGACTTCGTAACAGGTTATGAGCCCGGGTTAGCGCTATTGTATTCCAAGCTCCGATAGAAGGCGAGGCGCGGTTCACCGACAGAGTACGGAAGCCGAAGGCAGGACAACAGGAACGCTATTGGCAACAGCGAGACACCGAGCTAGAAGAGCAAGGAAACAGCCCGAGCTGTGGCTGTATAAACAGGGACAGTAGCAGCAGAGACTGCGCCAGGAGCCTGCGGGTGAAGACAGGCACACAGAGGAAGGACTGTGCCCTCTGTGCTCAGGGACAAAGGACAATGTGCCCCTGTATAAAGAAGGAGCAAAACCCTTTCCATGGTTAAACATGAGTCCCAGATTGCAACTGGGTGTAGGACCCCATGGACCCTAGCTGAGGGACTGAAAACAGCGGTGCAGCTGCATGCAGAATTGCAGCCAGCCCACCTGCAGCTGAGACCAAATGCAGAAGAGAGAAGAGCATTGAGGAATGATAGTTAGAGTGAGGACACCAAGACAGACAACAAGGGGAGAGGATGTTGCAACAGAGGGCTGCAGAAAGTGTAACAGCAACCTGCAGTACACCAAACCTGCTGTTGGCAGAATAACACTTCAGAGACTGCACCCCAAGCTGTCTGGATTAGTACCTTATCTCTGGTGCTGGGAGAACTTGCCAACTCTCAAAGGAAGATCTTGCAGTAACCAAAGGCTTGGTTTATACCAGATATGTTATGTTCAGGGAGGAAGCAGTTGCAAGGCAGTTCTGACATGGACTGCTGATGGCTCATAACACTTCAGAGACTGCCTGAACCTCTCACTACCTCTGGAGGCCAATGGTGAATCCAGGATCAAGAGGAGTCATGAACCTACCTTTGTCTTATGGGATAGCTACAGGAAGTCCTGAGCTGGAGGGTGCCAAAGTGGTATGCTCCCTTGATTCCCATATGCCAGCAGGAAAGCACGGCTGCTTGATAGCCGGATCATTCCAACAGGAGGCTCTAATCTGAGGAGGGACAGAGGGTGACCCATGTATAGGAAGAACCCTGCAATCATTTGACTTTTCCCCGCTTTGATTCTCCTTGGGACAGAAGGACAACTTTCCATCTGACCCAATACTAATTCTACAAGACTACAATGGATACTCAAGACAAATCCTCCGGACTTCAGAAAAGACCATGCCCAATCCTATGCAAGGACAATGCAGAAGGATGGTTCAGAAGGATGGAAATCTTCTTGAGGGGAGAAGACCTGTATCACACAATCTCCCATGAGACACACACCCATCACCCCAAAGTCACAGTACAAAGCAATCTGGTGGATATCTTTGTGCATAGGGGAGGATGATGAAGAGCTGGTCTCAGAACTCCAAACTGCAAAGGAGGTTTGGCAAGAGCTGAAGAAGAAGTATGCAGACAACCAAGCTACAGGAAGGAAACTTCTGAAGCAGTACTTCAGTTTCCAAAAGGCAGAGGACATGAGCATTGATGGAGCATGGACACACCTTCAGGCACTTGGCAAAAGGATCAAAGTTGCCCAACCTGAAATGGCTGCTGCCATAAACCCAAAGGCAAGAGCACAGGTACTCTTGTCTGGGCTTCCAGAACAATGGTCTACCATCAGAGATGCAATAGATGGTCAACCCTCACTGTCACCTGAAAGCATACTCTCAATCCTTCAGGAGAAAGAGGTGAGCATGCCTGCAGGCAGCACACCTGTGGCCTTTGCAGCCCGAGCTGCATCATCAAGAGGATCATCATCTCACAGAGGAAGAAGATCAGACAGCAAGATGTCTGACAGACAAGGACTGAGATGCAAGCTATGCAATCAAGCTGGGCACTATGTTTCAATCTGCCCATACTTGGAAATGGCCCAAGGAATAATAAAGGTGGTCTCTGAGAACAAGATCTCAGACTCAAAGGCCTTGGCCCTAGTTGCACATGATCAGGATGATGATTGGGATGAGGAGGTGGATTGAACAGCCCCAGTGCACTGTCAAGGGGAGTGTTGTGAACTGACACTCCACTGGGCCCTGCTGTGAGTCATGTATATTGGTTCCTATATACCCGGGACCCCAGACCCTGTATACTAGCCCCTATATAGTACCATTCGATAGTGTAGATAGTTTTGTATCCTCTTTTGCCCGACAATACGAGAGAGGGTCCCTTAGTGCCCCCCGATAACATGCGACGATACGCGACTTCGTAACATTGCCAGCTTTAACTTGTCCTCAGCATGCCACCAACATCACATCACCTCGTCTCCATATGATCTCTTCGGCCTCATGCGCTGGCTTGCAAGTCTTTCCGCCATATGTGCCATTTGGCTATGCAGAGTCAGCGCCCAGACGAATGATTCGGCACCGGCGCTGTCCACATGCGTGGTAAGTGAGTTTCCTGCACCCTTCGGAACACACTGCTGAGAAAATGCCTAGACGAATTGCATATTCGAATTTATCCCGGCCTCCGGATGTGGTGCGGATGCTGCGTGCCTGTGCGATAGCACTGTCTACAAGAATGCTGTACAGAAATGTCTGCAATCGAATTGTCCGGCCAAAGAGGCGCTGCGTACGTTCATTGATGATCGGTCCCCCGCTCATGCATCTGACGATGTGCAGTCGCAGGAAGATATCAAAGCACAGCTTGTGGCGAGCCTGTGCGATCCGAGGACACCACAACACCGCGAGTAGTGTGGACCATGTTCGCCACTGCAGCGATTGGCGTCGTTGCCAGGCTCATCTTCCGGAATCCTTATGCTAGAGGTCATGGATACGGAGCCGATGACTGGACAATGCTTCTGGCTCTCATAATCCTCATCCCATTCAATGCCGTTGTTCACCTCATGGCGAAGGCCGGAACGGGACGCGATATATGGAGTCTTGAACCCGAAAACATCACGATGTTGCTTCACACGTTCTGGATGGAGGGCATTCTATACGCAGTACTGATGACGATCATCAAAGTGTCAATCCTATTGCTCTATTTGCGGATCTGGACTGCCGGGTCCACCGACAATATTACCTTTCGGAGAGCCTGTTTCATCCTAATCGGCATCAACATCGCGGCTGGAATAGCTGTCGCACTGAGCGTCGTATTCGAATGTATGCCAATCAGCTATGCGTGGACGCGTGAGTCTTGAACACTGATGGCATGCACGAATTGCGAACGTACTGACGTGCATGTAGGCTGGGACGGTGAGCATCAGGGAACATGTATCGACTACTCAGCCCAATCTTATGCCATATCGGCAATCAGCGTAATCCTCGACCTGGTCACTTTTATGCTTCCGATTGGGAAACTGGCGAACCTACCTTTGTCGAGAGGGAAAAAGTTCGGAGTGTGTTTCGTCTTCGCGCTAGGCTTACTCGCAACGGCAGCCAGCATTGTCAGGCTGGCGTATCTCATCAGAGACTCAACTTCTCCAAACTTCAGTCTCTGGCTCGCTCCTGTCGCTACCTGGACCTCGTTGGAGTGCAATTTAGCTGTAATTTGCGCTTGCTTGCCGGCCATGGCCGGGTTGATACAAAAGGTGTGGAATCACACTTGCAAAGGCAAGAACTGGTCAACACGACGCGGCAGCACCAACATCGACAACGTGCGACTCTCATCACTACACACGCCGGCGCAGTACTACGACGAAGGTGGGGCCTATCGTTACCACAGCATAACGCTTCCGGAAATAACTAAGACATCACTCAGACAGCAGATCTCTGCCGAGCATGTCGATTCGTTACGAGCGGGGCGGCCTGATAAAAGAGGATATCGGCAGAACACAAACGAAATCTTCCTCGACGACGGAGCTATCGAAATGGCACCACGGAACTCACCCTACGAGCAAGCCTTTACCGCGCAACAAACCTCTACCTTCCGTCAGTACGGCTCCTGATCGAGCGTTGATGCGCTGGAAGCATAAGATCGTGCGACATCACCGCAAATGGGTCGGTGAGAAGTGCATTGAGGAGGATGCGTCGTTTTACTGCCGAAGCTAGACTGGCCAGTTCGACACAATTGGGACACGATTGCTCATGCTGCAGCGGAAATACGAGAACGTCTGCCTCGTGATTTGCAGTGCTTGCAGAAGAGTTTGCACATGGGTTACCAGACGCTACAAGTTATGGGTTGGAAGAGAGCAGAGCGGAACAATGCACAGAGTACAGCATGAATATGATGATACAGAGAATAACATTTGCCAAGGAGGCTGTGTAGACCTAGTGTCTATTGCGAGCAGATGCACTTGTGCCTTTGCCGTTCCTCCAGTCAATTCTCGACTGTCCAAGGTCTCTGTAACGAGGTGCAATTTGGAAAGGCTGTCCTGTCGTCTCTTGCAACATTAATAAGTGGAAGGACTGATGTTAAGATCGTCAGAAAGAGCCAGCATCATCCATCAGGCGCTGAGGCCATTTAGTGACTTCCCGTTCCGCTTCTTTTTCCGTTCTGGCTCTCCCCTTCCAAATCCTCCCCTCCACCTTTTCTTCATCAACTTTCATCAACGCAACTACTCAAGACAACTCCATGGAACTCTGCTTTTCACTCCCAATCGAATGCCTTGATTGTGTCGCTCGGACATTCGGGCACAAAATGTTCGAGACCGGGGTTCCTGGGCGATGACGATACAATGTACAGCTGCCAGATTTTACAGTAAGGATATCAACACTAATGACCGCTGCCGGTGTTCTTCTGGCGACACGATGAAGACTGGTTCAAGTTGTCACTTGCGCGCACATATCGGGAAGGCAATATTCGTGCGAGGATGGTCGTAGCGACAGTTTTCGCCACATAAAGAATTGTTCTCAGGCGCCGTAGCGACGCGCGATGCAGCTCCCTGGAGATCCCGCAGTCACGTTCAAGGATGCCGATCCGACTGTGTGCACAGCATACCAGGTACTTAACCTTGGAGCTGACACTGCAGTCGAGCTCAAACTTCATCGCGAGCTCTTCCATCACCACATCATTCAATCAAAATGGGCTCCATCGAGGAGACATATGGCATTTTTCGCTTCGTAGACCCGGACTTGTCAGTATCGGCGTACGACCGAGCCATCTTCGCCAATCCTCGACCAAAAAGGCTCGAGCAGCTCAAGCTTCCTTTGCACAACTTCTGGACTTCTGACGAAGTCGCCAAAGGCAATGCGGGTCTCGATACTCAAGGCTTCACCTATATCAAGCATGCTTCAGCGCTGACGGCAGAGAACGTCTTCGAAGGCAGCAACGTGGAGAAAATCTTGGTTCCGGAGACGATAGACATGATGCTCAAGTTGACTGGGGCTAAACGAGGCGTCGTTCACAATGTGACATTTCGCCGAAAATCTGCAGCGAAGCAGGAGAACCTCGACTTCATCCCTATGCGTGGCAATGAGCTGGACCAAATTTTGGCGAAGATGCCCAAGAACCAACTGCTAGGTGCGTATGGTCCGTGAACATATTAGAATTCTAAACCCAACTTAGTCGCAGTGAATGGAAAGGATGTACAATCCTCGAGCGAACCAGCTCGACAATGTCACGTAGACTTGACATTGAAAGGACTTCGCACGACTCTGCGTTCTGCCACAACAGAGATTGCAGAAGCCGCCAGAAATGTCATTGAAGCAGAAGATCTCTGCGCATCGGGCGCAGATGTCAGAGTGCCTCGTTGCGCTTCCTACAGCATCTGGGTATCAAGTCTTGTCACTGAAGACGGAGAAACAGACACTGACAAAAATTCCAGCGTCCATTGCAGACAGTCAAGCGTGATCCGATCTCGATTTGCGATTATCGTACGCTGGACATGGCGGAGCTTATCCCTACAGAGAACCGCATTCCCAGCGGCATCAACCCGGAAGGCGACTATGTTGTCGAAGCATACACGGCACAGCCGCCCAAGCGACCAGAGCTACAAAAGTGGTACTGGGTGCCAGAGCAAAAGCCCGACGAAGTGTGCATTATCAAGTTTGCCGACACGGCTGCGGAGGGTGATCCCAGTATCGCGGCCTGTGGCTTGCATGTCAGTCCCGTGTTGCCTGGCACCGAGAACGAAGAGATTAGGCAGAGCTCTGAGATTCGAGTCTATCTGTTTTGGGAGTAGAGAGATGGACGACTTTAATCAAAATGGGAAGTTTGCGAGTCGTTCGGTTTTTGAGGTCAGTGAGCGATTGGTGAAAAGAATTGTAGGTGACATGTGACGATTTGATGAGACCTTCAGAGAACTTGACATAGGTATTCAAGCCGTTTATTGCGGACGCGTGCGTGAATTCGGACTTGTGTCCGAGGTTGGGGTGTCATGGTCGACATCCTGACTGCCTTACTTCTCCCAAAGTCACATACAAATCGCTTCTACAAACTTCATCTCAACCTCAAGATCGGAGGTCATTCACCTCAACGGCAGAGCATGCGATCACAACATCGAAACACGACAACACAGAGTTTGCATCCGGGTCTTCCACGCGCCCGCCCACGCGCCCCGTCTGTTCCGACGAGAGCCCGTTCACTGTGCGCGCCGCAATCAAGAGGGTTGGACCATGCGTCATCGCCATGTTAGATCAATCCTCCCCACCTCCTATGAGTGCATAAGCTTCCGCAACAAGGCAGGCTTGCCAGCACTTAAGCTGAAACAAGACCTTGTCCTCCATGCTAAATACGTCGCCTGCGCCTCTAAGCTTCGATGGCAGATTGTCTTCTTCTAATTCGAACAAAGATTCACAGCCAGAAGTAAGACTACTTTCCTCAACGGTACTCAAGATCGCAAGCCATTTCCATCAAGACCGGTAGCCTCTTAAATTGTGTGCTGGGGACGGCGCAGGACTCCAGCTTCCACACCGGCAGGGGGACATACAAGAAGGACTTTCTTGGTGGGTGAGGCACAGCTAGTGCGGTAGAATCAGAGAAACCCACCAACACTGTTGTGCCTCTCCTTCGCATCGATCTGAAACTCCAACAGCATTGGGTGGGGTCGGCACAGCTAGTGCTGTGGAAACGCTGCGGTTCTAATATTGCCAATTGCTGTGCCTCTCTTTCCAGCTCCATCACACAGCGCCTTTCGAAGCGGAAACATCACATATAAGCCTCTTATTACTCCTCAGAACGATGGCCATCACGCCAATGGAAGCCTTCATCGCATTCTCGGACTGGATCACACGCTTCGCAGCCGACATAGGACCATTCATCCTCCTCGTCAACAATCTTTACTTCTTGTGGCAAGGCCAAAATGAGTGTCCCGACCGCGGGTTCTTTGCTCACAATGCTTTTACTGCTGCTTTCCTGCTCTACTGTCGATTCCGTCCCGCTGGAGAGCGCCCCCGTCGTGATGTACAGCGGCCACCCACAGCCAGAGCGATGGATACTGTATGATTTGGAGCAACCTTTCGGGCCCCTCTCTACTTCCAACAGTACGGAGCTGTCTGTGGAGAGGTATGTCGCTACGCATTGCTGCTCGGATTTCGAAATATGACTGAGTGAATGCAGGAGAACCGCAGTCACCGTTTGCGAGCGCATCATAACTGTTGCCGCGGGCTGTGCAGTCTCTATTAATGCTATCAAGGATTTCAGCAAATGGGTAGCGGGCGTGATAAGTGATGCGAGTAAACAACGAAGCTGTGGAACGTTCAGTGGATCCATTGGAGGTATCTCCTACAGATACCAAGCCAACGGGAAGAACTGCGATACGACTGCTGAAGAGAAAACGATCGAGGGGGCGATTTTGCATCACATCAAGACTACAGATGGTTCCAAAGTGTAAGTCGTCATCCAACTTTTGACTCTGCCGGCAGTGCGTGACTGACCTGCTTGTAGTTGCTATACCGAGTGCCTCGATCTTACACATGGTGGTATTTGGGATGGCTATCTTCTCATAGGGCCGTCCGCCAGCTTTGACGCAAATCAATACTGTGGGCCTCAGCTATCGCGCGACAGCTTCAAAGATTGCTCTAGTGGAGGCAAGAACGATGCCAGCTAAAGTCTCCGAGATCTCTACAGGCTAAGGCAGGATGGGTTGAGATTTCGGCGTTGGCAGGAATAGATTAGAATGGAGAGAAAAGGCGTGAGCGAACAGCACTCACAGTCTGCAATCTCAAGCCTCTTACATTCAACATGGCGGAGTTCTGAGTTCCGTAGGTGTCTTCCTCTCGCACTGGTATTAAAATCAGATTCCATGACCTTCCTCTAATCAAAAGTTGAACTCGGAGCCAACGGATATCGTCCTCACAAATGTGGTAACGAGTCGATTCTGAAGAAACACCAAGCTGACTTCCTCAGCAACTAGGACTGGGCTGTGAATCAGGTGCGGGAATCTTAAAATTAAGGCATGCTATGCTATGCTATGCTCGTTAGATGCGTATGCATGTATACAAGAGTTGCTTTTTGTGTATCTGGAAGCCGCTGCTCGTGTAATTCGTCCGTGAGACGTCCGATGCGTACTGTGTTGCAACATCGACGGCCCACGCGATGGCTCGTTCAGCGACTTCATCTCCATGTGTCACTCTGCGTTGCAGAACCTGCGCAGTTCGCAGGAACCACATAGTACCTGTTCGGATCACTCTCCCATCGCACGCTGCCGTCCTGCTGCTTGCGAATGTACTTGTAGTTGAAACCGCCGCGAGCTGGCAAGCCAACAGTGGCAAACCACAAGTTATTGGTGCTGGTGTAGTTCTGCGCGCTCAGTGCAACTGCTTTGTTCGTGTCCCAGTTGCCCAGCTCAGCAATGCCTCCGGTGATAAAGACGGACTCGCCAAAGTTTGTCGTAACGGTCTCCTTGAAAAGAACGTTCGTCCGGGTCGGAGTGGCGGAGCAGGCACCTGTTGTTGAGGTGGGTGTGCTTCCAGGTCGGGAGAATGTGTTTGTGGCTGCCACACAAGGACCATTTGCAGAGCCGCCGGAGCATGAGTTTGGCACTTGCGCAGAGCCGGCTCCCCAGCTTGACGGCAATACAGCTTTTCGTGCGTTTAGGGCCGTCAAGAAAGCAGCGTACGACCAGGTCAGGTCGACTGCGGACAATGGCGAGCCATTTGATCGCGAGTATTGTTCGGCCAGTGCGCCATTTTGTGGCGTATATTGCTGAGCATTCGCAAAGTAGCTGTCTGCGTATGCCATGACGGCATTGATGACTGAAGTGAAGGTCGTGGTCGACGACGCATACGTGCCAGTTGCGGCTGAGGGATACACGTCTCTGAAGAATGGCAGAGAGAGCGCCGTGATTGTGAGAGATCCCTGTTGACGCCATTGGTAGACCGCGTAATATAGCTGTTCGGCAGCAGCGAATGTGGCAAGGCTATACCATGTTAGCATTTTCAGGTACAGGTCGGCATTTTTACTTACTACCAAGGATTGCCACCTAAGCATAAAGGGTCAGCGATGTACGCAACACGAAGCGAGCTGATAGAATGCATACCTTGATACACATCCTCCGAGTATCTGCCCACGGCGACGCCCTTGCCCTGAGGAATACCGCTATTGATGGAGTAGACGGATCGGAAGGAATCCGTGACTTGCTTGTGGTTAGCCAGAGCCTTGTCGGAACATGGCTGGAATGTGTTCGCATTGCAGCCTATGGCAGAGTCGAATAGGTGTATGCTGGTCAAGATCGAGTTCACGTCCTTGCCAGTCCGACCGCCACCGGTGTTTGAGCGGACATAAGAACCAGTCCAGTAGCTTTGCAAGAAACATAAGATCTGCGGTGCTTGTGAGCTGCAGTGCGCACACGACTGGCCAATCTGGGAAGCGAGCGCGGCGCCCTCGACCAGTGCACGGTATTGAGAGGCGGTCGTGAAGAAAGACGAGCTGTTGACTTCCTCCCACAAGTCAAAGCCCGTGGCATTCCAGTTGCTCGCTACCTTCGTGGGGTTGTCAGCCTTCAGCTCCGTTCCGCATATATTAGATCACCATACATATGTGAGGTCGTTCGAGACAACGGGCCAGATGATATCGCGGACCTGCGATGTCTGGCCTTTCGAAATTAAGTGGCGTGCGTAGGCAATCATGGCGGTGGCACGCAGAGCAGGACCATCACGTTGTGGGCGTCCCCAATCTCCAGTGAATTGAGTGCCATCAACCTCAAACTTGGGCTCTCCCAGGCCGCCGGAACAGAGACCGCCGGATGGGTTGTTGACAGTCTGGAGCGAGACCTGCGAGTTGATGTAATCTTGGATCGTGCCTTCGAGGTTGGTCTGGCCAGCCAGGAACTGGTCGACCAAGCACTTGATGGTCAAGCCAGCGTCGCGGGTCCAGGTGTAGAAGTAGGGAGGATCATTTCTCGAAGGCGAGGCCACTACTATGCCCGGATACGCTCCCTGCACCTTGTTGCCTTGAGATCCGATGTTGTTCAAGATGCCTACCGGGGATGTCAGTACTACACGGCATGCCCAGCCTTCTGGTCAGTGTATTGACCTTGCAATGCAACCGGGCTCTCAGCCGCCAGCCACGACTCGAGCGAGCCTGTTGCTCGGGCTTCGAGGGTGTCTGCAGCTGGAAAGCTCAGGACACTGCCGATGAGTGGGAGAATGCTGTAGAAGGTCTTCATGATGGTGGAGACCAGTGATGGAATGTGAGGTGAAGTGAGAGCCAGGTCGGCGGTACATATACTCGCCCATCAGCAGACCGACGCTTCCCTGAACCAGACCAGACGCTCCTGCTCTCATGGTCACTTGACAGCGCGGGTGTTCCTGAAACTATGCCACTCTTCGTGCTGATCGCTCGGCGCTACTGCTGTTCATGCTCGATGAGTGACATGCACAACTGGCGCTCAGCAGACGTGCGTTTGCTTGTCTCAGCTAGGAAGGTGTCGTACACTGCACATCGCCGGCCATGCAACGTCGAGCGGACGACAACGAGTGGTTGCAGAGGGGAAATTGGGTCATGAGCGACGGCCGCCAAGTCTGGTTTGGCTTTCGGCAAAACGTCCACTTCGGGCCGCGCATCCCGCTCCTCCTTCCTCATCCTGCTGCCACATGAACGTCGTCGTCCATCGTTCGCTTTCCTACCATTTGTTCCACCACTCGGCGATGGTCAAGCTATGCTATGCTGCCATCTTGTCCCTGCAAGCCATCAACGCCGATGACCATGACTCTACCGCCTTCGTCGGACTAGCATTCCGAGCTAGCATTCCGTGCCTGACGACTGTCCAGGAAACCAGCAAGGCAGGAGATCGTCCACGTACACATGCTCAAGCTGCGAACTTTCTTGCCGAGGACTGCTGAGCGTGTGCAGTAGCCTCAAGTCGTACAAACACGAGGTTTCCACTTGAGAGGCGCCGACGAATCGGGAAGCATCGTACAGAACCACCAGGGCGGCCGATGCATGTGCTCGATTGAAGCGTGTATTGAGCCGCAGAATTAAGGCATTGCGACAGTGAGCGAGTGTCACCTCACGCTCTCCTGCTTCGAAAATTCGTCGCAAGCTCGATCCAGACAGTCCTGGCTTTACGCAGCATGGTGGTCCGCTTGCCTGCAGAGAAGCTAGTCCGTATAGCTCGCACCAAGCGTACCTGTCTGGGTTGACTGTCCTTACGCACGTTGGTCCTGTTCCTCGCCAGTCTCGGACGAGACACGCGTCAGAGAAGCTGGATTGGAGCTTTGCAGGAGAAGAATGTCGAAAGAGTCAGAAGTCCACCAGTGAAACGCTCTCTCTTGGCCGAGGGCGCGAGGTTGAGTCCGCTCTCTCTGCCAGGACTCTTACGATTGTTGGGCATGTATTGTGTTGCTAAAGCGGCATCGTATTACTCAGTCTCTTGGAGACGGCCAGGTGCAATCGAAACGACGCAGGACGCAGAATGTATCGCATCTAGGACCAAAACCTTGATTCGAAAAACGATATGAACAAGTTCGCATACTGGTAAGACACAAACATCTCATCCCAGTACATCATCTGTCGTGGATAATTGGGAAAGCACGCCACGAAGCACGTCAATTGCTCAACGAGAACGACTGCCGACAGCGTTCGATCTCATAACATCTCGGAGTTACTGCAACTCGGGGCCGGCTGGTACTCACTGAAAAACAACTCCGTTCCCTTCATCCTTCACCGCAAAGGGCGCAGCCGCCTGTTCGTTCAGTAGCTTCAATAACCCTACGCGCTACGCTACATACGCACTATTCTCCAACCCTGCACGTTAGTGCATCATCCCCTGCCCAAACATGTTCCAGAACTAAGTAGTGTCCAACCCGATCTGCGACAGGGTGAATGAAAAGGTCCAGCAGAGATTGCACGTGTTTGGCTAGCAGTATGTAGCAGTTGTTGTGGAGAATTTTAGGGCTTATAGTCGTGGAGAATAGATGTTGCACGATTGGATAATGGTGGCGCTGGTGGCTTGTCTTGGTCTTTCCCTTGGGTCTGTGAGATTGCATCATCAAGATTTGGGAGTGATGGCGCCACTGACGATGAGTCGTAGGTCGGTGTTTTGTGTAGAGAGAAATCGTGTAGGTTGTTGAGTTCTGGGCAGTCGGAGAATTGCGGTCAGCAGATGTGCTCACTGTCAGTGGTGCAGCTGGTGCTTACTGTCATCATCATCGGCATGTTTGAATAGTGATCAACCTAACCTCTGAGCAGTATTGAGGCGAGTTTCAGAATCAGTTAGTGTATGATAGCACTACTTTATGCAAGATCGGAAGGGCTCGGTAGGTAGCTGCCGGTTTGGACTTATGCATGTGTGAAGAAAGAATAGAGGTCGTGATGTGCAAGTTGACATGTGCTCTAATTGTGAGGCATATGGTAAGATTGTGAAGTATCATTTCAGATTGGCATTAGTTCGTTCCATACTCATGAGCATGTACTTGCCGCCAGCAGCCTTCTTCTGCTTGGCCTGCTCGTAAGCAGTCTGCACTCCGCTCAAAAGTGCCTGATCAATCTTGCCAAATTGCACGAACAGTGCGTCCAAGACTTCCTGGTGGTTGACGTTCACCAAAGTACCTGCGATGTTGCTGTATAAGTGGTCCTTGTCTGTCTGCGAGAAGCCTTGGTAGAAGAGTCGTGGTTGTTCGTAATCAATGTCCTCGTCGATGGTGCTGAGCCATTGTACAGTCGAATCGCCCTCGATAGGAGACTCAATGGCAGTACCTGGGCGGTCGATGACGTTGATCGGATCGAGGTACTCGGCTGGGAAGTTCAAGCGTGAGCCCTGGTTTCCTGTTGAGCTCAGGTGGCCGTCGCGGTCGAAGTTGGCGACGGAGGTGAGGGGGCAGTTCACGGGGATGTCTTCGGCGTTAACACCGATGCGGTATCGTCCAGCATCGCCGTATGCAAAGAGACGAGACTGGAGGACTGGGTCGTTGGATGGCTCCCAACCTGGAACAATGTTGGCTGGTGTGAAGTGAGACTGCTCAATCTCGGCGTGGTAGTTGTCTGGGTTCTGAGTCAGGAAGATACGGCCGATCTCTTGGTATTCAACTCCAAGCCAGTCCTTGGTCAAGTCGAGGACATCGTATCGGTACTCTTCGGCCTGCTCGGGCGTCATGGTGGCGATGCCAACGGTCCACGATGGGTATTCGCCAGCTTCAATGTGGTCATAGAGGTCGGCAGTAGCCCAGGCGTCATTCTCGCCAGAGATTTGAGCTGCCTCGCTGGCAGTCATGTTACGGACACCTTGATCGGTGCTCAGGTACACGCGAGTGTAAACCCAGGAGCCATCATCCTTGACAAGCTTGTAGGTATGACCACTCCATCCATCCATGTGGCGGAATCTGGACGATGTTAGTGCTTGTTACCAATGAAGAATGAGTCTGTTGCCTACCCGTATGGAGTTCCGAGGTCGGAAAAGAGTCTGAGAAACTGCAGCAGAGATTCCGGGAATTGCGCTGGCCAGCTCCAGAAAGTGTTCCAATCGCGCGCATTCTTAGCTGGGTCTGTCTTTTGTGTGTGGATGAAGCGTGGGAATTTCGCAGGATCACGAATAAAGAAACTGTTCCATCATCAGCACCGCTAATCGACCTGTATGCCTACTCGGTATCACAGATGAGCAGTGAATCGATCATGTGAAACTTACACAGGAGTGTTGTTGAACACCCAGTCCAAGATCCCCTCCTTGGTTCTGAACTTGATTGCGAAGCCTCTGGGATCTCGCGCTTGATCTGCCGATCCTCGTGCGCCACCAACGGTAGAGAAGCGCATCGTCACCGATGTTCTTGTGCCCTTCTGGAAGACGCTGGCCGCTGAGAAATTTGAAGCATAGTCGGTAGTGGCCTCGAAGAAACCGTGGGCTCCAGCACCTCGAGCGTGGACGACACGCTCCGGCACACGCTCGCGGTTGAACGTTGCCAGAGTATCGATTAGTGCGGCATCTTGAAGAAGTAGAGGGCCCTTCTCGCCGGCACGCAGAGCACTTAGTGGCGACCAGTTCTTCTTGCCATTGCGGTCGGTGTAGGTGAGGTCGGAGTTGTTGAGGACTGATTGTTCTTCCTTGAGTCTTGTACCTTCAAACAGGTCTGTGGTATATTGAGGACCGCTCGAAGGAGGTTGAGTGACTCTGCGCAGAGAACTTTGAGAGGCGTCTGCCAGCAAAGGAGTCGCCAGCAAGGCAAGAGTCGAGACCTTCATCTTGTCTAGAAAGCAGTATTAGAGCAGTTGAGTGTTGACAGAGGCACCAACAACGAGGGTGGATCGATCAGGTCAATGCCGGAACTTATAGAGACCACCGTGTGCGAGGATTGACTTTGCCGGCGCCGGATGGGAAGGCGATTCGGTACAACAGAGAAGTAAGTCACATCAGTGCCGCCAGCGCGGTGGCGCGTTCGTCCAGATGTGAAGTTCATCCCTACTAGTGTTGGCAGCACCGTTAGTTTGAGCCAAGATCCAAGGACCGGGCAGGGAGTGATGGCTGCACAAGATTGTGAGCAATCAGCGCACGATGTTTAGTAAGGAGGACATGGATTGGGAAGTTTGACACCGAGTCGGGCTCATTGTCAGACAATGGACGTGATAGTTCGCACGAGCCGTGGCCGTAGATGGGCAGCGAGCGCCGTTCTCTCCGCTGTCACGCTATCGTTGCTGCCGCTCTATAGCGTTGAGGGCTTGGATGCATAAGCACACGAGGTCGCGGCGACGAATGTCCTTGGGGCACATG
This sequence comes from Cercospora kikuchii, assembly GCF_019650295.1. Classification (NCBI taxonomy): domain Eukaryota; kingdom Fungi; phylum Ascomycota; class Dothideomycetes; order Mycosphaerellales; family Mycosphaerellaceae; genus Cercospora; species Cercospora kikuchii. Next base: position 1,224,606 of record NW_025408585.1, on the reverse strand, counting down.
GTGATTATGCTGTGTGCGCAGTGCTTGAAGTGCTTGGCCGCGGCGAGATGCCCACGGGCACATGTGTGCGATTGGCCCTAGCCCGGTCGACGCGCAGAGAATAGCAGTCTGTGCAGCGTGCATGTTGGAGACGGGGAGCAGGCTCGCACCCAGGATACCCTTATGGGCGAGAAATATGGACCGCACGTGCGCGGTGCAACCGCCGACGAGGTCGTCGCGGTGGAGGCGCGCAATCAATCGCGCCCGCACAGCAGCTTGGCCGCGCAGTCGCAGCATTGCTACGAGTGGCAAGCCGTCTTGGTCAGGTGAAGTAGGCCGCTTGGCGGGCGCTTACGATAGATGAACAGTCCGAAACGGCCCCTAGCAACGCCGGAGGCGTGACGTGCTTCGCGTCTTGTTCGGCGTCTCCTCCGCCTTGGGGCTTAGCGCACTGCGCTCCACTCTCACCACGCCAAACCGCGCCTGCTGCAACCCGCTTTCACCGATCTGAGACCAGCTTGTGCCAGACTCCTCCACCGACGACAAATGCCCTTCGCCTCCATGGCCATGTTCCGCAGCACCGCATGCACCCTTCCGCTGCCGGGCCTATGCATGCAACTGCAAATGTCCCGAGAACAGGCATTGCCAATTCAAGACAAGCTCCCACAGGCAGAAGCTCCACGAGATTGGAAGAAACCATCACGAGTCATCTCCTTCGCAATGGTATACACTTTTGCGACAGCTCAATGTGCTCTGCAGACTGCGTGGCCGCCATGCCTCAAAAACTTTGTCAAAATAGTAACCACTGAAGATACAGCACCTCCCGGAAAGAGCATCGTTCGGGACATGTGCGGCACCCCATCTGGCATCTGCAGACGAGGATGCAGCTTCTCCGGACTTTGCTGAAGAGCTTTAGTTTATTCGTCGTCAAACATCGTCCGGCCCGCTGGTCAGTGAATGGATCAAGTCGGAATCGGCCACTGCTCCAATTGACGTGCTCCCATAATCAGCAACAGGTCCTGCATGTGGATGAGTGATCCAACTCATGACCATCGTGGAGAATGCACGAGGGGGCAACTCAATCTGTCACGGTTCTGCCGGAATAGGGCTGCTCTCAGTTCGCAGATGCGGAAGTGTACGTCCCCACTCTCAGAACAAGACAGGTCAAGTATGAGCAGTGAAGCAGTAGAGAAGATGTGTGCCACAGCGAGCACCCAACCTCGTCGAATCGAGCAAAGGCCTACGGCGGCGCAGACTTCTCCGACGGGCTTCATTCCCACAGGGTTTGATTGTTGAGCCGAAAGCACAATCCACCAGTCGGGCATGAGCAACCATGCCTCTGGAATCCGAATACCGCCACTACATCCTGGTGCTACTTCCCAAAGGGCGTTCAAAGTTTTGGCGTCTTCAGAATCCAAATATGGAAGCAGGGCAACCGGGAGCCGGGAAAGGCAAGTTGTGGGTTGCAGTAGCTCGACAGCGTTGCATCAACAAGAAAGCGCGAAGCTCGAAGGTGTGCTCTCATCGTGCTTACACGAACAAGACAGTAAGTAAATATTGTGGAGTGATCAAATCTGACCATGCGAGAGTATCTTCGAACAGACAGGACACTCCGAGTGGCAACTGAGCAAACGCGACTCACCACGAGCTGTGGACGCAGCAGAACACAATCCGAGTCAAGTCGAGATAGCCCTCTCTTGTGCGTGAATTCCCAACACAGACTACGAACTCCTCTTCGCCACGCACGAACCAATGAAAAACCAGAAAAACAGAGGCTTAGTCATGACTACCATCCGACGCAGAGTTACAAGAATCATGAATGTCTCATAAGTCAGTCAACCTCACTTGCGGTACACAGATTGAACTTCAGGATGGATCCAAGAGCCAAGTCATACATGGTATGGGTGCTGTCCGAGAAAATATCCCAAGCAGCAGCGTGACGCCCTGCTAGAAAAGTGGGGAATCTGCCATTCGAATGGACTCCAAATATAGAGCCGACTATTACCGCAAACTTTTGACAATGAAAATCGCAATTGCAGTAACTCTGCTTGAAGGCTGGAGATGGCCTAGTTAGCGTGTGACTGAGACTGGTATGGCGGGAAGGTCGCGGACAGGTTTATAGCTGTGCAGCTTGAGCCGGTCTGGGCTATTGGACACTGTGAAACATAGACTAGACAGCAAGGCACCACCGTGCGATTTCAGCGCTTCAAGTGGGTTTATTGTAGGTTCCCCAACAGGTACGAGATGGCACTTGGACTCGGGAATCGATCGCACTTTCTCGGTCGCGATTTTGATTATCAGCTGTGAAAAATCTATAAACTACCAGTCATCATCTCGCCCATCCGGTCGATTCATTGCCTGCTGTCTCGCTTTCAACGCAGCCGCCAACCCGCCAGCCAGACTTCCTCCGCCTCCGCTTCCATTGGCTGTGCTGTACCCGCTATCCCTAGGTGTATCTGTAGCTGCAGGTGTGTTCCTCTTCGTGGGCGGCGCTGGAGGACCAGGTTTACCAGCCGGTCTGCCGGCGGGTCTCATAGGAGGAGGAGGTGGCGCCTTCTTCACTTCTTCCAGTTTGAGATAAAGGGTAGGAGCCCAGCCCGCCGTGTTGTCGCTCTTCTTCGCCCACGACCAGCCACTTTCGACCTGCGAAGTTACCGTGACGAGTTCACCCTCAGTCAAGCTCACTTCGTCCTTGGTTCCTGCAACATGGTTGTACATTGCTTTGTATGTGTTTGAAGATGAGTTGCCGTTCGTATCATTGCGCGAATCTCCGTTAGATGTTCTGGCCACAGGCTGAGCGACTGTTGCGGGTTCTGGTTGTGACTGCACAGCTGGCTTTGGAACAGCAGCCGGCCGCGGTCTTGATGGTACCACGGGTACTGTTTGCTGGACGGCTGCAGGACGTTGCTGTGATTGAGCAACTGGCGCTGGCTGGGGTACAATGCGTTCTGCAGGTCGAGCGGAAGCGCCAGGTAGTGGCTGAGTGGCGGGAACAGGTCGTTGAGTCCTTTGCGCGGCTTGTTGCGACAACTTGCCTCCAGTACTCTTTTTAAGCAGTCCTCCCTTCGTGATGGCCTTTGCAGGCACGGGCTTGCCTTTCGGTGTTTTCTTCGATACAGAATTTGGAGGTTCGCCGGGCCCGGTGTGAATTTCACCACTCTTGTATACATCGTCGCGAGGCACTTGCGGATCCCGAACACACTTGATAGTGGCTGGTTTTCCAGGTTTCTTGTTGTAGCTGATCGTTTCACCGATCTGAAGCTGAGCTGCTCCACGCGTCACCTGTCTCAACTGCGTAAAGAACTCGGTCTTGAAAATACAGTTGAGAAGTGGGTCGGGCTCTTGAGGACTTCCAACGCCCAGTGAGAACCAGTCATCCTTCAGTGAGCTCGTGCTCACGAACTTGATTGCGCCGACGGGAATGGTGCGCTCTGCCACGATCTGCACCTGCTTGTTGACAAGTGCTTGCTTGACGATGTAAACAGCTTTGGAGGTGAGTACAAGAAAACGGGGCTCCGGTTTACTCGATCGGCCAAGTTTGGACACCAGAAGCTGTGCTCTGCAGGAGAAGAATGTCTGCTCACCACCACCTATGCCCGCACTGCTACGCAGCACTTCTCCACTGCCACCTTTGTTGTCGATTCCAAGGTAGTCACCCAGAAAGCGCCTGTAGCCGATGAGAGAAAATCTCCTTCGTTCTTTTCTGCCTCCAAGTACTTGGTGTCCCTCATCCCGCAGTTTTTGAAATGGCTCGCCGCCAGACTTCTTGCGCCAGAAGCGCTGAATCCTGGTCGCGCACTCAATGCGATATCGTAGGTAATTTCTCCAAGCCCTTTGAATACGAATTGCCATGTTGTGCCAATACTTGTCGCGCATAGTCTCAAGTGCAAAAAGGGTTTCCGGCGTTTTGATGAACGCTTTTGTCACACCCATCTGCCATTCCTCCGCCGGTATCGAAGTGTCCTTGAGAATTTGTCTGACACCAGACTTCGCATCGCCTGTCCAGGTGTACTCACCAGCATAACTGCATTTCGGTGAGAGCAGGTAGAAGCGCTCTACGAACTTGTCGAACGTTTGTCGATAGGCAAATCCAGCTCTTCGGATGCGGACGTTCTCCTGCAGTCCGAGATATTTGATCTGGTGCATGACGTTCTGATTGTTGTACTCGGTCGGGCTCTTGTTCTCGTTTGGCTTGATCGTTCGAATGTAGCTCGGCGTGCACTTCATCAGAGTTGCAACGAGGTCATTTGCTGAGGCTTTGATCTTGTCGCCTGCCGTAGGCGGCCGCCTTCTGTTATCCTGGTCGACTTCGTGCGGGAACAATGTGTGAATGAAGTTGTTCGAACTTTGGCCGACGAGATTGAGGAGATCCTTCAACAGCTGATCCTTGTTCTTGTCTGTCATGCCCTCGACCGCGTAGTTCACGTCACCTGCATAGTGTTTGATGACAAACTGCCCTTGTCTTGGCGCGAAGTTGGGGTTGCCTGACAGCGCATTGAGTCGCTGGACGAAGGTCTGATCAGCCGCGCCTGGGTCGGCGTGTGCGGTGGCGCAGGCATCATTCAGCGCAGCAAAGACTCCCGGAGGTCTCTTCTCCTCGATCAGCTCGCACACGACCTTGTTGTCGAAGTACTTGATGGGCGTCCACTGAATCTGCTCTCGTTCGTACTCTTCCTGCTCAGCCTTCAGCGTCAACTGGATAAAGATCTGCTGCAGCTTCTCGTTGACGTAGTTGATGCAGAGCTGTTCGAAAGAGTTCTTCTCGAAAATTTCGAACCCGTAAATGTCCAAGATACCTATGCTCTGCGCGACTGCGCCTCGTGCTTTCAACGATTGGTTCACGCGTTGCACGATCCAATCAAACATGTTGTTGTAGATCGCTTTGCTCAGAGCATCTCGCACTGCAGTGGCCTGTGGAATGTTCATGGGAGATTCGTAGACAGATCCTCGTCGCATGCCTCTGCTCGTTTCAATGATCCGGACCTCCATAGCTTTGTTCACATGCTGGGCGTCCACTTCGAGCAGATACGCCACAAAGTCGATTACGCTGGCATCAGCGATCTCGGCATTGCCTTCCTTGTTCTCTCGGAAGGAAATGTTGCCAATCCACAGAATGGCGGCGAGCATCCTGAACACATTGTCGATTTCTGCCTTGCTCATTCCAATGACCTTCATTGCGTTCAGAGTGTCCTGCATATCTGCCACATCATCGATGCCCGGCACATCGTAACACTTGCTCTTGCTGGTATAGGTATATGTTGTCGGCTGCTGTACTCCAAAATTCGTTCGATGCTCCTGGCTCGCCGCTTTCGTGAATTGGTAAAAGATGTGAAAGTTGCGCTCGTCTCGAATTTGGCCGACCACGCGAGTCTTTTCGAGGAGATAGTTGTTGATGTTCGCACCAACCGGTTCGCCCTGCTGATTAAACTGGATCTCCAGATACTTGCCGAATCGCGAGGAATTGTTGTTTCGAAGCGTCTTCGCGTTTCCAAAAGACTCGAGAAGAGGATTGGTGGCCAGCACCATGTCCTTGATCTCCTGAATCGACGAATTGCTGCCTCCTGACACATTTGCAATGTACTGCATTATACGCTTCGCAGCCTCAGTCTTCCCTGCTCCTGATTCGCCAGAAATAATGACACACTGGTTCTCGTGGTATCCTTTCATATTGTAGTATGCGCTCTCTGCAATCGCAAAGACGTGTGGGGGCATTTCCAGACGGTTCTTGCCCTGGTAGCTATGCAGCACCTGGTCGGTGTAAATGCCCAAGTCACGGAAGGGATTGACCGAGACCAGCACGTGGCCGATATATGTGTAGATTTCGGCATTCTCGAATCGCTTCTTGAGGTTGTCGTTGATGGCCTCGTTGGAGATTTTGCTGATCAGCGTGAGATCTGACACGCCGACCTCCTTCTTCTTGCCCGTCTCGTATGCTGCCTTGCGGATCTGTGGTGCTCCTCCTGCTGCAGGCGCTGCGACAGGCGCATCCTTCTTGCGGCCGGCGCGTTTTGTGACGCCCTTTACTGTCGGTCAGCAGTGGTCATCTCCCTTCGCTCGCGGTATCTTCTCACCATGTTCGCGGTATGGGTGGTGGAGTCCGCCCGCTAGTGGGCCTGCTATTTCCGCTCCGCCAGCTCTGCGCGTTCCGCCGTGTGTTTGTTGCGAGTCCCTCGCACCTCAATGGACAGGACAATTGGCGCAAAAGGTGTGGACGAGCGTGTGAGAAAAGATGTACTGCGGCGGAATCTGACGGGCGGTCGTTGGCCAGCGCGCGATGACGACGGACGGTCAGAGTTGCTGCCCAGGCCGCAGTCGTGTCGCCGATGCTCCGCCGGGCGTCTCAGCAAGTCGCACTGCCACGCCACTTTTTGCCTCGACGACGCGCAAGCAGCAATCAGGCAGTCACTTTCTGCTCGCCTCATCTCCTCTGCGAACATGATCACCTCCACCCTCCGCCCTCATCATCCGCCTGCTGGTCATTACGATCACGATCACCGCCGATGGACAGGCATCACCCGACCACCGCTCTCTCGGGCACAACCATGCCGACTGTGTGCCATTTTTGGTACCTAAGGCGGCAGCATTGTATATGAATATGAATCACCGCATTGCCATCGACTCGAGTCTAATCAGCAATATCTGGCCGCATCTCTGCATTGAAACTGCCCCTATGGCAGCAGCCGGCTCCCATCATTCCCTGATGCGGCGGTCTCGGGCTCACGATGCGATGCACGAGCTAATTACTCTCACGCGAGACGACAAATCTCGCCGCTGCAATTTTTGCAATTTGTCTGCATGGCGAGCTGGTGGCGCTTTCGAGCCCACAGCCACGCTGAAGGATGCACTCCATTGGCTTTAGCGAGCTGAGTTCACCAACATGCACGTCTCCGCCTGACTGACTTGACCAACTCCCCTCGTGTCCTCGTAGCTGTCCTTTATTGCGTGCATATGTCAGCGCGCTGCTACATCATGCGCTTGATTAACGTTCACAATCTCAAGACGACGCAGTTCACAGATGACAAAACCCGGCCGCGCTATGCAATAGCATCCCACAGATGGCGCAAAGACGAGGCCACTTTCCGAGAGAAGCCGGAGTGGTTTCGCAAGAAGTCGGGCTTCGAGAAGATCAAAAAGTTCTGTGCCTGGGCCCAAGAATTGGACTTGACGTGGCTATGGATCGACTCGTATTGCATCGACAAGAGCTCCAGTGCTGAGCTGACAGAAGCCATCAACTCAATGTTCTTTTGGTACCGGGAATCCGCAGTCTGCTTGGCTTATTTGGATGACATCGACGCCTTTCCGCCTAGTTCTGGAGCGATCAGTACCTCCAGACTTGCTGAAAGCGAGTGGTTCCGACGAGGCTGGACTTTACAGGAACTCCTAGCGCCAAAAATTGTATTGTTTCGAGAACGAATGTGGAGAGACATTGGCGCGAAAGTCAGCAGTCGGCAACCATCGTCCAGTATCTCAGTTTCTGTGATACTGAACAAGCAACTCAGCCGCGTCACCCACATTCCCGAGGAAGTTCTAGACGACTACTCAAAATCTGCCTCTTACAGCGATGATCAGAAGTTCTCCTGGGCTGCAGGAAGAGAGACGACACGCATCGAGGACCAAGCGTACTGCCTGATGGGCATTTTCGATGTTTACTTCCCAGCGACCTACGGTGAGCGTGATCGTGCTATGGTGACTCTCAAATTTGCGATTCATCAGAAGAGCCGGCGTGATCTTCCCGGCACATTTCCGGTCTCAACAGCACCCGCGCCTGCTTCCAGTCCTTCCAAGGAGCAGAAACAAGGCGTTAGCATCACCATGAGTACTATAGTCACCACCGGTCTTTTGATCTACAACATACAGGGTTCGTCTGTGGCAACTATGATCAGCGACAGTATGCAGTGGACATTCTCACTCTTTTCCGCCGCTGTACCCCACCTTGACGAGGAAAGCATACTATCGATTCCACAGGAGGTCGTGTCAGGTTTCGCAACGGTCTCGGATCAGGTCAGAAGCTCGACGCTGAACAAGCTCGAAAATATTCGACACGGTCCTCATCTTTCCACCGCCGCTAGGTTTAGTATCCTTTTGACAGTGCTTTTCCTGTTGTGGAGAGGCCGCGGCTTCATTGTAACTGGCATGAAATCTGTCTTCAGCGTTGCGGTTTGCGCGTTCGCACTAACGGGATTCTTTGTAGCTTCCATGTCAGCAAGTATTATTGTTCTTCTGGTGACAGGACCGAAGCCCAGGGCAGGCGGTCAGGGACTTCTAGTGGTTAGCGGTCTCGGTGCAATTCTCGTGTGGACTTACTATTTTGTCTCCCTATCGCTCTCGGAGTGGTACACTGGTTCTGGTATTCTGAGTGCAACGAATGCAACGCGTTAAAATTCGTCGGCACTCGCGTACACTTCACCATGACAGGATTACGCACAGATGGCGGTGCAGAGCACCAGCAGTCTTGGCAAACGCCACTTGCGGCGGCGCCGAACTGTCAGCACGAGTATCTCGCATAAGCTATGTGCATGCAAGTGGCGCGAACGATTGCACAACAAAAGCTGATTTACTACAAGACCGGATTACGAGACTGTCGCTGTAATGAATACACCACCGACGAGCCTGCGGGTGTCGCGAACGAGGCTTTGCTTAGCACGGTAAAACAAGCTTCTCTATAAGAGCGCAACTCAAGTGCCATAAACACTCAGAACGAACAATTCAATCTACAGCAAGGCAAAATGTCGTCCATACACCAGATTGCGATCATTGGACTGGGCCACCGCGGCTACAAGACTCACTTTCTCAGCCTTCATGGATCGGACTCGGCCAACGTTGTCGCCGTTTGCGAAAGCAACCGAGCTTCGTTAGCAAGATTTAGTGCCGCTCATCCGGATGTTCCAGCATACCTAACTATCGAAGACATGATAGCATCTTCTCGACCCGACTTTGCAATCATTGCCCTACCCCACGACGCGCATCCCAGATGTGTTGCGCTGCTTTCAAAAGCTGCTATTCCAATACTGAAGGAGAAGCCTGCCGCGAAGACGCTCGAGGAGACTACGAAATTACTGCAGCTTCCGATACCCATCGGAATTATGTGCCAAAGACGGTTCGAACCTCGATATCAAACAATGCAGAAATTTCTGCCTGGCTTGGGTCGAATCGTTTCGTTTCGCGCTGTGCTGGCTCGCAACATACCACATCTTGGGTCAAGTTGGCGATCATCAGGGGTTGGTGTGACTGTAGGTGCTCGGAAGTATTGCTCCACAGCTCTTTCCACTGACTTTCGCTTCAATACAGGAAGACATGGGCGTTCACATGATCGATATTTTAGTACAATTGTTCGGCGCACCCGACACACTCCAAGCGTCACGGATAGAGGCCATTCGCGAAGAGCAAGACTACTCTGGAGACGACATCGCCGACATCACGTTCAAATGGCGCAACCGACGGCTCGTCGGGAACATCCATCTGTCTCGCGTAGCCGGCGATGAGGAGTCCATCTTCGTGACAGGAACGAACGGAACAGCTGTTGTGAACGAGAAGAAGATTACATTATTTGACAACAATGGCGTTCAATGCCAAAGCACTGATGATACCTCCACGAAACAGTCTGTCATCCGCGACATGGTTTTCGGTTTCGGCGATTATATCAAAGAACATACCTCATCATATGCAAGCTCACTGGAAAGCCACCGAGAGACCGTGGCGACCATGGAAGCCATCCAACGCGCCTTCGAAAGCGGCAACAACGAGCCTGTGCAACCATCACCGACCTCTACAATACACTGTGCAACACAACCACAAGACATGCCCAGCAAAATACCAACAACTCCTCTGGCACAAATCCATATCAACACCCATTCCCAGGTCCCTTCGAACACATCCGAGGAAGTCTCCGCTGTGCCTCCTCCCAGTCCCGCTTTCTTCCAAGATCACCCACTGAGCATGTTCTACCAACATATCGTCAGTTTGGCTTCCGCGGCAGGCGACAAGGAGCCCTCGTCGCTACGGAACAACAACAAGTCGTTGGTACGACACTCTCGACCTCACCAGCATTACAGCGGCAAGCGCAGATTCTCTCGCATCGCACGACGAAACAGTATTCAGTGCGTCCCTCGGACGGGAATTGCGTGGGCATAGCCGAGAAATTGCAGCGCGCTGATACCTGTTTGGTCGAGGGACAAAATGGGGCGTTTAGGTGACTAGTGCCCTAAAGCTCGCACAACACATGTATATATAATTGAGATAGAGTGTTGGGCGGTAGACTATTTTCTCATCGCTAACGACATTCACTGTTTGTAAATTTTGGCAAGAGACCACTTGCATTTGATTCAATCCTGTATCGTGAATTCTCTCCCCTGCCCCAATCTCCCCATCTTCCCCATACCCTTCAAGGCATTCAAGCCGTAGGGTTCAACACATCAATCTCCGCCTCTCGACTTTTATACTGCACCACTGTCCCCGGATTTGCATTACGAACGTGCTCAAATTCAAGGTCCGGCAAAGCAGATTTTCCCGGCTCCAATCGCCAATCATACTGAAGCAGAAGATAACAAAGAGCAATCTTAATCTCGTTCGAAGCGAAGAATCTTCCCGGACAAGCATGCTGTCCATGGCCGAAGCCCAGGTTGTCTGTTCCCGTGGTGACGAGCTGATGTTGGTTTTCTTCGCCGGAGCGTTGCCGCATTTTGAGGTATCGCCATGCGTCGAATTTCTCTGGTGAGGAGTAGTACTCGGGATTTTGCGTTCCGTTGTCGAGGACGAGGATGCAGGTGCCGGTTGGGAGGGCTAAAGTAATGCGAATCAGTTTTGTGTCTTGAATCAGGCACATTGGAGTGTAGGATAGGCGACTTACTGGTTCCGTTTGACAGAGTGACGGGTTTAGTGACGTATCTGTGCATGGAGGCTGGGTAAGATAGTCAGCATCCAGAGAGGTCGACGATGTGGGAGGTATGCACACGTACCGATAGCCATCTGCGAGAAGCGCTGACACTCTTTGATAAAAGAGTCCAGCAACTTCATTTTGTAAAGGGACGTTTTTGCCCATCCGTCTTGCTTCAACACAGTGATCATCTCTTGCCGAAGCGGTTCAATCACCTCGGAATGCTCGCAGAGCATTATCATGACTCGCATAGTCAACTCGGTGGAAGTGTGGATTGCAGCCATGGATAAGGCGAGCTGTGTCTCGGCGAAATTGATTGGGCGACCTTTAGCAACGTCCAGTGCCCACGAGAAGACATCGGGAAGGGCCTTGCTCGATACACCGCTGGCAATGGCTTCATCTCTAGCTTTCAGACGCTTTTCAACTTGGGGCGTCACCAAGCGCCTTGCCTCAGCAACGTATTTTCGAGCCGTCTTAGCATCGTCCTCGAAGAACCAGTCTGCGATTGGCCTCAGGACCTTTGGCCATTCATGAAGCTTGTAGGCTGCCTGGAAGGCGTAGATCGTGTAGTTCTTGGTGATCTCAAGCCACTGCTCGTCGCGTGCCAGCTCTTTGCCGCCGAAAATTCTCGACGAAACTCGGGTGATCACGTCGAGAGCACCGGGCTTGAGCACGGTATTGGTCCAATCGTCCTTATATCCAAGCCATATCTTGACAGCGTGGTCTGTCTCATCGACCAAGTCTGTTGTGAGGAGGCCCAGAGCTTGCGTCAGTTTGATGCGTACGATATCTGCCATCAAGCCATCCCGCCTGGACGACTCCTTCATTCCGTCAAAGCCAGGTAAGTGGGTATGGAAGTCATTCTCTACTGCTTGATCGAAAGCAAGATCTGGGTTGTTCCGGAGCTCGTGGGCGAAACTGTTTGGCAGTACAACTTTGTATCCAGCTCCAGCTTTGACCTGGAATATGCCGCCAGGTACCTTTTCACCGTTCTCCACGACTTTCTTGGGATGAATCTGGAAGTCGGAAGCGGTGGATTGCCATGGTCGCCACGATTTCTCTTTCTTCTCGTTGTCAATGTGAATGATCGGTATGCCTCCGATTGGTTGTTGACCCCCTGTGAGCACCCACTACAAGGAGTTGGCGTTGGTAAGCATGCGCTCGCAGCCTGTTTTTGCAAGTTTTTGATGAATCCAGCCAGAACATGTCAAAAGACGCCTCTGTGTGGCCATGGAGACATCGCAGAACATTGCCTATCGGTCGGAGAGACTTACGTATATGCCCGCTAGTAATATTGCGCTGAGCACAGTTTGTAGGGCGGTAGACGTCGAGCCAGAATGCTGTGCGATTTGGTCGAGTAAAGCCATGATTGCCGAAGGTCAGAGTGGCGATGTGGAAATGAGAAGCCCATGTATTGTCTACCTCAAGGTGGTCGAATTATGTTTGGATATATATGGATTGGTTTCGGAATCTTCTTCATTGGTCCGACCATCATTTGCATAAATCGTTCGAACTGCAGCGATCGTCTGGCGCGCCAAGACGCGTGCATCACCGAACAGTAGTCGCTGTATCCCAAGACCAAGGTCGCGCAGTGCAGCATGTACTCTCAAGGCGACAATTGAAACTAAACTCGAGAGCCATGACGTTGAAGAGATTCTCGGCGATCATGCATAGGGAATAGCATAGAAAGTTCGTGCAGGACGCGGACTTCGCTTGCTCCGGAAACCAAGATCGGCGCAGTTGTGCAATTCGTGTGCAGACGTACACGTATGTTCTGCACGCATAAAGCAATGCACAGCGGCGCTCTTGTTTCTTGATATTGGCCAAGTTATGTTCCACATCGTTTTCGATCTACCTGAGAGGTCGGAAATCACCCAGGGTTGTCCCGAACATAGTTTCATCGCTAGCTTGTGTGATGGCGCAATTCGTATTTGTACGAGATCAATGTCCACGCAATGACCAGTATTGATACGTGGGAAGCATTGTCGGCAACTCCGGATGCTTGATGGTAGTTGTAGGACGGAGTTTGAATATAAGACTTGAACGTCCTGCCGCATTGCATAGCTTCAAGGAGGTGGACATGTATGTACCAGTGATTGTACAGTTCTGTCAACCGTCTGATCAGACACTGCCTCTTGTTGCAGTGTGGCCATGACTGGTCGTCGCCGTCCTCGCAGGGTTGTTCCCAACGAAGTGCGAGTCGATGGTGGGCCCGGATGGGGTGGAACAAGTTACTTGTCATCTGCACAATAGTACCGTCGCGCAAATGGAATGCCAAACCGAATGTGCGTACTGTGGTCGCAACGCGAAAGGGTGCAGTCTGTTGTCCATCAGACGCACAATGCGAGGGCCGGCAGTGAGATTTCCCACGTTGCTACGAGCCACGGAGCGAGAATCGCTGCTGCGTACTGCCTCGAGTTTGACAGTGGGAGATCCGACGGGAGCATCGTGGAGCTGACTGTCTGCAGGTGAGGTCGGTCGGGACAGTCAGTAGCAAGCGGAACGGTGCGAAAGGTGGAATCCCGGCAACGTGATAAGGACGGTCGAAGAGCGGACGGCAGCACGTGAAGTCCTGGCCGGCCTGAGCTGACCCTCTTGGCAGAATCCTTCGATGTATCGGTGAGATGTCGCATGGCTTGGCTGCTGGATGTTGGATCGAGGTTGCCTTCTTCACGTGCGGAAGGCGTCTCGGACAGGATCGAAGAACCTGGTCCCCGCCACCGATCCGGGAGTGTCCGGGGATTCGGTGTTGGGTTGCTGCGGCGCCGAGACTGGTACGGGTGCTGGTGCTGGTGCCGGGACATGCTGCGGTGTTGGTGGTGAGCGAGCGTGGCGCGTGGCAGCAGCGTGCAGCGTGGCGGCTTGGACGACGTCGGCAGCAGATGCAGGTTCGGAAGTTGCATCGGAGGCGGCATCTGCCTCATCACCATCGGCAGTCGTGCGGCGGCGGCCGGCAGCGACGTTGCGGTCGTCGCGGTAGCGAAAGACGTGCCATACTGCTCGAGGGTCAGTGGGTGGTGCATGGGACTTGAGCCAAGGGATTTCTGCAGCACTGACGGAGCCATCGGATGATCCAGTTCTCCTCGACATCGCCCTCGCGGTCACGGCCGAGCTCGTACATGATCCTGGTGTCGCGGCGGGCATTCTTGAAGATGTGCATGACCTCTTCTTGGACGGCCTCCTCGTCGACCTGGCCGAACGAGTAGGGCGGTTCGATAGACGGGTCGTCGCGCAGCTGTGGGATGAGGGCATTGCGGTTTGCTGAGATGCGGCTCCATCCCTCGACCGCTTCAGCCTGGCAGGCGCGCGTGAGCATGAGCGGGCAGCGGCTTGGCACGTCGCGCACGCAGACGTACCTTCATGTTGGAGTAGAGGTGGCGATGCAGCTTGTTGCGCTCGTCGAGGCCCAGGCGGTCGAAAAAGCGCTTCTTCGACTCGGACTGGGCCAGGAAGCCTGCGGTCGGAGCCATGACTTGGCGCACGCGACGCGGCGGAGCGCAGGCGTGCCAAGTGCGGTGGCTCGTGGAGCGTGCTATATAGCTACAGGAGTTTATCACAAGAGAAGCCGTGAAGAGGAAGCGCAGCAAAGGTCGGGCATCGAGACCAAAGGCTGTCGCTGGTGGTGAGAGGATTGGCTTTTCGTCAAACTGAGCGTCCCCAGGCGACAAAGCTAGCTGCGCGGTACAGGGTAGGGCAGGCTCCGGGGGGGTTGCACTCTCTTCATTGGGCCAGTGCGAGCGAGGATTTCACTGCGATTCGCATGTGCGCGTCGCTTGGCTGGACGAAAGCGTCGATACGACGGCAGAGCGACAGCAGCACACAGCGCAGCGCCCTCCAGTCTCGTTGCTTGCCGACGATTCCCGCAGCGGCGCCACACGGTTCCTGCTGCTGAAGTGCGACGCATGGTGCATCGGTGAGTCGGGGCACGGCGATTGCGCTAGCCTCGAGCAGTCGTCGTCAATGAACATGCCCTCGTCTGCATCAGCCGTTGGCCTGGACATGGCCTGTACATTCCACCTGTTGTCCGCACCGCACCACGTCTGCCGTGCTCGACGCCGCACAGAACGGTTGGGCGGATTGCGCTCCGCCGCTGTCGACGTCGACACTCTCGCGTCGGTGCCATGTGCACGAGTCATGCGCCGCCGGTGGCATTTCTTCTGCTGGTGATGGGAGGGGTTCGCCACGGCCTCGAGCGAGCAAGGGAAGTGCAGGCGACCAGTGCCACCACTACTGCTGCCGTGCTGCCCTGCCCTGCCCTGCCCTGCCTGCCGCTGTCAAGTCATGGCTGAGCGAGTGTGCAGACGCAGCAGCGCAGTGATCCCCGTCTGCGCACTCATGCCCCCATTCCCATCCGCCATCAGGCGCTGCCAACATGGACCACGGCATGAACATGTCGCCGTCGCGAATCGACCAACGGGGATGTTCGATGTCCGTGAGATGCAGATGGATCGAAGTCCCGCGGCGTGAGTGGCAGACGGCTCTCGGAAGTAGGCAACTGCTCCACACCGCTCCTTCCTTCTTCCTGGGGCTCCGCCGGACCAGGCCAGACGCTCCAGCTGGGACGATGGTGCTTGGCAACCACCACATGAGTGAACGACGCGCCATGGCCCAACACGGGGAACAAAGATCGTGCGGCATACTCTAAGGACGATCCATCCAACCTGTTGAAGCATACTCAGCGACGACTGAAGACGAGCGAGAAGAGGAGGATGGCGGAACCTCCGGGAGACGGAGAGTATATCACCGTGCGCCCAAAACGAGTAGCATCGCACGGCACCATCA
This sequence comes from Cercospora kikuchii, assembly GCF_019650295.1. NCBI lineage: Eukaryota > Fungi > Ascomycota > Dothideomycetes > Mycosphaerellales > Mycosphaerellaceae > Cercospora > Cercospora kikuchii. The sequence goes on along the minus strand of NW_025408585.1, from coordinate 1,208,972 downwards.
ACTACCGGAGCCTGCATCGAGGCACGCACACCCTGAATGCGACAAAGTCTGGGGCAGCGGGAGAAAAGAGCTTGGACGTAGTAGAAGAGGGCAGGGATAGTATACAACAAACGACGGCGGCGGCTGGTGACAATACACCACAGAGACAAATGCTAGCACAGATGAAGCAAGCGGAAGAGCGAGCAAAACAAGCGGAAGAGCGAGCAAAACAGGCAGAAGAACGAGCCAAGCAGGCGGAAGGGCGAACCAAGGAGGCAGAAAAGCGAGCGGAACAGGCAGGAAAACGAGCAGCACAGGCGGAAGAGAAATTGAAACAGCTGGAGGAAATAGTCGCGAAGGTACCAACAATCGAACAAATTACAACTATAATACAAGAGCAAGTAGCAGTGAGCATTCAGCAGCAAGTAGCAGCGAGCATTCAGGAACAACTGGCTAACGTAGCCGTACCTACTAATGGAAGTCGCTCGTATGCGGAAGTAGCCCGCACACCCCCAGACAGTCAACCTAGCAACATCCGCAGTCTCACGATGAGCACAACTCCATCAGCTTTTACAAACTCCCTCTACTGCACGATCGACATCTCGAGAGCCGACGAGGCCGAGAAAGCGAGGACCCACCCCGGCGCGGTCAGGGAGTGTATAGAGAGAGAGATGCGAGGAGTCGAAGGACAAGAACGGTGGCGCTGTGTGGCAGTTACCAAGGACCCACGCAACGCCGACCGAATCCGCGTAGCTTGCAGAAGTGAGGGCGAGTTGGCACAGGTTAAAGAGGCGATGTTGAAGACCGCAGCCGCGACACCGGGAAGCCGCGTGCTACGGGACCAGCTCCACCCAATCAAGGTCGACAATGCTAACCGCACGGCCGTGATCACCGAGACGGGGGACCTCCGACCGGGAGTGATTGAGATGCTAGAAAAGGAGAACGAGACCAAAATCGCCAAGATTGTATGGATCAGCCGAAAAGAAAGTATGAAGGCATATGGGTCGATGATAGTCTACCTAACCCGAGGCAACGACGCAGCACGCCTGTTACAAGAACAGTACTTCCACGTAGCAGGAGAATCGGCATACACCCGGGTTTGTGAACCGCGCCGACGACCAATGCAGTGCTATAGGTGCCAGGAGATAGGCCACATCGCACATACGTGCAACAAACCACAGAGGTGTGCTAAGTGCGCGCAAGAAGGTCACCGCCACACCGAATGCGACTCCGAGGGTTTGGTTCCAAAGTGCATCCCATGTGGTGGACCCCACGAATCGTACAGCAAGAACTGTCGAATACTGTATCCTCCTCCTGTCGCTAATGCCTAGCCCCTTGAAGGTCCTTTCACTAAATGTCGGCAAGCGGCGAGTGGTGCAACATAGCGTAATGAATGATACAGACCTCGAGGACTTCGGAGTCATCGCATTATCGGAACCTTGCTCGTTTGTGAGAGAGGGCAAGGTGTTGACCGCGCCGCTAGGCCATCCACACTGGACCAAGATGATACCTACGGAAACGCGCGAAGGCAGACGGGTAATTGGAAGTATGCTCTGGATCCGGAAGGGGATAGAGAGTGAGCCAGTCCCGGTGCCCTCTCCCGATATTACCGCAGCGCTGCTGCATCTACCCGATCGGTCGGTGTTCATCGCATCGGTCTACGTGGTGCCAGCCAACCCGCAAGCACTCGCGGAGACGATACAGCTCCTGCGGCAAAGCGTGGACACTGCAAGGAGACGGGTAACGAGGGAAAGAATGGATATACTTCTAACTGGCGACTTCAACCAACATGACCAGCTATGGGGTGGGGACGACATCTCACCTGCCCGACAAGGAGAGGCAGACGGACTCGTGGACTTTATGAACGACTCTGCGCTACGCAGTCTCCTACCGAGGGGTACCAAGACGTGGCAGAATGGCAAGCACGAAAGCACCATCGATCTGGTGCTCGCCTCCGAGGAACTGGCCGCCGCGCTCGTCCGGTGTAGGATTTATGGGACAGAGCACGGATCGGACCACCACGCGATCGAGACCACCATTAATGTCGACATGCCAGAGCATATAGTCCAGCCACGACTGCTACTCAAGAATGCACCCTGGAAGGAGATTTGTGCGAAGATTACTAGTAAACTCCAGCCATTGGCCGTAAACATATACGGGCATGTACTAGTGGATGTACAGACGCAGGCCGACCAACTCATGAGTGCGGTACTTGCAGCAGTCCACGCACTTACTCCTGTCGCGAAACCGTCGCCGTATGCTAAAAGGTGGTGGACACACGACCTTACTAAGCTTCGTCAGATCTATACCCGTTGGAGGAACAGGGCAAGGAGCTATCGCAGGGCGGGCACCTATAGCGAACAACTCGAGAAACAGACACGGATCGCTTCTAAGGAATACCATGATGCCGTCCGTCAGCAGCAGAGGAGGCATTGGGAAGAATTCTTGGACGACACTAACAACATCTGGCAGGCGGCGAAGTATATGAAGGCCGATACCAGCCTAGGCTCCTCCCAGATCCCGCCCCTTACGAGGAGGGATGGGTCGATTACAAGTGGTAAGGGAGAGCAGGCGACCGAGTTGCTATCAACATTCTTTCCACCCCTTCCGCCCGTGATCGAGGACGAAGGGCAGCGAAAGCAGAGGAGGCCAGTCCATATGCCTCCGCTCACTATGGACGAAGTTGAACGGAGCGTGTTCGCAGCGCAGTCGTGGAAAGCAGCAGGAGAGGATGGGCTGCCGGCGGTAGTGTGGAAACGGGTATGGCCGGCCGTAAAGGAGAGGGTTCTAACACTCTTTCGAACGTCGCTAAGGGAGGGTATACTGCCGGCCAAATGGAAGACAGCCAAAATCATTCCACTAAAGAAACCTGACAAGAGCGACTATACAGCTGCGAAGGCATGGCGACCTATTTCGTTGCTCGCTACGCTTGGCAAAGCGCTTGAAGCAGTAGTAGCTGAAAGGATATCACATGCGGTCGAAACCGCAGGCCTCCTACCAACAAACCACTTCGGAGCTCGGAAGAGACGATCGGCAGTACAGGCGATCCTCCTGTTGCAGGAACACATCTACAAGGCATGGCGTAACAGGAGGGTGCTCAGCCTGATCAGCTTCGACGTGAAAGGTGCATATAATGGAGTGTGTAAGGAAAGACTACTGCAGCGACTCCAAGCAAGGGGCATCCCCGCAACGCTAGTCAAATGGATCGATTCCTTCTGCTCGGACCGGTCGGCTACAATCGTAGTTAATGGCCAGGCATCGGAGCGACAAGCGCTACAGCAAGCAGGATTGCCGCAGGGGTCGCCACTATCACCAGTCCTGTTCCTCTTTTTTAATGCGGACCTCGTCCAGCGCAAGATCGATAGCAATGGCGGTGCTATAGCATTTGTCGACGACTACACAGCGTGGGTCACAGGCCCCTCTGCAGAGGCAAACCAAGGCAGGATCCAGGCGGTTGTCGACCAAGCGATAGAGTGGGAACAAAGAAGCGGTGCCACCTTTGAAGGCGACAAGACAGCCTTTATCCACTTTACGCGAATACCGTGCCGAAGTAGCGTCCGACCAGTTCTGGTCAAGGGACAAGAGGTGGAGCCGGTGACCAGCACAAAGATCCTAGGAGTGGTCGTGGACTCGGAACTTCGATTCCAACAGCATATCGCACGAGCGGCCACTGCAGGTCTTACTGCTGCAATGGCACTGAAACGACTGCGAGGGCTGTCACCATCTACCGCCCGCAGGCTGTTCGAAACAATGGTGGCGCCAGTAGTCGACTACGCATCGCCGGTGTGGATGTACAAGTGTAAAGGGCGACTTGCGGCTGCAGTAAATCGAGTACAAAGAATCGGAGCACAGGCAGTCACGGGCTGCTTCCGCACAGTAGCAAGAGAAGTGGCCGAAGCAGAGGCAAGCATGCGCACAGTCCAGCAACGACACGCAGCCAAAGCCGCGAGCACATGGGTCGATATCCTCTCGCTGCCTACGACCAATCCGCTGTCGAAACTCAGGGTTATACCGACCCGGAGGTTCCGCTCCCCGCTGCAACAGATGTCAACTACCTACAAGGTATCGACAAGAGGTATGGAGAGCATCGCGCCATACACAGTAGCACCGTGGCACCGGCGACTAGCAGCAGATGCGAAGGAAACGACAGAGGAAGCGGTGAACGCTGCCAAACAGAGCGCAGGTATCTGTGTCGCAACAAGCTCCTCGGCGAGGAACAACATTGTCGGCGCAGGAGTCGCAATACAAGACACCGAACGGGGAGAGCCCCCATCCACCGTCGTCTCGACTACAGTATCAGCAAGGACGGAGCACAACCCGTACACGGCGGCCTTGATAGCGTTGGCAGAAGGCCTTGCACAAATACCCCTATCTACCGTCTCGCGGAATATATATCTCTTCTCAGACAACCGAGCAGCACTACAAGCAGTATGCCGGCCTAGACAGCAGTCAGGACAGGAAACCATACAACAAATCTATAAGAGCGCGTGGGCCCTGCAGGGCCACAATACTGTCCGGTTGGCGTGGTGTCCCACTCCAGAGTTTGAGCTTGGCCAAAAAGCAAAAGAGGCGGCGAAAGCTGCAACGGAGCCAGGTCAAATACCACAGTCGACCCGGCCAGCAGCTAGATCGACTGCTATTAGCCACTTGAAAGCAGAAACGAGGAAAAGACGGCAGCCGATCGAAGGCGTAGGAAAGCATATACGACGAATCGACACCGCGATACCTGGTCCACATACACGGATGGTATACGATCGCCTCGGAAGCAAACAAGCGAGCGTGTTGGCACAGCTCCGGACCGGAATGTCACGACTGAATGGTTACCTTCACCGGATAGGAGCTGCAGAATCAGACCTGTGCGCATGCACGCAAGCAACTGAAACCGTCGAGCATTTCTTATTCCGGTGCCGTCTGTGGGATGATCTCCGACTACAGATGCTACAACATACAGACACTATGAGGGGCAACCTCTCCTTTTTTCTCGGAGGAAAGGCAGCATCAGACAACGAGAAGTGGAAACCGGCAATAGACGCAGTCCTGGCGACGATCCAGTTCGCTATGGCTACAGGCCGTCTCGAGAGCTCATCGTACCAACCTTCCCCTAGCCAGGTGACGGCCAACCGAGACACATAGAGGACACAACGCCACCAACCTTACACCTACTACTACTAACCGTTTCCCCCAACGCACCCTCGTACTATTAACAAGACACGCTTCACTCGCTGAAGATGGGACAGTGAACACTTGGAGGAGCGACTTCAAGAGAGCTTGTGCACACTAACCTAGTACGAGTTTCCGGCAACATAGGACAGAAGGAGCAGGAGAACTGAGATAGGACAAACCGAATGGGCTATTTGGAGTTCAGGAAAATTTCCGGAAGCAATGTGATGACGTAATATCCGTAGTGTGCCCTTTAGGTGCTTAGCGCCGGGCGGAATAAACTCCATCCATCCATCCAGCCCAACACGGGCTTTGCAGCGTCGTCGTCGCATGGTCTCCTCGCGCATGCACACGCACCTCCGCTCACCGACACAAAGCATCCATGCGCCGTTGTCCCGGAGCAGCCCAAGTGCCGTGACGAGCTGCAGCGATATGCGCCACCAACAACGATGGAGCATCGGAGAATGACAACCAGGTATCGGGCATCTGTGCCTTGGTTACGCCCGGATGCAGTGGGCGTACTGTGCCGCGTCTCGCGTTGCGTCCGGCGATAGCACCGGTAGGGACCTATAAGCATCATGTTGGTGCTGGGTGCCTGAACCCGCCGAGCTGGGGACGAAGCACTCGGCAACGCTATCATCGCTCGCCAGACAACCACGTCCACGCTCGCGCGTTGTCCGTCCTGCCTTCTCCAGATTGCAGCCCAGTTAGAACGCTGGGCGATATGGCGGACCGTGGGGAATGAGCGACAGCGCGATTGAATTGGCGCCGCTTGCACCTTCGTCTGCCCGCCGCCAGCAGCGCAGTGCGAGAGGCGTGCATGTATGTCCCTCACTCGACTCGCTGGCCTGCCTGCCTGCCGCGGCCTCTCTTCCTCCAGAGCCCTTCCCCCTGCTTTGGCGCTATGTACATTCCATCTTAAGCTCGACAGGCACGGTCGGCGGGCGACGGAGCTGCTGCGCAGCAACCTTGGCGGTACATGGCGAACGGGCGTGCGGTCGAAGCCAGCGCCAGACAGCATCCGCTCCTCATCGACGGTGCAGTCGACACGTCTGCCGTCGTCCTTTCGCCAGACCGAAGACTGCGAGGCGCGACGTACTCTGTACCTCACCGGCGGCTCGTCACGCCCCAGGATTGGCCATCGCACCACTTGCGGACGCGCGCGCGGGCACTTCGACCGACGGGGCCACTGGCTTGCACGTCATCCTCTGTCTCCTCAGCACACTTCAGCACCACGAAGGATCGACGCATGCGCGGCGATAGCACGTCCACTGTGCAAATGCCCGACCAGCGCACGTCGACACATCCACGGCAGGTTTATTGGCCAAGTTTTGAATCATGACTGCCAAAGCCTAACGAACAGCTAGTGCCGCAAAGTACTGCTACGAAAATCACCTCGCTCCCAGCACCTGGACACGCCCGTCACACCCAACGTCGTGTGTACAGCCCGCCTCAACGCATTTGTCACGCTGCTAAACCTCTGCAAGTGGGAGCCGTCGTGGTCGCGGCTCCAGCCCCCTGATCGCAGCCAAAGTTCTCGAGCGATGCGTCGGACGTGCTACGCTGCTGAATGCGGCACGGCGCTGACTTGTGCCGTTGACTTGCATTCGCTGCTTGTACTTCGGCAATCCCAGGTGCTCCAATTTCAAGAGCCGAGCTCTACATGTGGCGATTCTGCCTCGTGGTCTCCTGCCCAGTGTCAACTAAATCACGTCGACGTCGCGCACCGTCGGCACCCTCGCAAACATGTGCTTCAGCAACATCATCACGTGGAAAAAGTGCGGCCACTTCGTGGTTCGACGAGAAATGTGCGAAGATGCCCTCGCGAGAACGCCGCCGCAGTTCTGCAACAACGCCTTTGCCCCAGTCTCGACGGACATAGATGAGTCAAACGGGGTACGTAGGCTATGAAACCCCCGCCCCTTCCCAAATAACGTATTGACCGCGACAGGTCTGTCCAGATCGTGCGAAGGTAAAACGGTTCCTTGCCAGTTACGTCCTGAAGACTGCTGACGATGGAGAAGCACCCTCCTGGACCTGGTCAACACTTCGTGTCGGCCTGGACTCTTCAGCTAGGCATTACGAGGACCAGCGGCGACGGGAACGCGTGGTATAGGTCGGGCCAGGGCCAAACGTGATGAGAAGGGGGGCTGTGTCCGCAAGTGACAGGTCGTGGGTAGGAGGAGTCTGATTGTGTTGACGCCGTGGCGACAAGGCGCGTCGATGTCACCGCAGCAGGTCCAACAGGAGCAACTCCTATCTTTGCGACAATGCTCGGTTGCCGCAAAGACTCGCCAACAAGGAAGCACCACGCATTCTTACCCTAAGGCGGTGGGACGCGCCATACTTGACAGAGCAGGTCAGATGCGGTCGTATCTGCTCTGCCGATGGGAGCAACGAAAAGCGCGGAACAGGTGGAGTGGACAAGGTATCGCACGACTGTACGAGCTTGAGCGCAAGATGTACGCGGGTGCAGATTGTTGCTTCTGGAATGTCTCCCAGCGTTCTACTTGACATGCGGCCTCCTTCGGACTCTGAAAAGAACTGAACTGATCTACCGCAGATATTTTCATTCTGCCCCTTCCAATCTTGCGATTGCACCGCCAACAGCACCCCTTCACCTCCATTGGCATCACTGACCTGCCCACCAGCGCCGTGTTGACGAGAGAGGGCCACCATATCCGGTACGTTATCGAAGCCTTGCACTCTGTGACAAGAATTGGACGCAGCACTTCGACGCTTCCAAGCATGATCTGCTGGTCTGCATTTCGGCCCGAATCCTTCGGGCTCGATGACTCGCTCGTTGCAACAACCGCTATGCTTCGAAGCTCTCGGGCAGCCACGATCGGGCGCTTGCGCGAGGCTTCACATCGCGCTTGAATGGCTTCGAGCGGCCCGGACACCACGATCGGAATGGCGCATCGCCATGACCATGCGCAAGCCATGCGCGTGCCCCGTGCAGAAGTGTCGACTGTTCAGAGAAGATCGCGTTGGATATTCGGCCGGACACCAGACAGACCGAGGCAGGAGTCCTGAAGCGTGTTGCGGCGCGGCACCTGCGATCCCGCACACACAGTTATGTGCTTGAAGTCGTCACGGACAATCACTTGCTCCGCTCAGAATGACGGACCTAAGGGCTCTCCGTGAAAGACGGTCCCCTGGACTCGGTTCAGCCTGAACATCCCGCGGCGGCAGCCTTAGCTCGACGCTTCGCTGGCTCACTACATCAACATTAGCTTGGTCGCAAGAGACACATGGATAACTTGTACAAGACTCACATCTTGCACTGCCGCTGGCCCTTCTTGCACTGCAGACAACCATCCGGGCCAGGTTCACACTTGATTTTCTTCTTTCTGCAGGTCACACACGCAACGGATAGCCTCTTGCGAAGGATCTTGCTTTGGGTGAGGTTGAGTGGGTCTTGGAATATATGCGTGGGAATCGAGTATCCGCCTTTGTACATGTGGCAGGAACCTCGGCCTGGAATGTACGCAATACCCTCATATGATGAGGCTGCTTGGTACACATATGTTGCTGGAGCCAGCTCCGATGTGCCGAAGAAGCCTGGTGGCAGCTCGTATGGTGATGTGGGTTGAGAGCGATGGGCCGGCTGCATGAGAGACGAAGAAGAGGCTTGCGATACCGTTGGACTTGTGCTCAGGGATGGTGTTGGACTAGGCAACGAGTCGTCTTGCGGTGAGCACAAGCTCTGTATCGAAATAGAACCTGGCTTCCCTCGTGCAGTCTGTTGAGGGCGGTGGTTGGGGATCGGAGAGAGTCTGCTGTTCTTGCGATCGAATTGACTGACGACAGAGTCGCGTCGATCGTCCACGAAGGCCTGCTTGTCCCCCAAGTCGGGGTTGATAAGGAGCTTGGATGCGAAGAGGTCGTTGAAGCCCGGGAGGCGTGGCGGCTGATTCGATCCGTCGTGAGCTCGAGACTCACTTGCACGACATGACTGTCCGTTGGCAATACGTTCCCTTTCGGCAGCCTGTTGTATGGCACGATCGTATTCCGACGTCTGATACGGCTCATAACTGCGTGAGCGGTATGTCGAATAGTGTTGCGACATGGTCAAACAATTCTTCAATGTCAATGTGATGAAGGGATGTTTGGAGTCGGCAGTGGAGGGTGGCACACGGGGTTCATGTATTCAGTCCCACGAGGATACATGCACGGCATGGCACTCATCAAACGGTACGGAGCACGCAACTGGTCACCAGCAGGCCAGGTGTGTTCCACCTCAGCCGGGTCCGCACCTGGCTCCTTTCGACAGCAGAGGGTCCACAACGCTGAAGAGGGAGGATCCACATCGCCAGCTCCGAACGCTAGCTCGTGTTACACCTGTGGTACGATCACCGCGCCTCCAGACTTGGCCTTTGGCGCGCAAATAACTCTCTTGCGGAGGCTCGGATGTGGAGTTTGGCTTTCTTCTCGCTTGTTGCAACAACGACACCCAACTGCCTGTCCAAACGAGATGGCACAACGGCATCATTTCGCCGAGGCGCCCAGGCACGAGCGAAGATGCTTTTGCTGGGCAGCTCCGCGACATCCGGCTCACAACTCTCACGCTACTCGGGCGATCTTCGAGCAGGTCCAGTGACAATGGGCAGAATGGAGAAGCACGCAGTCGGGCGAAGTTCAGCCGCATCGCAGTATCAAGCACATAAGGTTCACGGAAGCGACATGGCACGGCGATGATATCAAGATCTGTCCAACGATCGGGCGCACATCGTGACCTTGGCGTCAACCAGACGCCACAAGTCGATCGAACTTTGGGTCGCAAGGCGGAAGCTTAGAGAACGGGAAGGATTCTTGCCGTTCGGGGGACTCTCTTCACAGCTCCCCGCCCCCCCAAGGCGTCCGCCTGTACATTGCTACGCCTTCGCCATTGGCCTTACCAACCGGCGTTAGACTGGAGATCGCTGTCAGACAACGTTGCTGCCCCATGGTATGCGCATCAACTGCGCATCCATTCAGTCGGTACTTTTGAACGAGTAGGCGCTCAGAAGAACCAACCTCGCTGTCGCAAAAGATGCCTTCGTGGAATCAATAGTGTCTCGGAGAGCCCACGGGTCGCTGCCATCGAGGTGGAGGTCAATGGCTATCATCATCCATCCCTCACATCTGAGACACGATTCGAGCTCTGAAAGCTTCGGCACCGAGTACGTACCTTTCGCCTGGTGACACAGTGATACTTACCCGCCTCCCTTCTTCTTGTGGTGAACTCCATCGTCTGCAGGATGGTCAGGGCAAGGGCACAGGAACTAGGAGGTACTGCGCGGCGTCATCAAATCCCGAAAGGAGCTCGTCAGCCGGCTGGTACTCGCGTGAACGTCGGCGCCATAACATTGATCCTTCTGTTTATCCCTGCGCGAATCAAGGCTCCTCTTCGCGGATGCCTCTCGCTCGAAAGTGACAACAACGTCTCAACAAAGGCATCAAGTTCTATGCGCGCGTGTAGGCAGACCCAGCAAGCTTTGCAGCAAACATGCTGTTGGGGAGGTATATTTTCTCGTCATCTGCAGATGAGAGGTCCTTCCACATCTCATCGATAGTAGAAGTCACATCGATTGCAACATGGCGACAAACAAGCCCAAGATCGTCGGGCTCTACGGCGTTCCTGGTAGCGGCAAGACCTACTTGAAGGGTGAACTCAAATTTTCATTGGACGAGAATCAATATCCCTTCTACGACGGCTCCGAAATCCTCGCACTTGTTACTGATGGCAGCTTAGACTCATTCAAAGCAATGACCAGAACGGGAGAAGTCTCGTCTACGCGAAGCCGCCATCAGAAGGATAGCGTCGCAATGTGCTCAAAGTGGAAAATCAGGCGTCGTTACCGGACATCTGATGTTTTGGGCAGAGGCGGAGGCCGAACCAACCTCGACTGATACACCAGCTGACCTTGAGACGTACACTCACATTGTGTATCTTGACGTCTCGGCTGAGCGTGTTTGTAAGCAGCGACGCGGGCATGCGTGCCGCAAAGATCGAGCTGATGATTCAGTCAAGCATATCAAGGAACACATGCAGCGCGAGATGACCAAATTACGTGAATTGTGCGTTGCCAATGGCATCTTTTTCACCAGCGTGCAAGAGCCTCGCAGCGCTTCAGATGAGCAATCATTCTCTCTGCAACCAGATGTGGCGCGCCTGCTGACCGACTGCGTCGCTGTTCCGAGAGAAGAGATCAAGTATGTCAATACCTCGCGAGCTCTTTCCATACTTGACGAGCAACTCCGGGCAGCTTACGCCACTGCAACAACATTGCTATACCCATGTCATTGCAATCGGAGACAGCCCGCTCGATATCAAAATGTTGCAAGAAGTAGATCAAAGTCTCGTACAGTAGTCGTTGGTCCTCCAAGCTTGCGCAGCAGATCAATGGAGGCGGTTCTGACCTCCGACATTGCAGCAGAAAAGCTACGACGCGATTTCACCCGGGCGCTTCTCCCAAACAGCAGCGACAAGCTGCAAATTCCTGCTTTTCAAGTCGGTACGCTTGCCCAACTCCATCTCTCGACTTCTCAACATTGGAGCATCGGAGTCCGCAACGCTGGCGATAAGAACGCGGTCAAACTTCTGATGTCTGCAACACGCGACACGAAAGTATCTGGCCGTGCTCTCCAAGCAGCTGATTGCAAAATTGGTCGGTACCTGCCAGACCTCATCGGCCTAGAATCATTCAAAATGTCTCACGTACAAGGCGGCTACACGGCCGGCCATCGTCTTCAAAACGAGAAACAAACGACCATCATCGCTCTGATGCGCGGCGGTGAACCCATGGCATTCGTTGTGCACGATACCCTGCCCTCCCACAAGCCAAATTCTTACATGCCTTACAACCGTTAGATAACAAAGTTGGTCATTTTCAGGGCCAGGAGAATGCCATTGTAGTGGACAGTGTGATCAACAGCGGAAAGAGCATCGCCGACCACATCAACCATATCCGGACCTTCAACCTCGCAGCGCGCATTGTCATAATCGCCGGTGTGGGTCAGGAGCAAGCGATCCAGAAGGAAACAGGCGGCTTATCGAAAGCACTGTTGGGGTACGGTAGATTGTCGATCGTTGTGCTCCGTACCTCTACGAAACAAACACACTTGGCCGTGGCGGCACGGATACCGGTAACCGTTTGTTCAATATCACCGACTTGGATCGATGAGAAAAGGGAACAGGACGTTTGACGTTTTTCGGTGTACATTGCGCCGTGCGCGCGCGAAACTCGCGAGAGGAAAGGAAAGGAAAGGGTTTTCGGGGCCGTTACTTCTCCGCGCGACAAAGTTTGGGTTAGACTGCGACACGGCTCGTCTATGTGCAGATGGCTCGGGATATGCACTTTGCGTTTGTGGCTTGAGACGTACCAAAGGTAGAGTTCACGACATAGAGAGCCAAGCTGGCCCAACCATTAAAAGGTCCTGCCGCTTAGGAGGCTAAGCGGGAGTGAGCTGACTACGGCTCTGGGAATGTACTCTGTAGGATGTACTGCACCGTTTGTAGCAGTTGTGGTCGCTTACTCTGCTGATGTGAGCGATCTTGCTTTCTACAGTAAGTACAGATCCTTTCTTCACGGCTCATAATGTCGGCTTCATCCGCTCCGCTTCAGAGATCTTCATTGTTCTATCTTTTCGTCCTCTGCATGTGTTACTGATGAATTTACGACTGGCGATGTTCTAACAGCAGTCCCAGCCTCTCTGGTCAACGTGAGAAAGTCACGTTGGCTAACGATTGGGTCCAGAGCCATCGTTGGGTTTCCTTCCATCAAGAATAACACGATCGCATCGTCTCCAGGAGCCTGGACAGCACATCGGAGCTTCGTCCGCATACACCTATGGCATATCAGGAAGGCTTTGCGCAAATATGAGGCTCTCAGGGACTACTGCGCCCCCAAAAGCACCGAAGGGACTTCGAGGTAGAACCGGCAGTGACAAATCCCCCGTCCTCCAAAGAACCTACTTCACGGTCCTTGCTCCGACTCCGTCTGCTCTTTGACTTCATGCGACGTTGTCTCCTCCTTCTCCCGTCCCGCTCTCTCTTCCCTCTGCCGCTTCTTCACTTTCTCTGGCTTCTTAGCGCTGAGGGGTCCATCCGAATGCTTATTCTTCAGCCAGATAATATCAGCGCGGAAAAACCGGGTAAGCGAGCAACATTTCTTACTTTCCACATGCCGCCGTAGCGATAGAAAGGGTATTCTTTTTCAAATCCTCGAGCGTCTTCTTGTCCTCCAGAAACACTTCTCCAGCACTCACCGGGACAGACCATGTGCCATTTTCGAGACTCGTCAATTTGGCAGCGGACAAGGACTGATCGAGACGTGCCGCAGAGAGTGCAAGGTTTGTCATGGCTGTCGGCCATGACGGCTGTTTCGAGGGTCGTGATAAGTTTGATGTTGAAGGAAGGACATCGAATGTTGTTGCTCATCTCTCTACGTTGATTCGCGATGACGTTGTTGACTTGTGCTTGCGTAGATTGAGGACTGCACGGGATGCATTGTACATTCACAATGGCCACGACAATACAAGCGTGGTACCCTTTGGTAAGTTCCCTGCTGTTGTTCGATAAGCAGTTTCTTATCGCCTCTCTGTAGGCCAGGGCTAGACTTGCACTGTTCGAGATTCTCCTTGTCTCAGCTTGTTCCCAGCGTACCGGAGGCTGGCATATCAGCAGGGATTGGCCTTTCAGTCTTCTTCGATTTTGGCTCAGCTGGCTCTTCTGCTTCAAGCACTTGTACAACGTCTAAGTTTGGCCACTCGTGCCTAAGCTGTTCTGCGATGAATCGTATGCCCCATTCTTCGCAGGCTCGGTGCCCGACACGAAATGCTGGCATGTTGACTTCCGCGATTGCTGCGAGGCCATAGTCGCGCGCAGCTCCGGTCAGATACAAAACCGAGCTTCCATCTGCTTCAGATCCAATCCAGTCCTTTGCTCGCGCAGCTTCGAGAACCCGTTGTATTTCCTCGGCATGGAAAGCATTCATGATGGCTACTATGCACACAGGTGCTGCTACGCCGGTCTCGAGAGCGCCTGCATCGCTGGTCTCCGCCTGGTATAGCTCTCCAGCTCCATTGAATTCATCCTTGAGCAGTTGAGACAAGATTTGAGCTGGCAAAGGCTGCTGAAGTCTGGCCACCAGGCCAATTTTCCGATCGGGATTGTCCTTGTAGCCCTGTATACATACGGCTTCTCTCAAGTCCAAGTTGAGTCTGCTAGCAAGTGAGGCATTCCAGCCCACGGTCAAATGTTCGTCGAAAGAGGCATGGCTCGCAAGCACAAGTGAGCCTCGTCTTAGTGCTCTGCGCTCAAGGTTCCAAGGCCTGTGCAGAAAGCACACTGGTGCTGAGGTCCATAGTGGGTCGTTGTTCGCGGTATAGAAACCAGCTGTCGGTGTGATGCTCAGCACAACAGTTGTTGTATTCCGGAGAGATGGGTTGTAAGCGGGATGCCGCGGACTGTGCCACAGAAAGGGAACCTCCCTAGCATTCGCTGAAGGAGGAAGAAGTCTTTGAAAGAAGGCTGTGATCTCTGCGTGTGTCGGTGCTGGAGATGGCATTCTCGTCGGCCGCATCGTCCTTGGCTACATGTCTCCAAATATGCACCTTTGTGCACGGCCAGAGGAGGTGCGGTCAGGCTGGATAACGTCATTATTTCGCAATAGATACTTTCCACGCTTTGCAGTCTGCTTTGCATCCAGTCCGCGAATAGGTACGACATTGTTTCCAACTTGACTAGGACTTCATGTTGAGAGTGATGCACAAGCAGAATGTTCCTTGTTGAAGTCGGAAGACGTTGGAATGGTCTTTTGTCCACGTTGGAGCAACGGACTGCCATAGCATTAGTCAGCTTACCGAGGCCTCCTCTGCTTGTGGCATCAAATCGCCTCGCGGTGGAGGATCGCACCTTCATCAGCTTACCAAGAGATATCATCAATGAGAGCATGTCCGCGATCTAGACGCGCATACTCATAGGTGAAGACCTCGAATGTTGATCACCGATTAGTGAACAAATTTGTGGCATACCGCGGACGATAGCGCCATATAAACCCCACCCTTGCCCAAGACCTGCTATCACATCCCAATACTCTCAAATTATTGTCATCGAACAATGTCTTCACAAAAGCTAGCCATCATCGCAGGTGTCGGTAGCGGCAATGGATCAGCCGTCGCTCGTCGCTTCGGCAAAGAATATACCGTCGTTCTGCTCGCTCGTAAAGCAGAGAGCTATGGACCAGTGGAGCAGGAAATTATCAAGAGCGGCGGGAAAGCTTTGGGCATCAGTACTGATCTATCGAAGCAAGATAGTGTGAAGGCAGCTTTCGCCAAGATCGAACAGGAGTTTCCCAACGTTCCTACCCAAGTCGCAGTCTTCAATGCATCAGGCAGGTTCATTCGGAAACCATTGCTAGATATTAGCATGGAAGATTTGGATGGCGGATTGAACGTCAGCGTGTAAGTTGTTCGTACTGTGGAATGCGTGTATACTCTCTGACATCTCTTTCACAGCAAAGGTGCGTTATCCTTTGCGCAGAGCGCCCTTCCTCTCCTGCTCAAGCATGCAGAAAGTAATCCCCAGACGCCACCAAGCCTTTTCTTCACAGGTTCGACTGCTGCTGTCAAGGCGAATCCCGGATCACTGGTCATGTGTGTGCCTCGACATGGCTTGCGAGCACTCTCCATTTCTGCTGCCAAGGAGTTCGGGCCCAAGGGCATTCATGTGGTGCATGCTATCGTTGATGGCGCAATTGATACGCCGTGGGGCAAGGACTTTCTGAAAGACAAGAAGCCTGAGGAGACTATCGATCCAGAAGCGATTGCGCAGACGTACTGGGACCTTCATCTTCAAAGTCGAAGGTGCTTTACGAACGAGATCGATATTCGACCCATGATGGAGAAGTGGTGAGCTGTAAACATTCGTATAAATTGTCGGACGGTACAATTACAGATCTTATACAAATTACAAACAGCTGCAGAAATTAGTGTCTATATGGGTATTCGTGGTCGCTGAACGCTCGAATCCGTCGTAACATCGTTGGAATAGTCGTCAAGATTTAGTGCAAAGGTTCGGTGCTTTGTCTGTGCTGGCCTCCCTCACTTCCAGATTGTCCCTGTTCTGCGCGATTCTGCTTCACGGCGTCTTGATCGGCGTGTTTCGCAGGATCGAAGACGTAAATTGGGAACTCCAGTCCTACAGTCCTCTTCACAATGACCGGAAGATTGCTCCAGATGGCCGGTGGCATAGGGAATAAGATGCTGGTCTCTTGCAAGTACTTCTCGTAGTCGTGCCAGCCAGTACCCTTCTCGTAGCGTTTCTTAGCTCCAGGTCGTTCCTGCACATCCGCATTAGCAGTTAATTCGACTTGCGCTGGGGGCTATTTGATTACCTGAAGCGTCAAGCCGCTCACGAACAGAAGTAGTGTCGTGAGGAAGATGAAGCCTACGATGGAGGCGTACAAGGCCGCGTACGCGCCCGAGCCAGATGGTACAGTACCGTACGATGCAGGCGTGATGGCAATAACGTAAATCGCTGGTGAATGTTAGAGTGTATCATTACCGGTGAGACTGGCATGCAACATACCGAGCTGAACCATGATCTCTCCAAAATAATTTGGATGTCTCGAATATTTCCAGAAGCCCTTGTTGTTCACTGCACCGGGCTGACTTCCTGCACCCTGCTTGAAGCGATACTTTTGAATATCACTCAGCGCCTCGAGGCCGAAATGTAGCGCAAACCAGATTATGGCAAAGATGTCGGTGCCCTTGCCAAAGCTAGGTTGTCGATACTGCAACACATTGGGGCTGTTCAGGATGACCACTGGCATGGAGACTGTCCAGACCCAGAACATCTGAAATACCCAGAAGCCGAGGAATGGAAAGAATTTGTCTCGCTTGTCGTCAAATCTGTCGTCCTTGCCAGTCTTCAAGATACGGAAAAGGAGGAATCCGGACAGACGAGCTGCCCATAGCATCAACATCATAGATGTGATGATTTGACGCGCATTTGTGGTCCCAGAAAGTGCCAGTGTTAAGATCCCGAGCAGGACGAAATTGGTACCGCCCATGAAATCTGTGAGCTTGTCGAACTTGAAGGTGAAAGCAAACGCGAAGCCAATCAACTGATAGGCGACTGTGACCAGGAGGGTGATCGCCAGGTAGTAGTCGTCCAGCACGTGGACTGGGTCGTGAGTAGGCATCTTGACCAAATGCGTAGAGAGTCACCCCTGCTGTGCAGCTCCAAAGAAAGGCGTTGTTATGTTCCGGGATGTTGAAAGATGCGGCTCTCGAGCAGTGTTATAGACATGCGAGGCGCAAGCCTTCCACAATGACGCTTACTTCCTTCGCGCCCAGCAGTGCACGGGGTTTTAATGCCCCGTTGCGCGCGAAAGGCCAAAATGCGCCGCATGTGATGAAGAGACAAACCACGTCATGGATCCTGTAAGCAGACCGCATCGCGAAGATCGACGCTAAATTTCGGGTTCGCATAAGCGCACGGAACAGGCTTAGCGTCGTCATGACTCGCGTTCCCAGTCCTTCTCTCTCTTGTCGCGTGCTCGCTCCTGCAGTCAATCACAACCATCAAAGGCATCTAACGCACAGCTGGCGCACTGCAGAAGTCGAAGTGGTCGCTTGCACCAATGGCAGATGGGGACAATGATGACAGGCGGCAGCAGCCACGGAGCAAGCTGAGAAAGAATGAAAAATCTCGCGCTTCAAAGGCGCGCAGCAAGTTCAGAAAATCACTGCCACAAATCACCGAGGTATACTTGGCGCTTTCACAATAGGACAGAGAGGTAAGTACTGACTACATGTAAGGACAATCTCCTTCATTTTCAGCTCATGCATTTCGGCGATGACACGAAACCCAATGAGTGGTTTGTAAATGCACAAAAGGCACTGAACTTTGAGCCAGAGTACGACGAGCCAGACGATGGGCTGGGCTACTACGACGATGGCGTCAAGCGAACGCTCACAGACGAGCAAATTGCTGTGTTCCGACGTACAGAACTCTGGCAGATGAAGCGCGCCCAGGAATTGCAGCAACAAGAAGAACGTGAAGCAAAGGCAGCCATCGCCGAGCAAGACGGGAGAGCCGCGTCGCCCGTTTCAGACGTTTCCAGCCTGGAAGACGAATTGCTTGCATTTGCAACTGCTCAGCGCAAGGAGTCCCGAC
The DNA here is from genome assembly GCF_019650295.1 of Cercospora kikuchii. NCBI lineage: Eukaryota > Fungi > Ascomycota > Dothideomycetes > Mycosphaerellales > Mycosphaerellaceae > Cercospora > Cercospora kikuchii. The sequence continues at coordinate 1,190,665 of NW_025408585.1, read as the reverse complement.
CCACGCTCGCGCCACCTTCACCCAAGCAACGCCAGCATTCACAGAGCGGGCGCAGTGAAGCAACTTCGAGTTCTACTGGATCCAGAAAACGCAAACGAACGCGGAATGTCCCGTACGACCAGCGACATAAGCGGAAGTGGGAAGGCTACATCAACAACAGAGACCCGATCGAAGGATCCGTCACTCATCGTCGCTTAGCTCGAGAGATGGACGACCAACAAAACGAGACTATTGAGATGGATTATTGAAGACATCCGGATCACTTCTTGGACTCATCTCCGTCAGCTTGAGGCCATACCTTGCAGTTGTGTCTGCTACTGAGGCGTCCAGCAACTCTGTGCGGCTCACAAGGTAAGAATTCTGTTCATGCTCACACCCACTTCTTCACATTTCACATGATGAAACAAACAGTCATCCTTAGACGGAAAGCTGGACAGATGACTGCTCCTGGATTTGGCTCCCGCACTTATCCGCTGTAGCTCTTGGATTCGCTACTGTCGACAGTCTAATCTTCTCTCTGACTCAGCACCCCATCACGACGCGTCTCGGTATCAATTTGTGAAATTCTGCTAACGATACTGTTGTTAGATGCCTGCAGCATGGGCTTGGGTTGTGACACACGCAGGTCTCGAACAATCTCCAAGCACCCTCGGGCCTATCTCTTCTTCGTCGCCAGAATTCCAGTCACAGGAACAAGGCACTCTACTCTGCGATCTTGCAGTTCATCCTCCAATTGCTTCCACAAGGCCGCTATCTCGTCTGACTCTTCGAATGGGATGACAGAGTATAGTAATCTTCGAAGCTCCGATACCCCAGCTTGGACTTTCCAGTCCTCAGTGTCGACATCGGTTATCAATATATCATTCTTCCCGCACCCCGACTCCAAGGGATCCGAAACATTCGTGGCTAAGTAAGCAACAGGCCAGTCGTCCTTCGACCCGCTTCTGAACCTCACCGCACCAGGCTGGAAGATGGACTCCGGAAGTGGCAAATGGTCGTAACCACATACGACCTTTTTGTACCAGAGCGTCTCATACACGCTGTCGTGCCCTTGTCGCAGTGCGGAATTATGACACACGGCGTTCCAGAGCTGATTCCATACCTGTCGGGCGTTTTGGTCAAGCACGAGTACTTGACAGAACGCGAGCACTGCGAATGTGCCCCCAGGCTTCAGTTGATAGTCCACTGCCCGCAGTATAGCATCCGTGTCGACGAAGTGAATGAAGTTGATGGCCAAAACGAGATCAACGCTTGCTTTCTGCAGACCCATGCCTGCCGGATCTTCGGAATTGCCAATGCGGAACTCGACGTTGGGCAAATCGGCATGCCTCTCCTTTCCGAGCGCGACATGTGCTGCTCCCAGGTCCGAAGCTACGACTTTCTCAAACTTTTCCGCAATGCGTCTGGTGTGCACGCCCGATCCAGCACCAGGCTCGTGGCAAAGACCAAAACACCCGCCCTTATCGGCATGATACTTCCAGATACGCTGGAGTGTGGCCTCTGCAAGGTTCGGACGTCCTTGGAGATATTTCTCAGTCCAGAAGTCCCTATCGATCCCATCTTCTTCGCTGAAATGTTGCTTGATCCTGTGTCAGACACGGCCCAATAATCAGTGTATTTGGATACTCCGATAAGGAAGCGTATGAGACGCTGACCATGAGTCGGAGCTAGGAAGCCATTGCTCTTATACGTGATAATCATCACCTCGAACTGCAGACCGATGCTCGGCCTCACAACGTGCCAGGGCTTGCTGTTCCCATGTTGTGTGTTACTTCCCCCTGGCGGACTGTGAGCGTGACACCCTCGAGATGGGGCTCACCGTGCAGCTGAGTTTTGTCGAAAAGTCTATCGAGCCGCATAGCCGTTCCAGTTGAACAATATCACACGCACGCTGTGAAACGATTGAGTGTGCGGGTGACAGATGAACGGCGTGGCACCCTGGTGAGGAATTGTTGGCTAGGGTTGAAGCTTTCTGACAGCTTTTGCTTTCTGTACTCGGACATATCTAGCAGGTCTGAGAGAACCTGACATGTAGTTCCACAACATTGACAATGTTTTTCGAAAGATTTTGTTTTGATAATACGTCCATTATGTATGTATTGACACCTTTATGCTTGCTCATCTACATGACCGCGAGTGCTCGTCCTCAAAAAACGAAACGTCCAAAGGCAACCATTGGAGGACCCCTGTGCAGCTCACTCAACTTCAACGAGCGACGGCATCCGACCAGGGTAGCTTCACACAGCTGTTCGCAGATGGTTGCTGTCGGCGACCGTTTACCCGAAGCATGTCCAATCCACGAGAGCACGCTCTCGACTTTTGCGTAGCATATCTTGTTGACTGAGTAAGAGCAAGAAGTGGCATGTGGAGCCCTCAAGTTGCCATACCTGCGACGATTGGCCCCATAGCTGTATTCCAGCTCCAATCAACGCAGCAGCGGAAACGAGCGCTCCCTCTGTGGTCTCAGGTCCACGGTTTGCACCACTCAATCTGCAAATTTAACGAGCTTTTCAAGCGGCAGGATCCTTCCAGGCTTAGGGCGATTGACCTGAATTTTGTAGATCGAATAACCCCGTGAAGCGTTCTTCGGAATATCACAGCCCTTCTTCTGCTCCAGAAACTGGCGTACAATGGTTCGGAATGCCTGGTCTGTAAGCCGCGTAATTTCCTCTCCAGAAACCGACAGCATATGCTCCCTAACTTGTTCAATTGCCCGGCTGCTGACCTCCTCCAGAAAATATCGCGGATGATTCCCGTCCCGCTTGTGCAGAGCAACGGATCCCAAGTACTCTCGTGAAACTTCTTTTGTACCACCTGCGTAGTACAAGGCTGATCTGATCCGCATGTTCGTTCTTAGCATCTCAACTTGTTCCGTCTCAGGGACTATATGCAGGATGTATGTAAATCTGGATTCGATCGGGTTTTCGAGAACCAGGATTGTGGACGGGTATGTTCGGCGCCGTGTAATTTTGAAGAAGTTTGCTAATGTCGACAACATGTCTGCGGCAGGGAAGTGATGATGGTTGCTTTGCTTTCTCCTTGTTGATGGGCGAGCGCTGTGGTTCTGCGATCCAGCTGTGTTGGGAAAAGCTTCCGACTGCAAGTAGATTATATACTGGGCCAGACAGCATTCACAATTATTACTGTAAGGCCACTTCTGCGAAAGAAAATGGTAGAGCTACCCGTAAGTTTTGCATGAGATTAATTAATTCCAAGCGCCCTGCTGAATGATCCGTATTCTGCGGCCTCAGCGAACCGAGCTCACCTCAAATCTACCCCGAAGGACAAATATCAACCTCTCCAAAGCGATCGAGCTTATGGACAGCCTTGTGTCGTTGCGACTCAACGCCAGACCTCTACTTCGACATCTATACTTCCAAAAGAAGCACTGCAAGCCCAGCCTGGAAATTGCGCCATAGGTAGTATCGACACGCGATCTCCGTTTCGAAGACCACTGGCCCACTCCTGCAGCTGCGGATTGGTCTCGGTGTCCGTTTCGTGTGTCTGCCAATCCTTAGCAGCGACTTCATTGTACGCCCAGGTCAGATAGCAATCGGAAAATTCTTCGCGTCTCCTGCCGTTCGTGGGTGAGCCTCTCCTCGCAACATCGAACCAGCTCCAACTCCCGCTTCCATCACCTCCCCAACCTTGATCCCTTCCTTTGACCTTCAAATGTACAGCCCGTACTCGTCCGCCGTGTGTGGAATCTGAGCTGGTTGTGTCAACCATGGGCGAGATGTATTTCAAAGATCTCGTCTCGACGTATGCCGCCCTGAGAGAAGGCTGAGAGCCATGACTTCGAGTCATCTCTTCTGTGTTGTAGTGTGCTTCGAAATGTATGCAATCGTAGTCGCCGTGCCAGAGAATCATCTTCACCAGTTCGTCCGGCAGCGGGGATGGCGATGCCTTTTGCAAGTATAGCACGGTACGAGAGACATCCTCAGTGGTTTCTGGGTAGTATCCTGTCCTGTGCATGCTCATTGTCTCTGGGTCTAGACTGGCGATCTCTGAGATCGCTTGTTTGAGAGCAGACCAGAGCTGAGACGGTGTCCTCATTCGATGGCAGGTCTTTTCAATTCACCGATTTCGCAAGGGCTTATGACGCGTGGGTGGTTCTTCTCGGGGTATTTTGGAATGACCATGCAGCAAGTCTGATGAGGATGGCCTGGAAGATGATGGAGATCTCGAAGCAGCAACTTGAAGGCAAGCTGGCTGGCTGGCGGAGACGAACGTCATGCGGGGGCGGAACGACCATTGATCCGCTCCGGTGGCCATTGCTTTCCTCTGCTCTGCAGCTTCGTCGTGCCCATCTTGCTATTTCTACTGACCGAAGCACTCGCACTTTTGACCGAATGTGTATCGCGTGGAATGTACTTTCCATCGGACTCAATGGGACCAGAGCGACATATCGTTGGAATGCGGTCCAACTTCTGGGGCCAGAGGCTCACAAGTCATCGTCGTGCTAGGCATGCAAAACATCTGCAGCACTCGAGGGCTGCAGATCCATGATGGATTCCGCTGTTAATGTGTGCACTTATTAGAAGGAATCAGCGGTCCCGCTACAACATCGAAACATCGTCCGCGGCCGGGAAATACATGGCGGTCAGACACGTGGACTGCAGAAATGGGACCACCTTTATCCTCACGCGTGCTGGGCACAACTCCCGTCAGCTCAAAACAGCGAAAGTCCGCCTGTAGGTGAATATTAGGCCGCAGATTTTCTACTGCTCCCTCGTGGCGACGTGTCCTGCAGGAATTTCGACTCGAAGAGGCATCGCCTTTGCTTCCATACTGCGATATGACCACCTGGATCTCGTAACCTATCACCCTATCTCACAGCCGCGATTCTCTTGGAGCTCCGAATGCCACTTGTGTTCCCAACACTGCCTGTGGCCAGGGTACTCCTTCTCGGATTGGCGCACAAATCGCGCGTTGCAAAGCGGCTTTCACATGCGACGCCAAGCCAATGTCACTGCTGCTTGGCGATAGGTCAATTATGGCAGGCTTGTTCTGCAAGGCTTGTTCTACCACAGGGCCAGCTAACACGAATATGTCGTGCAAACGTGTACGCCCACGTGCTGAGCACATGCCTCAATCTCGTGTCGAGATTTCGGCGCGAAGCTGAATCCAAAAACGGCTGTCGTCCGGTGGGCAGTAGGATATCAATATCCAGTCTGCTGGCTTTGCACAGGCAGGTAGTCTGTTGTATCTCGAATCTTTTTCGTCCGTGACAGCGATGTCTGGGCAGTCCGTCGGTGAAACAAATGCAGTTCCAGCGCCAGCAAGGCGCGGCAAAGAGAAACCTGGCGTTGTCATCGCCGACACAGAAGCGCTCCCAGACGATGTTGACCTGAAGATTCGTGATAGCGATATCAGACAGCGGCAAGTACGGACCTGTGCGAGCATGTCGCGAGCTCGAAGAAGCATCGAGCTCGTCGTACGACTTGGGCTGATTCAACCACCAGGTCTTCAAAGGATGGACACTTCTGTTCCTAGCCTACCAAGCAACCGGGGTCATCTACGGTGACATTGGGACATCGCCGCTTTACGTCTACTCCTCGACCTTCTCTTCCCCACCCACCCGAACGGATGTGCTAGGCGTGCTTTCATTCATCATCTGGTCGCTGACATTAATCGTGACTCTGAAGTACGTCTTGATCGTGCTCCGGGCCGACGACAATGGGGAAGGCGGGACGTTCGCCATATACACCCTTCTGTCTCGATACAGTGACATTATGAAACGGGATCCGAGGGTCTACCAGCTCGCCAAAACAGAGCGTCACAAGAGCGAAGACCTACATGTGCACAACGAGAAGATTAGGTCCTGGTTGGAGAAGAGCAGGGTGGCTCACGCAATCTTGAAATTGCTGGCAGTCTTTGGTGTGAGCCTTGTCCTGGCTGACGGTGTCCTGACTCCTGCGCAATCTGTATTGGGAGCCATTCAGGGCATCAAAGTTGTAGACGATGGCATCAAGACACCTACCATTGTGGGAGTCAGCTGCGCCATACTGGTAGTACTGTTCTTGGTCCAGCCGCTCGGAGTCCATCGCGTGTCTTCCGCGTTTGCTCCAATCGTCATCATTTGGCTACTGTTCAACGGCTGCTTCGGAATCTACAACCTAGCTCAACATGATGCAGGAGTCCTGAAGGCATTTTCGCCATACTTTGCTGGAGCCTGGCTTATGCGCACCAAGACTGAAGGCTGGAAAAGTCTCGGCGGTATACTCCTCTGCTTCACTGGAGTGGAATGCTTGTTTGCAGATATGGGTGCGTTCAGTCGACGAGCCATACAGCTGTCTTGGCTTTGCTTCGCGTACCCATGCCTGCTGCTTGCGTACATCGGACAGGCGGCTTATCTCGCAGAGTCGCCAGAGGCTTACAGTAATCCGTTCTTCAATACTGTGCCTCCCGGACTTTTCTGGCCATCGCTGGTTCTCGCTATACTGGCTGCGATTGTGGCCTCTCAAGCAACCATTACAGCTTGCTTCCAACTCTTGGCTCAAATCATGAATTCGAGCTACTTCCCGCAAATCCAAATGCACTACACAAGCACGAAGCACCATGGCCAAGTCTACATACCAATCGCCAACTGGGTGCTCATGGTGGGCTGTGTCATCGTCACCGCCGTATACAATAATGTGAGTATCGTTGAAGCCCACTCATGCAGCCAGATCCATGCTGATGACTCGTTAGACTACGAAATTGGGACATGCATACGGAGTGTGTGTTATCTTGGTGACATTCATCACTACCAACCTCGTCGCCCTGGTCGCTGTCATCGTATGGCGCGTCCATCCGGCCATTGCGTTTTTGATCTGGCTGCCTCTAATCACCTTTGATGGGCTTTTCTTATCTGCATCACTGGTCAAGGTGCCTGACGGAGCCTGGTTCACCCTGATGCTTGCTGCTTGTCTCGCAGCGTTTTTCGGACTCTGGACATACGGCAAAGAAACGCAGTGGACATGCGAGGCAAAGGACAAGATCTCCCTGAACTCACTGGTCGCCACTACTCCAAATGGAGGGCAGAAGCTGTCAGAGAAATACGGCGGCAGTGAGCTATTCAGAATCGACGGCCTCGCAATATTCCTAGACAAGTCTGGCGTCTTCACTCCGAAGGTTTATGAGCAGTGGCTTAGGAAGTTTCGTGCTCAGATGGACACAGTTGTTTTCATGCATTTGCGCGCACTGAGCGTGCCTCACGTCTCAGAAGAGGACCGCTTCGAGGTCTCCGAGACCAGTGTCAAGGACGTCTACCGATTGATCATTCGCAAAGGCTACTGTGACCACGTCATAACGCCTGATTTGGCTCTACTTGTTTGTCGAGAAGTACGCTCCCTCATCGTCCGGCAGGGCCTGGATGATCCTACAACCTCTGAGCGAGTCAATCGCTTGGAAGCGGCATTTGCAGCTCAAACCTTATACCTGGTCGGCAAACAGCAAATGCGAATCTCTCATTCGTACAACTTCTTCAAGCGTGCGATGCTGGAGATTTTCCTCTGGACCCGCGAGAATTCGAGGAGTAAATTTGAGAAACTGAACGTTCCTGCAGAGAAGGTTGTCGAAGTGGGCTTCGTGGGGGAGTTATAGGAGCACAGTTGAGCAACAATACTGCGGAGGGTGTCGCGCAGAGAGCAGAAATATGATAAAGCACATCTAGAGGCTCTTTCTCAAAGAAATGAGAAGGCCAACTTACGATTGAAAATGTCTAAGATAGAAACTTAGCCTTGACGAAGCAAAAAATGGATCATGGCGATCACTGCACGAAATCCAAAGTGAAGTGCACCGGACTTCCAGCTCTACAGGATACCTACGATCAAAGCATCTGGTCAGCGATACAGTGAAGTTAAGCCGGTTGTGACCGAGGATTTTATCCGTGCCAAGCCATATCTTATCTCCGGTCTCGGTCTGGATGTCAGCGTTGGCCGAAGGGCGCAACACGAATATGTCCGAACATCCACCGAGCTACGTCGTTGCTGGCGAGCATCAAGCTGAGAGTGAGAGTCATTTCTACAGCAGAATAATCAAAGTGAGCACTTCGATTCGAGTTCAACAAAATGACTTCCGAACATCCCAATGGCACAACAGAATGGCTTCGCCAGGATCCCCCGAAACTTCCGCCAGGATACGACAAGCATCATATCGTCTTCCTGGAAGCAGTGCACGTGCCATTGGCTGAATTGCCCTTCGAATTCACGATTGACAGGTACCTCAAGACCGAACCAAGTCAAATCGCAGAGAGGATCAAGCCAGCCACAATAGTCATCTCCAATGTCATCAATGTCAAGCCTTCGGACATGGACAATGCGCCCAACTTGCAACTTCTGGCAGTCATGGCTACCGGAATGGGTTGGGTAGACAAGGAATATTGTGCCAAACGAGGTATCTCCGTGGTAAATGCTCCAAGTGCCAATATCGATGCTGTCTCTGAACACTTCCTCGCACTATATCTGGCTACTCGGAAGCGAATAGGAGTCTTTGACCAACACGTGAAAACTTCTGACGAATGGCAACGAACCAACTCTTTGGTAAAAACGGTCTTTCCTGATGGGCCACCGCTGGGGGCGAGCCAAGAAACACTCGGAATCATGGGCTACGGAGCTCTGGGGAAGAACATCCAGCGGCTTGCTAAGGCGATCGGCTTCAAAGAGATTCTCATTGCTGAGCGAAGAGGCGTATCGCAGGCCAGAGAAGGTCGGACTCCTTTCGAAGAGGTCATCAAGCGAAGCTCGACAATTGTGTTGGTATTGCCACGTGAGCCGGACACTGTCAATCTTATTGATGAAGCAGAATTGAAAGCCATGCGGAAAGAAGCCATTGTGATCAACATCGCGCGAGGAGGCATCGTGAATGAAGCAGCTCTTGCCAAAGCCTTGAGGGAACGATGGATCTTTGGAGCTGCGGCCGATGTCCTCGACACTGAACCTGGAGGACCGGGCTCAACTCCGTTGTTGCCGGACTTGAGCAAAGGGGAGGAGCCTGTACCGAACCTGCTCATCACTCCGCACACCGCTTGGGTCGCACAGCCTACACTAAGCAATCTGCGGGCAATCAATCGGGATGGAATGACTGCGTATGTGGAAGGCAGGATGTACGATCCCAAGAGTAAGCACATGGTTGCAGTGCACGATGGCAAGATTTGGAAGTGAAGAATGGCGGCTTCTGTGCCGTTTTCAAGAGTCGCAGCTTCGCGCTTGCCCAAGATCGCACCTGACCAAGTAGCCTCACGTCACTCAATGTTCGGCAGTGGCATGAAAGGTAGGGACGGAACCTAAGCGCAGGTCGTTGTTGAATGGAGAATAGGCCGTACTTTGAGCACAGTATGAAGGTTCAAAACAACAATCGCACAGCACACCATCTTTCAACATGCCAGGCAGGAAGATCGGCAGTCAAATGCCCCGCGCACTGCTCACCATCGAAGACATTATCTCAGCCATGCAATCAATCCTCGAAATCGAGCCCACCGAAAGACTTGTCCTGATTCTCTGCGGTCTTCCAGGTAAGCCTCGTGTTCAGTTGTGTCCCCTTTCCGCCATGGAGATCTGACTGTCATGCATCTTAGGCTCCGGTAAGACTTCTCTCAGTAAAGCCATCGTGTCCGAAAACCTCACCAAATGGAAATACCACTCATTCGACGACCGCATCCTTATCTCCCGGCAAGTCAACACCGGCACTCAATTTCCCTACCCCATCCCTGATCTTCTCCACGTCTGGTGGGCCGAAGCCGAATTCCGCAAAGACCTCTTCAACTGGCTATGCACTTCCAAACCCGGAACCGGTCTCGTTCTCGATTACACTTTGTCGCTTCAACAAGAGCGAGAGGAGTTCAAATTGGTGATCGAAGCTGCTGGAATCGAATCTCAGCTTGTATTTCTGAACTTCGACGAAGATATACTGTGGGCCAGGGTGTGTGAGAAGAATCAAAGGGAGGAGAAGTTGAAGGTGCCAGGATTTGTGAAGATGACTCGATCAACCTTTGAGGAAGATTTGGCTACGTCCAGAAGCCGCAGAATGAGGATGAACACATTGTTAGAGGCACGTGAGCATTCGGGCGAGTCATCTCTAGTCGCATGGCGAAGGAATTCATTTCGTCTAGCGAGTCGTTGATTGTAATGGGACAGTAGACATAACGTCTTTGCTGTGCTGATGAACCAAACGTGGAAATCACAGCTTAGAAAGGTCTTATCAGTTCCGAATCGTTCTTCTAATCTCGTGCCTGTATCCCATCTAACAGCATGCCTCATGACTGTTCCTCCAAGCTTTTCAAGTCTCATAATTATGTTACAGAATGCCACATCTCGCTTTGAACGCATTAGTCAAGAAAGGTCATCCACACTATCATCAGTCATGAATCTTCATGCAAAAATGATGGCCTTTCCCCAGTCGGAAATCAACCCATCCACTTCCAGAACTTCCCCCAAATTGTTTTCGGTTCTTCCTCCTCAAACCACATCTCCTCAATCTCTTTCCTGCCCGTATCCAGGTCCGCCTCCGCAGCTTTGACAAAGCTTGTTCGATAAATAATCTTGTGGCCCACGTACATGACCACAAACAGAATCAAACTCAAATATGCCACGAAGAAATCCGTGGTGTTCCATGGCATGAAGGCTGTGAAGCCGTTGGTGAGGATGATGATGGCGTTGAAGAACAAACCATACCATGAGAACCACGGCTGCCAAAAGGCCTTGTATGGTAATGTGTCGCGGCTTTGGCCCCGGGCGGCAAGCGCGCGCATGAAAGCAATGTGGCAGATGTTGATGCACGTCCAGGAGATGAAGCCGGCAACAGCGGTGATGTTGAGGAACCAGTCGAAGACGGTCCCACCGTTGTTGGACAAGTTCATGAAACCGAGGAGGCCGAAAGCGGCAGTGAAAGCGCAGGCCACGTAGGGAACTCCGGAGGCGGTCGTGAGTTTGAAGAAGGCGGGCGCGTTGTGTTCATCAGCGAGACCGACGAGAATACGAGAACCGGAATAGACGTTCGAGTTCGCGGCGCTGAGGACGACGCACAGAAGGACGGCGTTGATAATTCCGGGAAGTGCATTGACGCCGGCTAATTTCGCAGCGATGACCATGGGGGACGCGGAGGCATCAGTGTTCTCGTTAAGGAGCTGGTCGTTGTCGTATGGGATCAAAATGCCAAGGAAGAAGATGGTGAACACGAAGAAGAAGAGGATACGGTAAAAGGTCTTCTTGATAGCTGCTGGCACAGTCTTCCGTGGGTTGGCGGTTTCTCCAGCTGCGATACCGACCAGTTCGGTGCCTTGATAGGAGAATCCAGCTTGGATCAAGACAGCCCAGAAGCCGACGAACTTGGCAAGAGCGGCATTGTCTGTGACAAGATACTCTGCGAATGCGCCTGGTTCATGATAATACTTGAATCCAATGTATCCCTGCTGGCCGGCGCCTGCATTGATACAGATGCCGAAAATTAGGAAGCCGATCACAGTCAGGACTTTGATCGAGGCGAACCAGAATTCCACTTCGCCATAGAACGACACAGGCAAGAAGTTGATTGCGGTAATGACGACCCAGAACACGCCGATGAAGATACCAACATTAAGGTCCGGCGCCCAGTACTGTATGATTAATCCAGATGCTGTCAACTCGAGTGCGTAGGTAATGGCCCAAGAAAACCAGTAGATCCAGCCCATTGCGAATCCAAGAGAAGGGTCGACAAAACGAGCAGCGTAGACTGTGAAAGCTCCGGACACGGGAATGTAGGTGGCCATCTCTCCGAGTGCGACCATGACCGAGTATACGAGTGTTCCGACGAAGGCATAAGCAATGAGGGCTCCAGCGGGCCCTGCTGTCGCAAGTGCTTGACCTGACCCAATGAACAGACCTGTTCCTATTGTGCCACCTGCTGAAGATTAGTTGATGCTCACTGACAAAGTACTGCGTTTGTGCCAATGCCTCGAGGGTCCCCCGCCCAAGTTTCCAGTAGAGCAACATTAAGACGCTCATAGGAAGACCTACCAATTGCAATCATCTGAAGATGCCTCGATTGCAGCTTACGCTTCAGCTGCGTGGTCTCGCCAGCCCTGATCGAGTCACCCTTCTCCAGATCACTACTCGATCGTTGGTCGGCAATCCCATCCTTTTCGTATGTGAAGGGTGAGGCCGTATTGGCGACCTTGATCTTGTCGCTCTCCATTGTGATTCCGTTGTTGAATCACAAGGGCACGAGCTTTCTCCTGTTGGATAGTGCTTTTGTCTTCGCACGAGCTAGGCTAGTTGCCGCGGTGCCGGATGACTCGACAGCAGCTATGAAGTTCAATTAAGCAGTGTTTGTCCGTCGGGTGAACGGTCGCCGCAAGTCTCACGTGTGACCGTTAAGCGCAGGATGTGACGAAGAGAAGGTGAACGAAGATGGGGAAGCAGTGAAGGTAGTGTATACTTGCCGTTAGCGATCGCGTAGAGGATATTTGTACGTAAACTAAAATGGTCCCGTCGAGGGTGGGTTCCGTTCCACTGGAGCGGGAATAGACTGTAACCCAACGCTGGCACATGTTGAGTGTGGTCTAGAGGAAATTTTGCAGTGAGTGTCCATAAAATTCTGCACGATGTTGCGAATTAGCGACACGCCACGGAGAGTCGGCACTGATAGGACGAAATTGTGGCACAGGAAGGCCTGTGCAAAGCCTTCGCAGGACGTCGCTCGAGCGCTAACCAGCGGCTTTGGAGCAGCTTGGCACTGGAAATTCGGCGCGATTATGCCATTTGGGTTGCCAGATCCGAGTGCAGGGAGATTCTGACGACGGAAATCGCCTTTGGAGTCGCTCAGTGGCGAGATGATCAGCGACATCGTTTGCGTGACGCATGTTGTGTGAGGAGAAGTATGGCACGAGGAAAGTAGCAGCGTATGCAAGGGCGGAGCTGCAGGTACTGGGAATCACATAAAGGACCACGATCCACCATCGCCTTGTACTCTGCCGATTCTGCGGCAGTCACGGCGGTCAGTAGAGGGGTATATGTACGGGAATCGAAGTGACTGGACCGAGATGCCTTCGAGGCGTTGATGCATCGTCCTATGAGATTGCGGAGTCCAGGCTAAGCTGCTTGAGCAGGACACCGGCGTGATATGCCATGCAACCAAGCTCTCGAACCTCCTTGAAGCGATCTGAGACCTGCACAGCCGCTGCGGAGGTGGATGGCGAGATCCGTGGAGGAGATGCGGTACCACGACCTCGAGCGGTGTGCCGCAAGAGAGTGCTCCGAAGGCCAGTAGTCGCGCTGCAGCAATATGCCTTGCCGCCGAGAGAATGTGTGCAGGCCACGTGCAGGAGAACGCCATCGGCATCATAGCGCTGCCCATGCGGCTGTAGGGCGTATTCGAAAGTGAGCCACGAGCGGGTGTGCTCGTGCCTGAGTTGACTGCCGAAACACGTTGGAGCGTGTTTCGTAGAGCCGCGGTGGCCCACGCATCAAGTGGTCGGTGTATGCCGAGGCGTCTTGCCTCTGCGCCATACCATTGCCTTTCGTGACAGACGTGTTGGCGGCGTGGAGATGTGAGTCGGAACGTGAATCAGTGAAGGCAGCAGAGAGGCCCGTGGCTGCCTGATTATTGCCTGGCGCTGGCTCCGGCTGCGGCCGAGCCGAGCGCGGGTCGAACAAGCTTCAGCTCTGCGATTGTCTTATTGTGCAAGCATCATTTACAATACCAAAGACAATAGCCCGCCGGCCGAGACACGCGCACACCCTCCTTCACCATCGATCGACGTTCACTTGACGGAGTTTCCACACATACACACACCCCACCACGTCCATCCTCGCGACTCAACACAACCGCACCACAACAGCGCGCACATCACCAACTCGAGCTCCGCGGACAGCAGGCAGTCACTACTCACAACCGCGCTCCACCCACCACCGCCGTCGCCACGATGGTGCGTCCAGACACCAGAGCGCGCGCCGGGCGAGGCTCTGGTGCTGGCGCCCTGCGACGACGTGCGGACCGCGACGGCGATGCCAAAATGTCCGACATCACAGTCAAAGGCGCCTCCGCTAGCAAAATCGGCAAGAAGCCACCCACAGGACCGGCCGCTGAAAAGCGCGCCGCTAGAAACCCACCAGGCACACGCAAGGATCTGACCTCCGCGACGGCTCGGAGAGACCTCATTCGCAAAGCAGCCGCTCAAGGAGATGTGCCGATGCGAGAGACGAAGCGGCCCGAACTGGTTGAGCTCACTGTCGAGGGGTGGAAGGAAAGCAGAGCGGCGAGCAGCTCGGACCGCGGACACAAGTCGCTCATTCAGTGGCTGGAGAAGAAGGCGGGCATGCGGTTAGGAAGAAAGGATACCAGAATACGGAGGAATCGGCTGGATGCCGATGCGGTGATCATCAGCGTACCCTCCGCGGATGCGAAGGCTTACGAACGAATGAACGGCTATGAATGGGCAGGTGCGAAGCTCAGCATCAAGCGCGTGGGCGGCGCAGACCAGGATAGCAGCCAACCTTCTTCCGGCGCGGAGGAAACAAAGGCCATGCTCAGAGGTGTGCTTGAGCGCCGCTGGAACCCCGAGATGAAGTTGCTCGATCTTTCGGCGCTCGGTGCAGACGCCGAATTGCAGGCCACGGGCATTTTTGGCTCGAGCTCGACAACTGCCAAATTCTTTCCCGCACTGATGAAAGTGCTCGATCTTTCCTTCAACACCACGAAAGAGCGCGACGAAGCGATCGAGGCCGTCTCATTGGCAAACAACGAACTTGAAGATCTCAAGATAGTGTCTACGCTATCCCAGTCCCTGCCCAATCTGGTCAGCCTGAATCTCTCCGGTAACAAGTTTGCAACTCTAGCATCATTGGAAGCATGGAGACACCGATTCAAGAAGCTCCAGCATCTTGTTCTCACTGGAAACCCACTTGACCAGAACGAGCCCAACGCTGGACCGGAGATTATGAAATGGTTCAAGAACCTGCGTACCCTTAACAACATTACAGTGCGAAGCGATGAGGACATCAAGAACCAAAACAATGTCCAGAACATTCCGTTCCCAATCCGTACACCACACTTTCAGGACGAAAATGGCATTGTGGAAGGCTTCGTACGCAACTGGTTCGCCGGCTTCGACACTGATCGGCCTGCTCTTGCTCGGATGTACTACGATGAGCACTCCGAATTCTCATATGCCCTCAACACACAAGCGCCGAGAGATCCACTAGACACTGAAAAGCCGCAAAGCCAAGAATGGGCATCTTACATACAGGGGAGCCGCAATCTCAAGCGTCTCACACAACTACCGGCTCGACAAAAGCGTTTGGCTCGAGGCACGCAGGCCACCATCGATACCTTCGCAGCGATGCCAAAGACGCAACATCCGGATCTCGCCACCGAGCCACAGAAATGGATGATTGAATCCCATCTGCAGCCAGGTATTCCAGATCCCATCAACAATACTCCGGGCGGCGTAGATGGATTCTTCATGTCGATACACGGAGAGTTCAACGAGCCGGAGACGGGCAAGAAGCGCAGCTGTGACCATGCTATCTTTATTGGTCCAGGTGGCTCGACTGGCGTGCGCGTCGTCAGTCACACAATCACCATTCGTGCATATGGCGGCGCCCAAGCTTTCCAAGCCACTGCTGGAGTGTCGACACCGCCAATGCTAGCTGCTGATGCTGCGGGCAATGATGGTCTTCCACAACTTCCAGAAGGTGTCACCATCGAGCTCGCCGAGCAGATGTGCACTGAATTGACCAAGCAGACCGGGATGACGTTGATGTTCTCGTCTGATTGCCTTCGCGAAGCTGGCTTCAATTTCGACGCGGCGTTGGCCATGTTCCAAAATGTCAAAGCAACTTTACCGGCTGCGGCCTACATCAACGGAGCACCAATCGCATAGAGAGATCGTTTGGAGGAAAGAATATCGGGGGTATGCAGGATCTGTGGAGGAGAATGGAGAAATGGCAGCAACAGAAGGGCAACTCGTCACACAAAACTTTGACACATTAGCGAGGCGAACGGGTTTAGAAAATCGGGCAAGGCACATTGTCTGCATTTGACAGGAGGCGAAAAAATAAATTGGGTTTACAGCGAGGCGTACTGCTTTTGGGTTTTGCATGAAGAGTGGCTGAGGGTGATGATACCAGACTGTGATATGAGAGAGAGGGATACTGCTTTCTACGCACACGGCGGTGGACTGATTGAGAAAAAGCATGGCGGGAGAAATAGATTGATTCGAGCTGCGCATGCATGTACGATATTGGAGACACAGGTAGACTGTGCGAGATCATCGAAGTAAGACTTTTTGTCACGAGGTCCGTCCTCGAGGGCGTGACCGAGGAAAGATTCGAATTGTGCCATTCAATTCCTTCTCATCTTATCATCTCCACGAACTGGGAATAACTGACTGTCTCACCATGCCATCAAACACCACCAGTATCCTCCACCCCCTCCGAATCCCGAACCCTTATCATTCGCCTTGGAATTGGGAAGCCAAGACTAACATCCCAGTCCTACAATCTACTGCCTACAATTCTTGATATCCTCAAACCACCCCAGTCCCTGTTCACATCTGACACTGGCCAAAAAAGAAACTCTCTGTGACACACAATGAAGAGCAGAAGATTCTGGTTGGCGAAGCACTAATGGAAGTACTGCGGAAGACGTTTCGCTTGGCAAGAAGCGAGTATAGACGAGAAAGTTAAGTAAAGACTCAACCAGTGGTACTGCTTGTCAGAAATATCCGGTCATCATTAGGCGAAGGGACCGAAAAGAAAAAATAAATAAAAACAGATGAGTGGACTGTCGCTTAATGCAGACAGCGGGGAATGGTAATTGAGGCGGGGAGGAAATCGCTGAGCCGGGTCATGAAAGTAGATGCATGCCATCGTAAGCATCATGTGGACTGCTTGGTGTTTGTGGAAGGCTTTCAAAACAATGGGGTGCTTTGGTCAGACTACCTAGAAGTCTAGATCAAGACCTCCGGTAAGCTCTCCATTTCGCGCCGAGCTCGACCATTCCGCCATCTCGAACTTCCCCCGGGCTTGACAACAACACGTCCATAAGTATTGTTTCCCAGCCCTTGTGGCAGTCGTTCGAACGTCAGAAGTCCACCGACCGTCTTATCGGCATTCGCGATGGCGAGCTCTGCTCCTCCGTCAAGAAGAGTAACGCCAGCGATAGAACCAAGGAACCGGATTTCTTGCTTGGCCTCAAAGGAATGCCCAGCGTAGACGGTCACCACATCCTCGTTCTCAGCAGCCACAAGAGCGCCATTGTCAGTAAATTGGAGGGACCTCGCGCAAGACATCGTACTATCAAATGTGCGTAGAGGCTTCTTCCAGCTTCGGGCGTCCCACACCATGACACGTCCGTCTTGCGCAGCTGTGGCTACATGTCGATTGTCCTGCGACCATGCGCAAGCGAAGCCATGGTCTGTGTGCTCTTGTAGCGTGACTATGGGCGTTCCTCGCTGTGCATCAGTGATAAGGGTGTCAGAACTGTCTCCGACCAATACTCGTAAACGACCGTCAGCAGACGTTGCAGAGCAGTTTACTGCGTAGTCGTATATGAAACTATCAGTGAATCGGAGTGTGCCCACATCCATGAGCCGGACTTTGCGGTCATTCGAGGAGAAGGCTGCGCGGAGGAGACCGGAGCGTCTGTCGCGGAAGCTATGCACATGGGTGACGAGCCCATTGTACGCGTGGGTAACGAAACCTTCGGAGGCCTCTCGCTTGTCGCTGTCAATGTTGCAGACAGCGTATTCTCCATAGAAGCCACCGGCAATCAGAACGTTGTCGGTTTGGCTGCCAGGCACAAACGCTCTTGGAGAAGCTGATAGGCAAGTAATGCGGAAGGCTGCGGCGGTGTTTACTGGCTTGGCTAAGTCCATGACCGTATCCCGCTCATTCGGACACGAGAGCGATGCCCGCATCACCTGATTCGCCGCCGCTCCATAAAATATGTTGTTGCGATCTGCAGCCACAAGCATGTTGCGTAGTTGATAATGCTCGAAGCTGCCTTTGTGCTGGGGCGCAAAGGAACGGAATCGATAGTGGCTTTCTGCATCCCCAGCGATGCCGAAAGATGTCTGCCGTCGTTGAGGGCGTAGGTAGCTGGAACTAGTTTTCGATGGGTGGAGCATACATCGAGCGAGCATGGCCTGCTCTCGAGCAGGACCAATTAGTTGCCACCGGATGCCTTGTACATCGACAGCTCGCGACAATACCTGCGTACGGACAACAGGCTCAAGCGGTCGTCCAAGTCGTATAGATGATTGTATTCCAGGCTCAAAGGGAGGAAGTCGTTTGTCCGTTATTGACTTGAGACGCCAATCGTCCATGAATTCGAGAACATCATAATGCCTCCTGGGGTCATCAACAGGTAGAGTATCTTCATCCATATCCATCATCTGGGCATGTTGTACATTGGTCGTTCTGTGGTCGCCCGCTAAGGAGCGCAGGGCAGTATGTGCGCCAATCGCTGATGAGGCGTCGAAAGGCAGATTGTGATGCTGAGTGGTATCTGTAGATTGAGTTGACACCATGGATCGGTTACTAAGATCCAGCGATGCAGCAAATGCGCCATTTGCTGCTTCCATAATCTCATCAGGAGGAAGTGCATTTTCGATCAATTGACCTTCTCTCGCTGTCGCTCGCCGTCGATGTGCCTCTTCCGATGCGGCTCTTGGTTGTTGCTGCGAGTGACCTTGGGACTGGGCGTGCAGCGAGGTTGAATGCGATATACTCGGAGATATGGTTGGCTCAATGGGTGTGTCGTTATCATAAGTGTTGATATCATGTTGCGTGACTTCGTCGTAGCGTACAGGCGTCGATATGTGCGCAGAAGGCACGTCTGTCATGGGTTCATCTGCAGACGGCGGTAAAAGCACGCCGCCATTGTCGTCATATTCGTCGTCTTCATTTTCCTCGTCATCGTCCAGATCTAGATCAAATTGCGAATTGGAAGGCAGTGGGGTATCTTGAGTAGATGCAATGGGAAATAACAATGATGAAACACTGCTCGGACAGAACGTTGGTTCTTCGAACCGGGCCACGCATGCTTGTTGATTGAACATGTCTGTGTTTGCGGCGCGCCGCTTTCTGACCACTTTGGGTGTTCTTCGCACAGAAGGTCTGTACCTTGCAACTGGAGCAGCTTTCCGGGGGCTTGTGAAATAGAAGATGTCTTCCATGGTGCGTGGCAGGCGAGGTACCGGCGGTATGGAGTCAGCGGTGTTCGTCACAGTCCCGTGCCGGCGAGAGCGGCACGTATGTTTGCAATGCAATCTTGTGAAATGATGTACAGCTGACAGTAAGGATGCTGGGTCGGGCGGGATATCGACAGCTGCAATAGAGATCCCACTTCCACGGCGCAGGGAGTTGCAAAGATGTTCAGTATCGTTTCGCGCTTGTATGCGCGCGGTCGGCAAAGGGCTCGCTGGAGACTGGCGAACCGTAGATTTCGGGTTCCAGGCCGACGGCTAGGTGCAGGCTGCAGACAGGGATTGCAAGCAGCGTGGCAATGAAAGCCGATGGAACAAAGAGTCACGAGGTGGACCGCGAACGCATCTTCTTTTCGAGCCAGTGGTATGTGCAGAGCGTGAAAGAGAGTCGCGGTCGGAGCAGGCAATACTGTCGTGGTAGATGATTCCTGCGCGTGGACAGGGTCGAAGATATTACGGGATCGCCGGAGCCGTTCTGCGCTAGAGAAAGGGTCGTGTTCTCTCAAGACGACCAGGGAGGCAGGAGCAGCAGCATGACCAGCAGCTGCGCAGCGGAATGTGGAAGGCGAGGTTGTCGATGGCCTCAGCGATGCCCGACGGGTGGGCGAGCGAGGCAATCAGAGGCAGTGGTTACTTGCTGAAGAGCTGAAGAGAGAGCCGAGCTGGTCATGCGGTCGCATTCAGCATGCAGGTTTGGCAGGCAAGCAGGCACGCCGGCCGTGGGATGGCGATAGATGCTGATCGAGGGCTGGAGTGCGCTGTCGCGCTCGCCGTCAACGTCGTCCTTCCCGCCGCAGCGCACCGGCGAGGGCCCTAGCAGCGTGCGCGGTGCATAGGCTGGGAGACGCGGTCCATGCCCGTCGCGGGTCTGCTGATGGCGCCTGTGCAACGCGTGATGTCTGGACTATAGCTGGAGAAGAAGAGCAGGCGATGACGAGGGCAGAGGCGAAGAGTCAGTCGCAACGCGGGATCCTTGGCGTGGCTCGACTCCACACCCGCTGGTTGCCCGCTCCGCTCCTCGCTCCTTCACTTCGCCTCGTCTCGTTTCGCCTGCCACGCGATCAATGTGACACGTGCTGGCCGCCTGCAGACACGCCGGCGGCAAACAGGCACACTCACACGCAGGCGGGGGCGGGGCACGGCCTGTCCTCCGGGCCTCAGCAGCAGCAGCAGCGCACAGAACAGCGCAATCAATATCCTCCGTGCCCTCCTCGTTTCGACCGATGGTGTGCTGAGCAGCAGCGCTTCGGGAGACGTGCAGATGTCACAATTCCACGCTGATTTGAGACTGCTCCATGCGAGCGCATGCGATCTGTCCATGCTTGTTCATGCTGCAGCACCCGCACCACAGCCAATCGACGTGCTCCTACCCTCCCGAGGCCTTTTGTTTGTGGATAATGCAGTCGTATGCGGGCTCGTCTGCCTCGCGTTGCACCGCTCAAGGGAGATGGAGCATCGCCAATCACATCTCCCAACCATCGGCATCGCATCTCTCCCGCGGTATGGACCACAACCCAACGCTATGACCGAGGCTGCAAAGAGAACGGCATCGTGCATGATATGATCACGACGCCGGGTCTAATCTTGAGACAGCTCTCGTGTCCGATGGCTGTACAGCCGCTCGTGCGAGCACACATTCGTGTTCTTTCATGTTGATGTCGTACGCTTCCATGGCATAAACGAACGCACTTCCTGCGCATGGACAAAGGCCGCATCGGCAATCATACCATTTCGCTGACCTGCTGCAGTCACCCTTCGATTCTTACCAGCTGCTGACGCGATCCATCGCACGAGGCAGGGATTCCATGTGCGTGTACTACCTGCACGAGATTGAAAACAGCTACCGATGGGAACACACCCGCGTTGCAACGATTCAGCATTCGTCCTTGCACCTGGAGATTGCCTTGGGACGGAGCCAATGCTGAAGCTTTACGATCAGTCTTTCTCCGAACAGTCCTCGTGCATTGAGCCGCCTTCCAGGAATCCCCCAGAAGCACATGTTGGAGACTTGTGTTCGAGAAGATAGTCTCGAACGTAACCTCACAGCATACTCCTCACGTCTCAGCAAGCGAGCATCTTACATGTTTCTTGTTGCACGACACATCGCCAGGTTTCTGACCGCAACAATGAATGACCTTTGACTGCGTTGGCGGTGAGTCTGGCCATTGTTGTACGGACCTACTGCGTCGCACGAACAATGCAAGCGGGCATTCGGCGTTGACGGGAAACAATAGAGCATGGCCGGCAGCGAGCTACGTTGCCACGAAACTGCAGAGCATCGCATCAAGATCTCTTCACGCGTGGGTTGACAGGCGGTCCAGTGGCGTTTGACAAGGGCATTCGGAGATCGGCCATGCTCTACAGCCACGCTGCAGAGCGTCATCCTGCTACCGTTGCACCAGCGTTGACGATATGGCTTGAGGTCACGCTCACAACACCAAATCCTCGACGTCCGGTCCTATATCCATTCCCTGGGGGCAAAGCGTTGATACGTGTCCCTACTGGGTTGCGTCTCAGCGGACGAGCTGGCTGCCATATTGGCCGTTCCGACTGTGTCTGATCGTGTGATCAAGAACTTCGAGGATAAAGCATTTGGTGCGACATTTGATCCCGAGTTGCTTTGCGAATTGGAACCGATAGTGTGACCTATCGAAGCACTCTGATCTCGACTGTCTTAGTCCCCCATAGACAAAGCTCCGGCAAAGGAGCGCGTGAGGGGGATGATTCGTTCAAGCAAGACTTCACGTGTGCTCTCGTGATGACGAACGCTCGGCGAGACGCGCCTCGAGTGATCTGGGCGTGATGATCGCGAGTCACATGCGGATGTGCGTGTTCCATAGCAGGAGAGAGGTCAAATCCTACTCTGCATGATCATAGGCGGACACTGGTCTTGTGGGCTGGGATCAACCCTCTACAGTCTCAGAAGTGAGTAATGCAAATATATGTAATGAGCTCACCTTCAACCAGAGTAGAGATCTTCGACAGAGTATTATTTTTTGGCAAATTCTGACACCTCTCGAGCTGGGCAGACGATCTGCTGGCAAATATCATGGTGATATCTTCACGCGTTGGTCTTGTTGCTCGTAGAGTTTTCATCATGGGCCAGAAGACCGTCAGGCTTGTCCCGCCATTTTCCCGCTGACAAAGACGGCCCAGGTAGCCCTCTCTGTTCCCTGTCCTTCCAACCTCACAATCAACGTCAGCGTATACATGTACATGATGGCCGGTGAGTATATTCAAATGACACGACTTTCTTGTATCTCGCGAATCGGCCGCGATCCCATATTAACCCAGCCGCGCTCTTATCTTTCGCGTAGCCCGGGGCTCCACATACAGAGCTTTCACCTCGCACCAGGAACACGACATTTATCCAGATAGGCGATTGTGTCATGATGCACAGTATTGTGGGCAGCGCTCGCGTGCAATGGGCAATAAGTGCCACGGAAGTCGGACATGGCGAAACCCGCTGGCCATCTTGCTATCATCTATTGCCACGCTGTCGCCACGCGCTCCCTCGTGCCCAGTGGCCTTAGCATCAAGCATTGGTAGATGAGCGCCGTTGCAGTCGACAGGTTCAGTCCCGCGGATTCGACCCACAGCAACATACCACTTGCCACCGGGTTTCAGTCGCATCAAGGCTTCCTTGTGGAGTCTGCAGTAGTCACTCGGTCGTGTTGACGAAAGAACAGGCTTCTGAACGCATTCGCAAAGCGGTTCAATTTCGACCAGCATGCCAGCTCCTGCCTATACAAGCAAGACCTTGAAGATCGAGCCGGCGATATGCGAGTCTTGGTTCGACGGTGGAGGTGTATTCGCTTCCGCCGCTGGAGGAGAATGTCTGGGCGCCCAGCTTCCAAGCCATGATGATCTTCGTTCACCTTCTTCTTTTGTCTCAACGCCGACTTCGACACAACGCTTGTTTGCTTCTGTGGCGTTCTGCTATCACTCAGCGTAGTAACGTCAATCGTCTTGGCTGTTTGCTGTGCCAGGCGTGGATGTCGTGCTTCAATTGCTTCAGGCATAGTCTCTCACTGGTATCCAACCAGAAGTCGAACATTGGGGCTTGGCTGCGGCGAATGAAGTTTATACGAGGCCTTGCATAGGTCACTGATTTCTGGGTAACTTCCGTAGGTGCCGCATCGCTGCATACGAGGGATAGACATGCAGGAACAGCTGCGCAAGTTTTCCTCGCTTGGGAAAGAAACAAATGGAAAAGGTGATGACGATCGAGGAAGGTTATATACTGGACTCGCGCCCCCTCCATCAAGGTTGGTTGATACTCGTCCACTTTTGACTGTAATTTTTACTTTGCCATCATGGTGCGGTCATCTCTCCTCTTAGCATGCACGGCGCTCTCTGCGTTCGCCAACGCCCACAACAATCCTCTCGAGGCTAGGCAAGAAGAAGTCAGCGCAGCCACCTACGGCCCAGGCAAGGGCAAGCCAAATGTCAACTCCAAGAAGCTGCAGGCTGCGATCAAGGAATCTGCATTGAAGAAGAAAGCCAAAGAGCTCGAGAGGGCAGCATACTCAACTCCGGAGCGCAACCGAGTATTCGGCTCGCCAGGTCACGAGAACACCTTGAAGTTCATCGAGAGCTATCTCGAGAAGGAAGACGATTACTTCACGTACCGACGCCAAGAATTCGTTGAGCTTTACTCACAAGGATCCGGTACCTTCTCCGCTGGCGGCACATCATATCCTTTGAACGTCTTCACCTACTCACCATCGACCGATGGAGTAGTCGATGCTCCGATCGTTGCCGTGGCAAACCTCGGATGCAATGCTACCGATTACCCTGCTGAGGTCTCTGGTGCCATTGCTCTGATCTCAAGAGGAACCTGCAACTTTGCAGTGAAAGCCGCAAATGCCAAGACTGCTGGCGCTCTTGGTGCTGTCGTCTACAACAATGTTCCAGGCAACGTCGCTGGTACTCTTGGAGGTACAGGAGACTACGCTCCAGTTGGAGGTATCTCGCAAGAGAATGCAACCACTATCCAGGCAGCTCTCCCATTGACCGGTCAGCTTGAGATCGACAGTGTCGTTGAGAACCGAACAACCTACAACATCATCGCCGACTCCAAGAGCGGAGACAAGAACAATGTCGTCGTAATCGGTGCTCACTCCGACTCTGTCTTTGCTGGTCCAGGTATCAACGATGACGGCAGCGGAACTATCGGTATTCTCGAAACCGCCATCCAGCTCGCCAAGAAGAAGTACAGACTCAAGAACGCTCTGCGTGTCTGCTGGTGGTCTGCTGAGGAGTACGGCCTCTTGGGCTCCGAATACTACGTCGCCAACCTCCCACAAGAGGAGCGCGACAAGATCGCCCTTTACCTCAACTTCGACATGATCGCCTCTCCGAACTGGCAATACGCCCTCTACGACGGTGATGCTAGCACTTTCAGCAACACTACCGGCGTCGTCATTCCTCCAGGATCTGACAAGATCGAGCACTTCTTCCAGGATTGGTTCAAGGAGCAGGGCATCCCAACCAAGGACTCTGAGTTCAACGGACGATCTGACTACGGACCTTTCATTGCCACTGATGTTGGCATCCCAGCTGGAGGTATCTTCACTGGTGCTGAGGCTCTCAAGACTGAGGAGGAGGCTGCCTTGTGGGGTGGACAAGCTGGTACGTGACAATGGAAAGGAACACCGCTCGCACACAATACTGACATGTTCATACAGGCGTCGCCTACGACCCCAACTACCATCTTGTCGGCGATAACTACACCAACCTCGCTTTCGAGCCTTTCCTAGTCAACACGGTATGTCCCACCGCTTCACTCAATGTCCATTCCCCAACTCAAACTGACAATTTCACAGAAAGCTATTGCTGCCTCCGTCGCCAAGTACACCATGGACACTTCTGACATTCCACCTCGCACCTCTGGTGCCAAGGTCAAGTCTAGGGGTGCTCACCCGCACGCCAAGAAGAATGCTGTGCACTCCCACTCGCACCAACCTGGTCTCCAGTGTGGTTCCGAGCCAAAGGAATTGGCGTAAATGAAGAAAATGATAATGATAAAGTACCTATGAGTCATGAAGACACTATGATCAGAGTAGATATGGAATCCACAGGACACACAGTTCTATTCTCTGTCATTGAAATATTCCGTTACTTCTCCTTCCATGAGCGCGCGCCATGTGTTCCGACCCAATAACTCCATTCGACACAAACGGGGCCATGCTCCGTAGACCTTCCCTGTAACAGAGATTTGTGGACGAGGAGAGTAAAATTCCCGTCAAGAATCCGCAGCCATGATCCCACCCAACCCTCTGAAGCTCCTATACGCCACACAATGCCACTCCTCCGCAGGGACTTCCTCCCCAGGCGGAGCCGGCATGCCCATCTTGACAGCTAATTTATCCTCCCGCATAAATTCCAAGATTCCCATATTCTGCCTCACCACACCCTCCGGTGCACCCGAAACTTCCAATCCCAAAAAGCATTCCGCTCTGCCATTCGGTTCATCCAGCTCCGTGCTTAGCTCCACTTCTCGCACGCTATAGGTCGGGTGTTCCAACGCCAGAAGTCTTCTGCTCTCGACAAAATCGGCCAAAGTCTGCAATTGAGGAAGTGTGCCGACGGCCGGGTCAGCTGTGAATATCGGAGCCATGTGGACCCACTCGTCGAGGTTCCACTCTCGTTTATTGATGTTGGTCCAGTAGACGCGGCAGTAGCTTTCCAGTTTCTCGCAAATTTCTTTCTTCTTTTCCTCTGGAGTTTGGTCGGCTGATGTGCTTTCCACGTCTTTGCCACCTTTCTGCTTGGTGCCTTTACTCGACCCAGATTGCTTGGTAGGCTTGGTCGTCGAGTTTGCGAGCAAGAGTCCAACGCTTCCCGTGTGTGGCGGTGGGTCCTTCCGCTGGCGATTGCTATCGCCGGGCTTTTTGTCCATGGATCATATAAGCATAGAGATCCCTTGATAAGACTTGAGGTCGACAAGGCTCCAAGCCTTTGCCTCAAGAAGTGTAGGGCTCCTCAGCTGGAGAACATGTCGGAGGGCTCGTAATGACTCGTCATTCGTGCCTCATGGAGTACAGAGGGGTTTATGGGTTCCTCAGCTTCCTCAGCTTGGATGTCAGCGGAAAGACGCTACTCATGCTTGAGCACCGGCAACGTGCTTTCACCCATGTCATGCAAGCCCCGGCCGGGAAAGTGGGGACACCTTGGCAAACAACCAGAAGATGTTTGGGGATTCTGTTTATTAGTGAGAGAGGCCGCTGTGCGGACATCGTATTCTGAATTGACACTTGCCATAGGAATATTGCAGGTCGGTCGCTCGTGTTTGCTGCTTCAGTTGGTCGATGCCTTTCCATACGACGTCTCAAATCGACACACGCAACAGCTGTCGGCTGCGTACATGTGAGATGCGGTGGCCATGTCACTCATGCCCCAGGGCAGCACAAATCAACCTGGAGTACATTGCGGTACAATCATGGTCTTCCATGCAAAGAAGGGCGGCTGAATCGGCACGCAAAGCATGCGACCCTGATAAGACCTGCAACGAACGCAGCCAGTGTACAAATCTTGACCATGTCTTTCGTTGATCACCGCGAGCCCTAAGTCCGGAGTCAAACATTCGAGAAAAGTTCGAGCGGATCTCCTTCACCTGACGCTACCAATGTCCCGATGTTCAAGAGCTCCAACAGGATAAAGTGACACGAACATCTTGCAAACTTGAATCAGGACGGTCGTATGCGCCGTCGTATTCTGGTCTCCTAGCACAAATTCCGTTGACACGTCAGAATGCGTCAGTGGTGATCCAATTCAGATGAAAATGTATCGAGGAGATCTGGATACCCCAGCGCCAATAACAAAGACGAAGAAACAGGCCGTCGATTAGTATGCATATACCCGCGACATGAGCACGTCGGCAGACAGACTCTTTAGGAAATTTCAAACGAATCGTCTCAGGAAGCTGCCAATCACTGACCTTTGCGAGATCGCGCGAATGTGGTATGTCGTGTTCTGAACCGACGGAGACCGCTAGCTCTGACAGGCCCATAGCATAAGCCGAGAAGTCCATCACGAGGCGAGAGTGACTTGTCGGTGTATCATGAAATCTGGATTTTGCTCCGTAATCAAGAAAAGACTTCTTGAAAATCCGGGAGAAACGGCGACCTGAGGCGACACATGTGCCAGTCGAGGTTGCCCAACACACGCAAATTCTTTTCAGCTTCAACTTCCTATGGCGTGAGCACAACTCAACCAGCGGAAGAAGTCTTTTCGGCTCACCAATCCATCTGGTTCTGGCAGAATCAGCAGGTGCTCTGTTAGAATGATACTTCTTGGCGTGCTGTTGGCAACAATATCCGCGTCTGAGAAGACCACCTCGACTAGAAGTTTTCCGCGGCTTGTCATCCCCCACCTGATCGCGCGATCGATGCTGGCTATGCTGACCGAGTGGCGGACTAGCACAGAGATTGCGGTCTCACCAAGCATAGCTTAGCGCAGAATATGACCACTCAGCTGTAGATCCCATGAAGGAAAGCACTCTTATATCCGCAGCCAAGCGCGGGTAAGCAGAGGTCTGCGAGTTCAGAAGCCGCCGAAAACATTTGCTCACTGCGCTTGGGGACTTGGAGCTCACCGAAGAAGTGCAGCATCTCTACTCTCCCATGGATTGCATGGCGAATTGTGTGACCAGCACGTCTGCTCTCAGCCCATCGATGATTACTGAAGTTCACGCAGTACTGGTCTTCTTGGCGCCAGTGGCATTTGTGCGCTGACAGAGTCAAAGGCAGATTTCCAACACGCGATGTGTGTACCTTGGCTGCTTTCTGGTCCACCTTCAGACGGAATCGGGTGTCGTCGGCTCTGGCTTGTGTGCTAAGCGCTGATAGTTCTCTCCGCCTGTCTCGAAAAGGCTTCAGTACTTGAAGTGGTCCGACAGGTACTCGAGCAGGCCACTCCGAGAGGACTGCCCTATTGACTGCATCGGACGCAGCACCGAGATCTTGACCTGTTGACTCCTGGAACTCGCCAAAGCCACATCTGTGCCACAGGTCGAAACAGCAAAGTGGCAGTTTGGGGGAAGGGACTCCACACCTCCGTGCTACCCAAATTCTTCCGATGCCTTCGGCTTCCATCAGATCTGAGCCGCGGAACAGGCCAAACACTTACCATGCCTTCGGCCAGGAGAAATTCAATTGATCGTTTTCCATCTGCCTCCTGTCGTCCAATGCTGAACATGGAAAGCTCAAATTTGGATCAGCCGGAGATCTCGCGTGGATTTGACATTCTTCTTGTCCAAGAACCGGCTGTTACGCAAGCAGCACCATCTGTATCATCAAGATCTGCACATCCACAACGTCTGTTGTTTGCGAAAGGCTCGGCGTTCGGTTTGGCCTCAGGGTAGGATCGGTCGGTCCGCTCGCGACTGCGACCATTGCGGTGCCCAGACACAGACGGAATGGCAGCCGGAGGTGCAGCGCCTGTGCTGCCAATGGCGCGGCGACGTTGAGTAAGCGGAGGGGCCATGAAGTGTTCGTGATGTCCATTCATCTCGCACGATCCGGTCCCGCCGAGATCTTCTGCAGCGTTGTCGTCAGCCTTGTGGGTTGGTATTGCTTGGCAGCGGTAAACATTGTCGGATTGTCCGAGCGTTGTCGAAGGAAGTCACACACCCGAGATCCTGCCGCATGCCAGACCACTGCAAATTGCGTTATGACGCATTACGCGAAGCACAAAAATGCAGAAAAACTTGTCATGTGCCCTGCGCTGCGGTGTTTAGCGCAGCGGTGCGCGCTGCCGCAACACCCGATTCTGTGTAGCACCGCAGGCTCGGCGTCTTGATAAGGCACGCCATGGCACGACTTCAAAAGGCACGCGTCTTCCCGACTGATCGGCAATAGGAGTTGCGAACATCGACAGCAATCATGGGCTGGGCACGCAAAATGATGCGAGGCAGAGTCTCCATCCGGGACAGGCTCGCCAGGTCAGACACCATGAGCTCCGTCGACACCGCAAGCTCGACAGGAACCCCTTCTTCGCAGCAGTCGACCAGTTCGGCACAATCTACCAACTCGGCATCCCAAGCGCTGGCAACATCCCCATTCATGGCCGGAGTCAAGATACCCTTCCGAGCGACTCTCAAGTCCCTATGGCGATAGATGAGGACTTCCAGGAGCAAGCCTAGGTGCAAACAGATACCATCGGAGAAGAGTGAGAGAAACAGGGCTCATGATACGTGTCAAGAAGTATGGCATTTACACACAAGAACGATTGCTGGCTGTATGTCGCTTTTCAGCCATTCTCAGAAGAGAGAAACTCCGCGGCCATCAAAGTAAGTACCAGCTAAGAACCTAGCACGTGCAATGCTGACATCAATTCGAAGACAGAATGGTCTACAATATGGACAGCTGCTCAAGGAACATCTCTCCCGCTATGCCGACTCCATCCCGGGCGGTGCAGTTGCAGCGAAAGCATCCCACTCGTGATCACCAAATTGCCTACCCATACGGCCCTTGCTGTACATCAATTGTCCCTTCATCTTGACAAGTGGATTCATCCAAACCTTCCTCCCGTCTGGTCCAGTGACTTCTTTCGACGTGGAACCAAGGCCTGAGACCGGAGACGTTAGCTTCCACAGAGATGATTCCACAGACTGCACTCACCGGTTGGCTGGTAGTTCAGGTAGATACCCTCCCATGACCTCTTCGGACACGCGAATACTTCATGCATGATGCCAACATGCGGGATTTTGGCTTCCACCTCTCTCCACCACTGCATGGCTTTCGTATGCAACGGCCCGTGTGCATATTGGTGCAAGTAGTGTTCGTTCTCGAAATACAGAATGCTCATGAACTCGTTGCCTGCACATTGCAAGCATTCGTCAGTGGAGAAGCTCTCGCAGTTATCTTTCGACTTGGTATGCCACTTACCGGAAGTTCTCTCAGCAGCGTTGACCCACGCGGACGCGCCCATGAAGCCGTGCTGAGTGGCATCTTGGCTCAACTCGTCGACCATGGCGTCAAACCGGTCGCCAACTTCCTTGAAACCTGGACCAAACATGCCGAAAGGGTGATGCGAAACCACTCCGAGAATGATGGCGCACACTTGCTCCTCGGCCGGCTTATCTTGTTGACCTTTCTCCGACGGAATGATCGGAGCCACGCGATATGGAATCACGTTAGACATGAGTGGATTTGGCAGAACTCCAGTTGTTATCAGGACAGCGCGCAGCAACTTGTATGCGATGAATAGGACTGCTGGCAGGACCATGGTGAGATTACGGTAAGGCAGAACGGCCATGGCCGTGCCTTGGAGTAGACCACCGAGAACCAGCCATGTTGGCACAGACAGTTGGTCGCGAATCAGCTGCAAAAGTCAGCTGTATGTTCTGTTCAAGAGTTATGGCATCACATTGTCAAAGTGAAAAATGGCAGTCCACGATACTGAGCCTCGAGGCAAACAATTCCCACTTACGGTGTACAAAGCATTTTGATTCCTGCGCGTGGCCGTTTTTGGCCTTTGGTCGAAACTCTCGAACGCCGGTTGGTACATAGTCGTTGGTCGCCTTTCGCAGCTGTGAGACTCGAAAAATGTCTGGCTGCAGGTCCCGCTTTTGTATTGTATCAAATTAGGCCCACCGACGAGTAAGACTCTCCGCGTATCAGCTTTGTGTTCGTAAGCTGATCCTGGTCAACCACACACAGCTCAGCCTTCCACTTCCTCCAACAGCTCTGACGAGCCAATAGCTGCGCAGTGGACTAGAGCCGCCACGTGTGAGTGGCTTACGAGCACTGACTTTGTGTCGCGTGGTGGGAGGCCTGGCCCGTCCTTACGTGCGAACGGTCTGTAGGGATTTCAGACGCTATTTTTCAGTACTACTGTACTCAGTATGGTGGGGCTCTGGACTAATTCGCGCTGAAACAAATTGCACTGCATCAAGTGTTATCTGGTCACTATTCGCTTGATGAGATGCACAACATCGCAATCGCAGACCACCAAAAAAAGATGTCGCATCACAGGTTCAGCTGAGGAAGCCACAGTTCACCGCTCTGCCGTCTCCGAAGCTTTCATTTCCAGCCACCCCTCTCAAGTCAGAGGGTTCGGGCAGCCCAGGTTACCAAAAGACGGCGCAACAAACTGTGCAAAGAATGCCAATGCCTCGACAGTCGGAGTGACGACACTGTTGAGCGTCGATGGCACTTGACCAGTGGCCAACTGATACAGCAAGCACGATGTCTCGGCCGGCGTAATGGAAGGAGAGATTTTACCATTGCGAATCGCTCCAAAATTTCTGGGCAGCGCATTGAAGGAACCAGGAGCGGTGTTGCCTCCGAACTCAACCGGAGCGAGGAGATACATCTTAAGAATCTCCTGTGTCACCTTGTTGTTGTCATATGGCTCGACGCGGTTGACCCAGTTGTCAGGTAGCTTCTCTTGGACGAAGAAGGATGTAATCGTCGCAAAGTCTGGTCGATAGCCTCGATTGCCATTTGGGAAGAGCTCGTAGAGGAACGAGGCGGCACCGAAGAGGAGTAGCGAAAGTGGACCCTAGTAGAAGTGTTAGTGATTCCATGGCTACAGATTTCGATGACGATGGACTTACAAAGAAGAAGTTCGGGTTGTCTCTTTGAGACTCTACCCAGCGTTGCTTGCGGTACTTGGCCAAACCCTGCAGGTTGTAATTGGCGCCAGTCGTCCTCGTCATGCTTGCGAAGAGAGTGGTATTAAATCTGAAGTTGTCTCCCTTTCCAAGGAAGAAGTCGTTCCTACAAAGCGATCAGCGAGGCGACCGAGCCAGAGCAACTCGAGTGTGTGCGCATACCTCGTCAGACTTGTGTCTCCTTCGAACTTGTTATGTCCGACTAGACCTGGCTGGCTGCCAGTCAAGACACGGTTAAACGACGTTCGACCAGTGGCATCGCAGCCGATGGACAGCTTCTGGGTGACGAGATCGCCATCGGCTTGAAGTCCGAGAAACGCCAGCAGGTTGGCCAAGTCATAGCCGACGTTGTAGACGTTCTGTTGAGCATCGACAAGCTCCTTGTAGGTCGTAATGCCATCTCTGGCCACTGCAAGGAAAATCAGCATAAGTCAGAGGTCTGCATGGTGATAACCTTACGAAAATTGTGGTTCGCCGCAGTGTTTACTGTGATACTCAGTCAGCCGATATGACCCTTATGCAGATTGGAGTGGGTCTTACAGCCAGGGCATGGTCCACGAATGTCTGTAGCGGTTGGTGCAATATATCGATGATCGCTATCGCCGACTGCAGGCACCCGATATCCTCCGCGTTCTGAGCCACAATTAGCCAAATACATATGATCGATAGAGGGTGCGGATGCATGCCTTTACCCTTGGTGCCATTGACAGCACCGTTGTAAGGATATTTGGCACTAATTGGCGCGGCGTTCACATGTCTAGCATTGAAGGGGCATGTCGCCTCGGAGCCTGGACCAGTTCCTGGTTGTTGGCGCTCAACGAGCATAGACGAGTCCACGCCGGGCACTTGAGGAACCCATGGGAAGGCGCTGACTGCTTCCGCAAGCAACAGAGCTGTCGTGACCACCTTCATCCTGGCGGCGAAAGAGGTCGTTGCTGAATGACTCCTCCAAGTCACTCAGGTACTGGCCCACACGTTTCTCTTATAGTCCGTTCCAAGGCTGGAAGGCTCTCCTGTCGCCACCACAACGTTTGACGAATTTTGCTAATCCTATGCTTTGAATGGCCTGTACATCTTGCCCTCAGTACTTTTGCAGCCATCTACGACAATGCACCGTTCTAGCGGCGACAACCAAGCTAACCATGAGGCGACACGGCTGCAATTGCTGCAAATAGCTCTTTCTGATCACCTCAAAGTTCGAACTTGGTCTGTTCCCCTCAAATTATGCTAAGCCACAGACGACGAGGCTGTGCGGAGAAGAAGATGAGCACACAGTATGGAATCTCTTTGTAGCGTGGGATCCTCGCGAGATGGTATCTGCGTCCTGCTACTGGCTGAATGAGAGAACGCCGCAAGCACTAAAGTTTGTAAGCCCTGCAGGAGAGAGGTTGTGCTGTCGACTCAAATGTCAACATCGAATACGGTCTGGCCAGTGATAGTACAAATCAAGCGGCAAGGCGGTCTTGAACGTCATGCTTAGCTTGGTTTAAGCTTCGGGAGGAACATGCTTCTTGCGCTGATTTCCGGACCTAGACACGCGCTGTCCACGTGCAATAGATTGCGGCATGCGGAGGCGATGACCACGGGCTACTGGCGTGTACACTGTCAGAAGCATGATTGAGCCGCCAATTGTGCGTTCACGGATCCAGCTTGGAAAACCTACCACGCTCAATGCTATTCGGTCGCACACGACCAGCAGTCAGTCTTCATTCGAATTCATCGTACAGCACTGAACTCCGCGATGAGCTCCAGACCGTGGAGATTTGACGAACGTAGTTGTGCAGACGGCGCTCAGCCTGCTCCTTCGATTTGGCATGTCTACCGTCAATACGCCTCCAGCATCACGATCGACGCTAGTCCAAGCCGTGGCTGTGTCAGCTGAGCTATCTACATGCGTATTGGTCGGCTGCAACTTCACCTCCTCATTGTAAGGCCTTCACCTGCATGTTTTTGCGAGAGATTCGTGATTTTTCCTCCTGCAACGAACGAGTCTAGACTTGCACAGAGTATTGAGCATCGGTCGATCAGGCCTGTCCTAGCCCAGCTTGTAAATGTCTGCAGATTCCGATTTTCGGCAGTGGCACTGAGCCCAACATGGTCCAGGTGGGAACGGTCACAGCCTTTCAAACCTGGAAACTAATATTGTTGGTTCACAGTGACCCTCACACCCTTCGTTCCATGCTTCGGCCTAGGCAGAAAGTAATCGTGAGCCATGTCCACAGCATCTCTGTCTGTCTCGAACAAGGTAGCATCGATGTTCCTAAAGAACGTTGCGAGGCCGATGTACAGCTCTGCATTAGCAAGATTCATGCCGAGACACATACGAGGACCTTTGCCAAAAGCAACGAGGTATCTTGACAGCGGGCGGCCGTTGGGTGCCAGGCCACCATTCAGCCATCTCTCAGGCCTGAACTCA
The DNA here is from genome assembly GCF_019650295.1 of Cercospora kikuchii. NCBI lineage: Eukaryota > Fungi > Ascomycota > Dothideomycetes > Mycosphaerellales > Mycosphaerellaceae > Cercospora > Cercospora kikuchii. Next base: position 1,156,459 of record NW_025408585.1, on the reverse strand, counting down.
TGCGGCTCAGGGAAGATGTCGGGATGCGTTTGTTGCAAAGTGATCGACATGCCGAATATGGTGCCTGGCGGTAGGGTGTAAGCTCCGTATTGTAGAGGTGCGCGTGGATTGGTGCGGAAAAGACGTTGTGCGACTCCACCCATGAGTCGAGTCGCTGTTGAGTATATCAGCCATGTGTCAGGGAGAGCAAACTTCTATGTCGGATACCTTCTTGCACAACGGCGCTCAGATATGGTAGGTTTTGCAGCGACGACAGGCTCGGCATGTCCAAAGGATCCGGTATCGCTGCTTCGAGCTCTTTTCGTAGCTGTTCCTTGACCTCAGGTTTCTGGAGAACCCAGAAACACGCTGTTACCATGATTGCTTTAGTGGTCTCTATTCCAGCAAGGACTATACTCTGCGCCTCATCCGATCTACATGATGTTAGATCTTGATGTTTCAGATAAAGCGGACGTGAGACGACGTACAGAACCTCGGGAGTTTTCTCCTCTGGTCGAAGGAACTTGGATGATAAGATTTCATGGAACACTGTACGATGAGCGACGTCCTCGTAGCCTTTGTTCTCGCCCTCCATGATCAGTCGTATCTGTTTGTCGATTTCCTGCACTCAGAGAATTAGCCAGCGTTCGCAACAAGCGTGCTTAATCCATGTATTACCGCATAGAATGCTCCCAACGCTCCCATCTGCGCATTCAACTTCGCTAGGATTTTCGGAGGTACCATCGACAGAATCCTTGCGAGCCACGGAACGTGAGTCAAAGCGTGAATCGCTTCCATCAATCCTTCGGAGGCGTTGGTAAATTCAGCTTTAAAGTCTGGATGTTCCGCACAGCCATAGGACATTGCCATCGCATACCATGTGACAGCATCTGTTGTCCATGCTGCGAAGACGTCGTCCAACCGAAGCACTTTACCACTACCAGCATAATCCTGTTGTAACCTGGAGCATAGCTTGTTTATAGACGACTGCAGATATCCAGAGAATTCTCGGACGCGTGCCGTGGTGAACAACGGTGCGATTGCCGAACGTCGTCTGTGATGTTCTGCATGTTCAATCTGTTCCGAAGTCGCCAGAGTGATCCCCAGCCGGTATTTTAAATGAGCAAGTTTATTGTTCTTCGACTTTGCACTGTACATTTCGTCGAAGAACTCGGGATCCAGAATATGTACCTCCCATGGAGTGATCCGAATGATGGGTCCTGGTAATTTTTCAGCGTCTAGTCTCGTATATCCTGTAAGGCATACGTCCCAGAAGTGGTGGCTTACCATATTGTTTGTGCCACTCCTGTATCTTGAAAATAAATTGTCCACCTTTCACCAGATCATAATATGTCTCTACCAGACCTGTCGCTGCTGCCAATCTCGGCCCTGGGATATGTGCCAACGGGCTGAAGAACAACCTATACATCAAAATGAGCGCTAGGCTCAAGGAAGCAAGCGTAATGGCGTAGAAAGAGGGCTGTTTCGAGATAGCTTCGAAGATGGCATTGAAGGTCGTCATATTGGCCGTGCTTGAAGGAGTCGATCAAAGCTGTGAGCTCTCTATCGTGCTTGATCTTTTGATGCTATGCGGCTTCCTCGGGCTGCTGCTCATCAGTAATCACCCAAGATGAAACAACAAGTCATTGCTTACGGTACACGCCCTATGAGTCGGGTCCAGCGTTTCTCGTCATATTTTGCCAGGACTCATTACAGCCAATTGATTGTACGACAGGGAGGAGCTTGACCGAGGCAACAGCACACAGACAGCTGAGGGTGAAGTGCTTGGCGAGGTCTGTATCCGATCCCTGCAAAGCACAATATCGGCCGACATGTCTGGCGTTGAATTAAGCGAGCTCAGCCTTCGTCTCTGCAAGCGACAGCACCGCTGTTCCAATCTTGAGGAGTCTGTTCTTGCGGACGTCTAACTACTGCCATCTGCTGTGGTTGTTGGCGCTGTGGCCTTGCACCGGGCATTGTGCTGTGCTTCCATCCTGTGTTTGTGTTGCGATTCGTGTTCGTGGACTACGTGCATGCGTCGGGTTGACAGCACAGCTCTGCTGCAGCAGCGTTCGCAAATCTCCACAGCGCAGCACGCATCTTCCACACGAAGCTGCAGAACCAGAGTAGGACACCATCATGCAGCGGCATTGCCCAGTCGTTCGTCGGCTCCGCCATGGCACTTGCAGCGATCAGCTCCATCTGCGGTTGCAGAACGATGCACATAAAGTCAGCTTCTCAGCAGGTACAACGTTCGTTCTTTCCCACTCTAAACATTGCGTGGCAATACTGCACATCATGATCGCGCTTGACTCGAACGTCCTTATCTTTGGAGCGTGCGTGTTCGCAGCTTACCGTGTCTGGGTCGTTGTGTACAATCTATATTTCAGTCCGCTGGCCAAGTTTCCCGGTCCCAAACTCGCCGCAGTGTCTTACCTTCCCGAGTTATACTACAATTTATTCGCTGGAGAAGGTGGCCAGTTTCCCTTTGTCGTCCGAGAGTGGCATGACAAGTACGGTCCCATCATCAGAATCAATCCGCATGAGCTTCATGTCCGAGATGCGAGCTGGTTCGACACCCTGTACAACAACTCCCGACCGGCTTGGAAGATCAAAGGCTTCGGCATACGATTTCAGACCCAGCATACCGCCGGCGGTACTGAGGACCCAGCGTTATTCAGACCACGTCGAGCAGCACTGAATCCCTTCTTCTCGCGACGAAGGGTCGCGCAAGATACGCCGCGTTTTCAGCAAAATGCCGCGAGGGCAATGCAGAAAATTGAGCAAGAGTATGCCAAAACGGGTAGTGTGTTGCACCTTAACAGCTTATGGGGTTGTTTCGCTGCAGACAACCTCGTGAACGCCTGCTTCGATCAAGATATCAAGTTCCTGGAGAGTCCTGGATTCCGTGCGGACGCGAATGAGGCGCTGGTCGAATTGCTGGGAGCTGCGCATGTGTTCTACCACTTTCCAGCACTCATGTTTTTGATGAAGAAAATTCCAGACAGAATCATGCTTTGGCTTAACCCAAGCATGGCGCCACTGCTGAAGTTTTGGGCGGTGAGTTGGAAGCTGTCGTATCTTCCCGGTACGCTGAAGCTAATATGCCTAGTTTCTTGCCGAGAACGTCAACAAGGTGCTTGCCACACCGGCATCAGCAAAGAAAGAAGGCGACCGAACCATCTTCAGCGCGTTGCTTCAGGGAGCACTTCCACCTGAGGAGTTGTCGTTTGATCGCTTGCACCAGGAGTCCATAGCGATCATTGGTGCCGGAGTGGAAACGACTGCTCGGTCTCTCACAATAGCCTGCTTCAACATTATCGACCAGCCCGCAATACGCAAGCGTCTGGTCGCTGAGCTATGTCAGGCTGCTCCCGACGAATCTGTCATGCCAGACTGGGACGCCTTGGTGAAGCTTCCGTATCTCTCCGCGTGCATCGAGGAGGCGATCCGCCTGACCTATGGTGTCTCCCAGCGACGGGCGCGAGGATTTTTCGACGGCCCTCTCATATACAGAGACTGGGTGATCCCGCCCGGCGTCTTTGTAGGCATGGACAACTATGATGTTGCACACGACGAAAGCATCTTCCCCAATTCACACGCATATATACCTGAGCGCTGGCTGGGCGAGCCGCTCGCCCCAGATGGCCGGCCACTGAAAGTGTACCAGGCTGCGTTCGGCAAAGGCACACGAAGCTGCATAGGCATCCACCTTGCATATGCTGAGCTTTACGTAGGCCTGGCGCAATTCTTCCGCTCATCCTTAGGTTCGCGGGCGATTGTTTACGAGGGCGATAGATCAGACTTGGAGCTGGTCAGAGACCAATTCGTGCCGCGACCGCGAGCCAGTAGCGAAGGAATCAAGCTCAAATTCGGTCCCACGGATGAGCAGTAGGATCTGCAATTTCGCGAGAGGCATTGTTGGTGGATGGGAATTGTCGTATCGATGTTTGTAGTTAGCATTTATTCGACGACGAAAACCAATACCAACCCACGTACACAGTGAGCACAGACCACAGACGCCACAGACGACCACACCAATAAAAGCTAGCTGCAGTAAACGAAACCTTGACTACAGTACTCCGCATCGTCACCGGTCTCATCGACTTGTGGCTGCCAGTCAAAAGCACCAGCTGAAATCAGTACCACAATATAATATTAATCTCTTACCTCAACAGCGCCTTCTCCAATTCTCAAGTACAGTCAATTAACAGCATGATGTCCAATGGACAAATCCCTCGAAATCCTCAACCCCAAACCCTGGGCGTCCCGCAAACACACCTACACAAGTGAGACCGCCAAAACTCTCGAATCACTCTCCCGCGAAATCCTGGAAGCAGCCACAGCCCGCGACTGGCAAAACACTCTCTTCACTCAATACGTATCCCCCAAATTCATCGCCGAATTCGAACACTCTGCGGGTCAAGTCCTCGATAGCTGGCAAGCCTACATCGAACATCACGAACGTATAGCATCCCAAAATCCAGACTACGGTTTCGAAGTGCTAAATACAGCCGCTGATGTGTACGAATTGAGCGGGAAAGCGATTATTTATGTTTTATTGAAAGTTTTTGGGCATCCGAAGAATGTGCAAAGGGAGAGTATTATGTTGATGTATTGGCGGAGGAGGGAGGGGTTGTGGCGTTGTCATAAGGAAAAGGTTATAAGGGGTTTGCATTGGTTGCCGGAGTGTCAGGTTGAGATGGTTGCTGAGACTGCCCCGGCGGAGTTTGATGATGCTGATCAGGAGGATGACGAAGATGCTGCTGATGGTGAGAAACAGCCAACGACAGGTGGTTGAAGAGGGACAGGGTCGTATTTTGAGCTTTCGGAGGTGGCGGAATCGATGAACAGGCGTTCCATGATACCCTGCTGGGATGTACAGAACCAAGTGGCTTGTACAGCTTGCATGACTGATAGTGATATTTCTGCGTTGTGCATGGCGCTTCCCACAACTGACTATTAAATAATAGTTGGTTTGTGATCCGTTTTTCAAGCACTAAAAATGGTTCGAACATGTTCGAGCGGCATTGCCTCCCAAAGGGCCTGGAAATCGAGCCCGTCTTGGAAGTACAGATCAAAACGAAGGTCTTCGAGTGTCTAGATTGTCAAAAATTGAAACAAACGCCAACTGCCTGGGTATCATCGTCTATGTTGATTAGATTGCGAGCTTTCGCAGCTCACACAGAATCGTTTTTCACACGAAAAAACATGCGACTCGGGCATTGCGACCCTGTTCGCCTTTTCTCTCGTGCTCTATTCTCAACTGTCGAAGCGAACAATTCGGACTCAGCAGTCCTGAGCAGTGGGACTGATTCAACGCACACAGACCACCTTCACTTCCAGAGCATGGTGGTTGTGAGCCCTTTCCGGTGCAACGGCTAGCTCGCCTGGGTGTTGCGAAGCGATGCGGAAGATGTCGAATTTTTGTCGCCCTGTCCTTGCTGCTGTCGAACCTTATGCCCATGCCTGAGTTTCCACTCTGCCGAAACCTCGCCTAACGTGGGTTCCATCATCGCGACAGAGACAGTGGATCCCTTGGAGCGCTTTCAATCGAGTCGTCTCGTCGATCCACCAGCAAGTCATCCGCTCTATCCTCTACCTCCACATGCACCTCGCAAGTTTGCGTGTGCCGTATGATCATCCTATCCGAATCGTCGCTGCCAGTCGATGTTCGATTCGACCTCACATGTGTAACGTTCTTTCCCCAGCTCTGTCGCCCGTCGATGGGATCTTTCTCTGCATTACTATTCTGCGTCCCAGCCGCAGGTGTGCCCGCTTGGCCGCTGCGCGCGCTTCTCTTACCAATGGAACGCAAGGCATATGAGTTTTCACTCCCTTGACCGTATCCGCTGATGCCTTGAGTGTCGTACGTCCCCCATCCAGTGTTAAACGCCCCAACAAAAGGTTTAAGCGTTGGAATTGTGGCGGCTATCAGACTCCAGTGCATCTCAACATTGAGACAGATGAAGGAGGGGACACCTCTCAGAAGAGGTTCCGAAGATCCTAGCATGTCGCTGAGGTAATGGATTCGTAGTATCGCAGCTATGATGACTGGCAGACGCAGCGAGAAGACCGAGATGACTGTGACCTTTTTTGAGAGCTCGGTTTGCAGATTGTAGACCAGCCACACCGGCATTGCGAACAGCAGAATCTCGATGATGATGTTGAAAGCCGTGATAATTTGCCACGAGCGGTAGTTGTTGGGGCATTGATCGCCCACGATTTGCCATGGAGGATGTTGAGAGCATCGAATGGCTTGTGCCAAAAATGCTGAAATTCCCCATACGCAGGACAAGATGAGTACTCCGTAGCAGGCATATACGCGGCTCTTGATGAAGACTATGCGTGCGAGCAGCAATGCTACGGTGCATTTTGTGAGCGTGTTCGTGATGAGGTAGAGCAGTTGAGCAGCGTAAATCGCCTGGGATGGAATCAGCCTTGTTATAGCGAGGACAGACTTGTACGATCGGTCCTACCTTTTCGGATTTAACAATCTCTGATTCAGTCAATAAGTCCAGAGCTTTACCCATGCCGTACGAGATCGATACGGATGATACTGTGGTTTGAAGCATGCCAAACATCTGCATCGAAGTGTCGAATTAGCCTCAAATACGTAATGGGGCGCGCGCATGGCTCATACTGTTGCGACAGAGCAGACTATATCGTCCATTCCAAAAGGCCCACTGACTGTTGCACGCATGTAGCAGCGGACCACGAAGCAAAGGACAACCCAAGTGGCCATTAGTGTGCAAATTGTGAGCGCAATCCCGCCATGATCTTGGTCGGTAGTGATGAAATTCCTTGGGCCAGAGTTCATGTCCGGGAGGACAGGCAGTTCAGCAGTAGCCATGGCGGCAGCAGTGCTGCTACAGCAGCAGGCTGCGCTGCTTGTTCAGCTTTCCTCCTAGCTTTGGACTATGGGGAAATTTCGAGAGTGGCAAAGATGTGGACAAATGCATCGCAAAAGGATGCCGGCTCCCAGATAGCAAACTCCACACAGAAAGTAGGCGCGAGTGGTGCAGCGTGACAGGTTGCGTTCGCTACGGCGCGGGTATGTGAGCCTGTGCGCTGCTGACCGCGCGGCCGCATAACGGTTGACGGCGCATATGCAGATGGAGATCCCGGGGAACGACGACAGGAAAGCAAGACTACTAGGATCGTAGGAGGGTTTCTGCAGCGCAGTCCTAGCCCCGACCGTGGTCTCTTCGGGATTAACGACATCCGCGTGCAGCAAGTCACTGCTGATGGTATTTTCGCGCGTCGAGGGTGCGTTTATTGTTGGAACATTTGCTCAGCTTACGCTTCGCCGTGGTACTGACGGTATCGCAACCTGGGAGCATGTTGTGCGGCGCTGCCGCTGACCGGCACCACAACGCCTCGAGATGCACGACCAGAAGGCGTGAAATGTCGCGGTTCACATTTCCCTGAGTCGCATACCGATGGATTTTGAGTTCAATGGCACAGCAGGACCGCGCCTTCATTGGCCGCCGGCGCGAGAGGTGCTGAAGGATGCGCTGTCACGACGGCAATCGCTTGCAGGAGGCGCGACACTGATTGCGTGTGATGGACATGGGGAGCAGCGGCGTGGGCGCACTCGGTCGGGCGAGCGTGGCATGGGAAGCTGGTCGATTAGCACTCGGGAGCTGTGCTGATGGGGGGAGGGTGGTGATGCCGTAGTGCGCGAGGAGCGTCGGCAGAAGTGGGAGAGGCGAGGCGAGGCGAGACGAGGTGATCGACACGCCCCAATCGCGCCAAGCTCCAATGATGCGATTTAAGCTTCTTCCTGCTGCTGTGCCGCACGACACGACGCGGGCGGGCGTCGACGAGGGCAAACGGACGAGCGATGCCAGAGTCAAGCAAACCATGTGGCGGTCTCACTTCGCGGCTCCTCTTCACAGCGCTCTCCTGTGCGACGAGTCGAGGCCCGTGGCCCAGAAGTCGTCAGACGCCCGGGAGGCCTGGCAGCATACAACCAACCCGTCTCCTCGACCTGTACGGGATCCCGGCATGCCACTTCAGACGTATCACAAGCCAGCTGTGGCTGCTGCTCACCTCGGAACCCTCATCTAACTAGGCACATTCTCCCTGCAGAAAGCGTTGGACTCGTCTATCCGGACAGACTAGTGGAGGAATTACATCCGTCAATCTCGACCTTATCCATCACCCCGTCTCTTCACTCCCATCGATCTTCTTGAGCTCGAACCACGCCACGTGGACGACGGTAACCGCGTGGTATCCTCGACATCCGGAGATTTACGACCACCTGGGCCCCCGGTCGTCTATCTGTTGAAAAGTGCGCGTCTCACAAGCAACACTATTCACCATGGCACACAACGACAGTCCTTCGGGCAAAGAAGCCCTATCGCAGGTCACCATGGACGACAACATGGACTTCAATGGAACCGACTTGCCACCTGAGAAGCAAGGGACGGTCGTCGATCGAAGAGACATGTATCGAATGGGCAAGCAGCAGGAGTTCCGGCGCAACTTCAGCTTCATTCCCATCTTTGGCTTCGCCGCCGTCCTAATGATGACCTGGGCGTCAGTCTTGAGCTCCGCAAGCTACACTCTCCCCAACGGAGGTCTTCCAGCCATGATATGGATTTATATCGTCACACTTTTCGGCTTTGGTTGTGCCATTCTGACAATGGCCGAAATGAGTTCTATGGCACCCACGTCTGGCGGACAGGTGAGTGATATTTTGCCACAATTTTCAGACCCGAAGAACTTATCGCTAACATTCGCCAAGTATCATTGGTATGGTGCTTTTCGCAGCCAATTCTCGATGTGTAGACAACTGACACGGTCTGATCAGGGTCTCCGAGTTTGCACCACCAGGTTTCCAGAAGCTCCTGAGCTACCTCGTTGGGTGGTTTTGTGTTCTGGGCTGGCAAGCAGGTGCGTAGTGTAGCTTCTTCTTGCAGGAACGTTGACTGACTTCTCTACAGGCATAGCAGGGTATGGCGTGCTGCGAATGATTGTTGTGACTACAGCTAACACTTTGTGTTGCGACCTGCAGACAGTGCTTCACCGTAGCGACTCAAGTCCAGGGACTGATCGTTCTCAACGACGAAAATTATATGCCAAAACCATGGCACGGAGTCTTGTTGACAATTGCAGCAGCGAGCGTGGCGGTACTATTTAACAGCTTGTTCGCTCGCAAACTCCCTCTTCTGGAAGGCCTCGTCCTCATCCTTCTGGTCTTTGGCTTCTTTGCTGTGCTTATTCCTCTGTGGGTGTTCGCGCCAAGACAGCCTTCTTCTGCGGTCTGGACAGACTGGCATCAGACCTCAGACTGGCCTTCGATGGGTCTCGCCGCACTCGTGTCGTTTACTGGGCCAATTTATGCATTGATCGGCCCTGATTCGGCAGTACACATGGTCAGTGAAAGACCAGGAAATTGGATGAAACATTCGCGCAGCTTGCTAACATTCATCACCACTATCAGGCAGAAGAAGTCCGAGACGCTTCACGCACAATCCCCCTCGCCATGGTTTCGACCCTCGTACTAAATGGCATCACCGGACTAATCATGGCTATCACATTCGCCTACTGCATCGGACCCATTGAAGCCGCCCTCCAACCCCAATACAACTTCGCCTTCATCGGAACGTTCTACAACGCAACTCAATCGCACGCCGGAGCAACAGTCATGACTTGCATCATCACAACCCTCACCCTCTGCTCCGCAATCAGCAACATCGCGACCGCTTCTCGCCAAATGTTCGCTTTCGCCCGCGACCACGGCCTCCCCTTCGCCAGAGTCCTCAGCTACGTCCAACCAGGCCTCGATATCCCGCTTAATGCCGTCTTGGTCTGCTTCATCTGCACAATACTGCTCTCCCTCATCAGTCTCGGCAGCGTCGTAACCTTCAACGCCATCCTCTCCATCGGCGTAGTAGCCCTCCTGACCTCCTACCTCACTTCCATGGGCTGCATTCTGTTGAAACGAATCCGAGGCGAGAAGCTCTTACCCCGAAGATTCGATCTCGGAGTCCCGCTAGGCTGGTTCGCGAACGTCGTGGGGATAGTCTATATTCTTCTCGCTTTTATTTTCGCTTTCTTCCCATTGGCGAATCATCCGACGTTGGAGACTATGAACTGGGCTTCGGCAGTGTATGGAGGTGTGGCCATCGTTGCGACGTTTTATTACATCTTCTACGCGAGGCATATATACGTCCCGCCGGTATCGCGGTTGGCGAAGGATTTATGAGAGATCTGTTTCAGCGTTTGTTTGATATTGCGTTCAGCGAAAGGATCAATAATTGAGATCTATCACAGTACTCAGCATTTCACCCTGGTCCACCTCCTCTTGATCTTGCATTCGACACTGACCGCCTGCAGTAGCAAATCAGTCCAAGCCGGAAAGGAAGTTGCTGAGAAAGTGCATTGTTCACATCATTACAAAAGTTTTCATTTTCTCGCTCTTTCACTCATGCCTAATCATCACAACATCCCACTCATCCCGCCTCGTGAAAAGCATAGCGCGTGGGACTTCTACCATAGCCATATAAACATGCCGCATCGTAACCATAGACATTCGTCGCATGCCAGTCCCATCCCGTAACGCCAAATACGAAAACACCCACCCATACCCTCTCATCCACCACCCCTCATGTCATCTACCTCCCCAACGAACTCCCAATACTCGACGGCGTCCAACTACTCGCCTTACTACTAATCCAACTTCCCGAATCCGAAATCCAACTCGGCATCTTACTCTTCCAACTCCCCGCCGCAGAACTAACACTCTTCGTGCCCCCAATCGCACTGCCATTCGCACTCTTCCCCTTGCCACTCCACTTCAATTTCCCTTCGGCAATCGAATGCACGCCATTAATCACCAAGAAAGCCGAACTTCCAATCGCACGGAAAAGCGCCAAACACGCTACTGACCACAAGATAAATTTCAAGTAGTAGTTCTCTCCAACGCTTGTGTTGTCGTAGACTTCTGTGATGGCCATTGCTAAGATGGCGTTGCAAATCATCCATACTATGACGACGTAGGTTCGGACGGCTCGGTAGTAATCTTCTTGGAGTTGGGATTCTGAGATACCGGGTGCTGGGACTTCGACGCGATCGCGGAGGTTTCGCAAAGCTTCGTCGTAGCCAGAGTCGATATCGAGTTGTTCCGATGGCATTTCCAATTCGACAGTTCCGTTTTTGTTCGCGGTTGCGACACCCAAATCTTTCTTCAACACGTTGTCACCCTTGGTTCCCCATGTGACATCGTGAGCGTTACAGAAAGCGTAGACTTGTAAGGTGGCAATGTACGAAGGCAGGAGGGCAAAGTACTGAGCCGAAGAGGTGAACATGTGCCAAGGGTCCATGTATAGGAAACTCATGATAAAGTACAAACCGACCGTGGAGAGGGTGCTGACGATGAGGTTGGTGAAGACATTGTTGCCGAAGCTGATTGTCTCAGAATCCGAGAGTTGACGAACGACGATGTAGATTGCCGCGAAAGTGTTGTAGACCATGATGATCGAGAAGATGATCAACGAGGCCATGAACATTTTGACAGCGCCTTGAGGTCGATTACCCATGGAGAGGATGAATTGGACCATAATGGTGAGGACGCAGACGTATCGCAGGACAATGAAGATGAAGTTTCCGATGCCATGGCCGAATGGGTCGACGCGTTTGTCTGCGAGAGATCCGGCGATGAAGTAGAACGTCAGGTAGAAGTTGCCAAGGGAGAAGAAGGTGAAGAGCAGCTGGACGAATTGGTAGATGAACTCGATGTGGAGGAGTATCTTTCGCGTGATGGTGTGATCGGTCTTCCAGATTTGCTTGAAGTGCAGGAGAGAGTAGACGGCAGCGAAGAAGGCACCGTTGAGCCATCGACGACGCTGGGAGATGAACTCGGGTACGGCGTCTGGCACATCGGTTTCTCCTGTCGCTTTCCGCACGTACTTGAGCACCCATCTGTCGTTTCGCTTGGCGACCAGCTCCCAACAGAGAATACGATCTTCGGCAAGATACATGTTGGCTGTAAACACATCTGCATCCTGGCCGTGAAGTGTCTCTCCCTTGAAATACTGACTGAGCGGACCATGGCCTGTCTCGTCGTTCTGCAGAGCATGGTATCGGTAAGCACTCAGCGCTCCTGGCAACACGGTAATGTACCCAAACACAGACTCCAGTGGCTTGTCAAGAATGTTGGACATCTTGTACTCGAAATTTTGAGAGGCGACCAAGGGATTCATCAGAGCCTTCAGATACCGGCCTTTGGCGGCCTTGATCTCTCCAGCAGCTCCAGCAACATTCGAGTCACGATCAAATGCTTTCCACAAGTGATAAAGCGAATCGTCGCCCGGCTTGGTACCCACGTCCAGCAGAATGCAAACGTTTGGATTTAGTGCACGTCCGAATGCATTGAAAAACCAACGATGGCTGTTCAGCTTCTTGGCGTTCTTCTCCTTGAGACAGAAGATGACCTGACAGGGCACAATGCCCTTCTCCGCACCCTTGAACTTGAGATCAGAATCCAGCGAAACTTGCGTCGTGTACTCGTAAACGTGTGCCGTGACTTCCCGCTGATTGACCAAGTTCTTCGCGATTCCTGACTGGTAGCACCCCATGGCAGCCAGCGCATCCAGTGTTCGAGGGTGAACTTTGGCGCGTCCATCAGAAATAATGCAGACAACAATCTTCTGCCAGCCATCTTTGCCCCAGGTCCTGGACTTTGCACGACTGCAAAAGTGCGCCAGATTGCGCATCACACCGTGCATCGTCCGCGTGAAATCGATCTCGTTTTCGTTGTACATTGTGATGCAGATCAACAGCTCTGTTTCTCTCGTCGTCGAGCCAATATTCTGGCGCAATTTGTAGCCTCGGTCGACGAAGTCGTTTGGATCGCAAGTCACAGCCGTGTATCTCATATGCGTGAACTCGACATCGTCTCTTCTGGGCAGGAAAGAGTAGAGAATGGTGGGGATTTTGCATTCCAGAATGAGCTCTCCGTTGATCAGCTTCACCTCTTTTCTCGTCATCTGGGCTGGACGAGCGCCTCGTCTCTGTTGGAAGCCATCTGGGGCAGGGCCATGCAGATCTTCATCGTGCTCCTTTTCAAAGTCATCTGTCAGAGTGGACGCAGACTGGAAAGTGTCCCGCGAGACCGGCCTAGGGCGCTGCAGGTCACTATCTCCAGTCGGTGGTCCGAACGGATCAGTATCATCGTCCTCGATCGGTATTGCGGTCATGCCTGGTTCTTTGGGATCCAAGCTCATCATTGACGGCGGCCTTCCTGCCGCAAAAAGTGGCTGCGGTGGCAGTGGTCTCCTAGGCGAGCCGCCGTATGCCGAAGATGGCGTGCCTGGTCGTGGTCCGCCATTGATGTCTGCTGGTTCGTAAGGAACGTTTGTGGCTGGAGGTCTGGGATATTCGCGACTCCCGCGCGGCGTGAAGGCCTTCGAAGGACTTGTAGAGCCCCTCGAGTTTGGTCTGAAAGGGTCGTATGAGTCGCTCGGAGGAGGCATGCCTGGCGCGTTGTCCAATACCGATGATGGCCTTCCCAGTCTGGAGTTGGATGGCTGACTGCTCAAGGTAGATTGTGGCGCGTACGATCGTGTTGGACTGCCTGTCCGGTAGCTTCTCGTGGGACTGTCGGGCCTGCCGCTGCTGTAAGGGTTATATGAGCTAATGTCTTCTTCTTCTGGCATGCTCGGCGTTGGCTGCTCTTTTAGGCTGCCCTTTTGCTGCTGATTGAATCGCACTTTGTAACGCTTCGTTCGGGGATGTGCTGCAGCAGATCGAGGAGCGCTCGACTGGGACAAGTCGCTCTCGACCTCGCGCAAGAGGGAGTTGAGCTCTTCGCCCGGCGGCGCGGGAGCTTCTGAGCGGGCATAGTGCGATGGAGCTGTGGGTGATGGAGGAGGGTAGGCATGAGTGTCCTGGCTACTGTGGTGCGCTCGCTGGTTGTGACTGTTCAACCGTTCTTGGGCGCGAAGAAACAAATCATGCGGAGAGGGCTTGTTGCTGCTGGGCGGTACTGACGCTGCGTAGACGCCCTCCTCGGGACTCGTGAGCAGACGCATGGTCGATGCGTTTGTCGGTGTGTGTGCTTCTTCGTCGTCATAGCCTGGCGGTGGGCCATAGCCGTGTGGTGAATTCGGCGCCGCCATGGAGCAGCTTGCCGGTGTTGAAGCGATCGGAATGTGTTTGCGAGGAATGTGGTTGCCGCTGTTTTCTCACACCAGCATCATGAATAAGCCGCGTCGTCCTCTGTTTCGACTATTATCAGAATCGCGACCTAGTGTTGAGTGCAGTGAAGCGAGTCGCAGAGTGATCTGAAGTTTGTTGGCGTTCGCATGTCGGCTGTCGGATTCGAAACGGCGCTGATCCATCGAAACAAACCATCACCCGGGGCAACCAGCAACCTCCGAAAGGTTCCACAATGCCTTTGTTGCGCCTGCACGCTGACAGTTGTGCAACAGCCAGTCATCTTTAGTGCAATTATATCCGCCATCCAGCCGCTGAACTGTCGGTCAAGGTCATTAGAGGAAGGAAATCTACACTTACATGCACGTTCAATGTATCATTGGTTCAGTTTCTTCTGTTCGCATCTCGTCGACTAAGTATGCTACTCAAGAGAAAAGCCAGCTGCCTCGCGGTGGGTCAGGTATAAAGTACAGAAGAGTCGAGCCGCACCTTGTTGCATCCCCAGCATCAGGTGGGCGACACATCATGATTCCGTCTTGTCGTAAAATCCATCCGTTCCAAAAAAAGTTCCTTCCTTCTCAAATACTTTAGCATGCATCTTCTTGCATCGTCATTTCTTGAATCGTGAATAGTAGAGAAGCCCATCCCACCACGCGCCACGCTAAACCGGACAGAGATCAAACAGACATCTCTTCATGAGAGTGCTCTCTATTCAGGCCGCCGTTACTGTCGGAGGCACACTTTCCGCTGCCGCCGGCGGCGCAACCGCCTCTTCCATCTTGACGTCTTCTTCTATGGCAGTGCCCTCCGCTGCACGTGCTTCGAGCGCGGAAGATGGCTGGAGTGGTGGCACTACAGGGCCAGATGTTGACGAAGCTGGACTGCTCTCGCGATGGCTCAATTCCGAGTCCTCCTTCTTAGCCTTTCGCCGGGTGTAATCGCTGAGGCTCAGCTTCTTCTTCGCTGGACTGGGAGCGACGGCGGCTGCAACGCTGGGTGGAAAGATTGCGCCAGGTGTCATGCTTGCGGGCGACTGAGCGATGTAACCGCTGCCAGTTGTTGGACCACCAGCAGGAGAAGTAGCCGACGACGAGCTGAACGGGTTTGCCGAAGGCGGAGGCATGTCGAGACGCATGCCCGCTGGCTTTGACGAGGCCTGTTCGGATGCTGCAGATCCAGGCGAGGACTTCGCAGGCCATGGTGGTGCTGGCGACGGCTCGATTGGACTCGACTTCTTGTGTGGTTGTTCAACATCGTCCGCTAGGGCATTGACCGTTCCAGCGAGATCCGAAGGTGGCTCCTGCTTCGGTTCGGCTTCGTCCCTGGCGTCAGGCATCTCTGCGTCCTCAATTGGTCCGCTGTCAGCCCTGCGCCCGGAGCTGGCCGACCGCGGCCGCTCAACAGGCACTGGTGACGAACGATCGCGCAGAGTGTCCCGGTCAATCTCCATTGCATCTTCTTGTCCAGGGCTCTTCTGCAGCGAGACAGGACTAGACGGCGCAGACGACAGGATGGCACGATTATTCCGTGCACATCGCTCTAGTAAAGTCTGACGCAAGGACTTGAATGGTTTCCGTGCGGACGAGGTTGGTACTCGACGTTCAGCCTCCTCTTGGTCTAGGTCGCACTGGGTGACAGCATCAACATAGACTGGTCGTGGACGCTTGACTACGCGACTGGGAGGCTTCGTGATAGACTTTTGCGTCTTCGTCTTGCGGCCGCCTGCAGCTTTGACAGATGTCTGCCGTGATGTGCCGTTGTCAGAATTCTTTGATGATCCATTGGGAGGAAAGCCGAGCTGCTTCGAAGCTGTCGCACTCGGTGTGTTCAAATTTGAGCCATCACTGGTGCGCTTCTTCTTTGCCTTGCCCATGCTCTCTTCTTCTTGCCGTCGGAACATCTCTTCTTCTTTGGCCAGCTTCTTCTTCTCTCGCTCCGAGAGTTCTGGCATGCCGGTGCCATTGGTAGAGTAATGCGTGTTGGGTGTAATGTCGCGACTCGCAGACCCTCGGCCAGCCGAACCAGAGGCGGACCGCGAGTCAGTGCCATCATCGTCCGGATCTATCTTTCTTGCTTCGCTTCCTGAGCGGCTGTTTACAGAATGCGTATGCAATGGCGATATGTGCTGTCCGTTTTTGCGCTTCTTGGTCTTTGGTGCTTTCGCCGGCCGCTCGTCACCAGGTCCAAGACGTCTGTCGAAGCGGGCCATGTAGCAAGCGCCGTGTTGGTCGAGATCTTCGACCGGCATACCACACGCGCAAGGGCCGCAGTTGGCCAGGACTGTGGAGACCCATGTCGAGAAGTGTTCCAGCTCATCCTGTGTCAAGTTCGGCTTCATCAGGTGCGGCATGCCCTCTGTGGTCTCCCAGGCGATAGAGATCTCTTCGCCTGGCTGAATTTCTCGGCTGGACAAGAAGCAGAAGTGGTAGTCGGCCTTGCCAGTGATCAGGACCTGTAGCCGTGCGTTAGGGTAACAGCTCCTTCTCACGAATCGCAGGTCGGTGCCCTCGGTACGGGCATCCAGGACGATGGGTAGTTTCGGGAGGAAGAAGACGAATGGCTCAGGATGACGCATTTCCGCCCAGCGGTTTGAAGAGTCCTGTTGATACTCCTTCTTGAAGCAGATACGACCTTTGAGTTCGCCAATGTAAGCACCCGTGGGCAATGGCTCTTCAACGGTGACCGTTTTCCACTTGACGGGTTGACCGCGATGTAAGACGTCGTCGTCCTGCCGCTCAACAATGACAAGTTGCGCTTTGCCTGGCATGTTGTCGAGGTCATCGTCGTATCTCATGAGTGCTTCGCCCTTGATTTGCCCATGTTCTTCCTCGAAGTCCTCTTCGTGCATCTCGACCCACTCAGAAAGCGAGTTGGTGACTTGGATCGAATCGTGCAGATTATTGTCAGTCACCGACCATTCATCGTCGGCATAGCTTTGAAGAAAATGATCCGAGTAGCGCTCGATGGGTGTCTCCGGGGACCGCGAGAGGCTCCGTCGGTGATTGGCGGTGGATGCATTGCGCTTCCGTGAGTGGCCTTTGGTGGTGGTGGTAGTAGTGGTGGTGGTCGAGTCTGAAGTGCGATGGCTCGTCTTGGGTCGCTTGGCCGGCGGCTGCTGATCGCGTGGGCCGGCACTGTTGCGGTCGTTTCTCAGTTTGTCAATCGGCCATCCGTTTGTGTATGCAGGTGCTGGTTCTTTGACCTTCTTCTTGTGGCTCTTTGATGCTGCCCGCTTGATGCCGTTTGTGAGAGGCTCACTGGGCTCGCGTTTGGCAAGTTGGCGACGCCGCGCGGCAAGGACGTCGACATCTCGAGGCTCGCATTCGACACAGTAGTGCTGCAGGTGCTCTGGCAGCTGTCGCTCGTCGAATTGTGGATAGTAGCAGGACTGGTGCTGCCACCGGTTGCATTTGTCGCACGCGACCGTCCAGCCGTCGTCGTCTGCGAAGCCACAGATACAGCTGATCTGGCCGTCGTCCTCGGGGTCGCCATTGACCAAGGGGACATGGTAACGCTGCTGGTGCGACACGGGATGGAGCGGAGTGATGTGGTGAGAAAGGTCGTGACCGTTGACAGGCTTGACAGAGAAGTGGGCGTCTGTCATGCTATCTCGTCTGTAGGAGGGCGCGTGTGGGTTAGGTGACGGGAAGGAGGTCAATTTGGCGTCGCATGACTGTACCGCCACGGTCGACGCTCAGATCGTGGAGCAGAACAGTGCTGCGCAGCGTTTGCGGCGTGGTGTGGTGCGCGGTCTCGACGACGGACGGACTGCAAGCGGGCAGGTCAGAAGCGGTTCGCGACGACGAGACACGCTCAAGTCTCCGAAAAGCACTCTCGACGACTGGCCGACGGCCTCTGATGCCCGTGAAGTGCGTACCGATGGGTCATGAGAAGGACGGCGCGAGAAAATCGAGTCGTGGAGCGGGCCTCCCAATCCGGCTGCGCTTTGGGTGAGGGTGGAAGCGGCGGTGATGCGGCGGTGGAGACGGTGTGGGTGCGGCGACGGTACTGTTGAGAGTCAGAAGAATGAGACGGCGGGTGCGTGTTCGCGTCGGCAAGCAAGGTGCGCAGAAGAGAATGGTGAGAGAGTGGTGTGGGCAGCGAGCGCTGACTGGCAGGTGCAAGAGGAGAGGAAAGAACGATGGAAGGCATCTGTTGCAGCCTGAGGCGTGTGCTTGGCAGCCCGCCAGACCAGCCAGCCAGCCAGCAGCGAAATCCCGAGCTGGGCTTTTGCGACGCTGCCTCTGTCGCTGCTGGACTTGCCACTCCTCACACGTCGCGACGCTGCCTCTGCGCTGCCGGGCCGCCGGGGCGCGAGGCAGTCTGTGATCGCGGTGTGGTCGCTGACATGGGGAGCGGTGGGAGTATGCAGTCGGCGTGGCAGAGGGAGCAGTGGCAGCAGCAGCAGCAGCAGCAGCACGACGGCGAGAGCTGCTGGCGAGCGGGCGGATCACGAGAACGGCGGGTGGGCTTGCTGGCTCGCGGACAGAGAAAAAGCGGCGGGACAGGTTTGGCAGACTTTGGGCACGTTTGGATTTGGAGCTAGCGCAGCTGAAGGCGAAGGTGGCCTTGCTGCGCGTGCCCTGATTCGACCGCTGCGTTTCGCAATCTTCTGGGACGCGATCGTGATTCCGGCACGCCCCCGGCATCGGATTCCCTGTCGCGCTGCTTCTGCCTGTTCTTGTTGCTGCCTCTGCCAGTGCCGTCGAGCAGGCTTATCAGCTCCCTCCTCCTCCATCACCATCATCACCACCTCATTCCCGCGGGATTCCTCCCTCGTCGGCACCGCTCGTCGCTGCTGTGCTCGCTCGCGACGGAACGAGACTGCGCGCGGCTGCGCGTCTGACGTTGTCGTGCTCTGTCGCCGCAGTAACTCGTGCATAAGCTTTGCTCCAGCAAGTGCTCCCGGCTTTCCCCCTCCCATAGCTCTTGCAGCTGAGCACCAGCACCCAGCGCGAGGCCACAGGCGTCGTCAGCACGACCGAGTGCCACCTCTCCCGCCCTTCCATGCACTTTCGCATCCTCTCACACCACTTCCACTGCACTTGTCAAGCAGCACTGCCGATAAGCTGCTGGGCTGCGCCGGCGAGAACGTGGCACAGCACTGTCACAGCTCCGCAGCCTCAAACCACCCCCACAGAGGCGGGTGCAACGCTCTAAAGCCCGTTGTACCCCCTGAAGGGAATGCTCACCGCGTTCAGATCAGATCGCTGCTCATGACCTCCACCCGGACTCCGAATACTCCCCTCGACCGATCGACTCGAAAAATCCGAATGCCTTCCACCAACGGCCTCACGCCCGAACCCACCTGCCATAACGCACTTTCACAAGCAAAGCCCATCAGACAGCTCAACAAAAATGGCGCAACTTGCTACGCGTGGAGTCACAAGTGACGACATTTTCTAGGTGTGCTGTAGAATTGTACTACCACGGCCAGGTAGCTCACTACCGGTGGGATGTGTGGGAGTAGTGGTGACACATTACACTCAGTATCGACGCGTAGAGTATAAGGTGGGGACAGTAGCAACGTCCATCTTGGGTGCGAAATCCGAGTACGGTGCTAGAAGTGACATGCCGACTCTTACGCTCTGGATTCGTGATCATGCTCATCAACCAGGTTTAAGCCCACACTCGCTGTCTTGTGGGCAGCAAGCTGTGTTGATTAGACACGCATGCAAGGACAACGACCTACGAAACTGGCATATCTCCACGTGTGCCACGCGAATGGCTTGCCATGTAGTTGGCTCCAAGCAGCAGCGGCAACTGCCTCCTCGATGTCTCCGAAGCCTGGTCACCTCGCATTGCTTGGCCTCAGCAGAGAACGCAATGAGAATGGGGCACCCTCAGGATAAACCTGGTGGGCATCGAGTAGTAGTCAGTGCTGCGCTGGATCTACCTTGACGTCAGCGTTTGGCTCATTTCCCAGGATGTAGGCAGTTCTCGGAGGGCCTGGGCCCAAAGTTCAATTCATGATTGAAACGCCATTTTTATTCTGATCCATGAGTCGGAGCAGAGTAAAGCATTCGTTGGTGAAATATTGAGGTATCAACGAAAGTCGGACAGCTCGATATGACGAACCATTGTCCATGCTCGAACTGTAGGAGATGAGTGAATGCTGTTCCCCCCGTGCAATTGAAGTGCCACTCAGAGTGTAAGGCTAGGAAAGGACCTCTTCAGACAGCAGACACTATCTATCGTACTGCTGATCCATGGAGCAAGCTGCCATGAATTAACAAGCGATCAACAACATCCCGTTCATCAAAAGCTGATTGCCATGTACATGAAGCTACAAAGGAAAAAGTAAGTGGGTTCTGCTCTTAGAGCATTCTACACAGTCGCAACGACCACAAACTGGTCCACTTCTGCTGTCCATATACAATAGGTAAGGTAGTGGCTGCGGTTCGCAGGCTCATACTCGCTTGCCACTTGCACCTTCTTTCTTCGCTTCACCTTGAGTGGTATGCACAATTTCCAGCTCGCTCTTTCTTATTCATTCACCACCCTCAAGCCCCCTTGCATCGGCTGTGGAGGATCCGGGCTCGAAGTTCGCAGTGCATCTTCATCGCTGGCGCGACTTGCTCTACTCCGTCCGCTGCCGCTGCTGCTTGGAGCCTTATTGGCGAAAGGATCGTCTTCGTTGCTGCGTTGAGCGACTGCTACCCCGATTGAGCCTTGAGAAGTATGGCCTGGCCGTCTGTACGGCTGGTATGTGGTATTCGCGTTGTTCGGTTCACCTGGTCTCAGTTCTGTCATTTCTTGTTTTCCAGGCTGCTGTTGTCCTGCTGGCTGTTGCTGCCAGACTTCTTGAGGTGGATGCCATGGGACGTTAGCGTGTTGCTGTGGGTGCTGACCGTATGTCGGCCGCGACCACGAAGCTGACTGCTGATGTTGTGCCTTCGCAGGCGGTGGTGGTGGCGGTGCTGCAGCTCCCATCCACGCCGCTGTGCCCGAATGCTGCATCTCCCTCGGCGGGTTCCCTTCTGGTGGCAACTCCTGCGGTTCCGGCTGCTCTTGGACTCCAGGCAGAATCGTGCTGTTCATCGCTGGTGTCGTTCCCCAGCCACCTCCTGCTGCTCCGTTGCTGCCGACGTTCGGACTGTACATTGGTGGACTCACTCCATTCACCGTACTGGTTCCCAGACTGCTCACTAGACTTCCGGGACTCCCGTCTCCTGCTCCTGGCATGAAGTGATTTGAGCCCGTCAACTCACTGATTGGCCGGCTCTTATCTTCTCCTCTTGCCACGCCGCCGCCGCCACCGATACTGTTGACATCTGCCACAGGAAACGAGTCGATTTCGTGAGCGTTCTTGCTGTGGTTGTACATGAAGGTCATGTGGTTGTCGGGGTAGTAGTCTGACGTTGGCGGGCTCTGGTGTTGGTTCTTCTTTTGACGCCGGCGGAAGAGGAAGAAAGCTAGGGTCGCGAGGATGAGCACCCCGAGAACTGCGCCAATGCTGGCACCGATTATCGTGCCCTTGTTATCACTAAATCCGCTGGCGGAGTTGCCATCCGAGCTGGAATCTGTAGAGGTGGGTTTCGGTTGGCTGACTACCACGGATGTTATGATGATGGTCCCGCCGGTGGAGTCGGATGAAGTGACTCGACTGGTGATGGTTGAGGGAGGCTGTGAGGTTGAGGTGGTAGCGGGCTCTCGACTCGAGGAAGAAGTGGTTGTATCGTCTCTCGTGGTGGGCTTCGCGGCGCTCGTGCTGTCTCTGGTAAAGGCTGGAACGGCAGACGGTGATTTTGGGATGCTCGCGATTGAAGCTACGGTCGAGAAATCGGGGACATCAATCTCCTCCTTGTCATCCCAGTCACAGCAGGTCGGCTTGTTAGGATCTCGGTTCTTGTCGCAGCACCAGCTCCCATCGGGGCACCACATGATGGCCTCATTTCCAGCGGCAGTGTTGTCTAAACCATTCAGTCAGTTCATGCAACCCGGCGGTGATGCCTCTTGCTGGACCTACTCGAAGTGCAATACTGCGGACAGTCGTCGCCCCAAGATCGATCAGTACACGTGTACCGCCCATAATAGTTCGCATTCTCCAGGTAGCAGAGTCCATTGCTCAAGCACTCCCAGTTGAGTGGACAGCACGCGCCGCCAACGCTCGAGCACGAGGCATCCGTCCTCGCAACATCGCCGTTTGGGTAGTAGCAATTCTGGGCCGAGACCAAGGGGACGAAGAAGTGGAGAAGGACCAGAGCGCCGGCGACATCGAGTAGTTGCCGCATCTTCATCTTGTTCGCATCACGGAGTGCTGTTTGTGCCTCGTTCGTTTTTCGTCTTGCTGTCGGAAGTTCAGTCGAGATAGAAAGTACGAAGTGCCCCTTTCACTCGTCAAAAACGACAGTAGAAACACATGACCATAAGGAGAAGTTGATGTTTGCTCAAGAAACAAGCTTAGTTGAAGCGAAAGGACGACGTGCAGCACGTGAAACTAAGGCCCTTGGCATACGTTCGCCTTCACCTTCATGTCACACAGACGGGCACGTTCACTCGGCCCGCATTAGAGGCCGCAGCAGAAGATGGCTGTGGCGCGCGCTGGCCTTTATGAGAGCAAACGCGAGATGCGAGGGCGTCCAACGAAGCTTCATTTGCGATGAGGCGTGAATCATTTCTGGGTGGCCGCAGGTTGATGGTGGCTTGCTGTTGCACAAAGAGTGGAGTACGCGTGCTCGCAACCGGTTTCACACGCACACATGCACCACCCGCCTGTACCTCCTGCCGAATGCTGATCGCTCAAGCCAACCGAGCTCGAGGCGTTGTAAGACGGATGAATGGCCCTGATCGAGAGGTTGGGATGCTGCATCAATTGAGTTCGTGAATCGTAAGTATCCTACCTCTTATACTTCAATGCCCGACGCTTCCTGCCTGGCGTCCAACACCACGGGTCCTCGCCAAATCTCTTGCTCTTTATGACCTCTACTGCATTGCTGACTGCGGGGTTTCAAGCCCGCCCCGTTCATACGACCTATTCCCCCTTTCACTGATTGGGCTTCTCATAGGGCTTGGTATCCACCTTGCGCTCGACAGGGATCACAGTCAGGTTGAACTTCGCCATAGTCAAGCCATAGCGGTCAACAATGCGTGGCTCCCAGTGTTCGGAGAAACGTTCCTCTGTAAGCATCGGGATGAGGTCTTCCACGCGCCCACCGAAGATCGTCAACATTGTCGATGAGCTAGTCGATGTCAGTATATGTTTAGACTACAGCGAGAAGTGGAATCTGAACTTACTTGGCGCTGCCAAACATATTGTGGAAGAAGCTCTCAGAGTAATCCTTGTTGGTGCGGCGAGCATCAGCTCGTCTCTTTGACAGTGCTCGTGCAAGATCATCTACGGTGAGGCGAGGTGACCCGTCTGGCATCTTCTCACTGGCTTCAGCCAAAAGCTGTTGCACGAGCTCAAGATCTGGCTTTCCCTGGTCTGGCTGAAGTGCGGCATCGTGTCGAGTAAGACTGGCATCGTGTTCGATAGCATTTGGAGCATGCAGGCTGAGGTCTGCAAGATCGAAGCGGTCTTTGGAGTAGGACTTGTTCAGGAACCGTGAGCTGAAGTTCGGCACGAAGAAGCAGAAGGAGCTGGCGAAGTTGAAGGTCTGTCGGATTTTGGTGTTCATCTCTTCGAAACTGATGTTCTTTCCGTCGTGGGGAAGAATGCCGTGGTTCGCCATCGCGTTGAGCATTGGACATGCGGATCGAGAGTCGCCCTGAGTGGGCGCGACATAAGGTGGCCAGCTCAAATTATGGCCCGGAGCACCTTTGGGGACCACATTACCCTCCTTCAGCTTTGGAGTCACGAGGTTGGCAAGAGCGATGCCATTGTCCCAGAGAATGACGCTGAGGTCGGTGAGCGCTTCACTGAGCTTCGTGAGGATGCCCATGATGTTCGTACAGCGTGATGAGAGATGAAAGCAGCAATTTGAGCACAACTTACCAAGCTCTGCGGCGGGCGTGCTTTTCTATCGTGTGGTCGATCGCAGCACGAGCCCGTGCTGTGTGCAGCATAGTGGAGTAACACGCTTGTCTCTGCAGCCACAAGTCTGTAGTCGGACTTGGTTGGAAACCCAAAATATGCCATTGGTTGGTGAGCTGCAGGATGCAGATCTGGCAGAAAGGGTCCCTCCCAAAGCAGCATATGCAATGCGCATTGTCCCAGTGGTCTTGATGTCTTTCAAATTCCTCTCGCCCCCATGTTGATGGAGTTTCCGTCGTGAAGGCATGTATCAGTCCGTAGGCTCCTCGGCCAGTGGACAGAGCAGGGTGATAGCACTTGCCACCGAAGCAGCATCGAGAGCATGGTTGTTTCGTGCCGTGATAACAAGGGTCGTGACGAGGGACGCGCCGTGGCTTGTCGGTCTGCAGTGCGGCGGTGGTGCGTGTGAAGGTGCACTACCGCAGTGTCTGCTCTATCATTCTTGACGCCACGTCGGTGGTGTGACCTTGTCTCCCGGAAGACTGCTGTTCATCCCCGTCTACTGAGCAGCTGTCAGTTCTGCGCCGAGGACAGGCCTTCGCGGATGCGTGTCCGTGGCACTGAATCGAGAATGGAGCGTGATGCAGTGAGAGGAAGGCGGGTGCGGTTGGCTGAGTGTGCTCTCGGCTTCGCGACTACGCGACTCTCTCGCTCACACGTCTTGCTCACAGCGCCATCACCATCGCAATGCACTGCCCCTTCTCGTCAAGAGGGCGCGCTGAAGCTGACGCATGGGACCTTCTGGTGCTTGCTTCTGGTCGCAATGTTCCTGCCGCTCGACGTTCACCACGATTTCTCTCTCTGTTGAAACCAGCTCCCGCCATCCGAAGAGGCATCCATCCTAGCGACAGGTAGCACGAGACCGCAGTCAGCGAGCTCACGTAGTATCGGACCCGATCCTCAGTGTCCAGCGGCTGTGGCAATGATGCCAGCCGCAAGTGGGACTCGCGGTCATCCTAAATGCTCATAATGGCCGAACATCAGTGTTCACATGCGCGGCACAAGATGAAGCAGTCGTCGGACATGAGGCAGGTGAAGTGCAGCAAGAGACTGCGGAAGATGGATCATACCCACTGTTCAAGGATTGAAGCTTTCGCAGGACAGGCCTATCGCCTTGAGCACCCCGCTTCGGCGGAGAACGCGGCGAGGAAGACAATTGACATCCTCGTTGCCTGCGTGCTTTCGACACTGTCCATGCAGGAGCAATAGATTGCAGGAGCGGCAGCATAATGTCTCTTTTCCCAGGAGTCGCACTGGTAACAGGCGCGGCATCAGGTACGCGGTCCTGTGATGTCTCTTCAATGCCCGACTGAGCTCGATATCCAGGCATTGGCCAAGCCACAGCCATCTCCTTTGTGCGAGAAGGATGCCGCAAACTTGTCATTGCGGATCTTAATGCTGTAAGTGTTGTTCTCTATGGCAGACATTCCTTGATGTACCTCATCGCAGGATGAGGCTTCTGTCAATTGCTCGCGCCGCAAACATGACGCGATCAACTAGAATCATCTTGATCTCGAGACATAGGCTTACCTTCGCCCGACTACCTTCAGACTGGCCTTGAAGAAACTGCACGGCTCATGCAAGATCTCGTGGACGCCAACACCTTGTCCCTCATCATCAAACCCCTGGACATCTCTCAGGAAGCCGAGATCGACACCTTGTTCAAAACTGTTGAGAGAGACTTTGGCCGTATCGATTACGCTGCCAACTGTGCGGTATGCCCCCAATGTCTCGATCTGCTATTACAATCACGAGCCTCTGACTTCCTCCAGGGCGTATTGTCCCAACCACAGACATCGCACGAGACCTCAGCGGCCGACTTCGACAAGATAAATGGCATCAACTATCGTGGATGCTGGCTCACTTCTCGCGCGGAGATCCGTATGATGCTTCGTCAGGAACCACTCCCATCTCATGACGGTCGGCCGGGCAATCGAGGGTCGATTGTGAACATAGCTTCTCAGCTCGGTATCGTCGGACGGCCTGCTGCCCGTAAGTTGTCCCTGTGTCATACTAGCCCGTCAAACGCTATGCCGTGCTGACTCGACTTTCCAGCTGCGTACGTCCATGCCAACCATGAAATTGCAACATCACCTTCTCCTACACCGACTGACACGGACCTTCCAATCCAGATATTGCGCTTCAAAAGCAGCAGTCATCAGCATGACCAGATGCGATGCTATTGACGTAAGTCTGCAATCCTTCCGGAGGCTTGTGCACGAGAGACAAGTTCACAGCTGACAATGACGCTCTTCCAATCAAACACAGTACGCAAAAGAGAACATCCGAGTGAATTGGTGAGGCTGCACTGGCGCCACTTTCTTCTTTTGCGCCTCATTTCCGGCCCCAGCGAAACATTTCTATGCTAACACATTTCCGCCCCTCTTCGTAGCGTCTGTCCAGGAATAATTGAGACACCCATGACGAGACCACAAATGGAAACGTATTCGGCAGCGATAGCAATAGCGCCGATGAATCGACCAGGAACGGCGCAAGAGGTTGCAGATGCTGTGTTGTTCCTTTGCAGCTCTAAGGCTACATTTGTGCAAGGCAGTGCTATGGTGGTGGACGGAGGATACACGATCAATTGACGGCGTTGCCTCATCTTTTGCTATAGTCCTCTAAAGCGTTCGCATTGGAACCCGAGAAATGCGACGATATCCGAATTTGCCAAGCGGTCGGATCTCTGACCAGCGATGTGAATCCTCGATTACCGGCAGGAGAGACAACACCACGTGAGAAAAGAGTATTGACCGCCGGCTTTGGTCTGAATCTAGCGTCTCATTGCATACCCAAAGCAGTAGAATGATGGAGTGTGTCTCCAGGTTTCGACAACGCTTCAAGGGTGCATAATACGTGTTCGGCGAATTAGTGAAGTGCCAGACTGGGGATGGTGTCACTCTGGCACAAGGGGCGCGGTAGCCACGGAGTCCTGTAAGTCTCTCCTTGAACAGAACAGGAGGCTGGTGAACTACTGTGTCGGAGGTCGCATGGGGCGCTCATCGAACAGCTGTTCATCATCACGAGGATGGGGCAAAGAAGAGAAAAAAATCTCTCAACACTCGGATCCTTCCATGAGGCCCAGTCTGGAACAAATCAAACTGCAACACGCGGACCAATATTCTTCTAGTCGATGGGGCGACGGACGGGGAAAAAGTCTGGAAAGCCAGCTGCCGCGCAAAGCGCGTTGCGTGCGAAAGCGGTCTCCAAATCCATCCGAACATTGAAAACAACTACGTCGTCAATGGCGAATAATAACGCCAACAGATCAGCAACCGCTCCTCATCGAGCAGGGGCAACACGCATAGAATACGTGGAGGTAAGGAAAAAGAAATGGGTCCTTGCAACCAATACATACAGTAGTCAACCCACGAAACGATTGTGGACGAACGTGGACGATCATGAGACAAGAAAGCAAGAATTTCAGGCAAGTGCTTGCGCTCTTGTCGAATTTCGATATCAAGATGCTTGTTCGTTCTGTCCGTGTCGCCACCGAATCGCTGCCGACTGGTGGTGAACGGTAAGTGGAGGGTATAGTGTAATCTACTGATACGCACCAAGTGGACTGCTAGTATGATCGACGGCAGGGAATATCAGACGCCGTCACCTGCACGAAAGATGACGAAAAGATGCAGATGTGGGACATGGAGGACAAGCTTCTCCGCTGGGAGAGCCAGCGATTGCGGTGATGATGTGTTCTTGGGAGGCTGGGAGGATTGGCCTTGTGGAAGCGCAGACGAGACGTCAACGTTGAAGGGCAAAAGCATCGTGGGCCGAACCTTCACGGGCTACATTTCTACAGAATGAGCAGGGCATGCCCGGTCACAGCTTCACGGGCTCCCTACGAAGGGAGAAGGACAACATGTAGTAAACGGGCAACTCGTTATTTTTGAACATTACACCGGAGGAATATCTACAGCGCGCTCCCAAACGAGTGTTGGGACGCAGCATATTAAATCCACTGTCGATGGTGACAAGACTGTATTTGCTTATCCCTAGTATGAAACAACGAGACAAATTGGTATCTTATGCATCTAATCATCTTCCTCCTCATCAGTCGCCTTGCCGACGATGGTCCATTGGCTCTCGCCGTGTGAATCCCTCTCGTGCTTGAGCGCCAACTTGCTAAGGTGACCAATGATGTTCTCCATCTGGGTGTCGTGCACGCTGCGGTTCTTGCGGCCAAGGTTGGCAAGACCTGGGATCTTGTTGAGGAGGTAGTAAGTGATGGCGATGAAGATGAGGACACCAATGGAGTACGCCCAAATGACGACAACGGTGACAACGTCAGTGTGTCCGTTGGCGGTCTGCTGGAAGCTGGACATTGGGGATGGGAGAGGCTCCTGGTAGATGTTGGGGTTGAGCCAGCCGAAGATACAGAAGAGGGTAGCGAGGATATCGACACCAGCAATGGCGCCAACAAGCTGCCACGATGGAAGGGTCTGAGCACCACGAGTGACGAAGATGAGCCAGTTCTCAGTGAGGGCGACTTCAAGGAAAAGAATCTCCTGGACGTTGCCGTAGTTCTGGACAATACCGCCGGATGGCAGGTACATGGCACCGCGGATGATCCAGGTAGCGATAGCGAGTTCAATACCGAGGATGACGGAAATGATCCAGATCTTTGGCAATTGCCATTCGACTGGTCGTTGTTCGGAGTGAGCGTTATCGTAGGCAACGGCGACGGTGGCCAAATCGGCGAAGAGAGCGATGAAGACGATGAGCTCAGAGCTGATGGTCTCGTTGATGATGATCATGGAGGTGACCAAGTAGATTTCCAAGTGGAGACAAAGGGCGATACGGTACTGAATGTAGGCCTTCATACGCTGGAAGATCTGGCGGGCAGTCTTGATGGCGAAGACGATGGTGGAAAGACCTGGGGCAAGGAAGACGATATCGGCGGCGGCCTGAGCAGCTTCTGTGGAACCCTCGACGGCGATACCACAATCAGCCTTCTTGAGCGATGGAGCATCGTTGACACCGTCACCAGTCATGGCAGTCAAGTGACCACGCTGTTGCAGCATCTCGACGACCTGGTACTTGTGCTCTGGGAAGACCTCAGCGAAACCATCAGCACGCTCGACGAGATCGTGCTGGGTAGTGCCGGAGAGACCACCGTGGATGAGCTTCTGCGAGTTGTAGACCTTGGTACCGAGGGCAAGCATCTTGCAAGTCTCCTTGGCGATAGCGATGGCATCACCAGTCAACATCTTGACGGGAACACCGAGTTGCTGGGCTTCGACGATGGTCTGCGCGGTATCCTCACGTGGAGGGTCGAACATGGAAAGCATACCGAGGAGGACCCAAGGCTCGTTGTTCTTCTGGTAGGCGACACCGAGAGAGCGGAAACCACGGCGGGCGAATTCAGCAGCCTTCTCCTTGAAGAGATCTGCAGTTTCGCGGGAGCAGTCAGTCAGGTTGAGAATGGCCTTTGGAGCACCCTTGGCACAGGTGAAGCGGTCGCCGCGGAGAGTGCAGACGGTGGTGATACGCTTGGAGACAGGGTCGAAAGGCGTGAATTTCTCAGTCTTCCAGTCATCCTTGAGGATGTCACGAGCCTTGGGGTAGCGCTTGAGGGTAAGGATGGTGACCTTGTCGATGGGGTCGAGAGACTTGATGTTGTGAGAAGAGGCGAGAGCGGCGCAGGCCATCATCCAGTTGACATCCTCGCCTTCAGCGACGTATGGCTCACGGATGGAGAGCTGGTTAGCGGTAAGGGTACCGGTCTTGTCAGAGCAGAGCACATCGACACCGGCAAGAGACTCGATAGCGGTAAGCTTCTGCACAATGGCTTGTTGCTCAGCGAGGTAAGCAGCACCGACGGCCAGAGTAGTGGTTGTGACGACGGGAAGACCGACTGGGACACCAATAATGAACAGAATCAGGACATAGCCGAGGAGGGTGTTATCGGACTCCTCTGGGGTTGCGATCTTGAGGTTGCGGAAGAAACCACCAATCCAGGCAGCGAGAATCCAGAACATGACGAGGACGAGCAGAGCCGTACCAATGCTGTTCATGATAGCCTTGAAGTGACCTTGATCCTTGGCGCCCTGGACAAGAGTAGCAGTGCGACCGACGAAGGAGTGCTTAGCGGAGGTAGTGGCGACAGCGTAGGCCTTTCCACGCTTGCAACCAGTGGTGTAGTAGACGATGTCTCCCATGAACTTGTCGACGGCGAGCGATTCACCGGTGATGGCAGATTGATCGGTAGCGACGATGGAGTGACCCTGGTGTGCGATTCCCTCACCCTCATCACCCTCGGCGTCTTCAGACCCAGCTGGGTCCTCCTCTGGGTTCAGAGCGTGCTGTTCGCGCAACTCCTTGTACTTCTCGAAATCCTCGGGCTGTTCGTAGTCACAGATGAGACGAGCGTCGGCTGGCACGACTTGACCCTCCTCGATGATGATGATATCACCGGGCACAAGCTCACGAGCCTTGATATCCTGTTCCTGACCATTGCGAATGACGGTAGCCTTCATGGCAATATCTCCCTTGAGTTTTGCGACGACATCGGCGGCTTGCTTTTCCTGGTACCAACCGACGATAGCGTTAAGCATCAAGATACCGATAATCACACCCAGATCGATCCAGTGGCGGAGACCAGCAGCGAGGAGGACAGCGAGTTCCATGACTGCCAAGAAATTAGCTCATGTCCTGCTCATGTGCAAGGTTGCAGGGCCTGCAGTGGTGCGGGATGGTGCAGCGCCAAGGAATTTGCGACGGGAGCTTGTGCGGAGCTTGCAGCAAAAGCAAATCCCAGAAGCGAAGGTGTGGCAATGACACGTCCATTGAGCCAGCATTGCGTGTGCAATGCTTGCCGGAAATGATCGGGAAGCTGTAGAAGACTCACCGTAAAGAATTGGTCCGCGGAAGAAGCCCAAGAACTTGAGGAACATGTTCTCCTTCTCGGACATGATTTCGTTGAAGCCGAACTTCTTGCGGCGGGTCTCGACATCGTGGTCAGAGATACCCTGCTTGATGTCGGCCTCGAGCCAGTCGTCAGGCACGTGGCCGTCATCGTTGGCGACGGCGCCAGCCTTGGGGCCGCTCTTCCAGAACTGCGTGGTGGTCAGTGAGGTGCAAAGTGCGATGAAGGCGATGAGTGCCCACGAACCTGCCACGACTTCTTTGGCTTCTCCTCCTGGCCCTCCGCAGCTTCCTGAGCAGCGAGCTTTGGATCTCTGTAGGTGGAGATGTACTTTTGGAGTGCGGTGTACTCGTCTAGTTCGTGCGAGTTAGATTCCATTCCGGAGTGATGCAATTTGGCGGGCTTTATTTACCTAGATCCTCGATGTTGCCCGGAGCCTGCGACCACTTTCTCGATCTGCGGTTGCTGTCAGTGGCTGTTGCCGCGTGGGAGAGTGCTCGCCGCGAGTCGACGCGGTACCGTCGCAGGTCGTTACGAGCTCTGCGCACGGCGGCATCGCGAGGGCGCGCAGCGGCGATGAGGGATGCAGTGCATACCTCGCAGCGGCGCCAGCTTCGCCATTCTGCTCCAGGTCCTTGTCGGAGAAGCTCACGCGCGGAGCGGCCATCGTGTCGTGTAGCGATGCAAGTTAATGTCGCTGTCGATGGGTGACGCTCGTCGGTGATGGGTGAAAGATGGAAAGACGCGCTGAAGGGAAGAAGGCTTCGGACGAGAGTGCGCGAGCTGGCGAGGATAAATGGTAGCGCACTGGAACACTAGCGATGGATGGGCGCGGGCTGTGCCGCCGTGCCGAGCTTTCGTCAGTGGGCTCAGTAGCGAGGGAGACCCATGCGCTGGAGATGGAGGTGGTGAATGGGTGCAGGCCACGGTCGGACCGTTGACAGATTATGCCAATAACGTAATCCACAGGCCGCCACACGCGATACCGTGCTGCTTCGGCGGACGAGCGTGAGGCATTTTGCGCGGGAGCCCACCGTGCGTGCTGCTGAGGCAGGCCCTGAAAGGCCCGAACAAAACCCACGATTGACTGCGAAGGTTTGGGCGCTAGCACCCGACGCGGCTAGACTGGCTGCAGCCCGCCCGCTGGCCTGATGCAAGACTGGCCGGTGCGTCGGCGATGAGGCAGCGCGTCCGCAAATCAGTGCGCTGCGAGCTGCTGACCCGAGAGGAGCCCATCGCTCCCAATGCGCGACGCGGGCGGGCGAGCTGCAGCAGAGCTCCTCTCGCAGGCACGGCGGCGGCAGACAAGCTCGCAGCTCCAGAGCTGCCAGCCACCGATGCGTCCCGACGAGGGCAAGCGTCATGATGTCAAGCTCTGCCAGATGCCGCTAAGAGCCTTACAAGAGATGCACGGCTCTACATCGCGACAAGTACCTCCGCAACCTTCGCGAGCCTCTGGTGTCGTGGCGGCTCCAGGCACGCCTGCAAGCTCGCAAACATTTGCCCACACGACGGCCACACGCCGTCCAGCGCGTCACGCTGCGGATCTCCGCTGTCGTTTCGTCGATAATTATCTCCCAGACGCTTGGCCAATTTCGGCGGCGCTATGGTGCTCGAGGCGCGGCGCCCGTCTGCGATGGAACGCAGCTACACGGGAGCCATCGTGGACACGAGGGCGAGCGCCGAAATGAGGGCTCCATCGTGGAATCGTGCCGCCAGGCAACGCCCACAACAAACACCGTCACTGCGTCAGAGCAGAGTGCCGACGGGTGTGCTACTGCGAATGAATGCACGAATGAGATTGCCGCCATCTATCGTCGCTCGCATTGCTGTAGTGTGGATAGCTTCATCTCCCACGCGCAGCACCACATCAGTGCGCTGACACCTGTTCCTTCATTTTGCCCTTCTCCAGTGAGGCCACACGTATCGCATGTCCTGGAACGGCAGCCCTACGCTCGCCGCGACATCGCGATTTGCGAGTCTGGGTGGGCTGCTGCACGCTGCTGCCAGGATGCCGTTTCTTCGGTTTGCCTGCGCCGTGGGACAGCAACTCGATGCTTCCACGACTCGCGTGCTCGCCTGCAGGGTCATCCGCCTTCTGCCGACTGAAGGTTGAGCTTGTGATTCTGCCAGAACGCAGAGCCGGCAATCGCTTCCTTGCAGAATTTTAAAAAGCGCAACCAAGCAACGGACGTCGGTGGGAACACACCGCTCGAACCGATTGTCGGCGCGTACATGAGCGATTTTCGTCTTCACCTACATACACACCTCAGTGCCGCATAACCGTAGCAGAGCAGACGCGCCCGGAGCGGGTCTGCCACCTCTTGACGTTGCTTGGAAGCCCATCCAAGACCCTCTCCACGCCGGATCCTCACCTTCAACGAACATCGCTATTCCGATGCGTCCACATCGTCCGCACGCTGCCCGTGGTGCACCGTAAAGCCTGGTCCTCGACGTTTGTTGCGACCGTTAAACGTTTCACTGCCTGCCCTTGGCTTCTTGTCGAAGACGCACTCACTTCCATTTCCTGCCCGCCCCAAGACTCTTGGACTCGATATCACCGCGACACAAGCAATTGCGACCACGGGCTCCAGCGACACCTATTTGCTGTCTTGCAACCCCCCAATTTGCGCGCCAGTATCACGACCGCGATCAAGCTGGTCTTTGTGCTATCGCAACGTCTGCGTGCCCAGAGAAACCGCTTGGCTTTCATCTCCATGTTGCAGATCAACCTTGCTCGACACCCTATTCTACGACATTGCAACTCTTGGCTGCCATCACGAGCAGCTCTTTGTGCCATACGGAGATGCTGCGTGAAATCCCCCAAAGGGCGTGGGAGACGGCCATTGGATCTCCGAGCTGAGCAATCGCCTCACTACGCGCGTCAGCGATAAGGCGGCATGACGAGCACTGATGCATATGCGTGTGTGGTGTGTTGGAACAGTACCTGCGTCACGCTGCTTCCTGCATCCATGCCTACAGCCTTAATCGTTACTTTTGCCATCCTGTCATCATGCTCAAAGCTTTGCAAGCATTTTTCGCCCGGACTTGCCGGATCCCTAGCTCTGCTGCTTGGTACGCCACTGATACTGGGAAATCTTGGGATTGCAATTCTTGTGCAGACGATCACTCGGGGCCCCATTTGCGGACGGACATATGCTGCCCATTGCCTTGGCGGATAGTGTAGGCTTTGATCCCGAGAGAATGGTTGAGCATTATCACAAGGACCTGGTCCAGACATCGGATGTCATGCTGGTCGCAGTTGGATCTGTGCCTTCAAACCAACAGCGTGAAGAACCGGAAAATGCAGAAAGGTGACACCTTGTTCTCAACGTGAACTTGTTCGAACTAGGAACGGAGCACATAATCCAGGCACAGCAAAGCTCATCGCACTCTGTAAGCTCGGGACGAGAAGGAAACCGACGGCAGTTTTGTGGGTTTGCAGAAATGGCTTCAGGTGAGTAAGGACTGATCGCGCGCCTGCCTTGAACTTCCATCTGTGGGGTAGCAGCTGCCGAATGTATTCGCATTGTCAAGTCCGACGGTAAGTCTAGTGAATGCGACCAGCACCCATTGTTGTTGTTGCTGTGCCAATTCGCTACATTCCAGCTTCATTATTACTGCTCTAGCAACGCAATGGAGCTCGCTCAGAGCACAACTCATGTGCTTCCACACCTCAGACCGTTTCATTGCAGCGAATGGCAACCTGCGGCCAGCACTGATCTACAGCCGTCTCCAGAACTTTGCCCGCCTCACTGGCGGCTCGAGCACCGACGAAGCCTGAAATCAATTCTGACGAGCCGAATTGGTGGAAAACGAGTAAACACTCCACGAAAGCAACAAGGTTGGAAGCGATCAATGGGCCGAATGAAGGACAGCGACGACTACATTACAGCACGAGCAGCAAACCCATGGACTGGCCTCATATCGCCTAGCCCAGGCACGCAGACCCCTCGCACACCCGAATCACCTGGACATGCATTGAACTTGCGGAAGAATGCAGTGCAACAGGCCTCGCCAACGCATGCAGTGAAGAGACGGCCAGTCCTGACGAAAGCCAACGAAGGCAGGAAAGTGAGTGGGGGAAATGGAAGAGCTGGAGTAAACGTGAACGCACAGGACAGGACAACACTCGGCACCACAGCAGGCGAGAGGCAGGATGACCAGTTGGTCCACATGCCATCAGCTCGAGAGCCACAACCATTGGCATACCCAGGCTACACAGCAGAGCAGATTGAGGCATTGGAACACTACAGGGACAAGGCGAGGCGGGTATCAAGTGAAGGATACGACCGTCGTCGGTTCCCAAGTGGCCAAGCCAATGTTGCTTCCACCGAGGACCATGAAGGAGCTTATGCCAACTGTTCACGCTTTCACGATCGATCATTTACCCCGTACAATGCCTGCGACGAGGAACCAACAATTCTCGCACCTCCGACTCTGACAGTCCGGAAACGAGACAATTTGAACGCAAAAGTAAGCAGAATCTTACATCGCGGCCAGCCAGCGCAGGATACCGCTGCACCTACCGCTGTCGCAGATCAGGTACAGGTTACCGCAATTGTAACGCCAAGCTCTCCTCAACCGTCTGCTACCTATTGCCCAGATAATTCAATAAAAGCTCAGGGAGATGATAATGACCTGCACGGTAGAAGTCCAGCTGCTCCCCGACGTTCCAGGAAACAATACGCTCAGCGAAGCTCGGCGGCAGCGGATCACAAAGTTTGTATGGACAAGTGCTCGGCGCCCAGAACAACTCCTGACATTGCCTGCGACACGCACGTCGGATGTCGGTCTGCGTCTGCGTTGGACGATAATAGCTTCGCGCATGATTCGACTTCATCAAGATGTGTGTTCGCTGGTTCGGAGTCTGTGCCAGATCTTCGTCATTTGCCGCGTGTGCGACTCGTCAAGCCGGAACTTGCTGCTGTCCCGCGAGCTGCTACTGCTGCTGCCAGCGGAAGAATTGGCAACAGACAGTGTTCGTTGGGATGTGAAAGGGATGGGCAGAGTGGTGCATGCGTGCAAAGACGTGTCGGTTCTACCGGATCAGTCATAAGATCTACCTCTCTATTCGAAAATTCCTCAAGTTTACTGTCTGAAGGTGAAAAAGTTGATTACTTGGAGCAGTTACTCGACTATCTGCTTGTGTTCCTTCGCTACTTGGGTTCACTTCAAATGCCCAGATTGGGTCTCATCGAGTTATTGCAGGACTCACAAGTTCCGACGAAGGACAAGGTCGAAGCATTGAAAGCGATTCTGTCATTAGCAGGGCATGCACTCGCTGTCTGCACATTGCTGGCGATGCTATGGAAGCTAGGGACTTCACTCCTGCAGTTCTTTGAGGTTGTCTTGTGGCCATTCGTTCTACCGCTGCGCATGGTCAAGTGGATATTGATCAGATAGCACATCTATCCTTCCCTCTGAGCTCCAGACATTGGACGTATGATCCACTTACTCTTTTCCAAGCCATGCCCATCTAACTCCTGTCTCAGACAGATTGGCGCGGCATCGTGATGCGCTCAGACAAGCTGGTGGACAGAGATTCAAAGTCGTCAACAGAGAAGAGGCTTGTCTCAGAACAACTTTCACGAGAAAATTTCGACCAGAGTCAAGTCAGGCAGCAGAGAACGACATGTCGGCACGGAGAAGGACGCGCTAGATTGCGATGACTTTGATTGCTTGTCCGTTGGCGCTCTACGTAAACTTCACTTCAGTAACGGACGCAACTTCGCGTCCGAAGCAAACAGCTTTGCCCACTCGCTTCGAGATTCTCGCACAAACACGCACACGGCGTACCTGGAACGCCAGACTGCAAGGTGCACGTAGCTTCTGCCGCGCCGAGAACGTACTCGCACCTGAAGCAAGCACACAACACATGCTGACTCTCTAAATTCTCCAGATCCACGAGCGCCACTGAACCAATCGATCCGCCGCCGCCGCCGCCTAAAGACCAGTGGCCGCCATGCCAGAGCCAGAGCCAGTCGCCGCGGCCACCACCACCATGGTTGAGAAACTCCAGGCCAAGTTTCTCAGCCTCTCTCACGCGTACACGGATGGCCAAGGCATCGAGCGTTGCGCTTTCCTCATGTTCGACATCCTGCTCGATTGCAGAGCGATCGACAAGGAGACCTTCGAGGGTCTGAGACCGACGGATATCTGGGCACTCGATACAGTCTGCCAGGATGCTATTCAGATGACTGGACATGCAGTACAATGGGCGCTAGCTCCGCGACGAGATCCATCGGCCGAACACAACCTGGCGAAGCTACGTTTTCGACCTGGAAATGCATCGAAGTTGGATCCGAAATATGACCAGGACCCGCTCGCGCTCCGCCTACACGTTCTGCGCAGCGATATGTGTGAACTGATGACCATGGACTCGAGCAGCTCCGAGCTCGTAGATCTAGCGGCCGACGTACTTCGATTATGCTCCGGCAAAGCCACGATCGCACACTTCTCGAATGGACAAATGCTTTGGCTAGATGCGGTGAGCCTCCCGCGAGACCTCAATGATACCTACCTCAGGTATACTCTATTCGATTCCGCGCTCCTGACGCTCATCTGCATCTCTCGCTGGTATGCTGCTTGGTTTGACAGTATGACTCCAGCTTCGTGGGCAAAGCGATCTGTGAGACTTTGGGCTCAAGATGTTCCTGGAACAGGAGCGGTCACAATGCTTCTTCCTTACCGAAACCAGTTTCGAGTTACGAATCTCGCGCTCTCAAGCAGGCAGATATACCAGCGACAGAAGCTGGACCACGCGCTGCGAGAGCTGCTGGCCATGTCTTTCGTAGCTCCCGCCGGCGCAAAGATTGCGAATCCAGATTCGAGCAAGGAGGCAGATAGTCGCTGGTACAAGAGAGGACGAATGGTCGTGAACATCCTCAAGATGGCCATTGAAGGTCGTGCCTTGCAACGCGATCCACAAGACGAGCATTTCAGCACTCTGCTGTTCGACTATGCCCAGAAGGCGCTGGATAACATGTTCATCGCAGCAAAGATCCAATTCGGCCTCCCAGCGAACCCGACCACGCCTTCGATTCACGTACCTTCACCGAGAGGGCCGGAGCCAGAATACAATGACCACAGTGGCCGGCGCCAGTGGCTCATTCTGAAGACACTCGATTCGCTTCATGGCACGGAGCCTATCATGGAAATTCGACAGGATATGGCTCTCAGCATCCTGCAACAAGTCGAGGGCGAAAATTTGATCGTGCGAATGAATGGGACGGGCGGAAGTGCTGCTTTGCATGCGGTACAGGACAAAGACGAAGGCTGGAGGACGGAAATGCTGAGATATGCAGAGTTCGCTATCGTAGCTCTGGCTCAGCACTTGAGTGCGAGATTCGATGGACGGGAGATCAAGCTTATGAACAAGCTGGTCGAGTCCAGGAAGAGACCTTGGCAGACGGAAGATGATGGGTTGGGAGCGAGAAGGAGGTCGAGAAAGTATCCGGAGACGGTGAGCTACACCGATGGTGCTTGGAAGGAGACTTGATTGATTTGAGAAGAGACCTTGACAGTACTATGGCAGTGGAATATTCTGAAACCTTTACTGTACTGGGTAGCATAAAGTCTGCTGGAGGGACGAGGTTTTCAAACCATGGCTGAGACATATGGATACTTCATCCTCTACCAGCTTGAGTCTGGTATTAGGGTCTTGGCTTGTGCCTCAATATTGAACGTTTTTGGTGATGCCACTTAGATCCCGTACATCGTCAGAGCCAACAGAAAATAGATTGGTGGAAGGCACCTGTTCTTGCAGAGTCGGCGAGGAAGTAGGATGCGAAGCGTGAGAAAGGAAAGGAGGAAGTACAGCAGCGCGGACTCAAGTCCGTCAGGCACGGACGGACCCTTGCATATGCCAACATCCAGCTCGCTCCAGCTGTGGACAATGATTGCCCTTCCATAGCACATTTGGTTAGAGAAAGGTCGATATCTTGCCGGACTTTGTCACTTCACATGTCTGCCTGTGCGGCGTGGTAACCCTCAATGGCGCTGGGAGATGGCAGCGCGCCTCCAGACGCCCTCGATGCTGGTAGGCACACATAGCTCACGCTTCATACGTCAATACATCTCGTCGCGCACATGCTGAGTATTACGTAGCCGACTACGATCCGATAGACCATCTCAACGCTCTCTTCTTGCATCCCTCGACCCTCTCATCCGTCCCAGCAGTCTCCAAGCAGCTCCAGAATTATGAAGCCTCCCTCGACTCGTCCATCTCTTCCCTCGTCACAGCACAAACGACTTCCGATAGCGATAGCGTCCGTCGCATTCAAGATGCCAAAGCGGAGCTCGCGACTTTGTTCGCGAAGATCGATGGCGTACGGGAAAGAGCGCTGGAAACAGAGAGGACCATCACCGAGATGACGGCAGACATCAAGCGCCTGGATAGCACGAAACGGAATCTGACACTCTCGATGACGGCGTTGAAAAGGCTTCAAATGCTCACGACTGCATATGAGCAGTTGCGAGGGTTGTCAGAGACGAGGCAGTACCGCGAATGCGCCCACCTTCTGCAAGCTGTCATCCAGCTCATGGCGCATTTCAAGAGCTACAGGAGTATTGATCAGATTGCTACATTGTCCAAGAATGTGAGCGAGGTGCAGAGAGAGCTACTGGAGCAGGTCTGCGAGGACTTTGAGGTCACATTTGCGAGAAGTGAGGTACAGCAGAAGAGAGGCATGCTGAATGAAGCGTGCCAGGTCATGGATGCTTTGGGAGAACATGCTCGTGCGAGACTCATCACATGGTATTGCAATACACAATTGAGGGAGTATCGGCAGGTGTTCCGAGGCAATGATGAAGCTGGCAGTTTGGACAATATCTCGAGAAGGTATTCGTGGTTCAATCGTATGCTCAAGACGTACGATGCCGAACACGCTGCTTTATTCCCGCGAGAGTGGAAGGTCAACGAGATGCTGGCGAACGCATATTGCGAGAATACAAGAGACGACTACAAGGAGATCTTGAAGAAGAGCATGCGGCGCGCGGATGGGCAGCCACCGGATGTGAATCTGCTCCTGTCGTGCTTGCAGGAGACACTCGACTTCGAGCACAGTCTAGAAAGACGATTCTCTTCTGGCGAGTCGAGGTCGAGCATGGATACTGTTGCATCAGGGGCTGAGGGAGAGAAGCGGCATGGCTTCAGTCAGGCCATCTCTGAGGCTTTCGAGCCATACCTGAGTGTATGGGTCGAATCGCAGGACAAACAGCTTGCGTCCTTGATTCCGAAGTATCGACAGCAGCACATTCGACCACCGGAAGAGGAGTTCCACTCGCAGCTGGTTATACCTTCGTCCACGGAACTGTTCCATCACTATCGTATCACGCTTGCGCAGTGCGCGAAATTGTCTACAGGAGATCGACTGTCCGAGCTCTCGACCACTTTTGGGAAATATCTCGATCAGTATGCACAACAGGTGCTCTTCTTCTTCCTCTCCGAGAAGACTGGGGGGCCTAGTGTGGAAGATGCAGTCATCATCCTCAATACCGCCGACTACTGCTATACGACCACCAATCAACTCGAGGAGAAGATCAAATCACGGATCGATGAGGACTTGCGCGACAAAGTCGATCTCCAAGCTCAGGCCGATACTTTTATGGGCGTCGCTTCTGCATCGATACGTGCTTTGGTCCACAAAGCGGAAGCTGAGTGCGAGCCCGCATGGCGAGAAATGCGCTCAATACAATGGGCGAAGATGGAAAGCGTTGGCGACCAGAGTAGCTACGTCTCGTCGCTCCTCGCACGCGTCAAGGACCGGAGCAAAGACACTCTGCGCTTACTCCACAAGCCACAATACGCGCGAGCATATTGCGACAACCTGGTTGATGCCCTCACTACTACCTACATCACGAATATCGTAGCGTGTAGACCTGTTTCAGAAACCGGCTCTGAGCAGATGCTCCTGGACACCTACGTGCTCAAGAAGGGTTTGTCGGAACTGGCAACGCTCAATGAAGAAGATGGCACTCCTCTCAACCAGGCATTCGTCAAGCGTGTCAACCAAAGTACAGGCAAGCTCGATCCGATCTTGAAGACCTTGCAAGTCCGGGCGTCACCACCAGAAGGTTTGGTTCAAGCATATCTCATACACATCCGCGACCGATCTGAAGCCAACTTTCGCAAAATGCTTGAGCTCAAGGGTATTACGCGCAAGCAAGAGCAGAGTCATCTCATCGAGCTGTTCAACGCTCACAAAGCCAGTCCCGCGAATGAAAGCTTACAGGTCAGCAATCCACTAATTGCAGCATTGCAGCTCACGAATCAAACTGCACCGACCACTGCTGGTCTTGGTCTCTCAGCACTAAAAGACAACGCAATCGCGAACTCGACACCTTCGCTGCCAGCCCGATTCGATCCTTCGAATTTTGGTACTGCTCTCATGAACGCTGCGAGAGATGCGGGCGACCGCTTCTCGACGCCAAATATTGGCATTGGTAGAGATGGCACCGCTTCGGCCAATGTGGCGAGTCGCACGACTTCGCCGCCTGTGGGTGGACCTGCTAGGGCCAGCATGGATGCAGACAGTCCGGCTGCGACGCTGAACGAGAACTTGAGGAATATCGGTCGTTTTTTCAAGAAGGATGGGGCTGGATTTGGCGGGTTTGGTCGATGAGACTGAATCATGCTTCCTCCAGCGAGCCCAGTGTCGCTTTCGGATCCATCAAGGTAGTACGCAACTGCGAAGGCTCGACGTTCACATTGTCCATTTGAATGCATGTCACTATTCCAAGTTGCTCTTCGCTAACAACAGCTGCTGCTGCGTCAGCCTGATTAAGTGATGCCATGTGTTTGCCAAAAGTACGGGACGGGCCCGAAAGCGCGCCCTTCGTCTTGACATTGACATTTGTCTTTCGAATATGACTCTGTCTCCAACACTCATCCGCAGCTCTAACCGCATTGAATCTCAACAACAGCTGCTCACATCTAATCTACAGCGATGATGGACTTCACGATCGCGCCCGTGAACAATCATCAAGACCTCGCCGACACCATCACATTATTCAGAATATACGCCCAGTCGCTAGGCATCGATCTTCAATTCCAAGACTTCGACAACGAAATGTCATCCATGCCCGGCAAATATGCGCCACCCACAGGAGCTCTATATCTCGCTCGCAATAACGAAGGCCAAGCCATAGGGTGTGTGGGTTTGCGACCGCTGAGCATCCCGAATCACTGCGAGATGAAACGACTTTACGTTGATCCCAAAGGCCGCGGTATGGGAATTGGTAAAGCTCTAGCCGAGAAAGTCATTGCGGAAGCCACGAGGCTGGGATATGAGGCTATGGTGTTGGATACGCTGGAGTCTATGGAATCTGCCAGAGCTTTGTATAAGTCGTTGGGGTTTGGGGAGACGGAAGCGTATTATGAGACGCGGTTGGAGAATACGCATTTCTTGAAGTTGATGCTCAAATAATGGGTCAGCAATTCATGAGGAGAAGAGTTGTGGGTATGGGCATGGCACTCGTCTCTCGTTCAGAGCTCGGCAGGTCGTCAGCTCACTGCGACATCGGTGGAGCTTGACGTGGAGAGAGCTTGACTGGCTTGACGACACCTCGTCGCTCTGTTTGCACAGAGTCTCCCGAGCCATTGAAAGTACAGAAAGCAATCCAGTCATCAT
This sequence comes from Cercospora kikuchii, assembly GCF_019650295.1. Classification (NCBI taxonomy): domain Eukaryota; kingdom Fungi; phylum Ascomycota; class Dothideomycetes; order Mycosphaerellales; family Mycosphaerellaceae; genus Cercospora; species Cercospora kikuchii. The sequence continues at coordinate 1,113,837 of NW_025408585.1, read as the reverse complement.
TCACGGCAGTCAGAAGAGCCAGCCAAAATACCCAGAGATTGAGAACAGAACATAACAAAGATGCAATTAACACGCGCCGCCCATAAACCCTCCACTCCCTCCCGCCAGCCCACGGAAACTTTCACCGGCTCCGTGCATATGGATCCAATCTTTACTGCTGAAGACTGCATGGGCAACAATGTATGTTTCACGCCCGGCGCAAGGACTTACTGGCATACTCACGAACGCGGGCAAATCCTGACTGTCACCATTGGCGAAGGATTGATTTGCAGTAAAGGCGAGAAGCCACGGAGGCTGCAGGTCGGCGATGTAGTGCATATTCCGGCTGGAGAGACGCATTGGCATGGTGGTACGAAGACGACAATGATGGCGCATCAGGCTATTAGTTTGGGAAGTAAGTTTTTCCCTTCTGATCTCTTTCTTTTCTCTTGTTTTGAGGGTTTCGGCTAACGGGATTGAGCAGAGACCTCGTGGCATGAAGAATTGGACCAGAAGGAGTATGAAGAGGCTGACAAGATTGCAACGTAAGACGATGTGTTACGATGTTGTGCAGAGCTGGGGATGAGATTGTTGAAGAGCGCCTTAGCGTGTAAGGGGCGAAAGTAGGACGTATCGATTCAGCTTAGAAAACTTCGCAGCAGAGTGTTGGACTAACAATGGTGGCCTTGGATTAATGTGGATTGCTGGCGCGTGTGTACTCTTGAAGACACCAGTCGCAATCGCGTAATGAAGTCGATTCAATTTGGCAAACTCGTTCAGCAGGAGCACTCGCGTCGCTCAGGCAGTCGTACATCGCCTACACTTCAGTCCAAGTTTCAACGGCACAGCACAGCACCACTTCTGCTCCTGTTCGATGTCTCGCTCGTACGTTCCCAATAGCTCTTGTTGCAAGCTGCTGTAGCTTCGACTTTTCAAGCGCTTGAACAATCCAGCAGCCTCTCGAGTTGGTTGTTGCCTCAACTGCTTCAGATTAAGCGAGAAGTCTGCCGCAGTACAGACGAATTGACCGGTGCTGCTCAAGCCATCGACACTTGAGCGTTGTTGCATCTACGATCTGCCCACGTCATCACGTCTACACGGCCAGGCAAACCTTGGTGCAAGAGAGTCAAACGATCCCGTTAGCAGTTGACCATGAAGAAACGAAGGCCAACGTCCCGGCATCGTGACCATTGTAGCTGAGTCTGAAGATGGTGCACAGCTCCTCGAGCTCAAATATGCGACTGCTGCCCAGAGGAGTGTCAAGTTACTCTGCCTTCACGAATGCACACAAGCCACCACTGCGTCACATGCTAAGTGCAACATGGTTTTTGGGAGGGAAGATGGTGTCGACCATGCATGGATGTCGCCCAGCAGATGCAGGGGAAAGTGCCACGCGCCCGAGTCATCTCTGTTGTGACTGGGAGGCTTGCAGCGCAAGTTGCCGACAGCAAGACACGCTCAGAATTTGCTGGAACCGATCGTATGAACGGAAGGCACGAACACGTTCGATCTGGCACGTCTGTTCAACGGCGTTTGCTGTGTCGTGCGTTCGCATCTGCGGAGGACGTTGGAGGCGCGTCAAATCGGTCCAACTTCAGCTTCTTGTTGCCTTCGACCTGGAGATTGGCGGCACCACAGCCACGGTGTGACCGCCGCGTTGGAACTGGGCATGCTAGCATTTTTCCCGACTGGTGACTACTGTGAAATCGCGATGCTTGCCAACTTGCCTCTCGAGAACAAGATTGAACTGGTGAAGGGTCGGAGATACAAACTGGACTGACGATAATAAGGCAAGGATTCTGTAACCAGACGTAAATACGCCCCCGAAGCGGCTTGGTGTCGCCCAGGGATCCTCGCTGAGGGTTAAATCAGAGCGCCACAACCACCACAGCCTTCCGTTCTCACAATCGACCTCACGCCAGCAGGTTGCAACGTGCCCGCGCAGCACGCACGACTTGGCCGAACGCAACATGGGTTGATTCGCGTCGGAGCCAACTCCAGTCCCAGGCATCATAATGAAGCCTTCATTTGGGCACGCGAACTGCAGCCGGTGGACGTGTGAGTGAGAGCCGACGCCGGACACGGAATGTGCGACAACACAAATAGACGAGACCGTTGGTAGGTGAAGGAGCGATTGCGCCGCGCGCCCACGTTGCGCGGTGGAAAACAGTGCAGGCGCGGTGCAGTTTCGCCTTCGAGATCGCGGACAGCTTTTTGCGCAGTCCCCCATCGCAAACATCCCTGCGCCTTCATCACCCGCTGGCCTCGATATGCCCGTCGATGCCCGCTATCAATCAGAATAGAGCGTCACTGCGGCTGCCTTGGCACCTTCTGCTCTGCATGTTGCCCTTCCGCATTGCACTTCATCCTGTCCCGTTTCCGCATACCGCACATATCTCCGCCCCGCGGCCTGCCACTGGCAGAGGAGATGGCGCGCACAATGACAGACTCGCCCGCCGACGACTGGCGAAACGCTCAGAAGCTCATCAAGAACTTGTTTATCCAAGAGAAATATCGCCAGTGCATCCAGCTCTGCCGCGAGATCCTCAAGGCAAACGCCAACGACGACGAGCACACACACCCACTGCAGGACGCCTTCATCAACTTCTACCTGGGGCTCTGCTTCAACGAGGTTGCACGGATGATGCACCACAATTCAATCGCCAAGTTACCGGCCTTCGACGATGCTGAACGGCACTACCTCGAAGCCTTGACCGCACTTCCCACTGCTAAAGATGCTCGGGCGCTATGCGTACGCCACGTACGAGAGCCATTGGAAGATCCCTTCGTCGTGCGCCAGGTCGAAAACACTCGACCCTTCTCGCCACCTTTGCCCGATAGCGGATTCTTCGACAGGCCTTGTTCTCGTGCGAGCTCCTTGATGCTGTCATCTCCCGACCAACGCGTAGCAGACACTCAACACACTTCGTTGGCTTCCTCCCGAGATTCGCCCGTGTTCTCCGCCTGCGATATGGAAGATCTCGAGAGTCACCACAGTTTCGCGGATCTCATGACACCGAATCGCTTGCGACGCGACTATCCGGATTCAGAGCACGCCACGCCTGTGCACAAGTTCTTGTTGCGAGAAGGCTCCGTCACTGCCCCTGCAACTTCGTCGCCTGCTCATCCTCCAGGTCTGCAGATTACATCTGAGCAAACTCTCGCCAATACCCCTCCGTACCATCAGAAGACAACGCCAACTGGAGGTCTCATGCGACCTGTGCGCATGGGCTCTCTTCCAAAACCTTACCAGGACTCGTTCTCGGCCGTACGCCCAAGCCCGTCCCCACGGCCAAAGCTGTCGCGTCTCTCCATCGACGTTCAGAACAGCACCCGTGTTGTCAGTGCTCCGCAGTTGAACTACTTCAGCAGTAGCTACGAAGATCCAGACCACGCTTCGCCTGTGTCTCCTGTATCGCCGAATTCGACGTTGTCATTCGGATCATCAGTTTCGCCAATATCACCAATCTCACCAATAGCCACAGATGGTCTCGACAGGGATTCTGATACAACTACAACATCCGCTATCACACCAAGCACACCGAAGAAGCCCGAATATACGCGATACAGCGTGCCTCACACAGCAACAGCAGTGGCAGTATCCATGGCACCTGCGACATTCGAGCCAACGTTCCAACCCAAAGAGTGCCTGGATGTGGCAATGTTAAATCGAATCACAGATCACCTGGCTGCCATGCGGACACAGCTCGAGACACACATGAAAGGAGTCCAACGCGCACAGGAACAGATTCATCGCGCGCAAGCACTTCAGAGGCTGGAGACTCCTTCGCGCAGTGACAGAGATGGCAACTCAGCTTCCAACAGGGTGTCGACTCCATCGAATGGACCGTCGCGACAGAAGAGTTTGCGAAAGAGTCGCAGCTTCTGGTCATTTGCACCAGAAGACCAAAAGGCGAGGAAGAAGAAGGAGCACATCGAAGCTGGCCGCGCAAGACGTTGGAAGAGAGAGCGTTTCGACCCATCCAGATATCAGACATTGTGCGAACAGGCGCTTGCTGAGTTGTAGGACTGCTTATGAGGACATACGCTCATTGAGCTTGAAACGGAGGATACAAATAGAAGGAAGCGCTCTAATGTTTGATCAGACCGCATTGATCGTGCGCAGCAGGTTGGCGCTTTGGATGATACCCATCAGAGTACATTGAGTACAGTAGACGAACACACTGCAGAATATGTAGCTCTGTGCTAATGCTAATGATAATTACGTGCAAAGCTGAGTATGTTCCACTGGCGTGGTGATGCTGACCTTGGCGGTGACGATCACATGAAACCGGAGCAACCACGCGGCGTTCCTTGCATGCACCCCAGTGCGGAGGCGGAGAGCTGTGCCCAGCTTGCATACACCCGACAGCCTACGCCTCAAGACCTGCTGACCTCTTTGCGTTGCACAATCATCTCTTGCTCCTCTCCCATCTCTGTTCATCTCATCCGTCTTGCACGATGGGCGGAGAAACACACAACACCAACACAATGACCTCATCGACAGCTCAATACCCACAGCTTGCCGCTCGTCCCAAAGGCAAGCTGATCCACGACATCTATCGCGACCGCTTGAACCAATTCACCTCAGGTGGTCAATACAAAGAACAAGGTCTTCTGGGCAAGCTCTATAACGGCCGGCTGGGTGAAGGCCACGTCCACCTCTCTGTCTGGTCCGCACCCGATCTCACACGCCCCACCTTCGCCGAAGCTACCGATTCCAAGAACACTTACAAAAAGACCCGCAAAGGCGAGAGCTTTGGTCCCAGTTGGAGCACGCATTGGTTCAGAGTCGATTTCACTGTTCCTACAGAATGGAAAGATGAAGAACGAGTCGAACTGCACTGGGATTCTTCCAGTGAGGGGTTGGTTTGGACACATGATGGCAAGCCGTTGCAAGGGTTGACTGGCAACGGCGAGAGGATCGAATGGATTGTTCCAGACAGCTATCGCACAGGGAAGGAAGAGACGATCTATATTGAAATGGCGTGTAATGGGATGTTTGGCAATCCTACTGGCGGTGATACCATTCAACCTCCGGATCCGAACCGATATTTCCGATTACAATTGGCAGACCTCGTGAGCGTGAATTTGGATGCGAGGGCGTTGTTCTACGATTTCTGGATCTTGGGCGATGCTGCTAGAGAGTTCCCGCAAGATTCGTGGGAGGAACATCGGGCTTTGACTGTTGCGAACGAGGTGATTGATGCCTTCATTGCTGGCAACGGCTCAAAAGAGGCGATCAAAGAATGCAGGAAGATTGCGAAGAAATACGTGGGCGACAAGGTTGATGGACCGGAGGTGTATGACTTGACCGAGAAGGATCCGCTGAGAGAAGTGTTGGTGTCCGGGATTGGACATTGCCATATTGATACCTGCTGGCTGTGGCCATGGGCGGAGACAAAGAGGAAAGTCGTGAGGAGTTGGAGTAACCAGTGTGACCTGCTGGATCGTTACCCGGAGCATCGATTCTGTGCTAGTCAGGCACAACAGTACAAGTGGCTGGAAGAGTTATATCCGTATGCTTTCGACCGTGTCAAGAATCATGTGAAGAAGGGCAACTTCCAGCCTATTGGCGGCAGCTGGGTCGAGCACGATACCAATATGCCTTCTGGAGAATCACTGGTCAGGCAGTTCTTGTATGGACAGCGCTACTTTGAGTCGAGATTTGGCCAGCGATGCAGGACCTTCTGGCTTCCCGACACGTTCGGCTACTCATCGCAGATTCCTCAGCTCTGTAGGCTCGCTGGCATGAATCGATTCTTCACGCAAAAGCTGAGCTGGAACAACATCAACAACTTTCCTCACACCACTTTCAACTGGGTCAGTCTTGATGGAAGTCAGGTTATCTGCCACATGGCGCCTTCGGAGACTTACACTGCTGAAGCACACTTTGGCGACGTAAAGCGGTCAGTCACACAGCACAAGAGTATGGATCAAGATCCCACATCTCTGCTTGTATTCGGCAAAGGTGATGGAGGTGGTGGTCCAACATGGGGTCACATCGAGAAGCTCCGCAGATGTCGCGGTATTGCAGACAATGTTGGTCTTCTGCCCCGTGTACACATGGGTAGGAGTGTCGAGGACTTTTTCGATCGACTGGAAAAGAATGCAGCCACCGGCAAGACGGAGTTTGTCACCTGGTACGGTGAGCTCTACTTCGAGCTTCACAGAGGTACATATACTACGCAAGCGAACAACAAGAAAGGCAACCGCAAGTCGGAGGTACTGCTGCACAACATCGAGTATCTCGCGACCATGGCTTCGTTGCATGACAAGGACTACAAATACCCGAAGAAGGAAATCGATTCGATGTGGGAGAGCGTGTTGCTCTGTCAGTTCCACGACTGCTTGCCCGGATCTTCGATCGAGATGTGCTACGATGATTCTGATAAGGAATACGCAAAGGTGTTCAAGACTGGCCAGAAGGTCTTGCACGAAGCCTTGAAGTCGCTGGGATTTGTTGATGACAAGTCTGCACAGCCGGTAGCAATCAATACCCTGGGTTGGTCACGTACTGATCAGGACCTTGTTGAATCTCGTTACCCAGAGGTCGTTGGACAGCCTGCTGGAACACAGACTCTCATCAGACGCGCTACTGAAGAAGCTTCCGTGAACGAGCTTGACGATGGCGCATTCTCGCTTCAAAACTCGAAATTGGCATTGACGGTTGCTGATGGTGTTATCACTTCGCTTTACGACAAGGCTGCTGATCGAGAAGTCCTGCCTAAGGGAGGGAAGGCCAACCAGCTCGTGATCTTTGATGACAAACCACTTTACTGGCAAGCATGGGACGTGGAAGTTTTCCATCTCGAGTCGCGGCAGGAATTGAAGGCGATGAGCAAGACTGAAATTACGGAGAACTCGACTCAGCGCGTGGCGGTGACCACGAAGACCCAGATCTCTGATAAATCATGGATCAAGACTACTATCGCGCTGAATGCGGCCTCTGATGAAGCTGAAACCTCGTACGTGGAGGTCGAGGCGGAGGTCGAGTGGCACGAAACCATGAAATTCTTGAAGGTTGAGTTCCCAACGACCATCACCAATACTGAAGCTTCGTACGAAACCCAATTCGGCATTAATCGACGACCTACTCACTACAATACTTCTTGGGACATGGCCAAGTTCGAAATCTGCTGCCACAAATGGGCTGACTTGAGCGAGCACGGCTATGGTGTTTCTATCCTCAATGACAGCAAGTACGGTTTCGCCACGACCGGCAAGCTGATGCGTCTGTCTCTGCTCCGTGCACCCAAGGCACCAGATGCCCACGCCGATATGGGACATCACAAGATTCGCTGGGCGATCTTACCGCACGCTGGCCCTCTCGATCACCGCACAGTCCGCGCCGCGGCAGAGTTCAACAATCCGATGATTGCTCACCGTCATCCAGAAGTTCAAAGCGTGAAGGAGCTCTTCTCCGCTTTCAAGCTGACTGCTGAATCATCGCCTAGCCTGGTGGTTGACACCGTGAAGCGTGGTGAGGACGATGCCGATGTCAGTGTCGATGACCTAAGGGTCAAGGACGGCAGACACGTTGTGTTGCGAATCTACGATTCGCTTGGTGGTGCTTCCCGAGGCACGATTGCGCTAGGACCGACCAAGGTGCACAAGGCGTGGAAGGCGAACATTCTGGAAGATGAGGTCGAAGAAGTCAAGGTAGGGAAGAATGGCATTGACATTGAGTTGAGAGCTTTTGAGGTTGCGACCTACAAGCTGCTTGTCGGGTGGGCTTAGGAAGCCACTCGGGCAAAGCAGCTGAGAACTTCGAACTGGAGTCTCAGTTGTGGGGGCTTGAGGTGAGGGTCAGGGTAGTTGGTGAGATCTGGGGGTGTGTATGGATGGAATGGCGAAGGAGAAGGGGAGCGCATAGCATTGGATGGGCTCGGAAGGGGTGTATCACTAACAATCCTCAACACCTAAGAAGTAACAAACATTAGTTAGGACTTTATGAACTATCCAAACCACACGGTGATAATGCAATGAGCCATAGCATTATGGCAAGAGCAATACAACCCCAGAGCCTCCCCGAATAACACAAACCCTGTAAGCAAGAACCTCGCCAATACAATACATGTGCCACTCCTCATCCTCAGGTAACTCGTCTTCCTGCACTCCACTATCAGTCCATCTCTCCCCGCTCACGTCCGTCGCTCTTTCTCCATCACGACCCAGCCCCTCCCGTTCTCATCTCGTCTTCCCTGATCCCATTTGATCCTTGCTTCCCCTGGCGTCTCCGTCTCCCGAAGCAGCCTCTTTTTCCCTCCTCAAGGTCTCCTCCCATCTCAGCCGCGTGTCGTTTTCTGCGAGAGCAGCACCACTTCAGGAGAAATGTGAAGGCGATGAGGACTGCAATTCCGGCGACAGCGAATCCGATGATGGGGCCGATCAGGTCGATGCCGAGGACGGACCCGGCACTGTGCCTCCTGCTGAGTGGGTGGCTGTCCATGGTGGGTGTTGTTGGTTGTCTTTGCGAGGTTTGATGGGTGGGAGAGAGGTCGCGTTTGAGCAGCAGGAGTCTTGGTGACGTGAAAGTTGTCGGAGACTGGATTGAAGGCGATTGATGGTGCCGTGTCTTTATTGAAATGTAGGCTGTTGGTACAAAATGGCGTTTGCGATGGAATGATGATCAACTCTGGGATGTGATCTGTGTTCTGAGAGTCGTGGCAGAGTTGACTTGGGGCGGAAGCACGAGGGAGGGACGTGGCGATGAGCAAAGCGATTGCCTGTGTCTATGAGAGAGCAGGTGCACTCAGCGGGTCAAGGTCGCCATGCCCTCAGTAATATATGCTGCCGCGCTAGCAGTATGATACTCTGCAACGACGGATCCCTTCTGTGGCGGCGGCGAGACACCACATCCACCCTGTGACAGAGACGTCTCCGTTTCAGAGCACAGCTCATTATGGCTGATCGATGTCAAGAAGGCGTCACTTCACTTTTTGGTCACTGCTTGATGTCAAGGCTGTTCTTTCTGCGGGTGCCATGCAGGCTCGCCACTGATTCGGGAGGCTCTTGCCAATTCCTTCTCCCTTTGTCTCGCACAGGTCAACAGATGCCAGAAGGAGCAAAGGCGTGAGAGGCAGCCAGCCTAGACAGAAACTTCAATGTTGCTCGGAGCGAAACTTGTCTCATAGAGAGGGAGGTCACTTGCGACGCCTGCGGACGATTAGCTAGCAGATCCATTCATCGTACACTATGATACTGGTGTACGGAACATTCATCTGAACAATCTCGTGATTTCTCAGTCGTGCTTAGCAGCTGTATCGTATTTTCATTTACGCTTTACGTCTGCAATGGGTATCGTGAAAGTTGTGGAATCTTGTCTGGCGACCGAGGTGCGACAACTCGGACAGAAGTCTAAGCAGACAATCCGAATAAGGGGAACACTGTCTCAATCATGTCGTCTAGTCTGTCTTGGGCGCTTCCTTGGCCTCGACATCCAAGCTAATGCTGCTCACACCATTCGAGAGCGTGGCTGTAGTCGCTTGTCTGGATATACGAACTTTTACCTCCTCGATCAGATTCGCCATGTCAATGGACACGCCCTCTTTCTCGGGGTGGCCTTCCGGAAGGCCCATTTCCTTGATCTTGCATTTGCCTGCAGCCAACTCATCGTCTCCCAGGATAACAGCGAACGGCACTCCATTGGTTTCCGCGGCCTTGAACTGGGCGGGTAGCCTTGGCTTCGTCTTCCACAAGAATTCGGCCTTGATGCCAGCATCCCACAACCGTGTCGCGACTTCCATGCGTTCTTTGAGGAGACCCTCGAAGCCCTTCCCTCCAAATGCCATGACGAAGACATCGACCTCGTTTGTTCGAATTGGCGCCGCGGAGCTGTCTGCCGCAAGTCTCTGCTTGGTGATACTGAATATCCGCTCCACGCCGAACGAGATTCCAACGCACGGTATCGTCTTCTTGCCGCTGAACATGCCGACGAGGTTGTCGTAACGGCCACCTGCGGCGACTGATCCAACGCCAACCGTAGGATCATTTGATCTATCCTCATCTCCGTCTGCCACCTTCTTCGGCTTCGATGATTTCTTGGCCTCCTGTTGTAGTGCTTGCCCTTCGCTCGTCTGTGGCGCTGATCCTTCTGTCACGACCTCGTAGATGAGGCCAGTATAGTAGTCGAGCCCTCGTGCCAGCGACATGTCCAACGATATCCGGTCGAGAATACCAAATACCTTGAGGTACTCAAACAGCGTCTGGATATCCTGGAGACCAGCCTTTGCTGACTCATTTGCGGCCAGGCCTTCGTCTTTCTGCAGCTCTGCCAGAAGCTCCTCGGTTCCCTTTCTCCCTACCACGTACTCGCCAATGCGATCTGCAATAGCAGGATCGAGCCCCTTCTCTTCAGTCATTTCCCTCCGCACCTCTTCCCACGGCGACTTGTCCAGCTTATCCACTGCTGAAGATATAGTTCGAATCTTCTCATCTGGCACTTTGCACACTTGGAAAATACCGTCGAGGATCTTGCGGTGGTTCAACTTGATCGTGTACCGTCCCTTCCACCCCAATGCCTCGAAAATTTCTACGATGATGCGCAAGATCTCCGAGTCGGGAATCATTGAGTCGTACTCGCCGGCAATGTCAAAATCGCATTGGTAGAACTCTCGCATGCGGCCCTTGGTCATGGCAGGCTGATCTCGGCGGTAGACCTTGGCGATGTGATATCTCTTGATGCTGGAAACGCTCGAGTTCATGGCCAGCCATCGTGCGAAGGGAACTGTCAGGTCGTATCGCAGTGAGCAGAGCTCGCCGCCTTGGTCTGCCAGGTCGTAGATGAGTTTGCTGTCTTCGCCATATTTGCCGGACAGGATTTCCTTGAGTTCAAACACAGGCGTGTCAATCGTGACGGCGCCGTGGCGCTTGAAGACTTCAGTGATGGTGCTGAAGATCTTCTCGCGGATGACCATGTCCTTGCCATCCCAATCTTTCGTGCCCTTGGGCACCTTGAGCTGGAACTTTTCTCTCCCCATGATGCCCTCCTCGGCGTGGTACCGTCGGTATTGTTGTTGAGTGTTGGGCGCGATCAGTGGGTATTGTACGCGTACAAGGCGAAGTAGCGGCGGTGAGCAGGAGATGCGAGCGGCACGAGAGATGCGCAGCAAAGATTTCATATAGTCAGTCGCTTGAAATATGAGGAGTCACAGCGGGCAACTTTTGAGAGCATTGAGCGGAAACATCCCCGCCGCACGCGACGCATCAAGCTTCGGCGTCATTCTTGACACGACTTTCGCTCCCACTCCCACACCTCCAATCATGTAGCCATGGCTGCCCACTCGGCCGCAAAGGCCATAAATACTCAAGAAATCACCGACAAAGCTCGAAGGGAGCTGTTGTTGCTACTCGAGAGCGTGGGTTACACCCGACCGCACATGTCGGTGAGGCTGTCTGCTGACATCTGCCTAGGTTCGAGGGAAAAAGAACCTGGTGATAGAGAAGTCGCTGGCCGGCACTATCGGACTGATTGTCAAGTTCAGTACCCTTCAGGAATATGGCGTGGACAAGCCTTTCTTCCTGGAGAACCACAATGTCGATTCCAGTCAAAGAAACATCGTCTTCATGGTGCGAGGGGAGAATGCGAAGAAAATCCGCATGGTAGCCGGTATGTCGCCTTTCCTGTATCGATTGTACGCAAAAGTGCAATTCATCACGGCTCTAAAAGTAGAGTGCGCAGTTGTATTTCTCCTACCCTGCGTATTCAGTCTTGATGCCAAAATTGAGCCAGCTTCTGGATCTTCTACAAAGCTGCGCGAGGCTTTCCCTCTCGTGCAGCATCTGGATCACCTGCTTACATACCGATCGCTTTTATTTCATGTCAGAAAATCCAGCTGACAGCAACAGAGCAGATCAAGTTGATCAGGACTGAGAGCAAGATCGAGCATGATTTCACAATCATATGGGTGCCACGCAGGACCTTGGTCAGTAATATGATCCTCGAGGAGCATGGCGTGCTAGGAGAGGCGACCATCACAGAGCTGCATCTCAACTTTGTTGCCCTCGAGCCAGACGTGCTATCTCTGGAGCTCGACGATGCATTCAGCAGTCTCACCCTGAGAAAGGATCCGACCAGCATATTCGCATCCGCAAAGGCGTTAATGCTGCTGCAGAAGCAGTATGGTCTAATACCGCGCATATTAGGCAAAGGTGACAATGCCAAACAACTTGCAGACCTGCTCTTGAGAATGCGGCAGGAGGACGATGTGAATGCTTCAGCAGATCCAACTAACACTTATCTGACTTCCTTTGGCCTTACACCAAGTTCGTTGATCGAAAATCTGATCATAATTGATCGCGAAATCGACCTTCTGACAGCCTTGTCAACGCAACTCACATACGAGGGTTTGCTTGATGAGGTGTTTGTCATTGCCAACAACACCACTGAAGTGGACTCCTCCATTTTGGGTGGCGCACCTCCTGCCGCATCGCAGCAGCAAAACGGGTCTACACCAGCTCCGACTGCTGCAACAAAGCGCAAAGTTGTGCTAGGCTCCAACGATAAACTATACCCTGACCTTCGAGATACCAATTTCGCGACAGTGGGCCCGGCACTGAACCGCATTGCACGTCGGTTGGCCTCGGATAGCGAATCCATGCACAATAAAGATCAAACAGTGGCCGATCTCAAGAACGTAGTAGCGAAACTACCTTCCTATCAAGCTGAATCAACGAGCTTGAAGATCCATACAAGCCTCGCGGAAGAGATTATGAAGATCACACGTAGCGAGTCCTTTGGCCGTATGCTCGAAGTCCAACAAAACTTCCTCGCCGGGACTGATGCAACAACCTTGCACGAGAACATCGAGGAACTGATCGCGCGAGATGCGCCTCTGAGTACAGTCTTGCGCCTGCTCTGCCTGGAGAGCTGTGTGATGAATGGACTTCGCCAGCGCGATCTGGACCATTTCAAGCGACAGATCTTGCAAGCATATGGCTATCAGCATCTGCTCACACTCGCAGATCTAGAAAAGATGGGCCTCTTCGTCCCACGGGAGAGCCATCGAGGCTATCTGAATCCCATAGCAGGCTCGGCTGGCCAGACCGCGACAGATTGGAATGCGGTGCGGAAATCGCTGCAATTGTGGACCGACGACGTGAAAGAAGCTGATCCAGAAGACATTGCCTACGTCTTTTCAGGCTACGCTCCCCTCAGTGTGCGACTAGTGCAGTGCATCCTCCAGAAGCCATATCTTCACCAGCTCCTCACCAATTCGTCCAAAACAGGCGCCACAGCTCCTGCTGGGAGCGGATTCAAAGGCTTCGAGGACGTGATCTCGCGGATCAGAGGCGCAACAGTGGACGTAACGCAAAAGGGAAGTGACGCAGACGCTTCTCACGCAAGAAAGACGCTGCGAGGCAGTAAAGAAGGACCGAAAGTCACAGTCGTCTTCTTCCTCGGTGGTGTAACATATGCCGAGATCGCCGCTCTCCGGTTCGTGAATGAACAGCTCGAAAAGAGCAGCGGCAGAAAGATTGTTATTGCAACGACGAATGTCCTCAACGGCAAGAGAGCGGTGGACGTTGCGGTCGAGAACAGGACATTCGCATCATAAAGGACGAATTGCATCTCGATTTCCAAAAGCGTACCATTGTTTCGACCCTGTTCCTGAAGAACTCCGTCCCACTGGAGTTGTGGTTTGGTACCGACATGCACGTGCGTTGCAGTCTGGCAACCTTGGTCCGGAAGGCCGTTGAGCAAAGCCGGATCAGCACGACTGCCACGACAACGGTTGCGATCGGGGTCGTGACGGACGACGACGATCATAACACATCACAGCATGATTGTGACCTCAGGTAGAGCAAGAGCAAGAGCAAGAGCGAAATCAGATAGATAGAAATGGACAGGTCAGAATTGCACTGGTATTAATGTTTGTAAGCTGAAAAAATTGTCTTTGCATCGAAGCCTCGCGCCATAAAAAGTTCGCTACCCAAAACGCTGCTTTTGAAGAGACCGAATTAATTCACCAATAGATCAAGAAACTCCAATGCTCGCTATGCAATCGATCATACGCGTCATCAATGATAGTAATAGAAGATGGGAGCAGGAAGTCTCCGACGTGGTGCGACAGAGCTTTCCGCCTCATGAACCCAGTGACACCGGCGGACTCGCACGAGTCGCGTGGACTGAATGTGGTGTTCCTGTGTCATGCGAGTGCAGCTGTGCTTCCTATCCGCCGCATCGTCATGTATCCAAATTCTTTTGCGTCCAGCATGTTATCCAGCTCTTACCCTCTCTCCTGAGGGCTATCGGGGACAAGAGTCCAATGGCTAGGCTCTTACAACAGAACAGCAAAGCCCAATGTTGCGAGGCCCATGATGCTCAGTGTGCCAAATGTCTGACCAACGCCCAAAGCCCAGACGCGCACGTTGCTAACTCCGCCGTTCTCATTTTGTGTTGTCTGGCCTGATGAACCGAAGCCATTGTACACCGTCACCGTGCTCCCATCCGAGTCCGTTGTGACTTGCGCGTTGCTTCCACTCTGGCTTCCAGTGCCCGATGGCGCGGCGGTGCTCGATTGTGTCAACGTGCTGGTGTTTTGGCGTGTAGGATTCTGCGCTCCACAAGGGTGGTCGCTGCGGCATTTAGATGCGCAGGTTGGATCGCCGTTGCAGTTCGACACGCATTGTGAGCCCCATTCGGTGCAGAGGCTGTAGGGGAGCGTGTTGCTATACTCGGAGACATTGGGCGAGAGGCCGTTATCGCAGACGCAGGCGTAGGTGAGGGCATCGGAATTGCATTCGTTGGTTTCGGTCGAGCCGGTCGAGCTGCCTTGGTCGAGGCAGATAAGAGGGCATTGGGTGATTTGTTGTTGGCACCAGAATTCTGTGGTGGTGCAATGTTAGGGTGCTGCGAATGAGGACGGTATGAATGTAGGACGTACCACGCGTGCTGTTTGAGACGGATTGAGGATCAATGGTGTATTGGGCTCTGACTCCCGAGAGGAGAATAGAGGTGGCGACGGCCGCTGTAGTGGAGGTCTTCATCGTGATGTGTGTATTTCGATCGCGTGTTGATTAAAATGGTTATGCTTTGGAACGGTATAGTAGAATCTATAGCAAGACGGTGAGTACAGTGTCAACGCGCTGTGGATGGTATCCTTGTTGTTCAGCGCAAAGGAGGATTGACGGGCGAGAGATTGCCATGAGCGTAGGCGGAAGCTTGGACTGTGAATCGTGCTGTCCAATTTGGGCGTGGAGATCTTACCTGACGAATGTTGTTGTACAGCGAACACTCGAAGCAAGGAGTAGCGACTGATGATTGTTGCAAGATGTTCAAGAACGACAGAGCGATGTGAAAGCGACAGACGCGGTCCCAACAGCACGTTCCTTGAGCGGATATGTCAAGTACAGGCAACCTTCGCTACTTACCGGGAGAGGCTTGACTTATATTAGAGTGCAACGGGGTCACACGACGGCACGAAAGCATGGATGGAGCTTGG
The DNA here is from genome assembly GCF_019650295.1 of Cercospora kikuchii. Lineage (NCBI taxonomy): Eukaryota > Fungi > Ascomycota > Dothideomycetes > Mycosphaerellales > Mycosphaerellaceae > Cercospora > Cercospora kikuchii. The sequence continues at coordinate 1,098,412 of NW_025408585.1, read as the reverse complement.
ACGCTCGACGTGCCCATAGCCGAGCGCCATATTCTTGCCACCGACATGCGAGCGCGGTCGGATGCTCTGCGACATGCGCACGATTCGTCTCGTGGTGTGGTGGTGTGGGAGAGAGAGCTGTGGACGTTGAATGCGTGTGCCGACAGCTATTTTCATGCACGCCGGCTCAGCGCTAGGGCCATCGAATTGAGTGCACTAAACGTTTTCGGAAGCTGAGGTCGTTTGCCTCTCACCTCTTCTCCCTAGGACCTTGGCCCGAGAAGAGAAGCTCTTGGGAGACAGAGGCCGTGCAAGGAGTCCAGTGCGTCGAAGTTGCTTTCCTGTCGTCGCTTGGAGCGCGCTCCTCCCCGACAAAGTCCCGCATAGAGTGTCTGCACTGTGGTCTGTGAAGATGGAACCTCTGGCCAGTGCCAAGGCGGACGTTGAAGCCATGCACACGCTCGCAAGCAGCCGATGGCTGGGACCCTCCCGACTGCTGGGGGCACTGCTGCTTTCTGCGCTGACCTGCAGGCCGCCCGCACTGCAGGCCACCACCACCTGTGCTCAACCTCTTTTCTGCAAGTCATTGGCGCCGAAAGGTACCCTGGTAGACGGCGGGACGCGCGGTCTCCGTTGGAGCTCTGGGTAGCAAGTCTTTTCTATACCACACTCGAGGAGCTTGTGCCCAGGATCCGGCTCAAACATCCTGCGTATCGCATGGGGACCCGCCTGGACGACGCAGATGGAGCGCCAGCGGCGAGCGGAGAGCTGCAGACGCCCGCCATCGCAGCTGCACCAGAGCGAGAATCTGGATCCTCTGATCTTCGGAACGGCTCAGGTGTGACTGATGCTCCCCCATTCTGGAGCACGAATCGCCACCGCAGGACCGCCAGTTCCGCGAGCATCCTCACCATTGACCACGCACGGCCGGCCGCCATCACTCTCGAGGACCACTCGAAAGATGATGACGAGCAGGCGCTATCGTGCTGGGCACAGTCGGTGACTATAGACGATTATTCAGTCGTGTCCGGCAACGGCAGCATTGGCGCGTATGTGGTGTGGCACTTGACCGTAAGCACCCTATACGGAGGCGACATGCCGCTGAACAAAAGGTTGTCCATAGCTCCGCGTCCCCACGGCCAATGCGAAGTTGCTGACTGTTGCCTCCACAGATACTCGGAGTTTGATCGCCTTCGAACAGATCTGATAAGGGCATTTCCACATGCAGAAGCCCAGATTCCGGAGCTTCCCCGCAAAAGCGTGGTGTCTAGATTTCGGCCCAAGTTCTTGGAGCATCGAAAGAATGGCCTGGCGCACTTCATGAAGTATGTTGCATCTTAAACTTGTACTGCTTTCCACGGCATGCTGAATATTTGCGCAGTTGCATCTTGTTGAACCCGGAATTCGCAAGTTCCCCCATCCTGAAGGAGTTCGTCTTCAGCTGAAGACGCGTCGCGTGATACGACTGGACCCTGCAGCTGCAGCTAGTGCCATTTCCAATCAGCCAAACCCCGACTACTTGACAGGCAGCACGTCGCCGCAACATCTCTTCGGGTCCGTCTGCCCATCTTGCTGTGCCGTAAATTCAGGTGGTGCCTCAACGACGAAATCAGAACCGCGCCGCACTCAACACTCCTGCTAAGAACTGCGTTCCCAAAGCGGTCGCTGGGACTTCCGCTAGGGAATTCGGGCAATCGCTAGAGAGGACCTCTGTCTCGGGAAAGAGCGTGAGGGTTCTGCTTTTGAGCTTACTAAAGAGGAGCAGCTCTGCTGTGCAGCAGGTGTCGCTTGAGACGACACCGCATGTCCTTTCTGAGGGCGGCCTTGGGAATCCAGCACAACGAGATCTTTTCACGTGAAAGCCACATCTACAAGGACCTACCATTATGGCTGTCTCGCACAACGCAGGTGCCTCGAAACCGCGCGACGTCTTCGCCTTCTTCGACCTACCCCGCGAGCTCCGGGACATGATCTATGAAGCCGCGGTGGAAGACAGAAGTCAGCCTGGAAGCAAGACGCAGCCCACATTGAGGGCCAAACGTGTTCCACTCCCTCAACTCCTCCAGGTGTCGCGGCGATTTAGCGACGAATATCGAGAACACATAGGAGGCAGCTCGAGTCTACACCTTAGTGACCACGTCGATTTTCAACTCGCCAACGTGGGATCATCAATCGGCATACCAACAGCTGCTAGAAAGATTCGGACCTTGCACATCCGCTTGGCCTCATTTGATGGCGAGGAGCTATCAGAAGAGCTAGAGCTACATGAGAAGTGGGCGGCATTGGCATTGCAGACTCTCCCGGACTTGCAAGAGCTCACTTTCCGCCTTGATGTGTGCACTACTGAGGATGCCACCGGCGCAACAGATCTGCTTTCGAAACCAGTGTGGTCAACTTTACCGCACCTCAGTCGCTTGGAGATCTGGCTGAGAGAAGCGACCATGGATGAGCTTAATGGCGTAGACAGCGAAAGCCATACGATCTGCAACAAGCTACTCGTGGAAGATGACGTTGAGCATCAACTGTTTGCGACGTGGTCGTTGACCGAGAAAGCGTTTGTGCTCACCGACACTTGAATGCAAAGGCTGAGATGCGTAGAATGCGCCATGAATTGTACACCACGAACTCATTGTACATCGGTTCAGCTTTCAGTGGCTTGGAATTGCAAGCTTCGCAACGGGCAAGACCTGACGTTTGACCATCCTTCCATACTGGAGGCAACTATCTGAGACACGACTGAGCGTACCCTCTGTCTCTTCGAAGTCATCATGGGAAAGTGTGCCTTTCTCCAGGGCGATTGACGATGACCGCCTGCTTTCCCGCCCCAGACGAAGTTCTGAGCCAGAAGACTGTCTGAGATACAAATGCGCTTCGTAGGAGCGACTTGTCGAAATCAACCACTCGCGATAGCGACGGATCTCTTTGCTCCATACCTTGAGAGACAGGCACGACTGTGGGAATTGGGCAAGTCAGCCAGCTCTCAGCTTTCGATGCGAAGGCCTGATTGTATATCATAGTGTAGTGATGTTGGCAAGTTCGAGGACCCAACAGGTCTTCAGGGAACAACTGGAATCGACGAAGAATGTATTCACAGGTATACAACACACAAAGAGTTCAAAAATTTCCCAAGAGGAACTTTCCTACATCATCGGAAGAGATCTGCCTCCGAGAAAGCGTCAAATAAAGATGTCATATTTCGCTCGTCAAATTCATTGCCTAGTACTCGAGTGTGACCTCCTGGCCCTTGACTCGTCCAATGACAATCTCTGCGGCGTACTTTGGTATCACTGTTCGCGCATGTCAGTATGTTGTCTTGAGTCGGGAGTGTGTGAAGAATGAGCTTACCTTCATCGTCGTGCAACATCTCGAACTCTTCTGATGCGTCCTTGCCCATGTGTGAGAAAAGGGCTTGTGGACCACCTGGATGCTCGTCAACCCAGTCAGTGACATTCATCACGACACCCTTGACCGCAATCCAGAGATCCTCCTTCTTGTTGTGCTTGGCAACCTCCTCGAGGGAGTATTCCTTCTCTGGCACCTTGAACGACTTGATATCGTTCGTCTTGGTGACCTGGCCGGGGTCCTTGCTATCCTTGGAGCCACCCATAACTGGAGCGGCGGATAGTTGACCTTGCTGTCGGATCTGTCCAGAGCTGTCGCTGCTGCTGGCAGAGGCGCCATTGCCCCACTCCACGGAGATCTTGCCTGGCTGGCTTGGGTCGATGTGCAAGCTGATTTGGCTTGCACGCGATGCAGCCTGGCCACCAGAGTTGTTGAGAACTTGCTGGAAGAGGTACTTGCTGGAGCTAGAACCGGCAACACGTCCATAGACGACACAGCCGAGAAGCGAGGAGCCACCAAGACGGTTGGCACCGTGGACACCACCAGCCAACTCACCGCAAGTGAAAAGACCCTCAAAAGGCTCGCCCTTGGAGTTGAGCACTTGCGACTTATCGTTGATCTCGATACCACCCATGGTGAAATGGAGCACTGGCTCCATAACCGCAACGTGGAAGTCGTCATTGACCTCGACTGGGAAGTTGTGGAAGAACTTCTTCTGGAATGGATCCTTCTCCTCGCCGTTTGCGTACTTGTTGTATGCAGTGAAGGTCTCGTTGAGCTTCTTCTCGCCGCAGCCAATGTCCTTCGCGAGCTCAGCTCCAGTCATCTTCTTCATCAGGCCACGACCAGAGTAGTGGCGAGTGTGGAAGTCGAGTGTATTGGACGCCTTGCTGTTCAGGCAGAGGCGGATTGGCCAGTTGCCCTTCTCCTTCTCCTCCCACATCTTGTTGGAGACGAAGTCACGGTGCTGGAGCTCGTCGACGAATCGCTCGCCCTTGGAGTTCAGCAGGAGACCACCCTCACCACGGAGCGCCTCAGCGGCCAGGAACTTCGTCTTGGCAGTTGGGTCCTTGGGGTCGACGAGACCAGTTGGGTGCACTTGCACCTTGTCCATGTCAATTCCGTTGGCGCCAATCTTCATCAACATCTTGTGTCCGTCACCAGTGGCGTGGTTGCCGTTTGTGGTCGACAGATCGAAGGTGTCGGGCCTGTGCTTCTTGAGGAGCGAGTCCTCTGTGAAATCGGCAGCGTAACCACCAGTCGCAAGCACGACAGGGCCGTCGACGGAGAATTGCTCGCCGTTGAGCTCATATGTAACACCTGTCGCCTTGTTGCCATCCATGTTGATGCTCTTGACATTTGCCTTCTTGATCAACTCAGTTCGCTCTGGCTCTTTCTCGCACAGCTCCTCCCATCGCTGCATGAGGGCGTATGTGATGGCCATACCGGGGAACTTGGCATCGTGGCCACGGTGTGTTCGTGGGAAGGAGTGACCTCTATTGAATATGTCAGAACAGCCCGAAAATGCGGAATTGGCAAAACACGTACCCTAACCGCGAGACAAGTGTGAGATCGAGGTTGAAGATGTCCTGCAGCCACTCGACCGCGGATGCGGATTGGTATGTGAGGACCTTGATGAGGTCTGGGCGAGCCTTGTCGCGCGCCGACTTGAAAGTGTCGTCGTAGAACTGCTTAACGCTGTCGCCGATGCCGTGGTCGACCTGTGTGCGGGTCAAGGCGCCGTTGATTCCGGAAGTGGCCTTGGTGGAGTTGCCACCCATGAAGTCTGGAAAGTTTGTCAGCGCTCGTTCTCGCCGTTCCTCCACTTTGCGAGTTCACGTACTGTTCTTGTCGAGAAGCAGGACATTGCCGCCGGACAAGTAGATAGTGTGGGCAGCGCTCAGACCGGAAACTGCTCAAGTGTCAGCTGTTTTCGCGCGATTGTGCTGCTTGAAGTACTCACGGCCGGCGCCGACAACGATGACTCTCTCAGGCATGATGGCTGTTTATTCGATTCAATGCAAAGACAGCGAGAGGAGGCGGAGGTGCGTGGTGGGAAGGCGGCGAGAGGCAGCGCCGACAGTCGTCTATTATGCAGGTGCTTTTCTGGCCGAGGTAAATGCCGTTCGCAGACTAGCCAGCCGCTATGCACTTGGTCTGGGCGATGAAAAGAGGAACACCACAGCGACGCAGACGGGGCCGTCGGTCGCTTTTGATTCTAATCGTGCAGGGACCGTGCTAAGCATGTGAATCGGCACTCGTCTGGGCTGAAATGGTCATGCGTAAGACGTCGCTGCCGCGGCCCTTTCACATGCGACACGTCCTGGACCATTATCCCCGCTGGAGTCCCCAAGATCTCAGCTGCGCCAATCACACGACGATGAACAGTAAGCTTTGCACTCTTCTGCTCGTGACACTCGTGACACTCGCTCCACGTTCCACGTTCCACGCTCTCTAGCATGGCAACAACACTGTCTGTTGTATGAAGCCTCACAATACCCACCGCCGTCGCTTCGGGCCATCTTGCCCGAGATGCGTGAAAGAGGCAACAAAGGCCATGCCCCCGTCCGCCGTTCCGTGACATCAAAGCCCGAGCGACGGCCTGGTCAGCAATTGGCACCAGAGTGGGCCCTCTGCGGCCGACGTGTGACACTCGACAAGTTGCCGACGGGCTTTGGTCGGTGTGGGAGGGCATGTCTTCCATGTCCATGATGTCTACAGAGTAATTTGCATTCTCCCATCTCCTTGTGGCTCGGAAGTAAGATCGCGAGCACTATACAGATGTTCTGCAAGTGATGTATTCGACTCGGGCTTATTCCCGTAATTCTCGCAGCTCGCTGTCTGGACCCGCTCGCCACCCCAAAGTCAAATATGGATGTCGAAGCCATTGCGCCGAGAAGCACGACCATAGGCTTTCTTTGCCACGCATCCCAGGGCGAGCCTTCAGACTGCTGATGAGAGAGACATCATGTCCTCAGCGGTACGACCCTGCTAAGTCGACTCCGCTCTTCGAAGTTTATCCTCCGCAATACCCGCCTCTGGACATCGGAGAACTGCCCGGCAGAAAGTGCCACGAGAGCAATGCCCCAGGTCAGCAAGACGTGTGCCTTGCCGTACTCACCCAATGTGCACCTCTGCGAATGTCAGATGAAAGTGCTTGTGTTGTTGCAGGCGCATGTATGCATGAATTTCGAGTCAGTATGCGATCATGTGAAACCGTGCTCACCCAGCCCAAAGAGGCTAGCGTGAAACGTTTGTCGTTGCAAGATGGAGGCGTCACTTCTTGGAGGATTGGAAGTTGACAAACATCAAAAACCATCAACACAGTCTCAATACACCACCAAAAACAGCAATGGACAAGATCAAGAGTTTCCTCGGCGGTAGCGGCAGCTCTGGTAGCGCCGCTGCTCAAGCTCCAGCGCCCGCAGGCGCCGTAGAGAACCCAGACAAGGTAAGACCGAGGAACCACTTCTTTTAGCAGTCGTGTAGTCCCAGCCCAAGGGCTCCGAAGACTGACAGCTATTTCGCAAACATGCGGACAAGCAGAGGTGCACGTTGCTGACCTGTATCGATCTAGGTTATCCTCCACACTACCCTCGGAGCCATCACCGTCAAGCTCTTCTCTCAGCAGACCCCACGCACTTGCACCAACTTTGCAACTCTTGCAAAGACTGGAAAGTACGATGGAGTCATCTTCCACCGTATCATCTCTGGTGAGGGTTCCGCAGCTAGAGACTCGTTAATGCGACACAATGCTGACACCGCGCAGGCTTCATGATCCAGGGTGGCGACCCGTACGTCTGCGATCTGTGAAAGCGTAATCAATATTAGAGACTCATGCTTACATTATCTTATATCAACAGAACTGGCACTGGACGCGGAGGTAGCTCGATCTATGGCAATAAGTTTGAAGACGAGATCGTACCTTCGCTCAAGCACGATGTAAGTCGGGCAGAGCCCCAGCATGCTACGAGCTCAGCAACTTCAGACAGAGCTCCAGCAACAAGTACATATGGCTAACATCTCCCAGGCCAAGGGAACTCTCTCCATGGCGAACGTGAGTATTTTCGATGCAGTCCATATCTTCATCGAGGTCGCTTGCTGACTATTGTGCCAGGCCGGACCAAACACCAACGGCAGCCAATTCTTCATCACTCTTGGCCCAACCGCTCACCTCAACGGCAAGCACACCGTCTTCGGCAAGGTCGTCGAGGGTATGGACGTCGTCGACAAGCTCGGTGCTGTCCGCACCGGTGCTGGTGACCGTCCTGTCAGCGAGGTTAAGATCGAGCGCACCGAGGTGTTCTAAACGCAGTGCGTGGGAACCTCAACGAGATCAAAAGCGAGTGTAACACTATTGAAGTGTGCGTAAAAGCTAGCACCCAAGATATGATCACAATGAACTAGGCTCTAGCGCCACGGTCCTTTGCCTTCCTGTTTACGAACCGTTACATTCAGGCGAAGCGAGCTAACGACGTGCAAATTTAAACTCCCCTCTTCCGTCAGTTGTGTCGCGAGTTTCAACTTCAGCATCAGTGTCCAGCCTCAATACATGCAGTCGTATTCCAGACAGCACATTGCCATGGTGGGTGCGACCCTGCAGAAGGAGTAAGCGATTGAATGGCAGTCTCAGTGCTCGAGTTACTGATGGGGCACGTTAGCCTGACTGTCAAGGGAAATGTACTAGACAGAACATGGAAACTCAAGTTTCTGAAAATTAGGCAGAGCTTAGTGCTAAACACATAGCGAACAAGTGAGCGGTCGACATTTGGCAGACTAGTCGCTTGCGGCAGCGCTGCTTATCCAACCCCTAGACCCTATCAACACAACCACGCTAATCAATGCAGAGCTACTGATCACTGCCACGGACTAAAGCTCCCTAAATCTCCCTTGGCACATCCCACTTCTCCGTCACGTCCTCGTAATCCGTATCTGCAGTGTCTCAAAGACAAGCAAAGGCTCGACGGCATTTTAAATGTTTGACTGGCATCTGCATCTTACCAGTATTGATGAGCTCCTGCATGAGCAAGGGTATATCACCTTGAATTTTGTGGCCAGGTGTGAGACGGCGTAGTCTTCATCAGCAGGACAACTCGCAGGCTCCTCAATCTCCATCTCGCCACCAGTCCCGTAGCTTGGTGCCACAGCTGAGCTCATCTCTGAAGGAGCTTTACTGCTAGACAAAGCAGCGTCTGTAGGATCAGATGGCGGCAGGATCCGTCATTCTCGTTCACCGTAGCCTCTGGATCGGAGTGTGCGCGGGCGAAGATATTTTGGCTCTCAAGCTGTTCATCGTGAGGAGTAGCAGCAGTAGAAGTTGGAGGACCCTCTGCATTGCACGACTTCTTGTCGACTATGACAGCTTTGAGAATGCGATCGAGATCCTGCTAGTATTCTACAGCCATACAGAGCTTAGCAGAGTTGACGGACCAGAACCCAACGAGCGTGATGTTAAGATCGCTGTTATCGAGCCGCTCCCTAACATTATCAGAAACTTTCGAAGACCAGCCAGAGTACATGCCAAACTGGAGCTCCCGATGAGCAATACTGAATCTGAGGGAAGTTTTGGGCTATAGTATCAAAGGGAGGCCTGATCGGTCGCCATACTTGTCTCGACACGATCTGAGAGTTGACTTGTCGGTTTTCGAAGCGCAATACTAAGAAGTGGTCTTGGCGTAGAGCGTGTACAGATTGTCGTAGGTTTCCCACTCCTTGTTGCACATAAGATGCACACCCACCAATTACTCCTTGATCAGAACGGCCAGGCTGTTCCTGTTGAGATCTGAAGGCTTATTTTACTTGTCGCCAATCCAGAGTATTGCGTCGACGAGCTTGCAGAGTTTTTGCCAATACTGCGCTTTTGCTCACCTCTGATCCTTCTCGTAAGGCTTCACCTGGCCCATCGGCACACTAAGCAGCATCGAAGGGCTAAAGCGGATCAGAGAAAGTCAACTTTGAAGTCGTGTCTCTGAGATCATCTTTGGCGTTTCACCCTCGCCATCCACGACTTTAATGTCCTGAGTCTGCTTCCATATTGAGGAGAGATGTTTTCTCTCAAATTTACCCTCCATGGTACACACCAACGGATACGTACAAGCAGTGGAGCAGCGACGAGACGTGCTTCTTGAAAACGGGGTCTTTCGTGAGAGATATCCACGAGATTCCCTGCGAGCTGAAGTTGTATCCGTTCGATAATTGTCTTAATTTGTCTGAAGCTCGCGTAGACACATACCAGGACAGTCTCCATCGGTGCTCTAGACGAAACAGTAGCCATTGTCACGACTTGTTTTCCGATGCGGTGCCTCGCAACAGATCTTCGAACCAGAGTCGCAACAGGCTTTGTTGAGTGTCTCTGCCCTTAGAATTGGCCTGGCTTGTGAGAGAGCTTCGCCTTTGTTGGCTCTTGGCTCTGCGACACGACAGAGAGAAGTTAGCCACGTTGTTTGTCTCTGACGATTCGCCCGGCCGCACTTCTGGTACGTCCTTACTGCGGTCACCTCTCACGTTGCATGTTCCGCAGAGCACCTGGCCTAACGGCGGCAGAATACAGGACCGACAGCAGCAATAGCGGATCCTCAAGGGAGATGCTTGGTATGGCCAGGTGTTGTATATCTTTGCAAGCTTCGTACGGAGAATACGAGCTTCAGAACTGGAAGATGTGGTCAGGAAGATCTCGTGCGCGATGTTCATTGATGTCTTGGGCACCTCCTTGCCGTTTTCCTTTGAAAGAATAGACCCAAAAGCGACGAGTGTTGGTGGGATCCTGTCTGCGATCTAAGGGCTGAATTTTGCTGCTAGCGACCGGAGTTCTCTCAAGAATTTGCGCCATGGTGATCTCGTTGGGGGCAGTAGGATACTTGAGCCTGACGCAGTGACGCAGCTTTGTTTCGTTTAAGTGCTTTGCGATGCGAGCTGCGCTGACAAGAGTTGGGTCGTTTGCTGTAGAGTCTGGGACACGAGATCTGTCGCTTCCGTCTCAAACTTGTAGATTTTAGTAGTGTTACAGGTATACAGTACGATTGTACAGAGACGTGGAGAGAGCCAAAGTCGGAGGGGTTAGAGGAGTAGACTTACCTTAGCCTGTTCGGGGTTAGATGGCTGTGACTGGAGGACCTTTGCTTTCCTGCCCTTTGCCTTCGTGGCCTTCTTCTTTGGCTGTGCCTTTGGCTTGGAAGATGGATCGTCCTCCGCATTCTCATCACCGTCATCGGCGCCATCACCCGTATAATCACCATCACCTGATTTCTTGTTGTGGAGCTTTCGAGGCGGAGCGTTATCATCGTCGCCCGCTTCGCCCTCGTCGTCAGTCGGAGCGTGCTTTCTGCCTGCCGATCGACGATTGAATGGAGAGGTTGATCATCCGAAGCACTGTCTCTTGCGACATCTTTGCCACTAGAGCCAATCTTGACTCCTGCCGGAATCGAAGCAAAGTAAGGGGTGAAATTAGAAAAGTGAAGGTCCGAAGCCTTTACTGCTGTAACGAATGCGAGGAGAAATGTGAGGTCGAGGGCGGCGGAAGTAAGGACTACAGTAGTGGCTCCGAGGATGTCCTTCAGGAGGCAATACTGCAAGAAGGGACCGCAGAAGAGGAAGAGGGTCAAATAGGCAATCGTCGAGAGCTTAGTCCAGATGCTCAGTGCAGTCTCTCGACCAGTTTCGCGGGCAATCGTGCAGTAGATATCGCGAGGGACAGCAATCTTGTCCTGTCCAATCCTCTGATGCTTATAAAGATGGACTGCAAGGATGTTCTGGCGTCTCTCGCTTAAGTAGCGCGACTTGTTCACTCACGCGTGGTGTGCCTCTTCGGAGCCTTCATTATAGCGTTGGCACTCCGCAGCTGGGGGATAGCGAGGCCAATGCTTCGCCTGGATTCAAGTGTCATTGCGACGAGACTTTCCGACTCTCCTGCCCGTGGCAGAGCATGGCCGATCAGAGCGAGCCAGTACATGATGGACCAATGTGAATTCCAGCTTCAGACAGACAGTTCTGTTTTGCGACGTTTTCCAGACTCTGAATTCAGACAAGGGTGCTGAGAAGTTGATTCGTGATGGATGCGGCAATGGAAAGCAGCGGGGACTGCAATGGATGTTTGTTTGTAGAGTGTTTGTAGGGCAAGTGTGGTCGGAGAACGGGTGGGCCTAGCTGCAGCTCATTTGCAAGTGAAGCAGTCGCTGGTCCGTGCCTGCATGTGCAAACATCAGTTGTACCACTCAGGTTATTGGCAACGCCTGTAACATCCCACATCAGTATCACTCAAAGCTCGCGAAAGCGCTTAGCATCAATTTGTGCGCTTTAGCCCAGACATCTCACACACCAAGACGCCCACAACATCCTTCCATCCCTGCTTGCAAGCTGCAGAATCCCCTACAAGATGTCAGAACAAGCAATGCCAGAACGCGTCCAGCGCAGCGAACTGTTGAGCGCGTTCAATGAACTCGATCGCGAGGCACGTTCGTCGAAGACGAACACTCAAAGCTTTTTCCACTGACTATGCCCAGATGGCTGAAGCGCTTGCGGAAAACCGCGAGGAGGATGCCCGGTCGGCAGCTCGCCTTCTGCTCGACTTCGAGCATTTGCCATTACGGATATACGGAAGGGCTTGCCTCGTGCTCGCCTGTGTCCACAAAGTGGACCGTCTTGACATGGCGCGTGAGCTTGTCCGTGTGGCTGAGCTGTTCAACGAAGCAGCTGGAGCTGGCAGGGCTGAGAAAGAGCTGCTTGACGAGTGCAAAGCTATTCGCGAGCAGATTCAGGCTCGCTACAATAACGCGGGATGAGCTGAGGCAGAAGAGGACCAGATCGAAAGGGATGAGATTGAGATCAAGCCCAGCCACGACTGGGCGTGATTCGGTTGAGATCGAAGCAGCGGACATCGTTTCTGACTTGCAATTATCTCAATCAGCGACAGAGCTAGGACTCACAGAACCGCCGGCTTCGCCATAAATGGAGATCGCTCATCCTCAAGTCCCTGCACAAACTTGTCTCGCTCCAGCTCTTTGTAGCTTGTCCGGGATTTGCAGCGCTCGTGTCGACGCATATACCCGATCCTTGTTTTGTCTACTGCCTCCAGCTCACCCAGTACTGTAGACACTGCTCCAACTCTTATTCCGGCTATTGTCAGCCCATTTACCAGCTTCAACACGGCGCTGGAGTCCCAGCTTCTTTGGCCTTTCAGACTTCGTCCCGTACTGCCCATAAATTCAGATCTGCTACTAGCGAAAGAGAATGGTAGCAACCCAGTAGAGGAGTGACCGTCGAGGAGTGCGAGAATGTCAAAGCGATCGAGAACCCTGAAATGCTCAATGTAGATTGACGAGCACTAGAGAATCAGATAGGCCATATCGACATTGACAGAATGTCACGAGCGGAGTATTCCCACCCTGCGCGGGCTTCAAATCACTGTTGGAGTGGAAGAATTGCACCGCATAGAGCCGAGTCGGACGAGACATATTTTCATCTATCTGCAAAGATACAAACAGTTAAACTTCTCACAAGCTTCGCCTAAATTCAAATATCAGCTCAATCACGCTGTAAAGGGATGTCTGGGCTACGACTACCTTCTTCCAACCACTGCTTTGAAAGTCATCACCCAAAGCGTCTGTTCGTGGAAATTAAGGACGACCATCGGACCTTGGGATGGCATGGAGGCCTTTCATATGGAGGCATCTGAGTTACGTGTCCCTTTTGTCCTGTGTTTTGGAATCGAGAGGACCTCCTTCTCTGGAAAGCTGGAATTTGCTCTGCTCTGTGCTCATCCCTAGGATTAGAATCCACCACAGCGGGTACGGTCATCGAAAACATGACAGCCCTGGCCGATGGTAAGTACTGAAGAAATTCTCGCTGATCCCATCGGTGCTAAGATCCAAACATCAGACTGTTCTTCGAAAAAAGGAGACGGGCCATTTTCTGCTGATCAGCATAGTTATGGCCAGAATGGTACTTTAGACAGGATCTTGTCTTACCTGCTGCTTCTTGGGCAACAAGAATTAATAGGTGCATAGAATGATGCCTCTCCGATGGGATAGTAATGTCTTTGTCTCTTCTGTCATATCGCACAAGTCTGATGCAAAGAGCTGTCGAAAACGTGTCGAGACTCTGACGGTGGTATCGTTCTTGTCCCCAGAAGGTGGATCCTTAGTGGTGCGAGTGTCCATGTTGAACCATGAAAGCTAGTGGAGACTTGACTGATGGTGCTTTCTGTCGATGGGCTCAGCACAGTACTCGTTGTCTCACCGTAATGTACAAACAACATGATACGGGCCTCAGCCGATGGCTTCCAATCTAGCAGGACCCCAAAAAGCAGAACAAATAAATGAATAATTCATTTTCACATTCTTGAACCAAATACGACCTGCCATGTCGGAGTATGATCGAAAGCATGGTGGACCATCTGTGACATTGAAAGAGTAAGCAAATGGCGGACAGACAAGCCCAGAACGTGCGGGGTGTTGCGGGGAAAATTCAAAGCTTCACTCCAGTCTTGCAAAATATATATTATCGAACGAAACAACGATTAGTAAGCACTTATAGTGTAGGCATGTCTCCCCGAACCGTCCATTGCACGTTACAGGACCTAACAATGCATTAGTGGTTAGCATTTCGCCTTCCCATAGCCTTCATGCTGTGAAAATAGGCGGAGACTCGGGTTCGAATCCCGATAAGTGCACGCGTTCTTTTTGCTCGGGAGATAGCATAGCCAGAGTCTCATAGCAATTGAACTGGGCTTCGTGGAGATACGAGAATGTGAAGTGAACCATTACCATGTCAAGAACTTTTGCACTAAAGCTCTGAAGAATGCCAAACAGCTTATTCTGCCCCGACCCATCATCTAAGCCAATCAATCGGTCAGAATCTCCATGTATCCACCTGTTGCTATTGACCCAGATGTAAAAGACAGATAGGAGTTGAGCTCACGCTTTTTTGGCTAGGTTGTATCAGCAAGCATTCGGGAGTAGAATATACATAAAACACCCTTATGCAATGGCAAGTAATTTTTCCAATGCTTGAGTACGATCTAATCTGTGTGATGCGTACATTGACCGTATCATGTCTACCATCAGGTCGTCACACAGCATTGCAATCCAGTCTCATCTCGAATCTTCGAAGTTCACTCCCAAATTGTGGCCCGTGCGCTCGGACAATGCTCGGCAAATCGCGTGGCAGCCGACGCTCCAAAGTTTTGACAATGCCATCATCCCATCTCCATCTCTCCCGCATTGCGAATACACTGCAATCACAATGAGCCTAGCATCGCCTGCGCTGTTGCCCAAGGCGACAGCGACGCCGCTGCGTATACTTGCGGCAAAATCGCCATCAACCACAACGCCAAATCGCTACCACGAGCACCGCCGCGGCCCAATAGCAAACTGCCATCGAACGTTCACAACTACAACCCACCATCGCCCACGAATACAACAGCCATGCACCAAAAACACTCGAACAACACGCGCCTTCCACACTACCCCACCTCTCCAGATCAAAGACCCTTATGCTTCCCTTGGTGTTAATAAATCCGCGACTGCATCCGAAATCAAAAAGGCTTACTATGGCCTCGCGAAAAAGTACCACCCGGATACAAACCCGGATCCCAAAGCTAAAGAGAAATTCGCTGAAGCGCAAAGCGCATACGAGTTACTGAGCGACAAGTCAAAGAAAGACATGTATGATCAGTACGGATCCGCGGCGTTCGATGCGAATGGAAATGCGGCTGGAGGGGGCGCAGGTCCAGGAGCTGGAGGACCCTTTGGTGGAGGCAACCCATTCGGGGGTGGAAACCCATTCGGAGGCTTCGGTGGTGGAGGTGCCGCGGGAGGATTTGGAGGGGCGGAGTTCAATTTCGAAGATCTGTTCTCAGCTTTCGGCGGTAGTGGAGCGAGGAGAGGGAGACCTGGAGGAAGAGGATTTCAAGAGGAGGTCATGGTGGGGGAGAATATTGAGGTGCAAACGAACATCTCATTCATGGATGCTGCAAAGGGTGTGCAGAAAGATATCACAATCAACCCGCTGGTCAAGTGTAAGACTTGCACTGGATCAGGAATGAAGAAAGGAACTCAAAGGAGTGCTTGTAAGAGCTGTGATGGAACTGGGACAAGAGTGCATTTCATGCAGGGTGGTTTCCAGATGGCGAGTACGTGTGGCACTTGTGGAGGAACTGGACAACAGGTTCCGCGCGGCAGCGAATGTGGCACATGCAGAGGACATGGAGCGGTAAGAGAGAAGAGAACGGTCACAGTGGATATTCCTGGTGGTGTGGAAGATGGCATGCGGTTGAGAGTACTTGGTGAGGGCGATCATCCCGCCACTGGACAATCGACCAACCCAGACGGAGCTACACAGAAGGGAGATTTGTACGTGTTCATTCGTGTGGCACCGGATTCGAAGTTCCAGAGGCACGGCTCAGATGTGCTGTATACTGCCAGTATACCCCTGACGACTGCCGTGCTTGGAGGCGAGATCACGGTCCCAACATTAGATGGCGATGTCAAGGTCAAGGTCGCAACCGGCACTGGAACGGGCGACAAGATTACAATGGGCGGCATGGGTATGAAGAAGCTCAACTCGCGACAAGGAGCAAAGGGTGATCTTCGCGTGGAATTCAAGGTCAACATGCCCAAATACTTGTCGGTAAACCAGCGCACGATCCTGGAAATGCTGGCCGATGAAATGGGAGACAACAGCGCGAAACGGATTATGAATCTGAACAAGATGAATACGGACTCATCGAAGAAAACATCTTCCACATCCTCGACATCCTCGAACACTGACAGCCACAAGGACGAAGGTTTCTTGAAGCGCATCTGGCACGATATCTCGGGCCAGCATAACAATCCTGAGGAGAACGCGAAGGACAAGGATCCGAAAGAGAAAGATGAGGAATCGAAGAAGAAAGCTTCTGGCTCCGGCTCATGATGACTCCCCTGTACATGTATCCTGTGCAACACATTTGTGCAAAATTGTCGAATATTCGAAGAAACTCTGTAAACTTACGCATGGCGAGGTGTTTGTTGGACCATGAGACACGCGAAGGGCAGCATAGAAGGAAGAGGAGCTGGGAATGGGGACCTGTACAGTAGTGTTGTCTTTGTCGTTGTCTCAATCGGACATCTCGACTCCACTTCAGACAAATGCTAATATTCTGCATCCAGACCACGAATCTTGACCCGTCAGAACAGGGATCATCCATCAATCCACGAGGAATAAAGTTAAGGTCCGCACTTTGGCAGCACTGTAACCCTCTCTGACGACAGAGGGCAACCGCGAATGTAACAACAAATGCACACAACTGACGCACATAGCTCTTTGTATGTCTCAGGCGGTACGAGCTAAACGACAGTTGGTGCCTCTTTAGACTGCGCTTCGCGGGATCCGGTCGATGGCACTAACGGCGCAAGTGCAGGTCGGGTGGAGGGTGAAGAAGAACTAATGCAAGTTATGCAAGTTTTATGCCGCCAACCTTCTGCTCAGAGATCACTGATCACTCTCCTAACCCAACGCAGTCAATAGATCCCATAACTATGGCCTCGACTGGTGGTTGTGTCAGCTTGAGACTTCGGTTAGCATCATCCCCGATGGACGCGACCGCAAGATGAGGGACGGGACGTTTCTCGAAGCCTCGTCATGGCTCCAACGCCGTGAGATAATAACCCTACGCCTGTCCGCCGGGGCTTTCGATGACTGACACAAGCGTTCTATCGATCAGTGAACAACGAGCAATACCACACACATCACAATAACAACGCGAACAAGATACAATATGCCATCTGTCACTACCATCCTCGCCCTCGGCATGGCGACCATCGCCCTTGCCGCTCCAATCGACACTCTGCAGCCAAATATCGCAGTGGCTCGCGACAACATTGCTGCTCGTGAAGCCTACATCTACACTCAAGAAGAGGAAAAGCGGGATCTCGACGCCCGTGAAGCCTACATTTACACCCAGGAGGAGGAAAAGCGAGACATTGGCGCCCGTGAGGCTTATATCTACACCCAGGAGGAGGAGAAGCGCGATCTCGATGCCCGTGAGGCGTACATTTACACCCAAGAAGAGGAATAAATTTTCCACCACAACGATGAAGACAACGACCTCACGAGTTCTGATCAATCGGGCAACGAAAGGCCATGGCAAGCGAGGGTTTCGGGCTCATTCGCAGCCCGATCAAAGCGCGGACATATGCGGCCGCGCGGACCGCGGTCAACCATGTGTGCACGGAGACATTCGTTTTTGCTAGCTAGTGTGATGGTTCAGTATGTAGTAGCGTTATCAGTAGCGCACAGTAACATCGATCTTACTGTGCAAATGTGGGCCCGAGTGGTCATCCACAGAGACACACAATTATGAACAGGCACCACGCGCAACGGAACGTGTTTCGGAGCAACAATGGCTGATTTTTGAGGGCTCGTTAGGGTTCACTAATCATACACATACCATGCTTTCCTTTCATCTGTTTCAATACTTCGTCATTCGTTCCAGCAGCAAGGTACAGTAGTAGGTACTGAGACAGCTTGAATTGATCGATGATTCGTTACTTCTCATCCTCAGCTTCTGTGTGCATGATATTCTTACCTGGGCGATTCCTTTCCATGTAACCGGAGAATAATATGGATGGTCCGACCGTGACACATCCCTTCAAGTCGGTGAGTCCGGACTCCATTTGATTCCATCCATCAATAATCGCATGACTAATCCACGCCCCCGAGATTCCAGCGTCCAGATATCGCAGTGCCTCACCTCAATGTCACTATCCTGGATCGATCTACTGTGTCCCCGGGCTACATCTTCATCTCGCCATTCAAGAACCACATTTCTGGGCCGTTCATCTATGACCAGTTCGGCGAATTAATCTGGTCAGGAAGCGAGACCTTCAGCGCAAGCACTGGATCTGGTCCTCAGGCATATGTCTTTGAACCTTGTCCATATTCCTCCCAAGCCGGCGATCAAGATGAGACTTATCTCTGTATGCTGCATACCTTCAACCAAGGAGGTAGCGGACGAGGTCAAGCCTTGATTCTCGATTCTGCTTACAAGAATGTCAAAGGGATCCAGTATAACGGAACGTCCTCGGCGCTAGATCTTCATGAGTTCAAACTAGTTGAAAATGGATCTGGAGAATCACAGTCAGCTCTTTTGACACAATACCGTCCTATTCCTGCTGAACTGTCAGCATATGGCGTACCTGGAATTGGTTGGCTACATGACTCTGTCTTCCAAGAACAACGACTCAGCGATGGAGCCATAATTTTCGAATGGAAAGCTTCCGATCACATCAATCTGAACGAGACTGCCGTGGCGTTCTATGACGGCCGTCAACCCGATTCACCATGGGATTATTTTCATATCAACTCTGTCCAGAAACTCGACGGCAGTGGAGATTATCTGATAAGTGCTCGACATGCTTCTGCGATTTATTTGATCGATGGCAAAAATGGATCTGTGGTATGGCGACTCGGAGGTCGAAGGTCAGATTTTCGTATGATCTCAGCAACGACGAATGGTCAAGGAGAAGGAGAAGAGATATCAGATTGGTTCTATTTTCCCCACCATGCAACTCTGCTCCGCAATGAAAGTGGCATCCTCACAATAAGCCCTTTCGACAATGGTCAGACTCCCAAACGGAAACCTCGATCATACAGCCGCGGTCTTCTGCTTTCCGTCAACGAAGCGGCACGAACAGTCTCGATTCTGGAAACTTATCGCACTGCGTCTCAGCCACGTGCAGCAGAACTTGGCGGCAGTATGCAAATTCTCGAAAATGGGAATGTGCTGATCGGATGGGGGAACACAGGATGTATGACAGAATACACCGCGGCGCCAGAGTCGCGGCCTGTATTCGAGGCGTGTGTGGTGGATAAGAAGGCGACTCCGGCCTTATATCGTGCGACGAAGACGAAGGCCTGGATAGGGAGGCCGAAGACGAGACCTGCTGTGGCTGCATTTTCGCGAAGAAAGGAAATGACAGAAGAGCAAAGTGTGAAAACTGCCATTCATATGAGTTGGAATGGGGCGACGGAAGTGGCGAGTTGGCGTATTTACGGCGGTAGTATTACAATCACCACACCGAACGATGCAGAAGTCAGCTGGACTGAGCTGGGAACTTTTCCACGCAGCGGCTTCGAGACTTCGGCGCTGATCGAATCGACATCCTCCCTGCCACCGCCTCTGGTCGTGAAAGTGGAAGCTCTCGCGGCAGATGGGAATGTTCTGGGGGAGTCCGACATGTCGGCGACTTTTGTGCCAAACAGCGCTGCAGGGTGTAATGAAATGTGGTGCCGTCCTCTTCCGCAGCGGATGAAGGAAGTTTCACTGTCCAGCGATAGTGCTTCATCTGGCAATGGAAGTCACCGTCGAGAGGCTTGGCAAGATACATTCATGTCCTGGCAGGTTTTGGGGTTTGCCTTGTGTGCTTTGATAATGGGAGTCCTGGCGAAGCGGCGGATATGGCGTAGGAATGGCCTCTCATGGTGATGATGGTCGTGTCGAAGATCATTGCTACTGGCTGCTCAATTTGTTGCGAGGAGTTCTGTGCGGATCTGGCGGCGTCGTTGCTGGAAGGATCACGCTGATGAAGTATGAGTATGAATACAACGACAGCAGATAGAGAGCCAGTCTTTGGATGGCAGCACAGTGTTTGGTATCGAAGGGTTCTGGAAACGAAATTGGAGTGATTATTTCTCGTGGATCCTGTAGATTGATGTCCTTGTCGTTGTCTTGAGCGGACGTCACAAAGTGAGACCGCTTATAGACAGCGAACAGGTCAAACTACGATTCCAGCAGCATTCGACGATGTCCAGCCTTGTGACGGAACATCGTCATGGCGCAGTGAGGCATTGCTGGCGCCTCTCGCGGAAGTGCTAAGCGCGAGCTACCACGGGTTGGGCGCTTAACATATGGTAGAGAAGAGGCCGTTGGCATCCTTCGACTGGACGTGTGTGAGGCAGCCTCGTGACTCGCGACGTAGCAGAGGCCGCGGCGAAGCGCTGGCAGTGCTGAAGTAGAATATATATGTCGGTGCTGGAGGAGTACTTCCTCTGCGTGTTGGCCGCAGAATGGGTCGTGGGTGAAGCGATCGTCAGTGCTGAAGCTCGCGTTGCCGCCGCCCGCCATCCCACGTCACACCCTCGACGCCCAAACGTGCTTCAGGCGCCCAAATTCACTCACCACGCGACGGAGTAAAAACAGAGGAAGACGATCGAAGAGAAGAGCAGGAAATCGAGAGAAGGAGTCAGACAAAAGTGGAGGAGCACACCCGAGACGCCACCGTCACACAAATCCGCTGCATGCAGGCGCCGGTGATGGGCCTCGAGCTGCTGCTGCTGCATTGCTGAACAAACCGGCTTGCATCTGAACCTACCGACCGACCGCGTACCAGGCTGTCGTCCCGTGACCCGGCAGCAACACCACCTCCAACCTTGTTCGCGCCTCCGACATGCTCCCCATCCGCCCGGGCCTGTCGAGGCAACTCTCCGCCGCCGCCATGCAGGTCCCCATGATATCGTGTCCGCTGAAGCAGACGAACGAGATCGACTGGATCATCCCGATTAAGCAGCACATTCGCTCCGCATATGGCGACGATCCCGAACGATACAATGACGAATGCGCCGCTCTCAATCGTCTGCGCCAGGACATGCGAGGTGCTGGGAAAGACAGCGCCGCGGGGAGAGATTTGTTGTACAGATACTATGGACAACTCGAGTTGCTGGACTTGCGATTTCCTGTCGACGAGAACCACATCAAAATCAGCTTTACCTGGTTCGATGCGTTCACGCACAAGCCGACCAGCCAGTACAGCCTCGCGTTTGAAAAAGCGAGCATCATTTTCAACATCTCAGCAGTGTTGAGCTGTCATGCTGCGAATCAAAACCGTCATGAGGATACCGGGTTGAAGACGGCCTATCACTCATTTCAGGCAAGCGCGGGAATGTTTACGTACATCAACGAGAACTTTCTACACGCACCTTCCACGGATCTGAGCAGAGAGACTGTCAAGACGTTGATCAGCATCATGCTGGCGCAAGGGCAGGAAGTTTTCATTGAGAAACAGGTGGTGGATAAGAAGAAACCAGGGCTGATTGCCAAGCTGGCTGCACAGGCTGCTTATCTTTATGCTCAGGCTGTGGAGGGCGTGCAGGATAATGTGTCAAGGGCTGTGTTCGAACGAGTATGGTTCCTCGTGGTACAAATCAAGCAACATCATTTGGCCAGTGTGGCACAATACTACCAAGCGGTGGCAGATTATGAGGCCAACAGCTACGGACAAGCGATTGGACGGCTGAACGCCGCGAACACCGCAAGCAAAGAGGCGAGTCGCTTGGCGAATGGTTTCCCTGGAAGTGCGCCTGCGAACAGCAATCTCGCATCAGAAACGGGAACGATTCTGGCAGACATGACGAAAAAGCAGCTCGCATCAATACAAGAGCTCCTTGCCGAATACAATCGGGACAACGACATGATTTACCACCAGCCAGTACCTTCGGAAACAAACCTGCCAAGCATACCGAAACTGCCAGCGGCCAAGGCGATACCAGTCAGCGAACTCTATCAGGGTCAAGACATCCAGCGTATCATCGGTCCAGACATTTTCCAGCGAATAGTACCTATGTCAGTGACGGAGAGCGCCAGCTTGTACGACGAGGAGAAGGCAAAATTGATACGAGCTGAGGGCGAGCGAGTCGAAACTGCGGATGACGAGCTGGCGACATCGTTGGATTACTTAAAACTACCCGGGAGTCTGAATATCCTCAAAGGCGCTGTGGATCAGGAATCAATGAGCGTTGACGATGAGTTCCGCAACTGGTGCAGTGAACTTGCGGGACATAATCCATTCGGCCCAACTTTCGACCAGCTACGAGAGGAGAAGCAGAACATCATGTCGACACTTGAAACATGTTCGAAACAGCTTGACATGGAAGAGTCCGTGTGTGAGAAGATGCGCAGCAAATATGGTGCCGAATGGACGCAGCAGCCTTCAAGTCGATTGACACAAACATTACGGCAGGATGCAAAGAGCTACCGAGCTGCTGTAGAGGAAGCTTCAACGAGTGATGCACAGTTGTTCAGTACTTTCCGACAATATGAGTCTGATATGGACGAGATGCGTTCTGCGGGCGAGACGGACGAAGCAGATGTTTTGTACCAGCGCGCCATGATCAAGGCCGGCGCTGGGAAGAAGAATGGAGCAAGTCCTGGCGTGATGGATGAAGGCAATCTGCTTGATGAGGACTTTGAGGATGAATCGCGGCAGTCTGTGGCTGAACAAATTGAGCGTGTCGAAGCCTTGATACACAAGCTGCAGCTTGTGAAGCGGGAGCGCGCTCAAGTGCTGAAGGATCTGAAGGAAAAGGTTTGTTACTGTCCTGCAATTCGTAGGGACGACAAGATGCTAACATGGTGCGACAGATCCACAGCGACGACATCTCAAACGTGATCATGCTCAACAAGAAGGCCATCACAAGCCAGGAGAATGCTCTTTTCAAAGCTGAGCTGGAGAAATTCAGACCGCACCAGAATCGCATCCTGCAGGCTGTACACAAGCAGTCATCGCTAATGAAAGAGCTCACGCGTACGTACAGTGACCTCTTACAAGACAAGCGAGTGCGCGGCGAGCAGAACAAGTACGAAGCTTTCTCGAGGCAGCGCAATTCTGTCCTCGGAAAGTACAAGAAGGTCTATCAAGCGTACAAGGACCTTCAAGCTGGCTTGCAACGAGCGCGACAGTTCTACGATGAGATGCAAGAGACAGTCGACAGCCTGAAGAAAAACGTGGACTCTTTTGTCGAGAACCGCAGATCAGAAGGCGGTCAGTTGCTCGGCGCCATTGAGGCTGCAAAGGGCAGTGGAGCAGAACGTGAGCAGGCTCGCATGAAGGAACTCATGGAGCGCATGAGCATCAGTCCGTCGAGCGCTCAGTCTTCATCACCCATACCGGGCTTCGGCGAGCAGCGGAGTTCCGGGCATCGTCCACCGCCCCTCCAGCAACAGACATACGGGCAGCAGCAACCCCTATACAATCCCGCCGCCAGTCCTCCGATCACGCCTCGATATCAACCACAACAGCAACAAAACGGAGGAATGCAATCACCTGCACCGTATCCCACATACCAGCAAACATCACAGCACCAGCAACCCCAGTCTGCGACTTACAATCCCAACCAATACGGGGCCATGTCGCCTCCTGCTCATCAACAGTACTTCTCACCGCCACCCAACCAGCAATACAACAACTACCAGCAACCTTCTACAACACAGTACAGCCAACACCAGCCACAGCAACAGAGCTACGGCAGCCATCAATCTGTGCCACAAGGCTGGCAACCTCCGCCTCCTCCGCCGGGCCCTCCACCGAGCCAAGACTACAGCGCGATGCAGGCGAGTGGATATCCTTCAGGGCCCGGAGGCTACGCGAGTCAGGATTCGAGAAGAAGTCAGCAGCAGCCGAACGGTAGTTCAGGCGATCCCTGGGCAGGTTTGAGTGCGTGGAAGTAAGGCAATGAACGCGAAAAATTGTTGTTGACGAGGAGAAGCCGGGGAAGCGAAGTACATCAGTGGAGAGGAAAGAGAAGCAAAGCATAGCGTGGTTTTGGGTGATTTGTTTGACTTCAATTCTGCACTTTTTTTTTGGTCTTCCTGCATTGGCCGGCGGCGGGGTCGATGTTCGGCATGTTTGATGGATGGATGAGCTACATGTGCATGATGGTGGATGAAGGAGAAGACGGGTATGTGAAGATCAGTCTGCGTGTTGACGGTGTGCGAATACGTACATCGTATGTATATAGCAGACATGAAAACAAACATGCAAGGCTGCAAGTCTCCGCGTCTCCTGTATTATTTTTGCCGTTTTTGGAAAGAGTCTCTGGCGACTATGCCGCAGCTGTACAGAGCACTTTCTCACTTTGCTTCAACAGTGTCCCAGCGCTTCTACCTCTATTCGGCAAAAGGACCCCAAAGTAAATTTACATTCGAATATTAAATGCCTGCAAGATCATCTATATGATTCCCACATCATGATAGAAAGCCCCTGTACTCGGCTCCCTTCCCAGAAAATCCGTCACAAACTGCTTCGGATCTCCTGCCCTCGCAAGAACCTTCTGTCTATACTCCCTCCAGTTCTCAGCATTGAATGGATCATTCGCGAATTTGGCGTAATAGACATCTTCGGAGTAAACCTTTGCCCAAGTCCACGAGTACCATCTTCCATACCAGTAGTTCACCCAATCAGGATAAGTCGCTTGACCCCATGCCCATTCGTAGTTTGGTGAGCCGTTGGCGAGGCGCTGGAGAGGAAGAGACTCGCCCCAGGGTACGAGACAGACGTCGACGGCGAGTTTGTTGTAAATTTGAGATATGGGAAGGTCTTTTGCTGCTTCGCGAGAAGAGGGCATGTGTGTTTGGAGGTCGTAGAGACTGTACCAGACTTTGTAGAGGGTATCGAGGGTTTTGAATGTGAGTTTGGATTGTTCGGCTTTCTTGGCGGTTTCCCAAGGAAGAGTTTCTGGGGGCTGGGTGGAGTTTGCGTGGGTTTGTTTCCAGGACGCGGTGTCGTTGGGGCTGAAGTAGCTCCAGTGTCTGCTCACTTTTTGGAGGACGATTGGGTTGAAACCGAAGTTCTAAGAATAGTGGTTAGTTTATCACGAGCTTAGAAGGAAGGAGAAGAGGGAGAACTCACTTCCATCATCTGACCAGGCATCTGTGAGAAGTCTGTGGGGGCACCGGCATCTCCGCAGAGGTCTCCAAACTCGGATTCGCACGATAGATGCCAGTAAGCAACGCCAATTTGCCAGAACAGGTTTGCCAAAGCCTCCGCGCTCAAGTGCTGAGTCGGATAGTAGCCACCATTGAGCATTACGGCTGGATAGGTTCGAGTACCGTTGGCAGATATGTGCGCTCTTTGAATAGCGGTACTTTGGGTGCTGTTGTTAATCTTACCTGGCCTTGCGAGGATATCGGTGTAGAAGTAGCCAGCGAAGTCATTCGACCCTGAATTCCGAACTTCATAAAGGCTGGCTTGAGGCGCGGGCAAGATATCCGAACCTTTGCCAGTGGGCGATAGAGCATCCAATTCGCTCCCATGGACTAGCTGCAGATCGAATCCGAGGGCTTGGCCAAATAGTTGCAATGCAGTAGGCACCGTGAAAGTTGGCACGAAGTAGGAGCCGAAATTGTCATCTGTAAGGTTCGTCTGTGCTTCATCGATGGCGCTTCTTGCATACTCTATGTCCCAGCGATATGCGGTTGCAGTGGAGTTGTCTTGCTTGACGATGATATTCAGCTGATCCAAGTTGTCGGCAGCACTTGGCTTGAGTGTCTCTCCAATCTCATTGATCAATGCCAGCGCGTTCTCCGGGCTCCCAGCGATGGTGTCCTGTAGTCGAGCCGTAGCGTAGTTCGGGTACCCGAGCAGCTGGGCCATCTCATCGCGGCCAGCATACGCTCTCTTCAAGATGTCGACATTGTCTCTCGCGAGACGATTGTATCCAATAGCAAGCTCCTGACGCACGCGCTGGTTTTTGGCGATGGGGATCACCGCGGAAGCCTGCGTGAGAACGTCGATTCCAAGCTTGCCAGCGTCAGCTCCTGTGCCGTTGGCGAAAGTTGCAAGCAGCTGTGGATCGACACCTTCCAACTCCTCCCGCGAGAAGAAGAGGTTGGGGGGCGCGGCGGGCTTCTGTGCGTTGGCATTAAATGCTTGAGTGAGATTTTGTTGCTCCTGAACGAGTGCAGAGTACCTGTCTCGGTCGGGTCCATTTGGAATGCTCAAGCCAGCATCCACTCGGGACTGATGGAACATCGTAGCGAGTCTTCCTTCAGGCGTCCAAAGCTTGTCCTCGTTCGCCAAGTTGTCATAGACGGCCTTGACCAACGGCCAGAACTCTTCGCTGTTGGTCACATTGGCCAGGAATGGGCTCCTCTCAGCGAAGAAATCGTTTGTCGCATTGTATGCGACCGGATCTGTTATATAGTTGAACGCAGTGATCAACCCGGCAACTTGATCTCGATGACGGCTCCAGGGAGCGAGGGTGTTGTTGAATGTTGCCGTCTCAGGTGTGACGGTGGTAAGAATGCTGTTGAAGACGGTCTGGTCTTGAGCGAGAACATAGTCGGAAATCTCGCGGATCCTGTCTACACCGAGGTTGAAAACAACTGGGGACTGTGTCGCGATCCTGGCATTGTCGCGTAGAGCTAAGGCATTGCAACGCGTAATGCTGGACACTAGAAGAATCGGCAGAACCGCACGCGGCCAAGAGCCTCGATGCATAGCTGAAGCTGTATGTTTATGGAAATATCCGAGGAACGAGTGGGTGGAAAGTAGCGCACAGCGAGTGTTTCTCGCGCGCGTGAAAACGAAGGAACTTCAATGAGCGTGTGTTGAGGAAGCAAAACAACAATTCAAAACAATGCAGAGGTGAAGTAGGAAGGAAGTACCTCACTGGTATAGGAGCATGGTAGCATTACTTGACGGCTGTTCTTCGCGTTTGGCCACCAGCCCTAGGGGTGGTGTCTCTCATGTTCCGGTGCAGGCCTGAGGGGCGAGTCAGTCATCGGAAGTTTGCGGCAGTTGCGACAGCGTGAAGAAAGCACACTGAGCGCCGTTGTGTGATTCTGCAGGGTGCACGCTGCGTGCGATGCTAATCCTAATTGCTCTCTCGTTCCTCACGGCAATGCATTCGTAGTCGCAAGGGTTCCGGGGAGAGACGAGACAGACTAATGCCCACACGGCTGATGACCCTCGTCCGATCACTCATCGGGGTTGAAAACTGCGCGTAGAAAGGTACTGAAGACTTGAGAGATCGAATGTTGCTTCCGCGTGATGAACTGTCGCGTCTTGTCGGTCCAGAGAGGCTGTGAAGATATGTACAGAAAAGTGGAAGTCAACAACAAACGAAAGTTTAGACACATGGGCAGGCTGGAGCATCGGGTTCCGATTGTTCCGATAGGGCTGAAGATCTCGGCCTGCAGAGTTAATTTGCTAGCGTCATTTTAGCCTCCATCTATTCTTTCCTAGGCTTTAGCTGCTGACATGTGGCTTCCCTTCTGGACTATTTAAAACTCCAAAGTTGCAGTAGTTAAATTGCTACAGACGCCAGGAGCGTTGCGGTCTTGGACTATTTACCTAAGATGTGTATTCGCGACGAATGTTCTTCCGCGAGCAAGAGCAACCAGATCCGTCCGAGATCGTAGTTGCTCACGAGGAAGCTATCTCCTTAGTATGATCTGAGACTTGCTCACGCAGATACATCTTGATAGGATCTGGTGAGGTTTTGTTGGTGAGATGGAAACTTGCGCCTAGATGCGAACAGGAATCGAAAGGTACTGTTTGGTCGAGTAAGCATTAGATTGATCTGCAAGACCATTGACTCTTGCCCTCTAGAAGTAGGGCTCAATGCTACCCAGGGGTTGCAATGCTATGAATGCCATTGACTTCGAGAAATCTCATGAGAGATGTGAGGGATAGGTGCAGCTCTACACAAGCCCACGATACCTGAGATATTGTTTCCACTAAGTCAATCCGAGGCGAATGAGTTTGCGCTGGTGGACGGAGCACTCATAGCCATGTCTTGGGTCGCGTGCTGAGCGATCTCACACGAAATAAATCACCCGCTCTACGCAGCTGTGCTGGAGGCCATCGACAGGTTTCGGATGAGGAGAAGTACAGGTCTTGGCATTGTAGTCCACCTCCCGACAGGACAACAAATCCTGGCATGTCGAACACTGCAATCAACAGTTACCTAGTCTTGCTCAGTGTAAGAAATTGGCAATAGTCGTCCTCGCTATAGTCCCGCAAGAGTCGGCCAATCGAGAAGGTGTGGAGCAAAAAGTTTTCAAAGCTGAGGATGGGTTCCGCTTCCTGTCCAAATGGAAGTTCCCACTCATCTATAACCGACTGGACCCATCAGCAGTCATGTCGGTGACTCGCTTCAAGCAGTATCTCAGCTGGCAAGAATAGAATACAGGCGACCTTGGCAGCTATCAGCTGCCAAGAAGTTCTTGTAGGAATGTGGCCGGGAGACGGATTCTTCGAACTGATGAGCCGTTTGACAATTCTATCCTTTTGGTATATATATGGTGTCTCGGTTCATAGGCAGGCTCGGCGCATCAGCGTACACAAGAATAATGTTTAACAAGCTCAAAAGCAAGATGAGCGGTCCCGGGAAAGGCAACAATAATAGCAAGAAATCTGGTCTGGTCGATGGCGCAAGCAATGTGGTTGGAGTGCCGTTCGGAGGTGACGCAACGGGCGCCGGAGTCGCTCCCTCTGTCGCTCAGGCTGTGGCCGTCAATCATGCCAATAAGAAGGTTCGTCGCCTCTTGGTGGCAAGTTCTGTTCCAGACGAGGTTACAAGACTGACATCTCGATAGCGCCTCGAAGGCAACAAGAAGGCCGAAGTCATCTCTCAAACCAAGTACGGCGGAAAGCCTCCGGCCATGGACTCCGCAGACAAGCCATCTTTTGGACAGTCCGACCCAACAGCGTGTCCGAATGCGAAGAGTCATCCGAAAGGGCAGAAGTGGTGCAGCTATTGCAAAGCTGTAAACGGGCCACGATGAATGCCTCAGTGGCGCTGTAATCTTCCAGGGTCCTCTTTATAGCTTGTCATCTTGCAGAATCTCGTTCAGGTCAAATTGCACGTCCTCGCCTCCAATGTCTCCAGCCAATTTCCAGAACTTTGAAAGATGTCTCGTGCCAGAATCACAAATCACGGTGACGATTCTCTTTCCACTTCCATCCCAACCTTTTTGCTTTGCCAATTTCGCCGCTGCAACACAATTCACAGCGCTACTAGCGCCAATAAATAATCCTTCCTTTTCTACAAGCCATCTTGCCATTTTCATCGCTTGCTCGTCTGTCACTTTGACAGCGTCATCGATGAGATGCATCCCAGCGTTGAAATTGGTAGTCAGACGGTTGATGCCGACGCCTTCAACAACTGAATCGACCTGATGACGCCGTCGCGTGCCTTCGGCTTCGGTGGGGGAAAACATGACGCCGAACTTGATCTTGTTGTAGAGACCTGATCCCTGTGGGTCTGCGAGTACGATTCTGAGATCGGGTAGGAGTGGTTTGAGGGCCAGCGCAACACCAGCTATTGTTCCTCCCGTTCCTGCGCCAGCGATGAAAGCGTCTAGCTGACCGTTTGTCTGCTGATAGATTTCTGGTCCGGTTGAATTTTGATGCGCAAGGTAGTTGGCCGTGTTCTCGAATTGGTCTGCGAAGAAGCCACGGCCAGGTTTCGAAGGGTCATCTGTATGCTCTTGTGCTCGGCGGCGAGCCATGTTGACGAACTGACCTTGATCCACTATCGATGCGGGTTTGACGCGCTCGACTATGGCGCCAAGCTTGAGGAGGAGGTCGGACTTTTCGACCGCCACGTCCGAGGGCATGCAACTGTGAGAAACTTAGACTTGGGTTGCATCTACATGTTCGACGCACTACGTACATGTGTGCTTTGTATCCTCTGGCCCTCGCTACTGCTGCCAATGAGATGCCAGTTGAGCCGACTGTGCCTTCGTAAATCGTATCACCGCGATCAGGTTCAAGCAAGCCGGCTTCTTCAGCATGAGTGATCATTGATAGAGCAACTCTGTCTTTCGGGCTATTGCCCGCTCCATTGAGGAATTCTGCCTTTGCAAGAATCTCGCATCCTGTCGCCTCGCTGAGAGACTTGAGTTTGATTAGTGGCGTATTGCCGATAAGGCCTTCCACGCCCACACTAATTTCATCTTGTGTCGTAATTGCGTCTGATTGGGACCATCGGGTATCTAGATTGGCAGCAGCCGGTGCGAGAGATTTCCTCTTGGTGTGGTCTTCGAGGCGCACATAGTCTGCCTGTCCTGGTCGTGGGTGATGTTGCTGTTGTCCTCTCACCTGTCGTACGCGCCTTTGGAAAGCATGTTCGAGATCTGGATAGAAGTCCTTGAATCCTAAAGTTACGATGATGCCCAGCAGAAAACCGCCCGTCGCTGTCAACTTCTGTCTATTATCAATAATACTGTCCCACACTCGATGCCAGACGTCTGCGAATATACCCATTGCTACATCTATGAAACACGCATGCCGAAGCCTGATGGGAATGTAGGACTGGGGAAAAAATGGATGAGAGGCAAGCAGGAGAGACGTGACGACAAAGTTGATGATCTCGAAGAAGGTTCCGGGAAGTGGAGCTGGCGCGACCTCACCTCCGTCGCGACCTCCGCAATGGCAGACCCTCAGATGAGCTGCGCGACAGGGCATCACCTCAGACTCGCCAATGGACTCACCAGCTGTCAACCGTCTCTTTCGTCAACTGGCCCGACATCACTTCTGTCACGATGCCAACAGAGTTGTACAACGTGCCTTGCCAAAAGGCTCAACATGCCACCGACGAGACATAGCTACGAGAGCTGCGAAAGTTAGCGAAAGCAACTGGCAGCAGAGAACCGATCATTTTCCCAGCGATAAGGCCGAGGAATTCAAACGGTACCCGACAGTGACCTCAGATGCGCTGCGCGGCAGGCGGGAGCGACCACGGAGAGTGAAGATGTTGATGCGAGACTTCATCGAAGACAGCTTGTACAACCCACACTATGGCTACTTCAGCAAGAACGTCACCATCTTCTCACCCGGAGCGCCCTTCGAGTTTAGCAAAATTCGAGACGAACCGGAGTTCTACAATCTGTTGGGGGAAAGATACACACAGTTCGAGGATAAACTGGACGAGAAAGAGCCCAATGAAGCGCGACAGTTGTGGCATACACCTACAGAACTGTTCAGACCTTACTACGGAGAGGCGATTGCGCGGTACATGGTGGCGAACTACAAGTTGACCTTGTATCCTTACCACGATCTGGTAATATACGAGATGGGAGCTGGAAACGGCACACTCATGCTGAACATCCTGGACTACATTCGACATACAGATCCTGAAGTGTACGCACGGACAAAGTTCAGGATTATCGAAGTGTCGACTGCACTCGCGCAATTACAAGGACTGAAACTCAAGTCCTCGGCTTCAGCACGAGGGCATCAGGACAAAGTGGAAATCATCAACAAATCCATGTTCGACTGGGATGTCTATGTGCCTACGCCTTGCTTCTTCCTGGCGATGGAGGTCTTTGACAACTTCGCGCACGATGTGATACGATACGATCCCTTTACGGAAGAGGTCATGCAGGGCTCTGTGCTCATCGACAGCGAGGGCGACTTCTACGAATTCTACAGCCGCACATTGGATCCTGTCGCGGCTCGCTTCTTGCGAGTCCGAGATGCTGCATGTCAAGACCGACACTACGCGCATCCATTGAGCGGACCGAAAGCGCTGAGAAATCTGAAGCATCGAATGCCTTTTGCACCAAACTTGACATCACCGGAATACATTCCCACACGATTGATGCAATTCTTCCAAATACTGGCTAATAAGTTCCCTGCACATCGACTAATCACATCGGATTTCCACAGCCTACCTCAAGCAACGGTTGGCTATAATGCACCTGTCGTGCAAACACGGTACCAACGTCGAACAGTCCTCGTGCGGACCCCGCTTGTACAGCAAGGGTACTTTGATATTCTTTTCCCCACAGACTTTGGCGTGATGGAAGATATATACAGAGCGATCACGGGAAGGTTGACGAAAGTCATGACGCATGAGGACTTCTTCCAGCGCTGGGCATATGTCGAGGACACACAAATGAGGTCCGGCGAGAATGCATTGCTGAGCTGGTACAAGAATGCTAGTGTCATGGTCACGGTGTAGCGTTCACTATATATACGAAGAGCGAATCTCGTTGTACGACTCAATGCACAGCCTATGGCATCATGTCACGCCCCTGCACGTAGTCTTTCGTACAAACGATCGTCATCGCTGCTGTCAGTATGTCAGTGTGCAGCCTCACGACGGGCCAAGCAATAAATGGTTCTCGTCTTGGAGCCAGGCGAGTATGATCAACTTGCTGGACGTCGCGAATCCCCAAAGCAAAAGCATAGAACTGGAGTGCGAGAGTGTGCAAAATAGTACAACTAGCACCATTGAGTGATGCCATTTTGGGAGGCTACACAGTGTATAATACAGCCTGCAAAACACCCCTTGCTAAAAGAAACTGCAGAGCTAACCGCGTGCCATGATCTCCCGACTCGCAACCGCCTAACCTACAGCCCATCCGCCAGAACGCCAGTGAAATGCTGAACTACTTTTCTGTCGTACACAGCGGGCACTACGACCCCGAAGTCTTTGCGACACTTTCTCGCTTTCTCCGCCTTCTCTCCCTTGCTCTGGCGCGCAAAGCATCGGGAGTGGTCAACTCTTCTGGCAAAGCAAACTCCTGCTCGGGGAGATCCGGTACCGGATGTCCAAATGCTGTGACATTTCTCGTCGTCTGGCGTGACTTGCTCAGTGCGGCGTCTCGTAAGTGACGTTTCGAGTAGAAGCTGGTAATGGGGACCTCGGGGCTAAGAGGCAACGGCGGCGGCATTGTGCGCATGAGACCGGGCGTAGACAGCGGCGTAGAAGTTTTTGAAGTTGCTGAGGCAGCGTTGTACACGGGTAGTTTGCCTTTGGATTTTGACGGGGCTGAAGCTTTCACGGCGTTGACTGTTTCCTGCTGAAGCTGCCTAGCTGCCGAAGCATTGAGATCGCTGCTGGGTGGCTCGACACTGCTAGCAGTACTATCGGCTTCATCTGTCGCAGCATCCAGTCGTGCCTGGGCAGCTTCTTTCCGCATTCGGAGTCTCCTTTCTTGCTCCTTCCATTGCGCAAACTTGTCGATTAATGCCTGTACTTCGCTGATGAAATAGTCGCGTTTCTTTTGGTACCTTTTCGCTTCGCCGTCTGTGATACCAGTGATACCGAGTACTTTCAGCCAGTCGTGACCCTGCAAGCCATCTAGCAGCCTTTCCAGTTGCACCTTCTCATGCATAGCGCGCTCGCGTTCGATGTTTCTAAGCTGTTTTTCTTTCCGTTCAGCGCGATTATGGGTTTTGAGGAAGTGTTCGTCTTTAAGAGGATCATCCGGCGTCTCGCTCGAAGTCTTGGCCAGAAAGTCGAGGTTCACACTCGGACTTGCGATTCCCATATGCGAAGCACTTCGTGAAGGTGTAGCTGGGGTCGTGGTGCCATTGGCCGATGCCTTTCGTGGAGTGCCTTTCTTTGACTTGGCCGGGGAGGGCTCGCCATCTTTCCTCTTCGCCGTGTCTTCTGCAATGTACAACGATGAATCCACTGTCAAGAAATCCTCTTCCTCGGTAGGCGCATCGAACATAACATCTTCGTAGTTGGCAAAGTAGACTGCCAGCTCGCTCTTCAGCCGGGGTCCTTCATCCTGGCTCCGCAGTGACCGCCGATCCTCTTTCTTTCTCTTCTCCGGAGCGTTTTGTACTGGTTGTGCCGTTGGCGGCGCAGTCGCAGGCGCAGGCGATGGCGTCACGCGCTTCGGCATCCGGTCAGGAGTGGGTGGCCGCGACAGTTCATCCTCATCGACTTCCAGCGCGGTGGTAACTCCATTGACCGTCTGCCGCAGCTGAGAATGGGGTGCGGCACGCGTGATGATAGCAGGCGGTTTTGGTTGAGCGCTGAAGCCAAACGACTCCAGCCTATGGTTGTTCGTGGTCCTGATGCTCAACTTCCTCTTCTTCTTCGCTGGTTGTCCTGGCAGCTCTTCATCTTTGGCAGGTGCCACATGACTGCCGTTGGCCGGGATGCCAAAGGTGCGCGGTAGGACTTGTATCGTGTCGGGCGAGTCGGGGCGCGGTGGATCGTGAGCGTCGGCGATGCGCTGGTGGTGGTGTTGGAGGGGGTGATGCGGCCGTGGCGCGTGATGAGGAGCGTGAACAGCGACAGCGTGACCGCCGGGCGCTCGTTCGCGCGATTGAACTGGCATCGCCGTGCGATACGATCATTGCGCTGCCGTCCTGCACGGAGCGTGTGTCGTCGCTGGCATGGACGCGTTGCGCTCGCCGTTACCGAATCTCCTCTCTCACGCGGTTTTGCCCTTGCGACCGTTCGTCCCAAGACAAGCCGATAACACGAACCTTCAAACTTGTGACTCCTTTTTCCAATGCCAAACACCACCGAAATGGCAATCTCACGGAAAAAAGCACCACAACTCTGCGTATGACGCATCACATAGCACTGGACAGTATCTCGAAAGCATTGCTTTTGTGCTTCTATCGACTAGCTTGCTTGTTTGCCGCCTTCTCCAAAGTGTTTGTATACACCTTTCTTTTCGTCTCGTCGTAGCATCATTGCACTTCTTCCATAGAAATGCATGTGGTCTACTTCATGAACTTACTGGCCAGGTTCATCAGACCACCTAGGCCTCCACCACCGCTGGACGAGCCACCTCCCGATCCACCCATTTCGCTCTTCATATACATCTTGAGCGCCATCTTGGCTGCACTCTCGACTGCACTCTGCTTGTCTCCGCTCTGCACATTGCCTTGTGCACTCTGCTGATCAAACAACTTGGCAGCTTGACCCATGGCCATGCCAATGAAAGCGTTCTGGCCTCCACTACTGCTGCCGTGTCCAGACGAGGAACCGCCTTGGTTGAACATCTTCAGAGCTTGCATGGCAGCTGCACCGCCAATGCCCCCTGCTGTAGCTTGACCGCCGGATCCTCCTTCATTGCCATAGTACTGCTTGTGCTGCCGCACAGCATCTTCCTCATCGATGTCCTCTTCCTGGATCTTATTCTTGTTTCCGGAGAGAGCACCAAGGACGGTGCTGAAGAGGCTCGAATCCCCGCTGTCGCCGGCGTGCTGACGGGCTTCGTGCTCGGCGCCAGAAAAGTCATCAGGGCCTCCTCCGTATGCGCCTCCGCCTCCATACGAGGTACCGCTGGACTGGCCGTGACCCTGGCCGTAGCGCTGGCCTTCAGAGTAGGAGCCCTCTTGACGTCCGTGGTCAGATTGGTGACCAAAGCCTTGCTCTTGACGTCCTTCCTGGCGGCCACCGTATGAATCGTTTCCGTAACCGCCTTCTTGTCGACCTCCAGAGCCGTAGTCGTCACGACCTCCATCATATCGGCCTCCTTCCTGACGTCCACCACCGTACGAATCATTGCCGTCCTGGCGACCCCCATAGCCTCCGCTCTCTTGTCTTCCGCTGCCATACTCGTCTCGTCCTCCGTATCCACCACCTTCTTGCCTACCTCCTCCATAGCCTCCACCTTCCTGTCTGCCACCTCCGTATCCTCCCTCTTGTCTTCCTGATCCGTATTCGTCACGTCCACCTCCATAGCCGCCCTCCCCACGACGCTCATCTCGACGTCCATAGTCATCCCCGCCACCGCCTCCTCCGTAGTACTCGTTGGAAGCCATATTGACTGGGAAAGTTGTCAGCGATCCGTGAGATGCCGACTGGGTTTCGTTCTCGCTAACCTGATGCAAAATCGTTGATTGTGTTGCTGGTTTGTGATAAAATTCCTTACACAGTGATGGTGATCGAAGGAAGAACTTCACAAGCCCCGAATTCAATTCCGTCTATAGCTCCTACCTAGCTTGCGTGTCGCCAACTGAGCATGCCTCAATGTTCCACCGACTGAGCTTGTTACGTCAGCGGGGCAGCGTTCCAGAACACATCATGGTGGGGTCACGAACGCGTTACACGTTCACTTGATCTTGCACTGCTGAACTCAAAAACAGGGAAATGCATGTGGCACAGCAGGCGAGATGTGTGTGTGAAAGATAACATCATGTCTTCAGGGGTGGATCAAGAGGTAGGACGGATGACGAAGGTGTATTGAAAACAATATACAAGCAATCCAGTGTCTCGTCAACCGAATTCAACCCCATCTGAGTTTCAAGGCTGCGAAGAGCGAAGTGCACCTGCTAAATACAAAGAATCACAAGCAAGCTTTACGCGCAGGAGCGACCGTTTGCTACCGCAACACTTTCGGACTGGCAGCCGTGAATACATCACCAACAAGGTGGTACCACAAGCAAACAAGAACATAATTCACCAAGACCACATCCACTCCAAAACTCGCATCAGTCTACCTAAAAACTTGCAACGCTGAACCCAAGCTTTCCAAAACACAATCATGTCCTCGCTCACCATCATATCCGCCACAATCCTCGTCCTTATTGCCATCTTCGCAGCCTACATCTACCTAGTCGGCATTCCACCCGAACTCAAACGCGACTTGGAGAGAAAAGCACTGCGAACAATGGGCGAAGTAAGTCTTGCCAGCCATGAGCTCTCCACAAATATCATTCTCGATGGTTGCCAATTGCTAACGCACGTCACCTGCAGAACAAAGCCTCATATCTCTTCCAAAGCCAACTTGACAAGGTGCCCGATGGGCCAGCGGGCGATGTGAAGGAGTTCAAGGACGTGAAGAAGGGGTTAGGAAATTTGGGTGGCGAGGCGTTGAAGAATCCGCTTGGCAAGACATTGGGTGAGACGGGCGATGAGGCGACGAGGCCGTTTACGGGGAGGTAGCTGGAGATGATGACAGACAACTAGCAGGGCGAGAGACGGGAGGTGCGAAAGCAAGCTTATCTTTGGTCGCGAGACCAAAGACCGAATGCATTTGGCGAAGAGCAGGACGTCTGCAAAGTGCGATTCAAACGTGAGCGTCATTCGTATACTGTATTGCCAAAAGGGTATCTAGTAGGACTCGTAACCGTACCGTTTCATTCCAATCATACCATCTCATTGCGGATCTGTATCGCATCAGGCCCCTTCTCCACCTCTCCCTCTCACCTTCATCCACCCGCTGACCTGCTTCTTTCTCTGACCCTCATCCGCAGCAGAAGAGCTTCTGTCCTCTTCAGCGCCATCATGTGCTGCAACGGTCATGATGCTCATTGCAGGGTGCCGAGATTCGAAGGGGCGCCGAGAGCCACCAACTAGTACGGGTGCATCGCCTGTACTCTCCTCATCCCATTCCTCCATCTCCACGACATCCCACTCGGCGCGAGAGACTTCGTTATAAAGATGGCTGCGCAGCTTATCCGCAAGACGGGTGGAGGACGCCAGTCGCCAATTCTTCATGAGTTCGGAGGCTTCGGCTGCAAAGAGGTTGTGTGAAGCTGAGGTGTGCGAGAAGACCCCAAGATGAGTGGCGCTTTGTTGTTGTGCGTCTTTGGCTGATGTTGCTGTTACTCTGCTTGATGTGCCGGTTGTCTGTCGGTCAAGCGCCGGTCGTGGTTGGTGCTTGCGATGTTGCGTAAGGAGTAGCTGATACAAATTCTTGCCAACAGCACAGATGTCATCGAAGCCGTTGATGCCATCGACACCCTGCGACTTGCATAGCCATGCAACGTTGTAAGCGAGCATCGTGATGCCCTCAATGTATAGTCCGTAGGCCTTGGGGTCGTCCTTGAGCAGTTGAGCAAGAGGTTTCTCGAGCCAGAGAGGACGAGGACGTGGCAAATTGTGTTCGATGATGCGAGATGCCGCAGGACTTGACGACTGACTGGAAGACAAGCCGGGAAAGGCGATGTCACTATGCTTATAGCTTGACTTCTCTGGCATGACAGCAGCGCGAGGGAACTTCTCGTGAGGCAGTAGAATCTCTCCTGGCAAACGCACTCCCAAATAAGTCGCGCAGAGGTTCAGCAGACGTGCAACGTTCTCAAAGCTCTCCGAGACCAGGTCGTGTGGTTCTGCAATGGTCCTTCCGCCGACCAAGGGCGCCTTCGCTGCGGGTTGTGTTCTGATGTTGAGCTCTCGCAAGTCTGGCACAACAATACTGCCCAGAACGTACTCAGACCTTCCATCCGCGCCTTTGCGTCGATGAAAATTCATCGCCAACGCAGCTTCGCGACACAGCAAGAGCCGAGCATCGACAATCCTGCTGCGCACTTTTTCAAGCCTTTGAGATGCCTTCTTGGTAGTCGATAAAACTGGTTCCGTAGCTCGAGGCCTTACTCTTTCAAACTCGTCCTTCTGCACTGCAAGCGCCTTACGCCGGTTGGCGGCATCTTCTTTCTGAGCCGCAATATGCTGTTGAAACTGCTCGAGCTCGCGCTTCAGATCGGCGGCCTTGTCCACGATGCTGTCGATGCGCAGCTCAGCGGCCGTCGTCTGTGCCTGTGAGCGCTCCAGCCCATGTCTTCTCATACCAGTAGTGATAGCATCGAGGTCCGCATCTTCAGGCAAGGCTGCCAGCACTCCATCATTGCCCGGTCGCACTACTGCCTCTGCTTGTGCACGATGTTTTTCCTGATCGAGCAGAGCGGCGGCCTGCTTGAAGCGCCCATCATACAAAGAGACTTGCGCACAGCTAG
The DNA here is from genome assembly GCF_019650295.1 of Cercospora kikuchii. NCBI lineage: Eukaryota > Fungi > Ascomycota > Dothideomycetes > Mycosphaerellales > Mycosphaerellaceae > Cercospora > Cercospora kikuchii. The sequence goes on along the minus strand of NW_025408585.1, from coordinate 1,059,893 downwards.
GACACAGAGGCCTGCGGCGTTCTCCAAACGGGCGAGAGCATATGTCACAATCCATTTCAGCGTGCGCTCGCTGCGGCGATGGCTACTAATCGGTCGAGGAACAGCGGAAAGCGATGTCTGATCATGTTGATGATCGTTGAGAGGAGGTCTTTATCGCTCAGGGATCGATCTATGCTTTCGACATGATTTCTGGAAGCGTGGTGTGGTGATGAGAAAGATCGGTTCACCACACGTGCGTGAATGTTGTAGATCTGGATCGCGAATTGAGGTCATCTTCCGGCGCGTCCGCGTGATCGCGCGAGGCCGGACCGTGCGCTGCTTTGGGCAAAATGGGGATTGGACAGACAATTGCCTGAGGCCTGCGCTACAGCTAATGAAGGAGAGCCTTCGCCTTCGTATCGTTGAATTGCCACTCTAGCCAACAGTACATGCGGCTTACAATGCTGTTATGCGGCACTGCGCTCGTTGTCATTCATCGTGACTGCCGGTCCTTTTCCAGAGTCACGTGATCGCGCGCTGGGAAGTCGCGTCACACCAAGTCTCGTGCTTGCCATCGCCTTGCCGATCACTTCTTGGACATTGCCATGCTACCATCGACATACCTCTCACCCGAGTCTCAGGGAAATCCTGACAAGACTTCGGATCAGCCCTCGTCACCGCTTAGCTCGCTTGGAAGCTCACCGTCCCCACCGACGCAGAGAGAGATGGAGGCAGGTAGGACAGACATCGCTTCGAGTGAAGCCATGCCTCCGCCGGAAAAGCCAGATGCTGCATCGAAGTCTGCCAACGCGTCTTCAAAGCGCTCGCATGACAAAATGAACGAACGAGCAGAGCGTGCCTCCAGTAGGCAAGATGATGCTGAATCCGACACTACCAAAGGGTCCATCCGCGGCAAGAACCGTGCAAATAGCGCTGACTCGGTGAACACTGTCACGAACGTCTCACAGGATGAAGGCCCATCATTGCGAGAAACAGATATGAACACTGAAGGCTTGTCTCCACAACCACCACAGTCAGCTCAAGGACCAGTCGCTTCACAGCCGAAACAAAAGGCAAAGTCACAACCGAAAAAGTCCAAGTCGAAGAAAGCTCCGAAGCCTGTACAAGATCAGCCAGTCACCGACGATGAGGCAGAGAATGACCTCGACTCTTCCGCGGACGATGTTGACGCGCCTGAACTTCCCGATCAGCCAATCGAAGGGTTCGACTGGAACGGTCTCATCTATGACTACCATCAGAAGACTCGTGGCCTGGACCAGCAGGAGAGCGATATCATGGAAGGTTGTCGCCAGCTCATGGATGTGAGTAGCGTGTCCGAACCATCAAAGGAGCAGAACTGATGCTCTCTCAGTTCTTTGAGGCCTGGGCCGTTGTGGGCAGCAGAAAGGAGACAGCTCGCAGCTTCAAACGGTGAGCAATCTGCTCCTCAACGGCTGCCCTACCACTAACAATTTGTTGCAGCCTCAAGACACAGATGGCCTACGTTGAGCGTGAAGAATATGACCTGGACCAGAAGCGGCTGCACTGTGAGTGCAGCGATAGCATGCTCTTCTCTATTGCCGTGGCTAACATGCATGCTAGACATCCAAGTGGTTAACGCCTTCAAGAGTGCGTTACAGCTCCTTGCGAATCAGTGATCGGTTGGTGACTTTTTTCCAGCTGTCGGCGTTCTTCTCAATAAGCCTGACTGGCACCAGAGTATCGTACCGACACGTCGACGAATGTCACGCCTGAGCACATCGCTCGACCAGCAAGCTTCGGGCATTACCACTCGTTCAAGAGATCGTTCGGCTCCCGTGCTTCAATTCCGGGAATCGGTGCCATCCATTGCTGATGATATCGATATGAAGAAATATCATATCACGGACTTTCACGCATCTCGTTGTGTGATCTTATGAAGGCAAGACCCGGTGCATCCACGTGTGCCTTTATGTTTATTCGCATGATACCCATTTGACTTTTTTAAAACGCACGACGACATAGATTATTGTGCATTGGCTTCGACGACCGCGCCTGCATGCGCCGCGGCAGCCTGTGGTTGCCTGATCATCGTATAGTACAACAAAGCGTTGTGTTAATACATCTCAATACTGTTCTTTTTTGTCCTTAGACCCGCATTTGAGACGGTGTAGTACACAAGTTCTCCATCATGAATTCGAGGAGGATCTTCGCTGACCAGCGGTCACCCGGCAGTCTGGTTGACTTGCCATCCTCGGAGTGTTGGTGTACTCAGGAGAAAGCTTGATATACCCGTTGCTGCTCCTCGCTCTGGCAGGATGTAGGGAGCTCTTGCTGAGATCTTTCGTCAATGTACACCTTCGGCTTTTGGGCAATAGACCGTCGCGCTTGTTGTCCATGATGACGCTACTCAACGACGATGAAGACAGTCGGTCGGGTTTGGGTAGATTTGGTGGTGGTCTGAGCGTGAAACTGGGCGCAGATCTAGCGGCAGAGGCTTCCGGAAGTTTGGGTTGCGTGACAGGGTCTCGACTGTTTGCGCGTCGAGGGAATCAAGTTTGTCGTGATGCGCGTGGACGTATCATGATGCTCAGACTGCTCGCAGCCATGGCGCAACATGACAGGACAGCGAGAGATGAACGCGTCGTTCCTGCGTCGTTCTCGCGTCTGTCTGCAGGGCCCGAAGAAACGGCAAGCGTCGTGCTGTGCTTGGGCGATTCTGCTGCGAGGAAAAGGGCAGATTAATTTACCTTGAACCTTGTCAAATATCCCTCCCCGCGCGCATGCGTTTGTCATGGCCCGATCGACGACCTCGAGGCGACTACTGACTGTAGCAGCAACACCAATCTCGCTGTCGAGCACACTGCACTGCTGCTGCTGCTCCAGTACGGGACATGTTGCGCGCGCTGCTGCAGACGCTCGTGGCATAGCAACAACCTTCTCCACACGCAGGCGAGCGACGCCACCTAACCCTAGCCAGTGACCGCGACGTGCAGCTGCGCCTGTCGGATCTCCCGCCGGAACGTCAATAATAATCAACATGGCACTGCAAACACCGCGCAGTGGCCTGCAGCGCCCGTCCTTCGGCACCGCGTCCTCGCCCTCGCTGCGCGCCTCCGCCCAAGCTGCCTCGCGAAAGGCCAGTCTGCAAGCCCTCAACGGACACAAGAGCGTCACCCCCGTCAGGATGGACGGCGAAGGCCTGGAGGTCGGCGATGTCGTCAACGTGCCCGGCGACATGTTCGGCATCGTCAAATTCGTGGGCAGCGTGCGCGGGAAGAATGGCACATTCGTGGGCGTTGAGCTGGACAAGGACTTTGCGGCGCGGGGCAAGAACGATGGCGACGTGGATGGGTAGGGTCGTTCACAGAGGGCACAGGAGGGTGAACATCTGACTGACACCGTGTCTAGGACACAGTACTTCCGCACCTCTATCCCCGGCGCTGGCATTTTCCTGCCTGTGCACCGCGCCGAGAAACGACAGTCGCCTGGCTCCTTCCCCTCCACGCCCCTCACGCCTACCTACAGCACTGGCATGAATGGCGGCGCCGCTCCCAAATTCTCGCAGTCGCTCGGTCCTGGCGCCCGGCCACATAGCCCGCAGTTCAAGCCTAGGAGGCCATCTCTGCCACGGCCAGAGTCACCACTGCGGAGGCAGACACCCAATTTACAACCCACCCCAGCGCGCAATCCGCTTGCGAGCAGCACGAGGGGTACCCGAACAGCCACGACACCAGGAAAGCCGAACCTGAAAGCGTCTACGTCCGGACGGACCTCCAATGCCGTGCCGACTCCACGACCATATTCGCGGACCGGGTCACGACTCGGCCACAGGCCTGACGACATTCAAGAGGAGAAAACACCAGTCGGAGTTGCCAGATCCGCAGATCGTAGAAATGGCAGCCAAAGCTCCACCAAGTCCTTCTCGCAACCTCTGCGCGCATCATCACGGATGGGTGGAGCCGCAGACGAGGAACTGCACAGGTTGCGAGCAGAACTTGCGGAGCGGGATAAGAGACTGGCCGAGCAAGCGGCGAATTTGGCCGATATGGAGGCCAGTGTGAAGGAACTGTCAGGGCTTCTGCCCACAGAAGGCCAACTAGACCGCAAACCCTCCTTTATCCGCGACGAAGACGATGCCAGCACCGCACAACTCCGGCAGATGCTGAGGGAGAAGAACGAGAAGATCCAAATCCTGACGGCAGAGTTTGACGCCCACAGAGCCGACTTCCGCAGTACTCTAGACTCACTGGAAATGGCGAGCTCAGAGACGGAGCGCGTTTATGAAGAGCAGAAACAGGATCTGATCGCTCAGGTCCAGGAACTGTCACAACGGCTGGGAGAGCTGGAAGACTTGAACCAGAGCAAAAAGGAATTCGACGACGTTGCGAGGCAGCTTAAGCAGCTGGAAGACTTTGTGCAGGAACTCGAGGAAGGGCTGGAAGACGCGAGGAGAGGTGAGGCTGAGGCGAGAGGAGAGGTGGAGTTCTTGCGCGGAGAGGTGGAAAGAGGCAGGTCGGAGCTGAAGCGAGAGAGGGAGAAGGCAGCTTCTGCCATGGCCTCGAACGGCGGTGGCATTTCGCCGAAAGAACTGGAGCAGAAAGAAGATGAGATCCGAGGACTGAAGGCCATCATCCACTCCTTTTCCACAAGCCCTGACTCTAGCAAGAGCATCACGGGACTGGATGAAGTCAACAAGCTGCGAGCTGCACTCGATGAGAGCCACAAAGAAAAGGAGACTCTCGAACAGGAACTGGAGCAGCTGCGTCGGGACAGCGCTCTCAACAATGGCCATGCACGGAACGAGAGCGAAATGACGGCCACTCCAGATCAAGCTCCCTACGTGCGCTCGCGCAGCGACACAGTCAAGCAAACGTTTGCCGAGCACGCCAAACGCACAATAGCAGCCACCAACGGCGATGTCGACAGCGGAAGTAAGCCTTCCGACAGCTCGTCCGCCGCTTTGTTCTGCGAAATGTGTGAGTCTGCCGACCACGATACATTGGATTGTAACCACTTCCAATCGCATCCTGATTCCACCAACACGGACGCTTCGGGTGACCACCCTCCGGATTCGGACGAGGATTATTCGGCGTCATTCAAGCATGCGAGACATCCTAGTGCTGCTCCCGCACCATTATCTCTGGGGGCATTTGGGAAGAGCTCGAGTAAGGAGAACATGGACCCATTGGTGGAGAAGGCCGGAGAAGAGGAGACTGCGAAGGGGCCGAAGGACGGTGAGAAAAAGAAGGCTGAAGGAGACGAAGAGAAGTGGTGTGCACTCTGTGAAAAGGATGGGCATTTGGCCTACGAGTGTCCGGATGAGCAGTACTAGCTGAGTGCGCGCCACGAAGGGTAGCGTGAATATGTGACCCAAGCAAGTGTTCTTCGCTGGAAATGGGCGCTGGGAGTGCGAGTCGCGACTTTTGGAGCGAACAGGGCAGGGAAAATCATGAAACCTGAGGATCATGATGACTTGCGTTTTGGAGCGAGCAAGCGTCTTTTTGGTGGACTCAGCGAAAGACATTCTGTTGCTACCTGCGTGCCACGATGGATATAAAGAATTCGTGCTGTGCTGTGGCTGGTTGGCTGTGCCATTTTTCCTTTCTCTTTTATATGAACTATACCATGTTTATTAGGTTAATAATTAATGCTCTGAAGAGTCTACCTTGGTGGTCATTCTACTTTCTACCATGATGTTTTAGCCCGACTTGGGGGTCTTTCTGTGGATGTCTTTTTTGACTTCAAGATGGGCTTCGGGAGGTGGGTTGGGCATCCAGGTGATCAAGCTCGACTGGGTGGTGATGTAGGTTAACTGGACTGCTGTTTGACAGAGAGGCATGAAGAATCTCAACACTTCATTGAAAGAAGCTGGGAGAGAAATGGTGGGGCCAGTGTGACAGTGTCGGTATTGTGGTTCAGATTAGTAGCTTCAGCAACAACGCCTGACGACGTCTCTTTCTGTTCTCGGCACAGAACGAGTATTCGGAGTTGTGCTCAGGTGCGGAGCGCGGGGTGGTAATATATTTCGACGTAAGTGTTGGATAATGATCCTGCTGCTTCCACGGCGGGGATGCATCCTCCGGTGTGGTGTGATATGTGAGCGGCGAGTAACGAGAGCAAGGAGCTTGTACTGAAGTATATATCCCTGTGCGGAGTTGCCTTTTGTGTTTGTCAGTTGGTCAGTAGGGCTGGCTGCTTCAGCGCTCTGCAATGTATATTGCCTTCGAGGCCTGTTAGGGCCAGCTACTTGTAATTTGCTGCATGTGGTGTTGAAAGACTGCTCTGGACTCGAAGTACTTGCGCCGTTGAATCTCGTGTGGACAGACTGCTCTGGGGCCGAATTACATATCTATTGCCTCCTCGGCTGTAGCTCTGTTGAATTACCTTGTCAGGATGTGCATCGGCTGGCTCGCCTCGCTGCTGAAGTCGCTCGCTTACCTGCTTTGCCGCTCCGGACATACTAATTAATCATGCAGCATTGCATGCAGTAGCATATCTCGCTGCAGAAGTAGTCTGTGAAGAAGAGCGACAGTTCCGCTCTGTATCTCCTACCTCGGAGGGAAAATGCAAATTTCGCGACCGGTGTGGTGAACACCAGCCTTCCTTCACATGCGATGACACAAGCTGAAGCTTGCGTGACGCCACTTGCTCGACGCTGGTCGATGGCTCACGGCAACGAGATCTATACGAGGCGGCGAGTGTCTGCGGTCAGACGTAGGCCCGAGCGGTCTGAATCAGTCAGCAAGGCGTGTCGCGTGAGAAGTGCTCCGTCTGATGCAAGGTGCGACTCCGGCCAATGGTCCTGAATCCCGACCGAAACCTCCATCTCGCGGGCCCGACAACGGGGAGATTGTCCTGGCATTGATCCTCATCCAGGTGGAATCGGTCTATCGCATCCGAAAGAGCGACGTCCGCGATACTGGTATTTCGCTTGTGGGAGCACGCAAGGTGGACGACTCGGAACGTTCCCCCATATGCGAACTGCATGGTGCAGGAAGCCGTACCGCTCCTGCCTTGTTACACAGCAGCAAAGGCCCCATCAAGTCGACCTCACCTCCTCTGCGCCCTGTACTCCCACATCCCTTCTCGAGCTTCACCTCGTCGTCAGATGGGCATATGTTTGAGGTCCACAAGGTTTGCCTCTTCGGCAATACGTCCGGCACCAAGAAACGCGCTGCGCTGGCCAGTGGAGAGCTCTCCAAGCTCCAAAGCTTCATGGGCGAATACGGATGATGGTGTAGGTGCGCTGTCGGTGAGGCCCACCAGCCGACTGCAACGGTTGTCACCGCTCATTGCCAATCTTTCATGTGTTGCTGCTGCTGGCGACGCTCCCGGGCCCCCGACGCGAGGAGTTGCGAGGGAATGGAACGACGGACCTCGGTTTCGCCCCCGGACGAGAACAGTCGGAGCGCTCTTGAGTGAATTCGAGCTGTGCGCCCAGGAACTTTATGGGCAGTTCGTGGCAGTTGGTGCCTATCGTCATCTAGAGTTGTCGGGGGGGTGCATGCAGGCGACGGCGGCCGCTCAGGACGAACGGATTTTGCCCGTGGCAGCGTTTTGCCGGTTGGAACCGCAATTTCGCGTTCCCATTACCACATCGCAGCGCCCTATCGTGCCATGTCAAGAGCTCGTGTGACTGCATTCACCAGCATCTCACCGCTCTCATTCGCCTTTCATTCACAAGAAACAGAGAAAGCACACATCCTGCGCATCCCAAGCTTCCTACAAACTTATCAGATGCAACAATAACCTTCGTCAGCCTTCCCATCCCACACTTGTACATCGTCCCAGCCCGTCCCGCCGGTACTCGTGGGGGAAAGCGTGGCATTCCACCTATTCGGGCCATTTCCATCAAGGTGTGATAGGCCGAGAGGGGCGGTCAAGCCCACCAGCTGCCTATTCAGACGCCCGCCCACCCACTGCTTCCCCATTTCCGTTCGTAACATATCCTCCACGCGCTTCAACATCCCACGCAACACTGTCGTTCCCGTCCACACGATTAGACAACAGCATCTCGCCGCGGACCGATCGCTGCCATGGCGCCACCCGCTGCCATTGACTCTCTCCGCGTGGAGGCCTATGCGGACACCGACGCTACTGCCATACCCATACCCGAACGCCTGACGATAGAAAAAGTTGCAAAGCGGCGTGCCGCGTCCGGCACCCTCAAGGCCGGGGTCGCTGCCTCTGCCGACCTATGTCGGTTCAAGGTACGGATCTGATAACGACGCCGCACAGCCAGCCTTGTGGAGAGTGCCCAGCTGATTCCTTCGTCCAGGGTCGAACAAGCCACTTGCACAAGAGCCTCGCCAAAAGGTGGGATCGTGAGTAGTGTCTCTCATTCGAGCTGCTGTATGTGTACAAGCGTGATCGCTAATTGTTATCAGATCGACTGACTCGTGAGACGACGACGAGAGGCGGCAGCTCATTGAAAGAGGCAGCTGCCTTTCTTGATACACCTGGATTGATATCTCTTGGCGGTGGTCTGCCTTCGTCCGAATACTTCCCATTTCAAGAACTTGATGTGAAAATTCCACGACCGTCCTATTTGGGACAAGAACAAGATGGGCACGCAGAGACTGAGATCATCTCTATGGGGATGCACGACATGGCGGAGGGAAAGTCGGGATTCGATCTGGCAACCGCATTGAATTACGGCCATGGCCACGGAGCACCTCAACTTCTACGCTGGCTTGTCGAGCATACTGAAATTGTGCACAATCCTCCTTATCAGGATTGGAGTTGTACCATGACTGTTGGATCTACCGCAGCTTGGGACATGACGTTGAGGATGTTTTGCAGACCCGGAGATTTCATCATCACTGAGCAATATTCTTTCCCTGCAGCAATTGAGACCGCCATTCCAATGGGCGTACGATGCGCTGCAGTAGCCATGGACGCTGGCGGAATGCTTCCCTCATCGCTCGATGAAATGCTCTCAAACTGGGACTCAGTCAAACGCGGAGGGCCCAAGCCGTTCCTTATGTACACAGTACCGACTGGACAAAATCCTACTGGCTCGACACAATCTATTGAGCGAAGACGACAGATCTACGCCGTTTGCCAGAAACACGATCTTTACATCTTCGAGGATGAGCCATACTACTTCCTTCAAATGCAGCCTTACACTGGACAAGATTCATCACCAGTACCGCCACCATCATCATATGCAGAATTTTTGACTTCGATTGTACCATCATTCCTCTCGATAGACGTTGATGGCCGTGTGATGCGCGCCGACTCTTTCAGCAAAGTTATCGCACCGGGTTCACGAACCGGCTGGATCACAGCATCCGAGCAAATCTGCAATCGCTTCCGCACACACGCGGACGTTTGCACACAAGGGCCTTCTGGCTTTAGTCAAATCGTCCTCTTCAAGCTTCTCGATGAGACGTGGGGACACCAAGGCTATCTCGACTGGCTCATGCACATCCGCCTCGAATACACGAAGCGACGCAATGTCATGATGGAAGCTTGTGAGCACTACCTTCCGAAAGACCTCGTCTCGTGGTCACCTCCTACTGCTGGCATGTTCCACTGGCTGCAGGTCGACTACAAGAAACACCCAGGTTACATCAATGGCACTAAGACGCTCGAGGAGATCGAACATGATATTTTCTTGGCATGTGTCCGACACGGCACATTGCTGATGAAGGGCGGGTGGTTTTGCGCCGACAAGATCGCAAAACGAGACACCATGTTCTTCCGCGCGACGTATGCTGCTGCGCAGTTCGATAAAATCGACGAGGCGATTCGCAGATTCGGAAATGCTGTGAGGGACGAGTTTGGTCGATTGCCGATGACAAATGGGCATACCAACGGACACGCTGTCACGAATGGTGTCAATGGTCATGCCAACGGGCATGCTATTTCCAATGGAGTCAATGGTCATGCGAACGGCCACGCGGTCATCAATGGCATAAATGGCCACAAGAACGGGTATACGAACGGACACGGGACCGTCAATGGAGCCAATGGCTACACAAACGGACACGCGTTTACCAATGGAGTCAAGAGCCACGCCAACGGGTATACAAATGGCCACACCAACGGCTACGCCAACGGATATACGAATGGTTATACCAACGGCACGCACTAATCCGCTCTTCGACTCTGCGAAGCATGGAAAAGCTGTACACGATCGGTGTACATAATGACTATGACGATATGGGTGGCGCTTCTGGAGTCTCGCTTGAACATGATTTGGTATACCTCGGCGTTGGATTCTTTTCTACCATGCTCTGTTGCAAATTTGAACTGCTGTGCCGCGTTCAAGCGCTTGAAGTTAAGAATTTGTTTGGCATCTAGCCCTGAAGATTTAGGCATGCAGTGTCGAGGATCGATTGGATAGCTGCATTGAGGAATGGAATATATTCTTATCACAAGGCACCCGTTCCACAGCGTGAGCTTGGCCCGCAGTGTTGGTAAGTGTAGCGTAGTGAATAGAAAGTGAGTTACAAGGGTGCAGCTTGCGCTAATGCAGCTAGTCGTGCTTCTGGAGAGCAGATGTTTGCTCCATTTCAAAGACAACTTGTAAAGCTCGCCGAGCTTCGCACAGGTTCATCGACACCGGATCTCAACACACTGTCGCCAAAGATCGCCATGCCAGCCGACGGCGACCAGAAGGGAGCGGCGCTGGCGGTAAGTCTTCGCTCTGAGCGTTTGCACCTTCACACAACCTGACAGATTGGCAACTCGAGTCGTCACCGCCAGCTGCTTCGATGGCGGAATCAATGCCATCAATTGCTGCACCACGAGTCTTCGGAGTCACGGAGCTGCTCGAGAACATTCTCATCAACTTGCCCTTCGAGGATCTGTTTGTCATGCAGCGCGTCGATAAACACTTCCACAGCACGATCGCCGGCTCGAAGGCACTAAGGACTATCATGCACCTCGAGTTGCAAGATATTTCTGACGAACAGATCGAACGCTGCATTTACCGATGGTCTTCTCCCTGTAACGAGCTGGAAAGAATCCTGGAGAGAAGAGGAGCTCTGAAAACCGCCCTCCTCGATGTGGGGCACGAACATTTTGGTGCAGGTCTGCTCGGGTTTCCGCATGAGCTGTCAGTGAGACACATTTTCATGCTCATGGGGTCTGAAGGAGATATCGTAAGTTCAACGGCATCTTGGAAACGTATGCGGGCAGGAAGGAGGGGTTGCACTACTGCAGCTTTGTTAGGGCACAGGTGTGGGTGCGTGGTTCAGGACATCGAACTGGGAGAGAATGCAACACTGGGGGATATCCTGGAGAGCTTTTAGAATCGTGAACGCAACGGAAAGGTGCAATGCTTGGAGCGACCTGACGAATGGCACCCTGCGGCAGGCAAGAGCAATGAGCAGATGCATGCGGACGAGGCGTATCCTGCGCGACCTCTAATCAATTTGGCGAAATCGGTCTGCAAGTGGCATCCACTTGTGATAGTAGGGCTGCTATGCGTGGCCTACGGAATTTGGAAACGGGACGCCTGATGCTGCAGACCTGGAGAAGTCAGGCACGTATACGATGGCCCATGGCAGGTGACCGTGCTTGGCATTCTGTAGTGGAATTACAAGTCAATGTCACTCGTGGAAGAACATCACGGAGATCAATTCCTCGAAGGTGAGAGGCATCTCTTCTATGCACACTTGAGCCTGGAGAGATCCAGCTGAAGAGGCCATTCGAAAGTGCAATAACCTTCTCTTCACAGCGGTGCGCTCGATGTGATGGACCATGGCTACTCTGCTTCTGAACTGTCGCTCCCTTCGGGCGCCAAAGATTGGATAGCTGCATTGAGGAATGGAATTTACCTCTATCATCACGGCCGATTGGTCTTCTCAATTTGAGTTGTAGCGTTAGTGAATGGAGTGGGACGCGATGGAGTGATACGCCAAGCAGACGTGTCGCTGAAGGTGAATAGAAAGTGAATATTGTGCCCGCTGCTCCCGCTAGTACAGTCTACCTGTATCACCACTAATCGCACCTTCATCAAGCAACTACTCGCTCGCTGAGCAATAATTCGCAGAACTTCTCAAACTTCGATAACGACAACAGCTCGAGTCGCAACAATGCGACCGCACGGAGAAGGCATGGCAGTTGAAGGAAGCGAAAAAGAGGTGTCGCCCAACGTAAGTCTTTGCTGCCAGCGGTCGCATATCCAGAATTTAACAGACCAGCAGCTCGAGTCCCCGATTCAGCCTACTACAATCGTGCCAGCCCCAGCTATCGCTGCACCACGTGTCTTTGGAATTACCGAATTACTCGAGATGATTCTCGTCAACCTGCCTTTGGAAGACCGCTTTGTCCTGCAGCGCGTCGACCAGCACTTCAACGCCACAATCGCTCGATCAAAGAAGCTGAAGAGCATCATGCATCTCGAGCCGCAGAACATCCCTGGTGACCAGATCCTGAGATCAAGCGAGCTTCTCGACTCCGAGGTGGGCGAGCTCGACTCCAATATAGGCAATGGCACTGCACTGGAACACGCACTGCTCCTAGTCGGAATACGCCACAGACATCCCTATTTCAAGATTGGCGGCCGGTTGGAAGTATGGAGCATCTTCGAGTATGATTGTGAGCTCGCAGAAGAGACTCCTGAGCCACGGCCGTCGTGGATACGTGTGCGCATAGGCAAAGGTGGCTTCCATCTCAGAGCTGCCAGTTTCCTGAGGTCGCCCGTCAAGATCCATGATGCAGACCGACTCGGGGAAGATGCGACACTGGGAGACATTCTGGATTTTTTCGAGAAGCACCGGAAATGTGAACGACAGCGGGTTTGGGTCCCGGTCGGAGGGAGAGACAAGGCGGTACTGGAAGAGGATGAGGAAGCTGTGTTGAAGTTTGATCGGAGCATCGATTTCGACAAAATTATCCATTCTCCTCTGCCTGGCACAAATTGACTGGAAGTTTGTGGTATAGTGGAACTGGAGAAGCGAGGCAGACGTCTCCTGGCTTCGATGTTGTCGATTATGTCTAACGTTTAAGAGAAGCGGTGTTTGGTCGAGCTCGCCCAGAAAAATTGCTCAGTTGCACGACTTGTCCTGGATTTGATCCAGTTATTGAACGGACACTCTGTTGCCGAGCTGCAGAATTGTTTCCAGTGTCGTAGGGGAACTCATCGATCGCATCATACGCCAGCTTGGTGGCCTTGCCTTCCGCAACCGAAGATCGTCTTCAACACCACCCAAAACGCACTGTGTGCATTCCATCTCTTCCACAACGGTCGTCACTTCTCACCCACATGTACCACCAATCGACCCCAACACCTCATACAACCAAGCCACGGTTTCAATCGCAAGGGTCCGCCGTTCACGCAAGCAACGACAAGCGACGCCACACGCGGAAGAACCAAAAGAATCTCCCCGACCCGGTTGACCACGAAAACCAAAACTCCTTTACATTACATGACGTTCGCTACCCTCTCACAATGCTTGCAAGCGAGCACGCTCTACGCACTATAGCAATGGCATTCATGAAGATCTTTTCAGAGAACCCGAACGCGTTTCCATCGGAGTGCTCTCCGCTCCAATGAACCATGGCAGCCTGACTCGAATAGAGAGTGCTCCCAGACTGGAAATAGATTGTAGCAGAAGTCGTGCCCATACATACATCTGTGACGAAGTTCTTGTAGACACTCCTTATACACAGATTTTTGCTTTCGTTCGTTCCTTCTTGTGCTGATTTTCTTGTGATCGTTTGGCTGCTTTTGGTTCCGTTCTTTTATTTTTGACAGACGCTACTGCTCCCTGAGACGTTGAAACTACCGATCTATCCTTTCACGCCAGTTCGACCACTTTGCAAGGAGTCAGATCACATACACGAAAGACGAAGATGTCGGTACCATATTCCACGATGTATTTGACATCGCCTGGGAGCTCAAGTTCTGGAAGTGCAAGCACGGATATGGCCTCAAGTATGTTCCTCGCCTGGCACGGTCGAGCAGCCTGCTAATCAGCTAGGAACAGCTTGCTCTGATATCGCGAACACGAATGGCAGCAATTGCGGCGATGACGGGGTGAACAAACAACAAAATCGAAATACGGCGGCCGGAAGCAAAAGTGGTGGGTTGATGGGCAAAGTTGTAGTTGTACTGCTGGCGGCTTGGATAGTGCTTTAGCTGGATTCGCCTCTTCCTGAGTGGACTCCGACACGGCCGAATCTTGCGTGGTCGGCGGCTGCTCTGACTGGCAGAACAGAACAGGTAGCGCCACGAGCAACTAGCGCGCAGAGGAAGAATATCGATGCTTCTTCCAATCCCGCTTGGAAGGCAGGAACGACACTGGAGCTTTCCATCTCGGAATCTCCCTGGAAGCCCTGCAGCGCATTTGAGGCGCCCGTTCTGTGGAGTATTGGTGTGAATAACTTTTCGAATTGTAGTAGCATTTTGGGCGGCTTACCCTGGCATTCAATGTCCTATCTGGCGCCGTAACGCCTTCACCCAGTCATTCCATTCCTCGCCTCGCGACCGGGCTGTCCAATGCGCTTTTTGTGACCGCATGTCGCCGAGTTCAAAGCACTCGTCCGCGAGGCTGCAGCGCAGTCTGCGCTTTCCTTCTCTCGTCATTCCAATATCCTACCTTCTCTTCACCCTCTGTGTCCGCGGTCGTCTCCTCCTATTCTGTCGAGCGCTTCCATCATGACCACTGAGTTGCCGCGGATAACACACATGCCGAGTCGGACCTTGTCGCCGTTTGCTTTGCTTTCGGTGGCTTCATCGAGGACGATGTTCAGGAAGACCTGCGTGTCCCAATTAGTCTCGACTGAGCTCCAGATCGTCCTCGCTTATAACTCACATCGTAGCCTCGTAATGTTCCCATGACCTTTCGCGAACCATTCAGCTGCACTTCGACGCGCTTGTCAAGGTACTGTCGCACTGGTTAGCTTCTATCGCCTGCGCGCATCTCGGAAACCCGAATTCATCGTCGACATTTGCAAGCCGGATGTTGTCCAACATTTCCCGATATCGCGGCGTGAGTCTCACCTTTTTCAGTTCTGGCTGTGCTTGAGGCATGATGGGCGGTTCGTGAAGTGACTATCGTGGGTGCACTTTGTCGCAAAAGTGCTCCACGAGAAAGTGGAAGTTCGTGACGCGTCACGTGAAATGTGCGGAACAGCCCGCTAGCCAATATCAGAATGTCCGGACTTCGCGCCTGGAGAAACCCGTCCCTATCTCCATGCTCTGTCATCCTATGCTGTGCTCAAGAGAGCTCTCGACAGCCACTGATATGGTAGATGACACCTCGCATCCATCGGATCCATCGTAAATCGTATCTCGGATCTACGCGTTGGCCCGAAGTGCCTATCTATAGCAGGCCACCATGTCACTGCTCAGCAGGCACCACTGCAGGGACGGCGTCGCGAACGCATAGTCGTTTGCAAGTTTGAATCTGAGCAAGACATTTCTGGACTTCTGTGGCATGCCAGTGCAAAGATGAGAGGCCAGGCTTTGGTGCTAGTCGATCACAGTGCTAATGCTTGAGCCAAGAATGCTCAGGTACAAGCTACTCAAGCTCTCAGAATACGAAGGACCTGGGAGAGATCCCACCGGGTGTAAGAGTGGTGTGTGGTCCGAAGACCCCGGGTAACACAGTCTTACACATGCCGGAGACATATCCCTAACTCCTCTCGAGATCGTAATCAATCCCAGTCGAGGAAGAATATGGACTGGCGTTGTTGACCACCTATCCATGATACAGCACAGCAAGATATATAAATCAGCAATGATGCTACCAACTAGACTTTGCTTTAGGTTACAACGACAGCAAATCACCACGCCTGACCAGACCTAGCTCACATAGACGAATATTCAAGGAGATCGCAAATTGCTTCACGATGTCCGATCAAGAATCATCCGAAAGACTCGCGAATATGAAGAAGACTTTGCAAGCACTGGTGCACGCATACAACGAATGGAATTATGAGGCCACGAAGGCCACGCAGGCCGAAGATTTCACCTTTGAGACACGTCCTTTGTCGATGGGCCGGGAACCATTGAATGGAGAGCAATTCAAGGACCTTTTCATCAACTTTCTGGCACCGAGTTTCAAAGATTTCAAGGTACGTGCTGCATTCTTGTCCTCTGCTCCCCATCATGCATCAACATGTCCGTCTCAGCTACGGCACAGAGAACGGCGGGTGCTTGACAATCACAAGATGAACAAAACATTGCTTGCTTTCGTGTTCTGCATTGTCATTGCGCCAAAGCCTACATTCTGACTCAATAACACGCCAGATCGAAGCAGAATCGATCATACATGATCCAGAAAGTCTGCAAAGTGTGCTCCATGGCTTTTTCAACATTTTGACCCCTAAGGACCACCCTGTCCGGCTCGAAGTAGTGATGCTCTTCAAGTTTAACGAGACAGGCGAGAAGTTTGTCAAAGTTCAGGAATTCTTCGACAGCAAAGTCTATCTCGAATCTACGAAAGCAATGCAAGCTGCGGCGAAGGGAGAGGAGTAGAAATAGTGCTGAGGCGTAGATTCATGATGCTGCGGTGCATTGGGCCTGACGGTGAGGGTCGTCTACGTATAGCGCGATAGCCTGAATAATGAAGGCAGAGAGCATCCTCCGGCTATTTCGCTTCTATTCACCTAGATTCGAAACAAGTTTATTTGTTTGCCGGTTCCTTTTGCTCTCACGTGTCAGATTGCCGTCGGTGACTAAGCAGACCCACTTCCGTGAGTCGAGTCAATGCGGGTCGAAAGCCTCGGTCCAAGGCAATGCAGCTTCCCCAAGGCGCCATAGAAGACGTCCAGTGTTCCTGGGCGACAATTCAGCATGTAGTCCTGCCTACCTGACTGCCACCACCATGGCAGGCCCAATCAGACAACCCATCAACTTGGACAATCTGTCCAAGTACATCGATCAGAATGCGCCCGAGATCAAGACACCCATAGACGTGAAGCAGGTACGCTCCGCCCGCAGTCTAGGCCAGTATGTGTTGTGGATTCCCAACGCTAACACACTCTTGTGACAGTTCGGATATGGCCAATCGAATCCAACGTACCTTCTTACCGACTCCACGGGCGCCAAATATGTCATGCGAAAGAAGCCCCCGGGAAAGCTCCTCTCCAAAACCGCCCACCAGGTTGACCGAGAATACCGGATAATAGCAGCGTTGCAAGATACAGCTGTGCCTGTACCGAAAGCGATATGTCTCTGCGAGGACGACAGCGTGGTTGGCACTGCTTTCTATATCATGGGCTTCCTGAACGGCCGTATCTTTGCGGATCCCTTGATCCCAGATGTCTCAGCGGAGCACCGACGAGCAATGTGGAAGAGCGCGGTCACGACACTGGCCAAATTCCACAGTGTATCGCCCAAGAGTGTGAACATGGAGAATTTTGGACGTCCGAACAACTTCTACAATCGACAGCTGAAGACGTTTGCGACTTTGAGTGTAGCCCAAGCTCAAACCAAAGATGTTGAGACTGGAGAACCTGTTGGCGCTATTCCACACTACGATGATATGGTGAAGTTCTTCGCAAATCCGGCCACTCAGCCTAAAGATCGTGGAACTTTCGTACACGGAGACTACAAGATCGACAACATGGTCTTCCACCCAACAGAGCCATACGTCATTGGCATCTTGGATTGGGAAATGGCTACGATTGGGCATCCGTTGTCCGATATTGTCAATCTCACATCTCCCTGGGTGTCTGCCGATAGCCCTCTCGCCAAGTCCATAGGACGCGCAAACGATAGGTTCAGAGATGGCAACACTCCCGGCCTGCCGACTAGGAAAGAGGTGTTGCAATGGTATCATGAAGTCGTAGATTGGGAGTACTCGGAGAAGGAACTCACTTGGGGCGATGCGTTTGGTCTGTATCGCGGCGCGATTATTTGCCAGGGTATTGCGGCGAGATACGCTGTACGGCAGGCGAGTAGCCCGAACGCGCAGGAATATGGTGTACAGGCGAAGCCGATGGGCGAGATGGCCTGGCTCGATGTGCAGAAGTATGAGAAGCAAGCGAGGGAGGAGCAAGGGAAGGCTAGGCTGTGAAGAAGGTACATATTTCTCGATTCGAAACTAGTCGTGCCTTCGTTTGGGGTTCTGGCAGTTGTTCTGCTTCGACTTATAGTATGAACATTGTCAGCTACTGCTAGTCGGAGACACTCGTGATTCTGGCACTTTGTGTCTTACAAAGTCTTCAACGGAAGCCAACTCAGACGCGTTCCCATCGCAACATTCGTGGCGGAGCCAGATCAAGGAGCAGGAAGAACTTTCTCTGCTCAGAGAGACCAACGACTTTGGTATTTGTTCTACTACAGATATTCCGATGGAAGCCATCTCAGGCATTTTCCCATCTCAGGATTCGAGGCAGAGCCATTTCAACGAGCAGGGAGCCTCGACTTTACTCGGAGAAACGAGCGTCTTTACGAACCATTCTACTACAAAGGGGCTCCAAGGAAGTCTATCTCAGAAGTGTCTCCGTAATAAAACGTGGCTCTAGTCTACACCGAGGAGCAGGGAGAATTGTCATATTCCTGAGAGACCGGCACATTCTGGCACTTGCTTGGCCACAAGACTCTACGACACAGGCTATCTCAGCAATACCCTGGTATGACCGTTCGAGGCGGAGCTAGATCGGGGAGCAGGAAACCGCGTTGTCACCCAGAGATTCCAAGGGTTTCCGGCAGGTCTGTGTTTACGTATTCATCGATAGATGCTACTTCAGACATATTGTTTCTAGCGCAAGCCGCCTCGGGTATCAGTCAAGGAGCAGAAAGCCTGACTATTCTCCAGAGAGAATGACGCTTTTCGCTAACATTTTTCCACTAAGTCAACAATGCATGGTGATCTCAGACATTATGTTCATCGTGCCACCCGACCCAAAGCCATGTTGTGGAGCAGGCAACCTCACCGTCTACTGGAGAAAGCGACGCTTTTCAGGATTTTCTTGTCACAAAGTCAACAATGCATGGTGATCTCAGACATTATTTCCATCGTACCACCCGACTCAAAGCCATATTAAGGAGCAGGCAACCTCACCGTCTACTAGAGAAAGCGACGCTTTTCAGGATTTTCTTGTTATAAAGTTAACAATACATAGTAATCTCAGACATTATTTCCATCGTATTACCCGACTCAAAGCTATATTAAGGAGCAGGCAACCTCACCGTCTACTAGAGAAAGCGACGCTTTTCAGGATTCTCTTGTCACAAAGTCACCGATTTATAGTAATCTCAAACATTGTGTCCACCGTACTATCGGGCCTCCGGCTATGTCGAGTAGCATAGAGAGCCGTCGTTCTGCAGAGAGGCCAATGCTTCTAGGCACTCGATAGTCCTGAAGTCACTGAATTACTGTTGTCTCAGGGAGATGTTCATGGCGTAATCTGTTCCAGATTGAGCTCAAGGTGCAGGGACACTCATTACTTTCAGAGAGGCTAACTTGTCGTGGCAATTCCTTTACCGCTAAGGCCTCGTTTTATGATGGTCTCAGACCAGTATGCACGTCAAAATCCGGTCCGTAGCGAAGTCAAGGAGTAGGGAGGCTCGTTGTTTCTCAGAGAGATCAACACGATTCGGCCATAACTTTACGACAAAATCACCGATTCATGGTGGCTTCAGACAATCTTTGACAGCACCATCTCGCCCGGAATGATGAGCAAACGAGGGAAGAGCAAGGGAAGGCGAGGCTGTGAAGGACGTATATATTGCTCAAACCGAACATTGTTCGTGCCTTCATTCCAATGTATGCAGTTGCGATTTGCTTTTCCATTTCAGGGAAACCTGCGCGCTCGTACAAACGTACTTTCTACAGGCATCAATGAACTACTTTCAATACTGCCGTAGAGTAGGATCGACGTCATGTTGTGCAAGCTCGTCCTCTTTCAGCAGTACAATCATGTCCTTGCCGCCAACATCATTCTCTGGTAGCAGCTCGTCCTCCTAGACACGCGGATTCGGGTTTTGGGTCTCCGAAATCAGCAGGCTCTGACCTCCCATACGGATTACATCGTTAGGCCCTAGCTGCGCCCTATAAGCTATAGCCGCGTTCTTCTTCGGCTTCGCGAATTCTACGCGGAAGTAGATGTTCGCGCCCGAGAAAGTAAGCTCGAGGCGGTAATAGACCTCGTAGAACTCTTCTGCAATGCACTGTCGGCAGACCTGTTCGTCCTAGAGAGGCGCAGGAACCCGTCGAGTGTGGCAAGCCCTGCAATCGCCGTACTGCCAGTCTCGTAGTTTCTTGCCTAGCATTAAATCTGGTCTCTTTAGAGTAAACTTCTCCTGCGCCAGATCCGGGAGCTCGATACAAAGAGGAGCTCCGAATTTCTCTATGCCTTCGCAGAGCTGTTCGCCATCGTTCTCGGTAAAGATGGGGCTATTCTCGTCTCTCTGCTTGGATGACCAGTAGACTTGGATCCAAATATTCTCCTCTCCTTGAACCCAGTAGCCCAGTTCGTCTTCACGCAATTGAACGGTGCGAAGCTGCCAGATGGAACGTCGTACACGGTTGCCATCCGGTACGATGGTACGCCAACGAGACTTGGCATAGTCATCGCGGTAGTATTGACTTGAGCGAGCCTGTGGACGCGGCGGCTGAGCGTTCCCAAACACATCGACCAGATCGTGATGCACTCTACGATCGTAGACCTGATCTTCTGAGATGCCGAAACAGTCGGTAGTTGGCAGCGCCCTCGCCTGGATATTATGATACTTCAACATGGTACCACGCGTTACGGGATTGCAGCTTCCAATTGCTCTCATGCCGACGGAGTCGATGTAGGCATCTGAAGACTTGAATTCTTCTTGAAGTCGGTCCATGAAATAAGTCGACTTAGATAAACCGCCAGCGACGACGATGGCCTTGACCTTCGAGCTGAGCCCTCGTCGAATCAGAGCGAAGTTCTGTTGAAGAACGGGTTCGAAGAATTTTATCATTTGGTCACTAGACTCATGTTAGTGCAGGTTTGATAATCCGGGGTAATGAGCCAGCAACGTACTTGCTAAGTTGCACACTGAAGTCCTTTTTTGCGCAGCTAAGGTTGCCGGCGATGCGCACAATACGAACTTTGTTCGAATGCGGATCGAAATTCTCCTTGTACCTGTTGAAGTCTTCGCTTGCCTAATAGGCGAACTCGGCCGCAGAACATTGTAGCTCTGCCAACAACGTCGGCTTGTCGATACCTTCGAGCTCCAGAGCGGCGTCCAACCATAACAGAAAGTGCTAGTTGATAAACTCTGAGCCACATAGCTCGCCCAATGGCTCACCAACAGCTTTCAGCTATAGTTCGACTCCGGTGTTGTCATCTGTCTGCAACTCATAGAGCACCAGGTTACTCGTGCCGCCGCCCGCATCGAAAATGAGGATCTCGTTATGAGCGACCAAAACCCCAGCTCGAGGTGCGAGATTGTGCACATAGAATGCTGCGGTAGTCTGTGGCTCCCAGACTAGCTCAACTTTGGAAAAGCCTGCCAGGTGGGCAGCTTCAAGTATGCTTCGGTTACCAGGTGGAAGCCACATTCCCGGAACGCTTATAAACAATTCAACTGGCAGGTCCTTGATAGTCTGATTGTCGTTAGTATGCATGCGCATCACAGAATGCATGAAACTTACTCCTTCGGTGTATTGGATCTTCGTGTTGACCCTCGACTCGAGTTCTCGACGAGTAAATTCCACAATGCTCTCGATCTGCTTGGCCAACAGAAGAACCTTCGCGTCGTAGACCTCCCACTCGGGATGCTCTTTGATGAGCACTTCTTTGAGTGGCTCGACCTTTTCCATAGCCTGCTTTACAAGAGAAGACTCGGCATAGTTCTTGTAAAATGCGACCTTTAGAAACGAGATAACCTTTTCGTGCTCGATCTGACTACGCTTAAGCATAGTCTGGAGCTTATAGCCCCAAATAATCTTATCTCTGTGAAGCGCTATCTGCTGCGGTGCAGTAGTGAAATTGGCTTTGAAGATCACATCTCGCACATCGGTCTCATTGAAGTTCTGACCCGGAATGGCGATGTGGGTGGCGACCTAATTCTTTGGGTCAGTTCAGGGCAACTACTAGTGACGTTCTACATAGACTCGAATGTCGCTCTGGCGTCGGCGCATGGATAAACTTACAGCATTCTTCGATGTGCCGAAATCGAAGGCGATGCGCAGGACTGGCTGTCCGGCGCCCTAAACCGCCATCGAATTGAAGCTCAGGGGTTGTCGAAGTTGGAGCGGACTGACAATGCTCGACTTTGTTTACCGATATGCGTGCGGTGTCTGTGTTGGCGATAATGGTGAACGATTTGTGTTGCCTAGTGAAGGTGAGAGACAGAAATGTCTTGTGCGCACGAAACATCCGCGTCGCCTGTCTTGAGTGCCGTGCACCGGGAGAAGCCGCGCCGTTGCGGAGTGAAGTGCCGTTCACTATTGTTTGCTATTATGCCTTGAGCGACCCACTAAAAGGCTGAGGCGCTCCCGATCAGCCATTCAGAATTTCATTTCTGCTCGACAACACAAAACTCGAGCTTAGCAAGTCAACGCGCGCCAACTTTGCCAGCACAGCCAGTCTGTCCCCACACGAAACGCGACCACTTCCGCTGGAATCGAACTCAAAGTTGACCATGGCTGTCGATAACGATCGTATGGAGGCGTTTCGCATCATCATCGAGGATATTGAACAGAACGGCGACAGATACAACAATAAAAGCGCTCAGTCGATGCGGATCGCTGAACTTATCGCCGCACGAGGTCTCAGGATGAAGCCGAAGGGCGAGCAGGTGCAGACTCCCACTGCGGCTAGGCTCAGAGACGCCCTCAGAGAATGGGCCTCGCGCAGCAAAGCGAGCTCAAAGAATGCTGACGTCTTCAGTCGCGGCAGGGCGGCTCTCGACACCGCCCGTAGGACTAAGCTTGGCCTCGCGGAAGCAATGGAAGATGAAAGACCATCTTCGGAGCAGACTCTGACAAATGAGCTCGGAGGCGAAGCTGACACAACAAGCGCTCAGCATCTGCAAGCTACGGCTTCACGGTCAGCAGATCTGCCAGATGTTGAATCGTCAAAGGGACCGGTCCCCATCGCCATCGAGGACTCAGAAGGATCAGACTTGTCCTCAGTTCCCACGACCTCTCCAAGAATCTCCACAGTGAGCGGACATCACGAAGCGACGACTGCCAGGCCTGTAGATGACGGGAGCTTCGGCAGATCTCCTTCGCGAAGCAAGCGCAGCGTCTCATCTGCTTTCGGTGAAGAGGTGGTCAATGGTGCTGGGGCAAAGGCGAAGCGGCACAAGCCACGACAAGCATCTTCTGCTGCTAAGTTGCTCGATCACTTATGGCAACAACCATCAAAAGACGCCTCATCCCTCAAGCGAAAGCTTCAAGAGAGCGGCGAAGAGCCTGCGCGGAGGAAGAGGCCAAAGAGGGCAGCGGCACCCTCAGACCTTCTGGATGCCTCTAGTTCTGACGCCGAAAATGAAGGCGCAGCGAATCTGCTGAACACGGGCACAGCTGGCAAAGAATCGAAGAGTATGGCGAAAGACTCCAACATAGCAGCCCCAACAAGTATGGAGAACGAGCACCAATCAAGCGACAGTCAGCCGCAGTCGGCGCAGCAACAAGCAAGTACTCTTGATCAGAACGAGGCGCGGCCAAATATGCCTGCAGAAGGAAGGCCCGTTGTACCGTTGACAGCAGTGAGCAGCTCGTCCAGACTGCGAGATACGGGCTTGGAAGGACCGCAAAACTTAAGGGCCAGTACTTCGGAATGGCACACTCGATTCCGCCAGATACGGTACCCACCAGCTGTGCCAAAGGTGCAGACTGGGTATCCTGAGGGTCTTCAGCAGGTAGATGCCAAGAAGGACGTGGACACAATCATCTGGCGCATCAGGAATGCCAATGCCGAATTGCTCGAGCAGACTGGCATCAGAGACGCGAAAGCCTCAATGTCACACTCTCCCAACCCCGATCTCGCAGCACTCTATGCCCGGGTGTTACCGCGGCCAAACATTGGCTCCTGGAAAGATCGAGCAATGCGGCTTATGAACGATGGCTTGGATCTGGACTATTGGCTCAACGCATGCGCTGGAGCTGCAATTTATGAAGAAGTCCTCACGAAGCCAGTCCCATGGAGAACGCCGCAGCAATTACTTGGCGATATGAAGCACGCCAAATGGTACTTTGAGAGATTGATCAGGGCTTTAGGCGTTCGTAAGTCTTGATCCTAAAGGCGAAAGGCAGTGGCCCAGTGTGCGTAGACTGACGAATTCGTGCAGGAGATGACCACTTGGGAAATATCGAGTACATTCTGTTTCGGGCCGGGGAGCAACAGATCCAGGAGGGATCCGACTTTGAGCGCGAATACATCTCTCCGGTCGCGGAAGAGCTGGCAGTAAATTTCATGATGCTGCTCGTACAGCAAATCAAGCACGCTAGACCGGACGTGCAAATACCGGAGCCCGCGCTGGAGTCTGCCAAATCGTCCTACACCGAGGTTTTCAAGGATGCATTGTTCCTCCGAGGCCGATGCGAAGTTGGACCGGATGACTTCGACTTCGTATGGGAGCCACCAATGGCGAAATTCGACAGAGTGACCATGACAGACGTACGCGGCTGGGACAAACATGCCACAAGTGTCCAAGTCTGCACGTTCGCAGCGATTCGCACCAGGGATGACAAAGAACCAGAAGGATGGTGGTACCATTCGAGAGCTCGTACATATGCATATGCCCAAGAGTCGGACACGTCTTGACGCGATGCACTGTCAGGCAGCGTCGTGGTAGACGGAACGACCTTGATTCGGGCGGCCATGAGAGCCTTACGAACAAGCATGCGCTGAGGTTGCGCTTGCATGAATAGAGGTACACGTTTCTGGGATTTTTGGAGTTCGCGGTGATTTTGCTTAAAAGGAGCCGCTGTTGGTAGTGATGGCACTGCTCGCTCGGAGAGGCTTCTATCCGTACTGATGAAGGATTTGTTACGACTTTGACTCCCAGCCTCTTACGAGGCGGTTGAGTTGGTTGGACTGTCCTTCATGACCATCTTAGGAGGCTTTCCGCGTATATGTATCTGCCGTGCAACTTTGACTCCTGCCTCTGGCGGTCGAGTTGGTTGTATGACCAGAACAGTACTGAAGAGCACACATGATGTATATCTAGTCCTGAGAGCCTTGTATTGAACGCAGGCTTTGTTACAAAAGCCAAAGTCGTGAGTTGGGGTCTCGCAAGGACGAGCCGGAGCAGAAGCGTAATTGTAGAGCAGATAAACTACAATACAGTTGAGCTTCCCGTCATATTTGATGATTGTTTGATCACGTCTTGCTGCGGCCGAATGCGTTGACATACAAGGAAAGGCTGGAGATGTGAAAAAGGAAGCGAGGTCACTTCACGCGCAGAATTTTGCGGAAACAGCCGCTAGCCTCCCACTACGCTCATCCAATAGCAACCGCCACCTCTACCACCTTATCTCCAATGTCCCATGTCTCCATGCAAGTGACTCGGTGAATGTCTATACTGAAGAGCAGGTTGTATAGCTCCGCACACCTTCTTTCCGTCACATCTCGCACTAACAACACTGTGCGCCGCTCATTCGCCGATATGGCACCCACCGGTAGCACAGAACTTCTTCTCCACCCGAGACCCCAACCTGACGACTTTCTCCAGAGACGAAGCCTCGACCGATCGTGGTTTCTGGTCCTTCGGGCGCCGGGAAATCCACTTTGATCAAGCGTCTGCGCGCCGAGTACCCTGATCGCTTCGCACTTTCCGTTTCCCACACCACCCGCGAACCACGTGCTGGTGAAGAACACGGCAAGGACTATTGGTATGTGTCGAAGGACGACTTCAAGAAAAAGGTTGAAGAGAATGGCTTCATCGAGCACGCACAGTTCGGCAGCAACTTCTATGGCACGAGTGTACAGGCCGTGAAGGACGTTGCTGAGCAGGGGAGGACATGTATTTTGGACATTGAGATGGAGGTGAGTACATGGAGCTTTCTGTAGCTGCATAAGATGGGAGACTGTATGAGAGGGTCCTAACAATGCGGAACCCAGGGCGTCAAGCAAGTCAAGAAGACAGACCTCAACGCGCGATATCTCTTCCTTCAGCCACCTTCTGTTGAGGTCTTGGAGCAGCGTTTACGAGGACGACAGACGGATAAGGAAGAGGCCATTCAGCAACGACTGAAGCAAGCTGAGAAGGAGATTGAGTTCTCGAAGACACCTGGCGTACACGACAAGATCATCGTCAATGACGATTTGGAGAAGGCATGGCAGGAGTTCAAGGCATTCTGTGTGCCAGAATCATCCTCGTAGCAGTCGCAAGTGTCAATATTTGACCGGCGTGAAGGTCATAAGAGATCATACGACAGACGATATAGAACCGAATGTTGAGTCAACAGTAGAGAGGCGAGGCTGCACGAAGCCGGCGCATCGGTCAATCGGCCTACATCACAATGCCAGGGTTGACATCTGCGAAGCTCCATGCATCTGCTAGGCCTAGACCCGACACAACTCACCTGAACTTTAGGGCTTTAGGGTGTTGTGCTCGCTGATTGGCTGGACTTAGCTACACGACTGATGCCCACGCCAGAGAAGCGATATAGCAGCGCAGCACAGCATACAAACAGGCTTGCAGTCAGCGAAAAGCTCTACTCGATTCCCGCATAGTCACAGCCACTGAGAAGCGTCGGAAATGTGCTCATCGTATATCTCGATGTCACACCACCCACTGTACCTTCCCAAAAACGACCAGTTTCGGGCTGCCAAGAACGCCTGAGGTGCTTTGAGCATGTTTTCTGGAAAAGAAGTTGTGCTCGAGATATCGCCGCACCTCTTCGAACCAAGGGAATGCAATCGTCGGCGCCGCTCCCGCTGCCTTAGCACGCGATCCCACGTGCGAAGAAGCGCCCTGGACTTTGTGGCTGTCGAACTTTGTTTCGAGTGAAGTCTGGACCTGCATGTGCAAGAGCGGTCAGCCAGCTTGCGGGCGAGCAGATATGAAATGACTGATCCTCACTTATTCTCTGGTCCGGTCCTGATGAGATAGAGCTGCTCAACTCCATCCTGAACCCAGGCTGTAGCGAAATGGCTTCCGCATCGATACGATTGGTGTTGGTCGTCCTCACCTGCTGGTGGACTTTATCGGCCTCTGCATCAGAAGCTTCTCAGAGACCTCGCGGGTCTGGCTTCATTGGATATGGTAATTTCAATCTATCTTGTTTGCATGTCCAGTCGGCTAAAATTGCAAGGAATCACAATGTACAAGCCCACTTGCGCGACAGCTTGTCGTGATTCGGTCACCAACCCGCTCAACTGCAATGGCACCACGGACCACCACCATATGATGAAGCGCATGGGTGGAATGTCAATGGAGAAACCAACTCCAGAATGCTATGCCAACAATGATCGCTTTTTGCAATCCGTGGCGTACTGTGTCTCGCAGCACTGTCAAGACGTCGAGCCCTGGAAGATCGAGCAGTGGTGGACGAGACGAATTGTGGGTAAAATTCCTGGCCAGCCTAGACCGAAGGAGACTTATCAAGAAGCGCTGGCGAGGGTTGTCATCCCACCAAACACCACTATCCCCACAGACGAGATGCTCATGGACGAGAACACACTCGTGGCCGAAGATACCTATTTGGCAAATTTCAATGGCGATGATGTATTCGAGGTCAATGAGTCGACACACGTTCGCTACGGGTAGGTCACTTGTGTTCAGTCCTGCATATATGCTGACGTAGAACAGTTTGATCTTGCTCACCACTGGCGCTGCGATCCCCATTGCACTGTCCCTACTTCGATTCATTCCATTCCCGAAAACCTTCGTCAGCCGGTTCAATGCTGTCCTTATTGACCCGCCTGTGTTTGGTACGAAACACAGTGTCGCTTGGCTCAACACCTTTATCGCTCCTACTCGCGGACAGGCGTTCTTCATCGCATATCTCTGGATCATCAACATCGTTCTCTGCTCTGCGGGATACCACACAAGGCGGCCCAACTCCTGGTTCGCAACGGAGGCACAAGAGATCGCGACATACATTTCATATCGAACTGGAATACTGAGCTTTGCCAACGTCGCGCTCCTTGTGCTTTATGCTGGCCGGAACAATGTCCTTCTCTGGGTCACGAACTGGTCGCACTCTACCTTCCTGCTCCTGCATCGCTGGATCGCCTTTATCTGCACGCTGCAAGCATGCGTGCACTCTGCCATTCTGCTGCAGATATACGTCAATCAGCCAGACTACGATTACATGTCTGAGAGTAAGAAGCCGTACTGGGTTTGGGGAATCGTCGCCACCCTAGGCCTTGTGATACTCCTACCAACGTCAATCCTTCCGATACGAAGAAAAGTCTACGAACTGTTTCTTGCGTGGCATGTTGTAATCGCCTTCTTCATCCTCATTGGCGGGTACTATCATGTCGTACTCTGCTTCGGTCATCAATGGGGCTATGAAACTTGGCTTCTCATCGCCTTTGCGTGCTGGGCTTTTGATCGTATCATGCGAATACTTCGCATTGCTCGCAATGGAGTGAGGACTGGCCAGATCACAATCATTGACGAAGACTATATTCGGCTTGACATCCCTGGAGTCTCTGCTGCGGGACAGGCCTATCTTTATTTCCCGACTCTGACCTGGCGCGTCTGGGAAAACCATCCATTCACCGTTGCAGGAGCATTGACTGCCACAGATACAACCCAACCATCTGAGCTGAGTTCGAGATCCAGCATCCATGATGCTGAAAAGCTGCCTTCCCATGAAGTCAAGGCCATTGCTCCTGACTCTGAACGACCGATGCCAAAATCCGCCCAGCGATTGCATGCTTATCGCATCGGCCTCAGCTTCTTCATTCGTACGCACACCGGTACCACTTCGATACTCCGTTCTCGAAAGACTCTCCCAGTTTTGATTGAATCCTCGTATGGCCAGAATGTCTTCGGCGACCACGGAGGGAGCGACCTCTCCTCTTACCCGAATTTGGTCTGTATCGCTGGTGGCGTCGGCATTACTGCTGTTCTGCCTTTCCTAGCTGGTCACACCGGTCGCAGTAAGCTATTTTGGGGCGTGCGAACAGGCGGGCTCGTAGCAGCTATGCATGATACCTTGGCTGAGCCTGCATACGCTGGCACTGACATTCAGATCGCAAGGAGTGAAAGACTGAACCTGAGGGCTATCTTGGAGAATGAGATCAAAGCCGATGCGGGCACTGGCACTGCGATTGTAGTGAGTGGGCCACCAAGCATGGCTGACGATGTGAGAGTTATTGCAAGTGAACTTGCCGCGAAAGAGAAGGACGCTGTGATTGCTTTTGTCGAGGAGAGCTATAGCTGGTAGAGCAGACAGAATAAGGCAAGAGGCTTTTCATACTCTCACAACTGGTAGAAGCCAAATTCAGCTGATGATCTGAGCAGCCAAGTCCACAACTTACTCGCTCAAGCCGCCAGAATGCAGCAGCTTGTTACCAAGTGCGGGCTGGACTTGACAAGGGGATTGCCATTCGCCAAAATGGCACCTCGACCCGTTCAATGACGTTTCATCCCCTTTCTGTCACAATGGGGCCAACTTCGTTTCCGACGCGAAATGTCAGTGCCGCCCGCATTACACTCGCATGAATGAAGACATGATGCTTTCCATTGCGTTTCAACATCATCACTCTCGGTGTGTTGTATTTTGAGTGTCGCGTGAGCAAGGCATGGCGCTTCAGTTTGCAACGGCACGGCTGCCCGGCTGCTGCACGGACAATCAGACGAGCGAAGCAAACAACTGTTGCACAGGAGGATTTCTGCACCTTCGTCGGTGCAGACACGACATCTACATCAACATCCACACGCACCCATCGGCAGGTCATGGCGGCCGGCAACGCAGGACGTGAAGTTTTATGCGTCGCTCTCGACTATGGCACAACCACTCTCGAGGTAAGTGACTCAGCAATCCGCATCTTCTAATCCTTACACGTGGCCGCACCTGCCCTCAGCAGTTCGTCACGCGATGTCTGAGCACGAGGCGTGTCGCGGCGACACGCCGTGACACTTCGTATAGTCTTTGACTGACGAAGTAGAACAGGCTGCCCTTCACGTTCGCACCCCGGGTCAACCCCTTAACGAGGCCGATATCATAGACGTGCTATTCAAAGGCAAAGACACAACCTCGCTGCAGAAGATAGCCCTTGACAACGGTGTCTTCTATTAGGGCCATGAACTCGAAACAATGCTCGACTGTGGCGAGATCGAGCATAACAAGGTAATTATGTTCTTGAAGGCTACCTTCTACAAAGGTTATGCTACCTCATCTATAGTAAAGCATACCATGAAACAAGTCGAAATGCTCAAGCCATCGCTCTTTCCACACAATGCGGATAAGGATCTCTACGATGCAAAGATCCTTGTACTCGCCAAGCATATCGAAGAAGTTATGGAGCATGTTATTTAGTATGCCGAGCAAGCGCTGGAGACGGGGCTCCGATATGAAGGAGTATGTGCTCGACGATTCAAGTTCAACACTTGTGCTAATTTGAGTCAGATGATCAGGGAAATGCCCAAAGAATTGTTCATAAGTGTCCCAGGAATGTGGCTCCCACCTGGAATCGGAGCATTATTGAAGCAGTCAAACTGGTAGGCATATCGAGGGTTGAGCTCAACTTCGAGTCACAAGTTGCTGCCGCATCGTGGGCACACAGCCTCATCCCAAGGGCTACAGCTCGGTATTAGGCTGAGGACGAGATTCTTATACTCGATGCCGGCGGACTTACCAGCGATCTATCTCGTTGCCGATTGCAGACAGACTCCAACACCGGCGTCCAGTTGCAATTCGAAGCTGTACAGGAGTCACTTGGCGACCTATGCGGTTCTGAGTTCATTAACTAGGAATTTCTTTAGTAGTTGGATGAAGAGATCGAGCGCCTGGGAGACAACAAGCAAGACCTGCTGAGGCTGCTGAAGTGCTCGCAGCCCGAATTCGCCTCGAAAGCAAGCACATCGTTCGGCTGGTATAAAGAGAACTTCAACCCGCGATCGACAGCGCAGCGACTCGTGCGTGTGGCCGGTAACATCGTGGCGGCAAGCAAGGAATGCACGGTGGAGATCACCAGGTAAGGGACAGATCCATTCTCAATGTGCTTTTTACTGTGAACACGTGTGTTGACAGAAGTCTAGTGCCCAGATGCGGAAGTTTTTTGAGCCAATTTTCCAGAACAATTTCGACCTCATACGCAGACGCCTCAGCCCGGCTGTCAAGGCCCTCGTCGTCGTTGGTGGTCTTTCTGACTCAGAATACTTTATTAACAGACTTCGCGAAGAGTTCAACGCCAAGGACATCAAGATCGAATGTGGCGGCATCAGAGCCATTGGCCGTGGCTGCAATCCCGTTACACGCGGTACATTGCTGAAATACGCTGGTAAAGAGACGAGAGATCTTCCCATTACAGACAGTTTCGGCATCTCTGAAGATCAGGTCTACGAATCCGACAAGCATCCCGATCTTGATCAGTTGTTCGGAAACCATCGCGATGCTCCTAGGAACAGGCCGCAACGTCAACAGGCTCGCTCAAGTCAGTTCTACAGCGACAAGTATGCCAAAGCTCGTTGGCGAACCATTGTACCAGAAGGTCCTCGCACTCGACAGACGCTCTGGCAGCTCCGATGTGTCCCCGTGCTGGAGGGAGAGAAGGACTTCCTGATACAAGTATTCTGGTCGGCGAATCAGAGACCCGAAAATTTTCCCATTTTTACTACCAACGACGGCGATCAGCTCCGCGATGGCACCGAGAAGTTTGGAGCTCCTCTTCGTATCACGTTGCCGGGTCTAGCCCAAGAACAGTTCGAGTGGAAACAACTAGACAGAATGCCCGGCAAGAAGCTAAAAGAGTGGTTCCCTGGATACTGCAGAATATGTCGCACTCGTCAAATGCCGATAGCTCTTAAGAAGGAGCATATTTGCTGGAGATGCGCGAAAGCAGAGTTCTACGAAGTCTACTACCGCCTGGAGTTGACCTTATCGGCCGCGAACATCTACTACCGCGTAGAATTCGCGAAGCCGGAGAAGAATGATGCTATAGCTAGTGGAGTACAGCTTAGCCGCGATAATGTGATCCGATTGGGAGAGAAACAGCTACTGATTTCGGAGCACCAAAATCCTAATCCACGTGTATAGGAGGATGGGCAGTATGGTGAATATGGCACATGGAAAAATGCTTTTGTTTCAGCGCTTGCTTTGGCAGGCAGAGCCGAAGTTCGATATTGAACATCGAGGTCTGAGAGCCTGAGACGCTACTTGATCGACCAAATGTCATAGCTCCATTGATCCGGTCTGTGGCTGCAATCGGGCCCGAAATAAATCAGGACAAATGGACGTGGAAAGTTCTCAGCCTTGGTGGCTTTTACCGTGCAGTTCAGCTGGAATCATTGTGACCCAATTAGCCTGCGACACAACACGAGTAGCAATCTTAATGGAATGGTGGTCAGGCTCTCGCATGTGCCGAGGATTCGTCGTGCAGGGTTTCCATTCCTGCCGCATCCTCTACGGCGCATGCTTCTAGCAAGGCTGTCGTCACGTCTCAGCTCTATATTCCAGTATTTCCTACATCTTTTTTTGCTTGCATGATGCCGACCATTGCTGCGTTGCTTTCAATCATGAGCCTTCGATACAGGTCTCTGTTTTTGGCGCTCACGCTGCTCATCAACACAGCAGAATGTGTGACACAAGCTCGATTGAAATTTGAAAAATGGTTCCCTTACTATTCCGAGGAGTTCCAGAGCATCCTTCAGAACTGTACTCAAGAGCTGGAGGCATACCGCGTCAACAACAGAACCTTTTGCTACTCGAACTGCGCATGTGTTGCCGACTGCGTACTCGAAGAGGTCAAGGAGACAACGAAGTCAAATATGGCCTCGGCATCGATCGTTCTGGGTTTAATGCCTTCTGTACTGGCCTTACTAGCACCAAGCATAGCAGAAATGGCATTACTGTCGGCACGGGCTCCTTTTCTAGCAGGCATATTGTGCTTTGGCTGCCCGGCAGCACGATACGGCGGTATGCCAGACATCAAGGCCGTACTAGCCGCGAAAGACTCCAAGGTCCTGGCAGCCTTCCAGACTTTCGTCCAAAATAGCTCAGCGAGCGCGCGAACCGTGCTGAGAATATTTCTGTATGGACTCACCCTGGCATCAGTGGCCAATACAGTCGAGATGTCCATCAGAGTTGATCTCAGAACGATCTCGGGCTGGCGGTGCGGCCAACTGTTCATGCCACTGATCTGGAGCGAGATGACATTTGTTACTTTCGCCTTAGGCATGATTGCTATGCGGACGAGAATATCGAGACCGGCCAGCGATACACACGGAAAAGACGATCGGCAGCGTTTGATAGCCGATGCTGCCAGGACAAGATCCACTTTCAGCAATTTCCGATTCGACATGGACAACTTCCACCGGCTGGCGAGTGCTGAGGACACTGCAACGACGGAGTTTGTCTGGTTTCTCTCGCTCTTTGCTGCAGTAGCACAGACTTCGTTCGGAGTTTTAGTCCTGTCGTCGCTCGTGTTCATTTCCATCGTCGATTCGATACCACTCTTCGTTCGATATGCTGCTAGTTGCATTGTTGCGCGCTTGATCGTGACTTTCGAGCTGACAAGCGCAAGGCTTGAGCGGACGGAAGAACAGGGTTCTTATGGTATGCTCGAGCAGTCTGGATTGGAGCTACAAGATGTTAATGCAACTCGAAAGTCTGTTGTCAGCACAAAATAAATAATGGTGCTGGCTCCTGGGTGTGACAGAAAGTGTACTGTATGTGAAGAAATAAAAGCACATCAAGATGGCTTCTGCTCAGCGTAAGTGGCCGAAAGTACTGAAAACTTTCCATCATCGGCCTCACGATGAGAATGCCGAGGGTTGTAAACGAATGTGGTCCAAAATGAGTCTGCGAGAACGGTCTCGACTAAAGCCGGCGTGAAGCATTACCTGTCCGCTCCATAAGGTCCCCGCAGCTCATTGTCTTGTACACCTGTCATCAATCGGTCCAGAAGGCATTATAATATGCTAGTCTGCGTGGTGTCGGCCCTGGTAACGGGTGTTGTGTTTGCATGTCGGATTTTCGTCAGATTTGGCCAGGGATCAAAAATTGCATACCCATAACACGACCACCACCGCAACGGCGGGGACAATGGCAAAAAGAGATGCCCTCTACTGGATTCGAACCAATGACCTCATCATCACAGGCTCCTGAGAATACTAGTGATGCGCTCTACCCCTGACTATAATATTGTTAGTGAATGAAGTGGATGTGAGTGAAGTTGAGTCAACGTACGCTAAGAGGGCTGTGATTGGCTGTAATTGATGTGTAAGCACAATTCAACAACAAATATAAAGACTGTCAGATGGATGGGCTAGAGCGGTGTGCAGAGATGGTGCAGAAATTCGTAAAAAAATTCGTTCACTTGGTTCGGGGTGGGTCTTGGCTTGGCGCTTAGCCTCTTTGGGATTGTTCCAGACCGCAGCGCTATAACCATTTGGCATCGGCGATGAACGTAAAGTAATGCCTGGAAAGAGCTCTTCCCATGATCGAAACATCATTCAATGTCGTCCCGATGATACAGCACAAAAGGCTCGTGTCTTCTAGACCGGCACCTTATAATCCTCCGCATTCATATGCTTCGGCCACACGCCATTCTTTCCGGGACTCAGAATACCCTTCGGGTCTAACGCCTCCTTGATCTTCTCATTCAACCTCAACTGCGCGTTATCGTTGAAGCTATAGGTCTTGGCGATCTGATCCATGACTGCAAGATGCGTTCGGTATTCTCCCCAACCTCGTTCTGCAGCATCGTCAATCAGTGTTCGAATCAGCCAATGTGCACGTCGTCTGCTGTCTGGATCTTTGCGGTCGAAGACAATGCAAACAATGTGGTGCATCTCACGCATGCCGATGACGAAGGTTCCGATGAAATCGAACTTGGCTTCCTCACAGCGTTTGCGGGTGACTTCGTATTGAGCCACAGCATCGTCGCCGGAAACCTTAGCGATGGGGCTGAAGAAGAGATGAGATCCGTTGGGTAGCCTATCAATATCCATTAGTGAGAGTCGATATGTCAGCACGGATGTATTTACTCACCAGTCCACCCATCTCAGCTCCGTCGTGCTGGGAATGCCTTGAAGTGTGTCGTGACGAGTCTGCAAAACAAGATTGTCCGGCTGGTCTTGTGGCTCGAAGTACTTGGCCCCCTCGATCGTGAGGAATGACTGCTTGATGACTTGCAACATCACTTGTCGCACAGGCTCAGGTCCATAGACTGCACCGTAGAAATTCCAACGCCCGAGATTGAGCTTCTTCGCAATCTCATCAAGTTCGTCGTCTGTAAGCAGTTCGGGAGACTTTTTATATGACGCCCGATTGCCCATGACAGCAGCATCGAGCAAGATATGGCGCATAGTGGGCACGTTCTGCAGTACCATACCCACTCGGAGCGGTCGGATAATCTCGATGGCTTTGTGTAGATCGGAATCCTTGGGGAAAGTGATCATATATGATTGGTATCCGCCAGCTTGTACCTTGTCAGCCATATTCTCGTGTCAAATAGTATGTTACGTGGTACTCACGATTCACCATCAGCCAAATACCCATTTTGACGACGATTCCAAGCGATGATTGGGTGAAGATGCCATCGTTGTAAGGACCAAATCCATAATTAAACAAGCCGAACGTCTCATTCCATGCCTGGTCTTCTGGCCTAGCATTCGGGTCTGCCTTAGGATTTGGCAGACCACCCATGCCACTTCGCCACAGGGAACCGTCTGGCAGTACGACTTCCATTCCGCAATGCATCATCCAGTGATCGCCATATGGAGTGTACCCGACACCTCTCTCAATAGTATTGCCGATCACGGATCCACCGCCGAGATCTGGAGTGTCGATCCAGAGCTTGTCTCGTAGATTCCTTTCCACGAGATAATTGTGAAGATCCATGAACGTGACACCAGGCTCGACAACAGCGAAGGCTCCATCTTCATTGACTTCGAGCACTTTTCGCATATTTCGACCCATGTCGAGACCGACGGATCCGGGAACACGAGGTGCGCTACCTCCGTAGCCCACGTTGCGGCCGATCGAACTACCGGCGGACGTTAATAAAGCTCATAGGATGTTAACGCTTTGTCACTTACAAAGGCCAGACTGGGATCACGAATTCGTTGCACAGCTTCATGATTGCTTGCACATCGGCCACGTTGCGTGGTGCTACCACAGCACTGCTGACAAAATATTCCTTCTCAGCAATATAGTACATCTACAAACTTGTCAGTCTAGGTGGCATCGATAATTGAAGGAAAGCCTGACATCGTGCGCTTTACTGGGCTCCATATAGTCTTCTTGTTGAAGTTCAGCATCGCTTGACACAACAGTAGCGTTGTCAATGCCGACAATCTCCTGAACGGCACTCATAAAGTCGTTGAACTTCTCAAGTGTTGTGTTAGGTGGCAGGCGCAGAGGCCGCGCACCAGCATTGCCACCTTCTGGCGCGCGAAATGCAGCGGAGGCTGGCCCGATGCTGCCATCTTCGCCTTGTAGTTCATCGACTTGCTTCATTGTGACAGATGTGCTGGTGGAATAGAGACTGGCTCAGAGCTAGAGAGGACGTGGTACCACCCAGAGGCATACTATGATTCTTATATGCTCACCATTGCACGCGGCAATACTGCTCCGTCCTCCAGTCGTTCGGCACTGAGCTCTCTGGATACTCTGGGCGCGCCAGCTTGATCGTCGTGAGGGGTCCTGCCCAAAGTGGGAAGCGTGTCGTCGGGAAATTCCCCACACGCAGAATGGCTGTTACACAGTCACCTGATGTTCTGTATTGCCACACAGATTCATGGCCAATGATGTGGTTGTCATATCGAACATCAAGCTTAGAGACATTGGGACCAGCCAAGGGGGAAGCTTCTCTCACGTGGCCAGCTGCATGCTTCCAAATAGATCAACCAGCTTGTGTACTTGGCTCATGTCCGACTCGTCGTAACGACTAAGCAGCTGGCTGATCAAGCTCTTGCCAGCGAATCCGTTGGTCTGATCGTAAGATTGCGCGTGCATACCCTCCGAGCTGTTCAGAATCAAATCCGCCAGACACCAGAATTCTGGGGCGTGCCTGGCGAAACCAAGTCTTTTCCAGCAGTCGGTAGCACGAGTCGGTGTCCTCTCTTCAAGACCCGGCGGATCACTTCTCTCCAACCAGATCCTTCTCCAGGCGTCGAGAGCTCGTCGCACAAGCGCAGTCTGACTGGTTGGTAGCGGGTGGCAACGAGCATGGAAGAGCTGTACGTGCAGTGCTGCGAAAACGTCAATTGGATCGCGCATGCGTGGTATAGTCGCTGTGCCGAGCACTAAACTGCTTGTAGGGGAGGTAGTGGACCAACTTACGATGAACGAGAATGAAGAGGTTTAGCGAGCTCATCGAACGAAGTAGAACCTCGTCTGCATCTGATAAACTGTCCGCCCACAGCATCGAAATGACTTGATGTACTAGCGGCTGTCGTTGGCCAAGCTCAGAGAGTGCATATGACTGAATGGCATCAGACCAGGTTGACACATTGTCCGCTTGAAAGCAAATTTCTGGGCAGGACAACGAGAATCGAGCTTCTCCTGGAGCCATGCGTGGTGGAGTATTGTTGAAGATGACATATGCTGTGTCAAGGAGCACAACCTAAGAACGTTGATGAGATGCAAGCATTTCCGGCAGGCACACCAAGGGACGCGGAAAGTCTCTTTCTGTTGCACTTACGTATGTCAATGTCCGTATCAGCTCCTCTCTGAGAGCGAACTCTTTCCACGCCTGAACTCTTGATGGGCCTTGTGTGTAGCGCGAGAGGTCCCCATGGGAGATGTCTTCGTTGCAGACGCTTCTAAAGACGCCGATGATGTCCGTATAGCGAGAGCGCCTAGCTCTCCGCTTCGCTGCCTCGGTGCCTTCCCAAGTCTGTAGCAAGATGACACAATATGCGGCTCTTAACGCGTCCAAGCGTTCCTGGAGCTTTGCAGAATTCTGCACGCTGTTCTCTGTTTGCAGTGGATCGTCTGTCAATTCAGGTGCTGAAAATACCCACTCTTCAACTGGATCGAGCCAAAGCAAAGCAGATTCTCGATGACCTGCTACTGGGCTGAGGCATGCTCCGAGTAGGGCCATGACCGCGAGAAGCATAGAAGGGGACTCGAAAATGGCGAAAGTCGGCTTGTGAATGATTGGACAGTTCGGATGCCACAACGCCCAATACGCAGCCAGGTGGGCCTGCAGCTGAGAAGGTGCGAAGAATTCATAGCAGGTAATCTTGAGAATTTCAGGCCAACCCGAATCAGAACCTGTTCTCCGCGCCAGCAGCTCGCTACTGCGTTCGATGGCGGCGACAATGTGATGGGACTTTTCGTCCAGTGTTGTGTCGAGTTGTGAGTCGACGTACTGATGGCCCAGACAGTCAATAAACATAGCACGCTGTTCTAAACTTCCACAATCAAATGAGCTCGCAAGGCCTTTCGTGTCGGTGAAATTCGACAAGAACTCGAGGCGGCGCACGTTGGGCTCCAAATTCCAGTCGCCACGATTAGTGGTACCGTTCGGCAGCGGTAAGTCGTCAATCGCATCGTACGTGTACGTCTGTGATTCGGGGCTAGGATCTGAAAACGGTTCGATTGGAGGCCAGTCACGTGGATTAGGCGTTGTATTATCGTTGAGCATCGAGACCGACACGGCGTCTTCAGCTCCAAGTTCGCGTTCATTGGCTTCATCATGCGTACGCTGCAGCCATTGTTCGACATCAGACCGACTACTCGTTGCAGCTTTTTGATTAGTACTTATACGATCGGTGTACACGCATGTCTGCTTCCGGTGCGCACACGGAAGACACGGCTGGGTGCCATTGCAGCCTTTCTTCTGACGTATACAGGAATCACAAGACTTCCTCTTGCGGCCCCGTTGCTGAACGGCGATCAGGCTGGACGCAGTTTTGCTGTTGGGTTTCGCTTTGCAAGTCTTCAGGTGGCGAACAAGAACATCGCGCCGTGCGAAGGCTTGACTGCAGAAGGGGCATGAGAAAGGCCTGTCATCAGAATCTGCCCGTGTGAGTTGGGAGTCAGCATCTACTCCCCCGAGCAGGCAGGCGATACTACCTACGCACGCTCAAGTTATGCCTCTGCAAGTGCTCCAGCTTGCCATACGTCGCGGGGCATGACTGGCACTGGAAGCTTGCGCTTGCGGTCTCCATCGCAGAATGTGCCCATCGGCAAGTGTCGAGTGTAGTATTAGGACTTCGGAATTTCCCCACCGACTTGTATACTGACTGCGGGTCGTCGAGCTGAGGGTCTTCACTAGAGCAGGTTGTCAGCTTCCCCACTTGCATCTCCGCGTGGCGCAAAAGTGTAAAGTGGTACCTGCACATTTCCCGCTTGGCGTTCTGGACCTCATTGAAGTGGTGTTTGTCCAGTCACCGAACTTCCATCTTAGCCATTGAGTGATTATCCTGCTTCGGTACGCGGTTTGAAAGCCTAGCAAAGGTCAATGCACCACAACGACTGTGCCATTCTCATGTCAAGGCAACCGCTTCAAGAGTGCGAAGTAGCTTGTTCACGTGCCTAATGCTGATTAAGAATGGTATTTGCCGTTGTCTAGCTACAAAGCATAGCTTGACCTTCACATCGCTTCATAAATCAATTCTTGCTGGCATCATTAGCTATTGGGGCGGTAAAGGTGGCGGCGCAGGCAATGCCCTTGGTGGCAGTCGCGGTTCTTTTAGCAGAACGAGGGTCTGATTATCGAATGCCGGTACTGACTTCCTTCGGATCTCAAGATATGGATATCGATCAATCCCGTACTGGTCTCACATCAGCTATCTGGTATCAATGTATCCCAGGAAACAAATTTACCGAAACCAAAGTCGCATGAGGCTGATTTATGCGATACCCATGCCATGTCAAGCTTTGCCAGGTGGGCTCAAAACCACACAGTGGACCAAGTGAGCTTTCGAGATCGGCAATCGTCATATCGCCGGTTGCCAGTAATCGATGGTTGTAGCCGTACTCGTTTTCGACGATGATACTGAACTCCGGAAAGACATGCACCCCTAGCATGCTTTCGGCAGACGTTGATGAGGAAGACGATGTTGATCTCGCTGATGCCATGGAACATGATCGCGCGCCCAGCCAGTCCGACAAAGACCCAGTCGTGCCAGTATGTTGTGAGGTAGATGAGAAGCGAGAGTCTGGACTCGGTATGCTGCCAGAAGGGAGCGACTTAACAGCTCGAATGATGTCGTTTGTGATTGTTGCGAGCGTGAACTCGACGTCACCGTCCATCCGTTCCAGTTCGAAGTTGATCTCGCGAATCGCAAACGCGACATCCAATGGGATTTCGAGGGTGACTTCGACCGACATTTTGTTAGTGTCTAGCATTGTCGAGCAGGTGTATACCACTATGCTGGATCTTATATTGTCGGCGAAGCCGTTGCATGTTTTGAGCTAGTCGTTGAGTCGGTATGGTGACCCTTCAACGGCCTTCCAAGCACCTGGAGCTGAGCAGTATGGACTAATCAGATACATAGGCATCTGGTCCTACCTCCTAAGTCAGATCTGTACTTGCTGCGCGTTGGGCAATCATGAGCTGATATTGTGAGGTTGTCGCGTTGGTGACTGCTTTCGCGAGAGCATCCGAACCTCAGGCAACCCTCTACCGGAGGCAAGGGCACTCACAACCACTCAGAATGGGACGAGCGAAGGCACGCGCCTGACTTGGGGGCGTAGGTCTAGCCAGTGACGGCGCTCAGCGGCATCGTGAGGTCTCACGGTCTCTATGCTTGCTCGAATGGGACACGATGACCCTCTTAGCCTGCTCGGGCGAATGAGCGCGTGCGCGGCCAAGCTTTTCCTTTTCGAGCAATGGCGACATAGGTCTTGAGGTCTGAGGACGGCATTGAGTCTGCCGTCGCTGTGCGAGAGATGAGTGATGTTGAGGAGGGCGTGGTGATGTCGCGTCTTCGACGCGCTCTCTCGAGAGATTTTGTTCCAGCCACACTTCGTCCCAGCACTTCTGCGCTTCAGTGTGCATCGACGAGGTAACTGATGCTCGAGGAAGAGCTTCTTACCCAATTCCATTTCCATTATCCAATTGAGATCTTGTAAACAATCAAGTGCCCAAAGACACCAGTGTCTCTGAGTAACAATAGGATCCCCCTGCTCCCCAGCTCAGCCTACGGTCCGACCGTGCGATAGAGCAATGTTTGAGACGCATTTCACCAAAGATTTTGTGACCCAGACAGCGCCAGAAAGCTCAACACCACTCACCTCATAGGGCGCCTGATGGCTGGCAGGCTGGTCCACCACCGAGATTGCGTCTTTGAGAGTCATCGGTAGCCTGAATCGAAAATTTCATAATCAAGGCGATCACTGAAGGAAATCGACCTCTCCAGGAATATGATATGAACAATTGTCAGCAGAGTGCCTCTGGATAAGGTCGCGCAGTCGAGCTCTCGTAGAATCTACGTGCTCCCGGCGACATAGTACCAAATTTCCCGCATCAAAATCGACCGCTGTCTGCTAGTGGAGAGGGGCTTGGGGCAATCAGCTTATCTTTCCAGCGCAATCTTGAAGCCGAGCTTCATTGGAGACTGCGTGCTACCGACTACATAGTGCCAAATTGCTCGCATCAAGGTCGACTCCTCTCTGCCATCCCAAGGGGAATGGTGACAAGTAGTTCGCCTTTCCAGCAAGACGGCGAAGCCGATCTCTGTCAGATATTGTGCTCGATCGATGACTTGACACCGCGATGCGCTCTGCGAGAAAGGTTGTGGTTCGTATGCTCATGAGTTTGCCCGTCGAACAGAGTACACCGCTGAGATCTGTCAGAGAAGAGCTCCTCTCAGCAGATCATTAGTCGGAGTCCACTTACTCTCTGGCACGAAATGGCTGGCGTGCTTTCCATTTGAGCCCACCAGCGAGATTGCGTTGACGCGATATATCAGAGAATACCTTTCTTCGGCGAGCCATTGCTCGAGAGCAGCTCGCTCTCTGACGAATTGAGGGCTTGTGTGCCCACTGAGCTAGCTCACCAGCAGGATGTCATCCGTGAACCTTGTCTGAGAACACTGTCAATTAGCGCATAATTGACGAAAAACATCTCGCTCTCTGGAGAAGCGAGCGCTTCAGTGATCACCAGCCTGCCCCTCAAACGGATCACGTTCCCACGACCCGTCAGAAAGCGTGACATAGAAGCCAGATGGATATCATAAATCATACTCTCATATCCTCATAAGTATACTGCTCATATCTCATTACCTCTCAAATAAACGCTGTCCCCGTCCAATCACTTCTCCCAGTCCCATCTTTCCTCGCACTACCTCCCAAAGGCGGAATGACTAAGCCTGTCCCTCTGATTTCATCTTCACTGCTTGATAAAGAAGACTCCGCGTCCGTGACCCAATTTGCATCAACCCTCTCGCTGCCCGCCATTGTGGCAAAGTCGTGTTCGCGGGCGCTGCCTGTGGGCATCTTCGATGTGGTATCGAGATAACTGATCCGAGGACGACCTTTGTGCATACTATCCGCAGAGACGAGACTCATAGGAGCGGACATGCGGTTCTTCTTTCCTGAGTCTGGCAGTCTGTGCTTGCGGATAACAGAAGGTGAGGAGTTGAGATCGTGAGTCTGGGACAAAGTTGAAGCAGAACGTTCTCGAGCGCTTTTCTGCTGGGCCTCCCGCCAACGTTCCGATCGTGACGGAGATGCGCCCGACGTTGCTGAGGGAGTGCCAGCGCGGCTGTTTTGCGCTGTGGCAGCGAGGCTTGGAGGCGGAGCCGGAGCTGTCAACGGACTGGATTCGCCCGGACGGACCCAGTCTCTTTCGTGGCGCGGCTTGGTCAGTTCTGCAATCCACTGTTCATCTTCGAGGTCTGTGTAGCTTTTGCGTTCGGCTGGCGTCTGTCTTCCACTGATCGGATGCATGCCGTCTTCATCGTTGGCAAGCGTTGACTGCGTGATGGCTCGAGGGAATCCAGGAACGAAGACATTTTTTAGCCTCTGGCTGAATCTTCTGGAATCACGATGCGGCGAGTCAAGATGACCCCTGGGCTCGATAGAGGACGATTCGGAATACTTTGTCAGCGTGTTCTGACTCGGCAACGCGCTTCTGCTTCCCAATCCTGAAGTGCCTCTTCTCGCACGACGGACGCTTCCTGCCAAACTAGCTTCGACAGATTGAGAATCGTTTCGGCGTAAACTAGTCGAAGCGGAACGAGTACCTCTGGAGAACAGAATACTCTGCATATGCCCACTCCCACGGCGTTTTGCGAGAAAGCTTGTACGCTTATCGACCAAAGGTCGCTCACGTTCGGAGGCATGTATGCTATTGCTTGGTGCGACCATTCTTATACTCTTCCTCTTTGGATCAAGCTCGACGCTCGCAGTGATATTCGACAGTGCCGGAGCGGAAGCAGAGTACGACTGTCTCGATGGGCCGGGCTCGGGAAAATCAGAAGGCGTAGCGGAGAGAATGCTCGTACGTATCGTCCTGAACGAGCCCGCAGAGCTTGCTTCTCGTGTAGGCGTCAGTACTCCCAAGCTACTTCTGGCTTTGCGGTGCCGAAGTCTGCCGTTCCGAGAACTGTGTCTTGCCACTCCAGCGCCGGCAGCGGCACTTGCACCTGTGATGCCAAGTCCCAGGCTGAGCCGCTTGAAGCTGACGCTGCTTCGATTCCTCCTATGTGCGCGCACTTTGTGCATGATCTGGGCTCTTTTACTCGGACTCGTATCGCTGAGATGCGTGCTTCGTCGTGCCATCTCTGTGGGTACAGAGAAGCTGTCATGCGGCATGTGCAGCGCGGCAGAGTTCGCTCCCCATTCTGGTATATTCTCATCCCTTCTGATAGCATCTTCGCCATCGCCCAACGATGAAGCATGACTGACCCGGGAGAAGCGCTTGAAATATGACGAGCGAGTTTCCGGTATGCCAAGGATGTGTATCTGCGGAGGTGGTTCTACAATTTTCGGAGCCGGGACAGGAGCGTGAGAGTCCACACGAGCCAATTCGGAAGCCTTTTCGAGATCTAGATCAGTCATTGTTGACGGGACGATGTTTTCGCCCTGTGGCGGCTGCAGAGGTTTAGAGATGGTCTTCGATCTAGGCGACTTCTGCACGTAAGAGTCCTGCTGTCGCTTACGCCGACAGCACCACAGAAGAAGCAGCAGCAGGAGAGAGGCCCCGACAATGGACCCGAGCACGATCGCTGCAATGCCGCCACTGGTCAAAGTCGGTGGCTTCTCTTGGTCTACAGCTGCGGCCGGCGTTGCATAACTGGTCTTGGTCGGTGAGATGACAGCACTTGTAGTACTGGATCTTGTGGCAGCCTCGACGTCAATCGTGAAAACCTGTGATTGGCCTTCGTCGTTACCGTCGCTCCTTGCAGTGATGGTCGCACGTAACGTTGCCGCTTGAGCGCTCGAAGGTACCATGCCGGTCAACTCGCGGTTCTCGTCATCAAACTTGAGCCAGGTAGCTGCAGTTGGGAGTTCAACGCTGATGACCAAATCTTGTTCGTTGAATAATGAGTCGTCCAGGTGATATGAGAATCTCTTGCCAGCCTGTGCTAACAATGTACCAATCTGTCCATTGAAGAACGATGAGTTTCCAGCTATGAGATTGATGACAGACATTGCTGTATTTCCCAGCTCGTCTGTCACGGTGATGGTGATGTTTCCTGTCTCAAAGTCTTCGGGCGCTTTTCCTGTGATCACAAGCGTGGACGAGTCGAAGGCCAGCCAGGAAGGCGCATCCGCAACAGCACTTCTCAGATTCCCTGGGCTGAGATTGGCATTATTGCGAAATAGCTCGCTCTGTAGCGTAGT
The DNA here is from genome assembly GCF_019650295.1 of Cercospora kikuchii. Lineage (NCBI taxonomy): Eukaryota > Fungi > Ascomycota > Dothideomycetes > Mycosphaerellales > Mycosphaerellaceae > Cercospora > Cercospora kikuchii. The sequence goes on along the minus strand of NW_025408585.1, from coordinate 1,015,164 downwards.
GATATTGACCGCCTTTCCGGCTGTTATGTTCAACTCCTGCTCTTCTGGCACGAAAACGAGTTGCTGCGTACCAACGGCGATGGTGAAAGATGCAGTGCTACCGGAAAACCCAGGCACGTCCGAAGCAATCAGATTGATTACCCATGACTGAGGGAACGCGCTGAGATCAGGCGCATTTCCGGAAAATGTAAGTTTCTCAGCGTCGAACTTGAGCCACGATGGCAAGGGCGTGTGATCGGCAAGAGTAGCATAATAGTAGAGCTGGCGTTGCACAATATCGATGAAGGACTCCTGCTCGAAGTCGAATTTGAATGGTGTCGATGGAAGCAGTGTCACCACTGGTGGCATACTGCTCGACAGATTCGCGGTTTCTGAAAGCTGCTCGCTAATATCTCCAACTAGTCGTGGCGCCGGATCTACTGAAACGACCAATGTGCATGACATCTGCGCCGCTCCAGATCCGTCCGCTGCTGTCAAGACAAATGTCTCTGGCCCAGCATCGCTCGTCCCGGGCGTGCCTTGCAGTGTCCTTGTTGCGCTGTCGATTGTGAGCCATGCTGGCTGTTGCGAGATGCTGTAGACGTAGGTCGAGGACTCGGGCGCGAAAGCGGAGTCGGATATCTGGAAGCTGTATCGCTGGCCCACACGCGCGACTGTTGGTACCTGGGAGTTGAACGGAAACGCTGCGTTTGGGACTGCTGCAGCTGTCGTGAAAAGGGCACACAAGGTGCATGAAACCCCTGCAAGCGTTCGCGCGGCCAGTCGTGCCATGTTCCTGCGTCGAGCCGTTTCAGCTCACCACTGCCCTTTCGGCCTTCTCGCAGCAGGCCCCAGCAGTCTCTGTCGTGAGTCCGGGTTGATTGTAGACTGCTGGCAGAAAGCAAGAAAGATTTCTCCAGACTCAGAAAGGAGGCTCATCTTCCAGGCACGCGCAGAAGCGCGTCTTGCGCGTAAAGTGGCCATATCTGATCTCCTTGCTGGATGGTGGCTTCGAAAGAATGAGAGAAGAATGTCTTGTGTTCGAAGCAAGGGATACCAGCCACAACGAAAGGTACATTCAATACTTGGCCCTCGTGCGACGTTGCCGTCGTTGCTTACCTGTTGGACTTGTGCGGTTCACCATATGACATTGCTCTCCATGCCTCAGCAATTTCCAGACAGTATAACACCTGAAGCGGCCAAATGCAACGCTGGGCAGGGAACACGGTGGACGACCGGCCAATGCTGAGCCTGTCAGCAGGGAGAAGTGGACGTCAACGTAGATTGCCCACCATAGCCATGCGTCGCAGTGGCTCTGTTGCACGGCTATGCTGATACGACAGGTAGTCAACCTCAGGCACACAGTAGTTTGTGGTACGTACTCATGGCGTGACGTTCAGACAAGATCGTTACCCCATGGAGAAATGCAAAGCCGCAAGGCTTGACATGTGAAGAGACCGGTAGAACAGGTCTCGAGCTGGAGTGGACGGAGAATCTAGGAACCAGATGGCGCTACGATGGTACCAGATGTTGGCACCGTTGCTTCAGTCTGGAGCTCTCTCCAATTGTGCTCCAAGCCACAGCGAGTTGCGGGACGTCATTTCTGCAGCGGCGCACATCGCTCGAAGGTGAAGGTGACGAGCAGTGCTGCCGCGGGATGTCTGGATGCAGTATGCCCAGCGCGATCTAGACTGCAGCTGGTGTGTAGCGCGGCGACGATGGTGATTTGATCTTCCGGTGTGCGAGGTGTCAGTGGCTGTTGCTGCTGCTGGCGCCCTCTCCGCGACATCAGGTGTGCTGCATGCGATCGAGGAGGGTGCTGCTCCGCGCTCGTGTTGGCGCGCGACGGGACAAGATGCTACGACGGCGACGGCCTTGGAGATGCGCGATTTTCTGGCGGCGTCCCAGGGTCGGCATGTGGGCACACCTTTCGCTCACTCGCGCGTCGCGAGTCGTGACTGGGAAGACGGCGCGAAACAAGTCTGGGATTCTGGGATGAAGAAGAATGGCAAGGCTGGACCGCCCCACGTTGCTGCATGGAACAACATCGCGGTCGTCTGCCGGTGCGATGTCGCTGTTGTTGTCGCTGTTGGCGGACATGGCAGATACGAGGCAGCGAAGCAAGCGGAGCGATCGCCACAGATGGGCGACGGTGTTGTCGCGGTGGGAAGTGCCGTGACTTCTGCGCGCTCTAGAAAGTGCCACTCTTTTCCGCACGCTGCCTCTCGCACTGCAGAACTTTTACGCGCGCGCCCGAGCTGTCAGAATGCAGCGACGTGCATAGAGTTAAGGCCAGACAAGCACGTGCCGAGAACGTGCCCAGAAGGCACTTGTGGAAACTCTGTCGTCGGCCGACCGAGTGGGAGGGACGACATCCACCACCAGCCCGACGATCACAACCTCGTCTCGAAACGCTCGATATGTCGTCTCTGTCGAGCCCCCGGTCTGATGCTGAGGCCGAGTTCAATCTCTCGGAGGATCTGGTCACCTCGCCAGAACACAAACCCAAAGCCACGAAATCGGTCGACTTCGATGGTCTGCTGACGCCTCCTCTCCTCCTCCACGAGGACCTGGCGAAAGGCAATGGCGGCCAGGCTTGGCCAGCTGGTATGATCCTGACCAAGTACATATTGCGGAGAAAGCAGGACGCCATACGGACTGCATTGTCAATGTTTGTTGCCGTCATCCCACCACAGCTCGTGTCTAGACTCGCATCGCCAGCTGACCATTTGTGCTTTCAGCGTCGAATTGGGTGCCGGCGGCGGACTAGTTGGGTAAGAACAGCGAAAGGATCACAGCCTTTTCTGCGACATCATGGCCACACGTGTTGACTGCCATAGGTTGGCTGTCGCCGCAGGCTGTCGATCAGATGCTGTCATCCACATCACCGACATGAGTACAATGTACGACCTGATGCAGCAAAATATCGCGCTCAATGCCCTAGGTGATCGAGTAACGGCCGCCGTCTATGACTGGGGAGGAGCGACTCCGGAAGGCATCCCACAGCATCCAGATGTCGTGCTCGCCGCCGATTGCGTGTACTTTGAACCCGCATTTCCGTTGCTCCAGCAGACGTTGCAGGACCTGATCGGCCCAAACACAGTGTGCTACTTCTGTTTCAAGAGGAGACGGAGGGCCGACATGCACTTCCTGAAAGCGGTGAAGAAACAATTCCTGGTCGAAGACGTGTTGGATGACCCTGACCAGCAGAGCTATGCTCGAGAGAACATCTTCCTGTGCGCCCCGCCGTCATCTCCGCCAATCTTCCAAAACTAACATAGTCATCTAGCTGCACGATTCGCAGGAAGGCCGGTCGGTGAAGGCCAACACACTCACGTGGATGATCCCAAGAAACATCCCAGCTGCTGACGGAACTCGCTGCCTACGCCGCCGATGAACGGACAGACGGAGCGACGACACCACGCGTCCGACACTGCACAGTGACATTGCGCGAGGACGAAGTTTTGCGCGAAAGGCCGACTGTCACAATTGATGTCTTGCCACGCTTACAAAACAGCGTCGAAAACGTCACAGGAACGGCTCATGGCACTGCAGAGTTCATCCTCATGGTCACACGCGGCGTTCGGCCGTCCCTGATCTTCATTCCTGCGAACGTCATGTTCTCAAAGGCATTGTCCACGCGTTGCTAGTCAATCTGCGTGCCGTGAGCCGCGGACAAAGAAGGTGATTATGGCAGCAAATGTAGTCGCATCAATAGAATGTATCGAAAATTGCACTAGATCGCGAGATCAATACAACACATTGAGGCAAAGAAAACTGTGGAATAGTTCGTGCGGCCAGCAGAGACAAGCACTTTTGGCTGCAGGCGAGCCGCAGCTTCGCTCCCGAATGCAGCGCATCCAAGCCTCAGACGTGCAGACGTGGGGTCTGGCGTCGAGGTACGTACCGGATAGCACTATTTGGAGTTACGAGTAGGGATCACAAACCGTCCCTGTTGGTTATCGTGCTCGTTCTTGCCGTATACTGCAATAAGAGCAATTTTGCGTGGATCGGCAGCTGTGGCCGATGTCGCCGCCGGCCTGGTCGCGCCTCTGTGCTTTTCCGAAATGCCACCCTCCCAGACATTGATTGCTGCACCCTCAGCAACGTGCTGCATGGGTTCACATGATCCATGATGCCGAGGAGAAACGTCCAAGATACAAAGAAAGACACCAAGAAAACTACCAAGAAAGGCTCTTTGGAATGAGGTCTTCTTTGAGCGCGGGGCCAAGAAAGTCATTGCAGGTTGAGAAGGCTTGGTCGCAGAGACAAAGACCGATAGGGACCGTGATCGGATGGCGTGGGAGCCCGCGAATGAGGATCGCAGAAATACATGGTGACTTCATTGGGTGAGAGTCGTAGCGCCTATGCGGGTTTTCGGCAAAGCAGGTCAGGACTAACAGAATTAGCCTGCAGCCCTGGGAAGCTCACCCTCGCTGCTGTGCCTCCCAAAAGCCTTCACTTGCCCAGCTCCCAGAGCTGACCCTACTGCTCGTTGCATCGCCTCCACGATTACTGCCGGAAGGAATTGCGCTGAACACACTATGTGCGGCCTCACTTTTTCGGGACATCTGCAGCAGCAAACATAGCCTGGCATAGCCTTGCTCACCTGAGACGGGACCCCAGTGCACGTGCAACGCAATCTGCTTTGCTGCGGCGCGCAGTCTTGGCCGGACGGATTGGACGAGGCGGGACTATTGGATGAGTCCAACGTCACAACAAACGCTCGGACAGTGCGTCGGACGACTCTGATAATCATATATCGCTGCTGCACAGCTGCCACCCGCGTCTTCACGTTCGACAGTTTCAACGATTGGCCACCATGCGCATATCGTGCTTCTCCCGCAAGTCCTTTGCCCAGGATCTGGACACTACTGAGGCACCACGGACGCCCGTCAGCAGAAACCGCCGGGTTTTCCGCCAAGGAAGCAACAACTCACAAGCCTCCCGCTGCAGCACTGCTAGCACTTCGAGCAACGAATCAATCGCTCGATTGCCACCATGCAAGTCTTCTGATGCCCATATCGAGGCCATGATGATGCCGGTGCCACCGGAAGTGCGACAAAGTCGATGTCTGCGCATGTCGCATCCCAAAATCTACTCCAACATCGTCGACGACATGAAGAAGACCCGCAAGTCGCGAGCCTGGAAAGACTTTGATGTCTTCTACGCAGACGAAGTCGACATGACCATCTCCGCCGTCGACATGGCGGCCAAGAAGGCTGCTCAGTACGAACGCATGATGCGTGATGTGAACAGCTTTTGCGAAAGCAGCCAACAGCCTCGTCGTTCTGTCGATGCCATCGACATGATTGGGTGAAGGCTGAAAACTCCGCTGTCACGAGTCTGGGTGGCGCAATACCTGGCGTTTTCTGGACCAAACGGCCGTCGGATTCCCGCTCGTGGAAGCGTCGGTCACATGCAAGGATCCACTCAAGACTACCCCGGAATCGGAGAGTCACGCGGCTTGGCCGTCATATGAAGGACGGCCGTTAGCTTGGATGACTCTCTTTTTATATGGTTGCGCCATCCCCAGACTGCGACACCAAGCCTCAACACCTCCAGACTCGACGGTCGCCAGCCATGGCATCCCCCATATTAGTGCCGTCGACACAAAGCATAGAAGAACTTGCAAAGCGACTCGACTCCGGTCTCGGCCTTTCTGAGTCACCACCACCTCAACAGATGATGCATCGACAAGAAGAGCAAACCCGACCGAGAAATGTATCAACGTGTACCGACGATTCCATTCAGTCAACCTGCTCTACATCGTCAACACGAAGTCGCTTTCACGAAGGCTTGTTAATGCCCGACGCGACACCCGACCCCTCGGCCAAGGCAAGACACGCCTACTACCGACGGCGCGTTCGCCAGCAGGTCTTCAACGAAGTGCACCTCGACTGGAAATCAGCGCCTGTCCTCTGCGACGAACGGTATGACTACGCGTCGCTCCTCTACCGACCAGGACTGCGGTGTACCGCTTCACCGCAATATCTCCTCGAAGTGCAGGACACGATAAAACGCCAGGCCGTGGCCGACGCTGTGGTCCGAGATTCAAATCCCGAGAGCACCACGACTGTGGTTTGCATCGATGGAGAGGAAATGATCGACATGATCGGGTGACGATGCAGCCATGTGCAACCCCGACGAGAGTGGAGAGGTCTTACGCATGCTGCACTCCACAACTTTCCCCGATGCACCTCACCTCACCGGTACTCCTGACCGCCTGTGCATCCTAGCTCTACACTTTGGGATAATGCAGTTCAGGTTGACCGGTCTGCGTCAGCACCCTGATGCGACAGGACTTGAGGGTGTTGGACATGATGATATGATTGATAGATGATAGAGATCTATGATCCCTACGACTGACAGTTGGTCAGCTAGAGGAGGACGACATCTGCCTTTGCGCGTTGCAGCGATATTGGCATTGCATTTTGTAGCGTTCCGAGCGACTTTGATACCTCGCCGTCATGAGCTTGAGGTTTTTGTATGTGATATACAGATCTGGACAACGACTTAATTGTACACTCATAATCTGTCTCGTCTCATATCGTTCACGATCATTCATTAGAATTATTCCAATGTTCCTGTACAGCAATGGAAATGCGTTCTGATATCATCACTTTCCACTCTTGGCACTCCCGAGCGCGCGCGCATCTCTCACCTCCGACACTCCACCTTCAACCCATCACAACATCCACCATCCACAATGCCTCCACGACTACGCATACCCCTCCGACCCTCTCGGAAAGCCATCCAGCCCCGCCGCAACTACATCGCAGCCCCCAAACCCGGCAGCGGCCCCCTCCTCGAACGGCGCTCTGACCGCGCCCTACCCCCCCTCCAAACCTCTCTCCTCTCATCAAAATGGATCCGCACCCTCCCCCTCTTCGCCGTAATAATGACCGGCTCCTGCCTCGCAATCTTCAACTACCAGAAACAAAGCAGTAGCGTCGTGAACAGCACATTATACGCTCTACGGACGAATTCCAAAGCCCGAGAAGTTCTGGGCGATGAGGTGTACTTTGCGAGTAAGATTCCGTGGATTGCGGGGGAGATGAATCAGTTGCATGGGAGGATTGATATTTCGTTCTGGGTTAAGGGGACGAAGGGGATGGGGAAGATGAGGTTTGTTAGTGTGAGGAGGACGAGGATGGGGTTGGTGAGTGGTCTTTTTTCGTGATTGCTTTGCGCTGCTACGAAAGAAACAATTGGACATATATATTGGACAGAGCCGCTGACCGCTTCGGAATAGTTTGAGACTACGGATTGGGATTTGGAGATGGAAGATGGGAGGAAGATCTCGTTGTTGGATGCTGATGGGCCGGATCCGTTCAAGCAGGAGGAGATTTGAAGGCTGACTGCTCGCATCCACAAGACGCTACAACATTCAATGGTCGCATGCGCGAGAGAGTCTGCGCTATGCCTGCGCAAATCTTCGTCGTTGTCGCGTTCGCACACGTCGTGCGAAGTCCGAGAGCGACATGTGCCTGCTTCGGTGTCCGATACACACCTCCATCAGCGGATCCAAACCTCTCCCGAACGCTCATCAAGACTCGGACTTCACGATCGCAACTCTCGTCCGCTCCGAAAGCGAAGCATGACACGACGGAGTTTACAACTCGCACAGTATCCGACCTTCGCATGATGACCGGACGGACGAATACAAACAGAGTTTCGCGGACATCGCACGATCATCTGCAGCCAGCTGACACCAAAACCCGAACCCTCGAGGGTGGAATTTGACGGCCGCGTCAGGAGACGCGATGCCAAGATATGCTATGCTCAGCATCAATATTCGGAAGTTTGGGGAGAATTGTTATACTTTACTGCCTCCTGCGATGTACAGTATACTGCCAAGAAGCAAAAGGCTCGGCGGGTAGGCATGTTTGTATAGAGTTGCACTACCCAAATTCAACTCCTTGACAAGATGACATGTGCCTTGTCGGGAAGGTCTGAGCCACATTTACAGACCGTGCTTTCATATTCGAGGCGCTTACAGATGAGGCGGGTGAGACGGCTTCGATCGTGACGGGCTTTTTCGTCAGACGCAGCCGGACTTCTGTTCGCCGTTGTGCCACTCTGTGGCCTGGATACTGTTGAGACTTATACTGTCCGGATCGGAAGGACTCTACGGAAGATGCAGAGTGTCTGCAACTGAGATATCACGCTACCATTCTCAACAGTGCTCGAGACAGGCACGTCCCGGAGGCTTGGTATCATGCCGAAACCTACGATCAAGATACCTGATCTAGCAGCTCCTGCGGCTTTCTCGCCGCAGCCATCGCACGATGTAGAAGCGACGTCTCTGACGTCTCGTGGAAGCAGCGAAGAAATCGAGCTTCACATGAAAGCAGTCTCAACGGCCATCCAGTAACATTCTTTGCGACTGATCATATTTCGATAACAGCTGATATCCCGTTTGTCCTCCCATAAGATCCAGGCAGCGGGTATCTGACCTTGCCGGATGCTTGAGGTACTCGTGTGTAAATATGGACTGACGGATCTATCGATTCTCGTCGACCTGTATACTCCCACAGTCTCTTCGTATGCTCATTTCGTCGTATCCAGCACAAACGCGTAAACACCCAAGCGATGCCTCCAAGCGCCAAAACCAACCAGAGAGAAGCAGCTATCTAGGTCAGGGGATTCGGGTTGAAGTCTGTACTGATGAATGGCTTTTGCTGCAGCACAATCACATCATCAGGTCCGATGCCCTCTTCAGACAGTGCGGCATTCCACTTGTCCGGCTTCGCCATTTGCACCGTGAATAGGACTTTGCCCGCCGAGTATTCCACGACGATGCGGGTCAGGATGGTGTATTTTGCCTTGCTATCGCAAGACTTACAGATATCATTTGCAGAGGATGAAGTCGTAGAGGCGTCGATGCTGTTATCGCAGTTGCTACACTTCTTGGGCTTCGGGATCGCAGGACGTTGGAGCTGGTTGTTCTTTCTACGCGTGGCCGGTCCGCTGAATGTCTGACCTCTACGAGCTCGAGGCGGCGTTTCCTCATATTCGGAGTCTTCGGGAGCATCATCGTCGTCGGAAGCCGGTGCTTGTTCGTCGGGTACGAAGTATGCGGGATATTGTAGCTTGAAAGACTCCGGATACTGCCTCAAGAGTTCTTCCACTTTGGGTAAGGTGTAGTCGAGAGGTATGCCGCAAGGCATAATGCCATCCACGGTCTGGCCCTTCACCGATGCGTCTGCTGCCTTCTTGAATAGCCGAGTACCATCTTGAACGCCTTGTGCTGCCCAGTATATCTGAAGGCTTTGTTGCGTACGCCCTCTCGGGACCAGCCGCTCGAGCCAGACGGCATTGCTGACATCGCGATTCCCGGCTGGTATGATAACTCGCGAGAGCCCTGTCGCCCAGTCTTCGTTGGGATGCAGCTCGCCCTCGACGATCGTATGATCCTTCTTTGGTCCATGGTCTCTAGCGTTCCAGGGAGCGTCTTCGGAGACCATGAAACAATCATCTGTCGGAAGATCTCGATCTGCAACCTCAAAATGTCGCAACAATGCTCCTCGGGCGACTGGATGATCGTAGCCCGATCTTGACTCGTTGCCGTCTTGAATGTGTATCTTGTCGAACTGGCCGGAAATTTCGGCGCTGTCTGCGCCACGGATCCGCTGCACGTCTCCGAATTCATCCTTCAGGCGGCTCATGAAGTATGTCGACTTCGCAAACCCTCCCATGACGACTATTGCCTCAATCTTATCGTCTTCCCCAAGGCGTGTGCGGACCATTTCGAAGTTCTGGTTCAACACTGGCATGAAGAACGCTGCCATTTGGTCGCATGTGGAGTGATTGCATCCTTTCTGGTCACTACGTGTCGTTTTAGCATCAAGCAATGTTCCAGTACCCAAAATGACTTACCACTCAATTTCTATGCGAATAGTGTCCTTCGCGGCGCCAGGGTTGCCATCAATGCTGATGCGGCAATGGTTCATGCGCCGACCACGATAACCCTCCTTCAGGCGTTTGAATTCTTTTGCGGCCTGGGCTTTGAACTCAGCAGCACTTAACCGCAGATCAGCCAACAGCTTGGTCTTCCCTCCTGGGAAGGTCGCACGATCAGCCTTAATCTTGCCGTCCAGCCAGTCGAGGAACTCCAGGGTCACGAACTCCGACCCACAAAGCCTGCACTACGGGCGTTCCTACTACGGTCATCTTTGTCACAGCTCCCGAAGTTGAGTCGTCTTCCAGTTTGAACGTGACGATGTCGGAAGTGCCGGCCCCTGCATCCAGGATGAGGATGTGAGCACCCTGCGAGAACAAGCTGTGGTCGCGGACGACCATGTCAGCCAGGAAATGTGATGCGGCCGCGTAGGGCTCAGAAACCAGCGTAACGTTGCTCAAGCCGGCGATCTCTGCGGCTGCAGTGATACAGCAATTCGTAGCTGGTGTCCACATGCCAGGAACACTGAAGAAGATCTTGATTGGCATATTTGCCAGGTCCTATACGTCAAGTCAGTACAACCGCCACGCAGTATTGCTTGGGTTCTGCTCCTACCAGTTTTCCATCACTGCCATGACCAGACTTGTTCTTCATGTCCTTCGATATCTGGTCCAGGACGTACTTGTATGCTTCGCGCAGATGGTTCGCAAGTGCATGCACCTTGATGACATGTGCATCAGCGTTTTCAGGCAGTCTGAAGAATTCTCGCAGTTGCTCAAGCTGTCCGTGCACCTCCTTTGAAAGAGCTTCAGCCACCAGATTTGGATAGATGCTGACTTTGAGGAATGAGACGACGTCGTCATGCGAGAGCGCCGGTTCTGCGCCGGTCTCCTGAGGTGCTTCGAGCAAATTTTCGACTTCGTGGCCGAAAAGTGTCCGTCCGTCCTTGAAAGCGAGTAACTGAGGAGACGAAGGCTGTCCGTTGAATTGTACGTCCCTGACATCGGTCACGGAAGGTACGTGGTTGGACCCAGGGTTATGGAAACGGTACGCGACCTGCAAGAAAGTTAGAGATATGGCCAATGCAGTCACGATACGTCCAATTGAACGCAGTGTTGCCGGTGCTTACCCTCATACTCGAAGTCCCGTAGTCCCAGGCAAGCCAGAGCTCTGTCGCTCCACGCGCAGTTGTCGACATGACGGTCTGCAATGTGTCAGAATGTGAACTCGACAGCGACTGAGACTTGCAAGGCACGTGCGAAGGACAGCCGGTGAAGTGAGGCGAAGTGAAGCGCCATGACTAGCTCTCCTATATCCTGCTCCGAGGGTGCGGGATGTAGAGGAAGCTGCCATAGCAGGAATATGGTGCGTTGCGCGGCCATTGTGTGTTCAGGGGTAGACATACCGACATCTTCGAGCAAGATCGCAGGTCCGCTCACTGCGCAGGCGCGAAGGATGCTCGACTGCGGCGCGTGCAATCGGGGCAATGATGATTGTACAAGATGTAGTCGGTCGAGGCTGAAGGCGACGAGAGTGCGCCACTTGGAACGCGTCTCGGCACCAAGTGAGTTGTCAGGGACCTGGCGCGCATGTGCGTGTGTGGGTCTTGATTGTTTGTTATTGCTCACTTGCAGCACGCACGTCACTTGCAAACTCTTCGAAATTTAGCTTCGAGCTTCGCTCATCTTCTTCGACCATCCCATGAGATCACCCCTCTTCACTTCACTTGCCTTCGGTCATACTCACAACAACCGGCTCTTGCGTTTATCAGCTTCCAATACGCGCCATGGCTCCTTACAATGACCCTAACCGCGAGCGCGCCTTTCAAAAAGTTCTGACGGACATCAGCGCCAGCCAGAAGAAACGCGACGGACGGTATGAAGATCTGGCAGCTCAGCTTGACAGTTTGGCAGAGAACATCGAAGAACACCAGCTGTTGATCAAGCCTCTCGGCAAGCCCGTCTCCACTCCAAGTGCTGAGCAGCTCAGAAAGATGATCATGGCCACATTCGGAGGCATTGAGGTCTTCACGGCGCCCATGCAAGCTCTGACCGCGAAGCAAAAGGAGCAGTATTTGGAGAGCCCTTCGCCAGAGTTACAGACACCACGCAAGCTGACGGCAAAGGAGCGCACGGCCAAAGATCAGGCGAATCGAGAGTCGCCGCTTGCGCCATTCACGTTGACCGGAGAGCCAAGTGAAGGAACCGCAAAGCAGAGCGGCTTCCTCGTGGAGGCTTCAACCACAGATGTAGATGGTACACGTCCAACGGAAGTCGTGAGGAAAGCGTCAACAAAGATTCGACTGCACGCAGGCAAAACGGTACGCAAGCCAGAAGTCAGGCCAATTCCCACTGACCAGTGACTTCACCATCCGCCACATTGCAGTGGTAGCCACTTGCCATGACCGCCAGTTCACTTGCTGATAATTGCTAGCAGAGCAGATCAACGAACTCCATGCTTGACCGCGACGCGTCCCGCGAGATCGCAAATTCCCAAGGCAGCGATGTTTCCTTGAATGAACATGATTCTGGCGCCAAGAAAACGACCCGTGGAGTCGTAGATCTCTCTGACGATGCAGCTGATCTGACTTCAACACATCCTCTACCGCAAGACATAGAACCACAAGCCTCAAGTCCCGGCAAGAAACGCAAAGCAGTAACGTCGGCCGAGGGCGAAGAGCAGCGTAGACCAAAGAAACGTGTGCTGGTTGAAGGCGAACGACGCTCCAATGGAGAAGGCAATCTTGATACTCTTGTGTCTGGAACCAAGCGTAGTGCAGACGCCGCGCTCGACGAAGATGAGCATAGGGTGGCGAAGAGGCGCACGCTCCTCGACCAACAGGCAGATACCACAACGGAATCAGAACTTGGTCTCATTGGCCGTGGAAAGAAGCGAAAAGCAGAAGCAGTCCAGGTCGATGCCGAGCAGCTTCCAAACAAGAGGTCGGCTCAATTTGGCAACGAGCCACGGTCAATCGAGACCAGCTTGGCGACTGAGAATAAAGGTGGTCGTCTGGGCCCGACCATGACGGATGCGTCCCAGCTGACTGAGAAGCAAGATGCCAACCATGGAGCTGCTGGGCAACATGCTTTGCAACTTGCACGCGAGAATGATACGCCACAAGCTGGTGTGGTCGCTTCAGCAAACGAAGGCAGCCGCTCTGGAGGATCCGCTGGATTGCCGTCTGCGCCAGCTCAAGCTGCGACCATAACAGACGATCCCCTTTCACCTGAGACCATGAGGAAAGCCAAGCTCGGCCTTGGGCCCAAATACCCTTTTGACCTTCGACAGGGTGAAGACCTCCCAATGCAGGTGGCTTCGATGATGTCCAAAATACGAACGATAGCATCAATCATCGACGAAGACACTGGCCTAACGAAGACTCCCCCAAGCCTGATGCCGGACCCTGATCGCACCACGAGCTGTCTGTACGAGCGCATGTTTTGCGCCAACAATGCATCTTGGCGCGACAATGCGAATATATTTCTCAGCAAAGGATCAAACACTGTCGAGGTACTTCTTTCCGGATTGATCGGTGCTGCGCTGTATGATCGAGTCTGGTCTCAACCACTTCCGTGGCAGACAGCTCAAGACTTCCTCGCCGAGTGGAGCGATGCCCTGCCAATTGCGCACGACTGGCAACAGTACACCCAAAACAGTGAGTTCGACGTATGTCGTTTGTGTTCAGAGCTAACGTCAAGCAGAATTGCCGCTGGAGTTTTTCATCTTCCAAATCAGCGCAGATCGACTGAAAGATGAGAGCGATTTCGACCTGAAGCGAATCCAGCCGCTTGCCAGAGAGCATGCAGAGTCCGTTTTCATGTCCCTCATTCCGCAACTGAGGCATATGAATGCGAGGCTGAACATACAAGATCGACTGCGCCAGGACGTACTGGAGTTGCTGACGGAGCTGTTCGCAAACGCGCTGAAAGTGCGAGGTCGACTGGAAGCTGCACCTGCTGACTACGAATACATTTGGCCACACAGCGGTACGGAGTTCGAGAGATGGCGTATGAAGGAGGTGCGTGGTCACGACCAGGGTGGTAATGTTGTGGAGAGGACGATGGCGTGCCTCATTCCCGCAATTCGCATGCAAGACCCAGCAAGAATCATGACTAAGGCGCAAGTATTTGGGTGCTAGATGTTGGCGTGGCTCTACTTTGCTTGGAGAATACGTCGACAAAGCACAGGATTGAAGACGGCAGCCGGCTGGGTACAGCGCTGATTGACGTGCCGCCTCGTACGTGGACTTTGACTCCCCGAGAGGGTTGATGTTGGTCCATTGCGTAGGCTGGCTGTCATCGACGGTCGCCGGACTTGAAGCACCGGAGCTTGGACAACACTGTGATTGACGTGCCGCTATGTGTATGAGCTTGGACTCCCCGGAAGGGTCGATGTTGGCTCATTGCAAAGGCTGGCTGTCATCATGTACCGCAGAGCTTGTAATTCTGGCCCGAGGATGGGCTACAGCACGATGTATGATGGCACTGCAACCGTAGTATAGGCCAAAATTTCGTTCGCACGATCTTGCATGTGATGGTAGCATTGTCCCGATGGTGGAGGAGGTTTAGTGTAGTGTTGTCTAGAATAATCACGCTATCGTGCAGCACGCTGCAGGTGGGCCTCGCAGTAGCAGCGGAACGATCCCGAGATGGTGCATGCACGTGGGCGATCCATTCGTCGAGTGTGTTTGTTGACGGCGCCTGGTCAAATTTGACGTCGCTCGCGCTGCACGGCGGCAAGTTGCTTTGACGTCGCCGCCGTGAGCACGAGGGGCGCGTGAAAGTGAATAGCGTAGTGGGGCTGGGTTGATGAGGACGTTTTGGTGATGACTACCGCTCTTTTCCACCACTGCCAGTCCGACACCCGCCGCGACACGCCCTCTGACTTGCCGTCGAGGCAGACACCTGCCGATCATGAATGTCATCTGAGAGACGCGCCTCACCTCGCCATGTCGACCGACCACCACCCGAACTTCCTCCAGAGCACCAGCTTCGAGTAGCCGTCGTGCCTTGCGGACACCTACTTGAACCGCACCGCACGCCGCGACCACACCGCACGTTCCCTCTCCGACCATGTACGTCTCATTTGGTGGCAACGGTGGACCAGCAGATGGACAAGAGCGCACGTGCTGATAGACGGGCCATGTCAGGAAGTTCGGCAAGCACATCCAGAAGCGGCAGCTTGATATACCCGAGTATGCGGCCAGCTTCGTGGACTACAAGGCCCTCAAGAAGGTAGGGGAGAAGGAGAGTCGTACAGGAGATGAGGAACATCGCTTATACTTCGTTCTAGCTCATCAAGAAGCTGAGCGCCACGCCTGTTCTCGCGGCTCTGCACCAAGGTCCCAATGGCGAGCCTCTGCAGGATTCACAGGCATCACTGCAAGCGAACAAGGCCACTTTCTTCTTCAGACTTGAACGCGAGCTTGAGAAGGTCAACACTTTCTATCTGCAGAAAGAAGCAGAGGTGGGCAAATCTAGCGTTGATTCTAATACAAGTCTTCTAACGACTGCGCAGCTGAAACTTCGATTGAGAACATTGCTCGACAAGAAGCGAGGCGTACAACATCGTGCTACCCCAGCATCCAAGCTGTCCTCGACCTATGTCACATTAGACGAAGGTTTCCGACTGTTCAGCAATGACCTGGACAAGCTACAACAATTCGTCGAGGTTAACCAAACAGCGTTCTCCAAGATCCTGAAGAAGGTGTTTATTTTCGTACACTACGCCTTGGGTTGAGCTAACTTATGGCAGTGGGACAAAACCTCAAAGGTGCTTCATGTCTAGCGTGTTTGCTCCTGTTGACTTACTGACGTGATGGCAGTCGCGAACGAAAGAGCTCTACCTCTCTCGAGCTGTCGACGTGCAACCATGTTTCAATCGAGATGTGATCAGCGACTTATCTGATCAAGCCACCACCGGCTTGCTCGAGCTGCAAGCATGGGCAGAGGGTGAGAAAATTGCATACACACCGGCCGTTGAGCTCGAAAACCGAGTGCAACCATCAGCTCAAGACGAGGAGGTCGACAACCAAGTTTTCCAGGCCATCAACGCCGGCAATGTGGGCCTCGTCCGTGAATGGTCGTCTCGTGTAGCAGCCAGTCCGGAGGCTGCTGAGCGCATAAGCCGGATCTTCTTGACCACTGTCAATCATGCCGCACCCGCTGCACAGGAGGTGCTCTATGCCACAGGACTCGTGGACTTCAATTTTGCAGATTCGATCAACGAGCGCAATTGTATACACGAGGCTGCCGTCTGTGGAAAGGCAGACGTACTAAAGGCAGCTCTCGCCAATAATGCCAACATTCGAGCACCGGATGTGTATGGACGCCTGCCCCTTCACTACGCGTGTATGCATGGTCGGGTTGATATGATCAGAGTCTTGGTCGCAGCCGCACCTGATACAGTGGACTCCAGAGATCTCGACCATTTCACGCCCCTTATCCACGGAATTGTGCATTCTCAACTCGGATCTGTCCAGGAAATGCTGCAAGTTGGCGCCATCGTCAATCAGACCAGCAGCACGAGCCACATTCCGCTGAATCTGGCTTGTCAGTATGGATCGGCCCAGATCGTTCAACAGATCTTGCGTTTCCGGCCCCAAATTCTCCCAGATGCGGAAGGGCTGTACCCTCAGCACCTGGTGGCTCGCTTTGGCGGTGACACACAAATCCTGCAGATGCTGAAAGATTACGGCGTGGACATGGATCAGCCCGACAAGTTGTACCAATGGACGCCAATCTTTCATGCTGCGAGCGAAGGACATTTGGAGTGCCTGCGGCAATTGCTTGATTTCCACGTTGACCCTGCCGCACTGGATGAGAAAGACCTCAATGCCATGTACTATGCCGCCTGGGAAGGCAAATTGGACTGCATGCAACTTCTCGTGCAAGCCGGAGCTGCTTCAGGAGCCAGTTCCGCGCGGGACCCAATGGACTTACAGCCAGTGCCAGGAGAGCCGCCGCCATTGACCATAGCAGCGACCCCTACTCAAGCACATCCCGATGCTGAGAACATTCCCTCTCTCGAGCTGCCACCGCCGATCATCCCACTGCGACGATATGGGCACAATTTCTTGGACACCACAAAAACGTTCATTCAGCTATCATTTGGCGAGAAGGAGGGTGAAGCAATCGAGTTCTATGGAGACAGCAAATATCCAGCAGCACGCCTGACAATATCGTCAAAATCTTCGGACCTGATCCCGCGCAATCTCCCATTGCCTATACAAGATGACATGAAGAACCTCTCGTTCCAGATTGAGGATCTTGACAACTTCAGCATCGATTTCGACATTTTTCCCACCTTTGGAAGCAAAGTCATTGCCCGTGCAGCAGCTTCGAGTCGTGTTTTCACAGGCAAAGCAAGCAGCTCTGGAGACTGGCATCTCGAACTCTTCGACCCACGACTACGGGCTATAGGCAGAGTCAGCTTTCATTACCAAGTTGTGACACCGTTCCACGGGATTCCGCTTGAAATCACCCATTTCGCGACATACTGGAAAGCCACCAGCCAATTTGAGAATCACCCAAGCAATCTGATCACTGGAAGCAGCTTGTCTGGTGACTTTCTGCGGCTGTTCGTGCAGGTGACCGCTGATGGCGTGCCTGTTCTTTACAACAACTGGTCATTGCCGAGTAGTCGCAACGACTTGGTCGGCAGGTTGACGTATCAAGAATTTCGAGATCAGGCACTTCAGGCTGGGTTGGGAAAAGGTGTGATCAAGGATCTTGTCAGTTCTGGCATCGATCGCGAGAATCTTGCTGCAGCACAGCAGATCATCGCTCAGTCACGATGCTCCCTGGAATCGCTCCTTGCGATCTTGCCAGCAGACCTCCACTTGGAGATGCACGTCTGCTACCCAACGAGAGCGGAAGAAGAGGCGATGCGTCTTGGACCTACACAGAACATCAACATGGTCATTGACGGCGTGCTCAAGGTCGTGTTTGATCATGCGCGGCACTTACGCGAGCTCAATGACAGCCCACAGAGAAGCTTCGTCTTCTCAAGCTATAATCCAGACGTTTGCATAGCATTGAACTGGAAGCAGCCGAATTGTGAGTATTGACTGATGAGCTGGAACTTTACAGACCTCATAGCTAACTTGAACAGATCCCGTCCTGCTCTGCAACGAGCTCGGCGTGGCGCCCGAGATCAATGGCGATGCTGCGCTCAGCTCGAACATGGTCACTAATTGCGGCCGACGGGACATGAGCATCAAAGAGTCTGTTCGCATCGCACAGTCGAACAACTTCATGGGCCTGATCTGTACATCGCGACTGCTTGATCTCGTACCTTCGCTGGTCTCTAGCGTGAAGGAAGCCGGACTGGTCCTCATCTCCGACTACAGCAACGACCGCGCACACACTCGGCAACCGAGCATATTAAGTCTACCTAAAGGCGCTGACGGATTGCTACTGAACAACGCGGTCCTCCGCTTCAAGGACCAAATCGAACAGTAGACGGCGAGGCACGACAACATGACTGAAGGGCATGCAATTTGGGGGGTGTTAGGTCATCTGAGCGAGGCGTTCACGGGTCGGGCTAGATTGCATGACATTGGAGAATGGTCTTTTAGGACCACGATGATAGAGACGCCCCTCGCGGAGATTCGTTGGCGCGTTCCGTGTTTTGCTCCAACAGCTCTCGCGCGAGAACCAAATTCGCCATCGCCTAATGCTTGACATGATACCAAAAAGAAAAGACTGGGCAGAACATCGCCTTCTCAAAAAAGTTACTTCCAGCACATGGACGTTCCGCATTCCATTATATTCTCCGTGCAGAATGTGGTTGTAGGTGCCTGTCGTTAAAGAAATGGTAAGGTTCCCGCGCGTTCGGTTGTGTGAAGTTCGGCTACGCATTGTGACAAGAGCATTAAGCTCCAAAATCATTCCCTTTTAGAACTTCTGAAGTTACTGGCATGTGATATGTTTTCGATTGTGACATATTATATTTCCAACCGTTTGGTAGAGGCGAGTCAGATGTGATGGTTTCGGAGAATTTGGAACACGGATGGAAGTGACACGAAACGAGGTTGGTATAATGTTGGTCCAGTATCGGGCACGGGTATGTGTAGCTCGAGCCCGCGACTTGGGGTATATGTCATGCGCGTGTCGAGAGGTTTCGAGGCGTCTGGATTCGGGCCGGGATGTTGAAGGTCTTGTTCCCTGGCACAAGTAGCCATGGAGCTGTGCGATTCGAGATGTGGTGTCGAGCACAACTCAGCACAGAGATGAGTCCATGGAGTACAGTTGAGTGGAAAGTATCTATTGTATCAAGAGCCATGTCGGACCGCGATTGGCGGCGTGTGGCATCGCGAGATCAATACGACGAGAATGAAACGAGTTCACGATGTGATGAACAGCAGGCTTTTCTTTCAATTGATTGTCATAGAGACGTACTTTTCACTCGTAATGCTAGAGTGCCATGCACTCTGCCATCAATCGCGACTGCGTTTCCGCTCGCGTTGGGCAGACTGGCCGATCTAGCAGAGGGTATCCTCATCCATCCATTGTAACGCCTTGCTCTGAATGTAGAAAAGAGAAGCCACTGTTCATCATGTCCCTATTGTCCTTGCATCCATCGGAGCCTACCGAGCAATCTATTGCTGGTCCTCAACGACGGCGGTCAGGAGACCCTTGGGGTTCTTGACGTTGACGGCCTGGACGTAGGAGTAGAGCTTCTCCTTGGCACCCTCCTCGTCATTACGCTTACGGCTGATGCGGACACGGAGGCGGAAAGGAACGCCCTTGATGCCGGACTCCCAGACCTTCTTGTTCAACTGAGGGTCGAGGCGGACGTCGGAGGTACCCTGTGGAGGAGAGTGTTAGCACACTATTCTTGATCGACTGCGGTGAACATCCATAGAAACTAGATTGTACATACCATAGCCTTCTCAGCGAAAGCGCGGATCTCCTTGATAGCACGAGGAGCTCTCTTCTTGAAGCTGACGCCATGGACCTTTCAAGTATGTTAGACGTATGCTCTTGTCTCAGTCTTCCGTCCAATGCCCTTCACTCCTACACCCGTCTTTCAACAAAGAGTGTACGAAGATCCCGGCCATCCGTGGACTTCATCAAACTGAACGTACTCTCTTGTGGAGGTGGATGGTGTATTCGCGCGCGACGACATCCTCGATAGCGGAGCGGCCGCTCTTGCCCGCGGGCTTCTTGGTCTGGGTCTTGGAAGACATGGCGAGAGGTGAGGAGATGCGACGGGCGGATCGAGAGACGTTCGTTGGGTGATGTGGTCGTCGACGTCGTCTTCGAAGTTTCACGCACCAGAGCTCTTTGCGAAAAGTCTGGGTTTGTGGGAAGGGCTTGGCTCTTGCGCTAGCGTGCATAAACTGAGCACAATCGAGCACAAGTGCGCACGGGTCACATGCACAAAACAGTTCGTGCTTGTTGCCGCATGCATCATCTCGTCGTCGCTATCTGTATCGCACCTCTCACGCCTCGAACACCCCTCCCGCCATCATTCTTCCCATGTGGCGATGCGCAGAGCAGTGATCCAGAACCTGCGTGCGTTCCGCCGTCCTACGCCGCGCTCTGCTCTCAAGAAACTCCGAATCAGTCCTCAGAATGCCAGCCAGCTGCGATCAATAACCAGTGGACGCACGCCCCAGCCGCTGCAGTCGTCGATGCGCCTTTCGCGCAAATACTCCATCCCTGCCGCGGTGGGCATTGGCGCCGCCGCCCTATACTACGGGTACGAACAACGATCGCAGTCCTTATCGCAGCCAGCAAATGTCTCGCCAGTGTCTAGTGCTCTGAGTGGCAGCCAGGGGAGATCATATTCGACATCATCTACAGCAACAGCGCAATCAACAGCGGCAGATCTAGCGACAGGTGCACTCGCTCAGGATTCAGTAGTGCCGGAGGCAGTGAGGAAGGCATTGATTGTGGAGCAGGGGCAGCTCTTTACGGCTCAAATCCCCGCGGACCAACCCATCAGCAAAGAGACGGATTTCTCAGGGAGGAAGGTGTTGGAGATGCTCACCCCAGAACAGGCCACAGCCAAGCTCAGGACGAACGAGGAGAGCTACTTGGTTGGTCGAGGAGAGGGCGTAGTCCGCTATGATGTGGTGCAGATACCCAGCAACGACCCAATCGAGGATGACCACGTCGAAAAGATCGTAGAAGTGCCCAACACTACAGCTGCGGCGCCGGATGGGAAAACCAGCTCGGATTGGATGTTTTGGGGGGTTTTCGATGGCCACTCAGGATGGACGACATCTGCGAAACTGCGCCAGACACTCGTTTCATACGTTGCTCGCGAGCTGAACGCGACTTACAAGTCTGCTCTGCAAGATCCTAAGATCAACTTCCCCGCCGCGGACGCCATCGATGCTGCTATCAAGAAGGGCTTTGTCAAACTTGATAACGAAATCACACACGAGTCTGTGCAAAAAGTGCTGAAGGCGCAGTCCAAAGTCGTCGCAGCTGAGATTCTTGCGCCTGCCCTATCAGGGTCGTGCGCTCTTCTCTCGTTTTACGATTCAAAGTCGAAAGAGCTGCGCGTGGCATGCACAGGTGATTCGAGGGCGGTGCTGGGTAGACGTGGAGGCAGCGGAAAATGGACAGCCACAGCACTCTCCATTGATCAGACCGGAGGGACGCCCTCTGAAGATGCTCGACTGAGGGCAGAACATCCTGGCGAGCCATACGTGACCATGAACGGACGTATTCTTGGTGGGTTAGAACCAAGCAGGGCATTTGGAGACGCAGTGTACAAATGGTCAGCCGAGACACAAGAGAAGATGAAGAGACAGTTCTTTGGTCGTTCGCCTAGCAAGCACTTGAAGACACCGCCATATGTCACTGCCGAGCCCGTAATCACGAGGACGAAGATCGAGCCAGCAAATGGCGATTTCGTCGTCATGGCCACAGATGGCTTGTGGGAAATGCTCACGAACGAGGAGGTTGTTGGTCTTGTTGGACAATGGCTCGAAACGCAAGCTTCGACTTCCGCGAAGGGTTCAAGTAACGGATGGCTGCAGTCGTGGTTCAGCAGCCAGAAAAGCTCACTGCCTATAGAGCATCACGATCAAGGCGACGGCTCGGGTCAACGTGCTCCTGTGCGCCAACAGCAATGGGGAATCCCGTCGGGCGAGCAGAGATTCGTGGTTGAGGACAAGAATGCAGCGACACATCTCGTGCGTAACGCGCTTGGTGGCAAAGACCAAGACACGCTCTCAGCGCTCCTCACCTTGCCTTCGCCCTACAGCAGGAGATATCGCGATGACTTGACTGTACAAGTCATCTTCTTCGGCGAGGGCCAGGGCAACGGCAAAGTCGAGCTCAATAAGGAAGCATCAGCCACTGCTAACGGTCCTGCTGGTGTGAAGGCCAAGCTCTAGGAGGTTGACGTGCATCATCTGAAAGACGTCATTTGTTCAAAGGCAGTCTACACCAAACTGCAGCATCGCAGCCATGGCCTTTTCTCTGACCTATATTGGTGGAATCTGGCAGAATGGCGAGTCGGGTCATTGTCGATGAGACCATGGAATCGTGTCTCCCGTGCTGTGAAGAGATAGTATCAGCACTGGAAGCGATGGCCACTAGACTCCGAGCTGCATATGCGGCAATTGATTGCTTCGAGGGCAGGGGGAAGAGCGGAATCAGTAGTGGCTGTCGATTCAGCGGCAGCGCGGTTTCAATCTGCTTCATGAACCCAACTTGTTGCATAACGTGGCGCGAGAGGAGTTGGGCAGAGACTTTCGTCGAATAGAAGGACGATTGCCGTCCGGGTGGATTTGTAACATTAGTTTACGGCAGTTGAGTCGGTGATGACTGCAAGACACCGCCGCTCTTGAATGAGAGAATACAGAATCTACCTTCCCATAATCATGCGCTTCACTTCACCCTCAATTCCCATCGATGACTGAACGATATACGCATCTTCCCTTCCTCTTCGTATCGAAGCACTCCTCATGTGGCTCTCGATGGATTAACGTTGGCTTTCTGCAGCTTACCTTGCCTTGTTCGTTGGCTTGCTCATGGAGCTGACCTTGAACACCCGCTGACCTTGCAATGTGTTGGAGAAGTTTGACGTGCAGACCGCCTAGGGCAAGGTCATGGGTGGTCTGCTCCGTGATCAGGTTGAAAGTGTATGTGTGATGTGATAGTCCCTGCGTTTGGTGGTTTCATTTCATTGTCTGTCGGAAATTTCTTCATTGGGAAGGGATATGCTGTTCTCATAAATGTTGCCTTTGTGGGATGAATGTGGTTAGGGAGGAGATTGAGTGTTCAGGTTGGGGTGCTTTAGTGAAGCTCCAGGGAGGTTGAGCTCTTGCTTGTCGCAAAGCGAACTCGCGGCCAGAAGGTGCTGCATCTTACGTGCGTGAATCACGCTGCTGGCGGTGCTGGACTTGCATCACGTCCGCTGCTCGTGCTGCTCGATTGTGCGGGTTGTTACTGCATGTGAAGGCTTCAGTCCGGAGGCAAGACCGACATTAGGCTCCCGACGAAGTGCTGGCAGGTGCGCACGCGTCGACTTCGAGCCGCTCTTTCACACGCGTCAATCGCGATCCTCTCCGCCGCGAACTCATGTGCACTGCGCCCAGAACAAGGATCACACGCCTTGTCGGGAGCTTCTGTCCTGCCCGCGCTCACGTCACCGCTCGAATGGCTTCACTCAAGCGGAGCGCCACAATAGACCGGGACATCTCGCCTCCACCAAGTAAGCGGAAAGTCGTGACCGGGACTACGAGCAAAGCAGTCTCGAATTTCTTCAAGCCCGCGTCGCAGAAAGAACCAGAAAAGATCAAGTTTCATGATGTTAACGGCAGCTTACTTGTCGGGCGGTATGAAGGCGCCACCACTCTTACAAGACCCAAACCAGTCAAGGTCGCAGCGTTCGACCTGGACAGCACACTGATAGTCACGAAGTCGGGACTGCAATTCTCAAAAGGTCCAGATGACTGGCAGTGGTGGCACTCAACAGTACCGGGCAAGCTGAAGGAGCTCAACGCGGACGGCTATGCTGTGGTCATCATCAGCAACCAGAGCCGAATTGTCCTGAAGCCCGAGCCCAAGAAAGCAGGTGACATGAAGAGTCTGAGCAACTTCAAAGCAAAAGTGACAGCCGTCATGAATGTGCTCGAGCTCCCGATAACGATCTACGCGGCAACACAAAAGGACAACTACAGAAAACCGCGCACAGGCATGTGGGATCAGCTGCTGCAGGACTACGGACTCAACGATGCCGCTGAAGTCGACCTTGCAAATTGCATTTTCGTTGGGGATGCTGCAGGTCGTGAAGGGGACAAAGCTGCAAAAGTACGCAAGGATCATTCGTGCTCGGATCGCGACTTGGCGGCAAACATAGGCATACCGTTCCAGACTCCGGAGGAGTATTTCCTAGGTGAGGCACCAAAGCCTTTCGTGAGATCCTTCGATCCAGCGGCCTACCTCGAGCCGAGATTGGACTCGCAAACAGATCTGAGCCCCATTGTATTCACCAAGAAGAATGATGTGGAACTCGTGCTGTTCTGTGGTTCTCCCGGAGCAGGCAAGTCCACATTTTACTGGCAACACATGGAGACGCTGGGGTATCAACGTGTCAATCAAGACATTCTCAAAACGCGTGACAGGTGCGTGAGAGTGGCAACACAGCATCTCGAGGACAAAAAGGCTGTCGTGGTGGATAACACGAACGCAGACATCGAGACGAGAGCAGTCTGGATACAGCTGGCAAAGAGGCTACAAGTGCCGATTCGCCTAGTTCACTTCACAGCACCAGCGAAGCTCTGCGAGCACAACGACACCCTGCGGTCACTGTCTGACGGCCTTGTGCGTCAATCTGCATCTGCTACAACGTGACATGCTGACCGATCCATAGGTGAACCCGGAGAATCGAACAATTCTGCCGGCGATGGCGTTTTCCGGCTTCCAAGGTCGCTACCGCGAACCAAAGGTGGAGGAAGGCTTTGACGACATCACCAAAGTCGACTTTACCTTCAGAGGAACGGAAGAGCAGAAGGCCCGTTGGCGGAAGTATTGGGCATCGTGAAGCATGTGAAATGCCGAGGACCTTCACGCGATCAATCGAATCGGATCCGTTCGACTGAAGTTCGCCAAAAATTTGATGGGGATTTTGTTGATGAGTAGTGGATTGCTAGGGAATCCGTCGCGTAACCTCACTGGCGGACTCGGATGCGGCTCGCTCAACACGTGCTTGGCCAGTCACGTTTGCGCGTCGGCTTCCAAGCGTCGACAAACATAGAAAAGTGCCATGTGTCATGGCCCGTATCGCTACCAGAGTGACGAAGCCCGGAGTTCTGTCGGCTCACTGGCGATGCGGTCACAGCGCCGGGCGGCAGCGTTGCCAAAAGCTGTGTTCCGCTTGCAACCAGGTTTTGGTGGTGCGCGTTGCTGGCACGGCGGGCGCGGAGCACACCACGATCGCGGCAGCTCGATGAATTCGGCAATCTTATAGCAGCAGTCGTGAAGCGCGAACGCATTTTACAAAAGCATGGTGACCATCGACGATTCGAATGACTACGTGAAGTCGAGCGACGGTGACAGCGAGCACGACAGCCGACTCACGTGCAAAGCGGTCTGACGGCAGTTGCTACCGTTTGTGATCATCGCCGACGTTTGTTCCTGAGCAGTACCGGTTCCCTGGAGCCAGGGCCAGGCTTGTTTGCAAATGCAACTTGGCAGCGTTAAGCGAGAGCAGGCAGTATCGCTGTTCGTTGTCACGCTCTATGCAGCCCTATCATTGTACCTGCGCGAACGCAACACTCAAAACATCCAAGCAACGCCTTTTGTTGACCAGCACCGTTTGGATGCAGAATAGCTGACGAGTGGGAGGGCGGACCGCACGCGTCCTGCATGCAGGCTTATGCTGACGCAGTGACATGACTTGCCAGCGCAACTGCGCTAGGACGACAACGCTTCCAGCTTTTCTGTCGGAAGTGCAAAGCCAGCGACTCAGAGCAACGTTTGCGAAATAGATCGCATTTTGTCAATAAATCTTGATGACGAGAGCAACGCTCATTCGAGAGCCGAGCGAAAGAGGCTTCAATGGCCCGGTGGGAAAAAAGTCTGAAATCGAAATGCCCCGCAGCGAACTTTTCCTCGCTTGCGAGACCTTTTTCGACCGCAGGCATCGCATGCCTTGCTTTGGCCAAGCGCTGTCGTGTCTGTCCACCACTCAACGGACGAGATCGGGACAGTTGATGTTGAGGACATTGCGGCTGACATGCGTGAAGATCACGAGATGGACATCTGCAATCAATATCGTGTTGGATCACGACTTTGTGCCAGCAATGCACAATGATCTTGCTACAGCATCTGTGTGCTGCGAGAAAGGTTGTGGCTGATCTCAAAAAGACGAGCGGCTGGCACAGTGGCACACGGCTGGCGACTCCTTCCGCTCAGCTGCCGTGCAATCCCAGCCGACATGCAGAGTGGTTACACGCATTGTGCGAATGACAGGCATTCAGCTGCTGGCCCAGGTTCACCGCAGCTTTTCCCTACATGTAAACGAGCTTCAATATTCCCCACGACCCGATTCTGGCCAGCAGAAAGTGTCAGGTGGGCGGTCTACAGCGTGGCACAACAGGTGTAGCAGGTGTGAAGGTGCCGAATGACAGGTTGACAACGATCGACCAGACTTGTGTTGACGCCGGCGCGGTAGGACTAGGCTGTGACGATCAAAACGTGGACTGCTGGACTGCTGGACTGCTACAACAGCGGCGTGACGACAAGCGCTGCCAGCCTGCCACGATGGCTGCTTGGGGTCCTTGTGGTGCTCGGTGCAGGCTGTGCAGGCGATGATGTGTCCCATCCCCACGGACTAATCTCGCGGTGGGTTTAGCGGAGCTCAAGAACGGTCGAGAAGCAGGTCGCTCGTCGGAGCGAAAGACGGGAACAGGAAAAAGTCGTGAACGACTTCCCAGGAAATCCTCACTCGCGTGGACGGCAGTGCAGGGCGGACGGGCGCTACTGTAGTCGCACCCATGTCGATGGCTCTGCTGTCTGCTGCCCGAGGATTGCTGCTGCGCGTTTGATGGGAGAGTGAGAGTGCTGCTACAGTAGCCGCAGAATGCAGAATGGGTGCGTCATTTGCCCAACCCTCGTCCGCTGCAAGAACGGCTGTGATGGAGGTGTGTCCCGTACTGTGTCCCGTCCTGTGTGGCCCGGCATTGTTTTGGAGGCGCTCGGACTAGTTGGCTTGCGCTTGCGCTTCGGGAACAAGATCCCCCACTAGCCAAAACCTTCGCTCTTCGCTCTTCCACTTCTCCAATGAGATACCACGCCTTTTCTGCGCGGTGCCCATCAGACTGGTTTTTTGCTCACTACACCTCTTCGCTCGACATCTGACGTGCCTCTCCCCCGTTTGCCTATGGTCGGTCACCGCAACGACAACAGAGCTGGTATCTTGAACCTGACCAATCCCGACCTCTGTCTAAGCGTCGAGTCGTGGCCAGCGCAGCAGCGAACCTTTCGCAGTCTGAAACGACAAGCAGCAGCACCGGATCTACTGTCAACAACCACGGAAAGCCATCCACTATGCCTCGTGTCTGCGCGTTATAGGCCCCAGTGACGCGACGTCAAAGTACAATATGAGCCGCAGACGCAGTCTTTCGTTTCCCAGACTCAACACTTCGCAACTGTCCGAGGACGCCATGGGGCCCTTCTTGCCCTCGCCCACTCATTCGCGCGATTCTTCTGGAGAGTCGGAATACTCTTTCCCTCCGACTCCTACCTTTTCCTCGCGCGGCCACAATCGCTATCCCAGCTCTACATCATCACTCGTTACGAATCCGGATTCCCCGGCCAACCCGCAGAAAACAACACTGCACGATCTCGTGGAAGAACCTGCCGAGCGCGACGACCAACAATGGGATTTCGTTGAATCAAGACGCGAATCATTGTGCATTTGCGATACGCCCTTCTGCTATCATCGAGAACGCGAAAGTTCCCCTCATGGATCAGCATCGATCGCGGATTTAGAATGGATTCCAGGCGATGACTATTTCGATGGCGGTTATCTACCCGGCGGCGAGAGAGAAGCAAAGCGCCGCAGATCGAACGAGAACATGACCGATAGCTTCACCTCGCGCCTCAGTCACCACTTTTCGAAGCGCTTTGGTGGGCACAAATCCAATGGCTCGGTCTCGACTGTCAACCTTCGGAGTGCGCCAACCTCTCGCTCTTCTTCTTTGCGCCTTCCGTCCACGAGATCCTTCACTGCACCAAATGCGCACGAGATGCGCATTTCGAGCACTCCACAAACACCAGCAATGCGCCCATCGTTTCACGATCAACCAGCTACTCCACATCGGTCCAGGGCGTTGTCGTCAACCACCTCCAGGCCGGTCGATATCAGCATCCCTGAACCCGAAGATGATGCATGCGAGCGACAGGAGCTCGCGACGACACCGCTTCTGCCACCAATGATGTCGAATTACTTCAGTGACTCCCAGGAGGCCTTGCGATCACCTCTGACATCTCCGTCAGTGGCTTCCCCGAGCGTGGTACCATCCATGGCCAACACGCCCGTGTCAACACCCATCACACGCGGCTTCCCGACCCCACCTTTGTCAACAAGAGGGTCGGCAGCATCGATCAACAAGCGATCCAGTCACGTTCTGCAACCGGCTTCAGAGATCCCTCACCTAGCAATCGCCGAGGAGACAGACCGCTGGGCGATCAAGCTGGGGCATGCAAACTTTCACATTTACCCTGAACCTTACCTACCTGAAGTTTGTGACGCACAGAACTGCCGGCAATTGCGGGACGACTGGGAGTCAGCTCGTGTCGAGTTCATGCGACAGGCTGCGCGCGTCAGCGACAACCACGGGGTAACCTCGCAAATTTACAAGCTCACCGAAGAGAAGTGGGCAGAGATTGATGGCACTTGGCGCGCAAACTATGAAATGGCAAACGCGCAAGCTCGAGCAAGCGGCGAGAACCCCGTTGTGCAACCGCTGGCCGAGACGCAAGCGCTACAGAAGATGCCATCACTCCAAGATCCTACGCAGCCTTCCAAATTCCCGGTCGTGGAAGAAGCTGACATTGTTGGCCCGATGGTGCAGTATGCCAAGATTCAACATCGCCGACAACCTTCTAAGAAGTCTTCCTTCCTCAAGATCTTCACCGACCCAGCTTCCCTGCTGGGCAAACCAACATTCGGTCTGCAGCGATGACAGCGGTGGCGAGACCATTCATCCCTTGGTCACGCTACTGCTACAAGCGGGACCGAAGCTATAACCTTTTCTTTGTTGTAACACGAGAGCACGATACGAAATTTATGACCTGATGATCCTCACGCAAAGCGTAGAGAAAATGGGTGGGAATAGCGAGCGCGGCGTCTTGAGGACTGGAAAACGGGAGCACGGAATAATGCTCCTCTGAAAAAGGCGGCGTTGCGGTCTTGAGTTGAAGCGCGGGCGTGCGCTTCCTCGACGAATGGGCGGTACTGGTTTCTCGGGATACCCAAATTTGCTTTCCATGTGCGGCACGATCATTCTGCCAGCACTGCCGTGTTGAAGGGGCGAGTCTGCTTGTCAGACGCTTGTAGTCCTGGAGCGGCGAACATGTTTTACTGAATACTATTCGAGATGAGAAGAGAGTAGAGATATGACGCCGTCTGTCGCGAGACTCGTGGCGGCGTCCCCAATGTCAAATGTATATGAACAACTCACCATTGCTGGACCCCTCATCAGCCACATCATACCTTCACCTCCATCTCGCCAGAACAGGTAGGTCCGCAAGCTGTGATGGGGCTTCGCACCCTCTTTCGTCGCAGCTCCACTGCAAATCTTGGCCGACAAGGATGCCACACCTCTGCTTCGCATCATTCGGCGTCATACCGGAGACGTTTCAGCCTGTTTATCAACAGAACCGCCCACAACAATGACGCTTGCCACGACATCGCGAAGCAGCGCGTGCTTGCACTGCTTGCGCAATTTGGTCCCAGGTCATCAACACCTTACACGAAACCTGGCCTGATATACCGCGGGCTCCACAGAACGATTGGAGAGAAGTGAACGGTATAGAAGCGACTTCGTCATCACGCCAGTTCCGTTTGCGGATCTCGTGTCATTGGCATGCGCAGAGCGGACAATGTTTCTTGATTGTGCGAGCACGGTGAGACGATAGTTGGCACGAGATGGAGTGACGTGCGATGAGGTAGGTCTGGTCCTTTGTGAGCTGCGCGATTGATATATCTGTCTACGACCGCATGCTGTAACAGTTCTTTTTCTTCACAAGCCACAGACTCGATACAACCAAAGAAGCAACAGAAGAACATCGCAAATATGGGTCTCATTAGCAAATTGGAAGATAAGCTTTCGGGCAATAAGAGCCACAGCACGACTGAAGATCAGAAGCTCCGGGAGCAGCAGGAGATTGACAGCACTCGCACTCATGGAACTACGAACACTCCTCAAGGAGGTCTGACTGGAGAGGGATCGCATCTCGGACACAACACGACTGCGGGTGGGGTGACAGGAACCTCTCACGGGACACATGGAACCACGACTGGCTCACACAACCCACTGTCGAGCTCTAACGATACCTATGGGACCACCGGACACGGCACATCTACAGGTCTCACTGGAGGCTCTCATGGAACGCATGGTACCACCACCGGCTCGCACAACCCATTGTCGAGCTCGACCAACACTCATGGCAGCAGCGGCATCACAGGAGGCACCCACCCGCTCGTGAGTGGCGACAACAGCAGAGTTTCCGGAACCGGTGTCGGAAGCAACACACACCACACTGGCACTGGCATCGGCCACAACACACATGGTAGCGGTATCACTGGAACTTCCACTACCGGCAACGACGCCCTTGGCTCCAGCCACCGCCGTGAGGCAGGAGACATTGGCTCTCGCGGCTACACCTCAGGTACGCACAACACAGGTGAGCATCACGCAGGGGGGCTGGGTAGTACATCGACAGAGAAGACAACTGCTCGCCAGCCATTCGACCCATACTCATCCAAGGGGCAAAGAATTGCAGCTGACGCTGTTGATAATAAAGGTACCCACGGCACTCACGGCAGCAGCCTGACTGGTCAAGACAGCCAGAACTTCGTTCCAGGCTCTCACCCAGCTGCAAACAACCCAGAGGCCATCCCAACTGCAGGAGGTCAGAAGGTTGGTGGTGTCGGAGAAGGCATCGGCCACTCCAGCCACCACACTGGAGTCCACCAAACCACGGGCGACAAGGTCAAGAACGCCCTCCCTGGCCAGCACGGCAACGCTCACGACGCCTACGGCAACCCAGTTAACGTCGATCGCACGACCGGTAGTGGTCTCACTGGAGGCACTCACTCCAGCGTTGGTGGCCCAACCCACGGTTCTTCAGGTTTGACCGGCACCCACGGCACTTCAGGTCTGACTGGCACCCATGGCAACACAGGCTCCAACTTCAACTCCTCTGCGCAGCCACTTGGTCAGGACCCTAGCTTCACCGACCGACACACTGGACCAGGTGTAGGAAGTGGCCTCGCTGCAGGCGCAGCTGGTGGAGCAGGTCTCGCAGGTGCCTCTCACCACCACAACGACCCTACTCACCACTCCGGCAGCGGTCTGACTGGCAACACTCACGGCAGTGGACTCACGGGCACCACGCACGGCAGTGGCTTGACCGGCAACACACACGGCAGCGGCCTGACTGGAAACACCCACGGCAGCGGCCTCGGCTCCAACGTCCCCGGATCAGGCCTCAGCGGTGCTCACCAGGACGAATACTCCCGCGGCCAACAAGCCGCCTACCAGCAGCACCAAGGCGGTTTGGGCAACACCAGCAGCGTCCCAGGCGCCTACCCCGAAGCCGACAACCGCACCATGATGGAGAAGGCCAAAGACAAGCTCAGCAGCAAGCGAACAGACTACCCAGACGACCCAACTACGGGCACGAACTACACACAGCAAACCGGAGGTGCTCACGGCGTGACCGGCACCCACGCAGGTCAGCCAGGTTTCACCGGCTCAAACAATAACTTGTATGGCTCCCACCCTTCCTCTGGTGGCATTGGAGGTATCACGCAAGGTGTTGATAATACGCATTTAGGTAGTCAATTTCCTCAGCAGCAGCAGCAGCCAACGAGCTACGGTCAGGGACTCGGTCCACAGCAGCAGCAGTATCAGCAGCAACCGCAATACCAGCAGCAACCGCTCCAGCAACAGCAACACTCTCTCGGCGGAGTAGGTGCGGGATTGACGAGCGGACACGGTCCTTCTCAACAGCAGCATTCGCTCGGAGGACCAGGTACTTCGAACCAACACCACTCTGTTGAGGGACGAGGAGCGGCATATGAGGCTGGCTTCAAGGATGCTGTTGCTGCTTTGTCGAGGCAAGGACAGTAAGACTTGTATGATGGATGATATAGCGAGATACCCTAATGTTGATCATGAAGAGGGGAAGAGAAGTGTAGGATTAGATGTATATTAGGCGGCACGGAATGATTTCTTACGATTTGCACATCGCTCTCTCTACGCCACTCCGAATATTCGCTCTTTGATCGGTCCTGCTCCCCTTGCATATCCAGACTCGTAAGTCTGCGCAAAATCAGCAGAACTAACTTCTGCTTTCCGGAACGGACTTGGCTTGCGCTTCATATCCTGTGTATGCAGATTTGTGAGTCGTCGCAAGTTCAGCAACGCTTGTGTTCTGCTGCTCTACCTCGTCCATAGCTCGCGCAGATTCGGAATAGCAAAGAAAATTGATCGTTCTGTGAGACTACAGCCAATGCGAATCGTAAATATACTGTACTTCATATACATCATAGAAAGCTCATAATCTAAACAATGCCCAATCGCGCAATACGCTGTAAGTCGCCATGCCAATACAAAATGATCTTTTTGGACCCAATACGCATGCTGTCCATCAATCCAATCTTCATATCCACAAATTATGCAGTTCTTTTATTTCGCCCGAAGGTTGGCAACCTCTTCTTCTCACTCGTCTCCTCCGCACCACCGTCCGACCGCGTCGTAGTCCAAGCCTTCTTGCTCCCCATTCTTCTCCCTGTTCTCACATCCCTCCGACTCGCACAACAACAGCACATACCCAGCTGAATAACAAAAGCCAACACACTAGCTATCGCAGCAATCCACATGAAGACGAACATTTGTGTTCCGATGCTTGCTCGGATGTTCAATTCTGTAGCTGACGTGATGGCGTTTTGCATGATGATGAACATTACAGTGGCGATGATGGCAGCTGCGGTGGTGAGGAGGGCGGCGATGAAGGTGATGATGCTGAGCGGGAGGGAGAGCCAGCGGGTGAAGACGCTGAGGGGGAGGAGGAAGATGACGATGAAGTCGAGGATGAGACCTGTGAGGAAGAGACCGAACATCCAGTTTGAGACGAGGCGGATGAGGTCGAGGATGTCGTTGATTTCGGCGGGGAGGGCGACTAAAAGGGACGATTGATGTCAGCTTGTTCGTGCTCCTTCCTCGTGGTGATGAGGGTTGGGAAAGTGGGGTGGGGTGGACTCACTGGTTGCTCCTGCCAGCAGTTGACTCTGGACGATTGCAACGGGATTAAACCAGTAGAGGGTTTCGGGAGGAGAGCAATTTGTTACGCCTTGGCCCTCATAGCCTTCGCAGTAGTTCCATAGTCCAACAGTGTAGAAATCGTGGAGACCCAGCGATTGGGCTATGCTGTTTATGAGCACGGCATTGGGGACGCTAACGGGAATGATGTCGGACAGATCTAGTCGGATGAACCAGATCTTGTTCAAGGTGCTGCTGATGCTCGTGTTTCCAATCTCGACCAGAATCAAGAACACCACCGAGATGAGTAGAAGGAAAGAGGAGAGCAAGGCCCAGATGAATCGTTGTCGTGTCGCTCTCTTGATCTGTGCCTTGGTGGGCTCGTAGTCGTGGGTTACTGTTCGTTCGGAGTCGGAGCCAGCATCTGCGATTCCCTCATCCTTCTTCTTGCGTCCGAACATGTTGTCTGCTTGTCTGCCTCCTCACGCTCCAGCGACAGCTCCTGGACGACGACTTCAGCAGAGCCGTGCAGAAGGAAAAGGACAGTCTCAATGGCGTGTAGTCATTAGGAAGAAATTCAAGCAGAGCGCAGGAGAGAAACGGGCGGGAGAGCGACTAGCCTACCGGTGGTAGCAAAGACATCATCGAATCTACGCGGGTAGCAGCAGCAGTGCGTGGCAGAGCACGTCCACACACGCGCACACCCCAAATGTTGCTGAGGAGCTGCTTGAATGCGTGGCTTGCAGGAAGCGGCGACGTCAAGACCGCTCGGCGCCATCAAACTTCATCGCGCGCCAACAGGGGCTTTCGCGCTTCGGATCACCAACCGAGCGAGCATCGTTGCGTCACTCTGTCTTACTCCGCAGCCTCAGACATCTTTTCCTACACCACGACCGATGTGCAGCACGCCCAAATGCCTGCACTTCATCTGCAGAATTGCAAATACTTCGACAGCGATGGCACGACGAGATTGAATGACAGCGCAATCGACTCGCCAAGACATATCTGGCCGGGATTGCGCGGCGACGGGCGAAGTATGACGAAAGTGGAGGCCACGCTGCGCCAGAGACACGACCTGCAGATCATCGTGAATAGCTGAACGGTCGCAGTAGCGCGGCTTTCGGCGCCGCTGGGGCCATGATGGAAAGGCTGTTTGGAGCCGCAATGGTCCTGACTTTGGTGGCTTGCTGCTCATTTTCTGCCTCCGAGGAGCTCTTCCATGCTGTCTCTTTCTCATTGATTTGGTCAAGTAGCACGGCAAGGAGTTGGGTGTTGTTTGTACCGCGACAGAAATGGTTTCCAACGCCATCTGGCTGCTATGTCTGGCAGCAGCAGGAGCAAGAGCACAGGAGGAGTCGAACACGGAAACATCTTCGCCATCCACGACCAGCAGCGCATCGCGAACACGAACCGGCACCGCTTCTGAGTTCTCTTTCACCAATTCGTACATCACCCTGACCGGAAGTGATGTGCCCACCTTCACCTTCACGGGCTCTCAGTACACATATCTGCTCGTCACGGGCCAGAGCACCGTCACTAGAACTGCGACCGCATCACAGACCGGCACTACGAACGGGACATCAACTTCGACCAATTCTCAGATCACGGCGTCGACACGTTCGATAGAACTCACGCAGATCGGCGGCAGTGCATCCCCCACAAACGGAACTTCGAACAGCACAGCAAGCTCCACCAGTTCAGCAGCACGACCCACAAACACCGTCCCTTGCAATGGCTGGCCCGAGTTCTGCACGCGCAAGTACTCCAACATCTCCATGATCACATCCCACAACTCCGCATTCGTCGTCCCCAACAACGCCGCCTCCAATCAAGAATTATCTATCCTCACCCAGCTCAACGATGGAGTGCGCATGCTCCAGGGTCAAGTCCATTGGGTCAACGAGACACTCTACAACTGCCACACCTCCTGTGACCAGCTCAACGCTGGAACCTTCCAATCCGAGCTGGAGCTCGTTCGCGGCTGGCTCCAAGACCACCCCTACGATGTTCTGACCATGCTCATCGGCAACAGCGACTTCACTGATGTTGAGAACTTCGTGCCCGCCTTCACCAACGCCGGCCTCCTGCCATACCTCTACGAGCCGGCTTACATCCCCCAATACCGCGAACAATGGCCAACGCTTGGAGAAATGATCCTCGGCAACAACCGGCTCGTCGTCTTCATGGACTACGATGCTGACCAGTCTCGTGTTCCCTACATCTTGGACGAGTTCTCTCACATCTGGGAAACACCCTTCTCGCCCACAAACCAATCATTTCCTTGCGATGCCCAACGCCCGCCGGACCTCAACGAGACTCTTGCCCGAGAACAATACATGTACCTCGCCAACCACAACTTGAACGTCGCGGTCGACTTGTCCAGTATTGGAATCGCAACAGGCGACGAGGCGATTTTGATTCCAAATACAGCCGAGTTGAACTTGACAAATAGTCAAGAGATTGTCTTTGGAGCTCTGGGAAAGATGAATGTTGACTGTACTGGTGAGTCACTTACTCTTCTGTTCCCTTGTGTATTGAAAAAAGTGCACATTTGACTGACTTAATTCCTCCAGAACAATGGGACCGCCCACCAAACTTCATGCTCGTGGACTACTACAACTACGGTTCTCCCGAACCAGGCTCCGTCTTCCACGTCGCTGCTGCAGCCAACGGAGTTCAATATACCAGAGAATGCTGCGGCTTACCAGACTCTTCTGCTGGCATGGTCGAGACGAGTTTCGTCGTAATGGCCGGCGCTTTCTTGTTCACTTTGCTTCTTCTGTAGAGAATTATCATGACTTGCATAGAGCATTAGCGTGGATTTTAATGGTTTGCATGAGGAATGATGATTGAAAAAAGAGCGTTTTTGTACAATTTCTGATGATATATTGATTGGTTATGTATAGACTACAGAACATGCGTGAAAGTATGCATGCATGCATGCATGGAAGTTGAAATTTTTTCCTGCAACAACGAAATTCAGGCATGTCGATTAGACAGCTTTTTCTGTTTTCGAACCAACTTTGATAGAACCGAGGTAAATGTTGCCAAAGAGTTGTTGTCGACATCGTCTATGACCTTATTAGCTTGCGAAAGTGACAACCCTGTTGCTCGTCGATCATGTGGCCAGAAGGCACAGTGGAGCTTCTACGTAAGGCGGTGAAGTGGGAGCTACGTCCTACTACACGCTTGTGACGCTTGTGATCATATGTTTCACATTGTACGCGGCCGTCGGTCACGACACAAACTTGCTCCCCTCCACCAGCAGCGTGTTCCCTGGGGTGGTGCACTCTGCGTTGCAGAGACGAAACGCACTGATAGCGAAATTGCTAGAGGTAATGTATTTTTGCATGGAAGGCATAGGAAAGTAAAATCTGCACAACGTGTGATAGTGGTAGTCAATTGTTTTAATTTCTTTCTCTCTCATCCCCTTCTGCATCGACATCAAAGTCACTCATGGTGGACAGCGCCGCTTCTGCTGCTGCCTCTCTCCCTGCCTCTCTTAGCTTGATCTCTGATATGATCATGTGCCTGCAGCATTCCATGTTCTTCTTCTCCTTTCGCTTCACCAAATGCGCACTCGTCTCGTGTGTGTTGTATCGGCCGTGTCTAGTAAACAGAATAGCAGCACTTGAAACAGCCACCTGCCTTGCAACTCCAGCATGTCCCAGAGCGCGCAGGAAAAAAGAGTCATAAAACTCCGAGCATGGACCATGCGCCATCTCCTCAAATTCCAAACGCCCGCAAATGCTCCTTCTTCCCATAATCGATGCTGAAAAAGCGCTGCAAAGAAATGCACAGTGGCGGGTCATCT
Source organism: Cercospora kikuchii (assembly GCF_019650295.1). Lineage (NCBI taxonomy): Eukaryota > Fungi > Ascomycota > Dothideomycetes > Mycosphaerellales > Mycosphaerellaceae > Cercospora > Cercospora kikuchii. The sequence continues at coordinate 978,000 of NW_025408585.1, read as the reverse complement.
ACAAATGAAATCTTCTCTTGTCTTTTCCTTCCCTCCTCTCATCCATTACCATCCATGCTGCCCGATTCCAAGCTGATGACCGCCGTATGTGCCAGAGAACAGCTGCTGCCGGATACTCGCTCGCTCTTCGCTAACACCGGGAGGTTGCTGTGAGGACGACGAGGAAGCTGGCTGCATGAAGCCTAGAGCTATGTTGACCTCATTCACTGCTTCCGCCATCTTCCCGCCACTCTTCTGGTTGTGTTCCACAATCTTGTGGTCCCAGCCTCCGAATTGCAAGTGGAAGCCGCCGGCTCTCTTCGCGGCTTCTTTGATCACCAGTGCCCACGCCTTTGCAATTTCATCGTATGCTTCGTTCTTGTGTCGCTGGTGCTGAAAGGTATCCCAGTCGGGTAATCGGTGGATCATGTTGGTGACGGAGTCGAGATATTGCAGTGATATGCTATCTGCTGTCTCCTGTGGCGGGAGGAAGTGTGGAGTGTACTCACGCACAGCCTCGATCAGTTCCCGGAGCTGTGTTCGTACGCGGTTATATGAGTAGTCTGAGGTCGGTCTGTTGCCGAGGGGGAATGCTTGCTGGAATGTGCTTTCGTATTTGCTGAGGACCTGCAGTGTAGACTCGACGGAAGGTCGTGGGGCTTTGGTCACAATCTCTTGTTGAAGCTTTGGGTGCTGGTCGCAGATGTTCTGCAAGAGTTGGCGCATTTGGTCTGCGGAAAGGGTTTCTAACAGACGTGGTAGTGCAAGCGGCCGTCCTTGGGCTGCGCCTGTGCGGGTGCGCTTGCTGCGTGGAGGTGGTAGCTGCCGACCGGTGATGGTGGGCGATGTGGACATGCGGTCGTGGTCGGGCTCCTCGGAAGCTTTGCGCTTCCGGGAGGCAGACATGTTGAAGTCTCGCGAGGGCGACAGGCGGTTGTTGGCGAGGAGGTGAGGAGGCGGCGGGAGGGCGCTGATGCTGTTCATCCTGGAGCTCGCGGCGGAAGCTGGAGGGGCGGAAGCTGGTCGTGGTGGTGCAGACGTCGCCCAGATCCGCCGTCAAGGCTCGTGAATGTGCTGGGTCTGGCGTGAAGGTGGGCGGACAAAGGAGATTGAGCGGTGTGGTGAGCCGGCCGGCGGACGATGTGTTGGACGAGGGCGTAGGTGCCGGTGCAGGTTGTTTGTTTGAGCAGAGTCGTGTTAGTCGACGACCTATGGACACGAGCCGCACCGAGGTTTGTTCCGCTGTTCTGCCTGAACGCTGGCCTTACAGGCTGCTCTTGGGATCAGCACTTGGCACCGACGCTCTCCTATCTCATCACCGCGCCTACCGTCTGCCAATATCAAACGTGACATGAACCGCTGGCACGACCCGTCACACATCCATCTCACAACTCCGTATATCCTGGCTCGCAAATAATTGGTCACCCAGACATGGCATAACAGTCCTGAGCACTACCTCCAACGACCCTGGTCAGCTTGCCTGTCCCAGCGACAATGAGCCGCTTAGCCCCCAATGCCACGTCGAGAACAAAGCTCCAAGAAGATGAAGATCAAGATCAGCCCTTTTTAGAAGCAGAAAGGCGTTCTCAAGAAAGCGACATTGAACTATCCGAACTCCAAGACTACCAAGATGGCGACCACCTTGCTGGCGAACGGACACCTGTCAGCCACTATCGGAACCGGTCCCTCGATGGCCCTCCACCGAAGAAGAAAGTGCCGGCCTGGAAGATCGCGTTAACCTTGGCGACTTGCGTGTTGGGCTTTACGATCAACACGGAAGCCACTGCATACATTGAGGATGAACTAGACTGGAAGAAACCTGTCGCAACGATGTACCTTACCCATTCTGCTCTGGCCCTGCCTTGGATCATTCACATGTTCTACCTACGTTGGTGCGATCGGCAAATATCGTACATGCAATGGGTTCGAGAATACAACAACAAGCTTCGAGAATCCATCGCGACCATCGATGCCTTTGCGACACATGGGAGTAAGATGGTGATCAAAGGTCCGGGAAGAACAGGTGGCCCGCTCGACTTCCTCGCCACATCCATGGCTATAGTGACTGTCGTACTCACCGTTTCTGGCTTCAGCTGGTTCACATCCCTCAGTCTCACCACACCAGCTGATCTGACTGCGATCTACAATTGCAGCACCTTCTTTGCTGCCGCTTTTTCCGTTCCGATTCTAAAGGAGAAGCTAGGCTGGATATCCATGCTAGCAGTGGCACTCAGTATAGCTGGGACTTTCACCATTGCATACGGCGACACTACGGCAGACCATCCCGGGGATGCCGATTCCGAGCATGCTGCCATTGGTGCAAGCCGATTACTCGGCAACATTATCGCCTGCGTCGGAGCAGTTGCCTTTGGCTTGTACGAGGTGCTGCTGAAGAAGTGGGCCTGCTCGAGCAGACCTGAATCACAAGAATCTTCTCTCCCACTCACGCTCGCGGCGTCCGCTCTTACGGGATTCTATACTTTTGGCGTACTTTGGCTCGCACTCATCGTCTTCCACGTTTTTGGCATTGAGACATTTGTCTTTCCCACGGCGTACGAATGGCTCTGGCTTGCTATTGCGGTCCTGTCAGGCGTTATTGGGATCACATTACTTGTTGTGCTAGTGATTTGGACCGATCCTGTATTCGGCAGCATGGCGAACGTTCTCAGCGTGTTCTTCGTCGCATTAGCGGATTGGCTGGTATGGGATCTAAGTCCAAGCCTGGCGACTTATATCGGTGGCGGACTGATCTTTGTAGCATTTGGCATGCTCTCGTACGATACATTGGGAGAAAAGAAGGACTAGAGATGTCTTTGAATTTAGCGATGCAGTCGGCTGCTAAGAAGACGGCGATGTGAATCTCTCCTGACTCAACGATGCCGCGAAACGGAACGAGACTTCCAGTGTGGAACGATCGACTCCTCGCAAATGAAAATAGCTCCGTCCCCACGTACCATGGAGAGAGCAGCACAGGAGAATACCGCTGTCGGTTTGCCTGCGTAGGACAAGACTCACTTGCATATCTGCATTCACAGAACGAATCTACACAACGCGAGCATCAAAAGGTGGCGGATCGATGATTCGAAGGAGGCCAAGCAGACGGAAAGCAGAAGTGAGGGAGTTGCTCTTAGCAGCTTGGTGATCTTTGTTTGTCACTGCAACCGCTGGGCTGCGCCCACACTACGCTGCACGATCAATTTGTAACGCTAAACATCCTCTGTCGCAACCGGGTCGTCCTTGCTGGTACTTCCTTCCATTGCAAGCAAAGCGAGGTCCCAGCAAGCTTCGAAGATCGTAGCTCAATGCGTGTTCTCAGTCGTCTGAGCGATCAAGCGGTAGCCAGTCGTGAGAAAAGGTTAAAAGGTGCTGCTTGATGTCTGGGCTGTTGTGTTGAGACTATTCATCAGAGCGCTGAAGCACGCGTCGAGGTCGGCGAGAAGAGTTGGAAATTGAAGACATCCGGATTCGCATTTTCGCTATGCCGCGATCCGACACACCTCGCGGACTACCCGTGCAACGCAGGCAATTCCGCGACCGGATCTGTTCTGCGATTTGCGCACAGCCTAGTGGCTATTACCTACAGCAGTACATGTAATCGAGATGCTTGTCGCAGCTTGGAAATCTAAAGCCTGTCTTGCCTCCTCACTGAACAGAATGCTGATCGGACAGAATAGCGTTGGTAGTTGGTATTTCTTCGCCTCGTCTGTCGTGGCGCGCGAGCCCGATGTAGATGTAGTCCAAGTTTTGAGGTTCAGGAAATCGGTAAAGTGGAACTGTATGGTCATCAGAAGGGTCATAAAGGGGGGAAACAGCAAGAGGGATGATTGAAATTACCTCATCTGTGGTGTTCATAATGTACTGTAGCTTCCCGCCATGGCTATCCCGGTCCTCAAATAGTGGTCCTTGGACGACGCGGTATGAGACTGCAGAGAGCGCTTGACCATCTCGGAACTTGAGGTCTTTTATGGTGATTCTGTGAAAGGCGTTAGTGATGAGGTCCATGGGATGGGCAAATTTGGAACATGACTGACTTGACGCTGTCCATTCGCATGCGGTAGAAAGGCCTGGTCTCAAGCGTGTCGTCGGGCACCCGGCAGACGATTCGACCAGTATCCGTCAACTGCTGTTTCCAGTCGCGGCTGAAATGTCTACCTTCATCGCCATCAGTGCTGAAACTCAAAGGCGGAACGGACTGCTGAGCGGATCTTGACTTCTGCTGCACTGAGATTACGTGTAACAGCTCTTTGTCCACCTCAGCCCAGGCGACGTTGGTCATGCTCGATGAAAGTTCCAGCTGCTGTGGAAAGCTGCTTAAGCACTGCTCATACATGATATTGGCCATGTAGCTGTAGAGATCAACAGCAGCGACTCGTCGAAGGTGGGCCAATTTCTCTTCGCACAATGCGCGTAATGCATTTGCCGCCTGGTCGTATTGTATCGTCAGATCACGGACAGCTTCAACGGGTCGCGTTTGAAAGGGGACATTTTGCATCGATTTGGCCATGCGGTCGATCTCCAATTTGCGTGCTTCGCGTTTGACTGCTTCCGCAAACGCTCGAGTGTAGAGGATTGCAGCTGTTTGAGCACGCGCTCTGGCCTCCAGCAAAGTCTCTCCGCGAACGACCAATTTGCGCAAAGCTGTGCGGAACTCTGCCATGCCATCCACTTGGTCACCGCCGAGTGCCACCGCGATGGAGTCGAAAAGCTCATCGATATCGATTTTGAGTTCTTCCCAGTCTGCAAGAATGCCCAAGTAGTCCAAGGGGCTCGTAGCCTCAGCAGGCAGCAGACTCTTGCTCTGACCTTCAGTCTTGGTCATGAGCTCAGCCGCTTGTTTCACCAGCGCTTCACTCTTGGTTCCCAGGCTCGCTGCACCATCTTCTTTGTGGTTCCAGTCCGATAGGTCGCTAGCGAATTTGGATCCCAGCTTCAGTATAAGTTCGGCCACTTTCCCGAGCGCCTCCTTGATCTTGGCAAACTTTTCTGCAGCTCCAGCAACCTGTTCGTCATGACCGTCAGCGTGAAAATTGTGGGAACAGTGACTTGGTCCCACCCACCTTCTCAGCCCCGTCTGCAGCTGCCGCTACACCGGCTGGCGCTGCGGCTCCGGCAGCTATCGGGCCTCAGGGTCAGCGAGGTGGGCAGAAAGAGTCAGAGATCATAGAAACTCTCACTAGCAACTATTGCGCCGATCGACAGTGCTAGTTCTGCGCCAGCAGCTAAGCACGAGAACACAAATTTTCTTTCCTGGCGTGTGAAAGAACTCTGTCAGCCAACTTTACTGCTTAAGATCCTGAGTCGATGGGATCGTACCTGATCAGCCTCGTAGAGCTTAATACCTGTCTCAAGTGCTGCCTGCTTCCTCTTGACTTGGACGTTGGCATCCTGTGAGCTCATGTTCAGTAAAGACATAGAATCGTTTGAGTGATTGATTCCCAACCTTCATGTCATCGTCTTTCTTCGAGACATCGGCAGTGGCGTTATTAAAGTCGTCAAGCAAGGCGTCCAGATCCCTATAGTCATTGACAGCATAGCCTATTGCGGTCAGAACCGACTGCTGCGTGGAGATAATGTCGCCATGGAGTTGTCCAAGTTTTGCTATAATGTCAGCGTAATCCTTGGCTGCCTGTGCAGCTTGCACGTTGATCGCTTCGATGACTTGGTTCAGCAATTTTCGATCTTGGACGCCTTTGAGAATGTCTTTTCGTTCATTCTCCCATAATGCAATCTCCCTGAAATCAGCCTGGACAATGGTGTAATCCTCAGAAGAGATCATCTGCGGGACATCGAGGCGCAGTCCCTTCCAAGTCTCGGTTGTCGAAGGAATAGTTCGATAAGGCCGGTCCAGACATTGAAGAAGAAGTTGCGTATCCGAGCAAAGATCAGCACTTCTGACAGAGTTGCGAGTGAGGGCGGCGATGAAGCGTAAACGTGAGAGTGCCTTGGCGTCTTCCAGCTTCTGATCAATGTTGCGTTGACTCGAGGCCAAATTTGTCGTTACTCTCTCGAACATGGATACGCAAAAATCGAGTAGGGGACTGCAACAGCTGCGTGGTCAGAAGGACGTTTGGTACGAAGGAGAGGGCATTGCGCGTACCATTTCTCGGACTCTAGACTGGAGGCGCCCGAGATCGCGTAGTCGAATGCCAGGCTGGGGACGTTGCGCAAGAGGACTGCTCTGCAATCGCTGGGATTGCGGAACCAGAATTCTCGACCAACGCTCTGCGCTCGCACGGCAACGGAGATCTGGTTGCGAGCAATGAATGCATCTCGTGTCGACAATACTTTGGCAGCATCCGAAGGGTCAGCAGGTGGCAGTTCTGCTTCGAGATTCAGTGCGGGCTGAGCACTGCCTGCCTGGACCGCTACGCGCAGCGGACTGGGGCAGTCATGGAAGAAGAAGCGGAGCGTTAGTGCTGAGACGCCCGTGAAATTGAGCAACTTGACTGCTCCACCAAGCTCGATGGAGCGGGCATAGATACAAAGCGTTTGAATTCTGTTGCTCCTGCTCTGCACTGTGGCAACTCCATCTTTGACAGCTTGAGGTGTGATGTTGAGTACGTCGCAAAAGGCAGAGACGTAGGCTGGGATGATCCCTTTCTCGGCTGGATTGGCAGCATCGTCGAGGAGCTGTTGCAGATCGATCGTCTCATCTCTCACGTAGAACTGTGTACGGTCAACGTGTCGGGTTCAAGGCAGCTAGAGTCGAATGGTGCATTGGAGACGTACGTGGGAGGCCCGGTGGAATCGTTCGGTGGAGGTGAGGACCTGGCCTCGCTTGAGATTCGACGACATGGTCTGCGTTGGGCATGTTGCTGCGGCTGTTGCAGCTCGGAGCGATATCTTATACCCGCCATGTTGCAGGGCCAGTGCATCTGTGGGCAACGGTGTGGTGAAGCAGGCCAGATGAACGCCTCGCGCCTTGGGGCGGTGTGTGTGGCTGGCTGAGCGCGGGGAACAAGTCCGTCTTCCACCACGCAGCTTCTGCTTTGAGACAGCACCACGCAACAAACGTGCCGCTACAGGCCATGGCGGAGGCATGTGCTACCGGCCATTGCGGTCGAGGCGCGTCCATGACGGCGACGCTCCCTCCACCAGTGTCAAAGTATAAGCACCACGTCTCTCCACACGTGTTCCCCAGGCACACGACCTCTCAGCACCGCTACGCATTCCATCGTCGCAGGCATGGCAGCGACTACCACCGAGGGCACCTTCGTACAGGCGCTGGGGCCGTATCTCAAGGCGAAGGCCACCTTGGCTGTCGGTACGCCGTTCCACCTCGCGTGGACCAAGGACTCTGCAGAGCTGGCAGAGGCGCGCAGCAATTGGGTCTCCATCAATCGTTCGGCGCAGTTGGATGGCAAGGACCTCGACATGACCGCAGACTTCTTTCCCTTGATCTTTGAGCCTAGCGTATATCAGCTATGGCACGATCCGGCCGCCATCATGGATCAGATTTCCGCCCAGCTCGCCACACTTCGTACGTGTTTGTGCGCTCGCGAGTGAGCATTATGTCACCTGCTGACCATCAAAGCCCCTTTTCCGGATCATTGGGAGACATGGAATCGGGAGACCGGGACGATGGGCGAATCAATCTCACATTTGGACATCCTGCAGTGGAGATCCCATTACAAGAGCCCCAACGAAGATATGCCCTACATCCTGGCCCAGCTACCGGAGGCTGATCTAATCGCGACATTCAAGCCAGTGATAAGCAGCATGCGTGAACAACGGGCTGCAGCGCTCGCACTGCATGCGAGTCTTGAAGCAATCTGTGATCAGACTCCTCCGGCGAGAGCCGATCAATGGACGATATTCAAGGTGAGGCATCAAGCAAAGATAACAGACCTCTGAAGCGTGCAACTGATGAGATCTCTCGCAAACGCATAGTTGACGCGCACAATCGACAGTTTCATGGCAATTCCAGACCTCGACAAGTGGGTGACCGTTACGTGGCCACGCATTGACTTAGAGTACGGCCACGCGAAAGATCGGACACGGGCAGCATATGGCGAAATCATGTATTGCAAGAGCGAGATGGCCAAAGCACGCAAACACCCAGAGTGCGAACAGGAAATCCAGGCGCACAATCTCGACTTTCCGCAAGATCGAATCAAGAAAATCTTCGAGAGCAGTATGCATTCTGTCCTATCAATGGTCCATCGTCGAACACTTTGCTGAACATATTTCTTTCGCCTAGTGCACGATCACACAGCCATAGATGAGGACTTCAAGAAGCATGCGGACGCAATCCAAGCCTACTTCGAGTTCACTGAGCGCAAAGTCCACTTCACACGGCTCAACGACCAATGGGTCGCTAATGTGGACAACATGAACCATACGCAAGCCAAAACAGCGCCACATACATTCATCATGTATGGCAGAAGCGTTGTGATTGCCTATGCAATGATGCAATGGATGGTGCAGGACGAGTCGTGGCGCGCAAGAAACTCTGCCACTCTGGCGGATTGGCCGAACCGGGGGCCACGAGTCCAAGAATTTTTCCTGTACCTCCTCACGATCCGGAATGTGATGCAACAGACGCACTCTGATACCACACGACTGTGGAATGCTCTCGGTATGGCTAACAGATATCCATTTTTGAACATGCTCGAAACTGACCTTTATGCCCACAGATGGGATCAGACGAGGGCTCGCCGATCTGATCCGCGCTTGCAACGACGCCATTGACAATGCCTCTTCAGCAATGTTAGCCAACACCAGAAACGACTTGTTCGCTGCCAGCGATGCTGTGCGGACAGTAAGTGATCTCTTGGGAATCAGTGCCCAAGCTTCGCTGAAACACATGCTGATTTTGTCCTCTAGTGCGGGAGTCTACTAAAAGGACTGACAGCCACGCCTGACATGAAGAAGTTGCAGCAGAATCTATGGTACAATAGCACGTTTGCTCAACTCCAAAATGGTGTCCCCAATATCAAATATTGGGCAGAACCAAGATTCAACACGGCCGTGGCTCCGCGACCATGAAAGCCCAGAGGTAGAATTGTCACGCTATGGTAATCAGTCATTTCATGTCCACGAGATACCGTTAAAATCGGATGAGCTGCTAGACGGCTCTCTGTACACGCTTCGAAAAATGCTCGTCATATATGCAACTATATACACCAAGCAGAAGTGAGGACGGCTGTACAATGCCCTCACCCCTGCACATTTTCAAACCGCCAATGCACCTATACACCATCGCCTAAGACTTTCTCATAATGCATCAAATGGGATATCACAAATGTCAAAAAAACCTTCCTTTGCTTCGTCATCCGTCATTTCATTCATCAATCGGCGTGCTGATTTTCCTCTCCCGATATTCTACTCCCGCCGACTCCCGCTCCTTCTTCTTACCTCCCAAACTCAAAAAGCTCAGCGCTCGACTTGCTCGACTACTCGTCGACCCGGGTCTCTCATCTCTCGAGGCAGGTTTGGAAGAACTAGGATCCTTGATCGGGTCCACGACCAGCCTCATTGGTTTGGAAAGACACAAGACCACTGCGAAGACTGTAGTCGCCGCGAACGCCGCAACAGCAACGACAAGACTAAATGGCACGCTCCGTCCATTCGCACGCAGGGCCGTAGAGATGGGCGAGAAGATCGCGCCGCCGCCGATAGAAGCTGTAAGGATGACACTTGCGAATTTGGTATGCCGGCCTTGTCCTCGGAGCGCTTGCGCGAAGATCAGACCGAAGATGGGACCTTCACAGAAGAAGATCATGACCTGCATTGCGACTGCAGCGCCACCTGTAAGATGCATACATAATGCAGAGAAAATGATGGTACCGCAGCAGAAAGCAAGCAAGAGCACGCGAGGGGTGATCCAGAGGCACAGTCCAGCAGCGAGGAATCGTGAGGTAGCGAACGCTGTGTGTGCTATCGCGGAGAAGTCTGATGTATCCAGGCGCGGCATGACGGTCTCCAAGTAGGGAGAAAAGGTGGTGCCAACAACCTCTTGGGCTCCAACGTAGCAAAATTGGCTGAAAGCGCCTATGGCAAGGATGAACCAGATGATGCGCACATTGCCGAACCTTCGTTTATGCGCACCATCCATTCTCTCAGCGGCGTCCTCCAACTCAGCATCTGTGGCTTCTGGTAACGGGATGTAGAAGTACATGACGGCCAGTGCGACAGTGAAGAGGGAAATTCCGAGATACGCCCATTGCGTGTTGATCAAGGATGGCGCATTCGAAGTTTTGTGATAGAAGGCTTTGTCTGCGATCAGTGGAGCGACTACACCGCCAACAGCTTGCACTCCTTGACTTAGGTTCAAGCGAACTTCCGCGTATTGCGCCGGGCCACAAAGCGAGATGAAAGTGTTTGCTGAGATTTCCAGCATCGACAAGCCGAAACCGACGATGAAGTTTGTCACGAGAATCGTTGGCCAGGAAGTCAGAACAGCAGCAGGCCAGAAGATCAAGCACCCGCAAGCATATATGCTCAGTCCAATAGGGAAGCATGCTTTGAACCCCCAGTGCTTGAGCACCCAGTGCCCAATGGTGATCGGTCCGACGAGGTAGCCACAATAGTAGGCACTGCGAATGCCCACCGACTGGGCGACAGTGACGCTAGCAACAGTCTGGAACTGGCTGTTGAGAACATCGACCAGACCGTACTCAAAGCCCCAGACGAAGAACATGACTGTCACGAGCGCCACCGGATAGATGGATTCTTTGGTGGTCAGATAAGCCAAGCTCTTCTTCTGCTTCATGTCGACAAAGTCGAAGAACGTAGGCGAATTCGGAACAGTGTGTCGCGTGGTATTCGTAAGGGCCGTAGGTGATCGCTCCATGGGATGAAATTCACCCATATCCGGAGAAGTGAGGAACTCCATCATGCCCATCGGGCCTTGGTCCTCTTCTTCCTCCTGGCTGCCGGCTGCTCTGCCAAAGTCGCGGAAATGAACGTCTTCTGGTGTATCTGGAACAGGGGGTGCCACTTTTTGCACCTCTGCATCAGGTGATGAGAGCGAGCCGAATTTTGAAGGCGCGTCTCCCGAATCTCGGAGCATGCTGGGGAAGAATCGCGCGACTAATGGCTTCAGACCTGGAACACAAGCGCACATAATCCCCACAGTAACCTCGATTGCTGACCACATAAAAGAGAATGCCAGATAGAATGAAGAGTCGGTTTCGATCGAGTTCCGTGACGAATCGCTGGCGCGGGCGCTCGCAATCTCAGCCAGACGCATTTCAGCTGCAGATTGTAGATAATGTACTCGAACGACATCGACCACTGTTACGAAAATACCGAAGCTGAAGGTGACGAGCAAAATTATTTTCTGCTTCTTCGGTAATCGCATACTGGTCAGGACCGGCATCGGGAGGAACAGTATCGCCAGATCGGTTATGATGTTGAGTGGTATTGACGAGAGGTAGATCGTGAGGATGTCAGTGCATTGCGCGCCGGCTGGAGTGATTGCGTAGAATGCTGCAGACACCGGCCTGCATTGAAAGACCGTCACGAGCGTCAGTGCCAGTCCGCCAGCGTTGACGACGAAAAGTGTCGCATAGCATGACCACTTGAATAATCGTTCGGCGCTGGAGAAGGTCAAATAGAAGGCCAGAATCGATGTCTTCGTCGCCATCAAAGCCGGCTGGTAGAGCACCGCGAAGGCATAGTTGGACTTTCGCAGTGCCGGTTGCCACGCATCTGGTACATCGACCTCATGTCGTCCAAGACCGTTGACAGTTCCTACACAGATCGAGGCGCATAACCCGACAGTAATGGCCCAGGCCAGGATCATGAAATAGTCGTCCAGGATCACCTTCTTTACAATTGCCACCCGCGATATCATACGAAGTGCGACGAAGATGGTGCACAGAAGCAACATCGATATGACGACTGCGAGAGTCGTCTCGCTTCTTCCGTATATGTTGCCATGGTCGAGGTCTCTATCCGCCATATTGTGTATCACTTTCCCTCACTCCACAAGCCCATGCTTCGGCGGTCCTATAGTTTCGGAGCTCTTTGACTAGAAGTCTACCCGTATTCCTCTATTCGCGGTCGTTCAATAGCGACCTGACGCATTGTTCATGCCGGCCGAGAGCTGGTCGTCCTTGTGTACGTGAGGGATGTCGGCCTGCGGTGTAGGTGCTCTGCGATCGAGCGTACCAGACTGTCGACGACTCGAAAGTGATGCGTACCGAGAGGCTGGAGAGTGGAGGAGGAGAACAGTGGTACGTCTCGGATGTACCAAGCTCGCGGGCGTATTTGAGCCAACACCAGGTGTCGGGCCCTCTTCGACAGAGTTGGAGCCGTCGCGAGTGCCACGCGGGTAGTAGTGAGGGTCGGGTGCAGCAGAGCAAAAAAGCTAATAGTGGGCGGAAATGGTATCCTTACCGGTGACTGGGTGGTGCTGGTGAGGACGAACAGAAGAGGCGAGTGTGCCGCATCTTGGGGCTTTGCTGCTCGTCGTGCCGTCTGGCAGAGTAGTGCCGATTCGCGCCTCATTGCGGCGGCAGCGCAGCGAGGGCAGCATGCGGCCGTTCAGCGTCATACTTCGATGGTCTCCAACTTCTTGGCTGGCGAGGCGATGCGTGCCGAGCTACTCCACCTTTCGATGTGGTGCAAACCCTGCCCGCACCGCACCGCACGCACACTTCTCGCTCCCGACTGCGCGGGCCAAACGGTTTGCGAGCATGCGCCGAGTCTGGTCTGTGTGGTACGACTAGCTGCAGTTCGCCGATACTGGAACCACAGGTGCCACGAGAGGCGATTGAGCCTCACAGCCAGCATCGACAAGAAGCCGCGCAAGCTGTGTACAGAAGCCGAGACCATCATCCGCTAAGGGGTCGTGCTCCGTCAAAGATCCCTCATCCCAGGCGTGAGATCGGGTACAGGGAGGACGTTGCTCACTGTGCAAGGAAGTGTGCGAAAATACCGCATGCTCTCACCCATCGTTCGTTGCAGGAAGAAGCTGCGCGCCACATTTCTCCGCAGTCACGCCGATGGCTGCATGTGCTTCGTGGAGAGACACAGCATACTTGCGAATCCTTCAAACAGTGTGCATAGTCCCCGTGGGGTCAAGCAAGGACAGGCAGCGCAGGCCTGATCATACATCGAGACGGCTTGCCTGCGCTGGCTTGTATATATTTCACATGCGGTCCACTAGTACGGGTATCGGAGTAAGCAGGTACGCGAGCCATCAGGCTTGGCCCTTGAGCAGTGCGAGTGGCGTAGTGGGCGACTGCCTTGCCTCATTGGGATGCACATGTGTAGGTTCATCAGCGGACAACATGGGCGACACGTGCAACGTGAAGAAAGCAGAGAACGTTGTGTAGAAGATTTCAACCCTGATGAGCCGAAGTATAAACCGTCGTTCAGGTCGATATCTACATGCACCATCCCTTCATCATCTGAAGTCTGGTGGTCCGAACTCCTCACTGAATGCCCTTTGCCACTCGCTGAAGCGCGTCGAGTTCCCCTGCAGGGGTGCATCTCTCGAGTCTTGAGTCGTATATTGGATCGGTCGCTTCGTGCCACTGCTCCATCGCTGGATCATGTTGCTACCGCGCTTCCCACCAACATCAGAGTCGTGCTCCTGGTCGGGCCCGGCAAAGAGGACGAGCCACTGTCGGTTCGCATTGTGTCTGACAACACCGAACTCGTCAGAACGCTCTTCGAAGAGATCTTCAAACTCGATCCTGTTCAGGTCGGGCTGCCCTGGCTCGATGTCCGCCCCATCCCCTGTGCAGTGGTCAAATATGACCCGATAAGATCCAGCGGAGAGGGCAAAGTTCTTGAGCAGCAGTTTGTGGAGTCTGTGGCGCCGCAGAAAGTTGACAGTGTCGTCGGAGCTCGCACGGAAACCTCGAAGCCTGCAATCGCGTAAATGAGGAAGTGTGAGGCGGGTGAACAGTATATGCGACATTTTATCGCCCTGAACATGAGCAGTAGAGCCGGCACCTCTGGTCAAGCGATATCGATGTAACTCGAGCTCTTCCAGGTTGTGGCATGCCTGCACAAAGCTCAGCAGACCCGTGAAGTTGCTCGGATCTGCAGCTTCTAGCGTCTGCTTCAGAAGTCCCCGGTAGCCATGTCGTTGTCTCGCCATTTCCGCTTTGTCCCACGCATCTACCAATTCTGCATCTCGGTCATCCGACAAAATGCTTTTATCTGAATAAGTTACTGTGAGCGACCTAAGGTTAGCGAGACAAGACTCTAGTCCTGAATATTTGATGACTGGTCCGATCTCATTGCATGCCAAGCTTGACCTCTTTTGCCCACTTTGGCCATAGACAGGGAAGAGGCGAAGTTTGTACACCGGCAACATCGTTCTGTCGAGCGCGTCTTGGACGAGCTGGAACGTGTCAGCCGCATTTTGCCAGATCATTCTCCAGCTCCCACCCTCAAGAGGCGTTGAGCGGATCAGCGGGTCATCGCGGTACACAGCCAAGTCCAGGGTGAGCGATAGTGGCCTGTTGGCGGCCCTTCCTTTGACTATGTTCCGAAATGCTTTGACCAAAAGCCTTTGAGCATCTTCGCTCTGCAGAAAGTGCATCTGAGCCTGCTCTCTTCGCTTGAACGTGTTGAGCTGTCGCTGAAGAGCGGCTCTCTCTTCTTCGGTGATTGCACGCCAGTTGTCCTCCCTGACGTTGCCGGAGCGCAATTGGGACTGAATGTAGAATGAGTTGTACACCAGTCCGGTCAGTGTGAAGTCGTCAATCAAACAGCCCATGCCTCCATTTGCAGTGACCACGACAAAGTCTTTCAGGCCATGCTCGTCAACATCAACGCGTTTGCTGCGATAGAAGGAGCGAAAGTGGTCCTGTGATGCTTTGGACGCAATCGAGCGGTTGGCTAGCCTGAACGCACAGATTTCGTGAAGCGTCAAGGACAGCACAATGTTCTCTACGAGCTCAGCCGGTAGTTTGTCCAGTGCGGCCATGCTTTCTTCTGTGGGGCAGCAGAGCGAGATGTTCCCTGGACCAGGCAGCGGGATAGCAGCAGGTGAACCGGTCACACAGGTTGCAAGGTCCCTTCAATTAGACATTCGTTTGTGTGGCACCAAGGCGCAATCCTGCAGTTCAACTCAAGGCGATGTCAGTCACAAACCCGGGCGCAGTCGTGTATCAGCCAGCGTGGTGAAGGATTGCAGTTGAGAAAGTCTGATCGCCGCATTGCTTGCTCGAACGGGGTTGATCCCTTATGTTGCTGCCCATGGACATTCACACACTCGGCCTGACGCAGTTCTAGTGAGCAGGCCGATTGCGTGCATGTGGCTATCACATGAAAGCATGTGTATGGCATGAAGTGAATTGGAAAGTGTTCACATCGTTGGAAACACGTGCTGGTCCGAGCGGAAAGCACCCGAGCGCGGCATTTCAAGCTCGAGGCAATCGCGACCAATCCACATACCAGACATTCCACTTCCATTGCGACAACACTCTCGCTTCTGCGCCTCTTACTCAAATACACGGGTCGCATCAACATCACCGCTGTATTTGTCATCTTTCTGCATACATCCATCCCTCGGTACGTTGCGCGAGAGTTTTGTTGCACGACCGGAGCTGGGTAATTTATCTTGTACCTTTCTCCGCGACATGGCAGACGCGCCCATCCCATCCACCTCGAGCCGCTCTAACGAGCCTACTAGGACCGAATCCAGCGCTTCGTCCCACACTATGGCCGACGAGGAGACTAAGCCGAACAACGACGACCTCGATCGTCAGCCCGAGGATGAGGACCTGGGCGATGATGAGGAGGAGATTGCGGCCATGAAGAAGCGCGTGGAGGAGATGGAGGCGGAAGCTGCCAAGTTGCGCGAAATGCAGGCTTCAATGGATTCGCAGTCGGACAACTTGCGGGAAAGCAAAGAGGACATCGACGGACGAAGCATCTTCGTCGGAAATGTGGACTATGGCGCGAGTCCAGAGGAAATCCAGGCGCACTTCCAGAGCGTGGGGAGCATCAACAGAGTCACTATTCTACTGGACAAGTTCACGGGTCATCCCAAGGGGTATGCATACGTGGAGTTCAGCGAACCTCAGCTCGTTACGAGCGCTCTGGTGCTGAACGAGAGCGTATTCCGGAACCGCAACATCAAGGTATGTTCCCGTCCCTTCAGTCTATCATGCAGCGCACTGACCGGAAACACAGGTTGTTCCCAAGCGCACTAATCTGCCAGGCATGACTAGAGGCGGTCGAGGCAGGGGCCGTGGTGGACCTCGCGGCGGCTACGGCGGCGGCGGTGGTGGTGGCTATGGTCTTCCTATGGGAGGCTATGGTGGCCCACCACCGTTTCGCGGACGCGGAGGGTAAGTTCTCGTTCCTTCGGCGCATAATGTACCTCGCTAACAACGCATTAGATACCGTGGCGGTGGCCGAGGCGGTTTCCGTGGCCGCGGCTACAACCCGTACTGAGCGAACGTTCGAATGCGACTATCCCTTGCTATTTGACCTAGACTGGATTACATTTGGTGATGAAAGATCCCGAGGTGCTTCTGCACTGCCGCATCGCGCAGTTTGGCTCTCGGCGACAGTCAAGAGGAAGGTGAACGAGCAGATTGGACCGGATACTGTTGTGCTTCGGCTTCGAGGAGAGGCTTAATAGATGAAGAATTGGGCGTCAGAAAGAAGCCACAAAACTCTGCAATGTGTTGGAGTAAGAGCCATTGCCATTCAAGGCATTTTCGTCAGGTTCAAGAGTTGGTCCAAATTCAAGAGTCCGTGATATTGTGGTGAAGACATGGTGCAAGAGTGAAGAGGTGACATACATCTCACTGTCGAAATCTGACAGGCCGTCATGAGTGGGTGAAGTCGATGCGCCAAAGTATGGTGTGGCCGACGTCGCAGACTCTGCGCAGACTGGTCGCCCGCATCGTTCAGGACGAGTGGTCAGTCGTGAGTGAGATTCATGGTATGAGCTCAGCGCGAACTGCTGTAGCTCTCCATTGCTGATCACTGAACAGACGATCGCATCACATCCTCTTTCACGATCAATTCGGCACGGACCAGAGTATTGGAGGCCAAACTCAGCAGACAATTGCTTGATCAATGCGATGCCGACAGAAGAGGAGTTTTCATCACATGCCCAAGCCTAACCTTGGCGACGTTCAAGCATTCGTCTATCCGATCACCAGGTAACGACTCATTCATGACTGCTACATTAATGATACAGCATCTCTTTGTACAGGGATGATCAACAAGCACATTGATTCACTAAAATCTCGAACACCGCTATCAGCCTGTCGCACAGGGACTCACTTCCCGTGTTGATCATCTCCGACTCAAAGATCTGCGTTACCGAGAGCGGCATGTGTGCTCACGAGCTGCTGCACCGGACGTATTACGGCCGTAGCAGGCCAAAGTTGAATTGGTGGATGTGATGAACCATCTGGAACGTGGCTGCCGATGCGCGCCAGGACGCAGGGCGCTCAATCTGCACGATGTATGCTCGGCCTTTGTTCAGCTGCAGCGCTGGCACGATCGAGCACAGTGCTGGTGCTCTTCAGCACGAAGTGGGTTGCGGTCTCCAGCCACCTGGGTAGCCCTATGTGCAGTGGGTCTTGATCGCCGCTCGTTTAACTTCATCCGGACGATTTAAGGTTATTCAAAGTCGACAGCTTAAAGCAATGTCTAATGGAAAGAAGGCCATTTGAACGTGTGTCTTCACATGCGGAACCGCACAGCGCAATCAAACTTCACGACATCTGTCGGCAGTGCAACGAGCTGAGACTGACCGGTCGGACTCATGCGGGAGGCGTCGGTGACGTGAGCAAGCCAACACGCAAGAGTCGGATTGTTCTGATCCTTCTTGCGCAAAGAGGGGGCCTTGCGGTGCCAATAAACTAGCGAAATGGTGCACATGGGAAGCCAACGACACGTGGCGCAGGGTCGCAGCATGCATCGCTTGTCCGCTAAGCTCATATCTGCAATCACTAAATTCAAGCAAGCAGGGTCACGACCAACCATCATGCAATTCTACACCGGTCTCAAGCCATAAGTGGCCAGTATCCAGCCCAGCTATGCTTTCACCTGCCTGGCTTCGCGTGACAGACACCCACGATGTCGAACATACTGGCTTCGGAGGTGATGAAAACTTGCAGTCGCTAGTGTGTGACTCAAGTCTGTTCATCGGTCGACCAGAGTCCGCGATGCATTTCGCTGCATCCCTCTCCTGCCGCTCTGGCACATTGTTCGATCCTGGTCATATCGAGTCAAGAGCTACGATCGACTCCGCTTCAGCGAAGAATTCCGAGCAAGGCGTTCGGCATCCTTCCGAATGGCTCATATCGGTCGTTACAATGAACCCAGGAAACAGGGCGGCCTCTTTGAATACCACCAAAATACCTACCTATCGATGAAGATCACCGCTCCGGGGCTGTGAAGCTATGTGTCAGCCGAAACTAATCACTGTGCCAAGGCCCTTCTCCTGCACGTTCTATACCCGATTGAGAAACACCGTGTTCGCGTGTCTGCACTCTCTGGACCCCTCGTCCTCATCCCACCAACACGCTTCTGTCCTCGTGCTCCACGGTACTCTGTACTTTCTGAGACGAGGAGACGGTCGCTGGACGAGGGCCGGTCTGTGTGTACATGTGAAAGATCGTCATCGCGCGTATGTGCCCGCGTGCTCTCTAGCTTTGCGCAATGTACTGTAGTTCTGCTGCGCTTTGACCTTGAAGTAGTCACTTACTCGATATGACTTGGCCTTAAGAGGCAAGCAAAGAAGGCCAGGCCAGGCCAGGCAAGGCAACAAGCATTAGTCACTTTATAGTAGCTTGACCATCCCTTCCATACGTCTCGTGCATGCTCGCGTACGGCATTTGAACAATCACCCGCACGCCCTCTCTCTAAATACGCCATACACCACCTTACTTCTGCCACTGCCACTGCCACTTCCGTCACGCAGGTACAGAACCCTAACGTTCCCACTTTGCATCCGAGTAGCGCGTGCATCCAAGAGTACCTGCGCTGGCTACTTACTGGACGAAAGACTCAGACCGCTGTACCGGCTACAACCAAGCCATCCGGCAGCTGAGAAAGCCATAGCCACCACCCAACAACTTGTAGTTTCTTTTTGTCCGTTGGTTCTCAGCCCTCGTCGCCTGAATTACCCGAAGGCGATGCGACAAGCAACAGGAGCTGTGCCAAAATGGCAATGATTACGCTCGTTATGCCGACTGCGACGCAAGAGTATCAGGCCACGAGTGCTTCACCGACTGCTGCGATCGCGACCTTCCAGGCGACAACAGCCACCACAAAGATCCCTGCTAGTCGACACAACAAGAAGACGGGACAACACAAGGATGGCGCAGAGCTGAAGTAAGCATTTCTGGATGTTTTTGTTTTTCGTTTCATGCCCATGTCTGGTGCGGCTGGAATTTTTGCGGCTGGCTCAATGTATTCGCCAGTCTACAGCGCGATAGGCCTGGTCGGTGCGATGATATATTATCTGCGCTGTCGATCAGCTCCTTCGTTACACAAGTAAGACCAACAAGACCCTCATGACTAATGTATGAATTCTTGAGCAGAGCACCGCGGGTCGGACATAAGAAGAGCCGCAAAGGCTGCGCGCAATGCAAGAGACGGCATGTCAAATGCAACGAAGAAGCCCCCTGCTCCAATTGTAACCGACATGGAGTCCCGTGCAGTCTGGCTGGAGGACCTTTCGTTCCGAGAGAAGATAGCAAGAAGAGACAGAAGGATCGGACACAGTCGATCGCTTCTTCATCGGAGGCTACCACAGCGGCCCCCAGCCTACCGAGCAGGTCTCCACTGGCGGCTGGATCGAGCCTGTCGCTTCCCATCGAGCACACTTTCGAAAGGTCCTCCATTTCGCCGTTCAGCCCTCCACATCCTCACTATTCAGTTGGAGCGCAGCAACTATTGGCGGCCGGTCATGACACTTTCGGAAGATTGACAGCGCATCTCCCCAGAAGTCCTGGTTCAACCAACTGGCAACTGGATCTGCAACTGATGCACCATTACATGTCGTACACCAAGGGCGTCCTCGGTGAAATCAGCGACCAGGCTTTCATTGTGCATATCTGGAAGAACGAGCTGCCCAAGATTGCATTCTCTCATGACCATGCTCTGAACGCGTTGCTGGGCCTGGTTGCTTTGCACAAAGCGACGGTGATGCTGGAACAAGCGAGCTCCTTGCGCAGTTGTGCGATTGAGCATATGGATCTAGCCGCGATGCAGCTGCAGAGGGCCAATGAGGCGTGCACGGCGGAGGCAGCGAGTGCCCATTATGTATCTCGCTGGCTTGCGCTGCTTTTCGGGTATGCTGCAGCGACACAATCTGTTGGAAACGCTTCTGAACCAGGGGCAATGCTGCCTCCCAACGCCTTGGATGGAATGGCCGATCTAATGCTCCTTGCTGGAGAGGTCGGGAGCGCAACACATGAGAGATGGTACCTGATATCCCAAGGTCCATTTGCACAGATAGTGACGCGAGGCTGGCAGGAGGCTGTCGCGACATATCCTTTGTTGCCGGAAGGTTTGGATCTTGGATTGAACCACCTCGATTATATGCTTGGCATCGAGGCCATGCTGCCAAATGAGCGAGCAGCGTGTGCGCTGGCGATCGATGAGTTGCGGAGCTTGCACCAAAGTCTACTACCACAGTCGACCTCCGGATGTGGCGTAGCATCTCTGTTGTGCTGGCCAAAGCAAGAAAGTGCAACCTTGTCGGACATGGTCCGGCGAAGAATCCCACAGGCTCTGGTCATAGTCAGCTATCACTGTGTCATACTAAATCTGTTAGACGGACGCTGGTGGGCACGAGGGTGGGGTGAAAGGGTCTTGCAAGATGTGTTGCTGAATCTGAACGACGGATGGAAGAACTGGGTCCAGTGGCCCGTCCAGGCTTTGATGTTTCGCGAGAACGTGACAACAAGTGCTGTCGTATCGAGCTCTCCGGCTTTGGATATGGGTCTTGGAACGATGCTTTTATGAGAAGCGGGCGTGTCAGAAGCTGTTCGAGCAACATGAAAGTGTGGTTCCGGACTATTTGAGGCTAGTCCTTGAAACGGAGAAGAGAGAATGAAGGAGAAGAGCAATGCAAGAGTCTGGTCTTGGAAGATGCTGGATGGCTGGATAAAAGAGGCACGTTTGAAAGGATCACGACTCCGCGGCAGGATCTCAGCTCGGGAATCAGGGCAGACTGCAGCCTTGTCGTATTGAAAGAAGGAATTTCGGCTCGGGAGGTCTTCGTGAGGGCTTTTGGGCGTTGAACAGGATATACCACTTAGTCTTAGTAATGCTGTTTGGATAGCAGTTGACAGAGCGTCGCCAGAAATGGTGGCTAATTGAGCCAAATGCGTTGCGCTCAACTTCTGCGATGGCAAACATGGTCGAGCCGACATGCCGCTCTGCCGCGCCTCGTCAGCATTACCGATAGAAGTGTGGCGCAATGCATGTCGTTTGGCGGCAAGGCGGTATCGAGTGGTTGTAGAGGTGCTGGTGTGGAGAGAAGAGAGAAAAGGTGCTGGCTCGGATGTTTCCTTCCAAGACTCGGAAGAGCGCGAGGGTGGGGCACGGGTTCAGCCAGCAAGAACGACTGCCAACTACGCCCTCACCCAGCAGTGCCGCTCACTCCCCGATTGACGACGCGGTCCCGCATCGCACCACCGCAGACGACGAGCGCGGTGCATCCCATTGTTTGTGCATTACACGGGCAGTTGTAGCGCTCTCCAAGCGAAGTCAGGTCGCGTCGCTTTGCCTGCTGCGCCTCATCCGATTCACCAGCGTCATCTGCTCCGGCCACGAACACCACCCACGAACACCCTACCAGCGCAGCGCCGCCGCCATCGTCGACGTCGCATTATCTTCAGCAGCGCCGCCGAATCGGGAGCATTCTGGTTCCCTCTCCGCCCGTGCTGGTTATAGCACGTGGTCGCCGTCCGCCAACCTCCAGGGCAAGCATCAGGCAGGAGAACATCGGACACCATGGCGGAACAACCGAACCTGCGGGTCACCAGTATGTTGGAAGAGGATAACGCTGTGCGGACAATTTAGGGCATGTCGACTGACCTGTTCACAGTCATAGCAGCTGATGGTCTTTATAAGCGGGATGTGTTCCGTACGTGGCGAGCACAACGCTGCTGGCAAGTGGTGATATGCTGATATTTGCTAAAGGATTTCCGGACCCCTTTGCGGTCGCAACCATCAATGGCGAGCAGACGAAGACTACGGGCGTCATCAAGAAGACGCTGAACCCATATTGGAACGAGAGCTTTGACATGTGCGTGGAGGGAGCTATGGGCAGCTGCCCGGCAAACGCACATAGCATGCTAATCATGTGCACAGGCGTGTGAACGAAGACAGCATACTCGCCGTGCAAATCTTCGACCAGAAGAAATTCAAGAAGAAGGATCAAGGCTTCCTCGGCGTCGTCAATGTGCGCATCGGGAGCGTCATTGACCTCGATGCTGGCGGTGATGGTACGTCAAATGTCGGCTCATGTGAGGAGGTACTCGCATACTAATTGCGCACAGAGATGATTACTCGTGATCTCAGAAAATCAAATGACAACCTCGTGGTCAACGGCAAACTGATCTTGAACTTGTCGACGAACCTGCGCGCACCTATTGCAAACGGTAACCAGAACAGCGGACGACCCATGGCCAGCTCGGCAGGACCCTCCACGAACGGCGCGCACACTCCTTCTACGCCAGTAGGTGCACAATCGACTGCATCGCTCCAGACTCCGTCGAGTGCCACCGGCCCTGCTGCGGCGTCTCGACAGAACACGGGTACCAACGGATCCGCTGCGCCGCCCGCAGCCGCGAATGGCACCGGTGGACCGACAAACAGAAGAGCGGACGGGACAGGCTTTAGTGCCTTTGAAGATGCACAAGGAAGGCTGCCTCCTGGATGGGAGCGACGAGAAGACAACCTCGGTCGGACTTATTACGTGGACCATAACAGCAGACAGACAACATGGATCCGACCAACAGCGAACTACAACGCGGGCGAGCAGCGCGCGCAGCTAGAGCAGCAGACGAACATTGAGCGCCAACGGCACCAAGGCCGCACGTTGCCAGAGGATCGGACAGGCGCCAATTCTCCCACCTTGTCTGATAGGCAAAACTCCCCAGGCCAGACTTCCAACTCGACGACCGCTGCCAACGCTGCCAGCGCTGCGCAGATGGTGGCCACCGGTGCTACTACCGCAGGCACAGGCGAACTACCCGCTGGCTGGGAACAACGCCACACTCCGGAAGGCCGAGCATATTTTGTTGACCACAACACACGTACGACCACGTGGGTTGATCCCCGGAGACAGCAATACATCCGGATGTATGGTCAAAACGCCACCGGGAACAGTACAATCCAGCAGCAACCAGTTTCTCAACTTGGACCGCTCCCTAGCGGCTGGGAGATGCGTCTCACAAACACTGCGCGCGTGTACTTTGTGGATCACAACACTAAAACTACTACATGGGATGATCCTCGATTGCCGTCATCGCTCGACCAGAACGTGCCACAATACAAGCGTGATTTCCGAAGGAAATTGATTTACTTCCGATCGCAGCCTGCACTTCGGATCTTGTCTGGACAGTGTCACGTTAAGGTCCGCAGAACACACATATTCGAAGATTCGTATGCAGAGATTATGCGACAAAGTCCCAACGATCTGAAGAAACGCCTGATGATCAAATTCGATGGCGAAGATGGGTTGGACTACGGTGGTCTCTCAAGGTCAGTTGTCCGCTCCTTCCTCGCTCCGTCTTTACTAACGACAACGTAGAGAATTCTTTTTTCTTCTCTCACACGAGATGTTCAACCCCTTCTACTGTCTATTCGAGTACAGTGCTCACGACAATTACACTCTTCAGATCAATCCACATTCTGGCATCAACCCTGAGCATCTGGGCTACTTCAAGTTCATTGGGCGTGTTGTCGGTCTGGCTATCTTCCACAGACGCTTCCTGGATGCATTCTTTATTGGGGCTTTCTACAAGATGATACTCAAGAAGAAGGTGAACCTGCAAGACATGGAAGGTGTCGATGCTGAATTCCATCGCACATTGACATGGACCATGGAAAACGACATTACCGATGTCATTTACTCGACCTTTTCCGTTGAAGACGAACGATTCGGCGAGAAGGTCACAGTTGACCTGAAGCCCGGTGGCCGCGACATCGAAGTGACGAACGAGAACAAGAAGGAATATGTCGAGTTGATTACAGAGTGGCGCATTCAGAAGCGTGTCGAGGAGCAGTTCAACGCTTTCGTCGCCGGCTTCCACGAGCTCATCCCTGCAGATCTGGTCAACGTGTTCGATGAACGCGAGCTAGAGCTGCTCATCGGAGGTATAGCAGACATCGATGTTGATGACTGGAAGAAGCACACTGATTACCGTGGATACACGGAGAACGATGTGGTCATCCAGAACTTCTGGAAGGTAAGTTTACTCCCAATACTGCGGACTGAAGAACAATCAGCTAACATATGGAACAGGTTGTCAGGAACTGGGACGCAGAACAGAAGTCCCGCCTCTTGCAATTCGCCACTGGTACTTCACGTATTCCTGTCAACGGTTTCAAGGATCTACAAGGTTCCGATGGCCCTCGACGGTTCACAATCGAAAAGTCTGGCGAAGAAAACCAATTGCCAAAGTCGCATACTTGCTTCAACCGATTGGACCTGCCGCCATATAAGAGCTACGACGCGTTACAGCAGAAGCTTGTCTGGGCCGTAGAAGAGACTGTCGGCTTCGGGCAAGAGTAGTCTGCGTTAATGGAATGCGTTGCGATCTATTGAAAAGCATGATTCGGTGCCCTGCCCCAGTCATTACCGTCGCTGCGAGCAAACCTATGCGGTCTACTGGCTCGCATCTACAGCGCCGAGGCCATTAGCCAATCACAACTGATGTGAAGAGTCGAGTCAAGACACGCTCAAGCATCACGTCCCTTCATGATAGGGCTCGATCAGCCGCAAATTACTGTCGCACAAGGAGACTGAAGGAGGGTCACTACACGGGTGCAATCTGTATATAACGGCGCCCATTAGATTTACGCATGCATGTGACAGGGCGAAAGGACAAAGGAGGCGTGGTGGACGAGACTGATTATCAGGTCGCTTGCAGGAAAGTCATCGGTATCGGTATCTGTGATGCGTATTACTGTATCAAATTATGAGACGATGACAGCGCAAAAATCGTGGATTCTTTTCGAAAATCGTCGTGTCGGCCAACAAGCCGGGGAACATAGACCTCTCTATCTCCGGGGGCGAGATCCTGACTGACGGCCACCTGTGCTTGGTGATATACCTCAAGTGTTCGTTGTTTCTTGACCTTGGAGTCGAGTCAAACAGCAGAATCCCATCATCTCGTTCTGAGTTTCAGGGCCCGAACGTCCCGCGCGGGTCACGGCGGTCAGCCCAACCTCGGGATACCTTTGAATTAGCAACTTCACTCGACCACCAGGCCAAGCAATAAGTTCGATGGAGACAATGGGAACTACCGTGTCGTTCGATTACCACTGCATTCCTCTGACAAAGTTGCACAGCTGACGTATTCTTCTGAGCTTTTCGTTGCTGGACAAGATGTCCTCATCTTCCCCTCCACGGAAACCTAATGTCGTAGGCCTCTTCAATACTTCGATCGCAGACCCCGTGGAGAGGATACAAGCATATATCGATGGCTACGCCAAAAACCCTGACTTCCATGTGAGTAATCTTGCAGTTCATTCCGGCGAGGGAACACGTTATTCTGAACACGCAGCCAGGGATGGGACCTCATAGTTATGCAACATACCAAAGTCGTCTCCGCCAGAAAGACACAAGCTACCACGACAGGAATGGAGACTCATGTTGTCTTCGAGATTGAGATCGTTCCCGGGATGTGCAGTTCGATGGGAAATGCGCATGGTGGTATGATTGCGACGATGTCCGACAATACGACAAGTATGGCTGCAGGTCCGATGGCAGAAGAAGGGTTCTGGGACTTTGGCGGGTTGTCGAGGACGTTGAATATCACGTATTTGAGACCTATTCCTCAAGGGATTGTGGTCAGGAGTGAGAATTTTGTAAGGAGTGCGGGAAAGAGGTTATGTGAGTGAATTGACTCTTCTCTTCTTCTGGCTGTTTCCTTGCATTGCTGATCATGCGGGCTCGGAATGACTGATTCTGTCTCTCAGGTGCCATTCAATGCGTCATGAAGGACAAAGCTACCGGCAAAGTGTTGGCTTTGGCGGAGCATAACAAGGCCGCCCTAGATGCTGAGGGGAGAAAACAGAGGCGGGCACCTGGGTCCTTGTGAGAGTGAGGTGTCGCCACGGGCTGTGTGAAGGCAAGTTATTGATTTGTACAATTGAAAGTTAGCTTCAGCAGACGCTGCAGTACGTCTGCAGCGTTCACCATCTTGAGATTGTTGATGAGCTCAAAGAGTCTGCAGAGCGCATACTAGCCCGTAAACGTTCGAGCGGCGCTTTTGTGGAAGTGGTAGGCACCTCCTGCGCAATGGATGGTCATGGCCACGCCAGGAAGCAGGGCAGAGGAGAAACGTTTTGCCGTTGCGAGGATTCATCTTGCGCACGCAAGCGCGCTTCACGGCATCTCAACACGTGCGCGTGTACTCTGCGTGATCAACTCCATTCGACTGTATATTTTCTCCGAGGGCTCCATGTGTCTTGCGAAGAGCATGTTGAGATTCGCTGAGCCTTAATCGACCCCCGCCTCGCACGAGCAAGCCCGGTCGCGAGTGCCCACGAGCACGCCATCATGCAAGAAAATCTGCCAAGGTAGATGTAACCACAACCAGCACTCTATCACGAGTCCGCGAGAATCAACCGGCGAACGGTTTCCACACATTCGACGAGCTATGCTTCGCCTATGCCTGCGCGTGTGGAGCCTGCCACTGAAGAGACCGATTATATCGACCACGTTGTGTGTTCTTGCATGACGTGCTTTGCACCATGGCATATAGACGTCTGAGTTCTTCCAGCGGCAGGTAAGCTGCCCTTCTGCTGGCATTCCGCAGAAATCCTGCCACAATGCACGCCGAACGAACCTTGGACGAGGACAAGTCCAAAAGTACATTCGCTGTTTCTGACATACCTCCAAGTTCGGACGACTACCATGGTCAAGACGATGAGCCGCTAGATATTACGAGACCATTTCCAGATCTTCCGAATCAGCCCCATGAGCCGGCACAGTTCACGGTGCGAGCGTTGCTCGTGGGCTGCGTGCTTGGTGCTGTTGTGTCTGCTAGCAACATGTACCTGTGCCTGAAGACGGGTTGGACTTTTGGGGCGTCCCTATTTGGTGCCATACTTGGGTTCGCCATCCTCAAACCAGCGAGTAACTTCTTGCCAAAGTGCTTTGGAGGACGCTACTTTGGACCTCGTGAGAATGTTGCAGTGCAGAGCATAGCGACAGGAGCTGGGAGCCTGTCCATTCTGTTCGAAGGAGCTATACCTGCTCTGTATCGCCTCAATCTCATGTCACCTACACCACGAGAAGACTTCTGGCGTCTGACAACCTTTACTGCCACATGCGCTTTTTATGGCTGCTTCTTCGGCGTGGCGCTTCGAAAGTTCTACATAATTCGCTTGCGGGGAATATTCCCAACTCCAACGGCCACAGCTGTTACGATTCGGAGCTTGCACGAAGTAGGTCTTGCTGGAGATGCAATGCGCAAAGCATGGGTCCTGGTTAGCACTTTCATGGCATCTTGCCTGTT
The DNA here is from genome assembly GCF_019650295.1 of Cercospora kikuchii. Classification (NCBI taxonomy): domain Eukaryota; kingdom Fungi; phylum Ascomycota; class Dothideomycetes; order Mycosphaerellales; family Mycosphaerellaceae; genus Cercospora; species Cercospora kikuchii. Next base: position 950,377 of record NW_025408585.1, on the reverse strand, counting down.
CAAAGTAACGAGCATCTACGCCCCTGGCATCATCTGGGACTGGAACATTGCTTGGTGGATCTACAAGACCACCCCTTGGAAGAGTATCATAGCTGCTAGCAACTGGGGCTGGTACATCGAGTTGACGCCGGCTTTCTTCGGAGTGGGCATGCTCACGGGTATCAATGTCGGCGTAAGTTACCTCGTCGGTGCCATCTTTGCTTGGGGCATTATCGGACCCGCAACTCTCCGGACAGGCTTGACCTTTGGTAAAGCTTCGGCAAGCAATTCAGATATCATCAACTACAAGTCGCTAGATCTGGACGATCCTGTCAACGCACCTTCGGCCCGTTATTTCTTGCTCTGGCCTGGCTTAATGATCTTGATGTGCGCTACTTTCACTGAAGTTGGCATGAATTCTCCAGCTCTCTACAAAGGCCTCAAGCTGATAATAGCTGAGTATGCCGCGAAGCTGCCAAACACGCAGCGCTGGACTGCTACCAAGGACAAGGCGAGCACGTTCCTGCTGCAGGAGGATCACGACGACGATGACCCAGCTCCACCCAGAGAGAGAGTTCCGGTCTGGATGTGGTCCACTGGCACGTTTCTTGTGATCATCTTCACGTGCGTCGTACTCGGAGTACAATATGACATGAGCGTCGGACTGGCGGTATTGTCCGTCGTTCTCGGTTTCTTGTTTTCCTGCATCGCCACCCAGTCTGCCGCTACAGCAGATATTGCCCCAGCATCATACTGCGGAAAAGCTTCTCAGCTGGTTTTTGGTGGAGTGACCTCGTCTGGACAATATTCGCTCCATGATAAACAGCTCATCAATCTTGCTGGAGGCATCGTAGCCACTGGTGCAGCATCACAGAGCACCGACATGGTATCCGATTTACGCACTGGTTACTTGCTGGGTGCATCTCACAGAGCACAATTCTATGGCCAACTTTGTGGTAGCTTCGTGGCAGTCTGGCTGAGTGTGGGCCTCTTTCTTCTTTTCACGACGGCATATCCGTGCATCCTAGATGCGTCAATTGAGGAGTGCTCGTTCAGCGTGCCTGCCTTGGGCGCTTGGGTAAGAAGCAGCGTGGCTCGATTTCATCGCCATCTGACTAACGTGTCTTGCTAGGTCGCTGTGGCCGAAGCCATAACACTATCCTCCCTTCCTATTCCACCCGTGAGTGGGTATCTCGCAATAGCATTCGGCGTGCTCTCCATTTTCATCGTTTACGCTCGATACAAGCTGATTCCGTCTCGCCATCACAAATTCATCCCGAACTTGTCAGTCTTCGGTCTTGCCTTTATGGTACCAACCACACAATACGCTATTGCAATGGCTGCTGGAGCTTTGGTAGCATATGTTTGGTCAGCCAGATGGCGGAAGTATTATGCGAGAAACGGATATGCGGTCCCAGCAGGCTTGATCGCAGGTGAAGGCATTGGCGGGCTGATCGCGGCGCTATTAGAAATTACAAAAGTCGGTGGCTCTGATTTTGGCAGCGCTATTGGGTGTGTCGGGGATAGCTATTGTGGTTAGAGCTCGAGGTTCAATGAATCGTACTCATTTGAAATACGAGATACCAAATATTCCTGCTGCGCACACTGATAATGCACATTCTGTCCCTTCGCACGCATTCTCATAAACTCATTCGCCGGCCGCCATACATAACCAAAGACACATCATATGCAACAAGCACCGCAACAAAGACCACAAAACAAGATGCCTCAAACCCCTCACACCAAATCTCTCGACATTCTCCACTGCACAAAATCAGTCTTCCTTTCCGCCACAATCGAATCCTTCCAGCCTTTCACTGGTCCACTAGTGTCAACCACTACCATGCTGCCACCAATACACAAGGCTCCACCACAGCAAGCAAAAATATCACCAATCGCGAACCCCAATTTCATTTGAATCAATGCCAACTTGTTCTTTACATCCTTGGTCGGCAAATCCGCATACATCAAACTCATGTGTGGTCGATACCCTCCATCCGGCTCAGGCGTTCCAACCGCATCACGGCATTGAGAAGCAAATTTGGCGAGATTGGATTTGTCTTTCACTGCGATGTTGAGTTTCCGGAAGAAAGGATCTTCGGCTTGAAGTTCGTCAAGTTCGAGGACGACTTCGTTGTGTTGGGATTTGTACTCGGAGAAGTCTAAGCTGTCGAGTAATTCTTGCGCGCTTTTGCCTTCTGGGAGTTCAAAACCTGGCGTGACGGTGACGTGTGGTTGGAAATCTTGGATTTGGTCTGGAGAGAGCAAGAGGTTGGGGAGTGTCTCGGAGATGAGTTCTTGAGCGGCCTTGTCGAAGGGATTTCCCTTGGTCATGATGAGCCAGATGGAGTAAGTCATTTTGGCGAAGTCGAATGCTCGGATTATCTGTTTCGTTATTCCAGGCGCACCAAAAGTGGAGTCTGTTGTTGTATTGACACCTGAAGTCAGGCAGTTGGTCATCGACGTGAGGCAAGAATGCGGCCTCGGCTCGGATGGGCGGAGCGCAAGAACGATCGTCCCGTTTTCATGGTTCGAGACTCCGCTCTCAACTGTCCATTTCACGTTGATGATGTTTTTGACAGTCCAGCATTGCTACACAGAGGTGAACATCTGCCACTCAAAAACATGGAGGAAGATCATATATGCGAAGTCTCCCACGCTACATGGAAGACAACGTGAGGCAAGCCCTCGAAATGATCGGAAGATGACGAAAGAGCTTCATGGCGTTGGAGCACTCGCATTCAGTAACAGTAGAGAGGTTCGTATAGACATGAAGTTCAATGTGAGATGTAGATACCGGGTAAGTCTGGTCTCGAAATGTTCTTCTCTGGTGTACTGGTCTGCTGATACATTTTCGCTTCAAGCAACTCGCTCTCACATACATAATTGATCTTCAGCGATCAGTCGCCTATGTAGCAGTCTCAATCGCATTGTTCAAACAAATATAAGAACAAGGCCCTCTCTATCACCAAAGTAAGCTTTCAGCATTCGGCATCACACCTCGCGTGAAACTCTCGGATGCAGCTCGAATCGGCTGGAGCACCTGGAGGACGACAGACTTTCCAGGCAACATAGTTCTTGCAGTAGTCTTTGCCCTGCCCACCAGGGCAGTTGCTTTGACGCTCGGAAAGTGGAGCAGAAACCACGTCCCTAGCTTTTGCTGGCGCTGGGCAGAGCTGATTGCATCGTTGGGCGAATGCCGCAACGCAGGCTTGATCGGGGCGTCCCGTAGGGTTGTTCGAGCACACTCGGAAGCCTTCGTTATAGATGCAGTAGTCCCGATCTCTTCCTCCTGGGCAGGAGTTCTGGCGAGCCGAGAGTGTGCTGAGGTCGGAAGTGGGAGCAGCACAGGCGAACGATGCCGCGGCAGCAAGCAGGGTAGCCAAGGAGAGCTTCATAGTTTGTTTTGATGTAGTATCTGAATGCAGTGTCAGCGAGGGAACAGTGTCTTAGATGGCCAAAGGTCTGACCTGCTGCCTGAATTTCACTGATGTGCACTACTGCAGTATCCAAAGGAGGCTCGACAATATCAAGATCTAATCAGATCTTTATACATCTCTCAAGCCATCTCTCCAAGCAATCCCACGCTGCAGCCACATGGCCTTCGCTGCACGCCTCTTGCCCACATAGTTAGCATATATGCAGTTCTGGCGATCTTCTCGCTTGTCTCAGCTTGCTATAGGCAGACGCCAATACCAAGACCGTACCATAGCTGTTAAAGTTCGAATAAGTCGGCGCAAGCACCCTCACGCTGGCTGTTCAGCAAGACAGTTAACTGCCGATGTCGCTATGCTGCAGAATGGAACCAGCGCATAGGCTGTTTGATTATTCGCACCGGGAACCCGGTGGGAGAGAGCTACGAGGCCAGCTTGGCATACATGGATGTAGGGGCGACTTCAAGCTCAGTGCCGTTGGAAGAGGGCAGTAGACGGCAGGCAAAGATAGAAACACACCTAGAGTAGTGTTCTGAAGAGAGAACTTAGTCAGTGCTCATGGTTCTCGAAATCACTACCTTTCGAATAGGAAGAGGAACCTAACGATCACTAAGGGCCAGCAGGCTGCAGAGACACCAAGGTCGAAGAACATCGAAGGTATAGCCTGTTGTTGCGGTTGACCTTTGCGATAGTAGCACAGGTCTGCCAGTACGGCGAGCGTGCCCATGGACATGCTGGGGCCTGTTCGTGATGTGGTCTTGCTTGTACTTTGGCAGGCGTTATGGGATGTATTGAAGCCAGCATCAGTCACTCAGGCAGGCGTCGCTGGTGTGTAATGTCTTTTACTCTGTTCCTCGATGAATGAAGACTCATTCGAGTGATGGGGTGTTCTTTCTGTGGAACTTGCATTTCCAACAGACAATCAGCTGCCAAGATTGAGGTCTGTGCCGCAATCCTGTTTGGAATTGAGCCTTTCACCGTGCAACCCCAGCCATTTTCATTAGCCAATCCATCACTTCTCGTACCAGACGTCCGAGCATTTGTTGTTCGGCTGCATCCAATTGCCTCTGATGCTTCACGGTGAAGTTGCAGTGATACGCGACCCATGACGTATCTGGATCTATGCAGGCTTCCGCCAATCGCACACTGCGCATCATCGCAGTGGTTCTAACATCTGGTCTCATAGTATTGGCACTGTACTGGCCCAGCGTTCTGAGCTTCCGCGTCGACAGATTCAGTCAAGAGCAATATGAATCAGAAGCGCCATCAAAGCATTCAACTTCCGTGAAGCAGGACGATCGTTCGCGAAGGCCATGCGAAGGCATCAGGGGCACTCTCCTAGATGATGATACTCACGTAGATCTGCCAAAGTCGCTTCGCGAGCTGCCTGGAATCCCTTATCCCAAGCCCACGTTCGGCTCCTACGAAGCACTGCGGCTGGGCCAGGAATGGACGACATTTGAGCAACGCTATGGCCCATACGGATACAGCTCCACGAACGGGCAACAACACACTGATGCCATCTGGAGTGGTGTCGACTGGGGCGCACTACAAAACAAATGCTTTGATGCAAACCGTGCCAGATTCCAGACAACGGGATTACAGCAGCAAGCCGGCCCTCGATTTCGCCATTTCAATCCCAGTGAGCCTGATGAGCCACGACGTCCTCACAAAACTGGCAGGCAGGCCATCATTCTACGTACCTTGAGCACCTACAAGTACTACCCCGAAGACTTCTGGAACCTACGCTCAATAATTACGGAGACCGCCCTAGCTACGAATGGGAACTATCATGTCTTCTTACTCGTGGACCTCAAATGTGGTGAAGCATGTGCAGATGTATTCACAAACAGCACTCGATACAATGAGGTCCTTCAGGATTCCGTGCCCTCGGAGTTCCGCAGCATTGCAGTCCTCGTGCATGAAAATCTGCAGCGAAGCTGGTACCCCAAAGTAGGACAGTACTGGCCCTATTTCCAGATCATGCAACCACTGCAGTTATTCGCGCATTTCTATCCAGAATTTGATCACTACTGGCAGTTTGAGATGGACACACGGTTTACAGGACATGTTGGGAGAATGTTGCAAGCATTTGATACTTTCGGCATGGAACAGCCATACAAACAGGCGCGAGAACGGGCTTCGTGGATGTATATGGAGAGTGTGCACGGATCATATGAGGATTTTTCGAAGAAAGTTAACAAGTCATTGAAAGGAGGTGCAACAATCTGGGGAGCTGATCGGATCAAAAGTGTTGAGCCGATCGGACCACTCGTACCTCCGGATCCTAAGGATGACGATTTTCAGTTCGGAGTCGGCCATGATGCGGATTTGTTGCTCTTCGGACAGCTCAATGATGTTCGTCTGGTCGAGAGACTGAAAGACTGGGTTTTCAGAAATTGGTCAATGGAGGCAATGGGGAAGGACACGCCTATCTATATGTCGACACCAGCTCAGGCAAGGGCATCATATGAGCTTCTAGAGGCCATTCATCGCTCACAACACAATGAGGGTCTCCGGGTTGCCAGCGAGGCAACTCTGCCCTCCTGGGCACTGTGGCTTGGTCTCAAGGTGGTTGGCTTGCCAATACCAAGATCGCAGTACCCAGAACGAGACCATGACGAGTTGGGCGAGATTTTCAACGGCGGTCTACCCGAACAGTCCGGCGATGGCATAGCGCGAGGACCTGGTGTATACCGCGCTGCTTCTTACGCGCCGAAAACAAGACCGCTCACCCTCGACTGGTGGTCCTCTTTATGCGATCCGATCTTTGAACATTGGATGGGGCAATACGAATCCAAAGATCAGCAGCAGGATGTCGAGCATCCGGAGAATGTTGTTGTGCCTAACGAAATGCCATGGTTCATGAAAGAGGTAGATGGCAAGATCTACATGCCAGAAATGATTTTGCATCCCAGAAAGACCAACAGAGACTTATAGACTTCGGCTATTGTATATATTCGTGGGAAGTTAAGCCGCTGACGATGCTGGAGCTCGATGGCTATAGATGGAGCAGGTTGTTGCTTTGAGGTTGTTTTCGTCATGCTGGGAGTCATGGTTGTCTCGCATCGCCTCGTGTTGGACAAATCTGCAACAGCCCCCAGCAGCATGAGCTGCATGTGTGCCCGCCTCTCACGGTCGCGCGCCGCTGCACGAGCTCCCAGTACGCAGGAACTCTTCGATCCAACGTCTCAGGATACCGGGCAATGAAGCTGGCGCAGAAGAGTCGCAGGAAGCACGTACTCTATCGGCTTGGCTGCCTCTATATACGGGTATCGTACACTCCGTTGTTTGCACATGCGAGTTGCGCTCAAGAATAAGCCGAAGACACAGGGACAGGCACACCGTCTTCCGACTTTCTCGCCCGCTCCTGTGCAATGATCTCTCCGATTTTGGCCATTTGTTCCTCGGTCAACTCCTTCTGGTGCGCGGCCTTTTGCTTTTCTCTCACTTCCGCCAGCTCTTGCAACGGCGTCCTCATAGTCTTCATCAAGCCCTTCCTCTCCTCCACCTTTGCGTCTTCCAGCTCTTTCTGCACCTTGTAATCGTATTCGTGCCGTGTCCTGAACCTCGAGTATTTATTCCGCAGCTCATCAATGACGGATAGTGGCATAGGCGGCCGTATCAAGAAGGGTCGGAATGTCCTTTCCTCTACTGCGTGCCGTAAAGTGTCATCTTCGTACTCTTCGTGCTCCTCTGGTAACTCATCCTTCTCCGGCCAGGGAAGGAAAGTGTTCGAGCCTGGTATCACTCTGAATCCATCAACGACTTCCAGCTTCTCGATGATGGCATCTCGCGGGATGCCCGTTTCAGGATCAGGCAGTGCATACACCAGCTGTACATCCTTTCTGCTGATCATCTGCTCAGTGGAGCTATAATCTTTTTTGTCGTTTTGTCGCTCCTTCATCCATTTCGGAAGCGCGACGTCTACCATGTTCAAGCCCTTCACCTTGACAGCGTCCTTGACGTGGTCCACTTCGCTAATGACTCCAATCTTGCCCTGATCTCGCCCACGCGTGATGACCACTCGATCGCCTTCTCGAAAAGGCCATTTATTCTCGGGCAGTCGCGACTCTGGGTCCTTGTCGAGTGGTTGGAAATACGGAATGTCAAGGGCGCCGTATTTCCCTGCTTTGTCGCCCACATCTCTGCGCGGGGCCAGCGCTCCAGTCTCCCAGTCGATGGCGCGATTTTTGCGGTCTTCACGCAGCCTGGCCGTGTGCTCCTTCACTTGTCTCACTCGGGTTTGGTTGCGTTCCCATGCTTCTGACCGCCGCAAGTGCTCGGCTGCCTTGCTCCTCTTCTTGGATAGTGTGCGCTCCGCCTTCCGAACGCGCTCGACCACGCGTTGCATTGTGAATGGAGCTGGAACGGCAATGGCTACAGTGGACGACTTCCCATGGCCAAGTCAACCTTCACTGCTACGAAGCTCGGGAGTGATGCGGGCTGCGCGCGCTTTGGGCCTAGCGCGAAACGCTCCTTCTGCCACATCGTCTTAACGCTGACCACTCCATCTCCGACATGAGTGTTTTGGGTCTCGCTTTCAAAGCCGGCGAATGCTCGCCCGTATCTGTGTTCGCCAGAAACGACCGTATACTACACGCAGTGCGCCACACGAGGCGCGCAAATACGATATCCTGCTCCTGCTTAGAGCAAATCTGCGCCTCTACAGTCATCCTGCTGGCCTGTTTGAAGATCGAGCTGCATCTCTACGGTGCAGCAGCTCTGAAGAGATCGCTCGCAGACTTGATTCAAGATCAATCTCAAGCACGAATCCACTGCCAAAACCTGTGTCCAATGGACATCCTCGTTGCATGTCTCACCATGCGTTGCCTGCGTGATATCGCGCAGCATTCTGCTGCCGCCTTCAAGCGTACGCGAATATGTAGGTTCTGGAGCCAGTTCAAGGTCTGTTAGTACAACTTTGCTTCATCATGGCTCCGCAAGCAGGGACCCTCGAATGAGTGGCCTTCTGTATCCTTCACTCGCCCAAACATGCAACATTCTCGTTCATTACTAACACAGTCGCCAATCGCCTTGGTGTTCTATTGCCTATGCGCAGCTGGTAAGCTTGAAAATCATGGTCAGTTAGTTCACTTGTTATTGCAAAACTAAGTTCCACAGCAACTAAGCATTTTGCCAACACACCTCTCCTCGGTATCGAAGGCGACATGGAACTCATCTACTTCATCGTGCAGAGCAATAATGACAGCCTGTGTATGTCGAGCAAGGTGCACCTATGTTCACACAGGCAATGAGGAGATGAGGCCACCTGAATGTTCCGCCGCCTGGAGCAACGTCAATCCGCTACTGGCAATACTGACTATACTCAGAGATCCTGCGCGCGAATGAGAAACCTTTAGCTCGACTTTACAAACATTGCAAACTACAGGTCTGGTCCATCTATTGCGTTTCAAGAGCATGCAGAAGCTGCAAAGCCAATGCTATTCGTGGCGATGACCTCGACGCCAGCTGCTGCCTCAACTCCAGACTCTGCTAAGCCTGAAAAGACAGCATCGCGCAGTGACAGTAACGGCTCTGGTCCAGTTACATCAGGCGTTGGTGCAGACGAAACGCAGGATAGCCCTGTCGCAAGCGCTTCGCCTCTAGAGTCAACCAAGTTTGAGCCATCCACGGTATCCTTTGTCTGTGATCCTGAAACTGGCTCTCAGCCAGCTGATGCAAGACGCGTAACAGCAGAAGCTGGCGTCGACGAAAGCTCAAATACGAACGAACCGCACACTGAACCAGAAAAAGGCCCAGACACAACGCATACATCTCTCGAGAATACGAGTGGCGCTCCGTCCACAGCGAATAGCGAAGCGTCACGCAAAGCTACGACGTCGACACGAGCGCCTCTTTTAACTTTTAGCTACAGGCCTCCGTCTCGAGCCGAGCCAGCCGACCACGCGCCTGCGCACGCGCCCGCGCCAAAGCATGAAAGCTCGGGTAGGACAATGTCCTCCTATACAACGGGCGTGGATCCGCATATCGCAAATGCTCCAGCACTCTCAGTATTAACAAAAGCGCTGGGTACATTCCAGAGCGTCGCACCTGACTCAACATCCGCTTTGTTCTCTTTGTCGTCCACATACGTCAGCTGGTCTGCACGGCCTACAGACTCTGAAACAAATACCCCGGCCATTCCACCTTCGTACAACGATCCGAAGACCTCAAACACCATGAACTCCCTCACATCCGATGCACCAACTGCTACGCCTATTAACGGCGGTGTCTTGCCATATTTGGCCACGATCGGCACTGTCATCGTCCTCACCGGCGAGAGCTATACATTGACAGCTGCTATTCCTTCTACGGACACAGATGCTCTCGCCATCATAGGCGCGACATTGTCGCCTGGCGGCCCAGCTGCATCGCTTGGCGACTATGTTTTCTCGCTTGGGACAGATGGAGTGGAATTCATTTCAGGCAGTGCAACGGACACACTACGAACGAGCACCTACGGCAGCGGACAAACTACGCTAGAAGAATCGAGTTCGTCTACACGCATCCCCCCAGTCGTGACAATGCGCAGTAGCACAACGGAATCAAGTGCCACGGAAACACCTGAATCGACAAGTCCATCCTCGACAACAAGCGCACCCGCGACCACAAGCACCGAGGCTTCTGCTGGACAAAAGCACACAGTCATGTGGAGTGTTGGTGCAATGGGATTGTTGCTCGCAGCAATTTATGCGCTATAGTGTGCGGAAAGAGATCAAACACAGGCAGATACACCTTGACGGCCTTCCTTTGCAAATATAGCACGACAGAAGTGAGAAAGCATGGCGACAGCAATCACTAGACAGAAACCCAAGATACCAGTAATACCCATCAAGTTCCTTGTAGCTCTTTTCAAAGGCTTTGTGGCGCGCGTTCACGGTGCCCATGCGTTACCTTCCAGTCCACTTGAGCGTCGATGATTCAACGTCTCCATTTGGACTTATGGAAGCTCACCAGTATTCCATTGCGCAGTAAGATCTTTGGGAGTGTTTCTGCAAAGCCTCTGCCTGAAGAGCAGGACTATTCCCCTACTTTTCATGCTTGTAAACGGAAATCGTCGAGTTGCGCAAAAACACATTGCGCACTGCGTCGGAGCATCACTCTTCTTCGTCACAAATTCACACATCTTCAACTTCTCTCAAGACACAACACAGTCCTTCGAGCTGAGACGTACCGCGACAATGAAAATCGTGGAAGGCCAGGACGATGACGTTGAGATCAACAAAGTGCCTTATTACCTCCATGCCACGCGCTTGGGTCTTGAAGGCACGTGTGCACATGCACACGACGCGGATGTGGTGATCTGCAAAAGGTGTAAAAAAAAAAAGGAGATGTTGCTATGTATATACAAGGCTGCAGCGGCGGACGAGTCAGTGGTGCCGTCTCTGCATATAGGCTTGCGAGAGGAGAAGAAGACGCGTCTTTATGTGATGACGATTCCGCGATTATATTTGCGGGAGCGTACACTCGTACGTCTCGAATTGGTATGGAGATATTCAGCCGCTCATCAGTCCTTCCGTGCCCGTGGGGGAAGGGCGAAGTAGACGCAGTAACTAGTTCGCATCGCGGTTCTAGGCTTTTGTGCCGACTTCGACGCGAACAAGCGGCGACGTGATGGTTCTGTGACGATAGATGCAGTTGAAACGATCGGTGAGCAGACGGAGGTGAAGAAGTATCCAAGTAACTTCGCCGCGGCAGACAAGGAAGCAAGGGAGGGATACGACCCGGCATTGTCACTGCCGTCGCGGGAACAAGGAACAGAGGCAAAGAAAGAATTTGTCTGACCAGCATAGCCTGCCACATGGTGATGACATTTTACTGTTCTGTATCATTTGTGATTTTGTGTGCAACAACTTGTTTTTGCAGAAGAAAAGTCTATAGACACGAACAAGAGTTTTTCTATATCGTCGCCAACGGCAACCGTCTCGCACGGCCAATAAGACCTTACATGCGGAAGCCCTATCTTCTCACTCTCCATGCTCTTCCCCCGGGGATATGAAGCTGTGGTGTCTGTCCAAAAGTGTGTTGGTATCCTGTCATAACATCTCGTCGTCAAAAAGTCACTCCTTGAGAAAGTGCTCATATGTGCCCATGCCGTTTTTGGGTTTGTCTGTTCCCATGCCAGAGATCAACTCCGGTGATCAATTCTCCCAAAATGATGACCACCAACGTAGATGAGGGTGAAAATGCCGCAAATTGATATTTTTGGTTTCGTGAAGTGGAAGAATGAGTTTTGAAGCATTCCTCCCAATTTAGTCGAAGCACCATTCCATGCCGCCAACACGGCCATCGCCGTTGTTGGTGACAAGGTTGAAGAAGTCTTGCGACAAATCCAAGTCGGCCGCGACGCAACCCACGCAGCGATCCACAACCTTTGCCTGGTGCTTTGAGCCGTCCTTTCCGGTGATGGTCACGGTACAGCCGCACAATGGGTTCTTGTTGGGGTTGCCATTGCTGTATGCATCGAAGATCTCGTGGGAAATGGCGACAACGTGCTCATCTTTGGTGTTTGTGAATCCGCATGAGCCAAGACCGACATCGTACCAGGTGAGCTCGCCAGTGTATGACTTGCCAGGAGCAGCCATGCCACTGAGGCTGGAGCTCTTACCGCTGGTGCTTCCAGATGACTCTTGCGAAGGTGCTGGAGCAGGGACTGGAGCTTCCTGAACTGGTGGCGGAGCGTAGGTGGGAGCTGGTGGTGCAACATATGTGGAGGTTGATGTCGGGGCGGGTGGTGGAGGTGGGACATATTGAGGTGGGCTGCTCTCAGGCTTGGCCGCAGGAGGTGCGGGTTCAGAGTATGCAGGAGGCGCTGGCTCAGAGTACGCAGGAGGTGCAGGAGGAGCAGAATATGCTGGAGGCGCAGGAGCCTTGTTCTTTGGCGCCTCTGGAGATGATGGCTTGGGGTAAGATGCAGGCTTGTCGGCGGGAGGGTTGGAAGGAGTTGGAACAGAGTGACCGGGCTCAACCCATACGGTCTTGGTGACTGGAACGGTCTCGTAGACGACTTCGGTGTGCTCCACGTAAATGTAGTCCTTCTTGTGATGGTGACGGTGAGGATCCGCGTGAGGAACAGCGGCCACCAGAGAGAGCAATGCGCCAGTCATGGCGAGCAAGCTGTTGGTATACATGGTGAGGCTGAGAGTCCAAGACTTTTCCGTATGCGGTAATGTTTGAGGGATCGACTTGCGATTTCCAATTGCGTGGCTTCGCTGATTCGCTGGTGAGAAATATTCCGGCACAAGGAGTGTGCAGATCTATCAAAGATCTCTAGGGAACGACTGTGGTGGTAAAGAGTGTGTGGGCGAATGCGCGACCTTCAGACCCGTGAAGCGTGACAAGAGAAGAGAGACTTTCAGGAATGCGGAAGTCTCGTCTACTTGTACGGGTAGTGGGCGGCAGCCGTCGTGACCATGCTTGCACAGCGCATCACTCCGCCCACTGGTCGACGCAAGTGCCAGTCAAGGGCCGGACCTGCGTGTCCATCAGCCGAAGGGGACAAACAGCTGAGACTGGCATCCCCAGTGCATTAGCCTCCACCTCATCAAACGCCAATCGCATCGCCCACACCCGCTCCGCCTTATGCAGCACGTCCGAGCTAGAAATGTTTTCTGCACAAGCGACCCATTGAGACGGATGATGTGTTCGCTGGTTGAGAGCTCAACCGCGCTGTTGGCGAAGCTCCAAGACTCTGCAGCATTTTCTTCGTATTCTAGAATTCTAACATTCTTCTTTGTGCGCTCTCTCTCCTCCTGCTCGGAATGCTCTATTTCGCGCGGTGGCGCGGAACAAGCTCGTGTGCTCCTGAATGGGCACACATCTGCACGAGGGCATTCCTGTTCCTGAGTTTCACGACGCTAGAAAGGGCATGGTAGTCAGCTCTGTGGCTATTCGGCAGAACGGGGAGGCCTGCCGCCTCGTCCAATCACACATGGCATATGCAAGGTACAAAACTTAGACGTCGGGATCGACCGTATTTCACGAGGTCCTGTAGCCACGGAGGTGAGACACTTTCTGCGTGAAGAGGCGTTCTTGCGCCCAGCTTGCGTGGCTCCCGGTATGTTGGAGATCTGCGACACATGGCGCAGATTTCAATTGGACCTTGGACGTATATAGGCGCTGGAGAGGGACGCTGTCTGGTCACGGCCTGTGCTGCGCGCGTTTCTGCGTGTGACCAGGATCCAGCACCGATGCTACGCGGTCATGGACCCGCGTCGGTGTGCCAAACCCGAAATTGTCATGTGGAGTTCCGCTGTGCAACCGGGCACTCTGGTCCTGCGAACGAGGCTGAGTCGATCGGACATGATGCTTGCCAACATGCCTGAGGATCGTCTTCTTGCGAGATCGTGCCGTGACCTGTCGTGTTTGACTCCTTGGACTTCACCTGGTGCTGGACTCTCCTTACGAGCAAAAAGAGGCATCACATGCTGAAGCTGACTTGCGCTATGCGATAGCTCGCTGGCGGGGCACAGCTCTCAAACAATGGTTCCGGGTACCAACACGCCAATGACTTTCGTCCTCTGGCATGGTGGCGGCGTGGTGGTCAGCACATGACAGTCCTTCCCGTCGCCAGCCAGTCTCGTGGAGAAACACGTGGGAATTGGCGAGCTGCTGTGAGCTGCCGTGATCGGTGGAAGGAGTCACATAAGCAGGCGGCTGCATCCCGTTGGGAGACGCACTCCACGACGAACCACGGCAAATCGAATGAGCTCCCGGTTGCAAAAAGCGAGGGGAAGCATCCTTGGCCTCAACATGCTGGACGAGTCCGCTCGCGGGCTGATGACGGCATTTGATGTCTCCAATTGGCCTCCGCGCACTTCTCAGCCGCATCTGAGGAACTCGGCTGGCAGTCGCTGGCCGGGACACTCTCACGAGCATGCATCGGACCACAGCCAGCCGTTGGATCAGAGCTCAGAAGATGGATCTGGGTCGTTCGACGAACAGAAGCTGGGATGGCGGAAACCAGTGGCACTCCTCTGTGCGATGATGACCGCTGCTCTCGACCGTTCTCACTGGCGTCATACCACATAGAATGCCCGCTTGCACGAAGAGTACGGGCGTCATTCTCCCTCAATTAGGCATGCTGCGCTGTAGGTATCTTTAGTTCCAAGGTCAAGCTGACCAGATCTCTGCAAGCGCAGTTCGTCCGAGTTTCTTTGGTTCCAAGTGCGATGTCGGTTTGAAGGAAACGCCCACGAGAATGTTTCACAGATTCCATGCAGACAGCTGCGTGGTCGACACGTGCACATGACCGTTGCGGGTTGTTCTGGGCATTTGTGGTAGTGTGCAGCAGGAACCGCCTTGACGGGGTAACAGGGCCTGCTTCCCTGGAAGCGCGGCTGCCAGATGAAAGAGCCACAGCAATGGACTTGCACTCAGTACATACCACATGACGGCTGGCGCTACGCGGATGGCATGTCTTCACACAATCCGTCCATGTCCTGAAGAGCTGATCAGCAAGCCATTTACGTAAGCTGTTGGCTGCAGGTCCGCACTTTGAAGAGCTCGAAGCAGCAGCTTCTTACGATTAGAAATGCACAGGATAAATAGTGGACTTGCGACAAATACTTTCACAGGACAAAGGTAACCATTCAACTGTGTTCTGTCCAGAATGTCGTTCCTAGCGATCGAAGGCCTCCACGCCTTCGTCACCGGCGCCTGCGGTGGCATCGGCAGCGCCATCGTCAAAGAGCTTCTTGGTCAGCCTACGCAACATATTCTAACCTCAAATTCTACACCTCGCTAACAATTCCCAGCAAGCGGCTGCAAAGTCACAGCCCACGATCTCCGCCCACCAGGACCCAACGCCCTCTCAAGCCCCAACATCTTCTACACCCAAGGCGACATCTCCGACGAAACCTCCATCTCCCAAGCAATCCAACAAGCCACATCCCACTTCGGCCCCATCAACATCCTCTGCGCCAATGCCGGAATCACCAACGAGCAATCCCACCCCAACATCTGGGAAATGCCGCTCGAAACCTGGGAAAACGTCTACCGCGTCAATATTCGCGGAACATTTCTCACAATCAAACATTTCATCATCGCCGCGATCGAGAGCCAGAAAGCCTCCGGCGGAGAAGAACTATACAATCTATCCATCGTCGTCACAGGTTCCGAATGCGGAAAATTCGGCCAAGCAGGTCATGCTGAGTACGCTTCCGGTAAAGCTGGATTGCAATACGGACTTGTTCCTACAGTCAAGAATGAAATTGTGAGGATTAATTCCAAGGCGAGAATTAATGCTGTGGCGCCGGGATGGGTGAATACGGAGTTGATTGGGGATCGACTTGATGATCCGAGGGAATTATATTTTGAAGCTCAAGGGACGGTGGCTTTGAGGAAGATTGCACAAGCGGAGGATGTTGCGAGGACGGTGGCGTTTTTGGCAAGTCATCGTGCGAGTGGGCATATGAGTGGGCAGTGTTTGAGCGTGGATGGAGGAATGGAAGGGAGGGTGGTGTGGAGAGAGGAAGAGGTGAAAGGGAGTAAAGTTTGGGGGAATAAAGCTGATGCTGCTATACCGTAGTTTCAACAGTTATCACAAAGCATGCAATTGTACCGTTGTGACGGCAAGTGAAGACTGGATCACAATGCTGGTCTGCTCGTATGCCCAATTGGGCAGCGGCGAACATAGGCGAGTAAAATGCCCTGTCGTTTCCCGTGCCTGACAGCATTAGTGCGGTCTCGCAGAGAAGAGCTCTGGGCCAGGCACCATTACGTAGTGAGACAGGAAAGCTATACAGCTACACCTCTGTCCGAGCTTCACTCCACATTCGACCCTTCGAGACCTCATGCCTCAGACCTAGCACTACCAGTATCCAACATGTCCTCCTCTTCTATCAAACCAAAGATCAAAATCGCCTGGTCAATCGACTTCGATGCCGTATCCGGCTGGCTCGGCACAGGCCAGAATCCCAAGAACACGACATCAGACTACTCCTCGGGCTATTTCAGCGCCACGACAGGCGTCCCACGTCTCCTCAAACTCTTCTCCAAACTCGGTATATCCGACAAAGTCACCTGGTGTATCCCAGGCCACTCCATCGAGACCTTCCCTCAGCAGACACAAGCGATCGTAGCCAGCGGAGCCGAAATCGCCATCCATGGCTACGCACATGAATCCGCATCGCAACTTACCGCCGAGCAAGAAGAAGACGTGTTGAAGAAATGTATTTCATTAATCGAAGGATTGACGGGCAAGAAACCTGTCGGGTATCGTGCACCACTGTACCAATTATCCGAACGAACAATTGCACTTTTGCAGAAATACAATTTCCTCTGGGATTCTTCGCTGTCGCATTTCGATAGCGTGCCGTACTTCTTACCTCGAGATCCCGCCCCGTTGCCGACGATAGACTTCCGCGCGGATGCGAACGCCGTGGACTGGATGGTTCCGAGCCCGGATTTCACGGCACTGCCGAAAAGTGAATTGGTAGAGATTCCTGCGAACTGGTATGCGGAGGATATGACTCCGTTGCAATTCTTCCCAAATGTGCAGAATTCGGCGGGATATGTGGATGTGAGAGTGGTGGAGAATATGTGGAAGGATCGGTTTGAGTGGTTGAGGAGTGAGATTGCGGAGGGGAGGGATGATACGGTGATTTTTAGCATTATTATTCATCCGGATACGAGTGGAATGGCGCATGTGATTGGCATGGTTGAGAGGTTCTTGAAGTGGTTGCAAAGCTTTGGTGATGAGGTCGAGTTCTTGACTTATAGGCAGATTGCGGAAGAGTGGCGGGCAGGTCAGAAGTGAAGTTGTTCTTGCGTAGTTGACGCTAGTGGCCCTTTTACCTGGAGCATCAGGCACTGAGCAGTTGCATGAAGTACGAACCCCAAGCCGTTCTTCTCGCCAGCATCACCGACACTGTCAGCCTCGACTGTGCTGCGCACTTAGGGGCTAGACTTCGAGAGGCTGCGCTGCGTATGCCAGGGGCTGGCATTTGCATGTGCCCCATGACAAAGAAGCTGCTTCAGGACTGAGTGGACAGGCTGCAGGCGCAACATAGCACCTCCCTACGAACCATGCTGGTGTACGCACACGCATGTGCAGCATGAAGTCTAACACTGACAGATCTACTGTGTATCTCGGTCGAGGTGGGGTCTAATCTTGGAGCAACGCGGCAAGTGTAACAGCGAGCTCTCGCGCACGATTTGCAATGACAGTGTTGCTCATTCGTGACCACAGCAATTGCTCTTTCCTGTCACTGATGAGCTGTTCATCTTGAGTCTTCTTCAAGTTTCGCTTTAGCGGCGTTAGTGCACATCAGCCAAGTCACTCCCGTTCAGAGGGTCTGAGACCAAGATGCTTGGAAGCAGCGTTGTTCAAACTTTGATGCACTCTATCGTGAACATTGGCGGCTCAATTTAGGAACTTTGACACGTGGAGTGGAGGGTGTTTGCACCCGATAGCCTGCATCGTATCGAAGTCGCATGTTGCATCGGGATCCCGTCGTGCACCGAGTCAATCAGGCCTCGGCCAGATAGGAATAGGAGCGGAGCCTCATGGTCGTCAGCTTGCCGTTCGTATTTGTTTCATGTCGTGATTGGTGGGCAGGCAACGCTACAGCTGTAAGCGGGCTGCAGACCAGGCGAGCTTCCACGATACTTTGGCAGGTGGCGCTGATGGCAGCTGGGTGCAATTCGTGAAGACGTTCATGCAACGTCGGCGATGAAGTGGAGGAGCAGGTTGTACGAGTTCAGGATCCCATGGAGTCCAGACATGAGGATCCTGGCAGCGCACCGCATCATGTCCGCACATGGCAACGACGGTGTTGACGGGCGCGCACTATCGACGGTGAAATCGTTGCAACGGAAAGATGAACTGCCGAATGGGGTTTGGCAGATGCCACTAGCTCCGGGAGGAGATGATAGCGAAATTGGAACACGGCGATCTGGGCGCTTTCGGCGAGCGCGGTGGGCGGGAGCTCAACGTTCGAGAAGGCTTGGACGACGGGCACAGGAGAAGGCGCACGCCGCTCGTGGCATGGCGATGGCGCGGAGGTGTGGTGGATGTGCAGAGGGGTCGTCGTGCGCGACGGCGAGGGCGACGACGAGTGTTTTGCAGCGGTTTCAGCAGGCGCAGCGCGACGAGGGCCGGCGAAAAGCGAGCACAAATGTTTTCACGAGCGCGCCCTCGTACACCCGCTTGGCGGGCCAGAAAGGATCAGCGTTTCGAGTCGAACAGCCAGGCCAGCAAGAGCCGTCGAGAGTGGGCCAGCGAACGCAGCAACTGGCGTCACCACTGCTGACGACCAAACCTGCTCTGCTCTGCGCTGCGCTTCTCCCATTCACACCACACAGTACCATTCCTCTCTGTCGTGTTTTCCCATTGCTATCCCGCCTGCGCCCAGAAGTCGGCGGGCCCCGACCCCGATCCAGGTAGATGCCAGCGTGACATTCCAGCAGCAGCTGAGTTTGCCGCTCGTTTGCGCCACACGAGCCAATCAAGCACGGCCAGAGCACTGCGCAGACTAGGGACTCCTCGACTCTCGCTCGCTCGCTTCTGCCGGCCATGTCGAACACCACATCCAGTACGTCGAGTCGTTGCTGACCATCCTACCCTTCTTCTATTCTTCTTCTTTGTCGACTTTGCGCTGATTCTTGGCGCGGCATAAAGGTGCCGCAGCGACGACCTCGATCGCGGACACGTCCAGCGCGCCCGTCACTTCGGATCCCATCACCACAACCATGTCGACCACCGCGCCCGAAGCGCCGACGACTTCTGTCGAATCTTCATCCATTGTTCCTCCAACTACTTCCGAGGTCCCTTCCTCCACCGCGGAGCCCACCACTTCATCGGAGCCGCCGCCGCCGACAACCAGTTCTGCGCCACCGGTATCGACCTCGACCATATCCGAATCCTCCGTACCTCCGACCACTCAAGTCGTTACTTCCGTAGTTACCGCGACTCCAACTGCGCCTGGTGAGACCGCTCCAGCGGCGACGACAATCATCGTAACGCGCACCAATTCTGCTTCCAATGTTCCTGCCACGACTGAAATCACCTCCTCCGCGACATCCTCTAATCCGGCGCTGAACACTGGCGGCTCTTCATCCGGCAGCAGTGGCGGCGGTGGTGGTCTGAGTACTGGAGGAATTACCGCCATTGCTGTCGTTGTTCCCGTGGTTGTGGTCGCTCTCCTCGTCTTGGCCGGCATTTTCCTTTGGCGCAGACGGAAGGCGAAGAAGGCTGCAGAGGAAGCGCGCCGCAAGGAGGTTGAGGACTATGGCTTCAATCCGAACAATGATCCAACTCTGCCCGCTGTCGCATCCGAGAACGGCACGGAGATGGCAGAGGACACCAGCGGCTACCGAGGATGGGGAGCTGCGGTGGGCGCGTCCAGGAAAATGTCGACCACATTGACCAGCGGCCATACGCAAGGTCAACTGTCGGATGCTGGTAGCAATGGTAATGCGTACATGGCTGCAGGAGCCGCCGATGGAAGTGATCGAAACAGCGGCGACGCTATGCTGCACCAGCGACGCGAGACTATGAACAGCGATCAGGTCGGAGCTCTTGGACAAGCACCAGTGGCTGGAGCAAACCCGTCAGGCATGAAGCGTGGGCCGTCAAACGCATCCTCGACGTACTCTGCAGGTGGCCACTCCGATGTCAGTGACCCACCGCCTCAAAACTACGATGCATACAACCCATCTGCCGGGTACGGCTACAGTCAGCACGGCCCGTATGGCGACGGCACATATGGAGGGGCCAGCAATCCTGACGGTATGCCGATCGTTCAAGACGTTAGTGCACGTCGGAACACACGGATACAGCAACCAGGCAATTACCAGCAAGGCAATTCTGGCATCGCGCAGAACTTTTAGCGCGCTTCTTGACGTTTTGATGTCCATCTTCCAAAAGCAGAGTTTGCGTTTGTTTTCTGAAACGAGTGGAAGACAATGGCCCAGCTCCCATGTTCGGCTTCTTGCATGCAGAAGCAGCGGCATGGGGAAACGGCGCTGTTCATGACCGGCTCCCGACAGGGGAGCCACAGATAAATTTGACCGCCACTTTGTGCTTTGGCACACTGGCATCATGGCGAAGGCGTTCTTTGAGAATTTCCCTTTTGAGTTATCAGGGCGGGAATGTGTGCCGACAGGCATCGCATGGGTGAGGAAGAGGGACTATACCATATTTCAGACTTTCGTGTGTGCAGAGGAGGAGAGGGAGACAGAGATTGAGACTTGACACCAGTCATTACGATGACTCTCATCTTGAACATTACTGTAGGCTAATAACAGAGGCAAACACTATACATATCCAGCATTCAATGATTGCAGCATATCCTCTCCTCGTTCGCACGCTTGCACCGGCAGCCTACATCACTCCTGCCACAGCAATCGGCGGAACAAGTAGCAAGTGAGGTGCCACGAAGCATCCCACGCCCCGCATGCTGGTTCTCTTCTTTGTGCTGCCTTGATTGTTGCAGGCCCGGCACAAGCCGTGCAGAGTGCTCACGTTGCGTCTTTGATATGTGCACCGTTTGCCGCCAACTTTGCACACCGCAGCAACATACAACTGACAACAAATGCGCGCCCGCAAGCACCGTCCGCCATGGCGATGAGCACCTTTCTGTACCACGAGGACGAAACACTGGGCGACATCAAAGTGAGTTGCGTCCTTCCGGAAATTCATCGCGCGTGGGAAGTGCAGCCGCCCCATTGGTTGCGGCCACGCTTCGGGAATCTTGTGTTTTGACTGAGCTCCCTTCCTGACACCTTCAAACAGTCGCATCTTCCATCGACAAACCGCACACAATCTTCCACCACCCGATCTTGGACCAGCTCGTTTTTTGCATCATCTGAACCCTCCACCGCCGACAACATGAGCAGCTTCCTCTCCTCCGCAGAGAACAAGGTCGAGCGAACGCTCGCACCGCTTCTGCCAATCCCAGCTTTCGGTGACCTCAGCAAGGCCGCCAACGACGTACGCACTCCCTCCGAGCTCCGCATACTGCTCGAAAGCAGATAGGATCGCGAGAAGAAAGTGCGCTGACAGGAGGCATAGCTCATCAACAAGGATTTCTACCACACCAGCCAAGGTTCGTCTTGTGCTGAAAGAGCTGCGAATGGCGAAGAAGAACATTTCAACTGACAATGCGTTGCAGCCACTCTCGATGTGAAGCTCAAGGCCCCAAGTGGTACTAACGTTACCATTAAGGGCAAGCAGGGCTTTGACGGCGCCACTGCTGGCTCCGTAGGTATACCCAGCGCTGCAGAACATATGACCTGCTAACGAAATTGCAACAGATCGAGGGCAAGCACACTCTCAAGCCTCAGGGTACGCACAACACATCTCTTTCGTTTTCAGAGCCCACAGCAGTCCCACCACCTCCAGCAACGAGCAAAAAGAAAATCAAATCGCAAAAGCAGCCACGAAAGCAGGAGACCCAGTATCCGCGAGGCTTTTTGCGCGGTGTCACATTCATGACACCACTCCCTACATCGCTGCAATCCAGTGCTTATTTGTTCGCCTACGGGGTGCCTAGTGGAGGAGGAGCTGAAGGAGAATTTGGGCTGACTTACAAACGTCAAGGTGTCACCATCACTCAGGCATGGTCGACCGCGTCTCTGCTCGACAGCAAGGTTGAGCTCGCCGATGTTGTCGCTCCAGGCGTCAAGGTCGATCTTCAGAACCTCTGGAACCCATCCAAGGAGGGCTCTGCCGCGCAAAAGATCAACGCCGCTTTCAAGAACCCCAACGTCCACGCCCGCACATTCGTCAACTACGGCACCGCCAAGGGCAACATCGATGCCATCGTCGACGTTGTCGCCGGCTCTGACGGTTTCCTCGTCGGTGGTGAGGCTGGTTACGATGTGCAAAAGGCTGCTGTCACCCGCTACTCCCTCGGTCTCGGCTACCAGACCCCAAGCTACGTCGCCAGCATTGTCGGCTCCCAGAACCTGACTCTCATCGCCGCAAGCTACTACCAGAAGGTCAACTCCGCCGTCGAGGTTGGTGCCAAGGCTGGCTACGATGTGCAGGCACAAAAGGCCAGCGGTCTTGAGCTTGCTTCCAAGTACAAGCTCGACCCTCTCTCTTTCGCCAAGGTATGAATTCAGTCCTATTAACAAAGGCGCTCATATACTAATCAATCAACAGGCCAAGATCAACGACCGTGGTATCGCCGCTCTTGCCTACAGCACCAAGCTTAACGCTGGCACCACTCTCGGCCTCGGTCTTTCTCTCGACACCAAGTCCCTCAACGAGGCTGGCCACAAGGTCGGAACCTCGCTCACCTTCGAAGGATAAATGTATCACCAGACGCTGTATGAATGATGGGAGGGGGGACAATAGAGCAGAGATCTTGAGCATTCGAAGCATTTCACCAGGATGGAAGTTATGCTTCGCTCAACCGCCTCAGTTGCCAGCTAGCTAGCTCGCTTGATACCCGGCTACCTGTACTGTGGCAAACTGTACTTGTACAAATGTTTTTGCTCGTCGCCTTTCTTTCGCTTTCCAACAAAACGGGTCATGTGTTCCGATTCATTGCGTACCCGCACGTGGCTATGCCGTGCTTGCAGGGATTTCCGGCAGAGCACGGGCTTCGCTCCCAAGCGATTGCGGGATATGTGGAGGCTCCGCAACATCTCATTCTGCACCTTCGCCTTTTAGCCTGCTTTGGGTCTACTTCTCACATACTCGCGGCGTTGTTTTCTGTCCGCCATACCCCGCCTGGAGATGATTTCGGCACATGAGCCGTTTGCTGACGACATGCGGAGGGAGGATCGAACGCTGTGAATCACCGAAAAGAGGGGAGCAATGCCACCTTTTTCCCGCGATTGACTACCGTGGTGTCTTCGCCCACAGATCTGCCGTAGGCGACCTGACGAGCATGGACGATTGCACTTCTTTGGGCTACCACTACGGCCGACGACGTCCTTGGCTACACGACCGGGCGAGCTTGTTTCGCGTGCGGTGAATGTGTCATTCATCATTGATGAGTATGATCCTCTGTCACTAGTACTAGTGCATGATGAAGGAAGCGTAGGTTGTACTTCTTTCGGACTTTTGCTTTCTTTACTTTTGCTTTTTGCTGACAGACGATTTCTTCTGTGCTGAGGTGGAAGAGTTTCTCATTTCTTGGACTAGAGCTATTGTGTGCATAGCTCACAGGGAATTAGAGAACAGGACGAGATGAAGTCTTCCACTTCGTTGGCGGGTCTGCTTGCACTCGGTAGTAGTCAACTGGCTTCAGCTCTCTCACCTACTGTCTCGCTCGACTACGCAACTTACGCGGGATCCGCACTTTCCAATGGTATAACTCAATGGCTCGGTCTACGCTACGCCGCTCCTCCCATCGGACCCCTCCGCTTCTCAGAGCCACAAGATCCCTTCGACCAGACCTCCAACGGCACCATTGCTGCGACTGAGCACGGAAAGATATGTCTACCGACAGGAGATCTAGATGATAATGATTTCACATTTCCCAATGGCAACTACTCCGAAGACTGCCTCTTCCTCGATGTCTTCGCTCCGAGCAATGCCACCAAGGACAGCAAACTGCCCGTCTTCTTCTTCATCTCTGGCGGAGGCTTCAACGCTCTGTCGAATGCGAAATACAATGGGTCTGGTATCATTCAAGCAGCAGCATACGATGCTGTCGTCGTTCTGTTCAACTATCGTGTCGGACCTTACGGCTTCCTTGCATCTAAGGAAATAGTTGAGGGAAATGCTGGCATCAACAACGGACTTAAAGATCAACGAAAGGCTTTGCAATGGGTGCAGAAATACATCTCCCACTTTGGCGGAAACCCAGAACATGTGGTTATTGGAGGAGCGAGCGCAGGAGCACAGAGCGTGAGTCTGCAGGTCACAGCGTATGGCGGAAGGGACGACGGACTGTTTGTTGGCACAGCAGCCGAAAGCCAGAGTTTCCCTCCTTTGCGAACGATCGAAGAAAGCCAATTCGCGTACGACAACCTGGTTATCCGAACGAATTGCACTGCTCAATGGAACGATACGTTGAGCTGCCTGCGAAGCCTCTCGGCAGAGGAATTGCAAAAGGTCAACTACAACACACCTTACCCTGGAGCACAAGAGGCAGCATTGTACATGTACGGTCCTACTTTGGATTTCGATTTCATCGCCGACTACACCACTCGCGCGTACGTCGAAGGAAAATTCGTCCGTGTTCCGGCAATCTACGGAGATGATACCAATGAAGGAACGAGCTTCGCCCCCAAGAACACGACATCTTATGGCCAGACTTCGACATTTCTGCAAAACAACTTTCCTGAACTCACGATCAAGCAGCTCGGGCAGATCAACGAATTGTACCCTGTCGAGGATACCCCTTCTTTTAATGGCAGCGGGAGATACTGGAGACAAGCTGCGGACGCTTATGGCGAGCTAAGATATACCTGTCCTGGAATTCTGGTGTCAGCTTCATTAGAGAGATACAATGTCCCTTCGTGGAACTACCACTGGAACGTCGTGGATCCGAAGGCAGATGCGGCAGGTCAAGGCGTGCAGCATACAGTCGAAGTTCATGCGATCTTTGGACCAACAAATACCAATGGTGGCGCACCGGACAGCTACCGCGTGGGAGGTGTAAATGAGGGTGTGACTCCGGTGATACAGGGCTATTGGACGAGTTTCATCAGGACACTGGACCCTAATAAGAAGAGAGTTGCTGGGACACCGAAGTGGGAGGAGTGGACTGGGACTGCGCTCAATGGGCAGGATGGAAAGAGGTTGAGGTTTGAGAGGAATTTGAATGCGACGGAGATGGAGAGTCCCCCGGCGATTCAGCAAGAGAGGTGTGCGTATTTCAGCTCGATCGGGTTGAGTGTGAAGCAGTAGTTGAGGTAGAGGATTATGACGAGATGATGCGAATACAACATGAATCTAATCCAAAGCAGAGCTCATTTCTGTGTCTGCTGCTCATGTCCTCACCAGCTTGGACATGTCTTCACCGAGAAGATAATGTGGCTGGGCCGGCTATGAGCAAATCGATAGTTTAGGATATGGCCATCGATTGTTGCAATTTTCACAGCTATGAAAGCCTGGAGGTGGGTGTACTGAGTCTGCTTGACATCCACTGATCGTGATGCAGGTGCATTTCTGCTATGGATGCAGGAACATGGCTTCTCATTGCCGCAGGTGAAAAACGCGGACTGCCGCTGAGCATATCTGCTTTCGATGACAATGTACGTGTCTCATACGTCGCGCTGCGCAAATGCCTCCCAGTTATATCCTGCGTACTGATTCTTATATGGCCATCAGAGAATATCCTACTCCCGTGTTTGCCGGAACTAGATGTTCTCCAACATGAGCTTGATCCTCGGATACAAAGATAGGAAGAGAAGTAAGCCAAGTACTCCATCGATAAACGCCATGAGCACGCCATATGTCCCTTTGTTCTGCCTTGTGTCATCGTTTAAAATCAAAGTGGTGATGGACACCGTCGTTGCAACGATTCCTGCCACCAAGAATAGTCTCCACCAGGCCCGGAATTTGTAGAAAAACGGAAAGAACCACCAAAACGGCCATACAAGCAGCGAGTAGATCACTAGCGGAGGCACGGCCAGAAGCGAAGATAGTAAAGATGAGAGTCCTTTGCGGCTGCTCAACGAAAATTCGATGAGCTGGAAGCCATGTTGATTGTGAAAGAGGAGTCCCTGATGATTGATTCTAGTTGTGAGTATCTTGATCTTGCGGCTCATCAGCAGGAAGTAGTGTCTCCGTGACGACAGGGGTATTCGGAAGGAGAAGCCAACGCATCCCGATAGGGCTTCGTGACGTAAGTCAAATCGAGACCGTCTTGTGAAAGCGGATGAGCCATCCCAGAAAAGTTCGGGAAACACGCAAATATTGACTTTGATGCATGCCTCACCACACAGAACCAAGGTGACCGTGCCATCAAGGTAGACTGATTCCACGGGCCTGCCATTTAATGGTTCTTCCGGTGACAGAGGGTTCATGGAGAAGGGGAGTCGAAATAATGTATCGCCTGCGTCCCAGACATCGTTCACAATGACTTTCGGCGTCGACATTTTCTGGGCCTGTGATTTCGTGACCACATTTCCTTGTCCAGAATCGATCTCAATGCTTGAAATGTTGCCGCGCCTTCGAACCAAGAGCATGACCTGCCGCGTATAGTCATCGTACTCTCGGGCTACATTGTCCGAATTTTGCAAGACTGTGAATGGCCAGCTAGTGCAGCGCTGCGATGCATCCACCAGGTCACATATGCCAGCATAGTCGCGGGTGAAGCCTTCCCCGCCAACGCTGACCATTTGCATGTAAATGCACATGCTCGGCCTGTCTTCGAGGCATCAGTTGAGGATTGCGAGATAAGTTTTGTCTGTACCATAGACCTCCCACTTGGGCATGTCAAAGATCGGTAGATGGAAACGTACGGTCCTACCAAGCACCTCACACTGCTTCTGAGTGCCGCTGCTGCTGACAACGACCATCTTCGAGTAGTGTGTACCCGTGAACGCATCGGGCGACGAGGCAAGAAGACCTCGGTGCTCTCCGCGATCACGAGCGACATCAATACCGCCCCAAGCGAAGATTGTCTGGTCGTTGTACACACGTATGAGCTCTTCCTGGAATCTCTGAAACGCACGGCTCCCTTCACCATAAATGACTGGGAGGCTAATGTCAAAGATACCGAGCAGTGAATACGCACGGTCTTCCATCCGCGCCGTCTCGCGGTTCGCAGCCCAGAACATCTTTTGAGCAATACTGAACGTGGAAAGTGAGCGTCTACCACTGAGAAGCTCCTTATGCACGTCAGTAATTGCTGAGACCTGTTGAATGAGACCACTTAGAGATCCGATGCTCTCTCCAGATCCATCGTAGAAGAGGAGTTTCGGAGAGGCGATCATTTCTTGCAAGGTCCACCCACGCTTGAACCAGCGGCAGTCACCCATCGAGGCAGAGTCTTGATAGTCGTCGAGATAGACATAACAAGTTTCGGATTTCTGATACCATCGATACATGGAGTTGATGGCCTCCGCTAGCTCGGCAGAGCTTTCTTTGTTGATGCAACAAGTGTCAACCCACACATATTGCAGTCCTTCCTTTGAGGCCTGAGCCATAGCAAAGTCCAGCTTCTTCCAGCCAGCTTTCTGTCGTGCTTTAGCCATGTCGGCCAGATCAGCGAAGAGGACCTCTTCTCCTTCCGACGGGCGTAGCCATGTATGTGACAGAATCGCGTATCTGAAATCGTCAACATATTCGTTCTTTTCCTCCAGGAGACCTGAATCAGTACGAAGCAAGCGCATGACCTCAGTGTAGGTTAGGATAAGACCGGACCAAGGTTAGTGAATAAGAAAAGGAACGACAACTAGAAGCTTCAGCCAACATGCTTATACTGAAGGATATGCCCAAAGTGTGGTAACACAGCATCTTCAGCTGGCCTCGCGTAACAATAGGCAGCACTCGAGCCATAAGATGCGGAACGAGGGTGCCTCACAGCCTGGCAGTCTGACGGGTGTTCGGTCTGCATCTTGAGCTGGAGCAAGCGAGCCTTCGTGGATGGCAGCTTGTTGAGGCCGATTCGGACATTCAAGGAATGGAGTCAAAGCGGGAGGTTGGCAAGTTAGGAACGATACGGTGACCGATTGATGTTAAGCGGCCAAAATTCGCGGTACAATCAATTACATCATTTGATAGCAAACATACCATCGCTCCTCATCCTCCATCTTCACTCACTTCTCACACTCGCTACGCGTCCTCTCGTCAATGTCGGCGCCCGGGCATGATTGCGCGATCATGCCTTGTCCGACGGACTCATCCTCCCTCACAATGTCTCCCGCCGTGCTCGCGACGACATTTCCATCCCTCAGCATCTCCAAAGGGTGAAATGGCCAACCACTACGAGACATTGAATGTGCCCACCAATGCTACTGCCAAGGAGATCAAAAAGTGTGTCCATTCAATGTGCTTCTAGTCGGCTTATCCCACTGACAATAATGGCCCGTAGATCCTTCTACACCCTCTCCAAAGCCAATCATCCCGACCTCCATCCGAACGATCCCTCTGCCTCCCAACGCTTCGTCAAAATCTCCGAAGCCTACGCGACACTCGGCTCGGCCGAAAAGAAACAGCGTTACGATCGTGACTTCTTCCGCAGCGAGGCCTCTTCTGGTGGTGGAGGAGGCCCGTCCTACGCGTCCGGCTCCCATTCCTCACACATGGCTTCTTCAGGCCCCGGTGGTCGCAGTCCCAGCGGTCTGAGTCGTCGACGTACACAATTCAAAGGTCCTCCTCCATCGTTCTATCGTAATGGTGCTTGGGGGGATTTTGGCGCAAAAAGACAGGAAGCTTCCGAGCGAGCGTCGCATACTCATGAAGCGCAAGGGCGTGCTGCTTCGAATCCGCAGGGAGGAGGTATGGGACCGGGAGGTTTTGCGCAGGGGCTGGACGATGATGTTCCGCATTTTGATGCGCGGGGGCATTTCAAAACTCATGAGCAGATACAGAGGGAGAGGATGGAGAGAAATCGCGTGAGAGCGAGACTGAGAAGGAAACAAGGAGCGAGTTTCGATGATGTGGGCGGTGGGAGCATGCTGGTGAATTTCTTCGTTGTGGGAGGTGTGTTGGGTGGAATCGCTGCCTTGACGGGACTGTTCAATGCGAAGGCAACATCAGGGAGTGGAGCTGGAGCAGCAGGGAGCGCGAATGGCAATGGCAAGAAGAAGATGGAAGTGGGGAGCTGACAGGATTTGCTGACATGAAGCATAGAGAAGTCACAAGAAGCACTATAAAGCTGGCAGAAGACGTACCCCAGAGAATAGAAACATACAACTGCACAGCGAAGGAGCTAAAGTTCACGTAATCCTAGCAAATTCCGGCCTGCAAAAGCTGTGTCTCACTCAACTTCGCAAGTCCCGGAGGAATGAGTTAGTGGAGATGCCAATCTATGCCTAAGACAATAACGATCACGACGAGCAATAGTCCCCTTTGTGCCGGAGAGTACAGCTATATCTACATGGCTGGCGACTGTGCATGCTCATCGCACTGTCCACAACTTGCACTTGATGAGAGATAACACTCGTAAGCAAAGCTGAATTGAATTTCCTTGCTATGTTGCAGCATACCAAGCGTCCAGCGCGAACTGCGTTCCTTCTTCGAGTTCAGACTTCTGATCCATGAATTTCGCACGTCTCTGCCGAATACTCAACGACTCTCTATGCCGCCTTCTTGGTCGCTCGCGGTCCCTCCTCGTCCTCTCTCTCCTCATCTGCTGCCCGCTTCTTGCTCACCCTCTTCTTCTTGGCCTCCTTCTCCAGCATCATCTCCTTCTCCAAGATAGCTTTCACCTCATTGCAATCGCCATGCACGGTGACCTTCTGGAGCCCTCTCATGGCTCTCAGCGCCACCACACCTTGGAACGTTGCCAGGTCCTTCCACTTCTTTCCTCGGCCACCTTTACTGAAGACCTCATCAAAGGCGTCTTTCCACATCCAAATGTCTAATTCTCTCAAACCCTTCATGCCCTTCAAAACTCTCATGGTAGGTAAGACTCTAGCGCACTGCTTCGTGTGAGTCCGATGCTCTCGTGGGTGCAAAATAAAGGAGGCATGGCGAATCATGTCTCGTCTGTCCCGAGGAGTCTTGTCGAGGAAGGTCTGCAGGTCTTCAAAGGTGCGAAAGACGAAATGGGTGTTCTTGTAGAAGTATGCGAGGGATTCTTCGCTGATCTGACGATTGATGAGTGAGAGAGCGAGGTGTTCGGCGAGGTGAGGGCCTTCGATGAAGGCTTTGGCGGACGAGATCCCTACTCGCATGGAAAGAGTGGGGTCGAATTCTTCTGGAAACCAGTCAGCAGCCTCGATGGTTGAGTTGAGGTCCCTCGTGCGAGCTATGAGACGTGGGCCACGAGCCGAATCCGTGCGCTGGGGACGCGTTTCCAGTGCTACGCCACTGCTAGGGAGGTCGAGAGTGTACGCATAGATCTTCTCGCGCAGTTCGGCTGGCAGGTCGAGGAAGCGGAATTGTTTGGCATTTTTGGTGGCTTGTGAGAGGCTTGGAAACCTCGTTGCTGGTATTGGCGGAATGTTGCAAAGGCCTAGAAAGGCTCGAGCTGCGGTTGTCTCGACTGCCCATCCGTCCGTCCCGAAATGGTCTCGTTCATGAATGGGACGGCCGCCAATCCTCGTGATGGGGACTTCAAGTGATTTGAAAGCCCGCTGGAAGTCTAGACGAAACTTCTCGATGTTGTGAAGGTTCCTACCATCACTGCCGTGCGCGATGAAATCAATCGACTCGTCGTTCCAGTAGGGGAATGTCTCTAGAGTCCAATGGAAGGCGTCTGTCCACGGTTTGCCGGGCTTGAAGAGGACTGCAATGACAGCCAGTTGCTCAACGCTGTGTCTAGGTTCATCGTAACCTTTCAAAAATGGCTTGATGGTGTCGAGAACCCGGTAGAGTAGCTCTCTACGCGAAGCATCTGGCTCCCCTGCTATGATGTGTAGTGAGACTAGATTGTGTCCAGCCATAGCTGTGGAGTAGCCGACGCTGTTATTGGTAAATAGGCCTCAGAAGAAGCTAGTTTGTGGTCGCGAATTTGAATGAGTGTTGTATTGTGTCCAGACAGCGTGGTTTGCACCTTGAAAGCACGAAGGTTGTTGGTATTGTGAATCGTGAGGATGTTGAAATGCTGCGAGGTGGGTTTCTGGGTCTTGGTGAAGAGAAGGAAGTCAAGTCTTGTCCAAGAAATCGAACTCCTCTTGTATCAGAGATGCGGGCCGCGTGAAGTTCCAGTGAACGAGTGTTGTTCACCTTCACGATTATCACGGGTCATGAATGGCCAGCATTGAGTCACCCTAGATAACCCGTGAAGACGTGAACGCGCGTGATGGTTGGTGAAGGCGAGTGACGAACGCTCACCGCACACTGCGATATACGGCAAGAGAGGGTGGAATGCTAGTGAAACTTTCCTTTGTGTCGGAATACCAGTAGAGCGTCGAAATGCTTTGTTCTTTGTGTAGCTCGCAGCCTTGGCCGTTGAGTCGACGAGCCTCACTTACTTTCACTTCCATGATTCGTGTCCTAAGGACTGATTAGATGCGAGTACAGTGAGTGGGATGAACACAATATGTGCAAGAGTGAAGAGTGAAAGACGTGATTTCTGCGAGAGAGTGGTATTGGCTCACCCTTTATGTAGTTTCTGGCTCTGCTAGCTCAGAGTTAGCTCTGCATTCTGCGTGGATTGCTGTTCTCAACTTGAGCGAGCACATGCTGCAGTGTCTCGGGTAATCGCCCCAGCTTTGTGAGACAACCTACTCCTTCTCATCAGCATCTACCATTGCCTTTTCGTCATCCTCGGAGACGTCCGTCGATGCGGTGGCCCGAATGCCTCCCCTCCATCTAGAAATCACTGTTCCAGCGTGCCATCTCCGGTTCGAATCGGGCAGAGGCCCGCCATTCGGCGCGCCAACTAACAATCTCCCGGAATGGACCACGTAGATTGGATAGCTGGAATGCAAGCTGTTAAGATACGTGCGGACCTTTGTGGCATAGTCATTGTATATGCTTCTTTCTTCTTGTGGCCTGACTCTGATCTAAACCGATGTGAGCTCACGCGTAGCCCCAGGCAGCGATCGGGAGCGTTGGCGCGAGCGTACTTACTTGGTAAACGGCCATGGACTTGTCGGTGAATCTTGAATCCGCCTTTTCTGCCTCGCGTAACAGCACTTCTGCAGACGACATATTCATGCTCGCGTGGGGTCGCTTCTGTATCCGGACTCCGCAAAGCTTCCGCGGAGCACAACACATGCCATGAGCTCTGCATCGTTATGTACTGGCCGGCAGCACATGTTTGCTTATGAGAACATCTCGAAGATCAGAGAGCAGTCAAGAATGAATGTTCACTCACAGCCACGAATTCTTCCTCGCATGCTGCAAGCCCTGAATCAGAACCTGTAAGCCCTTTCCAGGCTCTTTCGATTCAATGCTGGCGCTCTGTGGACTCATCAGGTATCCATTCACAGTCTCGATCGCGAACTGAAGCCCCTGCTCGCCTTCAACACGACAAACAAAGGGGGATCCAGGTCTCGAATATGCCAAGTCGTCACTCGAGATCTTGCTGGAGTCGAGGACGCGCCACGGTCCCTTGAATTTGACTCGCAAGGGATCTTTGCCAGTGCATGCACGATACGTCGTGGTGTCCCAGAGATCCAACACGCGTCCGTAGCGAGAGACTTTTCCCGCTGGCCAAGATTCCCAGTCCACATGAGCATCTTCGTTGGTGATCTTTGGAGCGTGGACGAGATTAGCTTCGTCGACTTCATTTGCGCTGTCAGCAGTTTCTGGATGTTTGAACAGCCCTTCCCGAATTCCTTCTTTGAGCATCTTCGCACCAAGAGGTCCGAGAATGTCGATCAACTGCTGTACAGTGGCTTCCTCGGGAATCTCGATTCCAGGCAATGTTGTTTGGGACAAGATTTTGCCATGATCGAACTTGCTCGGATGCATTGTTTGCAGCGTGACGCCGGTGTGTGACCGACCTTGTAGTAGGGCATGCTGGATAGGGGCGGGTCCACGAAGGTCTGGCAACAGTGAAGGGTGGACATTGAGACCACCATACTTGGCGGCGTTCAAGATCCGGGGAGGTACAAGTAAGCCAAAGGATACCGCCACGATCAGATCGAATGGCGATGGCGGGTTCCAGCCTTTGAATGTGTCGATTTGATGAAGTTGAAGCCCGAGAGGTTGTGCGACGGATTTGATGGGGGCTGAACTGGGTTAGCTCTGTGCTCCTGTCAATGCGTGCATGGCATTGTACCTTCATGAACCTGCTTCAGACCTCGTCCGGTGCGTTTGTCAGGTCTGCAAACAACTTCAAGTGAGCCGATGGTTTCTGGACTTTCTTGCTTCAGTTCATGTAGAGCTTTAAGTGAGTATTTGCTGAAATCATCTGAGCCGCAGAACAGAACGCGGAGTGGATCTGAGAGCTTGGTGGAAGAAGTGAGGGATCGTTTTGCGGCGGAAGCTGCAGATGAAGCTCCGAGCCGTTTGATCGGTCTCAGGCTGCGAACAGTGAGCATGACAAACTTGTGACAGATAGAGTAAGAAGGCAGGCAATACAGATCGACAATGGCAAGAAGCACGCACGCAGCGAAGGAGACGAAGTGGGACGCGATGCCCGCGGTGGAGTCCGACAAATGATCCGAATTGACGCGGATTGACATGGTCCTAATGAAAGTGAAAGTGCTGCCCGCCAACCCTCCAAAGCATGCCGGACTCCCACATCCTCCTTCCCAATCGTCACGCCACTGCTGCACTATCACGTTGGTTAACTGAGTGCGGCATCAACATTGACATGCGGATGGATAATGCCAAGATTCACGCGCATAGGAAAGAGGTCAACAATGGAGCAGAGTGACGTTCACTCACTTCTCTATCTTTGCACTCATCATGACGACATGTTCTAAAAGTTGAGAGAGCAGTATCGAGCTCAGAACCACATAAGAA
Source organism: Cercospora kikuchii (assembly GCF_019650295.1). Taxonomy (NCBI): domain Eukaryota; kingdom Fungi; phylum Ascomycota; class Dothideomycetes; order Mycosphaerellales; family Mycosphaerellaceae; genus Cercospora; species Cercospora kikuchii. The sequence continues at coordinate 916,519 of NW_025408585.1, read as the reverse complement.
AGTGCCTGTCTTTACTGACTCTTCGATTCTGTTCCCTTCTTGTCAACTCTAACTCTCACCAAGTACAAAGGACAGCAGCACACTACAGCTTACAATGTCGTCCAGCAAAGGTGTTTTCGAGATTGGTAAGTACCCCAACAACCTTGGACTGCATCTCAATACTAACTGAATCTCACAGGCTTCCAGCCCGAAGTCCAACACCAGGAAGCCCCAGGCAACCAGCAGAAACTCGGACCCGCCCCAGCGATCTCCCAGGTGCCCGATGGCAAAGGCGGAGCCAAAGAATACAAGGCCTCTGGCAAGCTCGAAGGCAAGAAGGCCCTGATCACGGGTGGTGACTCCGGAATCGGCCAGTCAACTGCCGTCCTCTTTGCCATGGAAGGCGCTGAGGTCTTCTTCACATACCTCTCCGATCAAGAGAAGAAGGATGCGGATCAGACAGTGAAGTTGGTAGAAGAGAAGGGCGGGAAAGCACACGCGTACCAGGCCGATCTGAGGAGCAAAGACACATGCAAGAAGGTCGTGGATACGGCACGGGAGAAGATGGGAGCAGTCAACATTCTGTTCAACAACCACGCATACCAGATGATGATCAACAGCATTTTGGATCTGAGCGAGGAGCAATGGGAGAACACATTCAACACGAACATTCACCGTGAGTCGGACCTGTTTGCAGCTCTTCATGGTTCAGAGGATATTATTACTAACTGTCTGCAACAGCCTTCTTCTACCTCTCCAAATACGTCCTGCCTCATATGCAAGAAGGCGACACCATCATCAACAACGCCTCTATAAACGCCTACATTGGCCGACCAGATCTCCTCGACTACACCTCCACAAAGGGCGCCATCGTTTCCTTCACGCGTGGTCTCTCGAACCAGTTCGTCGGCAAGGGTATCCGCGTCAATGCTGTGGCCCCAGGTCCTGTCTGGACACCACTCATTCCTGCAACGATGAATGACGACGCGACCAAGCAGTTCTCTTCTCCCATGGGACGTCCAGGACAGCCAAGCGAGATTGCAACATGTGTGGTTTTCCTTGCCAGCACGGACTCGCAGCAGCTGAGCGGGCAGACGATCCACGCCAACGGAGGTGTGATTGTCAACGGCTAGATGTTTTGCAGCGGTATCCGGCAAGTGCGCTGCAGAAGGTGGCGCATACTGTGATGATTGTATGAGATATGAGCATAGATGAGCATGATGCGTAGCCCTTCGTCCTTGAATGAGAGGTTAATTGTAGTCAGCAATAGAGCTTAAGCAAAAATTGATCATTCACGATCGGGGATCGCAGTATTGTAGATTCCTCAGTGATCTGTGCTTGTTCGACCTTTCATGCCGTGCTTGTTGCACAATATTGCGTGGCGCACCCCGGTTAACTCAGAAGCACGCAAACGCAGCGAAGGCTTTCAACATCGTCAGCACTGTTGACATGAACTCACTGGGAAAACGAGACGTCGTCACTGAGATGAAAGGGAGCTGGCAAGTGTAAGAAATCGTTACTACAGTATGGTTTTACAGTTATTCTGTGCTTGTTGTATTCTTGTCATCTCAATTCATCCTCCTCATCCTCTTGATAAAGAGTCTCAGAGAAAAACTGTCCTCGCCAGCGAAGAAGCCTCGGCCGCCTTTCGCCGTCTCTCATGTTGGAGTTCCCCTTGATTTCAGTAGTAGCACAGTCTCCGCATAGCAAAGAAGAAGTTTCGTTAAAATCACCTCACAGAGAAACAGACAGCAGGCAGCAATGTATTTGCCGCCAACCTGTCATTTCTGTGAGGATCACAGTCAGGTCAATTCGATCAATCAGTTCGTTCCTGCAGCAGTCTCTGGTTGTGCAGTACAGAGCCAGTATCTTTGGTTTCCGGTATTATTCCTCCGCTCTCTGTTCGAGTCTCTTACTTGGACGCGACTTCCTTGTCTTTGACGCCGACTTCCTCTTCTTCGATAGTGTCGGAGGAGCTGGTGGTGCTCATCTTCTCCAGCTCAGCGTGATCTGGGCCGTGGATGTCTTCGTCGTATTCGATGACATCGTCATCGGCTTCGAATTTGGTCTTGAAGAGGTTGTGGCCTGCGGCCATGGAGGTCGAGTTGCTGCGACGCTTGGGCTTGGTGAGGTTATATGGGAGGTCGTCGAGCTCGGTGTAGCCTGGGGTGCCCCTATGGAACATTGCATGTTAGTGAGAGATTCGGGCAGTCATGGGGTGTGACGTAAGGGATAGGTAAAAGGAAGGTGCGGTGCATAGGAAGTGACCGGATCGCTTTGAGTGAGATGTGGGACGTACCAGTTGCCGCGTCCTTGACCTTGCTTCTTGGTGCTAGATGGATTGACGCCGTCGTAGCCGTGCTTTGCAAAGTAGCGTGGCAGGTGCTCTTCTGGAGCAGCTGTGCCATTGGCGAGACCGACGTGGTCACGGTTGTTGGCCTTCTGAGTGCGAGTCACTGGAAAGAGAGTGTTAGCAGGTGCGTCGCGAGGTGTAAGCTGATGCTATGCTGTGGTTTGTGACTCAATGGCAGTGCTGGCAGGGGAGAGAGTCGCGCCATTGCTTTATTGAAGAGTGAAAGACTTACTGTTGGGTGGTTGATGTGCTTGGGAGAAGGACTGTTGCGGTGATGTTGGTCTTGCTGAGCTGAGGTGTTGCGCGTGGTGGTAGTGGTTTGGATGTTGGTCGATGAGTCGAAGAAGAAGGGATGAGGTTGAGGTGATGAAGTCTCAGGTAAGGTAAGGTAAGCTCGTTGCCCAAGTGAGGTGATGTCGCGTGACTTGTCTCACTGCCTCGATACGAGTGGACACTTGAGGCTGCTTTATTCACTCAATGGACGGGTACCTTGCATCTGCCTGCAACACTGACTCTTCTATGGCCGTTGCGCGCAGTCGCCTCGTCGTACGTTTTCCAGAAGATGCTGGAAAGCCGGTCACGAGGCACAGGATGAGGCTGTTTTGGCTTAGGGGGAGCCATTGCGTGAGCTAGACCACCCCACTCCCGCCAGCTGTGTCTCATGAGAAGTACCTCGATTCCTGGTGACATGCGTCGGGCCAGATGCCGGCTGCACTTGGGTTGCTCATCGGCCGCAACATGATTGCCTGTACGGAAGCATCGCCTCTCCCTCCCCGGATCCACCTCCATCATGGGCATCACAGTTCCAAGGCATCTCGTTCCTGACGCTGCTGCGGTGCGCGTCGCTGAGTCCTATTGTCGGCCCTAGCGCCGACGTCACTGCTCGCGTGGCCGCAGCAAGGGTCTCGTGACTGCCGAGTCATCCATTGGATTCCGCCCGGTGCATCCTAATGCCAGCTGTTCTCACAACGAACATCAACGTGAAGTGCGTCGCAATCCGCCATCAGCCTCGAAGGCGACCACGCGTCTGACTTGCAGTGACATGGTACGGAGGTACCTGCATACTTTGGTTGGCTCTCTTTGTGAGACCCAGAAAGAGGGGTCACGCTAGAGGCACGGCTAGCTGCCGCTCGTGCAGGAAAGTCTGGGGAAATTGGATCGAGATGCCGATCCTCAGTAACGTCGAGCTTTGATATCACGCTGCAAGTTCTTCGTTGACTCGTCCTTTGCACGACGCGTTCATGCGGGAAATTGTAGAACGTGGTGCAATATGCGGTAGTATACGCCCGCCAAGACGTGTTGTGAAGTCTTCTTTCAAGACTCCGGCACTATCTCAAGCATTCGAATTCTGTCTGCTTTCATTTTCGAGAAAGTGCGACCGTGGGTTCATTGTGCAGCAAACACGATGCAAGTAGATAAGACTGCCATTCTGTCTCGTCAAGATTTCATCGTCTCACTCACCCGCCATGTCCTCTCGTGACAGCATGGCTTCCGACATCTTTGACCTTCAGAGCTTTCAACGTGAGATCGAAGAGTTGATAGGGCCTCACAAAGGCTCGATCACCACTGCACCTCCCTTCACTGCAGCACAACTGATCATCATAGCCATCGCGCTTCTCAGTGACAGCAACGAGGCGCAGTCCGAGGTCGCCATCATGCAATGGATTCTCCGGAACATTTCAGTATTACGGCAACATGGCACAAAAGGGGTTCTGTACGCTCGTTCTCAAAGATTTCGATGGCACAGACGATTCGAGGTCGAACAAGACGATGTCACGGACATTTGGCAAAGAATTCAGAGCTGCGTTGTCGACATACGAGGTGCCCATTGTGGCACATGCCCATTTCGAGCGACCACGGCGATATGACGAGTCTCCTACACAAGCGACTTGGTCGCTCGATCTTCAGTCTTCTCCAACATTCCTCGGGCTTCGTCCAGGCGTTGTTAGAAGTGAGGCCTTCCGACTTCTGGATTTGCCGGCTGAGATTCGTGGAATGATTCTCGAGCAGGCTCTGATACTCTCAAAGAGTGGTGTCTGCACCTGGCGACAAGCAAAGAACATTCTTCTCTGTCCTCTGACCCGGGAAATGCACGGAGAGATCAGTGGAATAGTCAGGGTGCCGAGAGTGGCGACTCATTATGAGGAGAGTGGCTCGATCCCGCGCGAGTTGCTGCTCGGACCCGAGCTGGGCGAGCATCTCTCAGTTCTCCGGGTCAATCAACAGGGAAGTGCTTGAGTCTTTCGGCGGGAGAATGCGGACTGACGTTGCAATAGCTCCACTACGAAGCGCTCCCCATCTTCTATCGGCCGAACACCTTTTTGTTCCCAACCGTTGGGACGCTCAATCGCTTCCATGCCTTCACTAGTCCAAGAAGACTGTCCTATGTCCGTCACCTTGCTTTCATACTTGATCGCAGGTGGAGGGAATTCCGCTCCAAAGATATTGATGGCCTGATCCAGCATCTGACTGCACTTCGAGAAGTTGACATATGGACGTCCGAGTCAGAAATGATTCGCCATCGCAATGGACGGCCAGGACCTCCGAGCAACCTATTGCAGCTCGAGGTGTTCGATTGGCTGCGCAAGTTCAGAGGACTCGAGAGAGTGACTGTTCATGGCGATTGTCCATTTCTTAAGCCAGCTCTGGAGCGCCAGATGTGCTTGCGAAAGCCGGCGGAGATTGAATAGCTTCCACTGATATCGCGGTAGCGGGGAAAACGTACCTCCTAGCGTAGAAGGATGCAAACCGCCCATAGAGTCGCCAAGCTGTACAAGCGAGGGCGGATGCGGACACAGCACGTCATGTGTAGTCGGCAGGAGAATCCGTCGACCTCCAGATGTCGTTCATCACGACTTCTCCATCCACAACCACTTTTCAAACTTCTCCTCCTCTTCTTCTGTCAGCCCATCTCCCACCTTCGACTTCCACCTCTTCGTCACGCCGAAATTCTCATACTTCTCCGGGCTCTTCTCAAGCATCAACAGATTCTCCACCTCATCACTGTCCTTTCCTTCGCAAATTGTTCTCGACATCCTCGCTCTTCTCGCAAAAGCTGCCGCTCGTGCAGCATCCGAATGCATTGCGACAATCTGAAACGCATCATAGTATAACCTGGGTAATCGCAGATCCGACACCTTCTCTTTCTCATAGATGTCCAGAAGAGCTCTACAATCCCTCAATGCGCGTTCAGGAGTATTGCGTACAGTCTTCGGATCCCCAATACTCGCGTCGAGCTCTTGAGCGCGCTTGAGCCGGACATCGGAAATTTTGAGCTGTTGCGGGGAAAGCGAGCACAATTCGCAAGCGCACGTAAATCTAAAATTCTGTTTTAGGATTTCTTGTCGGGTTGTCGAAGGTCCGCCGTTCAGGTAGGAAAGTGTGAGTTCTTCGTCTTCTTCGATTGGTCGGACTGCATGAACCAGCATGCGGTTTTGTGTGCTGTTCCAGGCATGCTGCGCGTTCGGCAGGCAAGAATGGTTTATTCTGGAGACGAGAGGGAAGATTCCGCCGATGCCGCTGCTGGGGCCTAGAGGGTAGCCATTGGAACGGACGATGTTGCTGAATGGATTGGGTTCGCCTTTGAAATTGTTGTGCAGGGATAGGAAGGCTCGTTGGCCGTCTTTGGGAAGGGCTTTGACTATCGCGGCGAGGTCCTTCTCGATTGTATCCGCATCCTGCAGACTTTCTGTGGTGAAGAGTGGTTCTTCACTGATCAAAAGTGTGCCAGCTGGTATGCTACGATTTGCGACAAGTCCTTTCCCTTTTCCTGGAATTTCTTGCTGCGTGAAGAGAGGATCGTCGGTCGCTGTGGCTGAGGGAGACATGACGGAGAATATGCAGGTACGGAAAGAATTTGGAGCCACGAATTTCGTGTTGCTATGAAATGCTGTCTACCAAATAGAAAGACATGAAGAGCGCATGAAAGCCAGCAGATCGATGTTCATGTCATCATGCCAGGTGTGAGAATCCCTTGCCGGAGTCGGAACGATTTTTTGCCAGATTGTGGGTCGAGGCGAAGCTGGCTCGGCTGGAAGTCTTTCTCAAGATCCAACACCACGGCAGAGGTCTGTAAGCCATGCCGCTTCCACGTCACAGTACACTATTGCGCTGTATCAACTGCATACGACAGATCAGACGGCCCGGGAAGACAGCGAACTGACCTTCGCTCAACAAATTCGATCGCGAAGCCATGTGACTTCCTCTCTTGGCAAGTCCGACATATATGTCGTGGCTACACTTCTTGAAGTGAAGGGCCATCGAAGGGTCGAAGTCGCAGATGAAGGCTTTCGTAATCTGCAAGTATACAACGCGATGCAACGTAAGATTGGTTTCCTGGCACTAAGGCCTCCGGGCTCATTTGAAAGTTCACAAGCAGTGAGCACTGGGAGAAGGTGAGCACGGTGTTGTGTGGCAAGTGAGCGTGCAGGTTGTGGCAAATTGACTTCTTTACTTCGAGCGAACGAATTGCCTGTTACTCCAACTGATTACCAGAGCAAACCTACGTCCTTGACAATTCGACAGTACCATTCACCGGTCCACCCAGTCACATTATCAACGAGACTTCATCAAAGCAGTCCACCGTTCTGAGCGCCCAAAATGGTGCAAATCGTGACCTTTCGACGAGCTTCGGCCCCCGACCTGTCGGGAACAATCGAAGACAATTTCTGGAAACTGGTTCGCCGCGAAGACTTACTTCGCCCAGACATCATGACTCTATTGCGAGCGGCTCGCCTCCCGGTGAAATTCAGCGCGACCAAGGAGGAGCTTCTGCAGCAGCACATTTGCTGGCAACGGCGGCAGCTGGACTACGGACGATGCACTGTCGCTGAGCTGCGAACATTCTCTGTGCAACGAGGCATCGTGGACTCTCGAGTCGCGAGAAAGTTGCGTTCTAAGGAGCTCGTGAGCAAGCTGCATGAAGCGGATGATGGTGAAACGTTCAATCGTTTTCTTGATCTACCGGCCGAGCTTCGTCTCTACATCTACGAACTCTATTTTGAGAGCTTCGAGACTCAGGAAAGGCCTCTTCCAGCACCATATCCGATCCCACTAGCTCATGTGAGCTCACTCTTGCGAAAGGAAGTCTTGCCAGTGTATTACGATGTTTGTACATTCGAGTACAATGTCTTCTGTATTGGCTTCTATTTGCCTTGGGGCAGCTCTCGCACTCGCGACAGACCGCCCATGTTGGACTTCATCATAAAAGGCCCAGCGGAGCATGTCGCAATGTTACGCAAAGTCAATATGGACTTGCGTATCGAGGGTGGTTGCGACCACGACGACGATCGTACAAATTCTTTCATAGTATTTCGGATCGACTTTGGGACCGACCACAAGCGCGCCGAGCTATACTTAGACTATCAAGCGTCGATCGAAGAAGGCGAAGGGGAATTTGACCTAGTCAGCACCTCAATTCGGGACATTCTGAGTGCCATCGATACAAGACCCAGCGGGAAGAAGGTACTCAAAAGTGATCTCCAAGCTATCCTCGCCATTTTCCAAGATCCACCGGATATTCTGCGGAGGCAACCGACGCCCAATGACAGCGATGACGAAGTCGAGGATGCGGAAGACGACGAAGAAAGCGAAGACGATGGCGAGTAGGCCAGAACAGTGGGAGACTCATGCCCAGGAGGTCTCGGAGAGCGGTCAATTGCAATCAACATCACCATGAAGAAGACACTAACGAACCAAGGCCTTAATAGCCTTCAGCTGGTCGGAATATTCGACGGTGTCACCATCAACGAGCGACACTACACGAAAGCCTCATTCAAGACAGCCCCATCACTCAAAATCAATTTCAGAGAAATACGACGACGATCGACATCAAATCAAGATCGTTACATTTCTTTCTGCATGCAACTACCCCAACACGACACTACACCACCGCCTCCCTAACACACGCCCCATGTCACTCCTCAATTACAAGGCACTTCACTTCTTCTCACCAGAGCCACTCTCCCCATCACCTCCCCTTGCCAGCCACTCCCCTCCGAATTTCGTTGGACAACTCGGTGTGCCTTTCTTAGGCGGAGGACCCGTCAGAGTGCGGGCCCAGCCTGGGGCGTGATAAGGTGGCTTGGGCGGGTTAGGCGGGTTGGAAGGCTTGGGCGGGTTGGAAGACTTGGGCGGGCTAGAAGATTTGGGTGGGTTAGACGAAGACGTTCTGGATCGAGTTGGCAATTCCGGAGTTTGTTTCGGCAACTGAAGTTCTGATTACAAGATCTCCAAGAGCGCGAGATATATACATATGGCACGAGCAGCATTCACGATAGTATCAATGAATGAAATGCTATGCAATAGTGCTCGTGGCACAATTGTGCCCTCTGCTCAGCTTGAGTTTCTCTATTCTATTGTACGCTATCATACACACTTCCCACAATCAATGCTAACCCAATGCTAACCCAATGCACCGTATGCTAGTCGTGAAATCATGTCCTACTCTTGCCATATCTTACACGCTCTCAATATGATGTATTTTCTTCACGTCCCAGACCTGCTGCTTTTCTGTGCGAACTTTTCCCTCAGAACATGCATAGAGATAACACCAATGACCGCCAACCCGCTGAACATGACCAGGATCTGATAGCCATACTTGTATATCGGAGCATCGTAAGTTGGGAAAGCGACAAGAGGGAGCCATGCGTTGAAAGTGTACGATGCAACGTTACCGCAGGCAACGAGCATTTGTCGTAGAATTGGATCAGATGCCGCGAGGTGGTTGCCCCAGGACTGTATCGGTAGATATTAGCAATATTCTACAGTTTGGTCTCTTGTCAAAAAGAGTGAAACTCACAATAACGATCGGCTGTGCTGCAAGACCAGCATACGAAAGATAGTAGGCAAACAGCAGACTGCCTTTGTTGAGCGAATGGCCTGAGCACCACGCTGCGAGCATTCCGTTGCTGACGACAACGAGTCCTTGAATGAGGCAGACCAGAGTGGCGTTGTATCCGGTCTGATCAGCTAAGATACCGAAGAACAATGCAGAAACGACACTGAGAGCATCGCCTCCAGTGGGAAGGAGGTTCGTCTGTACGACACTCCAGCCATCCCACTTCAAGTAGAGGTTGAAGTACTTGATGCCACTAATGGCTTGACCGACCTGTCGTTCGTCGTCAGCAACAACCTCTGACGGCTGCAGGATACCACATACCATATTGTAAGGCAAAATGAATAGCCAAAGCCTCCAGTTAGTGAAGACGCCCCACGCGGCCTTGAAGGTCAAAGGTGGCGTCGCGGGCCTTCCAAGCCTCTGAGTACGCTCAATGGTATATTCCTTGTCGGCCGCAGTCCAGTAGAATGCTCTTGTGTTGTGCGGCAGATCTGGGACTGCGAAATAGCCCCATATGCCAATAGGAATGCCGATAAGGCCATCAATGACGAACATCCATTGCCAGCCAGCTAGGCCCGCTTTCCCGTTCATGCCCTTGTAGAGCGCAGCTTGAAGGTAGCCCGAGAACATGTTTCCGATAGCGGACGATTGCTCGAAGAGGGCAGCACGCTTAGCCTATCACACCATAACATGAGCAATTGTTCCATTGACCGCGGCGCTAGGCGGCCCCCATCATAGACCAAGATAACTTACAAGCTGATTGGTTCCATACCAGCCACCAAGCAGCGCTGCGAAACTTGGGAAGCAGCACGATTCAAGAAATCCCACGAAGAACCGAAGTGCATACAGGGTTTCCACATTCTTCGCAAAGGCCATTGCAACGACCAGGAGACTCCAGACGATCTCACATGACGGGATCCAGACGCTCGGGCGGACATGCTGCAGCTGAATCATCTGACTGGGTATCGTGCCCAGCAATATCCCGATATTGAACCATGTATTTAGCCAGTTTCGCTCATTGCCATACAGCTCCAGGTCCTCTTTCATGCCCGAGACGAACGCATTGGAGATGTTCGTCTGATCGAGCTGCTTGATGAAGTATGCCAAGCACATGTACGATAAGAGGAACGTATCGAGCTTGCGGACATAGCGTCGTTCCTGCGGTGTTCCGTCAAAGGAGTCCCAGAGCACTCCTACGATACGTCGCCATCTCGAATTCTTGGGTGGAGTTGTCGTTTGCTGTTCCGCCTCACTATTGGTCGTCGGCTTCTCGCTTGAAAGTGGTGCGGGTCGTTCTTCAGAACTTGTGTCACTGGTATCGACAGCCACGTGAGGCTGCTTCTCATTGACGCCCATTGTTGGTACTGCGCGAATTGTGCGACTGGTCCATGCCGGGTCGCCTCCTACTTAAAGCAGAAGAAAGTGGGCGGCTTGTGGTAATGTGACGTTCGCGATAGGCTACTGTAGCCGGAGAGTTGTTACTGGATCCGGTGTGGGCTGCTGCGTGGGCTGCGTGGGTATCGACGTGGGTTATTCTCTTAGCCTACGCTGTCATTGGGAGAGGATGAAAAATTCCCACCTGCACGAGGAGACCCGTCTATTACCGCCGACTTGGCGCATACACCTTGATGGACTCTTGGACTGCGGCTCAACACCTCTTTGAGGTAGGTCGAACAGATATGGCCAGGATATCATATCAATGCTGTGAGCAAGAGTGATAGTGGTAGCACAGCTGTGTGGCTACAGTGGTTGAGTGAGTACGCAGAAGTCTGCCGCCACTCAGCGTAACGACAACACAAGCTTGGCATGTTCTCCATCTACCTTTCAAGTTCGTGGAGATTGACAAATTGTCGACTTCGTGGGATCTATTGCGGCGCCTACACGTGTGTGTCGGACACGGCCTCAAACCCGGCACTATGCCCAACGTCTGAGACCACACGTAGCCTGCACTCCGGCCATAGGGTGTTGAGGTCTCATATCGTGCATGCCGGACAACCTAGGTCTAGATGACCCTGCGTCGTTTAACCTGAATGGTTCTCCGGTTCAGCTCGGTCTTTCCAAAGATGTTGCTCATGGCGGACACGGCCGTTCCTTCGATAGCCTCCGGCAGTTGATCTTGGCGCTACAGAGCGATTCGCCTCGGAGGCGACAGCTAGTTTCATAGAGCAATCGATGGGAAGCGCCCATCAGTCCAGCCTACGTTGTATATTGCCGCACCTTGCTGACATATATAATATAAGGGTCCGGGAACACTTCAGCTTACGGACGTCGAAAAACTTGTCTTGGCGTTTCGTATTTGATTGTCGGGTGGTGTGGACAGAGGAGTACTCCATCATTCAGGGCTCCCTCATCGGACACGCATCATCCGCGAACGCCCGCATAGTGCATTGAGTGCGTCGTCTCCAAGGGTAGGGTGACGCGTGAAGCAGAAGCCGGCAGACGGACCACTAGGGTTGGGCGATGAGGAATGCTTCGCGAACAAGGATGCTTTTCAAGCCTCGTTATTGGGGAAATCGCGGACTGCTGTCAATGAGGTAATAAATTTGGCCATGGCAGCAGAACTTGCGGCGATGGAGTTGATGGAACAGAGTATCCAAGTGACGAAGAAGGCGAGGAGGAAAGCGCAATCACGTACAACTAGCCTCTCTGGCGCGTACCAATGAAATCATCGATCAAAATTTCAAGACTTTGCCATTGCGCCAAGAGCATGACAATATTACCAAGATGAGCACCTCGACGGCCGACCGCAGCCCTTGACCGACGCTCGGCGAGCTCTCATTGCGCCTCCTGATCCACGTTTCTGTCTGCTTGTCGGGCTCGCAGTCTTTCTACGCCCGGGTCCACATGTCACCGCGAATCGTCGTTGCTTCCATGGAGAGTAGTCTCGGAGTTAGTGCAGTCTTCTCCCGTTTCACAGCAACGACAAAACGCAACATGAAAGAATGATGACAAACTTAGCGATCCTGGTCAGCGAGAGGTCCATGACACGCACAGGGCGACTGAACTATAAATGACTGGTGTTATCGACCAACCTGCCCTAGCACTGATACACAAACGCGCAGAATGTCGACATACGCAATCACTGGGACGTCTCGGGGCATCGGCCTTGAACTCGTCAAGCAGCTCACTGAGTTGCCCAAGACGCAAATCGCCAAGATATTTGCCATCACTCGAGGCCCCAGCGCGGAGCTACAAAAATTGATTGATGCTTCTGAGGACCGCATTATCAACATCGTCATCAAGGACTTGACCAACGAAGATAGCGTACAAGAAGGAGTCACTGAGATCCAGAAGTACACATCCTCCCTGGATGTCTTGGTCAACAATGCCGGTCAAGGGTCTCTCACACCGGACGGAGTGCGATCAGTCAAAGCCGCAGACTTGCGAGAAATCCTTAACTCCAACCTCGTCAGCGCACAAGTCGTCACTGCCTCCTTCTTGCCACTTTTGGAAAACGGCAAGGACAAGAAGGTCATCAACATGTGAGCATTTTCTCCCATTCCACTCGAATGTTGCCTGCTGATCCCACATCTAGCTCGTCCACACTAGGCTCAATCTCTCGTACTCCACTGCATGCCAAAACACCGACACACGCGTACAAGATCACTAAAGCCGGCATGAATATGCTCACGGCTTTGTATGCGCAAGATCATGAGGATTTCACATTCCTGGCTGTGTCTCCTGGTGTAAGTGTGATCATACCATTCGCGCTGAAACTATTTCTGACGTTGCCGCAGTGGTTGAAGACCGATCTTGGAAGCCAGAATGCAGACCTCCCTGTCGAGGTCGGCGTCTCCAGTTTGAAGGACATCATTCTCAAGGCCGACAGATCACAAAATGGCAAATTCCTCAATATCCACGTGCCTGGCTGGAAGAAAGAAGGGAAAGGACCAGAAGTCTACGAAGGTGAAGAGGTGCCGTGGTGAAACCTCAATTCCAAGATTCAACACATGATAGTGCTACAATCAGATCTTGAAGTTGTCGAAACTCGTGATTACATTGTGCGGCTGTCCCTGTGGCAAGGTACATGCCGTATCTGTAATTGATGCTCAAGGATATCAAAACTCTATTCCTCTCATGGCCAGGATGAATAGGAGCTTACTGCACTCTAGTTGACCTCACTCCATTGAATCGCGTTCCAAAAACACTATCTACAAGATGCGGTTGACTATATCAACAGCCGGCGTCCTGGCCTACTTCACCACCTTCGTCCAAGCAGACGCAGACGACATCGCCGCCGGCCACCACATCATTTGGTCCTACCCAGGCCCTAACATCCCCGATGATCTCCTCGCCGCAACCCGCGACGGCAAAGTCAGCGGCGTAATCTTCTACAGCGAAAACATCGACAAAGCCAACGACCTCCCCGGCCAAATCCGCAACCTCCAAAACGTCTATCGTCAATCCCCCTCCTACCCAGGCTACCCCCTCCTCCTCGTAACCGACCAAGAAGGCGGAATTGTAAACCGCCTCCCAGGCGGCCCGTCCACCTCCGCCAAATCCATCGGTTCCTCCTCCGACCCTCTAACCTCCGCAACCCAAGCCGGCGATACCGTAGGCAAAATCTTCTCCCAGTATGGCATAAACGGCGATCTCGCCCCCGTCCTCGACGTCCACAGAAATGAAAATGATTTCACAGATCGTGAACAACGTTCTTTCTCTTCAGACCCCAACATCGTATCTTCCTCCGCCGCAGCTTGGATTTCCGCTCTCCAAGCACAAAATTACCCCGCGACAGCGAAACATTTTCCTGGATTAGGTGCTGCAGCAGCAGATGAGAATACAGATCTCAAACCCGTGACGATTAATCTCTCGGCTGATGAGCTGCGAGGAACTGATATGTTACCGTATATCGCTGCGATTAATCAGAGTAATGTCAAAATGATCATGACGTCCTGGGCGATTTATCCTGCTCTCGATGCGGAGAATCCTGCGGGATTGAGTAGGAATATTGTGCAAGGGGAGTTGAGGCAGAGGTTGGGGTTCAGGGGTGTGACGATTACGGATGCATTGGAGGCGGGGAGTATTAAGGCTTTGGGGAGTACGGGGGATTTGGCGGTGAGGGCTGTGCAAGCGGGGATGGATATTGTGTTGGCGTCGGTGAGGTTGGTGAGTCAGGGACAGGAGGCGCATGAGGGGATTGTGAGGGCTTTGAGGGAGGGGAGGGTTGATCGGGGGGAGTTTGATGCTGCGACGCAGAGGATTGTGGATTTGAGGAGGAGTTTGCCGCAGTGAGGTCTTTTGAGAGTCTGCCGATGATGTATGTGATGCTATCGGTCTCAATTTTAGAGGATGTTCTACGCCCTTTGGCTTCCATTTTAGACTTGGCTGCTTTGCAGAGGTGGTCTCTCTCTCGCTGCTTCCAGGAGAAGACGACACCCGGCCTGATTTCTCTGGAATTCGTCCAGAGCGAAATTCGACCTTCCTCGCTTGAGTCATCGCACTATTTGGGCTGAGGTGGTGCAGATCGAGCAGCTTGTTTCGTGCTGACACCTAGCGTCTGGTGCTGGCTTCGAGTAGTGCTAGTGGCACTGTATTTGGTAGTTGTGGCTCTGAAGCACTCTCCTGAAACGTGCCAGCTGATGAAACAGGTAGTACGTGGCGAAAAGCGAGTACATGCCCGTTGTGCTTGCCAGTCTCTCTTTGTTTCGACTCTCCGCGACTGTCCTTGAGTCCCATCTCCGTAACCATCACGGATCTCATCCCGTCTTCGAGAGTACACAATGACCGAAAGGGTATAGACTTGTGCATAAAGCGTAGATAGGGCCGATGGATCCTTGCGGAGCACAGATCGCGATGTCAGCCAGGAAATGTCGAATAAAGGCAAGGTCAGGTCTAGTGCGTGAACAAACAACGGGAGTCAAGATTTCCAAATTGGATTGCGACTGCCTTCCTCAAAAATGCCTGGCGAGGCAAAAGTGGCAGCAATGGGCCGACCGCGAAAAAGAGTCAAGCAAACAATGTTCTCCAAGCTCAGCGAAGGATGTTTTCCTCTCAACGACAAATCAATGAATTCCTGAGTGCACACATATGCCAGCTTACAATCCCATCGCCATGTAGTCATGCTCTCACCGATGTCCAATCAATTCAAATTCCAACTTATCCTTCTTCTTCCCCGGCAAACCAGGAGCATCATCAACCTCATCATCATCAATCATATCAGCGTCATCTTCTTCATCTTCTTCTGCGCTCTCCTCCGCACTACTTCCCTCCACTGTCTCTAAACCATTCTCCGAATCATCGTCCTGAACAGCCTCATCTCCGCTCCCAAAAAGCCCGATAGAATCCACATCCGAACTTGATCTCAACTTCGATCCCATTCTCGGAACAGCAGAATCACTCTGAATACTCGCAGAGCGGTGAAGCATTGGCAAATTTCTCCTCGCAAGGGGCGGTAAGTCCTCCTGATCGTCCGTCACATCCAGGCCTCGGAGGTAATATCGCATCGGAGAAAGGCTGCGGCTCACAGCATCCATCATCTCGTAAGGTGAAAAGCGCGGCAGCTCGACGTTTGGCATATTTGGCATGTTAGGGAAGTTTTGTCGAAGATTGGGCAGATTGGGCATGTTTGGTAACGCAGGAATTCGTGGCATGCGAGGAATATCTGGTAAGTTGGACAGAGTTGGCAGGTTGGGCATGCTCGGTGCTGAAAACCGTCCTGAAAAGCTCGGTCGACGGATCTCTTCATTGGGAACAAAGTAGCGACCTGGCGATTGAGCACCAGCCGCCAGCCGTGGCGAGCTCGAGGGAAGCGGCTGTTGCGACGGTGACTCGGGAGTCTGGAGGAACTGCGTGTTGATTTCTGTCGCTTCATCGGGCATTCCAATGCCAGCGTTTCGAAGGACATCATTACCAGTGAAGTCGTGACGATGCACCGACTGTGTCTGCTGTCGTAACAGCCTCTCGGCTTCTGTCTCGTGGTGTGCTGTCGGTGTCATCTGATTTGTGTTGTAGCTGTCGCATCTTTGGCATTTGAGGCCAAGCCAGTGGAAGGGAGACCAGGTTCGAGCTCCACAATCATTACAGCCTATCCACACAGTCCTCGGCCTTCGTGGTGGTGAGGCGTGTGTCCGGCCCTCTGTCTGCTCTTCAGGCTGTTCTGAGCCTTCGACGTGCGGCAAGAGTCCTTCAAGATCCTCTTCAGGCATAGGTTGAATCGCGATCTCTTCGTCCAGCTTGCGCCATTGCAGCTCCATATTCACAGCACTTTTGCTGCACACCGGACACTTGTACGTCACCGCCATCAGATCTTTATAGCACTCGCCATGCATGTAATGTCCGCATGGTAAGCTGACAACAGGGACCTTGGCCTCGAACATAAGATTCAAACAGAGCGGGCAATTGCCTTCCGTAGCTCTTTCGATGCAGGGATGCGCAGCAGATGTGGAGATGGATATGCACACATTGCAACGCTTGCAGTGCACGAAATCCTTGCCCAGTCCTTCGCCCACACGACAAATGCCACAGTCGTCGCAATGATAGATCCGCTTATTGGTGTCGTTGTCCCAGAGCTTGCACTTGGAACAAAAGTACCACGCAGCATAGTTACCGCAATTCATGCACTCATGCGCTGCCGGCTGTGGCGTCTGACAGAGCATACAGAGCATATTCTGCGTCTTGTGCCGATTGAGAGCGTGCGGAAACGGTAGGTCCTTTGACTGATCATGGCAATGCCGACAAGGGAACCATCGTTGGCAATCGAAGCATTGCACCTTGACATTTCGCTTGTAGTGCATACAGCCCAATTCCGGTTCATCGTCGTCAATTACAGCCTCATCATCATCGCCTTCGACATCTCGCGGTGCTTTGGGTAGAGGAGTGAACACAATATCGAGATCGCCAGGTCGTAGGTTGTATGGATTGTTAGGATCAATAGGTAATGCTGCGGCTCCTAGCAGAGGGGCTTCCAGGCCGTCGCTTTCATGCCCGCCCGATGCCGGACTATCCGGCGGCGTGAGGTGTCCTAGGTCTTTGTGCCGGGCATAGTCTTGCATCATGAGATGGTGCATCCTCTTTGCCTTCTCCTCTGTCGATACAGCGAGTTCCTTAATCTCTTGAAGCTTCTGACGCAGTGCTCGCATCCCATCATCCTCAGGCAGTGCGCCGTCCATGTTCGCGGTGTCTGGCATGGTGTATTGCACTTGCGCTATGCTCGTTGTCTCGCTATTTGTTCGATCCGTGCCTGCTCTCGGCCTCGTGGGCGGGCTGGCGGTGGGTGTCACAGGTGTGGTATCTGCAGGCGACCGAAGAGCTTCTGCGATACCATGTGCAGGGTTGATGCTCATGCGCTCGGCCGATGCTGTGCGTAGAGAGGCGAGGACGACAGGGCCCGGTCTGGCAGCAGCATGGTCTCCCCGCGCAAGCTCTCTCAGGACATCGACGGCGTGTTGGTCGTGGTAGGGCGAGGGCTCGTTGCTGGCATGCACGGCTTCTGCTCGAACTATCGTGGCATGATGGTGGTGAAGGGCGTCTGTGGCTTGGCGTTCAGATGCAACAAGAGAAGGTGCCGTGGGTGCGTCATGTTGCCGCAGATCCCGATGGCGGGCAGCAGTATCCTGGTTGGCCGAGGGGTGGTCAGAGGGAGGGGGCACAGCGTCGCGCATGGGGAACGAGGCGTGCGGTCAGCGGACAGCGAGGCGACGACGACGTGTGTGTGGTGGGAGACGGGGAGTTTGGTGCGAGAGTGCTGAAGGCATCCCGGTCACTCGACCCTCCACCGCGACAGGGCTCTGCTGCTGCTGTCTCGCTGCTGCCTCTTGCGCAGGCGAGACGCCCTCCCAAAACCTGGTTCTTCCCACTGTGCTGCATCCACTTCGCCTCGCCTGCGCTGGTCGCCATCGTCACTCTTGCACATGAGGGGTCTGTACTTCTTCAGCTCGTCCTACTGCCACCTCTTCCATCCCGGTCATCTGACAATGTGTAGACACGCCACCGTACACAAGTACACGTGTCGACGCGACGAGATATGCCTCAGGCTACACCGCGCCACCTGCAAGCCCATCACTCCCTCCGCAAGCCGACACGTCAGCATACCGTATCAAAATCCGAAAGCAACATCGAACTCCATCTCTATAATAACCTCCCCATCTCTCTCACACAGTCCCTCTCCGACCAAGGCCTTCCAAATATCGGTCACGAAACTCCCGTCCACCGACCTTATCACAAAAACCCACCCGCCAAGCCAAGCCGCTGACAAACACAAACTTCCTCTCAATCACAGATCCCGTCTCTCCCGCGTCTCCCGTCTCCCTTACCCCAATCAGGACAATGCCAACCGCCTCCTCTCAATCCAGTATACGAAGCGCTCGGTCTCCATCAACAAGCCTTCGCTTCCCCATATTTCAAACTTCAACACTTGAAAATTTAGCTTACCATTCCGATCCGTTGGGACGCGACGCTTGCACTTGTTAATTCTCCGCAATAAATTAAAACCACGAGAGGCGAACCACGAACGCGTCGCGCGAAAGAACAGACTTTATCGATACCGTTGACGACCCGTTGCAACGTGACCACTCTACATGTAACAACGCTACTGAACGCACAAGGTACAGTAGACTGGGACTGGGACTGGTCCAACTGGCACTACTACTGGTATTATCGGAAGTATTGATTGCTTCACAGTGCCAAACATCGTACATCGTTTTTTTTTCCCTCGTCCCAAGATACAGGAAGCGAACTCGATCTCTGGTAGAGACTGTCTCTCATTCTCCCCTTCCTCTGGATAATCGGATCTATATGATTATCATAATAAAATCTCCGACCAGCCCAATGTATAGACCAAAAACGTACAACGTGTAGACGCAAAATGGGTATCTCATAACACATGCCAAAAGAGAGCGAGCTTTTTTGTCCAAACCCTCCCGCTCCGCCCCTGTTGATTTTGCCATCCCATACCGTATCCCAATAATGTGTAGAAAAGTCAAAAGTGTGTCAAAAGTTTCTTGCGTGATATCGTAGCATCAAAGCGCAATCAATGCGCGCTGGTTCGTTTGCCGTGGTCGGCCATCTCAGGCACTGGAAGTGTTCGCACCGAAAATGAAGCGGCCTTGAGGCTGTACCATTTTCCAAAGTCGCTGTACGAACTTGCAGAAGTCGGCGGTCGTTCTTCCTTGATCTCTGGTAGGGGAGCTGGAGCGAGGCGTTTTTCAGCGACCTTGGGCTCGACCATTGTGCTCCGGCGGTGTAATTTGGTCGTCATGGCATCATGTCCTTCGCGCATGCGCTTCAATTGCATGTCTAACCAGGTTTGCAGTTCAGGAACTGTTCGAAGCTTGTATGGCGCCTGGAATCTTTGCATGTGACTGACGAGCTTCGCGATCTTCATATACAGGTCAAAGTTGATGACCGAGACGACCTCTCCAGACTCCGTGACGCTACCAGGAATCTCGCGTCGCTTTGGGTTGCCAGCAACGACAAACGTCAGATCGGTGAGATAGACGCCGAGGAAGGGCAGACAGGATGTCGTGGGTGCCTCGAGCCTGCGTCGCAACGCGGTGTAGTTCTTGGAGATATCGATGGCTTGGTCGAGCTCCTCGAACCTGGCTTTGGTCTTCTTGTTCACCAGTTCCCATGTGCGTCTCAGTCTTTGCACGACGGATGAGTTGATCATACACATGATGGACATGATCGAGTCGTAGTTGTTGAGCAACAACAAAGCATGTCCAATCTTGGCCCAATGCTTGATGACCATGGCTCTCTTCTTTGCCTCGTCTGGCGCCAAGATGGTGTCCGCCACCAGATTAGCCAGGTCGGTGTTGAGCAGGCACATCTTGCGAATATTTTTCGCCCTTTTGGTGTTGGGGTTCCCCCAATCCATGCTCATTAGCTCTTCTGCTCGGATCTCGCAGTAAGTCTGCATCATCATGATGGTCACTTGTCTGGCGATCTCGATCGGCTCGATGTCCAGAATGCTGCACTGAGCACCGCCACCGTTGGCCAATCGGAGCGCATTGAGTTGCTTCGCGGTGACATTGGGCAACGGGATGTCCTTGTCATTCTGTGTAAAAGACATGCTCGACTTGCCAACAGCAGACACCAGAGGTCCATTCATTGTGCCTTTGGCATAGCCTTCCGTGATCCTTCGCGTGAGCTCAATCAAGCGGTCCCCGGCCTGTGGCAGAACTTGCTTCAACTTGTGTAGAGCGAAAAATCGAATCTCACCCAGAGCTTCCTTATCGGCCTCGGCGTTCCAATACGTCTCCAGCCACCCTTTGAAGAAGTTGTATATCCGCAAGCGCGCCGGGGTACCTGTAGTCCTACCATCTCCCACGTATTCAAATCGATCGATGAGCGCTTTTGCGAGCTCGCGCGGCTCCGCAAATTTCCTGAAGGTCAAGAAAAATGCGGTTACAAATTGCGGATCAGGAGTCGAATCGTGAGCAGTGATCTGCTCGACCAATGCGGGCAGGCTGCCGCCAGTGATTTGTCCGTCTTTGTTTCGTGTCAATTCAAGAATGTATGTCTTTTGCAGCAGTTGCGCTTCAACTTCCATGCTATCCTCAGTCACAAGAGACCGCATGCTAGATATGCTCGCAAAGCTTCCCATCATCCCAGCATCGGCCATCAGCGAGTCTTTGGCATGCTCCGGAGTTGTGGCACGCGTGGATGGCTGCGACACAATGGTGGTGCGCGAGTCACGAGCACTGCTGTGGAAGGTCTCGGTCGACCCTGCAATCGACATCTCTCTGCTATCCTTGCGAGGAGCACTGGATGGCTCGGACTGCAGTGCAGAAGGACTACGAGAGCTTTCAATCCCCACGGAGCTTTGTTCGGTGGTAGCCGATTGCGGTCGTGGCGGAGGCGGCATAGTTGATGATGGCTTGCTGAGTTCGGTGACAGACGGAGGCATTGGGAACGCCGCCGTATCGATCGTATCGGTAGGCGACGGTGGTCGGACATCGACCACCTCCACGTGCGTTTCCTTGGGAGGCGGGGGAGGGGGTGGAAGCATTTTTGCATCAACAGACCGACGGAGCATCGAGGTTCTTCGGTTCAGTTGAGCATCTGTCGAGGGCATGCTGTCGAACCTCGGTGGGACCTCCAGTTTCGACACTGTGCCAGCCGACTTGAGTTCAAAGTCGCCAATCTGCTCAATGAGTTGCCGCGTTTTGACAACACAATCGCCACTATTGCGTATCAAGCTTGTGCCGACTGCGATCAGGTGTTGATGTTGATCGTGAAGCATGACGACATCCTCATCAGGGGAGTCGGAAAACCTGAACACGGCCTTTGTCGACGTGGCCAATTCTTCCAGGCGAGCTTCGAAATCTGCCTTGACCTGCTGAATGGGCATTGCTCGCTGTGGGTCATGAGCGTAGACCTCTTCCACGATCTCGAGCATGTCTCGACAAGCCCCGACCAACTTCTCGGTCGTGGCCACCAGCTCTGCAGAAGGCCGGGAATGGAGATGAAGACCAATGAAGGCTGCGATGTGGCTGATGCAGACATCATGCACCTTTGTTAATCGCTCAGACGCAAGTGCCCCCGATCCCGTCCGAGTGTGCTCGTTGGATATCATAGATATTCGATGCGCGGCCATGCCTTCGGGAGGCACAAACACCTTTGATCGCCTGAACGTCCTACTGTCGCGGAATTCGGTGCGTTGTAGTGCCTCGTGCGACGCAGTTTGATCGTCTTGTTCTGGCAAATGCACTGCGGAATCGATAGCAGGTGATGTCCCACTGCCTCCAGGGGCATTCGTATCGATGGCCAACGCGTTAGTGCCACCTCTCTCACGCGTCGGTCGTCGCTGAACACTTCGCCGAAGAATCTCAGCATCGCTCGGGCCAGTCTCTTGAGTCCAGACATCGGTAAAGCCGACCGCTCTGGTGACTACTTTGCACGCCTTTGCGATCAGATCATCCAGCAAGACGTGGATGACCTCCCCAGCGAACGCTTCAGCAATCGTTTCCTGCAGTCTTTTGGCGATCCCAACCAGGGATGATAGATCCGCAAGAAGTCCCTTTCGCATTCTTCGAACGCCAGCGTTGTGTTGCACAGTCTTCGCATCTCTGTGTAAGCAGTCCGCGCGTTCGAGCAGATATCGTACACCGGCGATCAGTCCGCGAATATAATCCTGCCGTACAAATGTCGACAGGCTGGCGTCCTCACTCGCTCCAAGTAGGTCCCAAAACTGGGTCATCGCATTCAACAGATTCCGGACATACGGATGATCGTAGGCTTCGCAGTAGTTCGTGGGCAGCCAGCCGCGATCGCCAGTGTTGAGCACAGTACCATCGGCCCAGCCATTCGCATGAATGACGTGTACGAGAATCAGATCGCCAGGCTTGATGCGGACCGTCGATAATGACCCATCTTCAGCGGGCATCGGATTCATGGCCGGGTCAAATACGTGCAGAGCACGTAAGTAGTTGTGGAAAAGCGATTGATTGACAGACAACATGTCGGAACTGGGTGTCGTGCTGATTGGCGTGGACGGAGGGGTGATATGTGACACGAATCCAGCAGTTGTCGTGATCGATACATTGGGTGGGCGAGACGATCGCTTCGAACGCGGACTGGTCGTGCGAGTCGATTGTATTGTGGATGCTGAAGGTCGGCGGGAAGCAGCTGAATCATGAAAGGATTGGGCGTGCCCCTCCATGGGGTGATGCGCAAACATTGCCTCACTCTCGTTGTCCGGATCCATATTTGCACTGAAACCTTGGTCGAGATTGGCGGGTTAGTGTGTCGTGAGTCGTGACTCCATATAGGACACAGCGCTTGTCGGAAGCCGTCGGCGATGGAAGTCAGCGACGAAAGCGTGGACTATCCCTGGTTGTCTGTCAATGGCCAGAACGTCAGCATGTTTGGTTCGCATGTTGTTGACAGCGAGGAATGCAAGGCTCAATGGGCACTGGACAGGCGCACGGCGGCGTCTGGTCGTTCTCAGGATCATACTGACCACGAATAAAGTACTACGCAACCAGGATGACCTCGATGCGACGGTTCTCGCTCTGGTCTGCCAGATACGCTGCCGGCACGGCAATCGGCCAGCGTGAAGCAAGCTGGATTTCAAGGTCGGTCTCGTGTTTCACATCCACCCGCGAACCCAAGGACGTGGAACGCAGCACTGAGGACGTGCAAGGCTATCCAGGCAGTTGCGCGTGGCCTAGATTTCGAGGGCAATGAATGTTGGTTTGAGGTTCGGTCGTGGTTGGAATTGAAGGTGACTTGCAGAGTCGTGCGCCTGAGACGGGATGGGTTGTTGCAGAGGTATGCCCGGCCAAGCAAGGGTGTCGGCGTCGAGGCAAGAGCACCGCCAGTCGCAACGAGCAAGGAAGGCCAGCACCACGGACTCACAGGAGCGGCTCCTTACGTTCGCCGTCGTTCGTCGTCGTCGTCGTCGCTGGTCGGGGGAGTCGAGGGTCGCGCGAACAGTGCATCTTCCGCAACAACACAGCAACAGCGGGTGAAGAAAGTGAGCGGAGGCAGATGTGACAGAAGGGCCGCCGCACACAACAAGCTCCTGCGCCGTCGTGAGTTCACGTCGCGATAGGCTCTGGCGCCGCAGATTGATCGTCGGCCTCGTCTGCGACCTATGGAGCCTCACCGGCTGTCCTCTCGCGCGGGAGCGCCAACGCTACGGCTACCTCCTGGACACACAACGGCCGGTCTCTAGCGTAGGGGCTATCAAACCCACACGCGCACCTCGGACGTGCAGCGCGCTGCACGCTGGAGCTTGGGAGCCGGCCCATCGTCCTCTGTGTCCTCATCGTCCCCGCCGTGATAACACTGCTCCCGCTTGTGATGGCGAGCGCACTGGATTCGCCCTCGAAGCGCGCACCTCGCCCGCGACGTGCGCCATGTGATCACGCAATCACGGGCAGCGATGCAACGCTTCGCGCCGTGAATGTGCAAGCACTTTTGCAGCAGCGCAGCAGACCGCGCATCGGCAGGTGCAATCGTGGTTAGCTCGCGCACGCTGTGGTGTGAAGGGACGAGTAGTGGAAGGCCGAAACGCTTTGGCTCCATGAAGCCCCATGCCACTATTACGGGCGGATTCTCCGCGACGCCCGTGCTCCACTCGCTCGGCACTCACCACCGCGTCCACTCGTCTGCTTCGTCTTCCCTGCATCTCCAACACACTCCGCGTCCGCATTGGGGGGAGCGTGATGCCACCATTGACGAGCGTGCACACTGCAGCACCAAAACAGGCCAGCATAGCAGCACACAGCCGGCGGCCAACAGCGCGGCCAGAGACGAGATGAACTCTCCGCCCGCCCAGTCGACACGGAGACGGCACCGCGGCACTCTCAAACGTCTGTGCAAAGCTAGCCACAAACGTGGTCCGAGTGCGTATGGGGTGCAAGATTTGGAGAACACGCGATCGACATCAACAATTTTCGATTGCTGCTATACACGGCCGCCACAACCTCTTTTCGTTGAGCGCCCTGTTGTGGGGGCTCGGCACGTCAACACGACGCGCTTCAACAGCACGTCTGCTCTTGCCTCGCGAGCCTCCAAGGTCACGCCCTCCGCTGCGAACTACTGTCAAAGGCCGTGTGGGGTTGGCCCAATCCAGCGTTCATGCATGACTCTTTTGGTTCGCATCGTGGTACCTGCATGGCATCGCCAGCCGAGTCAGCCCAGTGCAGCACCTCGCGCAACTTCGAACCTATTGCGCTTCACGAAGACTCATGCTCAACCCTTCTCAACGACTCGTCGACACTACACGCCTTCTACGTTGTGCGCAGCCTCTTGATTAGGGAGCTCGCGCATCACGGCACCTTTGCCTGCCTTGCACACAGACAGCTGTCAGGCCGTTGCGTGCTTTCTCAAAATAGCACCAGATGTCAAACCGTTCCAGCGGTACAGGCAGTTCCTGACTGCTGGTTGTTGGTCTCACTCACACTTCCAATTTCGACGGCCGCTGGTGCCTCTGGGCCTGAGAGATTATGCGTTGCTTCACAGCTCAGGACAACGCGCGCTTTGTAGCAAGCAATAAAGGCCACATCCTGGACGCTCAAGCAGCCTCTCAATCCGAGCACAGCCTTAAATCCTGGCCAGCAACCACATATCCATGCGAATGCATGTCATGTTCACCATTCGCTCGTGCACTTTGCTGGGATCTGCGGTTGTCATGAAACACCATATTTGACGGACACGCATACGTGCGGGCAATCAACTCGCTCATCTACAAGTCATTACGACGTAACACGCAGCCCTACGTCTGCTCAGAGCGTGTATTGCACCAGTGTGTCGCCTTCACAGGCTTTACTCGCGCCAGAGCTCAAAAATCTCACGGGACCATATGTTCCAGCCCTACCGGTGGCGCGCTGCTCATCTTCGGCACATTTCTGTTCTGCTACTGGGATACTCAGGCTTCGAGGACAGCGTGTCCTTTCTTCGCTGTCAACGATCCTCTGGGCAAGTCAAGAGTGCCACTGCCATGCCTGCGATCACGCCCAATGCGGCATCCAGGCGAACAGCGAATAAGGTAAATTTGGCGCGAGACGCGATACAGTGTACGCTCGTATGCTTTCGGTTCGCAGTCCTGGAGAATGGTACCCTTCACTATTGCGCTATTGCTGACACATAATCCGACAATTGTGCCGCATCGACTTTGTTCAGAGAGCGTGAGCGTGTTCCACTGGCTCTCTCTACGTCACTGACACCACGTTCATGTTTGCGCCCAGTACCCAGGACGGAGGCGCACTACACCTCCCAGTGACCAGGTTCCTCCAGCGGCGTTCGGCAACTGCAATAGTGTCAAAGCTGATCACCACTTTGCTATCTCCTGCTGGCACAGAAACACGTCGGCGTGCAGTCCGCTGGTGATGATGAGGTAGGTTGTTGTCCAATCTCCACTCCCGCTCACTAGCTGCTTCACGTTGATTGCAAGAACGTGGTCGAGCGTTTCCCAGAAAGACGCCCCGTCGACACCAGGATCGGCGAAGAGTCGAGCTGTCTCCCAAGACCACGGTAATTGGGCCATGCCGCTGCCGAGGGCCAAGTTATCTGGAGGAGAAGTCTTTTATGCTCTTGGACCTTCAACCATTGGAGCTTTCAAGGTTTAGGCCGCTTTGTCACCACCCAACTCTGATCCTGAGGCCAGCCTCCGACTGGAATACGAGCATACCTCACATTTTCGATCATCGTTACCTCTGCTGTGCGTTCTCACGGCAGCGAGAGTATGTGTGCTCTGGTGGACATCCAGCACCCGGGCGATCAGCCTTCGGATAATGCAAACCTCGGCGCCGAAGTAGAAAAATTCTCCAAAGAGGTAATGCATGCAAGCCGAATTCCTTGAGAAGGCAGTTATCGAAGTGAACACTCCGACATCTTGACCAGGCGGCGTGGACCTTTACATTGACACGATCATGACACAAGGCCACTTCTTCGCTGCCACTGCATTCTCGCATTTAGCGTCAGATGCATTGAGTCCAGAGGACACATCGTCGGTTTCACCTTACAGCGCATCGTCCACTTGATCCGAGTGTAGAACGCTACCATGACGCCCGACTTTCTGGCGCCGACTTGCTCGGTGACACACCCGAATATCTCAGAGCAGGCCACAAGACAAGCTGGGGTTTATTGCACATGAATATTGCGCATTCATCTGCGTGATCAAGACTGTAGGAAGTACGGTCGCTGCAGAGACAAAATGTTTCCACACTTCGACCCCAGCAAGACCCCAGCATTCATTCTCGATCGTCAGCCACTTCCATGTCGCAATCTGGTGATCCGCTACTGCAAACCACCCAGGTGATCCTCAGGCACAATCGGCCAGGCTAGACATCGGTCCACAAGGATTTTGACTGGGACTCTGAAACATCAGGGCCCAGCGGCCGCGAGCCCTATGGGAATCCCTGTACACTAAAATCAACGCGGTTGCTGACTATTGACAATAGGCTGAAGAGGTAGGCGCGGGGAGAATTTCGGAGGACATGGGTATACGACCTCATGTGGCAACGCAGGTGCTCTCGGACTCTTCAATGGTGCATTAGGACCATGCATCCTCCTCTGATGACAACCTTGCCTACGCGGGCTTTTGTTTGGCTGATTCAATGCGCCTTGAACTCTGAAGGATATCTTATCGGCTGACGTATTCCTGGCTAGCGATGCGAATGTGAAGGCCAAGCAAGACTTGCGACTTTCTGGGAAATAGCGGCATGGCACTCGGGGCTTTGAGCTGCACATGACCATGTCTACCGTAGCCTTCGACCCTGAAAGCTGGAATCATTTGCTAGAGTACGAACGAAACCCAGCAGCCCCAAGTCGGAGGCGCATTTCGAGACAGAGTTCAAATTAGTGATCTCGCATGGCCTTTATGTCATACCCCAGGCCCGTTCCATCGGAGCTCCCACCGGCCACGAAGTACAGTCAGCGTGCTTTCGAGACTGGGCTCGCTTGCGCAGGTACCGAAATGAGCAAGTCAATGCTCGGCCGTTCAGAACATCTCACAACGCAAAACCCCAGGGTCTGTCTTTTGCGTCGCGAGCCCGCCAGCTCGTACAGTCACAGTCAAACTGTGCTGACGGAGCGCTCGCCGAAGCTGAAATGAGACAATTTTGAGTCTCATCGCTGCCCAGTGTCGATACGCAGGAAACTCGCACGATTCTCGTGTCAAGCGTTGAAGGCCTAGCAGGTGTCGTGTACTCCAGCTCGGACAGCGGAGCTTCACGTCACAATTCTCGCGATGGGCTCCATCCGATTCCAGTGCTGAGTTGGGCGCAAGGACATCAAGGGAGCATCCCTTCGCCTGATCCACGTCATCGCCATTCGCGAGACAAACGACGGACAAACAGACGTTCGACTTCGGCGAGCCCATGACTCTCGCGTCAAACAACGCTCCGGTCGGAACCGTCCGCTCAATGCTTCAGGTAAGTCGAGTGCCGCGTACTCGACTTTTAGGAACCGGTTCCGATGAGTTTCCTTCGCCTAGCCAAGGTCGTCTCCCTTCCCTTCCTTGCCACGCACGCAGCTGCTGGTCTCATCTCAGGGGTCAACTCGGTCCTCACGGAACGACGCTCCTCTTCCCTCCGGCTTGCAGGTTCAGGTACGTCGTGGCCAGACATCGCTTATCCCACGATCAACTGTACCAAGCGCTTTGGCCATCTGTTCGGGTCGTAGTAGTCATCATATATTTTAGCGAAGGTTGCGCTGCGGAGCCTGATATCCTGTTCAGCGAGAATTGCGGTACTACGTATGGGAAAGGAGGATGGTAAACATTCGCACCACACTGCCAACTTTCCATTACCTCTCGCGATCCGCTGAAACGTACTTCCATCCGTGGCGGAGCGTCCCCTTTCTGTCTGGTTGCGCTACGTTTGTCAGTGTAGTGCCATGATAGCAAATGTACGTCTCCCACTTCTCTGAACACATGATTGATCGTGCTTCTCGCTTCGTTGTTTGAGTTCTAGATAGTATTCAGAATAGTCGATACTTCTTTGCCTCCCGCCACAGTCTCTCTTCGTTCCCTTCTTTCCATCAGTTCTTTCAAGAGTACTGATCGTGCGAACCCCCGAAACAACCACTCCATCGTCGCGGAAATTGTTCAGATCAAGGTTTGCATTCTACAGCCTCTCGTCATTTGCTTTCCCGCATTTCTCATTGTTCCACCGTCCTCACTGCTACCGTATGGACATTAACATAGAAGCTTCATCGAAGTCAATCAACGATCGCTGTTCGGCACATTGGCTCATTCAGTAAGTCGCCTGCTGCTTGACGTGGACGCTTGGTGGATGCGACTTTCCGAAGCTGTCAGGGAATAAGTCATGTGTATCCCCACACCGTCTTTGAACTGCCCGCACCCTGCGTTCGAGCGGCGATTGTTTTGCTCTGGTGCCGTCCACTTACTCTTAGCTTCAATCGAATTGTTTCGTCGCGGAATATTGCTTTGCCTTTGCGCGGATGAATTGCGCAGTGATCAATTGGTGACATTTTTGGTGGTGGGAACAGTCTTTCTCGATCGTACTATTATTGCTACTGGCAATGCGTGATTTTGGTTAGTGTTCTGCCAGTCGTCATGTTATCTGTACCGTGATCCGTCGAAGAAAGTTGCGACTACAGCTCTCCAGTACACTGCAATAATGTGTCTTTCTATTGTCAGGAGGCACTTTAGATCGAACCACGAATGTTCTTGATCCTCCTATGCTAATAGGACTTTCTCCTTATTCTACGTTTTCTCCTAGAAGCCCAGACTATCCAACCTCCATATACGCTCCAAATCAACCCCACCTCGAACAATCGCCGTCGGCTCTTTAGCTGGGTCATTAAGTCGTTCGATTGCTTCGGGTCGAATGCCTGACACACATGCTGTGGGCACGATGAAATGAGGCAAAATCTTACTGGTTGCCTCTCAGATCCCCTTCCCATAGGCTTTGGCTCGGCGGCGATACATTTTGTCTTTTTTTTTGTCACTTTGACCGTCCCCCTTGGCTCCATTGGAGCACTTGT
Source organism: Cercospora kikuchii (assembly GCF_019650295.1). Taxonomy (NCBI): domain Eukaryota; kingdom Fungi; phylum Ascomycota; class Dothideomycetes; order Mycosphaerellales; family Mycosphaerellaceae; genus Cercospora; species Cercospora kikuchii. The sequence continues at coordinate 886,949 of NW_025408585.1, read as the reverse complement.
TTCCTACGTTGTAAGTTCTTGCCATTTTTCTTGTTGCCAGGCCTGGGGGCATTATATAGTATCTTACATGGTCTCGGTTCAATGATCGTCGGCGGCTCGTTGGTCCAGTCAGTAAATCGTTCGATTCGTCGGGATCGCTCGTTTGGCAGAAGTATGTGAAGGAGAACACTTTCCGATGATCATTTGCTTCATTATCCAGACAAGTCGTGACCCTAATGGCGAGCCTTCGAGCGTCGGTGATCCTTTTTGAATCCTGTTTCTTCTTCATGGCCTTTTTTTCTATTGACCTGTAGCAAATGTAGAGCTTTCTGCAGCTTTCATTTTCTTTTCTCCCCCTATCGATTATTCCAGCCCAGATTTCACATTCACATATCACTCACTCTCCCTGTTCATTGGACGATCGTCGCCGGCTCAATGGTCAAGTCAGTAAGTCATTCGTCTGTCCCGATCGGATGCTTGACACATATTTCAATGGTAAAGACGAACCAAGTGAACAAGCTTTTCCCTGTTCTTCTCCATTGACGTCTTGTTTGGGCAGAAAGCTTTGAGTTGACGGCGATTTGTTTTATCTTTTTGCCTCCATGCCGTCTCTTTCCTACGCAGACCCCTTTCGAAGTGGACTCTTGCTTGCAAACAGCAGCTAGCGATCAATGTCCATATAATGGACTGATTGCAGCTATTTCGAACGATTGTCCGTGGCTCATTGGCCGAGTCAGTAAGTCGTTCCGTTCGTACAGAGCGCTTGGAAACACTAATCCACCATAACTTCTCTCGCACCGAGGATTGCAATCCTCTTCCGATGTTGTTGTCGAGTGGGAGCCATGGCTGCGAATGATTGTTTTTGACCCTTTTCAATTTCGATCGACCCATCCAAATCTACGTCTATTTCTCATTTTGCTGTAGTGTCTGGAGATCAGGGATTGCAGATCGTGTGTGATTTTTCAATCCAGTGTGGCCCACAGTGCCTGAAGTGAAGCACGATGTAAAACTGACAGTGATGTTCAACTTTTCGCTCTCGCGGTCAGATTCCATGAATACTTCTACGTATGGCATTAGCAGCTTTCATACCACCAATACTTCGTTTCGAAACAAGACGCCATCGCTATCCACCCCTCTAATTGTCATCATTATTCCTGGACACGTCTATCCCGTACCGCTGACAGCCAACTTCATCAAGTGATCCATGAACGTCTGTAAACTGACATCATCCGTGAAGATCGTCTGTGCGGATTGACTGACACCACCATAACTGGAGGATGTGTGCGTTGTCGAAGGGTTGAGCTTAGCGAGGAGGAAACGAGCTTGGGAACCACCGGCGTCGCAGACGATGAATCGAGGCAGTGGGAAGCGGTCTTGGATGAGGTCCTGCGCAGCAAGTTAGTATTCGCATGATAAAGGCCACTTTGAAGTTATGCTTACCTTTGCATCCTGCTTCGGCGCATCGAGGAGCTCTCGGAAGTTCTCGTATCCTTCCATATCCTGATACCCAGCTTTTCGCCACTCTGCCATAGTCTCTCCGTGGAAGATGAGGATGTGGAAGAAAGTATCGAGAAGCAGAATAGTTGTTGGCTGAATCGAGGTGGAGTCGAGCAGTACGGGGACAGCGCCTTCTTGGTCAAATGTGTAAGAGTCCAAAGTGGGCTGAATCATGATGAGCGAGTTCGACACATCTTCGTGGTTCAGTACGTGTCGGTAGAATGCAGTCTCGTCGGGTGAGTTGTTGAAGACTTGCAAGAATTGTGATCGACGCAGATGGAACATGAATTGTGGGTAGAGGGTGAAGTTCTTCTCCAGTCGGAATGATGAAGGGTCGTCTTTCCGGTATTCTGCGAAGCGCGAGCAGAGCCTGATTAGCATGCGGTCGACCCAACGGAGCACATCTGGACCATCGTCGACTTCCGCCTTGAAGACTGCGATCCTGCTCATCAGAACTGCTGCAGCTTCTTGGTCGAACGACTGTGCGATGGCTGGATCACCGCTCGGTCCGCTCATGTTCCGTCCAACTGTCGTCACACGCAGATGGTACTGCCCTCCGCTGTGTTGATAGTATGTGAGGAATTGGATTAAGCCCTTTTGCGGACCCTGTTGCATGGGTGCAGCTGGACCACCTTGACTGGCAATCTCGAAGTACACGCCATACGAGGCTGATGGATCGATGCCACACATCTTCCAGCTGCAAGTGTTGCCGATACCACATTCTGTCTCGCCAACCGAGCTCGATTTCTTGTTGAGAGACACAGCATGACCGATCAGGCCAGTAACCTTGAGCTCTTTTGTTGTCAAAACCTCGAGCGATGCGTTGAAGCCCATCTTCAAGTTATCGTTTGCATCCACATCAAAGATCTTCGTGAAAGACTGCTTGTACATGGACGATGTGAAAGAATCTGTCAAGATCATGTGGCCACCAGTGCTATTGGCCAGGCCCTTCATCTCGAGCAGACCAACCTGGTCCAGACATCCGGCGAAAATGTCAATGACGTGCCCGTTGTGTGCCACGCGCTTTGCAAGGGTGTCATAGAACTTGAGCGCCTTCTTGTAGTACTTAATGTTGTCGCGATCAATGTCGTGGTGAGAACGGATCTGTTCCTTCAGCTCAGGACCCACGACCATTCCAGGTCCTTCTGTGGCCGCACCTCCGGTGAACAGCATGACGCGTGCGCCAGAGTTCTGGAAGCTGGTCTCGAGCAGCCCGGTCGCCACAGACAGCGCAACACCGGTGCATCGAATGGCACGCTTGTCGTTCGCAACTGGCCATGGGTCCTTCTGAAGGCTCTCCAGTACATTGGTGAGCTGGAACTCGCACTGCTGTACCGGAAGCAAGAATCGTGCCTGAGCCCCTCCCACTGGCGGTGCAACCGCAGGTCGGCCTGGTTGTGGCTGTGGCTGCATGCCAGGTCTTGCTCCTCCCAAACCCAACATCTCCTGCACCTGCTTTGCGCCATAATCCTTGTTGCCGCGGAAGACGTAGCTCTTTGCGCATTCGGTATAGCCCAACTCGTGCACTTGTGCCATTGTACCGTATGTAATCAGGCCCACCAGAGCGTGTGGAGGCAAGAATGAGAGAGCATTGATAATGCTGTCCCGCAATGCCTTCAGCGAGTCCTCCTCTTGACAGGTATCGACGACGAAGAGGAAGATCGGTGGAGTGGGGGCCGGTCTCGCCAAACGGTACTCGATGGTGGTGCTCTGAGGGTGCAGCTCAGGAGGAATCTGGCTCTCGCTGATGTCCTTGTAGTGTGGTGGGAGGTTGTTGCGCTGCAGACAAAATGGGCAAATCCATATCCGCGCTCGCATGTCCACTTGGCAGAAGGGGTTGAGAACTGCTCGACATGGCGGTTTGCATGTGACGGGCTCGTATTGCAGCAGCGGAGTGCCATCCTCCTTTTCCTTCAGTGGAGTGTAAAGAGCTCCAATGGGGACGACCAGCCTGCTGGCCTCCATGCGCGATGAGGGAAACGTGTTCCATGACAGTCGGATTCCATCGCGATCTTCAATCTCGGACCACTGGTCCTTGAGCGCTTCGTAGTCCATGTTGTGAGCTCGGCGGTGAGAATTCGAGGAGCGTGGAGGGGCGGCTGGGGACTATTTATCGTGCGCTCATGCGGGAATGCGCCAGTCGAATAGGGTCGACAGAGAGATGTTGCAGAGGGTTCGCTTCCAAGTGAATGGTAGCGGCTGTGAGGAGGATCGGACAGGAGACAGCACAACGTCGACGGCAAATTGGGCAAAGGTGTCCTTCACATGATGGAAGCCAACTTCCCTGGTCGCCCGAGCGTAGCTGCCACATCTCAGCCTTGGCACCAAACACGGCTGCTCCCGCTGCCGCTTCCAACCTCAAAATCTTCCGCCTGCGCTCAACTTCCTTTCCTTTCTTCAACCAATGCCAGCATCAAAAACACATTACTTACCGGCGGTCAGCACAACTTTACGTTAGCTTGACTGTTTTCGCGCTGAGCAGAGATTGATTGTTATGTCCATTACTGGGCGCCGGACCTTGAATTATAGCGTTATGCTCAAGCTGAGAGGTTCGGAATCAGTGCGGGCCACAATCCATCACTTTGCCAGAAGAGCAGAGTGAGGGTCAGTAGGGAGACGGGTACTTCGTAGGTAAGGACCACATTGTTGTCAATAGAAGCGCAAGATGGCAACCTTTCACATATTCTCTAACCCGCATTCTGTTCCGTCCTTCTGTGCCTCGTTTTGCTAAGGCCAACTTTCTCACCTCAGGAGTGTGACTCGTACACAACACTACAACACAATACAACATTTTGCTCAGACGTTTGCAGTCCGCTGATCGTTTCAAACAATGATGAATGCTTCTGAAGCCCAAGACTCTTCGACTCATGAGCCAGAATATTACGGGCCAGACACCCTACTCGAGGAAGAGTCCTTTTCGTGGTACGACCGACGTGCTTTCTACCCTGTCCGAATCGGAGAAATATTCGAGTCGAAGTATGAGATTCTTCTGAAATTGGGCTATGGTTCTGTCTCTACTGCCTGGCTGTGCCGTAACCTGGAGTATGACCTGTCGTGCTCATTGAGTGCCGTCATTTTGAGCTGAAGCCATTTGCAGAACGCAACAATATGTGACATTCAAGATTTACATGACAGGGCACCGACAGGCCCAAAACGAAGTAAAGGTGCTGCAGCATATCCAAGATGTTGGCTCTGACAATCATCCTGGCTCCCAGCTGGTGCGTCGGATGCTCGATACGTTTGAGCTTCCTGGGGAGATGGGATCACACACCTGCATCGTGCACACTCCTTTGAGTCTCACGATGCGTGACATCCGCAATATGGCTGGCGGTCAGATTCCCAGCTCAATCCTGAAGCCTCTGGTGTACGGACTGCTGGTCGCGCTCGAATATCTGCATTCAGAAGCGCATGTGGTACACACAGGTACGCTCCCTTGAACTCCGCTTCCACCAAATCTATCAGATCTAATGACACGGCGCCTATAAGACATTCAAGAGTGCAACATCATGCTCTCCATAGACGACCACTCATTTCTAGACGAGCTAGTGGAACAGGAGCGAGAACAGCCCAGTCCACGAAAACACGCCGGCGATCGAACAATATACTCAACTGTCGAACTCGATATGCCAGACGAACCCGGCGACGCTACCATCTGCGACTTTGGAGACGCAAAATTCGGCCAAGCTCCATTCGAAGGCGAAGTCATGCCAGATCTCTATCGCGCACCAGAAATTGTCCTCGGCATACCTTGGAATGAGAAAATCGATATCTGGAGCTTCGGCTTGATGGTAAGTTGGCCCGGGGACATTATTGCAGCACAAGTGCGCACAGTAGCAACAGGACTAATCATCTGGGCAACAGATTTGGGATCTGCTAGAAGGCAAGCATATCTTTACTGAACGATTACCGAGTCGCGAAGGATCGAGTGGCAAGCATTTAGCTAGAATGGTGGCTCTACTCGGAAACCCACCCTCAGACTTTCTCCAGAGATCACGAATTTCGAATGAGTATTTCGATGATGAGGGAAATCCCAAAATCCAGGGGACCCCAGAAACAACGACAACAACGCTAGAAGAAGAGGAGAGTATCCTCGAAGGAGAAGAGAAGTCTCAATTTGTGGTCTTCATGAAAAAGACCCTCCATTGGCGACCAGAAGACCGCGCTTCGGCAAAGGATTTACTACAAGACCCTTGGGTAGTTTCTTGGGCGGCCTGAGGTCTCTCCTTAATACATTGAGGCACGATAACAATCACAGATCAGTTTTTGGCGCTTGATACCCCTTGACTCCATCTCACAGCCCTTTAGCGCCCTGGTAAACCCCACTATACCCCTCCTCCGCCTTCTCCTTCATCTCATGAAATACAATCTGTGCCAAGCGCGCATTCTCATGCAAAGTGATCCCATGTGGATTCAAAACTTGAAGAAGAGCCCCAAGGGAGCCTTTGTATCCACTATCGACCTACCGATAATTATTATCCAAGTGCCTAGTCATGAGAGTCCTCACCGGCACCTCGAGACTTGCGAAGAAAAGAGAAGTGAGATAACAAGTAGACTTCAACTGACAACCCCAGCATCAATCTTCGCTCCGTTCCTCCACAACGAACTCCTCACGAATATCTGTCCCATGACATCCAATGGAACATCGACTTCCTCGTTGAATTCTACGAGATAGTTCCCTTGGTCGAGATGGATTTGTTTTGGTGATCCATAGAAGTCCAGTTGTGAGGTCTTCGAGCTTTCCCGGAATTCATTGGAGAAATCTACTGTGCCGGCGGAATTCCAGATTAGGACTTTGCGTAGAGTGAGATCGATGCCGCAGGGCTGGGCTTGGACTTTGGGGGAGAGGAGAGGGCCAATCACGTTACGCGTCAGGGCGACCTTGCCGGGGAGGATCATGGTGTCCGGTCTCTTTGTTATGTTGACGACCCTATATCTTGATTGATTTCCATGAAATTGAGATGAAATCGAAATTGCTAGGCTTCTTTGCGGACAAATGAGACGATACGAGATGCGCATGAGTCATGCAGGGATGCTCTCGGCTGTTGCACGAGTAGAGGGTCGTTATGAGTTCAGCCTTTGCAAGTGAGGCGAATAGTTCTGGTTGCGCATGCTGGGTGGACGGAACACACAGGATGCTGGTCTCCACATATTGCACAGCCAAGAGGCACTCGATTCAACGAACCAACTCGCTTTTATGCTCGTGAAAACTGACTGTGTACGAGGCGCCGCAAGACATGAAGATCTTTCATGGGAGTCGTCGCTTCCTCAACGCGGGCATCCGCGGACTAGACAGCTCCAGGGCCAGATATCTTGAGAAAGGGTCGGACGCGATAGATGCTTCTGAATATTGTAGAGTCGTCGTTCGGCAGGCTTTGAAGGTTGTTGGCTTAGATGCAAAAGTACGTCCGGAAATCGAGGGAAAATCTCGTTTGATTTTGCAGGATCTTTGAGCAGGTAGTCATGCAACGAAGGACACCGGCTAGCAATGTCAGCATGTACGAGTTGCGCAAGTCTGGTTAAAGCACGTCGGAGGTGTTCGAGTGTGCCACTCTATGTTATACATCTATCGTCGAATGCTGAATGAACCCGCCCTTGGGAGCACAGAAACTAAATTGCCGCCAAAGAAGACTGCTCTACTGATCCTTGTAAGCCTGCTCGTGAACGCCGATTGCACGGCCTGAAGGGTCGGTCTGCTTGCTCCAGGTAGGCGTCCATCGCATAACGGTGCTGGCACAGTAAGGTGGGAAATGCTCGTCAAACATGCAGCGGTACCAGTAAGCCTCCTTGGAATCGGGGAGATCATCACCCCAGAAGGGCTTGTCTTTACGCATGTTCTCCTCCTTCATCTGCTCATCTGTGACCATCTTGGCGGCCTCGTCTTTGAGGCCGTCGATCCAGCCATAGCCGACACCATCGGAGAATTGTTCCTTTTGTCTCCACAGGATCTTGCTCGGCAAGTATGGCTTGGCTCCGGGCTCACCTTCTGTGTCGAAAGCTTTTCGCAAAATGTACTTTTCGATACGCTCAGGCTTCTGAATCATTTTCTCAGCAGGGTCGATGGCCATGGCGAGTTCAAGGAATTGCTTGTCCAAGAACGGTACGCGTGCCTCTACGCCCCAAGCTGACGTGGACTTGTTGGCACGGAGACAGTCTGCCAAGTGCAGGTTCTTGACTCGGCGGACCGTCTCCTCGTGGAAGGCAGCCTTGTCTGGTGCATTGTGGAAGTAAAGATACCCACCAAAGATTTCATCAGAACCCTCACCAGACAAGACCATCTTCACACCCATGGCCTTGATCTTCCGCGATAGCAGGAACATGGGAGTACTAGCGCGAATGGTGGTCACATCGTAGGTCTCCAAGTGGTAAATGACGTCGAACAGAGCGTCGAGACCTTCTTGGATGGTGAAGGTGAAAGAGTGATGCCTAGTGCCGAGATACTTGGCGACTTCTTGCGCAGCAATGGTGTCTGGTGACCCTGGCAAGCCAATGGAAAAAGAGTTGAGCTGAGACAAGACAGGCACCGAGCTCAGGTGGTAGTCCTCGTCAATGCCTGCAAGCTCCTCTTCGGGAGATTCGGCTAACGGCACTTGCCCGTTGGCGACGCCGTTCAACGTAGGGCTGTTGGTCCCCTGTGACAGCAAGGCCCGCTTCTTCGCATACTCTTTCTGGAGACGTAATGTCTCACGTTGTGCGATCGATGCCACCAACGAGCTGTCCAAACCACCACTGAGGAGCACACCGTATGGAACTTCCGCCATCAGTCTCTTTCTCACGGACCTCTCGAATGTCTCGCGCAGCAGCTTCAGGTCGAGGGGCGTGGTGGGGATGTTGGTGGGCTCGGTCAGCCATTTGGGATCGAAGTATCTCGTGAGCTTGTCTGTCGAGCTGTCGTAGACATGGCCTGGAGGGAAGGCTTCGATCTGATCGCACACAGGATGCAGACATTTCAACTCGCTGGCGAAGTAGACGGCTTTGGGCGATTTGCTGTCGCGGCCGATGTAGAAGGTGGTGATGCCAATGGGATCTCTTGCAGCGATCAGGCGATCAGCCTTCTTATCGTGCAGCACCCAGCTGAACATGCCATCCAAATGCCGCGGGGCATCAATGCCATATTCTTGGTAGAGGGGGATGATCACTTCACAATCCGAGTGCGTCTTGAAGGGATATGACTTGGCCAAACCCTTGCCACGCAGGATCTTGTGGTTGTAGATTTCGCCATTGACGGCCAGAGCAATGGACTGGTCCTCGTTGAGGAGGGGCTGCGAGCCGGTGTCGACACCGACAATGGAGAGACGCTCGTGCACGAGGATGGTGCTGTTGGCGGTGTGGTTGCCGCTCCAGTCGGGGCCGCGGTGCTTGATCTGCTTGCCCATGCGAATGGCCGTGGGCCGGAATTTCTGGATGTCATCGTGGCTGTATCATCCTATAGTTAGCAATGCCTCATTTCGCATGTCTCGTGCCCGCCATTGGGCGGGCGGGGGAGCGACGACGCACTGATGACAGGCGAAGATGCCGCACATGGTGGTGGCGGGCCTTCTGGCGGAAGCGGTGGTGGTGTAGGTGTACGAGGAGCAACGGACAATGGAGGGGAGCTGTACAAAGAGCACAGCGGCACTATCGATTGCCAATGACTGTTCCGTTGACTCAAAATATCCGACCGACACCGACAGCGGCCGAAATGGCACCAGTGCATTGGCACGAATTACGTTGCATTAACGTGTTTGATAAGCATGTGAATCAGATAGGCATGTGCATCAACTTTACGAGGTAGATAACTTTGATTCTTGATATCTTATGCTATAGGTGTCAGAACTACCTCAAAGATGGATCAATTGAATGCTCAGAAGTTACTCTATCTAATAGACAACCTCTTGAGTTGTGTCCTTGGACACCACACTTGCTGCAGGTTGGTTTGGCTCTTGGCTGTCTCTCAATCTGACTAACCAACTCCATTGCTATTTGAGCCTGTGACTGAGCCATGTCTCTGGCAGCCAATTCATCAGTGTCAAGGCCAAGTGTTAGCTTAATCTTCTTCCTTGGGGCTCTATGAGACTGTAATTCCTTGATAATAGTCTTCATATTGTCATGTTCACCCTGGAGTAATGTCATAGCAGCCTGTGACCTTTTTAACCCTCTTGACAACCTGTCCACTGCCTCAATAATTGAGGTTGGTGAGCTGTTTTGATGCCTAGCAATCCTAGCCTTGATTTTGCCTGTATGCCTCTCAATCTGCCTTGGATTCTGAGGGGTATTCTGTGTATCTGATGAACATAGTGGTGGTGGAGTTGGTGTTTTGTAACGCAGTGTCAGCTTGGACAGCACAGCCTGTGGATCGAGTGGTAACAAGCCTGAGCCTCTAAAGGCACCTCTGATCGTGTTTGGAGTAAATGCAGCTTCATAGGCAGGCCTGAGTTGTGGTAGGAAGTCTTCTTTGATCAGGCTGTAGTATCCAACCATGCCAAGCCTTTGGATTCTGGCTGAATATGCCTTCTTTAATGGACCAAAACAGCCAACATCCAAAGGCTGTAGCAAGTGAGAGGAGTGTGCAGGCATACAGAGGGTAATAATGCCTTGTTCCTCACAGAATGACTCAAACTCTGGTGTCATATGGCTGTCATGGCCATCCAGAATCAAGAGCCTCTTCTGACCAACAGTTCTGTGCTTGGTATAGTCATCAAAGTGCTGAATCCATGCTATTCCATGGTTATAGGAAGTCCAGCCTTTAGGACTAACTCCAAGCTTCCAGTTTGGTGGTAGGTGTTTGAACCAGGCTCTGTTCATTTCCTTGCCAGAGAAGATAACATATGGAGGCACTGACCAGCCTTCTGCATTAATACAGGCAATGACTGTGTGCCACTGCGTTGAATCAGAAACCAAGGCCTTAGGTCGTTGCCTACGCTCTGTAGCAGTAACAACTATGGTATTCTGACAGTGTCCAAGCCTGAATCCACTCTCATCAAAGTTGTATATGTCGTGCTCTGTAATTCCATGGAAGGCTATCATGTTTTGAACCAGTGTAAACCACTCTGAGATAACCCCTGGATCCTCATTCTTTGCCCTTTGGCTTGATAACCTCCGTGATAGCCTTGTTTCCAAGCCTGGATAACGATTGACAAAGTTATGAGCCCATCTTTGGCCAACCTCTTGTCCATTCCGTGCCTTGGTTATTGAGGACGCCCAGCTTCTGATTACAGCCTGTGTTGGCGAGTAACCACGTGAATCTAGGTCCAGAATCTTCTGATAAACTACCTCCTCTTCTACCGGAGTCAAGGCTCTGTTCGTTGGCGGTGTACCAGTCTTTGGAGCCGTACCATGGAGTCTGCGGTTGACGGTAGAATATTTGACTCCGTAGGCGGCTGCAGCGCGTCGCACGCTTGGAAATCGACCTGACAGGTAATCACGAACAGCATTCTGAATACACTCTTCGTTTGGAGGTGCCATCGCGTAAAATGGTGGAATAATGGACGCGTTTAGTAATGGTGGTGGATACGAGATGGAAGTTGATGCACATGCCTATCTGATTCACATGCTTATCAAACACGTTAGTCTAGTTGCGGATCTGCCCGCTATCGGCATCCCTGCATGCTGGCGACATTTCACGCGCGTGTGCTGTGGCCGACGGTCGGGATGATGCTGTTGACGTCGAGTTTTTTGCCCGTCCAGTGTTTCGTTGCGTTGCGTGGGCGGCTGCCGCGTCGACCACCCTCTTCCACCGCCAATCTTACCAGGCGGCAGCATTAATAGCCCTCCTCCGCCGCATCACACGACGCACACCGCGACACGACCTCCTCGTCACTACTGGCATGCCAATCTCCCGCGCGGGCGTGCGCTTCCGTAACATAGAAACAGGGATGCCGTCTGCATGACGGAGCCTGCTATACTAACCCTCCGCCGTCCGCTGCTGCTATTGTTCATCCTTCTCCCCACTGTCCTGCCTGCCCGACCACCATGCGTTCTGCCCTGAGGACCGCGCTGGCGGCGGACGCCCAGTGGAGGACGGGACGTGCGAGGAGCAACTCCCTCTCCACCGTGCCGCCCGCCCAAGACTCCGCCGACTATCTGCCTGAGCTCGCGGCCATTGCTGCCACCATCCTCTACCGATCGCCCCTGCCCTCCAAAGACGGCAGGCCTGTGTACATCCTCAACGCCGCTGCCTTTCCCGATGCCTTCGAAGTCGACTACGATAGCTTACTCTCATACGTGCTCGCCCGACTACCCGGCGAAGACGAGTTGATCGCAGGAACAGAGTACGAGATTGTTTTCTTTGCAGGAGGCCCTCCCGACAATGCAACGGCAGAGAAGAAGCAGGGTCCCGCTACCGGATGGTATCTGCAAGCATACCACGTGCTGGGGAGGGCATTGCGGAAGAAGCTGGCCATGCTGTACATTGTGCACCCTCGCACATGGGTCAGAGTGCTGCTCAACATATTCGGGACCATTGTGTCGCCAAAATTTCGACGGAAGATAGTACACGTCAATTGTTTGACCTCACTGGCCCTGCACATTCCCATCGAACAGCTGCTCATCCCACCATCCGCATATCTGCAGGATCGAAAGTACTCACCCGATATCTACTCACCCTTTGTTACCGGCAGACGTGCATTCAGCGTGAAGCAGCCATTCCCGAGGAACATTGACTCCGGCAGGACGCGCTTGCCTCGCGTGCTGAGGGAAACCACGGCCTTCCTGGTGCAACCTTCCAATCTCAAGACCGAGGGCATCTTCCGCATACCGCCTCACTCAGTACTCGTTGGTGTCCTCAAAGAGGCTTACGACCGCGGACAACAATGGATCGTGTGGAAGGATCAAGGTGCAATATTCGTGCAGCCGGGTCTTGCAAAGTCGTTGGTTGATGAGATTCGCTTGGAGGATGCGTACGGCGTGCACTCAGCCGCCTCGCTGATCAAGACATGGTATCGCGAGCTGCGGGAGCCAGTATTTCCAGAGTCTTGCTACGCGACGCTCCGAGAACGTTACAGCGATCCCGAGACGGAGCTGACGCCCGAGGACATGGTCGATATCATCCTTCCCACTTCGTCAATGTCTCCTCTGCCTCACACATCGAGAGAGATTTTGACCAGACACCTGCTACCTTTGCTATCGCTGGTTGCATCGCACGAACCACACAACAAGATGGGTGCGGAGAACTTGGCTATCTGTTTCGCCATGTGCCTCGTTTGTGGCTCAGACCAGATGGCCGATGCAAAAATTTCGAGTATTGTCAAGCGGATACTAGTCGCTGCCATAGAGATGTGGCCTCAGCTCCGGGCGGGAATCGACATCGAAGAGCGTGCCTTCTATGCCGACCTCAGCCCTCCTATCGACCCAAATGAGTACGAAGACCCGCTCGAAGCCCTGCGACGTCCATCTGACGGTTCGGATGCCTCAAGTGAGAAAAGTCAGATAGGCCACAGGATTTCAATGAACGAGTCAGACTCTTCAGACTCCTCTTCAGAGAAGCCTCCAGCGTTGCCCCCTCGGCGACGTTCTAGAGCCACGTCGCTCAAAGCTGCGCTGGCACCGCACTTGCCGAACGTCGAGCTGCCCAAACTACCACGTCGAAACAAGGTGGCGCAGCGCGAACCATCGCCTTCAGCGCAGCCTGGCTACGAGCCTGCATCTGACGCCACATATGTAGGTGCGCCACCAAGATACTCCAGCCTGTTCGACTACGAAGGCAGAAACTTGCCGCGATCGGATTCACCTGGTAGCTATGCGCCGATACATGCCGGTGGCCTCAGTCCACCGAAGAGCAATGACGCCAGCATGGATCTGTTAGATGATTCACGAGCACAGAAACCCATTCACCGACGCCCGGTCGGAGAGCCATCTCGAAGTCGACCCGTTTCAGCAGAGATAATTGGGTCTATTCCCGGAATCACTGGCGATGTGCCAAAGCGAAAGCCTGTTAGTAGACAGACCTCGGTCAAGGGTGAGAACAGACCAGCCGAGACGGCATTGCACAACGATCCTCAGACCGCGAGCACCAGCACCACCCTAGAAAGCACTTCCCAGAACGAGAGCACGACCGCTTCCCAGCAGAATGATCCAGTCATTCCGAGCACGAGCAGTTCCTCACCCTCCATGCCCTTCGTGCCCCCTGGAACACATGCCCTGCTGGCCGAGATGGCTGCACGACAAGCCGCTAATAATGTGACGCAGAACAACGTTATCGACACTCAAGCTGCTTCGGCTAGCACGGATTCCGCTACAACTGCGCCTTGCTCAGCGCCAGGAGACCTTGCTGTGAAGCCGCCTCATCTTTCTACTTCACCTTCAAGCAGCGCGAACGCTGCGGTGTTCCGCAAACCGTCGTGGCCAGCGTCGGCGGCCAACAAGCAGCGTCCTGACATCCAGTCTCTTGCGAAACCCATTCTGCCGACCAGGACTTCCAATACCGCAGTGCCCTTGATCTCCACTGCGAACGTCGATGGAGCTAGCGGGGGCGCTGTACAGCACATGCCGAAGCCACGTGCTCCTTCTGCCGGCTTGCTCAATAGGATGAACAGCTGGGAGAGCAGAGGAAGCACAGATTCGCAGGCCACTAGCAACAGCGCCAGACTGGAGCCCCGCAGATTGGATCTGAAGAAGAGTAGTGTTGACGATTTGCGGAGGCTGTATGAGGAGCGGGCAACGACTGCCACGACGCTGGTTCAGCTTGGGAGGAGAGCTTCGAGTAAGCATTGATGCGAGGGGAGATCCTCGACCGGAGACAAAACACACGATACAGAGGGAAAGGCATTAGTGAAAGAATCAAAGACGGCGTTCTGGGGTAGAATTGCATGCATAATGGATTGATGGACTTCCACGGAGTTGGAATGGAGGCGGCGATGGTGGCGAATTGCATCGTACTGTATCGAGATACCCGTATCGCTATGCCGAGGACTTCGTCGTCTACGCGACTAACCTAATGATGACCTCAAATATTCTTTCCTGCGCGAAGACCGCGATGAGCTGAAATTTCTTCCCTGTTGTACAGTTGCAAACGACGACCATTGTGTAGCACAAACTCTTGTGCCTGGTCTATCCGCCAAATGTCCCGGACCCACATCCATATCTTGCCCTACATAGATGATAGCGTCCATGGGGTCGAGGTGAAGCTCTATGGGTAGTTGAGCATAGGACATAACCTGTGAAGCTTCATTCTGATCACAGTCGCAGACTTCTTGCAGTGTACAGGGTGCGTAGCCTGATTCTGGCACACATTGACCGATAATTTCGTAGAGTGTTTTGCCGCTAGCTTCGGCGTAAGGCGTCTGGCGGAGAACTAGACCTACAGAACTTGCGACATTCCAGCCTAGTCTGTAGATTTGCCAGGCCACGAGGTCACCTTGGCAAGCTTCGCGACATATGGAGCCGACGACAGAGGCTAGGCCGGCGGCGGACAAGAGTGGTTGACGGGCCTCTGGAGGCATGGAAGGACGTAGTCGTCGCGAAAGGTTTTCAGTGGGATAATCCACGTAATTCCGAACGGAGTGGAAAGGGACGCGCAAGTGGCCCTTCGCGTCTTGGGTGATTCGATAAGAGAACATGGGGTGGACATTGACAAATCCATGGTAATTTGCTCGATCTGTCCAAATTTGGGACTTCATATATGGATCGCGAGGCAAGCGCCTCGAAAAGACATGCTGGTCGAGATCGCGTTCCAGTTCTTCGCATCTCATAAGCTGCAGCACTTCATCTGCCTGAGCCCCATATTTCAGGATCTCCGCTGCTACGGCTAATACAGACTTGTCGTAGTCTGGTATGATGGCTCCTAGTTGCTTGGGCCAGCTGATTAGGCTGAGCAACCCATATACCTGGTCGCGAGGATCCGAGCACTGCTGTTTCGAGAAGGTCTTGAGTACTTTGGGTAACGACTGTTGAGTACTGATCATTCGTAAAGACAAGTTGCTCGCATGCTGCAGACTAGGTGGCGCCAAGATTCTTTGGGGCGAGTGAGACGATACAAACTTGTAGAACTCAGCCAGGCTCCGCCAGTGAATCACGTAGTCTCCGAGCATGAGTCGAACTATGCCAGCCAACGAGATTTCTTGCACGATCCAGACGCGAGTCCAGTACGGTAAATCTGCGATTTCTTGCAGCTCTCCGTGAATACTGCTCAGGCTGTATGTGCCCGTGCCATGGGTCAACCAGTGTTCCATGATTTGTGTTCTCCTCTTGGAAGCCGGCCGATCCTCGTTGCCAGCCCAGGCTGGAGGCGCATCGGCATCCCATGCTGCCCAAGCGGCGTGACTCTCAAGCCCAGCTACCTGCCTCCCAGTGCAGTTGAAGCGATTTGAGTCAGGTCCCAACGACACAAGCACATGCACGGCTTTGCGGTATATGGTCGACATGAGCTGAACTTGGACAGACTTCTCTTGGGTGCTCGTTTGGTCGATGCAGATGCTGTCTGTCCAGATGTGCACGAAGCTACCTTCATCGAATGCTTGCTTGATAGCAAATAAGCTGTTCTCAAAGACACTAACATCTTTCCCGTTCACTCGCAAAGACTGTTGCGAGATCTCGGAGCCCCACGTGTATGACAGGGCAGCGTAAGGCGGTGCCTCCAGAAGGTTATGCGTTTCCAGACTGATGGTGCCTTCAAAAGTCTCATTTTCGTGATTGCGGTCGAACCTCACCAGGCGGATCTGTGACTGCTGGTCTTCTAACGGGCATATCTCTCCCACGGGAACGATTGTCGGTCTAGTTTGCTCGTGCACCGGAATGTCATCAGTGGCAGAAAGATCCTGCATCTCCACACGATGTTTATATCAAAGCCATTTGCTTCGCTGGGTTCGGTGAGTGAGATAACTGTGGAAGTTGCACTTCGTTTCTGAAGGAAGCACTCGCTTGTGCTCAGCCGTGCGGCGCAGCGTCTTGCAGCTGCCCCGCCGGCCACTTTGCCGCCTCTCGTGCGATATGTGAGCTTCGCAGTTGTGCATTTTGGTAGTTTTGACGAAGTTGCATCAGGGTTGAGAGGGTTTGAAAAGAGAAGTCTTGACATGCAATGGCGCCTGCCATACCTTGCACCCTAGCTTCGCGCTGGCCAAAACTCGAGGCAGGATCATTCACATAGTCGCATCCCAAGAACC
Organism: Cercospora kikuchii; assembly: GCF_019650295.1. Classification (NCBI taxonomy): domain Eukaryota; kingdom Fungi; phylum Ascomycota; class Dothideomycetes; order Mycosphaerellales; family Mycosphaerellaceae; genus Cercospora; species Cercospora kikuchii. The sequence continues at coordinate 870,399 of NW_025408585.1, read as the reverse complement.
ATGGAAGGCTGTTCGCAATATGATGACTGAATGGCTGCAGCCCGTGACATTTCGAAAATCATATACCCCGTAGACCCCAACGCCTCGCTAAACTCATGATCCCATGATGCCGCCCTCAAGACAATATTCTGACTGACTCTTGCCTCACGATGCAGCTTCTTGCCGCCTGACCTTCAGTTCCGTTTCGTCTTTCTCGGCCAGCTTCCTCATGTCCAGCAGAGCATGCACTTTGCTCATGATGCCCTCGAATGCCTCCACCACCTTTGGCGTAGGTAGTGGGATGATCTCAGGCACACCCGCACTGCCCAGAATCGTCGCGATCTTCTCACTCTGAATGGTGCTCTTCGCCACTCGAGGTTTTGTAAGTCGGTCCGAAGCGAAACTGATCCCTCCTGAAGCTTTGTGCTCAGGCGGAAAGATGACCACGCCCATGCGAGTCTGGTCGGCCGCAGAAAGCGACACGGGCAGTGCGTGACCGGGTGTGTTGGGCGCTCCACCAAGAGATTCGCCTCGAGTACCACGTCGGTCGCGAGCAGAGCCTCCGCCAACTTCTGACATACCAGCATTGCTGTCGCGAGGTCGTGCTGATTGAGGTGCTTGCATCCCGCCTTGCATGAAGCCGTCGTAGTTTGGGTTCCCTGGTACATATCAGTATGATCGAAGAACGAGTGGTTCTTCACGATGTACTCACCTGTCGGCTTCAATCGCGGATTCTTCTTCATACGATCCTGCGCAAGGAGTTGCTGCCATAGCTGCGTAAGCGCCTGAGATGTTGAGTACTGATATCCGTTTGTGTTCGCATGTGGATAGTCCAATCGCTTCCTGAGCTCTTCCCGTTGCCCATCTAATGTCGCCTGGTTGACCATAATGCGCTGCAACTCGCCCAACAAGACCGTCTCTTCGTCGACCTCATTTGCCTTGCGGTATAGATGCCCTTTGGCCAAACTCTTCCGCGACTCCTCCTTTGCAGGATCAAAGGTATTGAGAGTATTGTATAGATCAAACTCTGCCGTACCCATAGACTGAATCGGCGTCTTGAGCTGGAGTAATTGTGCTGAGACTTTGTAGAATCTCGCCTTCAGGTCCTCCATGCTGCGCGATTTGTCCTCGTACTCGTAGTGGTCCCATACCACCGGCCACTTTCCATTGCATTCGTGATACGTCTCGACGAGATAGTCTGTTTCCGCTTTGGTCCAGTCATCGTGTCGCAGGTGTTCCTCGTAGATCTCGTCGTCGTACTCTGGTATCTCGACCTGGACGTTGTATTTGCTGAAATCAGGTGGAGGCTGTGTCGCATCGACTCTCCGCCATCGTCGGTCTTGCTGCGTCCATTTGGCCGCTTTTCGCATGCGCTGCATCTTTGCGACTTGATGGCAGCGCGATCGTGAAGACAAAGTCGGCGGACGCGAACTTGTGAGCCGGCGGAGGTAGTGGAGAGCCGGACGCTAGGTCGTTTCTGGCCTCTTCGGCCGATTCTCCGGATAGCCAATAGCGCGTACCTTCAATCTCACACTTCACATGTTTCCTTCTCTTCACCTCACACGACATGACACGCTCCTCGGAATCTCGGCTTACACACTATACTAAGAAGGATCAACTTGCGACAATACTACCGCTTGTGTGTTCATGCTGCTTTATGGGCGTCATGTGTGGCCGCGTACAGGCTTTTGCACGCCGATGAGAAGAAACTCAGCAATTCTGCAAGACTGCCCGTTTTGCATACATTAAGCTGGGTGGCAGAAGGACCAGCGAGCTAGTGCTCTGCTTCGGCTCTCGTGGTGATTCGACACATGACCATACTAATCAAGGATATTGATTTCTAGGGCTATGTTGGAGGGCGATCCATCAGAGCTTCCACACGAAGCACGCCGTCATCTACCTCTTGAGCAATTGTCTGGTCCTCGTCGATCTCAGGCTCGCCTATGTTGTACAGCAGCAGCCGCTCCTGTGCAATTTCAGGCGCAACGCGGATCGTCCTTGCTACTCCTTCAGCCTCTCCCTTGCCCCACGGCCCATCCACTAACAATATCGAACCATCTTTGAGAGCTCTTTCACCAACGATAGAGAAGTGCTCATGGATACTGCAAGCGAATGGGATTTAATCAGGTTAAAGTCCACACAGGAACCATTGGCAGCATTCCAAAAGCGGCTACACTTACATGTCCGAATCTGTGTCTGAGCTCAATTGGCGCAGAAGAAGGTAGCATTCCATTCGACTCTTGTCGATAAAAGGCGAATGTTCTGAAGTCGGCTGGGTCCAGTCTCCGACCTTGGTCTCATCATTGTAAACACCAGTGACTTTGTCCATGACGACAAAAAAGCTCTCCATCGTCGAGTGTGTCTCGCTGATTGTGATGAGATTGTCGATCATCTCAGGGCTAGCGACTGCCGCACAGCAGACTGGGAATCAACGGCCTGGCACCGGGAATTCTTGAGGCGCGCTCATACTTGAACGTACTGGCCGGGATCAGTACTGCGATTTGGAGCTCAAGCAATGGAACTGCTTCTTCGATTTTGCAGGAGCTGAGCATGTTATTCGTCCATCGACCATGACATATTAAGTGCACTCACCAGATGGAGGCCGTCACAACCACAAGTCATCGACGAGGGTGCATTGGACGGGCACGATCAGGCGTCCAAGGTCGTAAAGCAGAATGCGGCACAGAGTCTTGGCTTCAGGATCTGCCGAGCTTTTGTAAGACAACCTCATCGCATGCTTTCGTTGCTATAATGCTCAAATGTTCATTGTTTACCGAGGAGACGTGGAGCAGCGCTCACACAGTCGTGGCCGCGCCGACGACACGAATGCTCACCACATCGACGACTGCCCGGCTGGCTGGCCTACCTGGGACACAGATTGTCAGCCTGCAATGTTCTTGTTCTCGATATCGCCTTGCCGATGCCGGCAAGAATACTGTGATCTGGATTCAGTCTGAACAACTTGTGCGCGTAAAAGCCTGTCTTGAGAGGAATGGGCAGAACGGTGCCACAAATTTTTGGATGGCCCCTACTACTGCGACGGTGTATCGCTGAAAGTATTCGAATCCTGGACCGCCGTAGTTGCCGAAGTGCGGAAATGCTTCATGCCTCGTGGGCATCCTCTTAGGTCTTCGTAAGAGCATCCTGCTTTGTGGTCATGCTGCAATTCCGCATCCAGCTTACGTGCCAAGTCCTGGAGTTGGAATCCGCTCTTAGCTCATAGCTCATCTATCGAGTTTCCTGAGCATCAACTGTTGCTGGCGAGATATACGAGAAGTTGCTGTTTCACATCGTTTCAAATGCTCCTAACTTGTTCTCCGGGTGCGAGACTTTACTCTGTCCCAATTCAGCATCTTGCATGGTCCGGATGAGCAATAGCGGTGGAATTGGAACGATTGTTGAACGTTCCTCGAGCGCCAGTAATCATCCTTCTGCTTAGTGATAATGCTGGAAGCTGCTGTGTCACGAACATCTGGTAGCAGAAATGCTGCTGCCTCCGGGCGGAATTGATGCTGTTTGCTGGGCCGTTGCTGGCGTCAGATGCGGACTTAAGACACTTCTCATAGTTGACAGACCCGCGCAATATCGAGCGGCCGCAGAACTAGATGCATCGTTCTGCACGCTTCCCGCATCCAGCATAGCCAGTGGGACCCTTCCTGGGAGAAGGTGAAGTGCGTGCTGTTAAGCGGCTGATGCGGGGCAGCTGCCAGTGGCGATAACAGCTAAACTCCGTGCTCCTGCGTTTGAACGTCATGGCGCAAGAACGAAACAACACAGTCGCACTTGAATGGCCCCCGGACTGCCGCCTTCTATAAGAGATCGAGACCCTCCCACCATCTGGTCAGCGAAGCAATTTCAACTTTTCTCACCAACCTCGACAGCACCTTCTGAAATCCACACCGAACAGCAAAGATGGCGGAAGCAATCAAGAACGCACTCGGAAAGGCCACCGACGGTGCCATTGGCAACAAGCTACCCACGGCTAAGCTTGGAAAGAATGGCCCACACGTGACACGGATTGGATATGGGACAATGGGACTGTCTGCCTTCTACGGCAAGCCAAAGCCCGACAATGAGCGGTTCGCCGTTCTGGACAAGGTCTACGAAGATGGCGATTTGTTCTGGGATACAGCCGACATGTACGACGACTCCGAGGACTTGCTTGGCGCCTGGTTCAAGAAGAACCCAGGCAAGCGCGAGAAAATCTTCCTCGCCACAAAGTTCGCCAACTGCAAGGGTGAAGACGGTTCGCGTTGGGTGGACAGCTCGCCAGAATATGCTCGCAAGGCATGCTTGAAGTCGCTGTCGAGATTGGGGGTTGACCACATCGATCTCTGTAAGCACAATGCGCCCACTTTCTGGTGAGACGCCGCAACTGACGTTGTTGACCAGACTATGCCCACCGCCTCGACGGCAAGACCCCAGTCGAGAAGACCGTCGAAGAGCTCAAGAAGCTGCAACAGGAGGGCAAGATCAAGTACATCGGTATTTCTGAATGCTCCAGCGAGTCTCTCCGCCGCGCCAGCAAAGTTGCCCACATCGATGCCATCCAAATCGAGTACTCGCCCTTCAGCTTGGACATCGAGAGCGACCAGATCGGCCTCCTCAAGACCGCTCGCGAGCTCGGCACCGCCATCGTTGCATACAGCCCCATCGGTCGTGGCATGCTAGGCGGCACCATCCGTTCGCCCAAGGACTTCGAGGAAGGCGACTTCCGTACCTTTGCTCCTCGCTTCTCAGAGGAGAACTTCCCAAAGAACCTCGAGCTTGTTGATCGCATCACGGAGATTGCCAAGAAGAAGAATGCCACGGCATCCCAGTTGACCTTGGCTTGGATTCTGGCCCAAGGTGACGACTTCTTCCCGTAAGTTGACCCTTTGCCTGGACTGATCACAGTAATGACTGACTGAATCGATGTAGAATTCCTGGTACCACCAACATCAAGCGTGTGGAGGAGAACTTGGGCGCACTCAAGATCAAGCTGTCAAAGGAGGAAGAGGCTGAGATCCGTAAGGCTTGCGAGAACGCTCAGCCTGCAGGATCTCGTTATCCGGAAGCCTTCAGCAGCGCCCTGTTCGCTGATACGCCACCATTGTAGATGGTCGGCAGGTACGATAATGCACCAGATCAGCGCGCGCAGAGGTATCGTGAACCGAGCGACGCATGAATGCGTCCAGCGCACCACAATGATGATGCTGCTCTGTCGATGATCCTAGAACGGCGTCGACCGAAATTTAGTAGCAATGGAAGTAGTAATGAGAAAAAAAGTTCGTGTTCCACAAGAGTGTTGGATGTCGTACAGCACATTGCATTGGAGTGTGACGAGCTCACGAGCTCTACTACATTAGCCTGCTTTTCCAGACAAGCACTCACATATCGCCCACGTGTGGATCTACTCGAAGCTCTTGCCTGACGTTCAGATTCACACAACACAGCTTGTCCACTTTCCATATCCTGTGCGAAGCAGCTTTCAAGCCAAAACACTTTCGCATCGCTATTCCAAAAAGAAAAAAGAAGTCATAAGCCAAATCAAGAATTCCTTGCTATTGTTTACAAGAAAGCGGCCAGACCGAGAATAGCAGCGAGACCTGGAACAGCAACGTGTGCGGCAGAGGAGCCTTCGGTCGATGTCTCGGCGGCGGCGCTGCCAGTGCGTGTGCCTGAGCTGGCTGCGGCGTTGGAGGCGGTTGTCGTTGCGGCGGTGTTGGTTGGGGCGGAACCGCTGGCAGATCCGGTTGCGGTGCCGGTGGAGGTGCTGGATTTGGTGCCGTAGCTGTGGAGAAGAAGAAATGTTAGCATGAGGGTTTGAGGGTTGAAGTGTAGAGAGGTAAGTTGTGAAGGAAGAACTTACGCGCTGGCGGCGTTGCAGTTGGCGACCTTGGTCTGTTCGTAGCCGAATCGGTCGGGGGCGCTGGGGCAGTTGTTGTAGCAAGTGAGGACGTTGTTGGCTTGTTCGCAGAGGCAGTCCCAGTCTTGGGAGTCGCAGGCGTCGAATTGAGACTTGGTCTTGAGAGGAAGCAATCGTTAGTGTTGTTCTCTGCGTTTGCAGTTGACTCAAATTGCATCAGGCAACGCATGCTTACAGTTCCGAGGCAAGACTCAATGATCAGATCGATGGAGCTGCCGCATCCTGAGGTGGAAGCTGATGAGCTGGATCCAGAGCTGCTAGAAGCAGTGGTCTGCGCGGCAGCGAGGCCGGCGACTGCGAGGATGAGAGCAGTAGACGCGTGCATGGTGTCGGCGGATTAAGTTGTCGCTTTGAAAGTAATTAAAATTGAGTTTGGTGGAATGCTCTGTGGTCGAAGAAGCAGAATGTAATCGATGTAACAGCGAGAGACGTCGAAAAGGTCAACAACCAAGGCGATGGATAAGGTAGGAGCGACAGACAGGAGGACGGTTAGCGGGTGGAAAGGGCGAGAGCGGACGACAGGGCAGGGCAAGTGGTAATATACTCTGCAACATCCCTGGCCTCATATAAACATCCAAAGCGAGCCGGGCCAGTTCTGGGGAGAGCTTCAATGCAGAGCACGGGCTCGTTTTCTTACCACTCTCGGCCTCGCGCCGAACTTGCCGACGAGCTCATTGGCCGGATAGACGAAGTGGCGTGAACCCAGCGAGCGATCCACGGCAACCTCTCTCTGCCTCAACGGCGCGGCTTTGAGGGGGACCTTGCCTGCTGCATCTCGTCGTGCAGACAACCCGAGCGGGCATAGCAGTGCATTGCATGCTGCACTCTCTGCTGGTTCGTCGCAGTCCGACCTGTTGTGTTGCGGCAGGAGAATAAGAGACAGGAGCGCAAAAGCTTTGGGCCAAACGGCACGGGTGAAGATGAAATTAGGACCACGCTAGACTGTGAAGAGTCAGAACATCGAGAAAGTGTGGACCGGGGGCCCTTGCACATCTCGTGAGAGAGAGCGCGCACTTTTCGGCTGTCTTCTCTGTCCATGGACTTCTCTGCGTGGCCATGGCTGGGTGCCCGTTGCCACCATGCACGCGACGTGCACCGCGTCCAGCTTCTGCCCTGGTCTGGGGCGTGGTTGGACGCGGTTGGGGTGGCAATGGGACGCGTATGCTCCACACTGTTCGTATGCAATGCAATGCGACGCCGGGATACAATCGCGGGCGCTGGAAAGGTTGCGGAGAAAAGGCGCGCTGTTGGACGACTGACACGCGAAATGGGTTCCGAAGCAAACGGCGTCTGCCATCGTTTGCCATCACAGGACAGCTGCATACCTGAACGCAGATGTTGGGCAGAGAGAATCGCGAGGTCTTGCACCTGAGCTCAGAGCCGAATGGTGGGCTGATCTCAACTAGCTGTCCCGAGACATGGCTACTCGTGGCGAACAGCCACCAAGTGTGAAGAGTATGAGGTCTGCTGATCGAAGCGTGACTGGAACGCCACATCGACGCCCGTAATTACTGACAAAACGTAGAAGTTAAGATCCTGGGGCAACGCGCCAGCTTAGAAAGGAAGCCAAGACATCACAGTAACGCGATGGAGCAAACGAGCACCATCAACACAATTGCAAGGAACTTCCATACGAGAACTACGAGATCCACTTTCCCCATACATACGAGATATGTCGTGCCGTCAACACTCAGCCATCCTCACCATCACTCCATAATAGGCGACAACCTCTCCCGTATACTTCCCTTCCTAGTCATGCCCATTGGCATCCACCGACGCATGCTTTTGATAAGACGACCCGCTTCGCGTGACCGTCCTGGTGACGGAGGACCCGCCACCACTCCTTCCGTGTGCGTGTGAGTGGTAGTGAGTCCTTTGAGACTCTTCATACTTTTCCATTTCTCGGCACTTGTCCTATCACGCGACGAGGAGAATATTAGCTTCTGTAAAATAACACAAGAACATTCATGTGAGGAGGTGGTTATTGAGATGATGAGAAGGGCGTGGGAAACTTACCTCGTACTTGGCGACATACTCGTCTCGTTCACGATCGGCGGCTGCACGAGCGGCGATGGCACGTTCCTTTTGCTCGCGGGCTTCACGAAGCATGGTGCGGAGGTTATCGATCTCGTATTCGAGCTCGCCGCTGTCATCTTTGTATTCGTTGATGGTCTCGGTGTATTCTTCATACCGACGCTTGACGTCTTCGAGCTCGTGGCGAGCACGGTCACGCTGGTCTGTCAAGGTGCGAACCTCAGTCTGGACGATCGTGAGGCGCTCCTTCAATTGGTGGATCTCGGAGGTCAAGTGGCCGTGATGGTGGCGGGCATCGTCACGCTCGTGCTCGATGTGCTTGATGCGCTCGGTGATGCTGACGACCTCGGAGCGGACTTCGCTGAGGGTGGACTCGGTGCGGGTCAGGGTGTCCTGGAGGACGGTGATCTCACGCTGGCGGTCAGAGGAAGTGTGTCGCTCGTGATCGAGGTCGTCCTTAAGCTGGTCGCGCTCGATGATGATAGTGCGGTGCTCTTCATGGTGACGCTCAATGCGGTGACGAAGGTCATGCAGCTCAGACTCAACATCACGCAGCCTATCGTCTCTGCTGGTGACTTCCCTCTTGGACTGCTCGTACTTCAGGGTAATGTCTGCAAGGCGTGCCTCGACGTCCTCAATGCTCGTGGTCTTGGTCCTAAGCTCGACACGGAGGCGGTCAATCGTGGTGGCGTGGTCATCACGCTCAGACTCGACAAAGTGCACGCTCTCCTTGATCTGGCGGGACTCGCGTTGCAAGCGCTCATACCTGTCAGTCAGCTCGCCAAGCTCGCGAGAAGTCTCCTCCGATCTGACAGTGATCTTGCGAAGCTCTTCTCTGAGTCTGTCCTTCTCGACAAGATATGTATCGCGCTCGTGCTCCCATGCGGACAAGCGGCTTGTCAAGGTAGAGACTTCCTTGCGAGATGAGTCGAGGCGATCGACGAGATCGATGTTCTTGCTCTTGAGCTCTGCATGCTCACGGGTGAAGGTGCGCAGCTCGCCACGATACTTCTCGGTATCCTCTCTGGCATGATCACGTTCGCTCTCGATATGCTTGATGCGGGCGAATGCACTTTCAAGCTCGGCCTTGATTCTGTCGTGTTCGATCTGGTTGCGTGAGATGGTGATTCTCACATCGCTCAGCTCTGCACGACTGCGCTCGAGCTCGTGATCACGTTCGTGGACTTTCTTCTTCTCGATGGTGATATTGTTCAGAGCGGAAGATAGCTCGATCAGAAGCTTCTCAACTTCTTTCTTCCTCTCGGCAAGCTCCCGGCCGTGGTGATGATGCTGGCTGTCTCTTTGTTCGAGGGTCTCGGTAATTTCGTCGATTTGCAACATGAGTTCCTCACGCTCGCGATCGAAGGACTCGCGGTCAGACATGAGGCGAGCCCAATATTCCTTGAGAGATGAGGCCTCCTTTGAGGCATTGGACATGAGTTCGATCAGCGAGAAGAACTTGCCCTCGGCTTGATGCGTCAGTTCCATCGACATCTTGTTGCGATGTCCATGGAGGAAGGAGCTTGAGCGTCGGGTGGTACTGCTGACTTGTCGAGAGGTGCGCGCGAGCGCTCTCGAGCTGCTCTCAGCGGCTCCCTTGCTGAAGCCGATCTTGCCATACTTGCTAGGAGTTCCTGGGTCGGAAAAGACGTCGCGGTCGTCGTTGAGAGAAGACCCAAGCTTCATGATGGCGAGCTTCTCAGGAGTGATCTCTGGAAAGTCGGTAGTGTGGCTGTGATGGAGATGAGAATGATCAGACTCCAATGTGGAGCTCTGGCCGTTCAGTACTGTTGCAGCAGACATAGCAATTACACGATATGAAAATTGTTTAGCGACGACGCCTGGAGGACAAGCGAAACAGAAAGGAAAGTGTTATGCCCGCGGATGTCCCACACATATGTAGGACAAGCCCGAGGCTGGAGCTCATCAATTCTTCATGCATTGACTATGCATTGGGCGATGGTACATGATGAACGCAATTGTCCACCTTGGAGCGTCGCCAGCGCCGATTGGAAGATCTTCGACCTTCATAGACTGGCGTGCATAAACGAATGGGGCCCAGAGTTCGCAATGGCTGGGTAGATGATCGGGGTGCTCAGGTGGCCCAGCATTGAGCTTGCGATGGCGTTCGTGCTTGTACGTATCGGGAGGCGTCGTTGTCATTGACGATCTATGCGCGACTGGGACGCGGAGTAGCCGTAACGACAAGAGCGCCGCGACTATCACATGCTTCCTGGATCCGCCAGTCTCTTGAGCTGAGGAGAGCACACGCGAAGGGCTTGGTTGTCAAATGCTCTCCGAGCCAGACAAAACTATCTCCAAGTAGTCAACGCATCGGGCATTTTCTCACGTCCCAACGGGGAAGCGTTGCAAGCACGACTCCCCGCTTGCGTGGGGTGCTTTCCAATATAGGCGAGGTTCGTTCCACCCAGCTGGCCTCTGCTTGCAGATTTCGCTACCATGGCGGCGATGCCGATGAGTGATCCCATTGTGAACACCGTCACAGGATGCAGGGACACGAGGCTCAGACACAACTTCTCCACGTATGATCGACGGCTCATCGGCTGAAGAAGGATAGACAGGTCGCCAACATAGCTGTATGCAGCTACGTGACTGGGATGTTGAGTGATGGTAACTTTGTGGAAAGTCTCAAGTAGCCGTCGGCAGCAATAGGTCCAGCCACGAGATTAAACGTCGCGGGGATTGGAAGTAACCCCGTTCCAAATCCAGATTGACATGTAGTCAGCCATTTGTTGTTACAAGGACTGTGCTTGGACAGCAAGCGAGCATCATTGCAATTCGTAGTCGGTCTTGCAAGTGTCAACCCAATGCCGTGATAGTTGCTGTGATCGATCTTTCTGCAAGCCAGCTCGATGGAATTCAGGTAGCTTGCGAAGCGGCATGTACGAGCTGCAGTTGCACTCCACACCAGCTCAGTGTATTGTCCATTTCCAGCGATTGCGCAAGAGCGTGCGGCCCGGGTAACCCTATCGTGTATAGGTTCCATGAATGTGGAGCCCAAACCCTATCATATATTTTGGTCAAGCCTATAAGAACTGCAGTACGCTCTCTTGGCTCTTTACTACGAAGGTGGTCAGTGCTCCGCAGCGCTTCGCCCCGTCCGCATAACTCCAGAGCACATCAGCAGTACATGTGCTCGTCTAAGGTGCATGCCTAAAAGCTGACGGCGTGGAGGAGGTATCGTGGTGGCTGGCTAGCATGAACGACCTGTCGTTGTATGGATCGGTTGCGGGTCGTCATGGCGGAGGCGTGGTTTCGCGGGCGGAGATCCTTCCGCTCCACGCATGGCTAAACCGGTCCATGGCAGGACGGCTCTGATGCTGCCAGCGAAATTGCCATTGATACACACCAAGGTTCATCAATTGGCTTGGGATGTGCACTGATGAGTGCTCCTCAGTTTGTGCAGAGGCGGCCAGCTCATCGAAAACGCGGCCACGAGCAAGCTCGGCAGTATGAGGCGTCGACGAAGCTGCAGGTGAGAAGCTTCAACTCCATCAGCTACGTATACATACCATACAAGCAGCTTTCAGCTGGGTTTCTGCGCATGCAGCGCATCTCTGATCATAAAATGGGGTGGTGATACTTTGTCTTGCAGCAATTTTCGGGCCCAAGGGACGTGCTCTCGGTGTCGCCGCGCTTTGCAGCATGCGGTGGCTGGCGGATGGGAAGAGACGACTTCATTACATGCGTTCGCAGCTGCTGAGTCCCGAACACAGCTTGCTGGTATCGGGAATATACATTGTCGCGCTCTCCGTGCATGTGAAAGAGTGAAGAAGCGAGCGACGGGAATTGCATTTTGAGGTGACGTTTCCCGTGAGGAAGGCAGCCAAACCCCACGCGGACCACACTCCGTCCACATTTGGTCACGGCGTTAGCCACGGAGATTTCCAGTGTCCTCCAGCATGTTTAATGTGAACAATTCCACTGATGCAAGAAGACAGTCAACTGTACAAGTTGCTTAATGATAAGCTCGAACTGTCGTCGATTTATATTCTTCATACAGACATATTGGGTGTATCATAAGTCATTAATTTACTCCAGACATCTGAACTCCCTGACAACCTAGAGAGCGGCCAAGATCGCCTCTCCGATCGGGGACGCAGAAGCTGGGTTCTGCCCAGTGATCAACTTGTTGTTCTTTCCGCTCTTCACAACCTTTGGCTGCCATGGCTCCGCCTTGACAACCTTGCCTCCATGCGCTTCGAGCTCTGTCTCCAGCATGAACGGCATAGCAGCGGAAAGTTGTACCTGGTCCTCCTCGGTGTTGGTGAAGCCAGTCACCTCTTGTCCCTGCACCAGCCAGCTTCCGTCCGAAAGCTTCACGTTGACGAACGCAGCAGGACCGTGGCAGACAGCGGAGACAACCTTGCCGGATTCGTAGAACTCCTTGATGAGCTGGTGGGAGACAGGGTCGGTTGCGAGATCGAACATAGCTAGTCACGGGTCAGTGCACCACTCTGGCTTCGCAAGCATAGGATGGATACTCACGGCCATGTCCACCCACGTAGAACACAGCATCGAATGTGTTCGCCTTCCCGACAAAGTCGCTCAACTTCTGTGTGTTCTTCCACAAAGCCTCCTTCTCCTTCAAGAACTTGGTGGACTCCTCATCGCTCTTGAACATCTCAACAGAGGAAGGATCCAATGGAGCGGCTCCTCCCTTGGGTGAAGCAATCACGATCTCGGCCTTGCCTTCCAGCTTGTAGTATGGGTGAGCGAACTCAGGCAAGTACCAGCCTGTAGGCTTTCCAGTGTTGCCCATTTGGTCATGGCTGCTGAGCACGAAGAGGACCTTGGGCAAGCTGCCGTCGGACTTCTTGTGCGAGCTGATCACGTTCTTTGCTTTGTCGATGAGGGAAGACATGGTGCCGGCTAGAGCAGAAGGGGAAGTTGCGATGATTCCGGACGTGATTAATGAGTTTGTAGTTGTATGGTAGGTAGGAAGTGTTGAGTTTGAGATTGAGAGAAGAGAGGTTCGAGCTTTCTTACCACGTTTTCCAGCTTGCCTTATACCTTTGCACGTCGTTGCGTCGTAGTCTCTCACTGTGTCGTGGGTATTCTTCGCGCGAGGTTTCTGCGAGCTACGTCACTGATGTCATTAGTCCTGGGTTCGAGCTTCTCAGAGCTACGAAGCCATCAATGGCCTGGACTTGTCAAAGGCCGAACCAATAGCGATCGTGGTGACGCCAAGTAGCCCCACACTGCTCGATGCTGATCAAGCAAGAGACATGTGTCAAGAAGTGTCATGGTGGCAGTGGATGGATTGTCATGTTTGTCGAGTCGAGAGAATCTTCTCGCAGAGAGCTGGGAGGAAACTGCATTCCGCCGGACGTGCCTCCGCGCCGTCGGCCAAGAAATCCATGGTTTCTTCCATTTGCGTTCAATACAGCTTCTTCAGCTCCTCCAGGAGCGGCCGAAATACTTCACACGCAGCATCATTTTCTCTCCTGTCGGTCAGATACAAGCCCGTAGCATTCCCCTCCGCTCCAATGATCGCCAAGTCCTTCTCTTTCTCATCATCGGAAACCTCTGTCCACCCAGGTCCAGCACTCGGGTTTCTCCCCATCCCAGCCCAAATAGTCTGCAGCTCTGCACTTAGCTGAATCTGCTGAGTCGTCGCGTTTTCCTCAGGATAAGTTCCAAAGACAATAGGAATCTCGCTCGAGTGATACACGCCAGCTCTCGGGAAAATCTCGAGATTCGGGAATTCAGCATCGTAACGGTATCTCCAGACATGAGACTGCTGACCTGCTCCCTGTCTAGCAAGGACCAGCGCTTCCGAAAGCGCTTTCGTCGGACAATTGAACAAGAGATCCGTCTGGATTTGACTGATCAGTAAGAAAGCATCGGATAGGATTTCCTCCGAATACGTGAGGTAGATTCCGTCTATGATGCTGCTGATGTCTACCATCACGTAATCTCGGATCCAGTCGACAATTGAAGAGCGATCGAGAACGTCGACATTGTCGATTCTGACTGAGCCAGTTTAGAGTCGACCTTCGTCGCGATTTGTGCCGATGAGGACGGGAACTTGGGCGAATTCGCCGGTGATGATGTTGGGCAAGGCGTTGTTGGTGTGCGTGGCATTGTCCTCATGAGGCGGAAATTGTAGGTTCTCCTCTGTGATGAAGGCCTGGAGATCTGTTGCAGGCACCTCACGCAGACAATCGAGGCTGGAAGACGCCGAATCGCATCCAAAGTGGCCGACGACTTCGTTCCAGCTCTGCACTCCATCGCCAATGTTGTTCGATGCTTGTGACTGCAAGATAGCGCCGTGGTATGGAAGTGGCGAGGGAGGATTTGCCAACAACTGTTTGACGGAATAACCACCTGCCGATTCGCCGAAGATTGTGACACGAGAAGGGTCACCGCCGAACTGGCATGCGTCAGAATCGCTCATGTAGGGCTCATTGCATGCAAACCTCACCGCATCAATATTATCCTGCACCCATTGCAAAGCAAATCGCTGGTCAAGGAAGCCCGAATTACTCAGACCAGAGGGTATTTCTGGGCTATTGGAGAAGCCAAACACTGTTACACAATCAGTCGATATGACAGAACAAGCAGAAGTAGCTCTTCGACAGTTTACGATTAGTCCTATAATTTGCTGCTACTACCACCACATCCTCGTTCACAGCAAGGGAGCTACCATTGTAGCGTGCATCGGAAATCGAGCCAAGTATGAGATTGCCCTTCGATAATCAGCTCTGTAAGCTAGGCTCGGACCACAGTGACAGACTCACTCCATACAACCAGAAAAGCACAGCCTTCAAGTTCTCTGGTGAAGCATTTTGAGGGGCGAACACATTGAGATACAAGCAGTCTTCGCTCTCGTTGCCAACTTGACTACCGGTATCAGGAGCTGCATGCAAAATCAGATGTTGCCTCTCTATACTCTGTAGGCTTCTGGTATGCACGGTGCTCACCAAGTTGCTGAATGCAAGTATTTGGCAGAGTCTGTGCAAGCAGTGGCTCTGACCAGGGGTCCGAGGCGACCGGAGGGCTGAATCTTGTCGGCGGACTTCGAGCAAATGGTATCCCTAAATATGCATCCACGAGCCCTGTCACGGAGGGCTGGTTAAGCACGCCAGTGGCGGTCCCAATGACAATGCCATTGGAGATCGTCACTGTCGGCTGTGAGTCACTATAGCTCGTTGTCAGTGCAGCAGAAAGAGAGGGTCTAAAGCCAAGTATGAAGCTCGCGAGAATATGCGTGATCATTGTACCAATTCCTGGAAGCAAGGGAACGTGAGTAGAAATGAAGTGTACACCAAAGTTGCCTTAAGATACGCAGAATGTTATTGGATGACCAGAATGTTCAGCTGAGACGCATTCTCTGTCTTGGCCGCTTTCAGCTCTTCGCGGATGTCCGGGTCCCCTACGGGTTCTTCCTACCAAAGGATGCAACATCCCATGTCGTGAGCCCTAGAAGCTGATAATCCAGCACACATGCATGAGCGTCTGATGTATCAAGCAATTCCTCAACACGGATTAGGGCGCAGCACGATCTCGCTCCGCGGGTCACGAGGCTCCAGAGCAGCAGCACGTACTTTCATGGTCTTTTCTTCGTTGAGCATCGAGCCACAATCGATCATACACATCAAGATGGATTCGGGCATAGGATCCTGCTTGGTATTCGTCTGCGCCACCCTGGTAATTGACTGGCCGACGCCTCCGTTCTTCCACAGTCTCGTCACGCAACATGCTGTCCACGTGAATCTCTTGCTCAACCACCGTAGATTTGGTTGATGCGGAGGCTTGTGATCTTGGCAGAGAGCAGTTGGAGACACTCGGAGCACAAACGTAGCGTGCTGTTGGCGATGATGGTGAGGTGGGTGGGTATTGCACTTCGGAGTGGCCAGTAGGCTGATCACCATTTCCACGGGCTGGACCATTATGCTCACCATATGAAAGCACTGGAACAGGGTCAGTTGTGCGAAATGTGGTTGCAGATGCAGCGCGATCGCTCTGACATTGACCACAAACTGCGTGGCACTGCAGCTGTGCAAATCGTGACATTAGAGATTTGGATGTCGGCAGAGTGTTCGAAGCCCGGCTCAATTGGTTAAGAACATTCAGCGCTTCGTGTCCTGGGTTGACAGAGCTGGTGCCGCCAGCGCTCGATGCTCCAAATCCGAAAGCTTGATCTGCTGGCGAAGGACTTTGCAATCCCATGTGGGCGGCGTAGATCGGAGGAAGGTTTGAACTGCCGGTCGCAACGTTATTTGGTGGGCAGTCAAGCGTCGGGCTTGAGGGTAGGATCTCGTTCACGAAGACGACGGTGCCATTGTCGCCTAAGATATGGTCTCGAATCGAGCGGCGCAAATTCTTTTTCTTCGGCGTGTTGAATGGTGTGCGAGGCAGCACATGGCTTGGGGACGAGATGTCCCGCGAGCCACTTGTACTGCGATATGATGACCTCTTAGATTTGTCTTTGATGTCGTCGGCTACGTTTGCGTCGTTCGATGGATTCGTCAGCGACGATTCTACATTTTCCTTCTTTACATTTGGTTCGGGTAGAACAGTGTTGCTCGTGATCTTGCTCTTGCACAGATTGCGCATAAATGCGAGAATCATCATCTTGTACTGGTGTCTGATGCAGGTTTCCAATGCCTGTTGGCCCTGACAGCTCGCAGAAGATATATTCACGAGCGTGACAGGGCGCCAAATGTCTTGCCAGGGATGACAGATCTGTTGCAGAGATGACAGAATGTCTTATGGGCGGCGACGCGTTGCTGGAGGTATGTCTCGTTCCAGTACAGCGCACGGCGTCAGCTTTGTCCTGAGACCTGTCGCGGCTGGGGCCCAGACTAGTCCAACGGGGCACGAGCACTGAATGCGCAGCCTGACAGACAGTGAACCGCTAGCTGAACTTTACTGAATACTGCTGGATATGAGCGAGTATATTCTCAAGCTCTCGGCGGCGCAAACGCAAGTGGTGCTGCTTCGACGTTTCCTCTTTCCGGCCTGTCATAGATTTCATAGTAATGGCAGAGATATTCTCCTGTGAGTCCCAACATGATGATGCCTCCCGTCCATTTCCACGCGCCCTTGAAGAACCAGTAAGCAGCGTCTTTGACATCGTTGAGGTTGACTTTGCGAATCATATAGGCCGAGGTGGCGGCAGTCCCTGCGACTGTGCCCAGGAAATAGACTGGGCCAGCACCGATAGCGATACCTGCACTAGCGAGGAGGCCAACTTGAACAGCAGAGACTGCCGACAAGAATAATTTGGCGTTCTTCTCCTGAGCTAGAGCAATGCTTTTGATGCCCGCTTTTGCGTCGTCACGGATATCCTGATAGGCGTAAATCATGTCGTATACGACGGTCCATGCAACGCACGAGCCGTACAAGCAGGCAGCAGCTGTCAATGCCGTCGGGTCACTCAGTACATCAATCCCGAGGGCAGGAAATCCCATCATTGCGCCCCACGAGAAAGTGAGGCCCAGCACTGCTTGTGGATAATTTGTCACCCTCTTGGCCAGTGGGTACGTTGCTACAAGCAGGAGGGATGGAACTCCGTAAAAGAGACACACCAGGGGAAACTGCAGGAGAAGCGCAAGGCCAGCGAAGAGCTGAACTCCAAGATATGGAATTGCCTGGCGCACCGTTATTGCTCCTCTAGCGATCGGTCGTAGTCTAGTGCGGGTGACATGAGGATCAAGGTTGCGGTCCCAGAGGTCATTGACAGTGCAGCCAGCACCTCGCATAATCAGAGCTCCGGTGAAGAAAAGGCCAGTTGTGTAAAGGACAGTGATCGGCGGAACCACCGGGTTGGTAAGGGGCGCCGCCATCAACGTGCTGAACAGACATGGTAGGAACAGATAGTAGGTACCAGCAGGCTTGTCGAGGCGGATCAGTTCAGCATATGGAATCCAAGAGCGCGGCAAGTACGAGAGGAGTCCAGTGATAGGAGGCTTGTATGGCTGTAAGGCAATGTCTGGGGTTGAGCTAGTGGGAGATATGAGAGGCACAGAAGCAGTGTGCTGGAGTCGCAGTTTCGTCCTGTGGAGGAAGGAGTTGCTTGTCGTGATGGGGCCATATTCGCGGCACGTGAGCAAGGGTGGTGATGGTCTTGATCTTGCTGTGAGCGTTGCTGTCCACCTCCTGCAGGCAATCTTCGGCATTTGAAGTGCAGGGCGCGTCGATGGGGTCGTTCTGCAAAGAACAGCAGAAACGCGCAAAGTGGCCATGCTCAGGACGGAGTGGGCGCAAGTGCGCAATCTGTAACCTACCTCAGTTCGGCATAATATCACGAGGTGAAGTGAAGTGATGCATACTAACCTCCCAACGTTGTTAGATGTCTACAGTGGAGGGCCTGCACCAAAGTCGCACTTTCCATCTCGGGCGTGTTGCCAAGCCTCGGTGCGGAGTTGCCTCGACGCGCTTCTTCACGGCCATGTCCTCCGTCCACGAGCACATCACCACTTGAACACCATCGCACACGACCAACGATCCGCCGACAAGCTGCAGCGCCTCTCCGCGACTCGGATTCATCTAGCAAAACGCGCCACCGGGCAGTGGTCGGCGATTGACGGAAGATGCGCGTGAGCTGGAAACAGCACGCGTTTTGGAGAAGCGGCAGTCTCACGTAACCACCTACGAGCATTGAACGCATACCACACCACGACTGAGCGCTGCGCACCTCACGGCAACAATGCCGGCTCAACGGCCGCGGGCATCGTTCGAGCCCATCGCCCCTGACTTCGATCTGAAAGCACTAGTCGAGTCCACGCCGAACTTCCAGTATGTCGACCGCATCAGTTGCGAGATGATCGATCAACAAGGCTTGGCTGCCTTTGAGAAATTGGTCCTGTTACACGTTGTTGTTGGGGGCAAGCCGCTGGTCATCGATGACTTCGAAGATCGCCTGGACCCGTGGACATTCACAGCGAAGTGGCTGCGCGACAACTGCGGAGATAAGGTGGAGCATGCTCGCAATCTCACTGCAAAGGAGAACCTCCCGCTCACCATGGGACATTATTTGAGGAACATGGGACTCCTCACAAATCAATTCTTCGACAAGCCTGGCGCCTACCGTGAGAAAAACCGCCAACGCGTATATCTCAAAGACATTGATTGTCCGGCTGTGTGGTGGGACAAGTTGAAAGAGCATCTGCCTGCCGCTCTCACATACCTTAACGACAGCACCGGAGAAATTGGTGGGCCAGGAGCCAAACCAGATCCAACGAGCGCGGCACCTGGTCGCAGACTTGGCAAGGGCATTGCAAGAGCTGGAGACCTGATGAGCTCGCTCCCACCTGATATGCGAGCAGAGAATTTGATGTGCTACATTGGCCACGAGGGGACATATACACCGGCTCACAGAGAGATGTGTGCTTCGCTGGGCCAGAACATCATGGTAGAGGCTTCCAACACTGTGTCCGATGACGGCAAGGCCGAGAAGCCGGGTTCTTCAATCTGGTTCATGACAGAATCGAAAGATCGACACACCGTTTCGGAGTACTTCTTGTCGGTCCTTGGTCACGACATTGAGGTCGAGAATCACTTTGCTCAGGTTGTAGCGTGGAAGAAAGCACCTTTCACTGTCTACGTTGTTGAGCAAAGACCTGGAGATTTTATCCTCATCCCTCCTCTCGCTCCCCACCAAGTCTGGAACCGTGGAACACGGACGATGAAAGTGGCTTGGAATCGAACCACTGTTGAGACCTTGGAGATGGCCTTGAATGAAGCGATACCGCGATCCCGCATCGTATGCAGAGACGAGCAGTACAAAAACAAAGCGATTATATACTACACACTGCAGAAATATTCGAGCCTCCTCTTAGACGCCCAACGACAAATAGCAATGATGCCAAGGGATGCAGTTCATTCTTTCCTGTATTCCGGCAAGATTAGGCAATTGATCAAGGACTTCAAACGCTTGTTCGCGCTGTACAAGCAAATACTGCTCACAGAGATGTTTTCTCCCGAAGATCGAGATTCCCCTAAGAATATCGAATACTTACCCTTTGACAGCAATGTCACTTGTGCGTATTGCCGATGCAATATCTTCAATCGATTCTTGACTTGCCCATGCTGCAAGGATATGCTGGGGCACCATGCCGATGCCGAAGACGGAGATCCGTACGACGTATGTATGGACTGCTATGCAATGGGCCGTTCATGCTACTGCATTAGTGGCTTGAAATGGGTTGAGCAGTTCAAGTGGAAGGAACTAGTTAGCAAGTACGAAGGCTGGCGCAAGATGATCATTGAGCTGGATGGCGGCCAGATCACGGACAAAACGCCACTCTCACTTCTTGAAGAGCGTAGGCGGTATGGAAAGAAGACTCTTGCAGAGGTCTGCAAAGACCAACTGAAGCGACGCCCGTTCAAGGATCCACACAAGTCAGATGAACCAAAGGAGGATGATGAATCCGAAGAAGAGATTGTGGTCGGTGATGATGGCACAGTCAAGAAAGTCACCAAGAAAAAGAGCAAGTCATGGCTCAAAAACAACAAGCCGTGTCATGTCTGCTGCCACCGGCACCCTGTGTGGAAAATGGCGCAGTGCACGACTTGCGACCGTGCCTGGTGCTATGGATCGCTCTTCCGCGGTTGGGACAAGATGCCCCTGGAGATTATGGAGAACCCAGACTGGTCGTGCCCGCATTGTCTAGGAATCTGCTTCGCCGGCGCTTGCAAACGTGAAGGCAAGATGCAACCCTACGAGCCAAAGGGCACTCTGCTGGGACACGATACGAAGAAGGTCGCCGATGTGCGTAGCACGGAAGCACTCGTCGACTTCTCCGTCAGCAACCTGAATTGGCTGAAAGAGGATGAGCAGGGCAATAAGTTGGACACGCGCCGTCTGAAGCGAGCTCGTGCAGAGGCGGACCGGGAGAAGGATCAAGATCCCGATGTCAGCGACGATGGAGGCGATGTTGACGAGACACAAGTCGCCATGGAGTACTCTCCCGTGGATGCTGGCCCTCTGGACCCCGCTCTGGGAGGCGGGCCCATCGCTTCGAGCAGTCGGCACAACAACCTTGGTGATCTGGATGACGAAGCAGCTCTTGCTCGGAGGCTGCAATTGGCAAATGCTTCGCTACCTGGACCTGCCGGCATGGTCGCGGGTGCACCTGTCAGTGGCGTTCCGGATGGCTATGCTCCTCTCACGGCAGCTGGTTATGCTGGATATGCACCAGAAGCTTCAATGTATCCGGAACCTGAAGGAGACAACTCGTATCACTACCCCATCCGCAATGGCGACAATGTCGACGAGACGCCTGGAAAGAAGGGCAAGGGAAAGAAACGCAAGCAGGCGCGTGGAGCTGGGGAAGAGGAGGACGAAGACGAAGATATCGCTATGTCGAAGGCACCGAAACAGAAGAAGCCGCGACTGATGGCGGCAGGATTTCGCTCGCACGACCTCGCTGAGGATGCCGTCGGTGCATCGGCATCCAAAGCCAAGAACGAGGCACAGCGTCAGTTCGAGAAGGAGAAAGAGCGTAAAGCGCTAGACAGGGCGAAAGCCGAAGGTCGCTTCATCATGTTGCAAGCTGCGATCAAGGGCAAGAAGCGTATCGTGAAACTCCCCATTCCTGGCAATCGGCTAGCACAGGTCATCGCGCAGCAGGCAGCAAAGGCTGCCTTTTCCGCGGCGGATGGGCCTGACGCGGATGCTGAGCACGACATGGAAGACGGAGCTCAAGACGAGGAGCAAGATACCAGTGGCCTGCTGTTGAAGTCCGACATTGCACCCAAGAGGAACCCAACAGAGGCCCGAGAGCAGCGACTACGCGACGGCATCATTGTGCACGGTGGTGCCAAAAAGGCGTTGGTTCCTGTGGAGAAGGACGACAACTATGGCTATGTGTATCGCGAGAGGTTGCCGAATGGTCAAAGAGTGAGCAAATCGCAACCGACACTGGCCAGCAGTAAATCGCGCCGAAAGAGCCAGAAGAAGGCGACAATGTACGAGGAGGTCGATATTGGCTCAGACGATGACGATTTTGAGGAGGGCACTTCGTTTGTCGCAATCAATAGTACAGCTGGCAAGAACCGTCGTTCCCTGCCTGGTTATCTTCAGGACCGCCATGAAAACGACGACGAAGATGCTCCGTCCGCACTGCCCGATGATCACCGAGATCGTCCCGCTAAGCAGCGATCGTATTCTACACAGCGCAAACGCCAGAGTATCAGCGAAGCAGATGCGCAGCTTCAGAAGGAGACGCAAGATGCTGCTGCTACTCCTTCTTTTGCAAAGCCATCACATCAGCCAGCTGCTTCGTCGTCGAAGAAAGCGGCCGGCAGACCTTCTTTCGCCGGCAAAGGGCCTGTAATGCGGCCATCGAATGCTCAAGAACCCATCACGATCGAGGACGACGGCGACACCAGTGACGAAGGCATTGACGCGACCGGAGGGGCCCCGAATGGCAGCACTGTGAATAGTACGCCGGCCACGAATGGTTCCACCTCGCGACCTACGTCGACGGGCAAACCGAGGGGCAGGCCGTCGAAGCCTCTCGTAAACAAGACTGCCGCTGCCGCTGCTGCAGCAGCGAAGAAGGCCGAGTTGGACGCTCAGCGCAAGGCTGCTGAGAATGCAGAACAGCAACGCCAGCAAGCAGAGGCCAATAGACTCGCGAAGTTGCAGGCATTACAGATGCTCGAAAGCGGCGACATGGACTTCGATCCATTTGACATGAACCGAGCCGGGGGCAGTACGATGTTCGATGATGGCTTCGACGACGAAAGTGATGATGGCGCAGACGAGATTCCTGCACGGTAAACGTGGAGTGAGAAGGTCGAAGTTGTGAATTGAAGAAAGATTCGCAAGGTCATAGCTTGGAGGACAGTATACAACACGGACCAAGCCCAACACAGCGAATTACTGCACACGAAGAGACAAGAGCATCTTGAACATCGTGTTAGCACCGCTCAGGTTGTACAGTATCGCCCATGAGGCATTCTTGCATTAACATTGCATCGCGCTTTGGCCGTCTCTTGCTGCAGAAGGGAGAGAAAAAGAAAACAAAAAATGCCAAAGCGTTCGCTCCCAATGCATCACCATGATCGCTTGCCGCCAGTAGCAGTCAAGTTTTTCCATCTCGTTTCCCAACTGCCGCGCTCGAGACACGCGCCGATCTGGCACTAAGCCACCACGCGAGCGACCCTGTTACGCCATGTTTGATTTTCTCGAACGAATAAGTCTGCCAAGTCATGCAGCGAACACCGTCTGTGGCTTGCGGTTTGTTGGCCGTTTATGGTTTGGGCTGGGGGGAACGCTAACAACCACATGTTGCGACGGCCCGCCAGTTACCTCCTCGTACCGAAAGCGCCTCTTACTTTTCTTGCTGCACGAGTCATGGAATTAAATTCCTTTCGTGTGCGCAGGCCGCAGGGAGCGGGCTAACACGTGAAGCGACGACCTGGTTGTTTTAGAAATTTAGTGATGATACACACCACAACGGCCGTTCGCGCGTTGCGTCTGTGCCGTACGTCAGACTATGTTTCAGGGCTGTGATCCTGCTCGCCTTTTTGTTCCTTTGCGGTCTGGTCGCGACGGACTAGATTTATTCTAGGTTTGGTGCGTGGCTGCCTTTGACGTTTGATGAGACAGCTTGGTGACGGAGCGGCAGGGGCTGTAAGCACGGATGTACAGTAGTACGGGACATGTATTCACTGCCGTGCCACGGCATGCCGATTGGTTGGCAATTGGGCTTGGTGCCGTATTTTTCTAGATTGTTCGCTCGGCAGGCCGAACTGACTGGAGCGCTGTAGAGGTGAGGTGGCTAGTTGCCCGTGATCAGCACATCTCCCTTAGGGCTGTACTGTACAGCAGGTTGACACGATCTTCGATTCCTCGGGATTTCTTTTTGGGGCACCAGTATGCACTCTGCACTATATCAGTCACTCCGACACTTACCGTTTGCAGCCACTATTATCGGTCCAGACAACAGTTCTGTTGCTATCTTCATTGCTGCTGCCGATTACTGATCTCTGCTTTAGTGCGAAAACGAGCACGAGGGCACAGTAAAGCGGCATCGATTCAGCTGCTCTGCAGGCTGTCGTGGCCGTTGTAATTTGTTAGGGGCTGTGCTTTGCATCTGCGAGAGTCATTTGACTGCAGCTTGATTGGAGCTGTCTTCGACCGATGGTGGCCACGAAGCGCGCGCTGAGCCTGGGCCAGACAATACCGAAAGTCACGATAGTCCAGCAGGACACCACCAAGGCAGGCGGAGTTGGTACCGAGCAGGATACGAGCCATACCCATCCTGGGTCGGTTCTGGAGTGAGTATTCTTGCTAGCCGAGCCACTCACGAATGCCTTGGTCGATCATATGAATAGAATCGAGCCCAAAAGGCTCTGTTCGTTCGCACATGCGGTTGAGAGTGCCAGGAGGTCAGCGGGCGGTTCAACCGGTGTTTCGTTACTGGATGCTGTTGCCTCGACACGAGCTGATGCATGTTGTTGACTGCGAGTGCCGTATAGAGCCTGGACGAAGGATCAAACAAGGTGTATGCTGGGAGTTCTCGGGCTCGGGGCGGATGCCGTATTGCTCTTGGGCCGAATGAGCTGCCGATGCAGGTTGGCGACACTCAGTCCGCCCGGTTTGTGGCGTCTGTGTTCGTGCTCCGTCCTGCTACCGGCTCCTTCGTGCGCTATAAGAGCCGTCTTTAAGATCCAGTGAAGCCGAATGACTGGCAGGACAAGGAAATGTTGTGGTTGTATCGCAGCCTCTCCAGCGCGCTACTGCACGTGCGGCTTTTTCTTCCCACGCGCGCGTAAGTCGTGCCGTCGGATGTCATGTACAGGCCATGCAGGCTCGTATCCCAGTAGATGTGATACCATGCTGTCGGACTGATTGCCAAGTAGCGCAGTGACCGGTCAGCTGGTATCACATCGTGGTCCAAGTCGCACGAGATCCAGCGGCAACTTCCATCGAACGGTATAACTCTCAGTCCAATAAGCCTGTTCATCCGTCTCCAGCAACGCGTGTCTTCTTGGCATGGTGTTACAACCTCTCTTTGCATCCAGACTCGGCAAGGCAGTGCAAAGCATAATGCTCGTTTGACGTATGCCTCCATACTCATCCAAGTGAAGCAGCGGTCTCGCCACTGAACGCATCAGGTGGCATTCCAAATCTCGATGTCGCGAGTATCTGACAGCGTGCTTGTGCGTCTTTCCAAACTGAGGCGCTTCGGGGCATGTACCTCGTGTAGTCAGCAAATATGGGCATCAATACATAGTCGGCAGATGCATGCGATCCGCAACACGGTCTCGAAGGTGGCGTGAGCACAGCATTTGAGGGCCTAGTAGTGTCGAGCAAGTGAATACATACTTTCATGTATCGGTCATCAGTGGGCTGTGTGCGTTAAGCTCGGAACAAAGCGAAATGCCCTAGCAGATCAGGCCCACATTGAGATGACGCGCGAGATGGCGACTGATCAACGCACGATGATCTGTATTGCACGTGCCGAAAGGACGGAGAGTATAGAGATCTTCGCAGAGTGGCATGTTCTTCAGATCCCATGTCATCGACGCGGTCCTTGGCCTGTTTCTGATGTCACTGTTGGCGGATGTTGCTTTGCAGATGGTGTTCATTGGCAGAATGGCAGACAAGCCGCAAGTTCCAGAGCAGAAAGACGTACGCAGGGCACATCGCCTGAGAAGTGCAGATGTTTGTCGATGTTTCGAATTGCTGCAACCAGGTGAAGTTGCAAGAGTCATGGCCATCGAGATGCGCTGTCGACCAACCCCAGTTTCATCTTGACTTCACAGCCACCACGCCAAGCCGTTGGTCCCATGTTTCAAGCTTTCTGCAATCGCGACTGCAGATCGCCACGGCAGTCGGCGGTCTTCTGATGCCGACCGTCTCATGCGGTAGGTAATGTACGTGCAGATGCGCATTTCTGCTGTTTCTAGGGGTACCAAGAAAGAGCGCATCGACGTTCCAAGTCATTCGCCCGACACTCGAAACATTTAAAGTCTAATGGACTGCCGATAGCTCGTACGAACCGGGGAACTAGCAGATTAGAAGGATGTGCTTGAAGATCTGAGCTTGCAGTAGCCATGCTCTCATTTCATGCGCCGAGGCGTTGTTCAGTGGAAGACTCGCTGCTGAGCACGAGCTTCCGCTGTCAGGAGAGTCAGAGCCTGCAGTTGATCGTGGTTACAGATGGCGGTCTGCACAGCCACCTCTGGTAGTCGAGAAACTTGATATTTGTAGGCAGTAGTCTTGGGTGGTTCTTGGCTCCCTCATGATCGCTTCCAGTCTTTGCAGCGACGCAAGCTGCGCACAATGCTTCAGGTGTGATCAGGATTGCTGTGCTTTTCCATTCCGCAAGTATGGGGTGATGCCATGGCTTGCATGTGTCAGCGTCGTGCATCGCGGAGGTCGAAGCTAGCCGGACGTGGAAATCCCACTGCCGGAGGATTCAAGGCTGCAGCGATTGGCTGCCGTAGAAGCAGTGAGGGGTCCGTCATGTTCTGGTTGACACTTCGCTCGTTGTTCCATGGCGCTATGGTAAAGTCTACAGGCGAGTGAGGCTGAAGACCTCACAGCTGTTTCGGGTTGAGCAGGAGCGCTCAGTACATATCGGGAACTTGTACTTCGTCATCATGACCAACGTGGACGCTTCTCAGACCAACTCGAGGCTTTGCGTTATGCAGTCCACGCTGGTCTCTCCGGTATTGTTCGTTGCGAGTCCGTGAAGTTACCTACGCACTGTCGCGGTGAATTACAGCTGGTCGGGTCATTCGGGTCCTCGCAGTAGGAAACCAATTCGTTGGCATTATTCTCCGTGCGCCATGCGTTTGTCAGTGCGACTCTGAGCAATGTGCCATATTTGCACAGCAGCGAGTTAGCTCGGCAGCTCTACGACGCTGCCTCGGAGAGCCATCGGTGGATTCATCGTCCTGGCTGTTTGCGTCAATGTTGTTGGGGAGGTGTTGTAGTAATTGTGGGTAGTGACATCAAGTTGCGAAAAGTCGAATCGGTCCAGCTTCGGATAACAACTGCGACCGCGAACACATATTACCACCTCTTCCAGCTCAAACTTGTTGACATCTGGTAGTGCATCTGCCTTCCAATACTCAGTCGAATTCACTGAATGTGGCAGACGTCTTCGACGACTGAACGGCATTGGTCGCCAGAATAGGTAAGCCCAGATCTTTCCTACTAACGGGCAGAGCTCATGATGAGGAAACCAGAACCGCTGCTCCGTAGTCGCTATGCGGCACTGAGAGATGCTTTCTGATTCCCCTCTGAGGCCATCGATTCGCGCCTCCCTTTTGTCGCGCTTTCAGTGTTCTGGATCACTGATGAGTACACAGGTGCAAGGGAACCTTGCCCTCGGCCGAGCTGTTTGCGACGATCATCTCTCACAAGGCCTTCACTTCGCGTCGCCCTCGCAGCTCCAGTTGCTCAGCCTGGCTTGTCGTCTTGGTGCGTACGTGTATTGGGCATCACTGCTCGAAACGGCACTTCTGAGACCGATGCTGTACGGGTGCTTAGCATCTGGCAACAAGAGGTTCCAATCAGTCCTCGATGTCTTCGATGATGATCATGCGTTCTTGAGACAGTCCGTGGTATCCTGCCCGTCCCCGCCAGTATCCGTTGATGTTCTAGGGCAAGGCGGCAGTACAGGATATCGCTGAAACAACATGTGCATCGCCGAAGATCAATGTTGACGTGTCGTGTTCTTCGTTCGCAACATCGCAGTCCTGCTGTTGCCGCTCTCGTTATGCGGGCCGTCGTCGTTGTGCATGAGGTTGATGCCCAAGAGCTGATCAACACATCTGATCGCGATTCGACACCAAGCTGCATGATTGTGCGATGTAACATGCGCATGAGTGCGCGTGTCGCAGGCAATACGCACAACACTATGTCTCGAGTGTCCAGTATGAGTTGTCCAGTATGAGGCCGAGGCACGAATTCATTCCTCGAATTTCCGCAGCCTGCCGTGCTTGGATTTGCTGCGTGGCAGAAACTCAAAACAACCACAACGCCGAACTAAAGCTTCAGCACTTTGAGCTTCGAGAGCTTTGGTGTGATGACGGCAAGGGGTCCGGCATCAGCTGGCAAAGAAATGTCTTGACATGTCGATTTTGTCCCGTGTTTCGAGAGACGCATCCGGATGAGAGCTAGCTGCAGGTGAACATGGATGAAGGTCAAAGGGAAAGTTAGTTCCGAGTCAGTATTACCACTGCAATGCCATTGGCCTTGTCGTTTGAAATAAAATAATGCAACTTGTGTTGTCAAGGCTGTTCAGTGATTTCACAGCGCCGACAAGCTTCGAAGCGCGTATCAAGGCTTGAGAATTGTATGAGGTCCATGCGTGATTTGAGATTGGTCCCAAATTTCGAAGAACGCAAATGCATCATGCGTGACAGCATCCTTGCGCCACGAGCATGCTGGCATTTGTCAGAGAGCGTGGTGCAGCTGCGACAGCTGTCTCGCATCAGATGTGATAAGTGCTGAAGGAACTTTTCTGGAAGAAGTTTGTTTGATGTCGGATAATTCGCCTCGATGCAGATTGCTGCAGGACACGAGTCAGGGCACCGCTGTCCACTTGAAGGAGCTGTACGTAGCTGTGCACCGCCACAGCTGATTTCCCGCCAAGTCCGTCGACAGGCACCCTAGGTCAGTACGAACTCTCGAAATATCAACTTCCCTTGATCAAGGATCAGACCAAAAAATCCTGAGCTTGTCGGCGATTAAGTCATTTGAAGAAACAAAGTTCAACGAGCGCAGCCGGGAAGTCAGCGAGTGTGAGCTGGTTAGCAGATGGCATTTCTCTCGAAACCAAATCGCTTCTGGCTTGCAGTGATCAGCCACATCTGTCCTCATCGCTGCAAGCTCTGGCTAATTGATCGGCCGGCCTTGCGCGTAG
The DNA here is from genome assembly GCF_019650295.1 of Cercospora kikuchii. Taxonomy (NCBI): domain Eukaryota; kingdom Fungi; phylum Ascomycota; class Dothideomycetes; order Mycosphaerellales; family Mycosphaerellaceae; genus Cercospora; species Cercospora kikuchii. The sequence goes on along the minus strand of NW_025408585.1, from coordinate 841,614 downwards.
CTCTGGCTCCATTATTTAGCCAAACCGCATAGCCCTTCGCTGTTATTCGGGCCCGCCCTAATCAATGCAGCCTCGTGTTGTGGCCATGCGCATACTGTAGCGGAAAGCGTAGGTTTCGTGGCGAGTACCCCGAGGTGAAGTGCATTGACGAAGACATAGCGTGCTGCGGAAGAGCTGTCCGAACAGCTAGCTCGCCAAGTGCGACCCGTAAGGAAGGCAGGGCAGATCTGCATTCGCTCCTCCATAGAGGGAGGATTGGAAATACAATGGCTATGACGTTGATACCGTTTTTAGCCCATGCAAAACAATGTCATATAGCAGATACCGTGAATCCGGCGCGAGGATTGCATGGAATGGCAGTGTTGAAGTTGCAGGCTGGTGTGGTTGATGACAAGGCCGATTCGACCGGGTGGCCTGTCGCCTTACAGTAGCTCGACAGATCTGCTCTGAGCGAGTTCTAACGGAACGGGCTGCGAACTTCCATGCGTCGTGATTGTACGAGATTACAGTAGCGCGCCTTCTCGAACCACATCGAAAGGCGGACATCGTGGTGGCCTGGTCGAAAGACGCATGAACGGAACAGATCTGGACAGCGCAGACGTGTTTTGACCACGATGTATGCCGCTTCCGGAACCCGCCCGTCTGCCGATGTTGAAGCAGAGAATTGGATCCGATCGTGCTAATTTGATCCAGGCCGGCCTGGGAATATCTCGGAGCAGGACTTGAGTGTTCGCATCCTTTCAGCACCAGACAGTCCAGTGAAAGTATGGTATCCAGTCCACGGGCAGCCATTCGCAATATCGCAGAGCTCCGTTTGCCCAGCAGCGTATTCTTCGCTCCGACTCTATCACCGTACCGCAGGATTTGTTCCGACCCGAACCATCGCGCGATACAGACGTGAACTGGCGAGTATCTCTCGTACGTAGAGGCGTTCGGCAGGCTGCAGGAGAAGCCACAGCAGCAGCCGTGACGGTGGCTCCCCAGGCGCCACGGCGGCGACGCGCAGTGGCCTTCTGGATGCATGAGAGAGAAACAGTCGTCGTCGTGCTGCGGGGGAGGAGTCCTGTTCGGGTGCTGTCTCCGGCGTCTATGAATCAGATCAGACACGCGTAGGATTCGCATCAACACACCATGACTTGCGAAGGTTTCGAGCGTGCTCCACGACAGATGCTCGAACGTTGTGGCTCATGCCAGACTGGTCCGCCCTATACGGAATGTGCCGCCGCCGAGACACGCTGGTTGAAACTCTGTGAAGTCTGTCCCGACTGCGCGTCTTGGCCGTGATTTCATCTTCGGGCTGGGAATCGTGCCAAGTGGGTGCAGAAACGTCGATGGACAACGCTCACTCGAGAGATTGGCTGATGCGCTGCGGGCGTGCATTCGGAAAGCGGGATACAACCGGACGGTGAGCAAGGACTGCACGAGTTTGACGCCATCTCAGCCAGGGTACGGCACTGCCAAGCATTCTGGCCGGACAACACATCTTCACCCAGGTGCTGATGCTGTGGAGCCATACGGTTGTCGTATTGCTCTTTTGCAGCTTACGTATGAAGTATGCGTTGAGCACAAGGCAAAGTAATACGTGGCACCTCAGGAGATTGCCTCTCGAATACGCTGGCTAAAATACATTGTGCAGCCGCGCAGCTGACCCCCAAACCGAATATCAACCGCGCTTAACGTTAGCCACCAGCATCCTTCTCACCAACCACGAACCCATGCTCCCTTTCCCGGAGTGCCTGATAGGGCCATCCCTTCGCCATCGCCTGCCGTGTGGTGACGATGCTCGTGACGGTGTCCGATGCTCACGCCCATCAAACTCTCCTCATCCTGAACGACGCTGTCGTTGACAGGGTGGTCAATGGACAGGTCGGCCGGCCACAGCACTGCTGCCGGCCCTGCCGGCCGATTCAGCGGCCGTGTCCGTCCGTCCGGACGAGAGCCTCTCATTGGCCATGCCGTCCACCGGAGCCCTGTCCGCTGTTCGCCTTGCCTAATTAGGAAGGATGTTGAAAAATGAAGCCAGAGGAAGGTGTTGTTAGCCCTCTATTCGCACGTCTGTCTGCTGGCTGTTGCCTTCATATGAGCTTGACATCTCACTGTCCACGTCGCCGCTAAAGTGATCGTCTTGCGCTCTTACCACCTCCTTTGTGTGTCTCTTCAACACAAAGTCGTTCTTGAACCAATTTCGCAGTAGTTGGTGTGATTGTGCGTAGTCTGTCTTCGTCTGCCACCTCTCATTGTCGAGAACGTGGCCAGCTAAGCTAAACTCACGCTCACACGCGCTCGAGCTCGCCGGCGTGGCCAGTAGGTCGAATGCTAGCTTGGACAACAATGGATATCGCTGGCGATTGTCACGCCACCATTGGACGACATTAATAGGCTTGTTGCCAACCATATAAGGTGTCAGAGGCTCGGCAAGATAACGCTGCAGATCGTCTTGCAACACAGTGTCCGTGAGCATTAACGATGCCGTGTAATCGTCGACCTCGCGTTCACGTGTCGCCGGCCTAGTTGTTGGTGCTGGACACCGCATCTTATACTCATTATAGAGCTCTTCAATCGCGTGTCGTGCCTTCACTGTCCATAGCGTGGACGCCTCGATATCGTCTTGATTCTGCTGCTGCGACTGCCGTTGCTTGCACTTCGCTTTCGCCTTATTCTTGCGCTGCGTATTGTCGTCTTTCATACCACCCCAGTGCTGCTCGAACCAGCTCATCTTGAGCGATGGATGTAACGCCACGGCGGCACGGTAGGCAGGCGTGCGATCGCTGAGTCGATAGTACTTGTCGAGCTTCTTCCAACCAAGATTGACTATCGCCTTAAGGTGTGAGTTGGCCGCGTGTTCATGGTCTGACTTCGCCTTCTCAAGTGTAGTTAGCAGTGACTCCAAAGCTGTCAACGACTGCCACAATCCACCGAAGTGTTGGCCATCTGCTTGGACCTTCAGCGACGCCATCTTCAGCGGCTTGAGAAGCTTCAATATCTCCTTCAACTCGGCCCAGTCATCCGCGGTGAGTATGTCTTCACGAAGGTCGTCAATGAACTGTAAGCAATACAGCTCTATTGGATCTTTGAGCTCGAGGCCACGCTCGATCATGTCGTGGTCAGATTGCCACTTAATCCCGCCGTTCAACACTAGCTCGACAAGTCGTGTGTCTGCCTCGCGTTGTTTTGATCGAAAGACGTGTCGTCGTGCCTCGCTATAGTGAGCATGGATCACGATATTATGGAGCTTGCCAACACAGCCCTTCTTTCGCCATGCTGTCTGACGATCGACGGCATTACGTAGAGATAGAGCGCGTTGAAACTCGTATACGATCTCGCTGTCTTCGAGCTCCTCGTCTTCCTTATTCATGTCGTTGCAAGCCTGGTCAATACACTCGATGTCGACGCCGTAGAGCATAGCCTTAACGACTAAGTTGATGAAGTGGCCAGCGCAGCGAAGGCGGCACTTGTGAGGGTGTCGGAGACTTGGTATTTCGCGCCTAATAGCTTCGATCGTCGTGTCGTTGTTAGACGCGTTGTCGGCCATAAAGTAGGTCAGTTTGGACGCGATATCATACTGTCTGATCAGCTTGAGAAGGATGTTTGCCTGCTCTTCACCAGTGTGATTGCCATAGGTTGGTACGAGTCCAATAAGTACTGTCTTCAGCTGATAGTCCTTATCGAAGTAGTGAGCATGAACACCTAAGAAGTCGGTGCCGCCATCGATGTCTGCTAGCCACGCGTCAAACGACAAAGCGATGCCGCTTATCGCCGTAGCCATATCGCTCTTTACTCGAGGCAGTGTCTTCTTACACAAGTCGACGATCCAAGCTCGCGGGGTGTTGTGAGAAGTAGGGAATAGCATCTCGAGAACAGGTTGACGATACGTAGCTAGCCGCTTCAGTCGTTCAGATGCTAGAGCGCGAAGTGAGTGCTCATCTGTTACGGCATACTCGAGGAATAGCGACCTCCACTCGGTACGATCAACAGGAGTCTTCTCGGTCGTCCTTTGACGCTTGATCATACTAGCGATGTTGCCGTCGTCTACCGGACGCCTCTTACACTGCTTGTACGTGCCATCGAGCTCGTAGCCATGCTTGCCTAGGTGTCTGCGTATCGAGTTCGTTCCTCCACCAGTCCGAATGACCTTCACCTTCCTGTGATCCTTATGGCTGCTGTCGAAGCACAGACGACACAGCCAGTAGTTGGTGAAGCTCTGAAGATGCGTAACAGCCTCACCATGCTGCCAGACCCACGCTCTGTGCTCTGCCTTGCCTGGCGGTGTCGGGTAAAAGTCGCGAAGAGCTTTTCCATCGACGAGGAAGCCGGTCCGCGTATAACGCGTCCGGAGGACGGTTCCGAGCTGCGATTCGGCGTGGATTTGTGTCAGGTCGATGCTGTGGGTGGCGCTTATGCTGGAGGTACCGCCTGCCATCGTGGTGTGTGCGTAAATGCCAATGATCAGGTGGGCGATCGAGGGACTTTGGCATGTGAAGGAAACGCGTCCCCAGTCGCGTTCTGAGAAGTCGCGCGTGGGAGGTCGGCGCACGGGCCGGCGTCTCTGCAGGCTGGCATCTGACCAATCAAACACGCTCTTATTCATCAATTGACCCAGACCCTAACAACACCCCTAGGAACGACATTCTCATCAACAAGGTCAATTCACATGCCATGGACACCGGTGATTCACTTACATGTCCGGACGGACGCTAGCATTAATAATGCCGGCCGGCAGATACCCCATTAGCTGTCCATCCGGCCGGACACCGTCCGGACGGCATGGCCACGAAAAATGACCCGTCCATTGACCACCCTGGTCGTTGACGGTAAGAACCTGGCGGTGGAAGAGCTCCTTGCTATGCGTGATCTTCGGTATACCATTACTGTCCGAATCTGCAGAGGACCGGACTCCGAAAAGGCTCATGTGCTGTGTTGTATTACCGTAGCCATATGATGTGTGCTCGGTCTGATTCGCAGTGTAGTAAGCACTGCCGTTCTGAGAAGTTTGCAACACAGCGCCCTGGAATGCTGTGGAGGCGTTCACCGCTCCATACGGCTCTATTCCTATGGGAAATGCCAGGCGGCCTATGGTCTGCATGTTCTTGCTGCGATTGACTGTCGCGGTCAACGTGAGGTTACCATCAATCGACTGCTGGGTGCTGTGAGAATAGATGGGGTACTCGAATGTGCGGTAGTAACCACCAGATGACCTGTGTCGACCAGTGGTGAGCGCAGTGTTCGTCTGATCTCCAGTCGATGTGTAGTTGCCACTGTTAGAATATTGAAGCTGCTGTGTCCAGGCGACTGTCACCGAGCGATCAGAGAGTTGGATCTGTGAAGAGACTGACAGGTGTCGAGACGCCACGACTTCGTACGTAAGAGTCAGATTCGATCCGTTCGACGAATGGTAGACCTGCGAAGCGAGTTGGAAAGAAGGGTCCGGCGCAAGGTGTTTCAGTTGGCCGCTAGTAGTTACATGGCCTGGACGATCGAGCCATGTAAAGACTTTCCCGCTCAGCCACCAAGTGGTACCTGTAGTATTGGAGGCATATGCGGTACCATTTGAACTATCGTTCAATCCAGAAACACGCAGCTCAAAGGTGTGACGCTTCCCGTCGCAAAGTAAACCCAACCAGGGTGTGATGTCAATCTCTTCCTCTTTGAGATCGAAGGCATCAATGCCAACGACTGGTCGCCAGAGCCCTGGAACTACGCCTCCAGTGAAGATGACAGGGAAGGGCCATGCAACGCCTGCCAACAGATCATCGATGTACAGTTGGACCTCGCGGAAGGGAGAAAAGCCAGCCAGAGAATCGTTGCCCGGGAAGACGTTGGTCTCAGACTGTGGAACGTTGCCCCACCAGAACTCTTCCTGTGCTTGACCAGTGGCAGCAATTGTGAAAACTGCTTTGCGAGTATTTTGCGGCAGCGTAATTGCATTGACTGCTTTGTCCTGTGGAAACTGAAAGAAGCTAGCCTGGCCTGCAGCGCCTTGTCTTTTGGAGATAGGAATTATAACATCGGCGGGTGTAGGGCCATCTTCAAGTGTGAAGAATGCTGCAGTGAGGGTCACATTGAACGGGCTTGTGTAGATATCGTTTACTAGGTTTCCAAGGTCGAAAATGATTCTCTGCTGTGCTCGGAAAAGCGGCAAGAAATTTGTCACGTCTTTGAGATAGGTCCAGGTGATGCCATTCTTCGTAGGCTCTGCGGTTGAGGTGCGAAAGAGCTCAATATCGCCGAGAGAGATCGACCCAAGGCGGTCGTATTGCCTGCCTGCTGCTTGCACAGTCAGGTTGAGGGTGACTCGGTTGAAGTCACATGGCGGTGGCGAGTAGTCTCCAACGTATGGTTGTCCATATGAGTTGGCGAATGAGTGTTGCACTAGTGTGCTTTGGCATGTCGGCTTCGCGCTTGGTATGACAGCAACACTTGCGTTGGAAGAGCCATCAGTGATCTCGAGATCACCTGTCGGAGTCACGGCAAGAACGGGAGGGTAGACTTCGAAGACCTCGGACAGTGTATCGGACAGTGTTTGGATGTGAGCACTGGGAACGTTCACTCTGGAGAGTGTTGTTATCGCGGGCCGCGACCCCCAAGCGAAGGGCTTCTCCGGCCAGACAGTGATGAGCACTGCAAGTGCGAGAGCTCCTCCCAACATCCTGAGCAGAATGCGCCGGGTGGGGCTCAGGACTGGCAAGGTGATGTGTGAAGAACCCACCCTGTCCCCGCAGGTGAACGATCCAGGCGGATCCAGCAGACGTGACACGGCGTTCTTCTCATCGTTACGGTCGGCCCCTTGACCTGACATGGTGCGACGAAACTATTGATGATGCAGGCGCATGCAGGTGTATCTGCTGACGGAATGGTGTTAGCTGTGTCGTCTGAATCGATGCTTTGAGTGATTGTGGTGCTGACTGGGACGGCAAGAGGTGGGCCACTGATCGCAGGCCAAGAGCGAATCGATATCCAAGCTCGGAAGTCGGCATACTCACAAGACTTATGTGGAAGCAGCAGGACATTCGTACGTGTTGGCCCAGTATCGTGCAACAGCGTGCTCCGCAATTTCGTTCTCCTCGAAGCGGCGGCGGTAGAAGTTGAACACGGCAAACTCGTCCTTGGTCATGACATATTCGTCGGGTTGGAGCGTGACGCGGTTCCAGATGTCTGTGAGGGCGCCTTCCAGATATGCGGACACCATGGGGTCCAGCTCCCCCTCCGAGTTACGGGCGATGTCGATGGCGCGTTGGTAGTTGAGCACGCCAACGCCATCGACGTTGACGTTCGTGTTGGCGCCCATCAGGAACAGCTCGTCGTCGGAGTATTGCAGAGGCGTGTCAGCGGCCAGCGAGGGAGGGCTCGGGTAGGTGGCGAAGGTGACGGCGAGGCCTGGGTGTATATACATGGCGGCTCGTCGGTGGCACGTAATGCGACTGTCAGAGGGCACAGGTGGAGTGCGAGGGCGATGGCGACTGGGGAGCAAGGAAAAGAGATCAAGTCAAGTCGTAGCACAGAATGGGGTGGGCTTACCCTGGGTGAGCCACTGGGCTGGAGGGCTTTATGTCTGCTGCGTCTGCTGGCGAGCCGGCAGCCTCACATGTGCTCGCAGCAGCACCCTGTCGCGTCAAGGCCGGGCTGATGAGAGCCGTTTCGGGCACGCAGTGTCCTCGAAAAAGGCTCCAAATAAGCTTCACGCAAATGCGAAGTAAAGGCGGCTGCGACTGAGCTAAAGCTCCACCCGCTGCGTTTCAATGACAGCGCGGAGAGGGAGTGGAAGAACGTCGCCAGGAGTCACTTTCCCACCCCATCCTTGCCATGATGTGCGCGTCCCAAAGTTAACCGTTTGCGTGCATGCTCCTCAGCCACATGCCGAGGGATGCTAATATAGAGTTCAAGACAGACGAGGGCTGCCATCACGTTATGCGGGCGACCGCCCCGAAGGGTAAGATCTTGACTTTAGCCAATATCAGCCGCAATCACCTGCGGCCCTCTGGCATTATTATCAGCACCATTAGAGCCGCATTCTGATGCAGCGACAATCATTCCGCCGCGAATGAGCCATGTTGCACAGCTGACGGCGTGCGAGGTCATTCATTACAACCACATGTATCTCCAGCAGTCCCAAGTGACGCCTTCGGAACCGAAATTGGTGACCCCCATCCACAGGCCACAGAATCCTTTCCAGTCTGCTGTGCTTCTGGTTCGGTTGGTGGCACTACATTGTGGCGCGTTCAGCAGGCATGCAGATCACTACCCGTAAGCTGCGCCTGGTGTCGACGGGCAGACCCCGTAGCGTACGATATGTGCTCGAACAGCTTCGAATGCGGTAGTTACAGCAAAATCAGGCGCATGGCTGCAAAGGAATCGGAAGCTAGCCGACGACCAGACCATTTGATCGAACGCCTGCAGAGGAGCTTGAGCATCCTCGCCAGCATCCGCCGCGACTATTGGTCCTTGCGCGTGTGATCTTGTCGCTGTCCCTTCGCTTACGACGATGGCGATTCATCAGCGGGTCTCCCAAGGGCCCGCTGTGCAGCCTGCTCACGGGCTTGCCGGTCCCAGTGCTCGAGACTCGGGTTGCCGTGAAATTGGAGTCGGCTACGCGCAGCACACAGTGCCAATCGCAACTGCTCTCTGCCTCGAGACAATGCGCGAGCCCAACACACGAAGAAACTTGGGCATCAAAGCGCCGTCATATTCCTGGATTTAACTTTGGAGATGCGCGGCACAGTCGCAACCAGATTCGCCGCCTCGAGCCTCACGCTGGCAAGCGACGGAGAGGGTCCGGTAGAACCTCTGTAGGTTTCTCGGCGTGCGTCTTAGCAACAAGTGAGACTGTCACGCGGAAACAAAATGCAACCGTCTGCTGCAGACGTGGTCGTGCCGTGAAACTGCCTGGAGTCTCGGTGTACGACGAGCGAAAGAGCAGGACCTGAGCCCGTCTTCTGCGCGCATCGGCGAGAGAGCAGGCTTGGCACGGGGACGGCCCGCAGCGTCAAAAGCTACATTCGGGGCTGTGATGTGATGTCAAGGCTGCGAGGAATATTTCGCGAGCATCGATCGCCCATCATCTCTATCCGACAACGTCGATCGCAACCGGTCATGCTCAAGTCACCGCGACTACTGCAGCTCTTCCGCCAGACGGCATTTCACGATGCCACGCTCCGGGCGCCGATGAGGCAAACAATCGCGAGACGATTACCACAACTTCCGAGCCCAACAGCTCCTCAAAGGCGAGGATTGACGAGCGGGAATGCACACGCGTTGCTAGGGAAAAGAGGGTGGCGGACAGTTCAGGGCAAAGCCAGGCCGAATGTACGGACGCGTAGGGGTTACAGCAGTCAGGCAGCAGATGGCGCAAAGCCCAGATCTCTGTCGGAGCGGATGAAGGAGATGTCGCGGAAATATGGTTGGACAGTGACGGGCATCTATCTCGGCCTATCAGTGCTTGACTTCCCATTCTGCTTCCTGGCAGTGAAGTGGTTCGGTACGGAACGGATAGCGGAGATAGAGCACAAAATTATGGATGGCTTTTGGGACATCGCCGAGAAGGTCATGCCGAGTTTGAAGGACAGACGACTCGAAAAGGAGGCAAGTGCTGCGGAAGAAGCTGCGGCCGCAGCGCGTGAGGCCGGCGACCAGGTTGCTGAACAAGCGAAGAGTAAGAATCCAGGTAGGTCATCGAGTAGCATGTCTTGCACTACCACATGGGCTGATCATAGTAGGTCTTGGTACACAACTCCTGCTCGCATATGGTGTGCACAAGTCGCTGATTTTCTTCCGAATCCCCATCACCTTGGCCATAACACCAAAGGTTGTCAAACAGCTGCGGAAATGGGGCTGGCAAATCGGCAAGCCGAAGCCAACACCGGCGTAATTGGATACGAGTCGCATGTAAGATGGCCGTTTCGGAGAAAACACTCTCTGCTCAAAGCATTGTACAACAGGATAGAGGCGCTTCTGTCAGAGACTAATGCCGTTTGCGGAGCGGCAGCATTATAGATCAGCGAGCGCTTGCACTTAATAGATTTGGCCTGGTCCGGCCGACACGTTTTCGCAACTGCATTTTCCCGCCATGACGCATTCAAAGACTCCATCACTCGAGTTCAACGATACCTCGAAGGCCGCACACTCTTCTCCAGGTGCCCGCAGATGCGAGAGACTGATGAAAGGTGTTCGCGTCAGCCGGCGGCAGTGCAAGGCCAGCGACACGGTGCCACCGGACACGAGCAAGCTCAGCGGCCCAGCGACTGATTCCAAAAATAAGAATAATCTAGAAGGTCACCGTAGTGACGTTTCAGAGATTAAACTGAAAAGAACAGATACCTGGGAGTAGTGGTCAACAAGCAGTCATTGAACTCGGGATGTGGCGCCAAACTCACTACACTTGATCTGATTTCGCGGTTAGCATGTTGTCGAGGGTTGATAGTTGCTGTGGTTGACATACCTAAGCCAAAAGGCAAAGAGAGCTGAGGAAAAGAAGAAGAGGTTTGGTAGGGGAGAAAAGCCCTTCTTGTAGTGCCGGCGAGGGCTGCGGCCCGCGCAGAATCAACGAAAGATCCGGCCAATGAGAGCGCAGGATCACTGAGGCCCTCATTGCTGCCTGGGGTGCGCAGAATTCTGACGTTTCTGTTTGCGGTGAATGTTGAAGTGAAAACTTCACTTCACGATGCTTGGCACGCAGTGCGAGTCACGTGAGAAGCAACAAGTTCACGATCACCAAAGCGCCACAACACAACAATCGCAACGAGACGTCCCAGTGCTTGCCTGAGTGACCGTGAATACGCCGCAGACCTTCTACGCGAGGTCCGCGCCATGCGCCTAGAGGTTTGAGCCAGAGACGCGCAAGACGCCACGCATGTACGACCGACCAGGAGCATCCTCACTCACCACTCAAACAGTTACCATCGTTGTGGAACAAAACAAAGTGTTTGGGAGCGTCTCAACATCAACCAATCTGGCCAGATCGACATCCGCAGCACGAGGCATGCTGATCCTGCGATGGTGCCCAACATCGGAGATGCGTAAACCTTGTTCATCGGACATTTTGTGAGACGACTCGGGATGTCGGTCGGCGCGACTGAGCTGTGGGAGGGTGTACGGGCGAAGTCGTCTAGATTCCGATCAGTGGCTTCAGTGCGGCGAAGCACTGCCTCGTTCACCTACGCAATGGGTGGTCTCGAAGCTGTCGGTCATGCGCGTTGACCTCGCCACCCTCAGGCTGCCTTCATTGTCTACTGCCGTACATTTGTTGCAGAGTACGAGAGTAGTGTGAGAGGTGCAGCCATTTCACTGGCACGGTGAGCGTATCTGCCAGCCTTGAGTTGTTCTCACAGTTGTCTATGCTTACGAACATCCTTGACCCAAAGAACGTGCTGATGGAAGCATATGTCAGTCAAAACCAAGGAGCCCTCCACATCAGCGCCCTCACCAAAGGCCTGGATCGCAGTCTTGCTGGTTCCACGCTTGCTCGCAGTTTTGCACAACCTCTAGGTTGTCCAGCGATCGCCTCATCTGGTCACTTGAAGTCAATTTGCAGCCCACATCTGCAAGAGTAGTATGTACAAAATCGTCACGACTCAACAAATGTTTCATTCGTCAAGGCCTCCTTTCTGCACGAGTAGACAGGAGAGGCCATCACAGTGCCTGCGGCGCAATTCGATGTTCTATGGGCATATTTCACTGGCCTCTGCGTGCTGTGTCGTATTTATCTCGACCACATGTTGGATCCAAGTAGGACATGACAAGATGGGAAGAAAGGACGATACTCCGTTGGACACATGCGATCAAACGTCGGGAAGCACGCTCTTGTATTACAGGGCAATTCGTGCCAGTCATTGAGCAATTGCACCAGCAGCTGCTACGACCTATGGGTGTGTCCTACCTCGCATTATGCGCTTTGAGGGCTATCGAGAACGATCCAACCATTCGGGCAACCGAAAAAATGCCTCCACCTCGCGATGTCCACCAGAATCTCGGCGAGATGACGTGTACCTTCAATGGTAGTGGTACGAAGCAAAGAGATCGAGACGTATGGGTGTACTTCGACAGCGTGGCAAGCCAGTACACATAAATACCTCAAGAGTATTCTGCCATTATCAGCAAAACCATTCAATCAATGGGTAAGGGAATGGCTGTTCATGTCACTGGTACCGTAGGCATCAGAAATATCACAGGCTACCAAATGTATTGTGGAAAGAGTGTCAGAACATCATCGCAATGGTCGATACTATCCTCTAGTGCCATTAGACCTCGCAAATGAGCCCTCCATTTCTGTTTATGATCGCTGGCAGAAGGCCAAAGTGCCTCTCTCCGTTGTGGTGTTGACAATCCTCGGAGCCTGCACAGCAAGGCGAACACTCCGTGCAGGCAGGGTGGTCAATGGACGGGTCATTTTTCGTGGCCATGCCGTCCGGACGGTGTCCGGCCGGATGGACAGCTAATGGGGTATCTGCCGGCCGGCATTATTAATGCTAGCGTCCGTCCGGACATGTAAGTGAATCACCGGTGTCCATGGCATGTGAATTGACCTTGTTGATGAGAATGTCGTTCCTAGGGGTGTTGTTAGGGTCTGGGTCAATTGATGAATAAGAGCGTGTTTGATTGGTCAGATGCCAGCCTGCAGAGACGCCGGCCCGTGCGCCGACCTCCCACGCGCGACTTCTCAGAACGCGACTGGGGACGCGTTTCCTTCACATGCCAAAGTCCCTCGATCGCCCACCTGATCATTGGCATTTACGCACACACCACGATGGCAGGCGGTACCTCCAGCATAAGCGCCACCCACAGCATCGACCTGACACAAATCCACGCCGAATCGCAGCTCGGAACCGTCCTCCGGACGCGTTATACGCGGACCGGCTTCCTCGTCGATGGAAAAGCTCTTCGCGACTTTTACCCGACACCGCCAGGCAAGGCAGAGCACAGAGCGTGGGTCTGGCAGCATGGTGAGGCTGTTACGCATCTTCAGAGCTTCACCAACTACTGGCTGTGTCGTCTGTGCTTCGACAGCAGCCATAAGGATCACAGGAAGGTGAAGGTCATTCGGACTGGTGGAGGAACGAACTCGATACGCAGACACCTAGGCAAGCATGGCTACGAGCTCGATGGCACGTACAAGCAGTGTAAGAGGCGTCCGGTAGACGACGGCAACATCGCTAGTATGATCAAGCGTCAAAGGACGACCGAGAAGACTCCTGTTGATCGTACCGAGTGGAGGTCGCTATTCCTCGAGTATGCCGTAACAGATGAGCACTCACTTCGCGCTCTAGCATCTGAACGACTGAAGCGGCTAGCTACGTATCGTCAACCTGTTCTCGAGATGCTATTCCCTACTTCTCACAACACCCCGCGAGCTTGGATCGTCGACTTGTGTAAGAAGACACTGCCTCGAGTAAAGAGCGATATGGCTACGGCGATAAGCGGCATCGCTTTGTCGTTTGACGCGTGGCTAGCAGACATCGATGGCGGCACCGACTTCTTAGGTGTTCATGCTCACTACTTCGATAAGGACTATCAGCTGAAGACAGTACTTATTGGACTCGTACCAACCTATGGCAATCACACTGGTGAAGAGCAGGCAAACATCCTTCTCAAGCTGATCAGACAGTATGATATCGCGTCCAAACTGACCTACTTTATGGCCGACAACGCGTCTAACAACGACACGACGATCGAAGCTATTAGGCGCGAAATACCAAGTCTCCGACACCCTCACAAGTGCCGCCTTCGCTGCGCTGGCCACTTCATCAACTTAGTCGTTAAGGCTATGCTCTACGGCGTCGACATCGAGTGTATTGACCAGGCTTGCAACGACATGAATAAGGAAGACGAGGAGCTCGAAGACAGCGAGATCGTATACGAGTTTCAACGCGCTCTATCTCTACGTAATGCCGTCGATCGTCAGACAGCATGGCGAAAGAAGGGCTGTGTTGGCAAGCTCCATAATATCGTGATCCATGCTCACTATAGCGAGGCACGACGACACGTCTTTCGATCAAAACAACGCGAGGCAGACACACGACTTGTCGAGCTAGTGTTGAACGGCGGGATTAAGTGGCAATCTGACCACGACATGATCGAGCGTGGCCTCGAGCTCAAAGATCCAATAGAGCTGTATTGCTTACAGTTCATTGACGACCTTCGTGAAGACATACTCACCGCGGATGACTGGGCCGAGTTGAAGGAGATATTGAAGCTTCTCAAGCCGCTGAAGATGGCGTCGCTGAAGGTCCAAGCAGATGGCCAACACTTCGGTGGATTGTGGCAGTCGTTGACAGCTTTGGAGTCACTGCTAACTACACTTGAGAAGGCGAAGTCAGACCATGAACACGCGGCCAACTCACACCTTAAGGCGATAGTCAATCTTGGTTGGAAGAAGCTCGACAAGTACTATCGACTCAGCGATCGCACGCCTGCCTACCGTGCCGCCGTGGCGTTACATCCATCGCTCAAGATGAGCTGGTTCGAGCAGCACTGGGGTGGTATGAAAGACGACAATACGCAGCGCAAGAATAAGGCGAAAGCGAAGTGCAAGCAACGGCAGTCGCAGCAGCAGAATCAAGACGATATCGAGGCGTCCACGCTATGGACAGTGAAGGCACGACACGCGATTGAAGAGCTCTATAATGAGTATAAGATGCGGTGTCCAGCACCAACAACTAGGCCGGCGACACGTGAACGCGAGGTCGACGATTACACGGCATCGTTAATGCTCACGGACACTGTGTTGCAAGACGATCTGCAGCGTTATCTTGCCGAGCCTCTGACACCTTATATGGTTGGCAACAAGCCTATTAATGTCGTCCAATGGTGGCGTGACAATCGCCAGCGATATCCATTGTTGTCCAAGCTAGCATTCGACCTACTGGCCACGCCGGCGAGCTCGAGCGCGTGTGAGCGTGAGTTTAGCTTAGCTGGCCACGTTCTCGACAATGAGAGGTGGCAGACGAAGACAGACTACGCACAATCACACCAACTACTGCGAAATTGGTTCAAGAACGACTTTGTGTTGAAGAGACACACAAAGGAGGTGGTAAGAGCGCAAGACGATCACTTTAGCGGCGACGTGGACAGTGAGATGTCAAGCTCATATGAAGGCAACAGCCAGCAGACAGACGTGCGAATAGAGGGCTAACAACACCTTCCTCTGGCTTCATTTTTCAACATCCTTCCTAATTAGGCAAGGCGAACAGCGGACAGGGCTCCGGTGGACGGCATGGCCAATGAGAGGCTCTCGTCCGGACGGACGGACACGGCCGCTGAATCGGCCGGCAGGGCCGGCAGCAGTGCTGTGGCCGGCCGACCTGTCCATTGACCACCCTGCGTGCAGGACAGGCCTTCGTGGCGGCATGTCCCTCGACATCGAATCCAGTCCAGATTATGTATCGCCATGGTTCCCGCTATCTACTGGTCGAAACGTATCCTGTGCCTCAGTCCGCAGATTCACAGTTGCGATACCTACTGATGGAAGCTAGGTCCCCAAGCAGATATTCACTCAAGTCCTGCTACCGCTATGTGCAGTTCGAATCGCAGCTTCCCGCAAAACACGCCGCCATTCTTCCTCAATCATGAACAATGCATTCCGTTGCTGTCAGAAGAGGAGATAGAACAGTCGTAGGCTCAGGTAGTCAGTGCACGGCACACTCTTTAGACCCACGCCACCGAGGCAGCAGCATGTCGAACATGGAAATGTCGATCATCCGTGTTCACTAGTGGAGCAGAAAGAGGTACTGCGTATATTGGTCGTAAGATCTGTTGAGCTCCCCTTAGCCTCGCTAGGAAGTATCCTGTCCATTCTTTCCACTTTGAGCAGCGCATCAATCTAACGATGCTTCCAACTGGATAAGTGCCCAATTACTGGTGTCAACTTTCTGCTTTCTACATCGCTGAAGATTGTGCTAACCTTTCTTCACTATCTCGAACTGATTCGGACCCACAGGTCGTACAGCCGCGTATATTAGCGCCATGAGTCCCAGGACGTGAGCTGCATAACCAAGCACGGGTGACAGCAACACATGTAGTGCTATCATCCAAGGGCTCACGCCGGCATCGAGATCGGACAGGAAGGTGGCAAAAGCATAAGTGAACAAGCTAAACAGCAAGTGGATTTTCATCATGAGTGCAATGTTGTAAGGCATCGCAACCACGGAGAACCGAAGAGCTGTCGCAAGCAAAGGCTCGAAGCCCAAGATGAACCACGCGACTGCGTCTACATCAGCTGACAAATCTCTTGCTTCTGGAAAGACTTTACTCACCGACGCCGCATTTACCGAAGATGCCTACTTTCCAGTTACCAGCAATCCAGCGTCTTCTCTGTTTCAGCAGGTCCTTGACTGTCCAATTGCTCTGCTCTCGGGCCACGCTTGGGATATGGCCTCCACGATAGCCGTGGTCCCACCATGCGCGGTTGGCGAACCAGAAATCTTCAGTGATGCATTCGGTGTTGAATGTGACTGCGTTTTCGATCTTGCCACTAGCCAGGAAAAATGAGCCATGAGCACCCCATAACGGTACATGAAGCGTGCTTTGCATGAATTGGAAACGTCCGAGGTCATCTCTCACACGACAGATCTCAGCAAAGGTCAGAAGAGGGTTCCTCCAGTAGTTCACCGTGTTGTACATGATGATTCCTTGGCCCCAATCGTATTCAGTAGCACGCTCAATGAATGAGATACATGAAAGAACGCAATGCGTGTCTACGATCGTTTCTTCGTCTAGGTGGAGGACCCAGTCGTTGTCGCCTAGCTCCATTCTGAGACGAAAGTATTCCAGTGCTCGGGCTTTATGCTTTGCTTTCGTAGGCGAGAAAGATTTGGGAACGCGGATCATTGGGACGCCCACATCTTCTTGCTTGATGTCCGCTCCGGAGCCCTCGTCAGTGAGAATAATGAAGGAGATACGGTCGTCGAGCGTTTCCAAGTGGCGCATCGCTCTTGATCGTTCCAGTGTGTCATTGTTAGTCCCTTTGGTCACTACAAGAATGTAGAGTTTGTTCCAGTCTCGCCCCTTCGGCTTGTCCAGGTACGAGAAATTGGTAGCAAAGAGCACAGGGTAAGTCGTGATTATGCCCAAGATCAAGATCGTGGACACGATCGCAATTTGCCAGGTAGTCGCGGATGATCGTTCTTTACCCTCATATGTGAACAGAGGAGCAATGAAGTCACTATTGATCGAGGCTGTATTGAAGTCAATTATTGTTAACAGGAATGGAAGCCGTGGATAGAGACGAACCGTAGACAAGTCCCACGACCACGATATCGTGGACATATGCGCTCGAGGCAATGATCTTGGTGCTACGTTTTGTTCTTTCGTCGCCTTCAATTGTGTTCAAGAGACGTAATCGCGAGTACATCCATCGAATACAGAGAAAAATAAGCAGCAAGAAGGTGCATATCCGGAATGCTCGGGATGTCACGATCGCCTGGAAGACTTCGTAGCTCGTGGTTGTAGCCATTGTCAAGTTCATCGTTCTGGAATCAAGCTGTGGCGCGGTTCATCGGTGAGCAGATGAAGGCTTGCCACGGACACAGAAGAACCGGACTTTTATACGTCTGCCTCATCGCTGGACTGTCGAGATCGCGATTTTCCAAGAGGAGTAGCATGTGGCAGACGAGTCGACACGCATGCGTGCGGCCGCGAAGCATTGCACAGCCGTGTTTATGAACCCAGATAGTTCTAGCAGTCTATCAGCGCTACTAGAGACTTACGATGCAGCGCCCATGTCCGGTCTTCACGGTTCGTAGAATCCATCATTAAAGCTTTGACGAACACGCGTACGGTCTCGAGCATCCTCACATGACATGTTTCAACGAATTGCATGCTCTTGATAGGAAACTGCCAATGACATCGTATCAAGTTGAAGACATATTAGGCATGAGACTAGTAGAGTGTCAAGCTGGGTAATTTCTCCCGTGACGCCGCGCCGCTGACTGCCGAGTACGGAGCTGAACTAGAGCCTTGACCATGCGTCAGCATCTTAGCAATGTATACGAGAGTTTGTGCGCTCACTACAAGAGGTGGAAACATGTCGATGTCCTTCACTCATCATGCATGGATTTCATAATCATTGGGATGTAGATGACCAGGTTCGGCGCCAAGGGTTCGAAGGCTTCGTCAGTGCGGCCGCTCCAAGTACTCCTGGCTTGTCTCATAGACCCAAGTGCGTTCGTGTCGATCATTCAAGCGCCATAAGGAGAATATCCGGTTATTGCGAATGCTCGTTACATCCAATCCGTGGTCGCGAATCCGGATATCCAATCATCCGTGACGGCGCCGAGGAAAAGTTACTGTCCGAGCAAAACCTAGGAGAGCCTTCAAAGAGTGGTGGGTGACGAAGGAGTGCCTTTGCGACACTCGAAACTCTGCGCTGAGTATAGGGAGAATCGTCAATATCTCCCCCTCATCTCGCCATGTTGATGAGCGCATTTACGATGGGCCACGATCGTTTGACAATGTTTTGTGGCGACGCATCATCCAGGATAAGAATCAGATGAGATGTATGCTGTGAGCGTGCATGTAGAACGTCGTCATGCATTTTGACACTGCATCTAATCGCGTGCAAGCGGTCCAATCGGGATCGATCTCTCGAAAAGTTGTATCTTGCGAGTCTTCAGAGACGCGTGCGTGGCCAGACGTCTGTTCGTTCGATCCGAGGTATACGACGCGAAGTCGACGACCTGCCGTGCAAGCCTTCATGATTCTTGAATGAGGCGGAGTTCGCAGAAGTCCCCGATACCAAGCAGACTGGGCTGCTGACGGATTCTTATAGTTGTCAGCGACTAGGCGCTCACGCATTTGCCAAGTAAATAGCGCAGCTGATCTTGCGTCCGTCACTCGAAGTCCAAGATCCTCTAGGCGAGACCATTGGCGTTCGTTAGGTGCCCTGCTGGTCAGCGCTAGCGCTGCACTTCATCGACGAGATGTGCGAAAAGATCCTGTAGGATATGCAACCTTCACAAAGCGCCAGGTCAAGCTCATGGAGAATGGGTAGAATCAAAAAGCAGGCCGATGCCTGCATGCCATTCCTCTAAAGTACACAGCGCTATGCGAAATGCTTAATGAACGCTACAAATCAGAAGCGCCGCCATGCAGACCGGGTATCTCTCGTTCCATCGTTCTCAAGCCCAAAACTCCCAAAATACGAGTCAGACAAATTCCGCCGAGGAGGCCCCTTCTATACAATGCCGCTGTCGAATCATCCAAACAAACTCCCAAAGAAACCCTTCTTCCCATTGCCGGGCTGCTCGTCGTCCAATTTGAAGGACGTATTAAATCTTTCCTCTATTCCCGTCTCTTTGACATCACCGGGTAATACCCAGCTGCTCTGCTTGAGCTGAAAGTTTGTCCCTTTCTCCGGAAATGTGACTGGTTTCACGCCTCGTCTCATTTGGGCCATGAAGTCTTTCTGCTGGCTCAGCGGTACTTGCTCTGGTACAGCCGGGCGGAAGACTGGATTGCGCAGCCGCCTTTCCATGCTCATTGGTGCTGGTGGTAGGCTTCCGTAGAACGGGCTCTGTCGCTGCTGTGGCTGGTAATGAAGTTTTTCCGCTTGCTCTTCTCTCAATCGCTCTGCTTCCCGGTCCATCTGTGATGAAACGCCTGAGAGTTGATTCCGAACATCGCCAAAAGCCAATGGAGCGGCATTTGTTTGATTCGAGTATGTGTGTCGGGGCTGGAGGTTCGGCCTGCTGTCTAGCATTCGTTGTGATGAACGCATGACTGGCCTGTCATCCGTTTCCATCGCGTCAAAGTCTCCATCGCCGTAGTCAGAGAACTCCGGAGAAGGCTGTCTGGCCAGATATCTCGTTGTAGGTCGCAGCACAGGTTGTTCCGCCTTGGGCGCCAGGCTGGTGATGTCAAATTGTTGCGTTGTCTCGTCTCGCCTGAGATACTTCCACGGATCTTTAGATGATGGTTTCGGGGTGTGATGCTCGTGTGCAGGTCCTGCTACTGCGCCGAGAATGTCCCTTTCACTGGGCTTCGGCATGATCTTGCCCTTCATGGTCCACTGTACTGCTTTTATGTTTCGGTTCGCCACTGCCTGCGTGACGAGCATGAACAAAATTGTGAAGCCATGTATCGCAATTATTTGTTCCCTTTCGAGCTTTGCAGCTGACGAACCGGACGACATCGTGTACCAAGACCAGCTCCTTACCAATAGAATGATGAGCTGCATGTAAAAGTACGTTTGTTGGCCATCGATGGCCTCGATGCGTTGTGTGTGATGATACCAGAGTTTCAGGCTCGGGTTGAACCAGAGCAAAACGGTACTGAGCGCGAGTGCCTTGGGTATCAGCGAACTGAAGACACCATAGCAGGAGTTGTCAAAGGTGAATCGAAAGGTCCGCTGAACACATTCCCGGAGATGTGGAGCGAGCACAGCATTTACCTCGGTCTCTTCTGTTGAGGTCCCGAAGACGGTATGCAGTATGCCATAGGCATGGAATGCAATCTGCGCCATATATCCCAGGAATAGCAGCACTCCAAGTAGTCGTAGCAAGTTTCGCATGATCTTCTTGTCTGTACTATCCCGTGTCCTCGTTGCGGCTTTTCCACCTCTCCTTCTCGTATCCTGCACCAATTTTGCAGCGTTCTGTGACATGGCATAATAATCCGCTCGATTGATCATAGTCTGCGCATCTGCTGCGCATTTCTTGCACACTTGCGGGTACTTTTGTTCCAACTCCGCCTTGTATTTGGGCAATGCTCGCATTTTCATTCTGTACTCTCTGCTGTTCTCCTCGAGGTCTTCGGGAAGATACTCCGCCAATATCCGGTTGTACAAATGTTGGTTCTGGGTGCATGTCCGGCAAAAGGCCTGCTTTCGCTGGTGCTCGAGTGCATCGGGAAGTGGTTTGGTGAAGGATAAGAACGGTCTGTTGTCGGGCACGGTTTGTGGCGGTGGTGATGCAGCTCGTTGTGGTGTATCGATGATGTTACCTTTGCCGTCCAGGTAGTTGACAGCCTCGCAGCCGGAGCACTGGAACTCGACGACGTCTTTGGGATATGGTTGTTTCGAACCACAAAAGTGGCAGCGTATGCGGGAGAAAAGCATGATCACAGCTCTGGCGAAGCTTCCGTATTGTGGTCATCTGTGTGAGCGGCGGACACTTGGGCGCAATCGTGGTCCTTATAATGGCTAGAGTGTCGTGTGCTCTCGCAAGTGAATGATCGGCCGGTTGTCTGGCCAAAGATTGTTTTGGGACGCGTCGGCCGGATCAAGTTTCAACCGATGGCATCACGTGTGTGAACCCACTTTCTTCACTTACTTAAGGAGAGACACCAACCTGAACTCAGAAGTTGAGAATCGTGAATGCCAGTTAATTGGGGACAGCTGGACTCAGAATTGGAACACTCGAAAGTCGCTCAGATCAATGGTATCATTCATAATCATGCATGGTCATGTTTAGCCTTTATAGTCCCTTCCATACCAAATCCTTCGCAACCTCGATCTGCCCAGAAAGTGGCGTACTCGCGCTCGAGTTGCCCACCAGCACTGCGTACTTGCCCTTCTCTGATAGCCAAGCATCTTTGCCTTCGTGGTAGAAACTAGTAGCGTACTTCTTAGAGATTTTCACCTCCGCAGTCTTCGATTGGCCAGGCTCAAGGAAGACTTTTGTGAAACCCTTTAGCTCCTTCTTTGGCCTATTGATGCTAGGTGTTTCTGCTGAGACATATACTTGAACAACCTCGGCACCAGCAATCTTGCCAGTATTTGAGACAGACACAGATACAGTGATTTCGTCTGAATCTGTGACCTGCAGGTTGCTGAGCTCGAAAGTTGTGTAGCTCAAGCCATGACCGAATGGGAACAGGACCTCCTTCTTTGTCTTCTCGTAGAACTTGTATCCGACGTAGACGTCCTCGCCGTAGAAGACTCTGTTGTCATCGCTGACATAGTTCAAGAAAGCTGGGTTGTCCTCGTTGCGCTTCGGGAAGCTCAAGCTCAACTTTCCGCTTGGGTTCACGTCGCCAAAGACCACATCTGCAACGGCATTACCGATCTCGTTGCCGCCATACCAAGCTTGAACCAAAGCTTTCGCCTTGTCAGCCCATGGCATCGTCACTGGGGTACCCGATTGAACCACGACAGCGGTATTGGGGTTTGCGGCGAGAACGGCTTCGATAAGTTCGTCGGATCCAGGTGGCAGATCCATGTGAGCTCGATCGTATCCTTCCGATTCCCAGTCCGAGTTGAGACCTGTGACAAGCACGACTTGGTCGACGCTCTTTGCAAGATCGACAGCGCGTTGGAGCTCGACCTTCGGGTCAAGCTTGCGGTGCACACCTATGCGAATACCGCCTGCACCGAACGCAGTAACTCCCTCTTTCTTGTATGTGAGAGTAGGCATTGAGCCGAATTCCACGTGCACATCATAGGCTTTGCCGGCTTCGAGCTTGATGGTACCAATCTCCTCCTGTGTACCAACGCCGAAAAAGGAGTCACCTGGTGTTTGCTTGGTCTTGTTGTCAATAACGAGCTCGCCGTTGACAAACACTTGAGCGGTTCCTGCGACTGAGCAGCTGAACTCATACTCAGCTGTGTCTTCGGGTGTGAAGGTTGTGTCGATGTCGGAGTAGAACAGATGCGAGTTTAGTTGCGGGTTCTTGTAGTCAAACAGGAAGATGTTGGTGTCCTTGATGAGAAGCTCGTCAATAGCTTGCCTCTCTTTCCCGCTCGGTGGCTCGAGGTAGACTTTCATGATCAGTCCGGATCGACCATCTTTGGTCTTAGCAGCACGAGACAAGAGTGGTAGCCGTTTCCAGGCTGAAGCGCCAAGTGCGTACTGAGCTTCTGGGACTTTAGATTTGACCCCATCGAGTGGCGTTACTGCGTAGTAGGGCAGGAGTGATGCAGAGCCACCTCCAGAAAAGGCAGCGAATGCGGCGTTCGGCCCGATGACAGCAGTGGTCTTTTCTTTGTTGAAAGGCAGCACCTTCTCCTCATTCTTAGTGAGAACCAAGCTGTTGGCCGCGACGTGTCTGAGAAGGGCAGCGGTTTCCGGTGTGTCGATGCTGGACTCTTCTGCGCCTTCCTCGATGTTCAAAGGCAGTAACTTCTTGATCAGCTTGAGCACCTCTGTCACTCTAGCATCGATGTGGTGAGTCAAAAGCTTGCCGCAACGCAACGCTAGATCAACTTGCGGTCCTCGAAGAGACGGTGGGCCTGGCATTTCCAAGTCCAAGCCGGCCTTGATGGCCTCAGTTGTGGAGTATACGCCAAACCAATCTGACATGACAAGGCCATCAAAGCCCCATTCGTTGCGCAGAATTTGCTGCAGAAGCTTAGGGTTCTCGCTGGCGTGTGTTCCGTTGACGAGGTTGTACGAAGTCATGTATGCCCATGGTTGTGCGTCCCTCTGTGCAATCTGGAAAGGCATAAGATATACCTCGCGAAGCGCTCGCTCCGAGACTATGCTGTTGCTAGACATTCGCTTGTCTTCTAAATCGTTGGCAACGAAATGCTTGAGAGTCGCGGCAACGCCTGTCGACTGGATGCCGGCTACGGATGCTGCAGCGAGGTTTCCGGCAAGGACCGGATCTTCAGAATACGATTCGAATCCTCGACCGCCCAGAGGTGATCTTTGCATGTTCACAGTAGGACCGAGCAGAACTGAAGCGCCCTTAGCAATGGCCTCGCGCCCCATCAGCTCACCACTCTTTTTGAGCAGTTCCACGTCCCACGTCGCTCCAAGGGCCGTGCCTGTAAATGTCAGTCCCGTGCTTTGCCTTATATTCGGAGGAGAATGTTCATACCGCAAGGCAGGCAAGCAGCTGGAACACCATTGAAGAACTTTGTGCCTCGTACTCCATTTGGCCCATCTGAGGTCCTGATAGCTGGTATCCCAAGTCGCGGAACCCCGGCCAAATGCCAGAAGTCGGTTCCGGACAGTAATGAGACCTTTTCAGTGATGGTCAGTTGCGATAAGACATCCTGGACGTCGAAATCTTTATATTTGGCTGCCATTGCGCTTTGCCGGAAGGAGACGAGGAAGGACAAGAGGGAAAAGAATGAAAGCTGGTGGATGCGAATCTAGTCAGCAGCGACAACAGTCAATAAGTATACTGGTCACCAAGCGTTCAGGCTAATTCTCCGAGTGAAGTCCACAGGCGCCGTATCGAGCTATGCGACAGCCCCACGATGGCGTGCGGTTGCTTCCAACGGACCATGGGCCTCCGGGCCTGGGATCACGTCGTCAATGGTGCGCTTGCGGAGGCGACATGCAGGGCTGCGCACACTACATCTGCACCGCAGCACCGGAACGAGGGCTGCCAAGGCGTAGCGATGGCCATTTGTACGCAGATGAAGCTGCTGGAGAAGACGACGTGCCAGGTGTCGTCGTGGAGGCGCAGTGTCGCGACGGCCAGCCGGGCCTGCACTCCGGGCCGAACTTCAACCTTGCTGCCCTTAATAATCACCGTTTCTCCACCCTCCAGCGCGCCGACAGGTCATCTGGACACTTTCGCCGCGGCATGCCACGTTGAGACAATACCGCCGACATGCTGGAGATGCTGTCGCCCCTTGGCAGAATACGTACGCCGCGTCCTACTCACTCACCGCACGACGCCTAGAGGCCATGAATTGGGTAAGCAACAACAAATGAGCACGACACGAGGCCATCGGCGTTCCACCCCAAGAATTGGGGTATACCATCACGTCTTCATCGTCGATAGCGCCTCACCCTCCCCGGTGGGAAAGAATCCCCACAGCTTCTCAGGTATCTCGGTCATATTCTCGAGAGCCACGCGTTGCGCCTCCTCTGCCACCTCGAGGAAGTTCTTCTTGACATCCTCCCACTTGTGCTTGCCATCGACAAGTTTGAAGTCCCTCTTCCGGAACTGGCCATCAACGAGGACATGCTGAATATCGCCCACGTTGGCATGAAGCATGACAGCAGCCACAGGGTCTGTCCAGCCCAGCATATTGGGCGAATCTCCATCGAACACCACGATATCAGCTTTGGCTCCGACTTTTAGCACACCGATATCGTCGCGCCACAGCGCTTTGCCCCCTTGACGAGTCGCTAGAAGAAAGCCTTGTTCGGCTGAAAGCGGCGTCCTCCGGGGCAGTAGCCCAGTTTCTTGAAGATACTTCTGGAAGCTGGTATCACGAACTTTCTGCAACCAAATACGCGCTTGCGTGAGAATATCTCCAGAGAACGTAAAAGCTATATCCACGCCCAAGGAAGCTTGATCCGATACGAGATGGGCAGTCGGGTGTCCATGGCCACAATGCAGCTCGGATTCTGGCGTGATGGAAATGTGCATGTTCTGGTCGCGCAGGACCTTTCGCTCCGCGTCAGTCAGATATCCCGCGTGTGACAAGATAATGGGTATCTCGAGGCTTGGTAAGTTTTGTTCCACGAGCGACTCTGGCGAGCTGTGCATTGCTGGCCAAAGACCGCCGACGTGATGAATCGTGATGGCTTTCATGTTCGTTGCTCTGCTGAAGATCAATAGGTGCTTGGAGACATTATTTGGCGACCACTTACTTGATCATTTTCCTCACAGTCTCGAACTCCTCCTCTTTGGCTCCGGCAAGCCCTTGATAGGACATGCCAAGCGCCACCACATCGCTCCTATCATCACCTCCAGCGATAGTCTGCAATGTATCCCATTGCTGGTCCACGTCGAATCCATCTATATTCTTCTGCGGTTCAGAGCACCACCAAACTCGAGCTCCACTATCGACTGCAGCTTGATAGCCATTTTTCATCACCTCTGGACTCCAGCATGCGTGATCATGGTCCAGGACTGTGGTGACGCCGCCATTGAGACCTTCGAGAAAGCCTTCGAGAGCACTCCAGTACACTCCTTCAGCAGAGAATGCTTTGCGAGCAGTGTCGCCGGCAGGAGCGAGCCAGTCGAGGTAGTGCGTCAAAGTGATATCCGGCGTCATTGTGCGATAGGCCGTCATCCAGGCGTGGAAGTGGGTATTGATGAAGCCTGGGGATACAATTTTGCCTGCAACATTGATGATCTCGCAGTCATCTGGTATGTTGTGCTGAGCACCACCTTCAAAGATGGAGTCGATCTTTCCATCGATGATCAGCAGCGATGCTTTCCTGAGCACCTTGATTGACTGGCTACTCTCATCGAAAGTGACGACATTGCCATGCTGGAGTAATTTGGAGTTGGACGTCATTTTGAATTTGCTTCAATTGCTAGCACGCGGGTTAAGTGAGGATGGTCGGCCTGCCCATGTATATGAAGCACGAATACGCCAATTGATGGCCCGCGTGGCTGGGACGCCGGCGGATAGCTCTCCTCCTACTTACATCCATTGTCACCCAGACGCATTCATCATAGCGCTAAATCCGTCAATGAATCCGTCCGGAGCATAAGCCAACGACATTCGGCCTAACTCCGAAGGAAAACAATGGTGAAAGTGTCACAGTATCGGCATGCCGCACGATGTCGATCATTTCCTGAGCGAGCCGACGGAGACTTCCCAAGGCCGAAGAGCGATACTTGGCGAATGCATAACCTGGCTCCAGCTCACTTACCCTACTGTCCAATCGCTCGTTGTTGGAGATGTGCTCCACGAACCTGGTTACAGTGCCAACGATCCCCGATGCACAACTTTTGCAGAACAGGCTCCAAGGCAAAGACAATCGGTCTCAGGCCACTTGGATATCGAATGAAATGTCAACGCTTGTACCATGAATGTTTGCACAAGTGCTAGACCAGTAACTGAGGAAAGGCAGGAGCTGAGTGGTCTCGAACAAATCTAATTCTGGAGTGAGCTTTAGGATCTCACATTCGTTAGGGTTCGTAACAGAGCAGGCTTCGGGATCGAAACCGCTTGGCTGCTTGAAGGAGGGCAAATATTGGCTTCCACTTCTGTTCATGATTTTATTGACTGCTGCGCAATTGATCGACTGCGACTGGCTCATGCTTCTCTCTTTTCCGCAGGCGGTGACTGTATTTCATGACCGCTCACTTCATACACTCTTCACATGACTCATCTCGCACTAATGCTCCTCCTCATGACTAATTATTCATGACTCAAGAAGCTTCCGCTCCAGCCCCACATCACACACATCATAAATTCTTCCACGCACCTTTCTTCTTCGCTTCCTCTCCTCACAATCAACAACACACAACAACACAGCAGCAGCCAACCAACTCGAACAGATCCTTCCATTTCTCCAATGTTGTGGGACGTGCGCGCGACCTGGCTTCTTCGGAGCTGGCCATAGTCCCTTCACTTCCATCAGCCGTCTCTTCGGAGGTATGATTGCTGGTCGTTGGGTTGGGATGAGTGGACTATTGACTGAGCGGCGGGGAACGGGGGGATCAGCCTGCTTGCGGGTGTTCGAGGGACGTGGTTTGCTGTTTGGCGTTGCTGTTGTTTACGATCTTTTTCATTATGTCGTTCGCTGGAGAGGCGAGGGCGTAGAGAAGAGGTTGACGAGCTGGTGCGGAGGCGGTGAGGTGGAGCTGGTGAGAGGGTGTGTCTTGAGATTGACGAGCCTATGTACAAGTATTGGCATTTCGATCTCCGTCTCACTGGCAGTTACTGACATTTTCAGAATGCACTTGTGGCAGCCGTGACTGCTTACATGGCTTTGCCGTCCTTCCCTCTCGCATCTCGACCATCCTCACTGTCACTGTCCTCAATCATCTACGACGTTTCTCATTTCCGCCCTCGTCAACACCATCCTGGTCTGCCTTTTTTCGACGTCCTGCGCCTGCCACCTTCATTCTGCTCTGCCTCTTCACAAGCGCCTTGCTTCTCCTCACTGCTCACCTTCGCGCTTTGTTCGCTGATAATCAAGCTGATCAGAGACTCCCCGCGCGATACGAGCGTCCTATTCCACTGCCATCAGCCTCGCCATCGACCTCCTTATGTCGGTCTCAACTCGGCTGGCCCAAGAGTCGTCCCAAGCCTGCTCGTCCTCTCGCCGAACAGTCTCGGCCACGGCCTGTAACCGAGCGTGCATAGAATCATCCAGCGGATTGGCTGCACATGGCAACTCGTAGTTGTGCTGCATAGCGGGGGCAACCAAATACTGCACTTCCGGGTGCTGGTCGACATCCTCGTTGTTCAATTGCGGGATGTTGGCGACAGGAAGTTCTTCGTCAGCAGTGGGGACCTGCTGCTGGTGCTGTGTGGTGCCGTCTTCATGTTCTGTCTGTCGAAGACTTAGATCAGATGAGCGCTGCTCTTCTTCCGCAGTCGGGCGCACCTGCTCTTGGCCATTGTCTTCACTTTCACGCTCCACTTGCTGACGTGGAGCACTCCTTGGGAAAGTTTTATCAAGCATGGTTGAAAGTACCTGGTCGGACGAATGCTCGCACTCGAGCTTTTGAGTCTGTTGTACCGTCACTACTGCTAACTCTTGTCGTTGTTTCTACAGCTTCAGAGGGCAAAGACCGCTTCTCAAGTATCACGAAGTGTGTCTACTACGGCTGACTTCGGTTTTCCGACGACAAGACCAGTTTCGCAGCCCCTGTCTCACATGATCGCCTCGAGCCAACACAGCTTCTGGCATTCAAGACATCTGTTCGAGAGCGACTGCTTGACGAAGATTCCAAGGCAGCGTGACTTTCATGAAACGTTTTAGCATCGGCCAGCTTCTCAGAACTCTGGTCTTCCCAGCAAGAGCACAAGTTCGGGTGCAGTATTTCCTTGTGGAGACAGAAGCTTCATCAGACTGAGTGGCACTAGATTGGCGAAGGATATTCAGTCCCGGATTAGTCGCTGGTGACCTTGGGAAAGGAGAACATTGTGGTCATCTGGACAAAATGTCTTGCCACTCTTGTAGTCTTTCACTCACTGAGAGATACCATGGCTTATGGAACATGGGTAGCAAGAGACATCAGAATCTCAATGTCATTCACAGGTGGCAGAGTCATTTGAAGTGAGACATGTCGTTGACATGCTTACTTCCCATTATCACCCTTGTGATGCTTCGAGACTCTACGCAAGGCACAATCACGTCTATGTGCTCCACTTTCCGATAAGAGATCAAGATCCTAGACCTCGTTTCTTCTTCATGAGCTGCATATACGCCATAAGAAATAGAGTTCGAGATCAACACCACAGCAGCTCCAAGAGCTCCAACCTGAGCGAGCTCCTTCTGTCCGAGGCTAACATCAACGTCACTCTCTCGCAACAGACATCTACATGTACATTTACAATCAGAGAACGAGCACTTCCGTAACAGAATCCGAGGCATCGAAAACAATCATTCAAATTTGTCAATCATGTCGTCCGTCCTCCAAAACCCCGAAGAAACCCACATCTTCGCCATTCTATATCCTGCACCAGGTAAATTGGAGCGTGTAAGTTCTCCCTTTCGTGAAAGCAAATCGTCCGAAGCAATTCCCGAAATCTGAAAGACATGAATATGTATTGAAGCTCATTGACTCTTCATCAGCTCAAAGAACTCATGGCCGACCACATCAATGCCGTTCACGAGAAAGAAGACTATACTCCACGTTACCTGATGACCGAGCAACTAGAATCCGATGAGCCTGCATTGCACATGTTCGAGACGTGAGTCCTTTTCGAGAATCCCTGACGCGCCTCTATTATTGACGACCAATGATGCAGGTACACGAGCCGCAAAGGCGCAGACGACCACACTAAGACCGAGAATTTCAAGGTCCTCATGGACAAGGCTCAGAAGGAAGGTGTGATGGGTAAAGAGCCATGTTTGGTATTTACCAAGACTGTTGGCGGGTACGATTGGGATCGCAAGAAGGTTTGAGAGGGTCTGCAGAGTAGAGTGTCCTACTCTGTTTCAGCAGAGTCCAAGTAGCAAGTAGGAGATTAGCAAAGCAGTTGAATGAGCGCCTCATGCATCCAAGCCTTCAAGTTTTTCGCTCATGCCCTCGACCCAAGGGTACGTCTCTTCCACTTCCTTGACCAGCTCCGCATACCTCTGACTTCTCGCTCGGATGCTCGTCTTGAACGGTATAGGGTGACTGATGACCCCAGGCGTGAACTTCACTTCCGGCTCAATCACATTGCCTTCCTCATCCACGCCTTTCTCGATCACCAATGCGGCCAAACTCATCGCAACAGTCAACCAGACGCTCGAATCAGCCAATGCTCTTCCAGGACAAATCCTCCTACCAAATCCAAAGACAAAGTCCCTCGGGTCTCGCTCAGGAGAGTCGCCGAGGAAGCGTTCGGGACGGAAGTCCATGGGTTGCTTATATGTCTCAGGGTCGTGGGCAAACAACCAAATATTGGGGATAATCGTGGAGTCCTTGGGGATCCGGTACCCGCCAATCGTAGACTCTGCTGTCGTGACGTGTGGAAGGCCGAGAGGAGCTATAACATGCCAGCGTAGCACTTCAGAAACGAGGGCCGAGACGTATGGCAGATGTGCGCGATCGGCAAGAGTAGGGAGTCTGTCATTACCGATAACGTGGTCGATTTCGGCTTGTGCTTTGCGTTGGATCTCCGTATGAATGCTCATTGCGAGGAAAAAGAGTTGCATAGAGGAGACCGACTGCATTGTGCTTTCGTCAGATGGCGCCAGATAGGCAGAATTTGGTATCACTTACGGTATCAGCTCCCCCAGCATACATTGATGCGGCAGACCAAGTGGCGATATCGTCTTCTTCCGCAGTCATACTTCCTCCGGATTTCTCGTATGCGCTCGAAACGAATGAAGGTTCGCGATGCCCTGCTTTCATCTGTCGCTGCGCAAATCTCATCGGCACATTGCCTAGCTTGAGAAACGTCTTCTGCCATAGACGCGCTGTGCGCTTGAAATCTGATCCGGGCATCCAGTCTGGTAAGTACTTGACTACAATCTAATCAGCGTCATATATTGGCGTGATATGCCGCATCTTACACGCAGGTATCAAGTCGACAATCCAAGCTCCCGGTGCAGCAGCGTGAGAGAATTGATCCATGGCATCTTCAGCAAGCTTGATGAGAGGATCTTGCTTGTGCGGCTCGATATCATAACCATAGGTCAACTTCAAAATAATGGCACCAGCTTCAGTTCTGACATGCTGTAACAGATCATCTGGTCTCTCAAGCACTCTCACTAGGAACCTTTTCACCTCTGTTTCTAGAAGCGGCGTAAACTTCAACAGTGAGCTCTGCGATCCAATGATATTGTGGAAATGTCTTCGGTAGGCGCGAAGTCTGCGAGGAGCTTGGAACATCATGATCTTGTTCCATCCGCACATTTCGCCCGCGAAGACCATGGACGGGCGTGCATAGCTCGTAGTAGCCCGTTTATCAAGGAGTTCCATAGCCAGATCCGCCGAATTGATCACAATTATGGTCTGCCCGAAGATGCGCAGAGAGCTGATTGGGCCATAGAGCTCCTTGTGTTTAGTCCAGACCTCATATTCACGCTCTCCAGGCTCTGGCAAGTCGCTGAGATTTCCCAGAAGAGGTAGGCCTTTGGGACCTGGAGGCAGTCTCGGCTTCTTATTGTTGCCTAGGATGAGATATAGAACTGTACAACCAACTGCAACTATGAGGCCAATGAGCGTGCTGGAAGAGGCCATTTTCCAGAGCAGTATGTCCAGGCGCAATCCTGACGCCGTGGCAGGCGGGACGTTGAAGCATATAGTATTCATCAGAAGTGGACGGACCGCATGCGCGCAGGATCCGAATCCCTACGCTTTCGCTGGCCAAAGCTCCCGACTATTGGGCAGTCGCGCTTCGTCAATTATCGCAAATCCTAGCTTGAGCACCATCTTTGTGCTCAGCTCATGCACGAAGAAGCTATCCATGACATGTGTCGCCGAAGAGTGCGTCGGCTGTGTGAAGAATGTAAGCGGTAGGTTGACGCGTTTGTTCAAAATAAGTCCGTTTCCGCGCAGAGGCCTCCGTACCCGTTTCAGCAAGTTCAATTTTATATTTATGAAGGATCAACGCGTTTGCGCCCAAGAGCAAGGCGTCTTCGCTCTCGAAAACTTCTCATACTATCGTCCACTCCCCAGCCGTCATGCAAGAGCTCGCTTATGCCTTCCAGCTCTAGGCCAGCTGTCTCGGGATAGATCTTCCAAATCACAACCCAACCGAAAGCACAGATCATAGCGTAAGACGCAAAAGTGATACTGGGCCCCAAGAAGTTCATCATGGGCAGAAATGTCATTCCGATGATGAAGTTCGAGCTCCAGTTGACAGCAGTGCTAGCACCAGACCCCACAGAGCGCACGCGCAGAGGGAAGAGCTCCGATTGTTGCCAAGGCACGACGCCCAGCCCGGTAGCATACGCTGCAACGTAACCGATCAGACTGAACAGGAGCACGATCGACCATGATGCGCTTCCTGTTTGCGCAGCGACTGCTGTTTCTGAGTCATTTGTGGGAATGAATTCGAAGGAGAAACTGCAAGCCACTAGACCGAGGACCATGAAGGGGATCGTCCATAGTAGAATTTTGCGCCGTCCTACGGTGTCGATAAAAGCGAAGGCCACGATTGTGAAGATGAAATTGGTCAACGCTACCGATAAAGAAGTGCCAATCGGAGACGTAAAACCGACCATGGCGAAGATCGTCGCGCTGAAGTACATCAGTGAGTTGAATCCACAGAGTTGCTGCAGAGCCTGCAGCATGCAAGCTATAATCAGAGCCCGCCGATTTGCAGGTACCGTGATGAGTTCATTTGTCGCATCGCGGAATCTGTTGCTGTCGTTACTGCTCGTGCTGAAGCCCTGCATAGCTTTGTCTTCTGCCTGAATTTCTGCTTGAATACTCGTGAGTACGTGCTGTACGACAATGTCCATGTCTGCTGCAGGCAATGTAGCATAGACCTCTTGCAGCACTTGACGTGCTCGGTGGTCTTCGCCTGTCTGCAAAAGCCATCTTGGTGTTTCCGGCATCCAGAATAGCAGAACAAATTGCAGTACAGCTGGCACTGCGCCCACGCCGACCATGTACCGCCAGCCATGGGGAAA
Organism: Cercospora kikuchii; assembly: GCF_019650295.1. Classification (NCBI taxonomy): domain Eukaryota; kingdom Fungi; phylum Ascomycota; class Dothideomycetes; order Mycosphaerellales; family Mycosphaerellaceae; genus Cercospora; species Cercospora kikuchii. The sequence goes on along the minus strand of NW_025408585.1, from coordinate 808,744 downwards.
TGCTGCGAATCCCCATCCGATCAAGTATGCAACGACTTGGCCACCAGTAATGAAGAGAGATTGTATCGTAACCAGGCGTCCACGTAGTTCTGCAGGTGCCAGCTCGGTGATGTATAAGGGAACCGCACCAGATGCGACGCCCACCGCAGCACCAACAAGTGCCCTTCCGGCGGCCATGGTCCAGACATAGGTAGCCAGGGACTGGATCACAGCGCCGAGTGCGAACAAGATAGCTGGGACCAAGATGACGGACTTTCTGCCATATCGATCTGCAAAGAAGCCCGTGCTCGGTGCTGAAAGCAGTGCGAAAAGGGAAGTAACGGCGGTGACAATACTCTTGTCCGTTGTCGTCAAAGGCCGATCGGAGAGATCTGTGCCGATTGAGACCAATGTAGAGCTGATGACACCCGTGTCGAAGCCAAACAGAAGTCCAGATATGCCGGCGGACAGGGTGAGGAATCGTATCACCGGACCTGCGTTGCGAAGGGTGACCTGGACTGGTGGTCGTGAATCAGTGAGTTGCGGCGCATCTCCTGGACCTGATATAAGCGGCTGGTTCGCGTCCGCATCGACGTGGTCGTGGCGCATGTCGCCTAGCTCGATAGATTCATCCAGATCCGCGTCCGCTGTTGTTGGAGCACGAGTGAGGTTCAAGGAGGATGGAGGGAGAGCAGGCCACGGGGAAGGTGGACTGGCGTCGTTTCGGAAAGGCTTGCCGGCTGAGCTGGCATCGTCGCGTGGTCGAAGTCATGTCGATTTCGGCGCGGAAGAACATAGACAGTGGTGTATGTTCAAACTTCCGTCTCAAGGAGCCAAAGGAGCTCCATTGCAGTCCGGATAATCAGAAGGCCCGTACGGCTGTAGAGAACGTGGTTCGCTTCGAGGTGGAGTTGTCTGTAGTGCGACCGTCGGCAGCAAGTGCAGCCGTGGCTTGTCTCAGCAGCCCAGACGCAGACTCAGACTCGCAGACCACCACCAATCACGCAGCTTGCCATTGAGGTGACCTCGCTGCCAGCAACACCGTCGACGACATCTCCGCTCTCTTCGCAACCCCCGCTCCGCAATGGCGACCGCAGTGCCCAAGAACGCCATATCGAAGGCGGCGAAGGCAACGCAGCTCAATGTGCGCTCTGCACGCCCTCCCAGACCCCAGCGCCAGCACTAACCGGCCAACAGAAATATACCGTCCAACCCCAGGGCATATGGGGACGGATACACAAGTTCTTCGCCCTCGACCCCGGCCGATCGAGCGGTGTTCCTCTTAACCCACACTTCCGCAACCCACCCCCGGGCGGAAACGACCCTACGGAATACATTGACCCTGTGACGGTGCCCGCCGCCGACCTCGCCGAGAACCCATACTGGAAGCGCGATGTGCGAAGGTCATACCCTAGGCTGTCCACTGTGACACAGTCGGACGTGGTGGGACTGTTGAGCGTCGGCTCGGCCGCGGCGCCAAAGGACACGCTGAAGATTGGAGATGCGGGCAAGACACAATTGGTGGAGGTCAAGGAGGAAGGCGAGAAAGGATTGAGCACATATTTCGAGAAGAACAAGCAGGTGTTCCAAAATGTGCTAGGGCCAGATGGGTTGCCACCGCTTCCCACAAGCAGGCATTTGGGTACACACAATACTAGTGGCGCCTACTCTCTCCGCAAGGAGGAAGAGCAGACATATGGCCCAGAGTAAGTACTGCGGAAAGTCCTCGGTCATCAGGCGAGACGCTAACATGGCCACAGCTACCCATGCAGAACCTTCGTATAGGTGTCGCAGGAAGGTAATCAACGTGCAGCAGAAGTGTAGACGTACATACTTTTCCCATGTATTGTTCAAACCCCCAATCTTGTGTTCCGAGGTGAGTGACTGGAGATAGGCTCGGAAGTCGCGACTTCCTCGCTCAAGATACGCGAGACGCGTCCACGCGAAACTTCAACTTTCATCCTCATCTTCCCAAATACCACACGCTGCATGCTACACGGTACTTACTACACCCAATGGCGCCGGCGCGCGTCAGCAGCGACGAGAGCGAACGCCCGGCCCCGCCCCTCGAAGAGATCATTTTCAGCTGCGGTGTCTGTCAGGCGACCGTCTCCGACCTGTATCCTGCCAATGGCGACAATCCGCATTCGCACTCAAACACTGATGATGGCATGGGCACGAAGCTCTGGATCGCAAACTGCGTGCATGTGTTCTGCGGACGCCATCTGGAGGGCGGCGGTAAGCCTCACTTGTTGCGACGGGCATTGAATTGGGGAGCTGACAGCGCAGGCGTCCCGTTCCATGCGAGTGATCAACCTCCACAGGCCATATGCCCGGTCTGCGTGCGAGCGAGCAACAAGCATGAAGTTCGCAATCTTTACGGTATTCGCGGCTTGACCGAAGACAAACTCGACCCTGCGATACCCAGTGACTATGTCAAATGCCCTCCAGTCTCGCTGGACGGGGACGACCCGGGCGTGGAGGCTCTTCGCGTGAGTCAAGCTCGTTCATGGCTGTATACAGCGCTGATTGTGCGGCAGTTCCAGTATAGTCGGATGAAAACGTATTCCCAGGAGGTCACAAAACGCTGGAAGTCTGCCGATCGCAAGCGTCGCACTTTGGAAAGCACTCTGCACAAAGAGCGCAAGCACCATCGCAAATTGCAAGCCGACTACGAAACCCTGCAGAAACGCAATGAAGAAGTGGAAAGAAAATTGCAAGGCTGGGAGGCCCGCAAAGATCAAATCCGACACTACATGGGTGCTGTTGGAGAAATGGCTCGGTGAGTTTACTTCCACACGCGCACACGGCACAACTCACAAAGGGCAGCGATATTCAGACGATGCGTCAGGAGCTAGCAAGGCTCGGTTACCACGTTGAGAGGAAGACCTATGGCCTCGAAGACATTGCTGCTCCGCAAAATGTACGAATTGCAGGTGCTGCGGCACGGCGAGTTGATTCCTCCACCACACTAGGTATGTTCTCAGAGCGCGGTGAGATTTGACATTCGCTAACATCAGCAGTTGATGAGCAACATCGCACTTCATCGTCAAAGCGCAAGCGAGCAGACTACGAGGCTTATCCAGATGATGAGCAGATAGAACAGGAGCTCGCACAGGATGACCATCGAACGATGCCGCCTCCACCATTACCACCTCCACAGCTACTACCTCCAAGAGCATCTCAGCAATCGGAGCTTGAAGCAACGAAGAAGCATGGCCTGACCATGATCCGACCTCGGGTGCGAGATCTACCTGAAAGAGCACGTCAACGAAAACCGCTGCCTCCTCAGCACGAGTACGAAGAACTCAATACTAGCCGCTATGATGACCGTGCGACAGGATCAGAGCAAGTGCACTCGCTACCTGATTTGCATGCCATGAATCTGAATGACAGAGCGCAGCCGAGAGCGTCCTACAATGCATTCTATGAGCGGCCCAGGGAACAAGCCGTGGAGCCCGCCCAGCTGCCATACTCACAGGCGCACGCCGTACAATCCCAAACAGAGGGCCAAGTTGCAGCTAGCATTTACTCGCCGCACGGCTCTGCACAGTACTACCCAGCACCATCAGAGCGTATCACGTATAGAAGTTCGGCGGCCGACGAGCAGAGGCTCGGCATCGCATATCGGGGCTCGCCATACGTCGCGCCGAGCGAGTATTCGGAGCCTGTTGCTGGAGCTCCTTCCCAATCCCACCCACCGTTACAGCTGGCCGCACGTAGCCGACGGTCAGACTTTCGCAAGCCTCCTATGCAGCCTCCCATTCAACAGAACATGGCTCAGCGGCGTCCCATTGCAGCGCAGCCAGGCGCTTCGGTGCTCAGTCCCTTCTTCAAAAGCGACAACATGCGCGAGTCGGAGTCTGCTTCAAAGCCACGTTCGATCTCTCGAAGAGCGCCTCGGCCAGCTAACCATGACCAAGCAACGAATCGAGGAACTTCTGCTTCTCACAGTCTCATGCTGCCACCACGAGGGAACGACAGAAGACGCGAGACCAGGACCAAAGGCACTCGGAGTGAGGCTCGTTATAATGCGGACCCTGCTGATGACATTGGCCAGCGCAATGGAGTTGCGTCCTATTGCGATGCTCCTGGAGCTCCACGTCGTGGCATGGAATACAGGCCAAGCTCTCTGTGGCTAGATCGAGCTGCTCCGCGTGCACCAGCACCGCCAGCCTCCCGCGTGCAAGCGCACCCTTCGCAGACACCTCGTGGTGGTAGAGTCACATTGCCACCTTCCTCGATAAGCCAGCGAGGCTGGGATCCGCAAGTGTCACAGATTCGTGGAGTTCGGGGAGCAGGCCCGCCTTCTTCACATTATCACGCAACGTCGAGCGGAGTTCCGCCTTATTCGTCCCGTGGGCCGCTGTACTCTGATAGAGCCTTCTCTCAGCGCTGAGGTACTTCGTTGGTGGCAAGGCGCTATTTCAGACTTGTACGTTTGCTCTCGTGCTAGCAATACTTATTTGTACACCCTCCAGCTTCACACTGAAACTGAACCTATTCATGCATGCCTCAGGCCATAAATTCGGCGCAAAATGCTCCGATTGAAGGACCCACCACTCGTCATATCAAGAAACATCTCTTGCTCACACCTTTTAAGCACTTCCAGCTAGCACTTATTGTCAACTACTAAAAATGTCTCGTCCAAGCACCGCAAGAGGCGTGTCCACCACCAACATCCAAGGAGGCAGCTGGAGAGTTCTTGAAGGCAAGATTGCCATTGTTACCGGAGCTTCACGAGGAATTGGCGCAGCAATATGCGAGAACCTGGCAGCCAAAGGTGCCAGCCTTGTCATGAACTACACCTCTGATAAGAGCGCTGCAAAGACCGAAGAACTTGCCAAGCGCCTTCAGGAGGAGCATGGCATTCAAACTCTGCCTGTTCAGGCAGACATGGGTAATGTCAATGGTCCAGCGCACATCATCAATATCGCCAAAAACAACTTCGCTCACCCAAAGAGCGGGAAATTCCAAATTGATATCATCATCAACAATGCAGGTGTCGCTAGCAAGACGGATATTGAAGACTGCACACCGGAAGAGTTCGACCGCTTGTATCACGTCAATGTCAGAGGACCGCTTCTCCTGATTAAGGCAGCAGTACAATATTTGCCTCACGATCGCAGTGGAAGGATCGTAAACTTGAGCAGTGTAAGCTCCAGTCTTGGGTTCAATGGAGATGGAATGTATGGCGGAACAAAGGCGGCACTGGAAGCCATGACGAGAACTTGGGCCAGGGAACTCAGCGAGCGGGCGACTGTCAATGCCGTGAATCCGGGACCAGTCGCTACCGATATGTATGCCGGAACGACACCAGAATTTCAAGGGAAAATGGCTGGCTGGACGCGCAATACCCCTCTTGCAGCAATCCGGCCTGACATCGATCGCAAGGATCTTGTTGACAATGCTGAACTTGCTGGAGGCAGGCCGGTAAGTCGGGACGATGACATTCAAAGATTACTTGTGCTGACGTATTCGACTTAGGCTTACGACTACGAAATCGCTGGAGGTAAGTCCATGATGGGTCTGCCCAGGCTTGTAGCTTGGCTAATGTCTACACAGTGGTGGCGATGCTCTGTACTCCTGATAGTGCTTGGTGCACAGGCTCCGTCGTTTGTGCGAATGGAGGATTCAAATTCAGCTACTAATCACCAAAATGGTTCGCCAGCCGTAGACAAGCTCTATACTGCAGACCTACGACGTCTATGCGGTAGCGATACTCCGCATCACTGCGTCTGAGAAGAAATCACCGAGTGTGACCAATTTATCCATTGGAAGACTGCAAACGCATCAGACGTGAAAAGTTTCAAGAGAGATTCGCTTTCTTGGCGAGGTGCTTATGCAGCTGTCAGATTCGCTAACCACGTGAAACAGAATGCGGAATGGTAGGAAACGGCAGAACTGGCTTTGAGTTTCGTGTGTAAGTCATGAAACCAAATCTTAACGTGACGGCTGCAGTCACACAGGGTCGTCACCACCGCGGCCACCTGGACGGGTATGCTCCTCCTTCACTCGCTCGCTTACCGCAGAACACCCGAATGGCTATTGCCTGAATGCAATGTATCACCAACTGCGGCACGCTGAATAGTGCGGGAAGTTTGATTGTAAGGTAGCTGCTCGTTCCGTCCGCTGATGATGGATAGAACGATGTGCTCAGTCACGCATCGGATACATATACTGGCTGCTCACCTACAGTAGAACGACAGAATATTCAGCATCAGCATCCACAGCAGCATTCCTTTGGCAGGTCCAGTCTTTACCAACAACACATTCATTTCAAGTACTACATTCTTCCAACAAACTTTTACGCAAACATCGACATCATGAAGTTCGGAACTGCAGCTTTTGCTCTCTCTGGCCTCGCCGCCGGCGTCGTGGCCGCTCCTGTTGCGCAGGTAGGCTCGGTTATGTCTTCGTCATATTATATCGATTGTGCTGACATCGAGACTTAGAACAACCCTCAAGGCTATACGCCTCAGAATGCTCAATGGAACGCAGCTGCTCAGCCGCAGAACTTCAACCCGGCGCAGAACGCCGCGCCAGCTCCTGCTCCTTACCCTCAGCAAGGTAATGGTAACGGCGGTCTTGGTCTTCCTTTGATAGGAAACATCGCTTCTCCACTCAGCGGACTTGGAGGAGGCAATGGCGGAGGTATCGGCGGAATCGGACTCGGCGGAGGCAATGGTGGTGGTATCGGGGGCCTCGGCAATCCTTTGGATATGGTGAAGGGCTTGGGCGGAGGCCTGCTTCCACTCCAGAAACGCCAGGGCGGCTCCGCCAGTGCTGGGGCCAATGCTGATGCCAACTCCTGGACCCACGCTGACGGCTACGGCGGAGTCGGTGCAAACGGCTTCGCTAATGCTGACGCTCACGCTCAGGGTCAAGGCCATGGCGGGAACAATGTGCAGATTGCAGGCCTCCCATTTGTGGGTAACATCGCCAATGCACCTTCGGCCGTTCTAGACGTTGCACAGGACGCTGTCGGCCAGGCTGCTGGCAGTGTCATGGGGCTTGCTAACGGACTCATGGGAGGCAACGCCCGAGCTGGCGGCAACGCTGGGCAAGGTGCTCCTGGCAATTACTAGTGTGGAGACATTGGGAGCATCTAGCCATGGCCTTGGCCTCAAGGGCACAACACTCGACACAGCATAGGATCTCAGGCATTTTGGAAATTAGATAAACATCGACACTGCTTTATAACAATTCAACTCGGCTATGTTGGAGACACTTCATCGAGACGACTCGCGCAGTTTTTCTCGACGACGACTTTCCAAGCTTCAGCAACTTCTGTCACGCACATCAGCCATTTCTCTTTCCCACCAGCCTTCCATCTCTGCGTATAGGCCGTGTACCACTTGACCTGCCGCTCAACTTGAGCTGTAGCACCGCTGCTTGGACTATGCTGTCAGTCCACGACAGCCTTAAGCCTCTGACTCAGTGCTCGACTCTTCCCTCTCGCCATTTTCGTCCTCGGTCAATCTGGCACACCGCATCTTCTCACTCTCCTTCCTGACAAAGACGATATTGCGTTCGTCATCCTGACTGCCGTTCTTGAGCATGACCCAAACCTCATGAATGTTTTCAGCGTAAGTATTCTTCATTTGTCGGCGCGTCTCGCGTCCAGGATCCTGGACGTTTATAGCATCCGCGACGTCTCGCAGACGAATACCGCTGGCACGGCGGACCTCATACGTACGCCAGTTCGCATTCCCAGCTGGGTATCGGAAGGTGACACGGATATGAGCTGATGTGGGCGTGGGCTGACACAGCAGCATGTTCGGGTATCCTCCGTCTAGCTTCACCTTGCGGTATCGATACCGACACTGCTTGACGAGGTCCGCGTCGAGGCTCATCCAGTCATGGAAGACGTCGAAGAGTTGATCAAGTTCGGATTGTTGATGAATGGCGCATGGGCGTTCAGGCTTCAGCAAAGACTTGTTGTACGTCCCTTCGACCCAGGAGTCTTTTGGGTTTGGCAGGTCGTGTGGCCGGACGCGTGGCACATTGAAGCCGTAGAACTTGTTATCCGGGTCGACAATCACACAGCTAATACCACAGGATGGTAATCCATGGCGTCCTTCTTTGGTTACAAATCCGAGAACTTGCTGATCGGGGACGAGGAATGCGCGCTTCTTGAAAGCATAGGATCCTCCGATAACATCGTGCCAGTACCTACAGACTGCGTGCGCCTGGAGAATCTCGTGAGGATCAAGCAGTATGAGGATGTTCTCGACCAGCTCGAAGACACGAAGAGTGCGGTGCACGGCCGACTTTTCAACGTTGAGTTGTGGCTTGTCGGCGGAGACGTTCGGGTCGCCACCGGAAGAAGTGGTGGAGATCCGGAGCATCGTAAGAGCTGAGTTGTACGTGATGAGGGTATGCGTTCCAGCTGCTCGAGTGTTTGTTGAAAGGTATCTTCGGATTCGAACATGCGGGTGAGTGTTTCGAGGGTGAATGGCGTTGCCGGAGAATCGCTACTGCTGTTCACTCCGAGTGAATTATCAACATGCAGCCAGGTATTGCCCTGTTGCTTAGATTTCTTGAGTCTGTAGGCAGAGCAGCGAAGTCGTATATATTTGTGGAGTTTGTAACACTATACCAGTAAACGTTTCCGTAGCGGGTTCGAGTGAGGAGATTACCACTGATAAGTGGCATGCGCTCAGAGATTATTGTTACTGTATGCAATTGGTTTGCTAACAGCAAAGGCGAAAGCTTTGTGTCAACAAGCCATGTTCTCCGTTCCATTTGCGCAGGGACTTCATCGTGCGAGTTTGCGTCAAGCGTATTTCTACCGCTAGCGTCTTCCTAGGTGACTCCGCGCTTCTCACATCCTCGTATATTTATGCTATTGACAACCTATAAGGCCATCACAACAACTATCAGCTCCATTAGTATCACCAAAAGGTAAACGAGGCGGTCTGTGAATCAATGTGAGTGTCGAAGGTTAGTCACTGGTCATCGAGTGGAAGTCTGCAGAACCAGGCAGCTCCGAGCAAGGCTGGTATCAGATCGTTGACCACCAACCCTAGGGTGCCAGGCCTCTGCGCAATGCTCGTGAGCGGAGTTCAAGTCTGACGGGACAAGATGCTTGGGTTCTGGGAGCAAACTGTAGCGAGATCTTCTTCGAGCTGCCCAGATCTCAGTGGTGGGATATGACAAAGCTGAAAGTCCAGCCAGAGCGAATTGGCTTCCACGCGACCTGAGGATGCGCAGGTCTGGGATGAAGAGCTATCTCATTTGCGAAGTTCCCGACTTATTTATGGAGATGTTGGTCCGTCAGTCGCCCACAGACACAGTCTTTGCCGAGATCGAACATTAGCTGTCCGGTAGGGTCCTTTCAAGAACGACCATTTACTCTCTCGCCAACAAGTTATTCGTGTCGCAAAAATCGTCAAGGACGTCAGAGACCGCATACAGTTGGAATTCGTCTCATTCGGGTTCGTACGCAACGCGTATGGGACAAGATCAGTGGCAGAGCGAAGGGTCCAAGACTGGAGTTATATGGACTTCAAGAAGCCCATTCCACAACTCTGTGAGCGCCTTCGCGAGATCAGACACGGAAGCAGCGCGCTGCGGAGCTCTTCAAGGCACCATAAGTTGAGGATACTGTTGTAGAGATGCGGTGGCCGGGAAAATGTCGATTAGAATAGACTCCGCTGCAGGAACTCCGGCAGGACTGGTTTTTCAGCGCAAATGGATTTTTCATCTCCACCAGGTCGATGTCAAGGCGTTGCAGTGCCGTGGAAGGCAGAAGGTGGCACGTCCAGTTGGAAAGCTCTCTTGCATTTCCCGTCTGCCTACGGTACGCAACCTACTCGGGCCAACTCATCAGTGGAAGAGGCGATGAGGGCATCCACAGCACTCAGATCGCAGTCATTCCTGGGAACCACACCTTGCCAATCCTGTCGACTTCTTTGATAAATCGCGGACTCTCGATCTGCATGTTCCCTTTCTGCTTTGCTGTCTTGGGATCGTGGTCATCAGGCACATAGAAGGGATTTCGCAGCAAATTGACATAAGCAGTCTGTAGAGCTTGGAAGGCCTGGTGAAATGAGATAAGACCTCAAGTTCATGAACCTCGCACTCAAGGTACTTACTGGTGTAAGATCACTGTTCTTCAACCCCAATACTCCCAACTTCGCCTCCTCTGGACTTCTCGCCTGCCGTCCTTCCATGTCTACAACAATCACAAGCTTGATGCCTGTGTTCAGGAGCCAGCCATACATAGCTATGCGCTCGTCCAGTGCGTGAAGAAGTCCGAAGTCGTGGCCCACTGTCTTAGAAGGTATGCGTGCTTCGAAAATGTCCAGACAAGAGTTGAGCATCATGTGGTATTCTAGCTGATCTCGCTCAGCAGCATATTGTGAATCTGTTGAGCCGGTTGCTGAGAAAAGAGCAATGTGCAGGGGATTGTTGCTCCGGCCGATTATGCCAATAGCGGCAATGGATGGGGCGCGATCCATGTTGTGATCGCCGATGATTTTGCTGACTTCTGATCTATCGAACTCTTCAGCTGTAAGTCACTATATGCAGGTCGATCTTTACCTGTCAGGCTAGATGTGAACCTGTTCGGCTGCGTGTTTCTGAACGAATGAGTATCGTGTTGTCGTGAGAGTGACTTGGGAATTTCGGAGGAAAGTATGGCCGACCTCTGCTCAGAGCCAACATCCAATCAGCAGCCACACATTTGATGACGCTTGGACTGGGAAGGTGCGACCTCGACCTCATCGCCACAACACCACCTTCGCTCCTCTGCTCGCTGGCGTCTTCCTCTCCACTTCACTCCACTCCATTCCCTTCTTGAGCCGGTCAAAATGCTTGCGACGTCGCGACAGGCAGCATTGGCGCTGCGCGGTACGCCTTCAATGCCTCCGCCCGGCCGTCCGGGCAAATTTACTGACAGCTCCTCCAGCCAAGCCCATGACCGCAGTCACGCCGTTCAAAGTCGCCGCCGCCTCGATATCGCAGTCTACGAAAAAGCCAGCACAGGAGGTCGCGCCTGTCCGAGGATATGGCTCAGGGAACGTCAAGGGCAACCCAGGGCCGCCACCGAGCATGAAGGCATTGAGCAAGAAGATGGACCAGGAGGTGCCTTTGGCTAGTCAAGAGGGGAACAAGAGCGCCGTGCAATACGCACTGTAAGCATGAGAAAGCACTGGAAGACGGGATAAGAGGACACCGCTGACAGGAGGCCACAGCACTACTCTCGATTCCATTGCCAACTGGGCGCGTCAAGGCTCGCTTTGGCCATTGACTTTCGGACTCGCCTGCTGCGCCGTCGAGATGATGCACCTTTCTACGCCACGATACGATCAAGATCGCCTCGGGATCATTTTCCGTGCTTCTCCGCGTCAATCAGATGTCATGATTGTGGCAGGCACCCTGACAAACAAAATGGCTCCCGCGCTGCGACAAGTCTACGATCAAATGCCAGACCCTCGATGGGTCATCTCCATGGGCTCATGCGCAAACGGAGGCGGATACTACCACTACTCATACTCAGTGACGAGAGGATGTGACCGAATTGTGCCAGTGGATATTTACGTGCCAGGCTGTCCGCCCACAAGCGAGGCGCTGATGTATGGCATTTTCCAGCTGCAAAAGAAGATGAGGCATACCAAGATTACAAGAATGTGGTACAGGAAGTAGAGGAAAGAGGCGTGGACGGAAGCGGCATACGTGTTCTGGCGTTTTGAGGAGCGGGAATGCTACAATAGGACACCACTACCCATCGTGTTCATATGTACATATTGTGGAATGATACGCTAAAAGTGATCAGTGACCTTCTCAGGCTTCGAGGGCGCAACTGTCACCCGCTGCGATCTGGGATTGTTTGCGTGATGCTGCAGCGCGTCTGCTCGAACAAAGAGTATTCTTCGGGTCGCGTCGTTTGCTGGAGCAATCTCTGCAAGTACCCTCTTCATTCTGGGCTTGTCTCGGGCTAGTAGTTAGCTGGCAAATAATCAGAAACTCTGCCTACATATACAGAAGACCGCAGCATGATTCCGCAGCACGATTTTGACTTGGACAGAAAACTCTCACACCATGGCCGTCATCGACGAACTCCCCGGTGTGTCAATCAGCATCCAAATCAATGGCCAGGCTCTCCCAGAGTATCGTGACGATGACATCGAGGATCCTGAGCGCACAATCAGCTACATGATCGAGGCTATGCCCAACCAGATCTTCGAAATCCACGCTCTCGCTTCTCAGCAGGATTCCTTTGCCGGTTCTTCCTTGGCAGTTCAATTCTATGTGGACGGAAAGTATGTCGATGGCGCTCTGATCGATGCTTCGGACTGGAGCGCGAAGAGTGGAGCCAGTGCTAGAAGCCGCGGCAAATACGTGAGCAGCAACATGTTGCGGAGATACCAGTTTGCTTCGCGAGAGCAACAGATTGAAGTTGGTGAGGAGTGTCTGCTTTGTGTTTGGCTGCGATTTGGAATCTGACAGTTCATAGTTGAGCGTAAGAGCGCCTCACTGTCGTCTCGCACTCGCACCTCTGGTAGGTCGAGTAGAACTCCCCTCCCCTCCTATAAGGATGTTAGCAGACGGTCTGCTGCCTCGACTACCGGCGATTCGTGGGTCGATGTCGCACCTCCACAATCGTCGTCAGCTACGACGGCGAATACAAGTACGGCCACGGCATCCCCTGCCAGATCTTCTGGGAATTCCGCTACTTTTTCGCATGCTTCGAGCACGATTGGTGAAATCTTGGACGCCTACGCCGACCTTCCAACCGCATCGGCTTCTAACAACTCACCCTCGACTATATCCGCTGCATCCAACGCTGAAAGTACCACTGTTGGTTCCGACACCGATAATCTCGAAGAACTGGGCACGATCAAGATCATCGTCTGTCATGTCAACAAGAAAGAGCCGGTCACGTTCGGACAGCGCTCGTCGCAGACTTCGCAAATCAGTGACAAGAAGCAGAAGGCAATCAAGGACAAGGCCGGAGGTCTTCTTGTAAGGTGAGCATATTCCAGAAACACCTGCTTACTTCAGCCAACTAACTTGCAACAGATTCACTGCGCCCCAGCTAGTCTCTCCAGTCACGACCTGGGACGTCGATGCTGCCGGCGGTGATGAGAACAAGGCCGTGACGTTTGTCTATCACTATCGCACTCTGGGTAAGCTTACTTTCTCGTTCCGCACCCTTGGCCCGAACTAACACCAGCTGTAGAAATGCTCGACGCATTGGGTGTGCTGCCCAAGGAAGATCGCCTGCTTCCACCGGAGGACGCCAGGCTGAAGCCGGTGAAAGAGGAGGTTGGGGAGGAGATGGAAGGTGTTCAGCCTCATGCAGGAGCAGAAATCCCAGAGCCCATTCGGCGCCAAGGTCTTCAAAGCGGTGCGGAAGCTCAAGATGGTCGCAGAAACGTTATGGGGTTTTCATTCGTGTCCCGAGCAGCGGGTGAGGATCAAATTCGGGATGTGGATGAGAGTGATAATGATTCTGGTAGTGACGACTCTGAGGATGACGATGCACCGAAGTGAGGGTTGCGAGCCTAGAGCCGGTTAGTCTGCTGCAGGTGCACTTCACATTCCGCTTGTCTCTTCGCCGCTGAATGCGCGACAGCGAGAGCAATGTCACATGCCCGCCGAATCAAGGTACTCGGCGCACCTCACTGGTGCTGCCGCCGCTGCTGCTGGAACGCTGTGGAAGGAGCGTTTGGCAATTGAACCTCACCTTCACTTGAACTGACTATTGCTTCCATCCAACTGCTGCGGTCTCCATAACCTCTTCCATCACACTAACTTCTCGCAACTCCTTCTTTACTAACATCAGCCGCCTCAACGTCCACTAACACTTTGACTCTGTGTAGACACAGAGATCACAGCTTGTTACACCCTCATCCACATCAAGACACCCACCTCTCCGTCTCAGATTCGACGTTCTACTTGCGCAGTTCCGGCGCCAAGTTACCGCCATGGCAATCCATCCTTCGTTTCCGGGAATGCCTGTCACCATCGTCGCTAACGGCACTCCCCTCGTCGAACATGAGGACAGAGATGCGACACCAGATCATGAGGACTCAGAACGCAACGATGTCGTTCGCTATATCGAGATTCCTGATGTCTCAGCCAACAATGGATCACCTTCCAACTCTGGCATTGGCAACGACGAAGACGCTGTTCCTTTTCAGATCCACGCAGCCGTTCATGGCCTTCAGTCAGACTCGTATGCCGGCTTCAACGGACCAGTCACCGAACGCGGAGAATATGGTCTCGCCGTGCACATCTCAGTCGACGGCGATGCAGTCGATGCCTTACTGCTCTATTCGGCTATGATTCAAAGCCACTACGCGAACGGCAAGACGTGCATCTCCAGAGGCCAATACATTACGGCCGATAGCGTGCTACCATACCGCTTCAAAGGCATCAAGCTGATCGACGCTGCCATGACAGCGGCACGGCGCATACGGACTGATGCAGAGAGGGCGAAGATTGAGCAACTGGGCAAAGTGAAGATTTGTGTGTGGCATGTACGCAAGCAAGGTCTAGCTACGCCTGCACTAGCAAGTGACTTTCAAGACAAGAGCATCCACGGACTGAACGAGGTGGATCTCAAAGGCAAGTCGCTCAGCCACAGCATTGAGTTCGGCGAAGCGATCCCAGACCGAGGAGCAGCTGCTCTATCAGAAGTTGAACATCTCAATCTTGAGAACGGTCCGGTGGCGGTCTACGAGTTCCGCTACGGCTCGAAAGGTAAGAGAGTCGAAGAATTGTGGCGACCTTCACATGCTAACAGAACATGATAGACGCACTCAAAAAGGCACACGTTATTCCTCGGACGCCTAGCCCAGAACCTGAGCATCCAGATGCCGATTTGCACAATATGACCCGCGAAGAACTGATCGCTTCAGCTTTGGCAACGCGAAAGCGTGAACGTGAGCAGAATGCACAGACTATGCAAGTCAAAGAGGAAATCATGGAAGCAGAAGGTGGTCCCATCAACCGCGGTCCGATTATCACAAGACAGTTAAACACGGTCATGTGCATCGACGATGACGACGAGAATTTCCACGAGGAGCCACTCTCCGAGCCACTAGCAAAGAAACCGAAGACTCAGGAAGACGTTACCACAATCGACGACGAAGAAGATGTCGGGAATCATGCGGGGGCTGAAGAGCAACCTCTGTTCGTGCCGGAGACTCAGCCTAATGCTGAGCTGCCAGAGCAGGAGGAGTATGATTTTCATGGCGAGTTTCAGCACCGTTTCGGCCACAACCTAGACGCTGCTTGAGTGGCCGCTAATGAGCGCCCAGGCTAGCGCGAATCATGACCAGTCGAACAGCCGCAAAGAAACCAGTCAGTCGGAACATCGGTTGCTCTGACGCTAAGCGGTATTGCAATTGGGACGACGCTCATCAGTAGTGTAAAACTAATCTATCTCACAACGGATCCAACGTTGAGTCGTACTGCGCTCACGATATCGCGACTACAACCAAGAGCACCACATCGCGAGCAGAGGCTCGCAGCACTCAGATCGGACTGCGCTTATTGGAACAGCTATGAGCTGTGAATATTCTATCTCTATGCTTTTAGTGGGCTTGGAAGATATGCGATCAGACGGCGGCGGGGTCGAAGGTTACTGCGAGGCGGAAGGCGCATCTTTGAGCCCGAACATGCGCAAGGAGTTGGTCCAGGCCCTGTTTATTGGTTAGCCCACGATCATGAAATGCATCATTTCCACTTACGCTTCGGCCACTTCCTCCACAGAGATACCCTTTATCCCCGCCACAGCATATGCCACATGCGGTATCGCACAAGGCTCATTTCTCCCCTTCACCATACACTCTTTCGCCCATTTCTCTTTCTTCACCGCTTTCGGCAACTTCGGCACCTCATCCCCCTTCAAATACTTCGCACTCGCATGACTCGGCCTCATCTCACACCACGGCCCATCCGTTTCAATCTGCAACCTCTCCAACGGCACCTCCTTAACAACCGCACAATTCTCCTCCGTCTTCATGCTACACCCATTAATCCCAATATCAAACCCCAAATCCACCAACCTCCGCATCTCCTCCGCACTCCCCGTGAAAGAATGCACAACACCCCTCTTTGGCAACTTCTTCAACCTCTCCTTCAACATCCTCTCGAAATCCTCCGCCGCAGCTCTCGAATGCAAAAACAAAGGCATCTCCAACTCCGTCGCCAAATCCAACTGCCAAGCAAAATACTTCAATTGCGTTTCCTTATCACTCAAAAACAGCCGATCATAATCTAACCCGATTTCCCCAAACGCAGTCGCTGTCCCTCGATCCCGACTTTCGATTGCCAAAGCTTTCAATTCTTTCAGCATAGCTTCCGGGCCCGCAGGATACGAATCGAAAGATTTGGCAGAGCATGGGTGTACACCGACAGTGGCGAAACAAAGTCCGGGATATTCTTCTGCTAATTTGATTGCCCCGCGGGATTCTTTGAGATCGGAGCCTGTGATCATCATTTTTTGGACACCGGCATCTCGGGCGCGAGAGATGATGTGGATGAGGTCGTCTTCGTGGATGCGTTTTCCGTGGGAAATGCCGCGGAAGATGGGATCGGAGAGGTTTATTCCGATCTGTTACTGGGAATTCGTGTTAGAAGATAGTGTTCTTCTTGAGGGACTGGGTGGTTATACAGACATCTGCGAATTTCATAGTAGGTTTGGGCGTTGTGGCTTCTGGCCCATCTGTTGTTGATGAAGCCATTCTTTTTGTGTGTGTCAAAAATTGTCTTGGGAAAGTGCTTGATGTTTGTTGCAGAAGAGAAGCTCGCGAATGGAGCAGGATGCGGGTTTTCATGTATTGCGGTGACTCGAACAGGGTATGACTGGACAAAACATGGGACGCCTGATTCTCAGGTGAAGTGAAGACGGTGTCGCGAAAGTGGCGCGAAGCCACGCGCCAAGACCTGTGTTACATCATCAGAGAAGTCACAGGTGCACGACATATGTTCAATAATGTGAAAGCCTTTCGACGGGAACAGTTGTTTCAGGAGTCCATGATACCTTTATCAATGTCAGCGCTCTCTCTGTACGCCGTGACCTCGGATCATTCTATAAGGGTCCTGAAATTACAGTCTGCTTCGCCTCTTCACAGCTCAACCATATCATGCCATGCCATGCCATGCCCAGTACTGTACAATCGATCATCATATGCGAGAAATGGGCCAGCCAAGCTTGCATCACAAGTTTCCTGCTCTATTGGGCATCTGTCATCCCACCAAGCCCATCCATTATCAGTCGATGTGATCAACTTGCGTCATGCCATTCAGGGCCAGACTCGGGGCTGTTCCTCAACTCGTTGTTCACGAAGCGAGCTTCAGCCGCAGGATCTTACGAAGTAGTGTCTTGTTTTCCTCCCACTGCAGGTAGGTCAATGCTTGCAGGAAACAATCTGCCAGATCGTCCAGTTTGCCTCCAGCAATTTTCTTCGCGCCTCGCTTGTTCTGCTCGCCGAAAGCTTCTGCGATTTCAGCGGCTTGGCCTTCGAATCGGAGATTCACCCCGTTCTCGTTGAGAGCACCCACAACCCACTTCTGCACCAGGCTCACTTTGTCCTTCTTCTCAATTTTCGCGCGAGCGGGTCGCTGCGTAGTGTGCGATGAAGCGTCAGATTCGAAAATATCTTTCCAAGATGTCAATACTGGACGCTGTCCAGAGAGCCAAAATTCAGCAACTCGTTTTGGTGCAATAGCAAGTCTTTCTGGGAATTCAGCCGGAGACAGGTCGGAAGCCTTCAAAGTCTCCAACGAGGCCCAGAGCATGCTCTCGAGCATATTCACACGTACAGTCCATTCTTGAATAGCAGCCGCACCACCTGAACGAAAACGCTGGCGTTCGATCAGAATGTTATCTGGCTTGTGGGATAGCAAGGACTTGACCAGAGTGTGAGCAGTCTTCGCCAGTTGGGGAGGAGTGAAGGCTTCAGTATCGATCTTTTGTCTGCCAGTGCTGTCTTGTTTCTGTTTTCTGTGATCACTGAGTTCCTGCAGCGGACTGATCTCCGGGGCTGCAGGACTCAGCAGATCTCTGCGTGTCCATGTCGAGACAGTGAGTGCTCGTGATGGATCCCCGGTCTCCGGGGGTTGCTTGGCATCAACCACGCAATATGCCAAATTCCGAATCCCCATGTCTACGCTGACTACTCTTCGGCTTGTCCTCGAGGCGTCAACTTCGAGGCTCCGGCTGAGGGCATGTTGTAGAGCAGCTTTGGTCCCTGTGCTCGCCGAGCCAGTCAGGAAGGCCAAATATTTGAGTTGCAATGCCTTGAGATGGCTTAGGCTGTACGTGGCAGCCATGAGTGCTGCTCAGACTACCGACTCATCATTGGGAAACATCATTTGTCAGTCGTAATTATCGCCATCGTGCGAGGTCCGTTGGCGGCACGTCTTCACGTGTTTAGCTCAGCATGTTGGAATTGAGAAAGGGCAGACGCGTTTAGGAGACCACGCGACACGCTAGCCGTTTCGGCGGCCCCAATAAGCCGAGTATCTGGAACGCTGCTGCACCCCGTAGACGACGTTGAGTCGCTGCCGTCGTTTGACCGGAAGGAATAGGGTCTGTTGTAATGTCAGTAAGAGGATCTCGGCGGAAGACAAAGCGGTGATGTCGTTTACAAACTAGAAACCATGTCGTCGCCGTGAGCGCATTCCTTGGCGTCCAGGACGTGCCGGTTCCGTCGTCAATAGCCTCAGTTAGCCCGGAGCTTACGTGGTGCGTGTCCGACATTCAAACACCACCTTTCACGAAACAACCACCCATCTCTCCCACCAATCGCCATGCACTGCTGAGTTGACGGGCAACATGACGATCTGTGATGGCCAGGGACACTCCGCACGACCGAGATGCCGCGCGCAAGGAGGGCAGCGGCGAAGAGGCTGCCGGTCTTCTCCAGGACAATCGACTGTCCAGGGACGATTCGGGCGATGAAGGACTTACGCTGCAAGAGAAGCCACCATCGCCCGTGAAGCAAGAGTCGAAACCACCTGCTCCGAGACGGCAATCGAGCTTTGCACAGATCCGCCCAAACGGCGAGCCTCGAACGCCACATCGAGTGCGCTTCGATGTCGCCGAACCTGAAACGATTGGCGAGGCGGGGCCGGAGTGGATGGACGATGAGGACTACATGAACGGACATGCTGCACCAGGAGGACAACATCGAGCACCGCTCTTGACTGGCATCGAGGCTCCCAGCGTCTCCCTCGCCAACGACATCGAATACAGCGACGAGGACCTTCTAGAGTCTGCTAGGCCGAAGAGTGGTATGGCGAGTGCCTTTATGAACATGGCGAACAGCATCATTGGAGCGGGAATCATTGGACAACCATACGCGTTCAAGCAAGCAGGTCTTCTGACAGGCATTGTGCTCTTAGTCCTTCTGACAATCACGGTCGACTGGACGATCCGCTTGATTGTCAAGAATTCCAAGCTGAGCGGAGCCAACTCTTTTCAGGCCACGATGGAGCACTGCTTTGGCAAATCTGGCCTTATTGCCATCTCTGTGGCCCAGTGGGCTTTTGCGTTCGGAGGCATGATCGCCTTCTGTATCATTATTGGAGACACAATACCGAAGGTCTTCTCCGCCTTCTTTCCTTCACTGCACACCATACCGCTAGTTGGACTTCTGGCCGACCGCAGAGCCGTGATCGTTCTCTTCACCCTCGGTGTCTCATACCCTCTATCACTATACAGGGACATTGCCATGCTGGCCAAAGCATCGTCGCTTGCGCTCGTGAGCATGGGCATCATCGTGCTCACCGTCATCACTCAAGGTCCGCTCGCACCAGCCGATATGAAAGGGCCGATCAAATCCAGCCTCATCATCAACGCAGGCGTGTTTCAGGCAATCGGGGTGATCTCCTTTGCTTTTGTCTGTCACCACAACAGTCTTCTCATCTATGGCTCGCTGAGAACCCCTACCATGGACCGCTTCGCCAAAGTCACACATTGGAGCACATCGATCTCCATGGTCGCTTGTCTGATCATGGCACTTTCCGGCTATTTGACGTTCGGCAGCTACACGCAAGGCAATGTTCTGAACAACTTCCAGGACGACAATATCATGGTCAATATCGCCCGATTGTGTTTCGGCCTTAACATGCTTACAACACTGCCACTCGAGTGCTTTGTCTGCCGCGAAGTCATCACAGAGTACTACTTCCCATCGGAGCCTTTCAACCCGAATCGCCACCTGATATTCACAACTTCACACGTTCTCACTGCCATGGCCATGGCACTTCTCACCTGCGATTTGGGTGTGGTTTTCGAATTGGTTGGAGCCACGAGTGCTTGCGCTCTCGCGTACATTCTACCGCCACTGTGCTTTGTGAAGCTCACGAAGCGCAAAACATGGGAGGTGTATGCTGCGTATGTTTGCATTGCATTTGGATGTATTGTTATGGGTATCAGTCTAATACAGGCTGTTGGAAAGAGTATACGAGGGGATGGAGCTGCCACGACATGTTCTACGAGTTAGACCATAGATCTGTAAAGAATATGATGATTTTGATGTGAAGCCATCTTCTGGCATGGAACCAAGGTGAGGAGTGTAGCTGGTGGTGCCACTCCGCATTCAAGCTGCCAGTACCTTCAGCGGCAAGTCCGACACACGTGTACCAAGCGTGGCTGCATTCTTACACGCTACCACAGCCCTCGAGGCTAACAACTACGCGTACAGCACGGCTTACTGGTCAACTCCTGATGATCTGTGGTCTACTGAACGTGATCTCAGCTTCAATTCAAGGTTGCCTCATTGCAGTAATTGCACGCTTCACTTGACGCACCGGACGATGAAGCCATCTGGAGCAAGCCACGTGCCACGTCGGCCAGACACCCGCAGCTATAATTTCAGCTGTATAGCTGACCCAAAGTCAAAAGAGCAGAGTCAAGTCCGCGGACCAACCTACACAGCAGAAGCGGTCAACGTGCAAGTAGAGCCGGGGCAGCGATGGCTTGGCTTGGCGCCCTGTCCTCTTGCCCAAAATGACTAGCTCAGGGCCCAATCTACAGTACAAAACGTCTTCCCGTCAAGCCACAAACAGAGACCATCTTTTTCCAGTAGTCAGACCTATGCACAGCTGTTAGCCACTGGCTTCGTGCAGGAGGACTAGCAAGGAGAGTTCTCGAAGCATAGACCCGCGCTGACAAGCGTGGCTGTTATCCTGAACGGACACAGGTCCTTGATGCTCTTGGCGATGCATGTGGCGTACTGAGCCCAGGAACTTCGACACGGAGCCTCCGAAAAATATCAGGCGACTCATCGGGCGTGGAAGCCACATGGCGAGCACATGGCACTATAGCCTGTATCGAAAGTGCATCCAGAGCATCTTGGTGTAGGTTGTGCAGCGGGGCAATTTCCACTGCTGCCACGAGATGTCTGCTGCAACGAGTATAAGAACGGCGCTGTGCAACGCTCAGATGTCGTGTTCTGTCACTTTCACCAGCTTTTGCCATGCGGAATACCCTTATTGTTTTCCTGGCCTCCGGCCTGCTGGCTCAAGCTCAGAGCAACTTATGCCAAGGTTTCCAGCAGCTATCCAAATACAAGCCAGCTCTCGACTATTGCAAGCAGAATTATCCACTCGAGGTCAAGACAGTGACTGCTTCGACCGTCGTGATAACACCAGTTGCAACTTCGACTACTATCGTCGCCACTGCAACAGTCACTGGTGCTGGGTCCAAGAAGGAGAAGCGCCAGGTGTCAGATCTGATCAACTTCGCCCTTCTCAAGCTCAAACAATATTCTGTGCAAAAGAACGTTTGCGCATGCATCCAATCTGGTGCTACAACTTCGTCGACCTTGACTGTGACTGCAACGACTACGGCAAGCACGAGAGTCTCTGTGGTACAAGCCACGACAACGATAACAATATGTCCGCAAGGCTGTCCAGCTGGCAAATTCTGTGACGGCTCTGTCGCAGGTGGAGCCTGCAAAGACTTTTGCGCAGCAGGTTGCACAGGAGACGAATACTGCGACAAAGCAAAAGCTCCTGGAACGTGCACGAAGTACTGTGCGAAGGGCTGCGACTCTGCGAACGAATACTGCGATAAGACTGCCGTGCCTGGCACATGTACGGTTAAATGTAAAGCTGGCTGTACGAACTCAGAGTATTGCGACAAGACCGTGCTCGCAGGGCTCTGCAAGCCGAAATGCGGTGGCTCATGTCCGGATAACGAGTTCTGCGACGAAAGCACTCCAGAGGGAACTTGCAAAGCGTACTGCGGCATAGGATGCGACGAAGCCAACGAGTTTTGCGACAAGAAGACTGCGCCAGGTACTTGCACACTCAAATGCAAGTCTGGATGTTCGGACAGCCAGTACTGTGACAAGAGTATTCTTGAAGGCCAATGCAAAGCGAAATGTGGTCTCGGTTGCGGCGACAATGAGTTCTGCGATCTTACCACACCTCTGGGCACCTGCAAGACGTACTGTGGAACCGGATGTGCAGAATCTACAGAGTATTGCGACAAGACTACCGCACCAGGAGCATGTCAACCTAAGTGCAAGAACGGCTGTACTGCAACGCAATACTGCGATCTGGACACTCCTCAAGGCGAGTGCGCAGCCAAATGTCCTGCTGGGTGCCGCGACTCCGAGTATTGCGACACCAGCTCTGCCACCGGTACTTGCACACGCAAATGCTCTGCCGGGTGCGGAAAAGATCAAGAGTGCGATATCACTTCGCCTTTGGGCACGTGTACAGATATATGCAGTCCCGTGTGCGGCTCTTCGGAATTCTGCGATCATGGGAAAGCAGAATGCTCGCCAAAATGTGCTGCCGGCTGTGGAGAACAAGAATACTGCGATACATCAATCGAGCAAGGAACCTGCAAAGCCTACGTCTGCGAAGCCAGCTGCACCGAAGCGAATGGCAAATACTGCGACAAGGGTACTTGCAAACAACTCTGCAATGGCTCCTGTGCCGAAGGCTCCTACTGCGACGCCTCTACCATCCGCAGCGGCGAATGCAAAAAGAAGTGCTCTCCAGGCTGCAGTGGAACGGAATGGTGCGACGTCTCAACAACCAAAGGCACATGTCTCAGAATCGGTTGCAACGAAAGTGGAATGTGTCCTTGGGACTACAGCTGTGGCTGTCACATTAACAAGTTCTCGACAGGCACACCGGGCGTTTGCACGAGCTGGGATGATGATCAGCAGTTTGTGCAGTGCGCCACTGAGAACCCCAAGCCACGAACGTGTTCAAAGGACAATCCTTGCCCAGGCAATGCTTATTGCGTTGATTGGGGCTGTCCTCAGGGACCCATTTGTGCGCCGTTCAATCCGGCGTTGTGTAAAGAGAAGCCGCTTGCTAGGATGTTCAAGCGTGATGGTGGTCGGGAGTGATCTGAGGCTTTAAGCAGTGTGTGTTATCAGCATATCCAGCGTACTATGGAGAGGAATTTCGATTCCCAATCAATTCAAGAACTGCACTCGTTCGGGTATGTCCATTTCAAAGTTCTCCATCGAATGCCTGGCTAGAAACCAATACAAATCGTGCTGAATGCCACAAAGTGATGCAAACGAAGCGAAGCAAAACAAAAGAGATGCGATTGTCCACTGGAGGACATCAATTGCCCTTCTTGCCACTTGCCTTCTTTCCCTTCTTCGCCTTCTTCGCAGTTCCCTTCCTGCTCGGTCCTGGAGCCCCATCGTCACCCGAATCCTCCTCGCCAGCATCCTTCTTGTACAACCTCATCGTGTCCCCGCTGCTGCCAACCCCACTGTACTTCTTCGGCAGTCCGATATCGCCAGCAGGGTACGTCCGACCATTCTTAGTATGGGTCGCTGGCTCGAAGATAGGCTGATCGTCTCCACTGCCGTCGTCTTCGTCGTCTTCGTCGTCGTCGTCGTCCTCATCAGACGACCCATTTCCAGACGACCCATTTCCAGTCGACACCATCTCCTTGCCAAGCTCTCTCCCCTTGACCTTGATCAAGGCCATCATTGTCTGATAGACCTTGAAATCTTCATCGTCGAGATCATCTTGGTCTTTGATGATGCCAGACCATTTCTGCTTGTTCTTGTCCTTCCTTGACTCGCGGTACTGGCTGTCAAGCTTGTCGTGGCTAGTCAATTTCCCGTCCTCGAATCCTTCCTCTTCGAGCTGGTCGTGAAAGATTGCGTTGAAGATGTCCAAGCGTGCTGGACCGTTCAGAGTTGGGTAATGAAGGCGAAATTGGTGGAGTGCGAGGCGCATCAATGGGTACTTCTCGTACGGCACTGTGAGTTCACCGTCGCGGGCTGGCATTGTATCGGTGAAGTGGTTTAGGAATGCACTGATGTTGTTAGGATTGTTTGGGTCTGAGTCGAAGTCCAAATCAGCGAATGTTTTCTTGCTGGCTCGTTTATAGAGAATGAGAAGAAAGTAGTATATTTAAGGGCGAAGCAAGGGATATGACGCAGCCCCGCTCGAGTGAATAGTCCATGTGAAAAGATATGATTCACCAGCAGCTCACTAGGGACTCACCGGTGACATCGTTGGCTTCTGATAATCGATCCATGCTGTAATTTTGTGTCATGAGATGATCAGGTGGGCCGGTGAGAGTATGCGAATGCAATGGGAATTTCGGAAGAGGAGAAAAAAGCAGTATATCTATCCCATTGATTTGTATTGAGCAAAGAGAGCAGCAAGCATGCTTTGACATGTACAATCACAAACACGAGAAACGAGTAGTGTCTCGAACAGACGATACACTATTGCTGGCTATGCTAATTCCGACTCAGTGCGCCAGAAGACGACGATGCAACAGAGAAAGGACGCGCTATCCATATGCTGATTGTGTCAGACCGCATGAAATGTTGACAGCCTCTTTCAAATGGAACTTGAGCCACCTGGGATTTCAGGCATGTGGTTGGCTTGACTGATCAACAAAAAGCATGAGAGGCAGAAATGAGAATCACAAGAGCAACGAGTGACATTCAGAAACTTCTTGTATGAGGTGAAGCCATTCAAATCGACCGTTCTGCAGGGATGAAAAAAGCGACAACTCCATTTACCAAGTCTATGGATCTATACCATTGCCCTCTCAATCGACCCGAAGCAGCTCCAACAAGCGCAAATCCCCCCAACCCAGCAGAACTACCGCGGTCGCAATCGAGCAACTCGTCACAAACAGTTCTTCTCACTTCCCATCAAATCCAGCACATCTGCCTCCTTCCTCCCCCTGAAACATCCCATCAACAACAACAAACACCTCTCGCCCCATCTTTGCAAACTGCTCTCTCCTATCCTCCGGACAAGCGGCAAACCGATCAGGATGCCACTTCAATCGCTCAGACTTCAGCTGAGCCTTCGAGACAATTCCAGCTCTCCGGATACAGGCTTGGATATTGCATTTGCAAGCCTCGAGAGTGCGCAATTCGCGGGTGAGATGGCATTCAGGTTTACCGCAGGGGGAAGCAGGTGGAGAAGGAAAGATTTGCATGGCGGAATAGTTCGTGAAAGCGAGAGCAACGTGCTGGCGCCAGTCAGTGATGGATTGGAGTGGAATCGCGACGGCGGGTTGTAGGACTCGAGGTATTGGTGGGTAGGTCTGGTTGCTTCTTCTCTGCTCTCGCTCTCGTCGCTCGCGTTCGCGACGAAGCTTTTCTCTGAATTGGGCCCTCCTGTCTGCTTCGATGCGACGTTTCTCTGCTTCAGATTGGCGACGTGCCTCTGCGCACCTGCGTAATTCTGCCTCGCGCTTTTGACGCGCTTCCTCTTCTCGTAAGTCGCTTTCGATGTCGGCGAAGATTTGTTCTCGCGGGCGTTCTTTGCCATCGTCTCGCTTTCTCTTCTGGCCTGGACTTTCGGGTAGGTCGCGGTCCTCGTCCCACGCTTGTCTGTTGCGCGCGTTTCGTTCTTGCTGGGCGATGATGCGTCGCAGTCGCGCCTGGCTGGCTGGATCTGTAGCTTCTGCGAGTCTTTTGCGAAGAGCTTCCATTGCGCGCCAGGGCGAGGCTCGATCGGCTGGATTGTGTTTGTCGAGGTTGTGATCGGTGTGAAGCTTGAGCTTCGGATGTGTCTTGTGAAAGTCGCGTCTGAGTTCTTTCGATCGATTGAGTCAGCAGCTGAAGCTGAAGAGGGTGAATGGTGCAGATAGGCAGGCACGGAACAGAGTGAATCGGCATGTTGCAACACGTTCCGAGACTATTGAGCCTCTATTGTTCTGCGAAGATCAGTCGACGACACACCATCGACAATAGAAATCCCTCAACTTCCTATTGTCCCAAACAATAGCGTTGTCTCATTCCCTTTGCTTCGTGATTGGCTGAACAAAATGCTCCTCTTGAAATCAGTAATGCGCAAGCCAATATGCCAATTTCGTACATGCATGCCAGGTATGCACCGCAGACAACTTAGTAGTGCATTGGAATCCCATTGAACATAAACCCTTCAGTAACCAGACTGAAGCTGAGAGAAGTAATGTTGTTCCCTTCCAGATCTGCCCACATTTGCCTCCTTGTTGACCGATTGATCTTTGCGATCAAGCTCTAGCCATCCCGTTTCCACCACAGTCGCCGCAAGCCAATTTCAAGATGCTTCCCCTGCCGGCGCAGACAGTGCAATTGACTGGGATAGTCAATTGCCCACGTCCACGACAAAGTGTGCAAGCCGCCGCGGTCGGTGCGTCTTTCGATTTGCATTGATAGCATCGAATTCGCTGCCTTATGTGCCCTGTGGCACCACAGGGAGCACAAGGCTTCGCCACTGATCCACCTCCTGCGCAGCGTGCACAGGAAGGCATTGATGGGGCAACTGTTGCTCAAATGGTATGGAACGAAACCGGTAGCTTGCAGTTGAGGCGCTCGATTGATCTGGCTGTCGATTTCAGGATTTTGGTTGGCTCTTCGAGAAGGCTTTGCTTGTCAGCTTCGGGTTGAGTGTATTTCGATGCGGAAAGACAACCCAAGTGATGCCGCGCGGTGCTTAAAGCACGAAGCTAGGGATGATCAGGAGCCTGTAGAGAGTGGGCCGAGAATGCTCGGGTGTGTGGAGTAGGACGGGAGCCACTCCCGCATCCTCAGCGCGGCGAGTAGAGGCATATCAATGCCAACGTGGAGCTAGTCCTTATCGTTGTCATATGCGATGCCATGCTGTTATACTTCCATATTTGCGGTTCTCCTAGGGTCAGGCTTGTTCTTTAGCCTGTACTCCGGGGTCGTCCAGGCTAGGCAGCGTATTACCCGCAACTTTGATACCGAAAACACATTCCACAGACCAATCGAACGCGTGAGATTATCTTCTGTATGTTGAGACCTTATCGTTGAGGTAAGTGCTCACATGCCGACGTGTCAATACATGAAGTGATAAGCACATGGGATTCCCAATGCCGGATGTAACTCTTTCGGCATAACTGTGGGAGAGCTATCGGGAGCGTGTGGGCCAGACCTTCGGAAAGCATATGCGATTGGCAGCCGAGTCGGTCTAGTGTTGACAAACCCCATTGCTCAGGTCATGTAGCTGCACAGACGCCGTCATGCTCCACAGAGTCTCCAAACGATGCTGCTCGCGAACGGCCACTGCTTGACTGTGAGAGGGCGAGAGGGGGCGACGGGAGCAGTAATATGTAATCCAAAGCCGTAAGTCGGTTGACTAGCGGCCCGAACAGTGCGAGATGCAAGCTCCATGGGCGGCATATCACTCCCTGTTGCACGAGTCGTGCCGCACACTTCGCGTACCTGGCTCCGTAGCATTCTCGTGTCTCGTTGGGCATGCCACTCTTGACAACAACAATACTGTGCATTGACTTTCTCCGTGCAGAAACTCGGTGAGAACATGATGCTTGACATGCCGGCAACGAGGTTGTTGGTTAGCTAGCCGCACCAGCTCCGTGTAGCGGGTGGGACTGAGCCCATTCGATCTAGGAAGGTTGTATGCAAGCCACTTACATACCTACATGCGTTTTCTCAAAAGAAGGCCAACAGACCGCGAGTGGAATAAGGAGATCTTGAAGTCATGGCTATGTTGATTCGTGCCACGTGCCAGCTGCCAATGTTGAAGATGCTCTGCTTGGCAAGCTTGTTCCTCAAGCGATCATCACATGGCATTTGTTGGGGATGCGAGATGGCGGCGTGAATTTGGTCAATCCTGCGGTGGCAGTCTCGATAACTTTCACATGATGGACAATGCCTTGCATGCTGTGAGACGGACCTCGCGCTGGCGCTGACGGAAAGTGTGCCGAGGAGCGACGGATACTCCCGCAGCCGGCCAAATCGGGCCAAGCCCAGGGCATCACCCAAGCGCATTGCAACGCGAAGAGAGTGGCAGTTGTCCCATCCGGCGCATGTTAATCACCCCTCTGCCAGACTCGCCGATTCCAGATCTCGGTGCAGGACCCTGCGGAGCTGCGCGTCCCCCATCTTGCACAGCTTGCACCGACGCGCGATGGAGTCCAGCAGGAAGCGCAAAGCGCAAGCCCTCCACGCGACTCCCACAACCAACGAAGGGAGCGCGACGAAAAAGCTCAAGTTGTTGGTATGTATCTGTCCTCCTCCTGCGCTTTGGTGGATGTGCTCGGCGGGTTCCTCGTGCAATGCGGGCGGCGGCGATGCGCAGTGGGCGCGCGTGCAGGTTGTGGTGTGCGTGGTCGAGTTGGGGTGGAGGGTCGATCAAGGACGAGACTACGCGACGGGTTGAAGTGTCGAGCATGGCCGGCATCTTGCTACCCACTACCCAAAGCACCTCCGTCATCAGCCGCACGCAACGAGGAGCACGCCCGAGCACCATGCCGTCTGCACTCACCTGCCCGGTGCACGCTGACAAGATGCGCCGCGACACAGAACTCGAACCCCAAACCCCCCGTCGACCGGAGCGTGCAGGCCGTGGGCAACAAGCTGATCGCGCAGCTCAGCAATGCCACCGACAAGACGTACGTGCATTCAGCGAAGCAGCGCCCGACCACACTCAGACACTGACCTCACTTGCAGCGGACGACCCATTACAGATGCCTTCATCGAGCTGCCGCCAAAGGATGAGCTGCCCGACTACTACCAGGTCATCCGGCTGCCCATATCGATCAACATCATCGAAGAGAAGCTGCGCAACGATGCTTATCCCTCTGTGAGCGCACTGGAGAGCGACTTCAAACGCATGATCCAGAACGCGAAAGACTACAACGAGCCGAAGAGCGAAGTCTACGAAGATGCAGAGCGAATACGCAAACTCATCTACAACTATATGAAGGTCAACAACCCGGCCTACCAGGATCCGAGCTATTCAGCAGTCGCCACTCCCATTCCCGGCCTGACCAAGATCACATTGACCAACGGCAATCACCATGCGCAAGGAACGCCCAGTGCCCAGGCTAAATCAGCGCAACAGCCCACGGCAGCTGCCAAAGAAGATCGCGCAACTCGAGATTCCAGCAGCAAGCTCAAGATATCACTTGGACCGCGAGCTTCTGAGAAGGTGGCAGAGAAAGCTTCGGAGGCGCCTTCAGACCGGAAATCCTCCGTGGCGCCCAGTACTGCAGCTGGCGGCGAGGACGAAAGCATGGACTTTACCGGGAAGACATTCCAAGAAGCACAGGAGATGATTGTAGCTGAGATGATCCGCTATACCGATGAAGAGTAGGCTTGCTGTGTACCGACGATGAGAAGTCATTATATACTAACCGCCTCACAGGGGACTGGAAATCTTTACACCCTTCGTCTTCCTGCCCTCACGAAGTCTCACAGATTACTACAGAGTAATCAAGCATCCAGTCTCATTAAAGGGGGTGCAGAAACGTGTGCGTGGTGTTCACGGACGAGACGCAGCCACTGGTATATCCGACTTCAAAACGTGGGATGCTTTTGAGCAGGAGGTCAGCTGGATCTGGCGCAACGCACGAGACTACAACGAGGACGGCAGCGATATGTATGCTCTTGCTGGTGATCTCGAGGTGGGTGCAATGCTTCCTGGGCGTGTTTGCGGGTACTGACCAATGTACAGGCTCATTTCAAATCGAGGTTGGCCGAAGCGAAAGAACTTGTCAAGGAGCCACAGAGTACACGCATCAAGCTGGGTGGTCCTCAAACGCAGACAAAATCGGGTGTCACCCTCAATCTATCACAACACCGCCCTTCGCCAGGCCCTAGCATGTCCGTCGACAATGATGCACTCGCTCGACAACGAAACATGGTCCAGGCTGGCGTCAACGGCTCTCATGCACCAAACGGACCGCGAGCGATGCCAGGAGTCAATGGAGTTGGAAGACAATCCTCAGTTGGGCCACTCCGACCTCAAAGTTCTGGGCAAGGCGGCAGTCCGTCTGCGCAGATGGTCAAGAACGAGAAGATACCCAGTCAATCTCCTGCGCCTCATGCTGTTGCGCCAGGGATACAGCCTGCGACCAACGGCATGATGCCACCTCCCATGGTCCGCGCCACAAGCGGAACTCCATTCTCTGGTCAAGCCGCACCGCTCGTCAACAGCTACTCTTATACCGCGCCATCATTGCTGCCACCTACAGCCGTGCGACAGTATCCTGCATCTGAGGCCCTGCTGCCTCTGGTCACGTTACACACCCATCCTCATCTGAAGGTACCCAAGCCTTTCAGCATCTCGATACCGCCGCACCCTTCACTATCGCAACAGAGTACAACAATCACGTTACCCGCATCGCATTTCTTTCTCCAGATCCAGCCCACGATATCACGCGAGCTGGCAATCAATCGAGCGTACAAAATATTCGTCACCATGAATGGTACGCGCCTCACACAACGAGACACGACCTACCACCAGGAGACAGGCAAGCGCACACATTCTTATGATGGCAACCTATCACACGGCGTAAACAGGATAGAGATCGAGGTCGCCGCTGCAAAAGCCGGCGATAATGGCGACGGCAAGGGGCTAGATATTGAGAAGGTGACAGTCTTCGCCCACCTGGCAAGATCGTAGCCGTTCTGCAAATTGGATCATTCGAGCGTCTGTGACAGTAGTAACAGTGTCCAGCAGACCTGGGACGAAGACTACATATCAACATGTCAGCTGTTGTGCCGCGAGCAGCAATTCTTTCGTTTCATTCATTTATGATCGGATGCGGCTCTACCAGCATGTTTGATACGTGGCAGGCTTCAGCCTAGATATTTTCTGACCCGCTGTGTCAGATGCGGGCGTGAACTTTGTGTTCATCACCATCACTTCATCATTAGAGAACGTCCATGTGCAGAGTCATTTCGCATGGGCTCACACAATATTCTTCTCCAGCCAGTTTTCCCAATCATCCTTGCTGAAGCTCGACGAGATGCCGTTCTCTGGATAACCCTGTTTCGCAGATCTCAGTCAGCGGAAGTCGCGTTGAGACGATGATCTCGCGAGGGAGAAGGACAATAAACCCACATTAAACATCACCGTCGGCGTAACATGAATCCCCTGCAACCGATTCGCCTTCACCAACAACTTAATATCATTCGTCACCTGATTCCCTCCATTCAACCCTCCATCCTTATCCGGCTTATCAGAAATCTCCAACCTCTCATAAACATCTTTCTCATCAATTCCTACACTCCCCGCAAGTTTCGCCAAACGCTTATAAGTATCATTTCGTTTTTCGTTTACGACATTGGCGTCGAAGTATTCTGTTTGTGCGGCGAAGAGGGCTTTACTGAAATCCCAGAATTTGTTGGGCGCGGTTTGGAGGACTGCTACGCCGGCTTCGTGGACCAGGGTGGAAGAGGGGTGCCAGGGTTGGATTTGTTGGCGGAAGATGAATTGGATTTTGTCGGGGTATTTTTGTTTGATGAGGGGGAAGACTTGGTCGTAGAGGGTGTCGAATTGTTTTTTGCTGAAGGGGCAGACGTAGTCGAGGACTTTTTTTGTGTTTGTGAAGTTAGCATAGCGGCTTTTGTTTGCTGATGGTGGGGTTGAGTGAGGCGACAGAGAGGACTCACAGAGTTCCAGCGTGTGGAGAGTTTCTGGCGAGGCTTTGGCCACGAATTTCTGGCCGGCGAATTTGGGTGCAAGAGCCATGGTTTTCGTTGTGTCTGCTGCTGAATGAGATGAGGTGTTGTGAGAAATGGAGGGAAAGAGCTGGCGGTCTACGTCGTTGCAATGGGAAGCTGCGATGATGACATTTGCCCGACTCGGGAGCCGAAGTCAGATCTCATCCGACGCGTGCCACGACGCGTCCTACTTCAACCTCATCTCGTACACATTCAAATATTTCTTCTTAGAAGCCATGAGGATTTACATGAGCTGCATGTATCAGCGCGGGTAGAGCATCGGTCATGTCACCATGGGTATCCAAGCACTGCCACAAGCCACTGTGCGAGTGCTGGGCGCATCACAGGTCTTGACCGATCCCGCCGCCGTGGTGAAGGAATTACTCGACAATGCATACGATGCTAATGCAACCTCGATCGCTGTAGAAATCCACAGCAATACCATCGATGTGATTCAGGTCCGCGACAACGGCCATGGCATTGTACCTGAAGACCGGCCACTTGTTGCACGCCGTTACTGCACGTCGAAAATAACCCATGACGATGACCTCAAAGACATTGGCGGCTCCTCACTCGGCTTTCGAGGCGAGGCACTTGCGAGTGCTGCGGAGCTGAGCGGCTCACTGACGATAAGTACCAAGATCGAGGGGGAGCAAGTCGCTGCGGCTCTCAAGATCAGCCAGAAAGGTGAAGTCATTGCTCAAGAGAAAGCGTCTTTACCTGTTGGCACCACTGTCCGTATCACCGACTTCATCAAGGCCAATCCTGTTCGTCGACAAGTTGTGCTCAAGAATACTGAGAACTGCTTGAAGAAGATCAAGCGCACGCTTCAAGCATACGCCTTCGCGAGACCTCGAGTCCGACTTGCCCTGAAAGTGCTGAAAGCCAAGAACAATAAGGGCGACTGGATCTATGCTCCGAAACCTGGTGGCAACGCCGAAGATGCAGCATTCAAAGTCGTCGGTGCAGCTTGCGCTTCCCAGTGTATCTGGTCGATACTCGAGGACGGCGGATTTACTTTGCAGGCTTTCCTCCCGCGTGTTGATGCAGATGCAAGCAAAATCATAGGCATCGGAGCATACATCTCCGTTGATGCTCGACCGGTGTCTACCAGCAGAGGTATTTTCAAACAAATCGTTAAAATATTTCGCGACGCCTTGAAGAGAGTAGCTCCAGATTTTGCAGATATCAAGGATCCATTTCTTTACCTTGAACTGAGCTGTCCTCGTGGTAGCTACGACGCCAATCTGGAGCCTGCGAAAGACGATCTCTTATTCGAAGACTCAAGCTTGATTCTCGACGTCGCCCGTAAATTGTTCTTCGCAGCATATCCTGACCAGGAGCAGGCACCAGCACGTCCAGGCGTTCCAGACACGCGTGAGGAGCAACAACAGCAGGAATTTGCAAACGCTGCGGGACATCCTTCGGCAACTCCAGCACTTATGACAGCGGACTTAGTACCTGCTCATGGAGGCGAACCCGCCCACGATGACGAATTACCTGCAAGAGCGTACCGATCCACTATGTATGGATGTGACGAGGAAGATCTGGAGTTACTTGACCAGCGTCCGCCCACGAGTCACGTAGAGGCCGGTTTCGAAGAGCTGCGGCGCTCCAAGAACGACGTGACAGTTTCGAATCCCTGGGTCGCAGCCAAGCTCAATGCCTCCCTCCGACGGTCTTCGCCGATGCAAGATGTTCGGCCGTTGCGCGGGCAGGAAGATTCGGACAATGCCGGCCTGGTAACGACGTCAAGTTCGCCAACGAGACAGCGACGCAATATTTATATCAGCACATTGCCAACCCCACGACCTTCGTCGCCGTCGCCAAATGAAGGCTTCCATCCCTCAGCGCACGTTCCAGATATCCGATTGGCACGAGACGGTAGACTGATTGGTTCATCCACGCTTCCACCGCCACAGGTATATTCTCCGCTGCCGTCGCCAGACGCTCGCATTGCCGTCGAATACAACTATGGCCCGTCGTTCGAGCCACCAGCCGGTACGCCACTTGAGGCCATTGCAAACTCTAGCTCAAGGCCACGACGCAGTCCGCGAAACGCACCAGCACAGAATCGAGTGAACAAGCCTTTCCAGCTCCCAACGACAGATCAGACGCCTCGAGAGAACGTGTGGTTTGATCATCTGCAGCAGCCACGTTTCCAGCAGAGACGAGGGCAAAATCACACACAACACAACCACGATGGCCTCGTGGCACGAGGAGAATTGGGCGACCTGATAGACGAGCCTCGAGCATTGACTCCGCCACAGCGCAATCGCGACATTCGAGAATTCGTTGGTAGGAACTCAAGCGATGCGATTTCGTCTATGATCGAGCGCCGGAATTATGGACGGACCGACGATGCTCGCGTCCATGCCTCACCTGAACCCGAAACACTTGACCTGACGGCAGCGCAGCCTGCCATCAACAGACGCAAGCAGCAGCCAGGATTCGTCCCCGCGAGCGAACTGATTGGTCTTGCAGAAGAGGATGCTATTCTCCGCGAGCAAGAAGGTCAGCGTGCGCCAAAGCGACGACGGACTCGTGAGAGAAGAGCGTTGGAGGAGTTAGACGTCAACGCACCTGTCGTCACGACTGAGAACCTCAGCGATCAAGGACATCGTCCCAATGCAGAGAAAAGCGGCCCGCCGAGAAGAAAGAGCTCGAACAAGCTAGGCCGAACCCAATCGTCGAAACTGCCACTCGAGCGGACACCAGCCGGCAAAGGCACGCACGACCTTTCAATGGCTTACAGAACCTCTCCACAAGCCATCATGAACATGACTGGGAAATTGAATGTGACCACTTCCTTGCTCAGCTACAACGAGCCAGCCATACCGATGGCCAAAGGTCTGGACGCGGCTTCTTCACGAGTACTGTCACTAACGGCCAGTCTGCATCAATTGCTCGTGAGCGCGGGCGGAAACAAGGACGTTGCCAGCCCAGAGGCCCTGCTTTTGGAAGTCAAGGCGGCTTTTGCTCGACGGGAGCAGGTGACTCGTTCTCTCGAAGATGATGATGAGATGCTCATGTCTGTTCGGAACTGATGACGATCTTGATCATGCATGGGTCGATATGAGTAGAGAATTTTGCTTGCTGCCTAGCGATGGCGTTCGATATGATGGAGAGTGATACCCGGGATTGCTTGTTTGCTTTCAAAGGCGCGGAAGTGCGCGCTGTACACTGTGTATGGCCATGGGTGCCTCAAGACGGATTGACTTTTCCTCGGTATTCTCGTCAGAGAGGCCGTGGGTTGTTCTGTGAGAAAGTCGCTCTGGCGGAATTTGTACATTATGGCTACACGAACATTGTACAGAATTTCAAGCTCGTACTTCAGGCCTCGAAGCTTCGCTTGGTGGTGGAAGATTAGCTTATGAAAGAGCGTCTGATATCCCATCGCTCTGCGCCTGCTTCCAATTAGCTTGTTCCATGCCACTCTCGACAGCGACCACACTCACTTCTTCCTTTGGCAAATAAGCCGGCTCTCCAGCATCCAGATCAGCATACATATTGATCTCCTCATCCTGCATCGCATCTTGTCGAGCATTTTCCCACGTATACCAGCGCTCTGTCAAAACTTGCTTGATACGCTTCATTGTCTTCTTGATCTATTCCACTGCATCAGCATGTTGCCTTCACTCACCACGAATCAATTTCCATGCGCGAGGCAGAAGTACTCACCTCATCCTCCCTCTGATCAGACTCATACTGTCCATACACATTCTTCACTCTCTCCCTCTCCAGCTTATACGTCAACAACCGATTCTTCTCCTTGATGCAAACCCACCATAACCGGTGCAAATCATCCCAATCTTTATGTCTCAACTCTCTCATATCCCATGAGCGACCATGCTGGACCAACTCTTCCGGTGTGGCCATTGACTTGCGATCCGACGGGAAAAATGCCCAGAGTCCATGGTCTTCGTCGACTTCGACTTGGGATCTTCTCGATGGGTCGAGGACGGGTTTAGGTAGTTCGGCAGCGGTGATGGAGAGTATTTGTTTCTTCAGGCCGGTGCGGCGGAGAGCGGAGACACCGCGGGCGGGGTTGCCATCTTTACGCGCGTGCTGGCGAGTGCTGGTGGAGAAGGAGGTCGTGTGATTGAGAGCGAGAGCTGGCGCGAGGAAAGTTGGGGGTATCGAGGTCGTAGAGCGCGCGAGCGGCGCGGCGAAGACGCTGCTGAGCAGCGTTCTGCAGGTGCAATGCATTGTGGTGGCGAAGCGGGAGCAGTTTGATGGCGGTAGTCGCGTTGGTTCACGAAGTTCGATACTCTCTCCCAATGAGGATCTCGGAGGTCCGCTGCCGCTCCGCAAAATGCTTGGCGTTTTCGGCTTCACCTCTGATTCTCTGGACGGCTGCCCTCACACCTACACCCACCGCAGCATTTCCAGGTCTCATGACACATCATGTCCAGCTCAAGCTACACAATGCATTGCCGCTCCACAAACCGAGGCAACCCCCTCGATATAGTCCAGAGTGAGACAAGGAAGTTGCAGTCGGCTGTGAGACAACACTGGTCTGTCTATGAGCTCAGACGAAGCATGATAGACCGTGCGAGCTTTTGAGATACATGCAATGCTTCTGGCCTACAACAAGGTGCCACTGCCAGCCCTTCCACGACGTTTGCTGCGTCCTTAGGACATAACCATAACCTGATATGAGGAACGACGTAGCGGTCACTCAGACGCCAACGCGGCAGCCGTCCTGCATGGATGTTGCTCAACATAGCATTCATGATTGGACAGCGATATAGCTAACATGCAGAGAGACTACTCAGCTCCATGCCAGCCATCTCCACCAACGCATTATCGAAGATCTCATGCCGAAGGGTCACGAGAGCCGCTGCATGAGCCGCACGCGAGCTCCTCGATTGCGGGTGAGCCGCCAGGTTGGGAACTAGAACATGGAAGGTGGCTCAGGCTTCAGCCCGTTCGTCCACAGTCCACCGACTCGTGCGCCGTACCTGTGTACCTTCAAGATCTGCGAATCGGGCCCGGTACACGTGCGTCACTTCTATATTTCGATCAGCCTCATGAGTCTGAGAAGCTCGCTCCGCTACTGGACTTCCATTCGACGTTCATGCGCCAAGCATGATTTACGATGAGAACAACCACACTACTGACTAGCACAATTAGTGCGAAGTCTTTTGACTGGCGTACCTGATGACCAACTCCCAGCCACACTTTGAGGCTTAACCTTATGTGTGGCGATCTTGGAAATAAAGAACCCGGCGAGGATTGACTCGTGTTTCTCTCCTGCTAGGCCCGCTTTACGGAAGCCGTGGCGGCGTAGCTTGAGCCATCCAAAAGCGCCTGGCAAGATATTGACCCAGTCGGGCTCAGATCTGCTTGTTGTTTGGCCACTGCCCTAGCGATCTCTAGGGCACAGGATAGATAGATAATGGATCTAGAAATCAAAAGTTTGAAGCTTGTAAGATCTACACGGGACTCACGGCCACGAGCTCAGCTTGGCGTTGCTGATCGCATCATTAGCCCTGGGTGTTTTCGAGCCTCGTCACGGTTCATTCCATCTCGACGAAGCTGCAGCCCGCAGATCATGGGCTGGCCTTGGAAGAACTTATCCTCGAAAGGTGTCGATTGTTCCAACGTAAGGTGTGGTGGCTTGTTGCGGGATCATGTTGGTATGCTGTGAGGAGAGGATATGTGTCGCGCTCCAGCTAGAAAAATAACACAATTCGTGTTGCGTGTCTATTGTCCCTAAGCGATATGACGTTGATACGTCAGATCTCGGATCTCGCAGATCTCACAGATCTCCTTTTGCATCAAGCATTTCCAGCTTCTGCTGCACAGCCGCGTATAAGTGGCTGGGGTTGCGGCACTCGCATCAAAGTGGGTAGTCCAAAAGGTGCTCGGACGAACGCCTGACGTAACATGTAAACCTAAATCCGAGCCTAAATAGATCAACTTCACGTCGACACGTCGAGGCTCGAGCCAAACTGCATGGCACCGTTGGCACGTAGCTGTATGGGCGCTGATCGCAATGTGATGTCTGTTTCGCGAGAGCGAGCCATGGACTACTGCCGTTCTGTCGAAAGTGTCGTCGTGCGGAACAGTGCCACGTTCGTTGCTCGTGCTGGTGGAGCCGGAGACGGGCGCTGTCTCAGGCGTACCTCGCTATGGGCACATCTGGTGGCTCGGCGGCGGCGGCATGTACCAGGTCGCGAATTGCAGCCTCGCCCTCGTGCCCAAATACATTTTGTCCAAGATTCGGACTTGATTTATCGCCGCACGCGTGCTCCAGATCCCGCAAGCGACCTCCGGCCGGCAGTCAAGAATCCTGTGGCGCCCATGGTCCACGCCCAGGCCGGATCGACAAACAACTCATATCGGATACAGATCCACTCACTGTGGCATGCCGTCAACCGCCGTAGCATGAGTGGCTTAGCCAGATCTGAGCACGTAACACTATGCTGACGCGCTTGCTGACCTGCATACCATGTGCAGTAGTGGGTTTCCATGCATGCGCCTCGTGATGTGGTCGTCCCGCGGCTGTGAAGGATTCGCCAATGCAAGCCGTATTCATTGCAATGCTTCTAAAGCGAAAGCGGAAGTCGATTTCCTGATTGACAATCCACGCCACAGTGAGAGAGCACGATGCATGCTCGGGATGTGGAGACGTGTCTGGATTCAATCCAAACAATGAACATTCGTTATTCGTGAGCAGCAGAGGCGATCGAGGGCGACGCGCGATTCCGACTGTGCAATGCCAGTGCATCGAGGTGTCCATACAGATGTGCAGTAAATTTCCTAGTTCGTAGATTGCAGGGCTTGGTAGATGATCAACCAATACCCAGGCAGCTGGAATTCCGTTGGCGATTCTGCCACAGGCGACACTTTCACCTTCGCCTATCTTTATCCCGGAAAATTCCTTCGTTCCAACAGCATCCAGACATTGTGCTTCGTAGGGTCTAGCCACAGGCCCTTAAGCTAGCGACATGCTAGGAGAATCTTGCCGATGGCTCCTGCACCTAGTGTTCTGCCCGGCTTTGCGCGCTTTCGTTTCGAGGATGGTCCCTCAGGTTTCG
Source organism: Cercospora kikuchii (assembly GCF_019650295.1). Lineage (NCBI taxonomy): Eukaryota > Fungi > Ascomycota > Dothideomycetes > Mycosphaerellales > Mycosphaerellaceae > Cercospora > Cercospora kikuchii. The sequence goes on along the minus strand of NW_025408585.1, from coordinate 769,815 downwards.
TCTCGTGGTGTTCGGAGCTTCAATAGCAAGTGATGATTGCTGTACAGACAGCCGAGTGTACCGAGGAGGTTGTCGCTCGGGGAAGAGTGCTGCCTCCTGCTCTTGTCATTCTGGTGGCATCCTGGGCCTGGCCAAGTTCGATCAGCGATCTGAGATCTTCCTTCTCGTAAGCAGTGTAGACGGAAAACTCGTGCTGCTTGTGGTGATCCAGGTTTTCTTTCTTTCAAGGACGAGCTTCAGGATGGCGTCGGTAAGGATAGTGTTGCGGGTAGCTTGTGCCAGCGCTTGATAGTCCTGGGTCTCGCGACGGGACACCGCTTTGGTCAAGCATTTGAGGATCTATGCTGTGATAGTCGTGCGCCCGCCAATCGCTTCGATCAGTAGCAGTCCAATTCTCTGCAGTATTCGGCGATTGAGACCAATTGGCTTGTGTCGTCGGCTGCTGCTGTGGCTGCGACTGCTGTTCCGCCTGCTGCTGCTGCTGCTGCTGTTGCTGTTGCGCCGCTGGATTCAGTAGACTGAGAAGTCGTTGATTTTGCGATGCTAGAGTACGATCCAGGTCAGGATTACTCGTGCTCGCCGAATAGTGCGAGCGCGAGATGCCATCGGAGCTAGGAGAGCGCGAGGCGCGTTGCGACTGGATCCGTAGGTATTCTGACTCAATGGAAGAGCCGATTCGTAGACGTGCCAGAGACTCCGCTGCTTCATGATCGCTGGCTTGCTGCATGTGTGTCAGCACTCCCATTGCTCGTTCCAGCTCGAGCGAGCGATCAGATAAATCATTGCGAAGCTGTTGTCGCTTCGTCATGCCCTCGGAGACATCGTACTCGCAGACCAGTTCTCGATCCCGGCAGCGGGCGCATGTTGGGTGCTGTCCAGAGCACTTCGTAGATGTATTAGCAGACCGTCGGCGGGAAGCTAGCACATCCTGCCAGAGCGAGAGATGGCGCAGAGCAGACGAACCTTCAGTTTAGCAGTCCGACAAGTGATACAGGCATTGGCCACCTGTGCGCGACGCCCCTTCGCCCTCCCCTTCGCCTTTTCGTCAGACATTAGTTCGGCGGCGGCTCGAGCTCGCGAACCGCGGCGAAGATGGGTCGATGCCAGTTTGTGATGCAGTAGCTCACCACTTCACGGTGGCTGGACGCTCGCCGATGGCAGAGAGCCGGCGTCGCAGTGTGGTGATGGGCGCAGGGTAGAGTGATGCCTGGAAACCTTGTAACAAGGTCATTGGCAACACAGCAAAATAGCTGTGCGGATGACAAATGTCCAGAACGTCGACTACTGTCCTTTCAGGTAGGGTCAAGAAGTCAGACCTTTCACAGTCATGAGGGTAGAAGCGGGATGTTGCTCCGAGGGCCTGGAGATGAGCTCCGACGACTGCCCAGGCCACTCGTGGGAATGGATTGCAGGAAAAGCCACCATGCGGCGGAGAAATGCTCACCACTAGGGCTAGTGTAAGTCTTTGCTGCATGAAGACTCCATGTCTAGTCCATCCTTAGCTGGCTAACGTGTGAATGATGGCACTCTCGTTTCGATACGACTAGATGCCGCCCGTAGGCCTCGAGCTTATCGTTATTGAGAGGCGGCGAAGAGATGTGTCGGCGTACGCTACGTGCTCTGTACCTGGCCATGCGAGCCAATGGAGCGAGACAGTACACAAGTGGCGATAATCAGCATGTCCTTCTAGTGCCGACACGTGCGGGGACCATGTTGCAACCGGAGTCCACAGCTTCCCTGTGCTCGGGTAGACCCTATAGGCACAAACAAGGACTATGAGGTTGGGTCCACAAGCAAACTTTCTCTAGGCGAACGGGTCCCTTTCACGAGCCAGCGCTGAAGACTTGTCGGATTAGGCTTGGCTGCTCGGCGTTCCAGCAATCGTGGTAGACCGCCACCACTTCACGAAGATCGCTCGTCGGCGTCCGGCAGATCGACAGCGAACGTGGAACCGTAGTCGGTATTCGATGGCTGAATCATGATGCCGACTCGTCTGGACTTCCAACAGCCTGCGGCGAAGCAAAAGTTTACTTGTGCACACCGAGGACCATCGTTGCTCCAGCGTGGTTACCATGACTTTGCAGTCAAGCACAGCTTCCGGTGACATCAGTAGCATTTCCGGCGCCGGCCCTCTAGCGCCTCCCGAGACCTCACTTCAAACAGTTGCGATCCACTATACACTCACGACGAGACAGTGTGCAACGCCATGGAGCAGAATCCGACATACTGCTGGACGCCGGGGAAAGATCTGTTTTCCATTCGAATGAGGTGATCGGGGTTGACTCCGAGAATCACGATTGTCGCCCGTGCCAAAAGTCACTTTTGCTCGCATGTCATCCCAGGCCAGATGAGACGATCGTGTAATTCGTCCCGCATATCAGATTCTCCATTAATGTCAAGCTGCCGCAGTCGCAAGGGCATCATCCGCACTACTCGTTCCGCAGACCGCCCGAACGCGAATCGGCCGCTAGTAATGGCACAGTACAGATTGTGGGAATCGAGCTCGATGAGCGGACTCAAGATAGGCCTGCACCCGAAAACGGCGATCGGCCTGGGAGAAGTCCCAGCGAGCCTCCACGGATATCGGTGTGCGGACCATCTCACCAGACAGCACAGGACGGTGCGCAGCGTTGGCTATGGTGCCTGGACGAGCACAGTCTAGTTCACGTCAAACAATATCAGCCTCACGTCCAGCACCGCGTCGCACCGACCAGATCGCTCTTCGTGCCGGAGAAGTGCATGCCTGCAACACACCTGCTCCTGAATAAAGAGCATCCGGAGGAGAACTTGGTCGGTCCGTCTCCCGATGGGGCAGAAGAGGAGGACGCGACTGCCAGTCCAGGTACCCTGGGAGGTTTCCGCTGAGCGCTTTGGCGTTGCCCAACATGGAGTCTGCAGTTGGCGCGGGTTGGCGCGGTCGGATAGTTGGCCGACCATTTATACTTTGGCAGAGCACAGCAGTATGCATGCGGTGCGGCCGACTCACGAACGATCGGTGCAGAGTATCTTTCTTCGCTGCGATCGAATCGAATGCTTCGCCCAGAGTTGGCTGTTGGTGAAGAAATGCCAGCGGAGAACACCAACACCTTCTCCATGAGCTACCACTCCTCAGACCAACTTGCACCGGAGGCAGTACTGATGAATTCAGCACAGTCCAGGAGGCGGACCGCTCGTCGAGACTTTGCGCAACACCCTTCGCTTTATAGGCATTCCACAGCGATGTCGCGCAGCACCTTCAGGTCTCGATCTTTTATGAGCATTTCGCTGGACTTGCGCCGATCGAGAAGAGCATAAGAAGCACTGCAGTAGACTTGCTGCGGCAAACAAACGGGCTCGAATTGCTCGAGCGCAGACACACTGTCGCCGCAGCCCAACAAGCGTCGGGCGTTGTGGAGTCGCCGAAGAATGTTCCGTACCGATCGCCTAGAGCTGGCCAGAAATCGCTCCACTTGCGACGGCGATGGCGCCATCTTTTTGTGCAAAGCAATAGGAGACCGACTCTGTATGTGGCAGCAAGGGGAGTGCCCAACGTTGGGATATCGCAGAGCAAAGGGTCGGCTTCGTCCTTGATCCACCTTCGGTCTGTCGTGCGCGGCCGAGGTGCTGTGAACGAGTTGGCAATGAGTTTCCCGGGCGTAGCTACCTTACCAGAAACGCCCCTTGCCATAAGCCTCCGGTAGGTGGGTGCTTGGTATCTTGTCGTCGCTGTGGAATACGCGTGGATTGATCATACACATTGGGAGCAATCGGGCGTGCATAGCAAAGTACTGCTGAGCTCCAGGCCACTTGTACGCGAGAAAGCGCATCGAGTCTGGTGCGTGGTGCCTACCCGGGTCGCCGATCTGCAATTCGCTGGTCGGCCTTGCCGTGGCGCCTTGACTGCGTACAGCACTGCGATATGCGGGCTGATGCCGCTAGCCGTTGTGCGAAGAAAGGTTGGCATCTTTGAAACGCTGAGCCGATTGAATGCGCAGCGGCCGTGACTGCTTGATGAAGCCAAAGTATTGCCAAATTAGGAAGCCCGGCAATTGATTTGGAAGTCGCGGTTTTTCTTCGTCCCTATGGAGTTGCCCGCACTTGAGTCGTGACTTCTAGCACGCTTGATCGCGATGGCCTAGATGCTGACCAAATTTGAGCTTGATGCACGATGGCTATTCAGTTGGAAAAGGCGGTTCGTCGCTCGGGATTAGGTGATGCACGCATCTTGATCTGAACTCCACTTCTTCACAATGCAGGCTACTGCCGGATAAAGCTCCGCTGCCTGTAGAATCCGACATATGTGTGGAAGGACATGCGTCCAGTGGCTGTTTGCATGTTGATTGCAGAGTGCTTGGCTGAAGGTCGAGGCAGTGGTGTCGTAGGCTAAATTCCGAAGTGTTCGTGTTCAAGTGCTGGCGTTATCCCGAAGCGGCTTGGGCGGGCGTTTCGTGGTTGTTGCCCAGAAACAACGACATCGAAATTTGACTATGATGAAATGCGGATTACGCCGAGTGGCCGCCGGCGAGGCGACAGGCGCCCGACGGCCAACGACACTTTGCCAGGAGACCATGAATAGAAAGCGTTTCAACCCACTGCTCTGTTCGTAAGGTGCAGTTGGCCAGATGAGGACTCTGTCAGAGGAACAGATCCCGAGCTGTTCTGCAGGGAAGTAGTAACACAAAGACACGTGCCAGGATCGTCGGTTATGAAGGCATGTCGGGGTTTCGTGGTGGCGTTGACACGGCAGCAAGGCAGAGTTTGGATCTGCCGTAAGTTAGTTCAGATCTGCCAAGCAGCCGCCGTTGATATACATGAGGAGATGAGAACCTAATGCGAGTATGGTCAAACAAGAAGCCCAAGTCGTCTCATCATTCGGAAGTTAAAGTGGACGTCGGTAGTACAAGGCGAGCTTATATCATTCCAGACCCAATCAAGATTCATCTATTTTCCAATGTCTCGCACTTCTACGACTTCTCTACCAATATCTTGCCCATTTGCTGGTACCTTTGACGACCTCAACAAACTCTCTCGCAAAGACACGATCTGCTTGCTCGCTGGGATGCAACGCATCGTACCACAAAAAGCTGTCAGGACTGTCAGACCTCACGCAATCGCCTCCAGTCGAGTCGCACTGGTTGTCGAATCCCCGCACATTAAGCGGTGCGGTGCCGTTGAGATACAAAGCTGGGTTGTAATAGATGTCCGAAATCTGTCACATGGCAGAGTCAGTAAATGGATGTGTTTCCTCGAGAGATGAAAGGGAAAACTCACCAAAGCATGCATATCAAAAATCGCAAACCTCGCATCCTCAAACTCCCGACTAATCCTCTTCACAAAAGGAGTCTGATACTCAAAAATCGCATTCACAGTCACCACCTGCTCCAACATCCGATAAGACATAGCCGTCTGATTGTCAAGTGGCCAATCCGCCAGCCAGTACTTATCCTTGCCCGCAACACCCTCATCCTCGGGAAGCGCGTAAACAGGCGCCAAATTCAGAGGTGCAATGTTCTGCAGAACAAAGTACCTCCCGCCTTGGTCATACAATTGCTTCAAAGCATCAAAGACGCAGTCGGTGTAGTTGACGATATTCGCCCCGCGGACTTGCTGATCGGTCAAGAAGCCCTTGTTGCCGAGATCGTTGGTGCCGATCCAGATTGAGTAGACGGTTTCGTCGGGTGGGTTGATCATGAATTTGTCGCCGTTGGGCTCGACGTATTCGCTATCGGCGATGAAGGCTGGAACTTCATATTCCTCGACACTGGGGAATAGAATGCCTGGCCTGTACGTACGAGGTGTAATGTCGTTAGAGCACACAGCACCGGAGACAGCGTAGTTGTAAAGGTGGATGTCGGAATATTGTGCTACGTATTGAGGCCATGGACGCCCGCCACTCGCAGAGTTGTAGTTCTGCATAATGCATTAGCAAAGCAATGCTGATAAGTTAAGGTATACTCACTGCTGGATTTGCATAGCCCACGGGTGGTAGCGAGCCATTGGTCTGCCCAAGGTATGAGAGTCGTGAATCGTCAGTGTAGCTGTCGCCAAATGTAACAAGTGAAGTGAACTTTCTCAAATCCCAGGGTGAGTGGTTGTTATGCTTCTGCTTCCAAGAGCTACCTGGGTGCGAAGCCAAAGTGCTACCGACCAAGGCGCCGAGAACGAGCGTGGCTGTGGTGGACATGCTCGCGGTCTGCAAAAGCTGACCAGCGCGAACCAAGGAGGGTATCGAGCAACTTAATCCTGCTGGCGCCCCCAAACCTGAAGTCGTGTCCGGTATAGCCAATTAGGCAGGTAAATGCCGCGTGCCGTCTATAAGCTCGACCACCAGAGCTTGTCTGGCCATTGCGCCGACACCAAAGTGATTACATCTTTACCCGGATATTGCCTCTACATGCAAGTGCTGTGGCTGCGCCGGCGTCGTGAGTCTTGCCACTCCTGCTTTGACATTGAGCACAGCATAACTATGCATGATGATGTGAAGTGCGAGCGGCAGGCGGGGCGTAGTGGATTTTGTTCTGCGGGGAAGCCACGATCAGCCTGAATATGCTTCCGTGGAAGAACCATGAGCAGAAGTATGTTTCGCGAATGCAATCATCGTTGGAGGAGATGGACCCGCCGAGAGGACAGACGCCAGAATGGCAATGCCTATAGTACAGGATAAGGTTCAGTGAGGAATCAGCCGTACAAACCTCAGTTTCACCAAGCTCTGTCGTTTTCACGGTTTTCACGATACTTCATCGCACCTCGTCCTTTGAATTTCACTGGCGCGTCTCCGTAGGCTTCGGAGGAACCTCCACCGAGGCGTCCTTCGTTGCTATTCAGCCTCCCATCATTATGGCGACGGTCTCTCGAGGGCCTATAGCGATCATCGTCCCGCCGACCAGCATGTTTGTAATCATGTCGCCGTGGACTCGGCCGATAGCGATCACTGTCATTGTAGTCTCGGCCATCTCTGTCCCGGTACTGGTTGGGAAGACTTCGACGCCTTCGTTCCGATCCTGCACCTTCCTCGCGGCGATCCATGTGCCGACTGGGCGATTGGCTCCGCTTCCGCTTGTGCTTTGCAGCAGGTGAATGCTCTGAACTTTCGTCCTCTTCTTCTATCGGATTTGAAGCTGAGCGTGAGTCTGAACGTGCTCTCGGTCTGCCGCGAAGGCCTTCGTCAATGACATTGTCGCTCTGCCTTCTGCTGCGTCGGCCGATTTTGGGCGGAGGTGTACCAGTATCCATCTCGTCGTCGGAGGGGTCGCTCTTCCTCCTGCGCCCTCGCTCTGCACCATTTATTTGCGCTGCCGTGGCGTCTTGAATGGAGTCGCGCTTCTGCGTGTTCTTCCTCTCCAGCTCACCACAGCGCGACACCAACACCGGCTCGACTGGAGTATCATTCTTGTCCACTGCGACTTTCGATATGCGCTGCAACGTCTCTTCTCCCGATACAAGTCGTCCGAAAATCGTGTGTTTGCCTGACAAATGCGGACATGGCTCTAAGGTGATGAAGAATCTGAGCCTTGTGTTAGCCTTTGTCGTCAGATCGTAGAACAATATTTGCGCTTACTGGCTTCCATTCGTGTCTTTCCCTCGGTTGGCGGAACAGACCAAGCCTGCTGCGTCCATCTCTCGCCAACCGAGCTGCTCGTCGTCAAAAGCTTCGCCATCGTATATGCTCGTGAGACCAGTGCCGTCGCCTTTGGTGATGTCTCCACCTTGGATCATGAATTCGTCTATGACTCGGTGGAAGGGAACCTTCGCGTACGACAACCCATCGTGTTCACCAGTGCACAAACGTCGGAAGCTTGCACATCGTGTCAGTACTGCTCACCCAGCTATGCCTGAGCGCGGTCACGCATGTGCTCACTTTTCGCATGTTCTGGGAGTCTTGTCCACGAACAGCTCGATGGTCAGCCTGCCCACCGGGTCTCCGCCGATGGAGACATCCAGGAAGGCCCTCGGGCGATCTGTTGTTGCTGCCATGATCGCAGATGGCATTTCGGGAGTCGTGAGACGCAGATCGTGCAGCAGGAGAGCGGATGAACCGCTGGACTGCAGATGGTTCGAGGCTATAACCTGGGGTGCATGACCGGTGCAGCTGCTGTCAAGCTGACGTTGCCCATTGGACCTGCGAGAGCTCACCGGAGCTCTTCCATCGTCGCCCTGCCGGCTGCTTTGACTCACTCACGGCGAGGACGAGAACATCCCAGCCCGATGAGCGAGGAAGTCGAGAGCCGCAGACGTTCCTGCAGATCACGCGAGCCTCGAAGCCGGCACCTCCGAGGGCGGCCTCACGACGTCCCATCTTGTGATCACGAAACACCACCGGAACTCCCAGCTGGCCGGCCTCAAGCTCTTGCAGCCTGCATGGTGTCATCGCCGCCGATGCAGCTACAGCGGACAGAAGTTCAGTGGGCTGAAAGTGAAGACTCCAGATACCCTTGGCAAAGCTACAATGGACTTGACTCGCAGCCGCTGAGCCAAGGACATCAATACACCTTACAAAGCAAGAAAGGAGATGGGCGCCGCCGGAACTGAGAGATCTAATATGCGATTCTGATGGCGATGTTCAACTATCCAGAGAGTCCAAACCCTCATACTCCTGTGATCCAATAAGTGCAAGATGAGCTCATTACAGATTGATATGCTGGTCCAACACCGGCTGCAGTGCTCTCACAGAGTCAATGCTAGCTCTATTCAGTCGAGGGAATTGATCACCGCTGAGCATATGAGTCCAGCCACCCAGGAACCACCTCACACCTTCTCCACATGTAGGAGTAGTCAAGGATCCTTCGTACGTCCAGAAAGTGCGGAAATGATTTGGACCCAAGATGCCCTGGGAGAAGTCGATCGAAATCGGATAGCGTGTTGTTGATCCAACAGGAGGCAGGTCACGACGCTGGGAGTCCAGCTGCTGGAAAACCTCGCCGAAGAATGTGCTGGCTGCTCCGTAGTCGAGACCAATGCCCGCGACTGCTTTGGGAGTCGAGCCTGTGCCGAAGACGAAATGGATTTCTCCTCTGCGTTTGTTGCCGCCAAAAGCATGCTCGGATTCGGGAGTGTGAGTATGCCATCTGGATTACAAGTCAGCTCTGTGTCTAACGCAAGGTTATCGTCGGCTTACTGGAGAAGATTGTATGTCACGCCATCGAAGCGGATTGTAGGCACTGCAGCTCCTACCGCGGGGTGCCATTCTGTCGAAAGTAGTCAGTGGAAGGTACCATGCCGTCTGAGCTAAGTCTTTCGCGAGATGAAGATGCCTTTTAGCGATTACACTTACCCGGTCCGAAGCCCCTGTTGAAGATCTCACCACGCACAGCTCCTCCGTGAAATGCGAAAGCTGGAGTATGAGTCTTTGCGTAGCTGTTGGCTGGTAAATCTATTGGCGATTGCTGTCTGCCATTGCCACATTTTGCCCAAGCTATCCGTCATATCAGTTCGCAGACTTCACTACCGGATTATGGATTCGACTATACCTGCACACTTGGTGTGCCAATCTCGACCTCCCTGGCTGTAATCATACTTCGTCGGGCAGGACTGACGTGCTTCGATGGTGGAGTTGCCCTTCTCAGTTGCGATGTCTCGCTCCACAATGGGACAGGCGTTCGACAAGGTAATGAAAAGGGTGACCGCAAGGCCAAATGCTTTAGAAATGTACATGATGAGACTGGTCGATTGAGCTGATATTCGAGCATACTGACCGTGATGGCCAGTCTTCCTATATACCATCCCTCCAAGTCAACCTCCTTCTTGCACCGCAATTCCCAGTCATCCGCCAACATCGCAGCCAAGAGATGTCAACAGCAGCCTCCGTCTTGGTATCAATAGTGGCAGCACTGCTCACTCCTCCAAGGAACGCTGCCGTGAGGGCGTTTGCAAAATGCGACCAATACCTGTGCGTTCACGCTTCACGGACAACGCGAGGAAGCGTTCGGCGCAGCCACGCATATGTCGCCAAGAGCCCGACATGTCCAAATGAAGATGGTAAACGATGCCAAACTACATCAACTAGGCAGGACATAAGCACCACCAACAGGGGTGCTCGCCATGTGGTATCGTTCACTGACCACATCAATCCTGCGACGAGGTGTCTGACCGACATGCCTTCAAGGCTAACATCAGCGAGGCGCTCCTGGACAATCTGATTGTTCGATCACACCGACGCTACATCCTGCGGTCGTCTAACATGATCAAATAAAGCAAGGACATCAGCCACGTCCCGTATGTCCCGAGTCGAGATGTCAGCCGCAGTGCCGATGGTATGCGATGACTGCCTACGCGGTGACCATAGTCGTGACTCAAAGTATGCCTCGGAGGCCGTGAGAATGAAAGGGAGGGTAAGAGACACTAAGCTGACTTGTATGAAGGCCCGACATCTCACGAGCATGTATGTTATGGCATCGCCGTCAGGACTGCACACGTAGCAGCAGCGCACGAGCGACGACACTCAAATATCTCTCCAAACAACGACCGGCCAACAGGAGTCGAAGTCTCGATCGTGCATGCAGCTTAAGGCCACCCGCATGGCTTAATTCGACACTAGGGCTGGAGAGAAGGTTATACTAAGCCTCATCTAACTGCATAGGGCAGCTGAGGGAAACCTTGACATACCACATGGCCGATGATCTCAGCATGGCTGGAGCCTTACACACCTGCTCAGATGCAACCACGCGCGGCCTTGACGGCTTGGTGCGAACGCGTCTCTGGCGTCCATCAGCATGTGAAATACCTTCTCAGCATCCCAGAAACCAGCGTTAGCGGAAGTCAACATCTACAGCCAAGACGCCTTCATCTCATGCAAACAGCTGAAGGAACAAGCTAAGAACTCTCCAAGAGCACGCCCTCCTCTCGCTTCTCTTCACGTGTATGCAGTGCAGGAACGCGGAAGCCCATCCGCGAAGCTCCAATAACTACCACCACGGGGCAAAGAAAGCTTACTGCCCTGCCGTGTCACCTAGTAAGCAGCCGCAAAGACCATCTGCACTGCTCTTTCCCCCTCGCGTTCGCAGCTCTTTTCGCCAACAGCCGAAGGATTCGCCTATCGCAAAGAGCCAGAAACCTCGCACATTGATCTTCAAGACTCAAAATCTCAAGAAACTACTACTTTCATCACCATATGTAATAACAATGATTCGTTTTGCACTGCTTTCGATTCCTCAACGATTAAAAAAGAAATCTTCTACGAGATAGGTAGAACCTTTTGCAGAACTCTCTCTCTCTCTCTTGGCAAAGGAACAAGAAACAAATATGAAGTCACTTCGAGTTTGCCTTGGCCGGTTACAAACTCAGAAGAAACCTGTCTTGAGAAGGATCGTTTTCTGCCGAGCAATGAACTTTGTGTCACGTCTATCGCTCGATTTTTCACAACGATAGTAAAAGCTTGAAACGATTTGTTCATGGGTATAGCAACTTTCCTTTCATTTCAAGTCATGATCGATCTTTGTTATGCTTTTGATCTAAACGATACTGATCTCGCACACGGGCACAGCCCACTCCGTCACACTGCGGACTGACTTGTTCAGTGCAGCAGAAGAACCATTAGAAAGAAGACACATCATCTGGCATGTTACCGCGCCAAAGCACGCTAAACTTTGTCATTTCGTTCTTTCTTGCTAACTTTCATTCCAGTAGTAGAACGCTCGTCATCACAAATGATATTTCTTAATTACCAGTTGCTGGAAGTTTCTCCCAAATACACACAACAACAAGACACAGTAAAAGCGACTACTGTGCACCACTCCTGGTGGTCCTCTTGTTAACTTCAGCTTGTGCCTTGTCCGCGCCAGATGCAACAGCATCAGCGACGTCGTTCTTCGTCTTTTGCGCAGCATCCTTGGCCTGCTTAGCCTTATCCTTGATCTCCTCCTTGCTTGGTGCAGCGGCGCCGCCGAGGCCGAAGACGAGGGCGATGATGGTGACGAGAACAACACCAATGGTACCGGCAACTTCAGGAACGAACTTGATAGCGTCGACTGGGTTCTTCTGGGCGAGCTCGATGAAGAGGGCGGTCTTCTCCTTGACGTAGAGGACTGGGTCGTCCAGGAAGACAAGGTCAGATGGGGACTTCTTGTCGTCAACCTTTGGCTTGGAAGCCTTCTCAAGAGCCTCCTCCTTTGGCTTCTTAACGTCGAATGTCTCCTGCTTGAACTTCTTGGCCTGGGCCTCGTCGTGTCCAATGTAGATGTTGTCGAAGAGGATGTTCTCGTTCATGGACCAGAGCTCGAAGCCGATGGCGCCAATTGGCTCGAAGTCGGCTGGCTTCTTGTCCTCGAAGAAGTCTGGGTTTGGAATCTTGCGTGGCTTCCAGACGCCCTTGTAGGCTGGGTTGTCAATCAGAGGCGCGGTCCACTTGCCCTTGTAAGCTGGGTTCTTGATCATTGGCTTCTCCCATGGGCCACAACCAGAGACATCGTCACACTTGGGGTTGGACACCTGAGGTGCGATCCAGTCTCCATCCTCCTCGTCATCCCAATCCTCTGGCTTCTGAGCCTCTGGGTCTGGAATAGTGAGTGGCTCGTTGTCCAGCCAGTCCTCTGGCTTCTCGGCAGACTCGTCGACAATCTCGTATGGAGCGTCCTCATCCCAGTCCTCTGGCTTCTTCGCTTCTGGGTCCTTGATCTTGGCCTCGTCGACCCAGTCCTCTGGCTTGCTGTCCTCAGCATCGTCAATCTCCTTTGGTGGGTTGACAGATGGAGTGAAGTCATCGAGCAGAGTGCCGTTCTTCTTGGACTCGCCGTTGATCAAGACCTCAAAAGATTGGTCTGGGCGGACAACGAGAGTGTACAAGTTGGAGAGCTTGTTGATGACCGCGGAAGGAGCAGCGTTCATGTGCTTCTCCTCGTACTCGCCAGTCTTTGGGTTCTTGTGCTTGAAGATGAAGTGGACCTTGTTGGTAGCGCCGCACTTGTCTGGACCAAACATGATCACGTATGGGGAGGCGTTCGAGAACTCGTCTTGGGAAGAAACGGCACCATCTTGCAAAAGCTTGAGGTATGCGCCACCGCACTCGAGGAAGTTCTGAAGCTTGACTTCATACTGAACTACGAGCGTCTTGCCCTTGTTGTCGATGGGGGTGTCGAACTTGGCGGAGATGGCGTGGTGGGCAGCCTTGTCCTTGAGCACGAGACCTTTGTCGCCCTTGATGCCCGGGAAAACAGATGGCTCCTCGACCTCCCAGTTGCCAACGTATTGCCACTCTTCCTCAGTGCCCTCCTTCTTTGCGTGCGATGCCTTCCATCGTGCGTCCCAGCCGTCTGTGAACTGCTCGACGAAGTCGGCTTTGAGTGTGGTGGGCTAGTCGAGTGGTCAGCATGCTGCAACAGCGACAGTCTCGAGCCATTTCGAGATACTCACGGTGAAGGAAGGGAGATTGGCCTCGAGCGACTCGGTCGATTCGTCGTCAGCGGCGTGTGCGGTAGCTGCAACGGCGCCCAGGGCGAGCAGTGAGTGCAACTTCATGGTGATGGATGGCCAGACGAGTGGTCAGTCCGAGCGAGCAATGGCTTGGGGAAAGAAGAGGACAGAAAGTGGGAAGTCGGCCCAAGTCAGCAGTGCCGCACAGATATTATCTTCGGCTGCTGAATGTGAAAGGTGGCATTTGGGAGCTTCGACCCTCTTCTTGATTCTGTGGGGCTAGCGCCAGTGGCTTGTGAAACCTTCCGGCTGAATTGCACCCGTGACAATATATTCACTGGCTCGCGCAATCGGCAAGCTGTCGTTGCAGGTGTCAATGCCTCGGGTGAATGTTGCGATGGGCTCGGGCAGTGAATAGACGTTGTTGTCGGGAGTTCGCAGTAGCGCCCCTGGGGGAGCTGTATGGTAAGACAAGCTGCGATTTGTCACTTGACTGGCCCGACACTTGCACAGGACGCCTCGTCACCCGGGAATATATCATCTGATTGCTCAATGGTGTCTATGATGTTTGTCCTGCACGTGGAAGATGCACGTGAAGGTAGCGGCATTGCCTGCAGTAAGCTGCTGTTCCCTCCGACTGCCATGTGCCAAACTATCGACAGCACGAGATGCTGAAACATCCTCGCCTACTTCTCACAGTACACTCATTCCACCGCAACCGCGTTAAAATCTCCCAGCTTCGGCGGCTCCCTCAGCGCCCTTGCATTCCGCACAACCCGTACTTCCGCAGCTCTTGTTAACCTCAAATGCCTCTCTTTCTCCCTCTCCTTCTGTCCCTCCTCTCCGGACCCCTCATTCAAATCTTGACCCTGTTCCAATTCCTTCGAGACACCCTCATAGTGCCTCGCCGTATCCTTCAGAACAGCGCCCATGCTCGCCAAAACTTTCTCCGTGGCCTTCGCCAGCGGCAGCTCGGGACCCTTCACCTCATCCCCACTCCTCCAGCTCAAAGTATCCAGCACGCCATGTTCCTTTGCCGCCTCTTTCAATCGCGCCACAAGCAACGCCGCAAACATGTCTCCCGTCCCCGAGAAGAACACCGGAAGTGCAGGCACAGTGATCCGGAAAAGTCTAGGCGTGCCATTGGATGTCGCCGTACTTCCAATAATACTCAATTTGGCCTGACTTGACTTCCCTTCCCCTCCTTCGCCGGGTACAGGTGTACTCGCAGTCGTAGGCGGAAGTCGAATCGATGTTACCACCACATTCGGTACACCCTTTTCATGCAATTTCCCAATCGCCTCTCGCATACTCTCCAAATCATGAATCTTGATCTCCGAAAGTAGTTCTGCCTCGAACTGATTGGGCAGTATCAAATCCGCATCTTTCAACAATTTCTTGTAGACCGGCACAGTATCCTCTGCAACGTAGATTCTCCCATTGTCGCCCATGACTGGATCAAGCACCCAAAAGAATGATCCAGGTTTGGTGCTAGCTCTTAACTTCTGCTCTCGTGCGATCTTGCCGACTTCTTCAACGAGTGCGGCGGAAGGACAGTAGCCGGACAGCATCATGTCGAAGTGGTCGAGTTTGGTCTCTTTGAGGCCGGCGTAAAGATCGGCGACTTCTTCGGGCGTGGACTTGCGACCTTTGAAGGCGCGATATGCGACGTGATTGCCTATGAGGGGAGTCAATGGGATGCGCGCTCAGTTCGCGCAAAGTTGTGTCTTGCATACTATAGTTGACTGTGTGAATGGCGGACACTTCACAGCCCAATGTCTGCATACAGAACGTGGCCATGGTATTGCCGACATAACTTGGACTATTTCAGCACATAGATCGACTGTCTGCATGCTGTAGACTTACCCCGAGGTCACCTTGTGCAGCCATTAGCTTATCGTGTCACCTACAGGCAGTGAAGGAGAACCCACATGGCTGGCGATTGCCAGAACGTGAGTCTCGGGCACCTCGAGATCATCTGCTTCAGCCATGATGACAGCGGACGATGCGTGAGACAGAGCAGAGAAATGGTGTTGTGGAAGTGAGGCACGCGTTGTCCGTCGAAAATGTGTCAGAGCCCAGTCAGCAAATGACGAGGGTGGGGGTGTTTTGTTTATCGTCGGTACATCGGCTGCTCTTGCTATCCGTGCTTGTTTCGTCTCTTCCTGCCCTACAATGCCTTTGACGATGCTGTGCTACTATTGCTGCTTCATGTACACACACCATCCAACATTATGCTCTATGACTCCTTGCTGCGCGCAATCTCGAATGCAGATGGTATCGAGAGGTGGGACGTGTGGAGCCGGTGAAAGGGCCAACAGCTTCGCAGCGCCTCGAAGGCGGCGAATCATGCTAATCTCTGGTTCTTGTCTCGTGGCATATCGCGTTTACTCTTCGTCACCGATCTGTTGAGAACAATTAGCATCCATCTGAGGCTACACACGCCAGATAATGCATACCTTTGGTGCGAGATAGAATCGCAAGTAGGAGTTGTTGCTGAGCCCGTACTCTACGAGAAGTGGCACTTCATTGCTCAAGCACAGCTTCACCTGCCCACTAAGACCGCTAGCCTTGCAGAAGTTCATCAGATACTTGAGCGAGAATGTGAGTGCGACTGGTTCAGTAAGGTTGATCTCGATGTTCTGGTCTGGCTTGTCCACGTTCGTGTGCGAGCGCAAAGTGACAGAGCCGTTTCCGATATCACCAGCGCACTTGAAGCTCACGCCGTCCTTTGTGCACTCAATCGAAACTAGTGATATTGTCAGTGGTGCGGCCCACAATGTAGCGGTGTCCCAACATACCAGATTCTGAGAGCGCAGACAGATCCCTGGTGATGCGCTGGAACTCTGGACTTGGCAGTGTGATGGTTGCCGCGTATTCTGTCTCTGGAATACCCAAATGCTCTTGATCGATGTCCATCAGCTTGATATCGTACTCGCTGATCCTGTCACTCTCGGCGCTCTCGAATGTGAAGTTGACGACATCTGGAGCATCCTCTGCCTTCATCGTCAAGATGTCCTCGTTTTGTGCACATCGTAGGACTTTAGTGAGCGAGGTGAGGTTGATACCAAGGGCGATATTTCGGTCGCAACGGAAAGGAGAGAAGGATTCGGATTTGAGCATCATGGACACGAGGGCGACGTGGGAGTTGTCCATGGCCTGGAGGGCGATGCCGGAGTCATTGCAGTCGAAGTTGCAGTCCTGGACGAGATCTTTGATGGCATCGACAACCTTTTTGTATTGTTAGATTGGAAATGCGCATTTGAAGGTGAGTGCTGTATGCATACCTTCTTCAGCAGGTTGGCCTGCTCGAGACGTGCTTCCAACACTGCACATATGTTAGCTGATGCCTGGAGCTCTTCCACAGCGATCACTCACTCTTGTCTGTTTGCTCTTGGGTGTTCAAGCAGGTGGAAGGAGTTCGTGTTTATATATGAGCTGTGTGCGCAGAGTCGATGTGGTGTGTGTATGTGAGAAGAGGGAAGCTGGAGGGGCTGTTTGCGAGACAAGTTTGGCGAAATAGAGACGCGCCTTCGCGCGTCCGTGACGCGCACTCTGAGCGCGATAGCTTGGCGTTTTCCAGCCACGTATTTGACTACAAATTTGACGCTGATTTGACTAGACCATCAATTGGCCAAATTTTGGTCTCTGGTAACGGCGATGGCCTCTCGCGGTCGGCATCGTACTTCTCTCCAGGAAGCAGTATGCCTCGGAGAGAGCGTTTAAGCAGCACTCAGACAGTCAATGTCATCAGTTGACATCCGCCTCCGCGATAAGGAATTCGAGTCTTCCAGTCTTCTTCGATATCCCTTCTCATCCAATTTTCGTGCCAGTTGCGATTCGTCTTCGCTGCAGCGCAATGGAGCGCCTTCATATGGACAAAAACTCTCCTCAAGCCTTACACAACCCATAGAAAACCGTCCACGTCAGCACAAAACTCATCAACCCCCCAAACAAATCCCCCACCCACAAATCCCCCACAACGCGGAAAAAGTACTTTTCAGGTTTCTGTTCCGTCTTCAAAGCAAATATCAAAAGACTGACAATCGCCGTCCCGAGGAAATAGAAGATGAATCCAGGAAAAGACTCTAGCCCGAGTGTGCCAGCTGCCACGCCGAAGAGCGAAGCGGTAAGGGAGCGGATATTGGATGTTGTCTGTAGTTCGTGAGCAACAATTTTACAGCTTTGGATTCATAGTTGGGTGAATGAAGTGAGAGGTTGAGGAGGGTACATACGCGGGCATTATGTTGGACGCTTTCGGGCACGATAGGGTTGAGCTGGAGTTGGCGTTCGTCTATCATGGCTGAGGCTAATGGAGGGTGTGTTCAAGCGGCCACGAGGACAGCGGTGACGAGGAAGGGGCTTGGTCGTGGCGAGCACTAGGCTGCGGTGTCGATTCTTGTGATGATGATGATGGAGTTGCTGGTCTTATTTCCGCCTGATGCAGCAGGATGCGAGAGAGGCAGCAAGGGCTTCGTGATTGCGTGGCTTCTTTGCGAGGCTATGCGAATCTTTTCACATGCAGCGTCCAGGTTGGTAGGATTTTGTGGTGTGACGTGTCTACCATCGGCGCAGTCTGTTCGGTTGGAATTATTCGGTCTGATATTTGTGGTCGTGGTCGTGGTCTGAGGCTTGTGAAGCCGTGCAGGGCAGGGCAGAAGCCGATGTGCCGATGTGGAAGCGACTGGTGCATCCACTTCACCTCTTTGATCCTTCCCATAGAACGTCACGCCAACCACAGATAGAGGCACAACAGTACTCGTGTCGGATTCCTCAGGTGCATGTAGATATTCTATCTGTTTGCGTATCTATATTTCTAACGAATGTAGAATTCCAACATATTGCCGCATTTCACTCGAGGCTCAAGTTGTATGCATGTTTGCCTAAGCTGAGATCTATACCTTCTATCGCTCAAAATTGCTGTGTGCTCATGTTCCCATTCCCTATCTAGTCATTCAATCGTATGGAGAGGCGATTGCAACTCTCAATCATGCGCTCATGAGAAGTCGTGGATTGGCATGTCAAGCGTCGATGTATCTGCCATATCTTTCCAAATACCTGCACAAAGTCAGCTGAGTAAAAGCCATGAGAGAGGAGGACATACTGCTGAAGATAGCGATTCAATTGGTAGCCCTCAATCGAACTTGCAGCTCGCAAAAGCTGTAGAGCACGAGTAAAGTGCTGTTGATTGTGACGGGGCGAGGTGACGTTGCCAAGTGACATGTATGCCTCTGCGGTCTGTCTGGGATCAGCAGGAAGCATTGCTACATGGGAAGGTGTGCTCATGCGACTCACGGTAGCAAGCAAGTCTCCAGTCAACGTGTGCTGCGACGTTGCTGCGGCAATGGCACGTTCGAGGAAGTCGATGGCAGGCTGGAGGCTGCCACGCGCTTCGACATACTGTGCAGTACCAGCCCTCTTCTCAGCCTCGGTTTGCGATGAGGTGTTGCCGGCGCGAGATTGTGGAGGAACGTCATTTGAGGATCTGCCCTCCTCGCGCTGAATGCGAGCAAGTGTAGGCTGCGCCCGCGCAAGCCACGCTTGCCCCAATCCGCGAAGTGCAGAGATATTGTTGGGCTGGCTCTGTTGAATCACAGCCCACTGCTGAGAACACCAGGCTGCGATGTCAGGAACGCCTCCACTGTCCGGGTCTGCATACGCCAGCCTTTGCAAACCGCCGATCAACCAGACTCGTTCTTGCAAGCGGTCTGTTTGTTGCATCAAAGTCGTGGCGTTCAGATGGGCGATGATCGTGCGTGCCAGCGGAATATGGTTTCGCCATTCCCTAGGATTCTCTTTCAGCGAATTCAAGATCTGGTTTAGGCTCGTCTTGCAGATGTTGATGCGTTGTTCTTCGCTCATAACTCCGAGAGGTGTCAAAGGGGTTTCCTGAAGGCTATGAGGGCACTGTCTAGTCCCTGACGGCCTATGTACTTTATATCACCCGCAGTCACTGTAAGTCCTCCTCAAGTGTCATCAGCCCTAGCAATTAGTTGCAGCAGCATCCAAACTTCCTCTACAGTTCTCGAGAGTACTCTTGGCGTGCGATTGCGAATCCGATCCTGATACAATGATTGCTGTGCAATGAGGACGAAGTATGCGAGAAGAAGGATCACTGTGCATGAGTAGGCTGTGGCAAATGCTGCACAGCCAAGAAGCCCAGAGGCTCTTTGTACCTTCGATGTTACCTAGGGAAGTCATAAGGCTGAGTCGCCACACATAGTCATCAGTCGACCAAGTATGTAAGCACATCGCTTCTGGTGAGCTTTCGGCCGAGGAGTCCTGTGTCAGGGGCCCATGGCGAGTGAGAGACGTTCGTCTGATGCAAGGCTCAGCAAGTGAGCATAAATGGCTCCATAGCCCTTGATTGAGGAGCTTGGTAGATTCGGAGTGCGCGAGATCTGAGCTTGAATGGGAGCTTCCTTTCGGATATGGGCAACTGGGGCTCATTGAAAGATCTTGGGGACATAGTCCGCTGAATAGCAAGCAGGCAGCAAACAGCACATTCACAAGATGAAGACGAGTGTGTTCGGCGACTCGGGGCAGCAAGGTCGTCCATGGTCTTCTGTATTCCTAAGCGTCACGGCCGGTGCGCGCTTGCCGAGGCAGCATTGTTGGACGGGCAAGATACTGGGATGAACCAGCGTCAACATGATGTTTTGTTCTTGACAAAGCGGCGGGATAGATCAGGAACGCACGCCGAACGAATGCGAGTTCACGCGTCCTGGAGCTTTGTTGTGACATTTGCAGCGGCCTTGGTGCAGAAGAGGACAAATCGCGTGCTGCTGTTACGCACGGTCAGGGATCGCGCAGACCGTTCCGGCCACTCCCTCGAACAGATCTCATGTCCAGCAAGTGCGGACAGTCGCATAGCGGTTCAACCGCATGACACAGTGGCGATTATCGATGCGAGCTGGCGCAACGGCAGCATATCGACGCCGAGCAGGTGTGATGGAAGAGGTGAGGTTTCGGCATGGGCCCTACCTTTCCGCGGTTTGGTAAGCAGACGACGATATGGCAGGGAATACAGAAAGTGTCTGGTGGCTCCAGCCCTATCAGGCACTGGTATCGCTGCGCCTGGGTCGAGTCATCGAGCAGGTACATGTGTATCTTGTAACGTGCGTGTGTTGCAGAATCCGGCTCGCTTGAAGTCGTGAAGGCGGTGGAGATGAAGACGGGTGCGAGATGACAATTTTACCCGAGCCCATCGGCGTTTGCTGCAATACATAACGCCGGCTGAGCTGAGATTCGTCATGCGGCGCACTTCACTCCAGCTGCCTGCCTGCCTGGTCGTGTGAGGTGAAGTGGGAGTGAAGAGCTCACAGCTGAAGAGCAGCAGCCTCCGGCGAACAGGCTGTCATCGCAAGGCGCAGAGTTGCGAGAGGCGTTCGAGATGATTGCGCTGCAGACGCGGAGGCTAATCCATGTCGGCAGATGACGCTAGTCAGGAGGCACAGTCGACCTGCGTCGTACAGCTGACGCCCGGCCACGAACTACTCTCGCTGAACGCCAGGCACCTCCCTTCCCAGCGTGTCCATCACACTCATTTCTGTATTTCCTTGCCATTTCGCGTGCTTTCCTTCTGCTGGCGTGTCCAACGGTCAATCTCAACGGCTGTCCATCTTCATGTTCCACAGCAACCACGCGTGGCCGAACTGCAAGTAGGCGGCACGGCGGTCCTCCATCCCCGTTCAATTGCGTTGCGTGTTCAGCGACCATGTGGTATTGAGATAGTCCGCTGCATGCATGGAGACCATACACGCCGACAGCCCTCTGGCCGCCTATCTGGAAGGTGCGGCAACCAGCGCGACGGATTCCCTCTTCAGCACAGGGCAGGAGAACTAACGCGACGCAGGTGAAGGCACCTTCGATTTCGACACCGACAGTCGCGGCTCCGACGACATTCGACCACCGCATACGCCGGACCCCAACGATTCCTTCAGCGAGGCAGCCTTTGCGCCGACTGCGAAAGGCCCCATATTTCCACGTATCCGCATCCCGCAGCTTCAGTCTCCTCCGCAAGGGAAGCAATCCCCCAGGAGTGCCTTCACGCGAGCGCATCATGCCTGGTCTTCGGCAGTCAACTCGAGGCTGGGAGCTGCAGATAACGCCAAATTTCTGGAACATTTCCGTTACACCATCGTAGCTTCACAGTTGCTGAACGAGTATTTGGATCATGGATCATTGGCACCGGCCACTGCATTGGCCACTACTTTCGGTCTGCAAGGCTCGTCGAAAGAGGCCGCAATTGCAGAGGATACAGCCAACGTGGTTGGCGCACTTTCGGCGGCCGCTGTGGCCTTCGCTGTAGTCTACTTCATTGACTGGCTCCGCACTCGCCGAGTGAGCAGAAGCCGGGCAGCATTACTACTAGGAGCTATTGCATTGGCCTCGTTTGCTGGCTATGGGTACATGCGTAGACAATGGTTGGAGAGCTTGCGGCACGAGGCGGTCGATGCCGCGACGGGAATGACCACCAACTGGCAAGCTTTCGAGCTCTCATCAAGTTCTTCACTCTCCTTTATCCAAGAAGTTGAGCTGGTCTCGAAGGGATACAGGCTGAGCACGCCTCTGCCACCTGCCTCACGAATCGAAGAGACGGGCACGGCCAGGCGATGCGCCAAACTCCGCGTCGCCTTACACAAAGCATACGCCACGACTATCCCGGCATCCATCAAAGCTTACACAGCGCTGGGTGCATTGATTCGTGAAGATGATCTCGAGAAATACTTCGAAGTTTATGATATCAGTAGTCAAGATGCGAGGGAGTCAACCGGCCCAGATGCGCTTCGAGTTCTGGAGGAGGATCCAGAATCGTTGAAGTCGTTGCGAGTACTGAGCTACCGAGCTTGTGTCTTGCGTAGAATAACGCTATGTTCACTCATGGCGCTAGGCGCAGATGGCGGCAAGCTGGACTTTGCTCGCTGGCGGGCGGCGACCCAGATCATGCGGGAGCTGAGCAAGGCAGTCGCTGGGTCAGCAGAGCGCGTCCGCCTAATCCTGAGCGAAATGGAGTCATTCAGCATGGCTTCGCCTGCCCTGAAAGCTACCAACACTCCCCACAGAGAGCGCATGCGAGGCCAGGTGCGCAAGATTAGTGCGCTCGGCACTGGTATTCGTGGCTTGCAGGCGAAGATGCAGATCCTGCGCGAGGAAACCAACAAATCCATTGAGCAGTCAGAAGATCTCACCGATTTAGGTCCCACGCTTATGGCACAATACGACGCCATTGGCACCGACCTGCGAGAGCTGCTAGAAGCTTGGGAGGCTGGGAAGCAGTCGCTGCAGGCGAACATTTCACGACATGAGCGGCGCATATCTATGGCTTCGAGCGGACTCCGTTCGCCTGTGTCCAGCCTTGGCGGCCTGACGGCTGTCGACGAAATCTCAGACGGGCCAGCCGATGCTCTGAAAGTACTCAATGGAGAAGGAAACAAAAGTCAACGCTCCAGTCTGAATGCCACATCGGACGAGGAAGAGATGGTCTTCGAGGCAATCGCCATGCCTAGGCAACGCCAAAGCCTCATTTCGCGTGAAGAGCGCATCGCGAAGATGAATGAACAGCGCGCCAAGCAGCAAGAGCTGCGCGCACAGCGTGATGCAAACACAAGCATGTTACGCGAGCTGGAGTCTGTCATCAATCTGCGTCCCAAGAAGGCTTCGCCCAACGGTGCACAGCCTCCGAGGGTAACATCACTTTGATGCCTCAAATTCAAGCTCAAGGGGAACGTTGCAGTAGCCGACATCGGTGCTACACTATTCCTTGAGCCATATGTGCATTCGAACATATACACGAAGCGGCAATGCAACAGTAACGGCCGAGGACAATCACAGATACCCTGGAATGCGGACACACAGGACACCAATTATTGCCAAATTAGCAAGGCGTTGGGCATGAGAGGCGTTTGCAAGGCATGGAAGGCGTCTCATCATACATCAACGACCCTCGAGGATATTTATTTGCGTACAGATTATTTACATACAATTGAACAAAGCAACGATCACATCATATCGATGCAGCCGATTGTGAAACCTCCAAGCATTCTGTGGAGTGTCGGAATGTGGTCCTCAGACACGCGGATGCGGAGCCTTGCAGCCAGCTGCCGAATTTCTGCCACAGATAGATGCGACATCGCACATGCTGTTTGCGTGTCACCGGTCGGCCTATCGAGGCGACGCATGGTGGGCGATTTCACGTCTAGGCGGGTCGAGCCCCTTGGGTTAGTGTCGCTCTAACTGTGGAAGGGCTACTCAAGGTGCCACAGTGCGCCATCAACCACATAGGTCAAACTAACGCGACCCGATAAGATGGTCACAGTCAACCACAGAAAGCACGAAGCTTTCACTTCTCTGCCATCCTCTTCATCTTGTCGCGCAAACGGTGCTGCAATGCAGGCCACTTCTCTCCTTCAGTCGCGATTTTTGATTGTTCTGCTTTCAGTTTTCATCGTTCTTCAACTGTTTCTCATCTTTGGCAACAGGGACACATTGCTTCCAAAATGGAGGTCGCATTCGCCGGCATCAACGCAGCAGACAGGAGTCAGCAATCCCATAGCCGACGATACCTACAATGATATCGAAACAGATGTGGAATCGGCTTGGTTCCCATCACAACCAGCTCACTCACCACCAGTGACCCAGACCTGGTCATTCAACTCCACCCGCGACGCTCGCAACCACGCGCTCAGCCCTTCTGAATGCTCAGTCGCCTTCCCTCAACTCTACCACGAACTCGATCGAAGTGTCAAATATTGGCAAAGCCGCGACCACAAGATCAGTCCTCAAGACACCAACGTTTCTTGGACAGGCAAGGGCGGGCTTCGCGCCTTGATCTACGAAAATGAACTTCGCATCCTCGAGACAAAAGACACTCACCACTACAAAGACCGCCACGATGCGCGCCGAGTCATTTTCACCCTCAGCCAGATCCACCGCGCATTGCTCGGCGCCACCGCACGAGGCGAAACAATTCCCAACATCGAATTCGCCATCGCAGTAAACGATCACGTGGAACTACCCGATGGCGAAAGTGACACTCGCACGGCTTGGACGTTCGACCGCAGAATCTCTAGTCCCAAAGATGAGCGCATGTGGCTCATGCCGGATTTCAATTTCTGGGCGTGGAACCCCATTCACAACGCATATCAGGATGCGCGACGACGAGCCGCTTCACATGATAGTCCAATCGAACAGAAAATCCCTCGGGTTGTCTGGCGAGGCAATCGACATATCAATCCTGAACTTCGAGGCGCGTTGCTGCAAACTGGGAAAGGACAGTCCTGGGCGGACTTGGAGGGTGATTGGTTAGATATCGACGACTTCTGTCGATATCTATTCGCTGCATACACGGAAGGACATAGCTGGTCCGGGAGAATGAAATATATGCTTAGTTGCGATAATGTGGCGGTGGTGCATGAGTTGGAATTTGTGACGTTTTATCATCATTTGTTGAAGGCTGAGGGGTCGGAGCAGAATATTGTGAGTGTGAAGAGGGATTGGTCGGATTTGGAAGAGAAGGTACAATATTATTTGGGGCATCCGGAGGAGACGAGGAGGATTATTGAGAATTCGGTACAGATGTTCAGGGAGAGGTATCTGACACCAGCGGCAGAAGCATGTTATTGGAGGGAGATGTTCAGAAGGTATAGAGAGGTTGCGTATGAGCCGGAGCCGTTTGAGACGAAGGTGCTGGAGAGGCAAGGGCAGAAGGTCGAGGTGAAGAGGTTGAAGGGGATCCCGTATGAGTTGTTTATCGGGACTGATGGCGCCGAGAAGCCAGGAACACATGATCCGTGAAGGGCTGGTGCTTTGGGGACGAATTTGGCACTGCTGGTGGGGTAACTCTTAAGCCTTTGCCAGCCACTGCAAGAGTGGAGGTAATAGGCTTCACAGGACTTATGGTAGGCTTGAGGGCTTACCGAATACGACAACTCTCTTGGCAAGTCCTCTGTCTGAGGCTCCGACGACGTTTTTCTACACTTCGAAGCACGACCGACCTGTACACGCATCGAAAAGCCATCGCCACCGACCGCAAAATGGAGTCGAGAAGCGCAGAATCCCACTCTGAAGAACGCCGAATCTTCGACTTCTTCAACCTCCCACTCGAATTGCGCCATATGATCTATGACCATCTAGCCAATCATAAGAAAGAAGTCGGCTCGATGTCAATGTTGGGTACATATTCAGCAAGAGCCGCCGTGGTAGGACAACAGCAGCCCCATCTCCTCCGCATCAACAAACAATTTTCTCAAGAATACCGACCAAGGTTCAAACGCGTTACAAAGACGCTTGTCCTCACGCATGTGGATCGCCGGCGACGAATACCTCTCATCTATCCCATGGCCAAGTTCAAGTATTTCAAGGGCATCAGGAACATTACCGTCAACATGGTTCTGAGCTGTATCCCGGGTACTGCTAGGACCTACGAGAAGTTTCTTCGTGATCTGAAATTCTGTGGGGACACCGGATGGCTTTTTATTAATTTCGTGATGCTGGTCATTGAGGCAGGTGTCGAAGACGTTGAGATTAGGGTATTCACAGTGCGGAGGGCTAATGTAGAGGATCCTCGAATCCGGCGGCCCATGCAAGCCAACTTGGGGAGGTTGACGCGGCCGGGCTTGACAGCTTTATCGTCTGTTCGCGTGGCGACTTTGGGGAAAGATGGATATACGATGGAGGCGTCAGAAGGTTGTGGGCAGTACGGAAAATGGACGGCGCAAGGAGGGTGGAACTGGACGTGAATCTTCGAAAAGAGCAGTGCGAGTGCTGAGTTCCTGGTACGCTTTCGAGAGTACCAGTGTACGACTCTGCTCGAGGCCACACACATCTCAGGCTTTGGTTGACTCTTATAAAAACCACTGCCTGCCACCGAGGGAGTCTACACAACACACACAACACATCAACAAGTCACCTCCAATCAAGCAAATATGGACTCGCCAAACGCAAAATCCACCTCTCAAGAGCACAAGACTTTCGACTTCTTCGGCCTTCCGCGCGAAATGCGTGACAAAATCTACAACAACCTCTTCCACCACAAGACAGAAATTGCCCCTCTGTCGCATGAAAACCCTATCGCAGCGGTCCTCGAAGGCTGTCCGCAATCCCATCTTCTGCGCATCAGCAAAGCATTTTCCGAAGAATACATGGACACACACAAGCGGCTCGGATCAAAACTGATCCTAACATATCCAGGCCATCGACCTTTTCGCTCCCTGCAGCCTCCAAGCGAAATTCAACGTTGTCAAAATATACAAAGAATCACCATCAACATTGTATTGAACTACTTACCAAATCCGGACGATTCTTATCCTATCAGCGAACACATTACCTACGAGGAGAACCTGAAGAATTGCGAATGGATCAAACGAGTCGTCGAAACAACCGATTGTTCGGACATTAAAGAAAGTCAAATCTTCATCTATGCAAGACGAGGTTTTAACGCAAAAGACTCTGTAGGGCGTGGAGTCATGGAGGAGACATTGGGAACTCTGAGATCGATTGGCTTACCAGGTCTATCTTGCATTCGTGTCAAGCGACTTAGAGCTGTGTCCCGTCCTTGGCCAATTCCAGATAATTTGGAAGAGTACGGGGCTTGGGAAGTAGAAAGTGGTTGGACGTGGAATTGAGTGGAGTTCGAGTCAGTTGATTTGTATGATGAAAGGCAATAGAAACCAAGAATCTTGCTTGGCATTTGGTGTACTTTTACAAAGGAAATGAACGATCCTATCAGTGGATCTACAAGCCGATAGTAACGCAACTGATATCCTGTATCATTCTGGGTATTCCCTTTCTCGCCGCTTGAACGCCATCTATCAGTACCAAAGAAACCAACTTTCCCCCGGCTTCACCTCGCCTTTGACAACAAGCAAAAGGAACTAAGCTCAGAAAATGAAAGGCACGCCCACACTCGCATACCCCATCGACAACTGCCTCCAAGCCGCGCGTTGTTCATTATGTGTTTCCCGCTCATAGTCATAATCGTCTTCATCCTCAACTGGCTTCCTCGGACGATCTTTCTTCTCCTTCTTTGTAAAGTACGCTCGGCTGCCTTCCTCCTCACCAGGAGGAGCAGCACCCGAACCTGAAGACGAAGACGAGAACACTCTCCTCAGCCATCCGCTCTTTCGCGATGTAGATGACGTCGCAGTCTCAGACAACTTGAGGGAATTGTTCGCTGATGTAGTGCCACTCTGGACAGAAGTGCTTGTTCGCAAGCTGGACATTGTACTTGTTGTGCGGAGAGAGCGTTCGCTACCAAGGTTCTTCTCGCTGTAGTGTGTAGTAGGTAGGCTGTTGAGATGTGTGTTCCGTCTTGTTTCGGCGTCGACATCGACTTTCTTCTTTAGTCGCCAGGACCATGATCGAGAGGAAGGCATCTTGGGAGTTTTTGGTTTCTTGTTATGTTGGAAAGGGAACGAGAGATTGACGTGCTGGTATGGTGGAAGTGGGTAGACGTTCATTCTTGGCAGGATATGTCTTATGCCTCTTCTTGTTGCCGTTGATTTCTGATCGCGCCGCGGCGATGCAATGAAAGCAATGTAGTGATCAGATGAGGTGAGGTCTATAATGTTATTACTAGTGTCCCTTGACCAGGATGTGTCATCACTAGTAGCACGCGTGAACCGGAAAGCCTAATACCACAAAACTTCGGGCAAGACAGATATATATATAATCCTCGTTGACCGAGCTTTCCACTTGCCAGCCCCAGCACTCTACCGCGCATACCACGCACCTCACATGCTGAGAGTTGAAACCTAATGGGCATGGTCGATCATTCTTGACGCACGACCATGGAAGGCGATTCGTGGTTGGGGCAGTCTTTGATCAGCAGCCCCATGCGCGCACAAAAGCTAGTAAGCGCGTGAATCGCTTTCTGGTATGGTGGTGCCAGCTGAGGACAGATCTGCAGCTGACAAAGGTGGGTCTGGGGTCCTGGTGCGCTGCGGAAGCTCGGATCCCACATCCTTTGCGTCCCAAAAGCTGGGAGATCAGGCTTGCCATTCGTCAGGTGTAGGACTTTCCAACACGCTGATCGAAGGATGCTGATATTCGGCGACTTGTTGTTGGAATTTGACAGAAAGGAGAAATGCTGTTCGCTGGCTTGCATCCTGTATTACGGTACCGCCAAGCCACTTCAGCTAGGATTGAGGCTTGCTCGACTTGGTTGTGAGGAACGTGAACTTTTCTGCTTTCTTGCAACACCTCGCCGCACGCCATTCGCTTCACAGCTGTCACACACTGCGCGGACAGTGAGACATACTGGTTCAGTCAATTTGCATATGTCTGACCACCGCACTGTTCCGAGCCATGCGACGAAATTGATGTTTCGGAAGCTGCCGTGATCGTCTCGTGCTACTGTACCCTGCGCATGTGCTACTCAGCTTTGCGGTGATCAATCCTCTGGTCCTGAAGCATGTATCATTGGAACAGCACAGACAGATCTGCGACTCTCCAACACTCGTTGTAAAGTGCCAGCAGGGACATCATTGGTTCTCAGCTCTTCTTAGGCAACCCATGCGTTGTTCATAGCGCTGGTTCGCGTGTGCCGTGTAGGTCTATCTCGCAAAAGTGTAGGGTCGAACGGCGCCTGAGGAGAAAGGGCAGTCAGAATGGCGAGTCGTGACAACCGGGTCAGCAGCCACGGGACTTACGTTTGAGGCGTCCAGTGCGTGTCGCCAAAGCATCGCCACAGCGAAACGATATGCGCAGGAAGCGCTTTCCCTCTCTTGCTCGTTCTAAGCAGGCGCGCGTAGCGTGCGCAGACGAGAAACCTATTCCGTCTGCCTTTCTAATCATGTGCTATTCCAATTGCGCAGCTCTCAACCTTCCACTTCCTTGCTCCTTTCCTTCAAGAAATTCGACAGCCATTCGAGCGGCTTCTCGGGCTCGTACACAGCCAAGTACTTCATTCCTTCGAGCAAGTGCGGCGTAACGTTTGTATTGAGATATTGTCTGGTAGGACCGCCATGCGCAACTGGTTTCTCTGGTCGAGCTGAAGGCTGAGGAGGCATCGAACCGGGTCGCGTCGTTGCGCCTGTTGGAGGAGTGGCCACGCCTGGCGCGATGCTCGCAAGATGATCGGGAGGTCCGTGGGGTTGCAGCGATTGCTCGATCCAACGCTGCGGCGGAGGGTTCGGGTCGGTCGGGTCTGCTTGTTGAATAGTGTTCAAAGGTGTCTGTGAGGTGGTCAGAAGCGGGTGCGAACGACTGAGCAGGGCACGTACTTCTGCGGGCTGTTCCTCTTTCATCTCAATATCGCCATTCGCAGGTGGCGTGCCGTTTGCCGTCGGTTCTGCCATTGTGCGATAAAGTTTGTGGGTTTGCTGGAAATGGTCGTGATGGAGCTCGAATGTGAAGCGACAGTCGCGCAGTCGCGTGGTTGCACGCGCCTTGACCGGGAATGCTTGGCATCTGTCGACCACACATGCACTTCCTTCTTCACATGTCTCGCATATGCGGCTTCACAATCAGACCAACGAGGTACTTTTTTGCATTATTTCAAGTCTGCATGGAACCAGATCGTGCCTGGCCCAGCTGGCATACATTCGATATGGACAAGGAATTACAGCTGAACAGTGCTCTCCGCTGCTGGAGCACAGCAAGTGTCTCCATGAGAGCCATACACGGCGGCGCGCACGACCTTCTGGAGTCAGAGTCAGGGATGGGACATAGTCATATCGGAACAGTAGACTGCCATTGTCTCTGCATTCGAACACTATTCCAAGCTCACGAGAGTCGCCCAGCAGAAGAATCAGATCATATGCAGTACCTGAGAATCGACCGTTGAGCTTCACTTCACTTCAATCACATGAACGCATTACGCAGGAGCGCTGCCATTGGGTGGGAAGGTAGGCTGCAGCGGCAGATGAGCTCTCACTTTCAACCTCACTGCTTACCCCCACCACTACTATTTCCTTGCTTCCAGCCCATTGTCTTTTCTCTCCTTCACACCCTCTCCATACCCGCGCGCTCGGCCTGTGTTGACCAGCCAGAGACAACCTCCGTGACTGTTCTCACTCCTCATCCCAACAACATGCCTCCGAAGAACGCACAGAAGACCAAGGCCGCAGATAAGGCCACGGACAAGTGGCCGTCCACTCCGGTGAAGCAGAAGCCAAAGCCGAAGAAAGAGCCTGACTCCGATATCAAGTCGGACGCTGAGCCACCTAAGCTGGCTGCCACTCCGTCGAAGAAAACGCCCAAGAAACAGAGTCAGACAGTGGAATTTGCGCCATTGAAGCGTGACCCAGATTCACCGGCGGCTGTATCTATTGATGTTAGCGTCAGCAACGAAGAGCCGGTGGCAGAGCCGAAGAAGAAGGGCAATGGATTCGAAAAGCTCCTAAGGCTCGAAAGCGCAGACAAATTCGTCATCCTTAAGACGGTAAGACCACGCCGCATCAAAATTTTGAATGACATTGACATTGACTCTTTTTGGCAGTTCATGCTCACGGAAGGGCCCGATGAAGGCTGCCAGGCTATTCTCGTCCGCCCAGCGAAGCCTTTCGCGTTTCTCAGCCTCGAACCAGAGATCCGCACACGCATTTACCGCTTCTACTTTGCCAACAAAGGCGTCGTGGATGACTCAATCCAGGTGGACGGCAAGCGCAAGGGGCTCTTCCAGGACATGTACGCCAAGACCTACTCGAACGACAGCAAGAACCGTGTCGGGCTTCTCGCAGTCAATAAGCAGGTATGGCACCAGGTGGAGCGGCCACGGTGAAAATGAGAGCTAACTTTTTGCGGAAGGTTCACCAAGAGGCTGTGCAAATCTTCTATTCAATTCCTATCCGCCTTGATGGAACCTCCTCTGTCATGGATTTCCTCTCCCAGATCGACTCGGCTGTCCGGCAACGTATCACTAGCGTCGTCATCAAGAACTATCAAAAGGCAACTGCGCGTACCGCCCTGAACGTTCTTGCCGAATGCAAGAATCTCACTCGCGTTCACTTCGATAGCGGGCTCTTCAGTGAGGGCGATCCCCAGAAAGCCGCAAAAGCGCTCTTCGGCGATGCGCACAAGTTCCTCCAAGCCATCGGCTCGGCCAAGGGCAACAAGGAAGCCGGAGTCGATATCCTGAGCTTCGGAAAGCAGGCGCTGACCCTCAAGACCGATTCTCCCAAGAACAAGGACGAGAAAATTGCAAAATCTTGGCCGGATCACATGGTCAACGAAATGAGGGAGAGCCTCAAATCAAAGCTAAAGTGAGTTGTTCACCCTCACAGCAAAAACCCTCACTTTCACGGCGAAAAAAAGACCCCGGGAAGCTGACTCATTGTCTTCTTCCGCGTCAGATAATTCGAAAATCTCTGGAAAAATCACTCTGCTCACAGCCACCTTGCAGTCAACCCGTGATTTGGACCTGCGTTTGCGGCTCGCAGAGTTACGGACACATTTGCTCGGAAATCTTACAAGCGAGGCAGGAGCAGAGGAGGGAATTGGCTGAGTTGGGAGAAAACGGAGTTGTTGTGCTTGCTACTGCTAGGTTTCGGGCCTGTTGCTGATCGTTGGGTTGGAGCAGAAAGGAGCAGAGAAATGGATCGGGAGGACATCGAGTTGGAGCACCATGCATACATCAGGACCAGTCAGTAGCACTTTAGGTCGTGGGTTGGTAATGAAATGCATCGTGAGGAGTGAGCAAATGGTCTTTCTCGCTGAACGAATGAATGGTTCTCTGCGCATTAGCTTGGACCCGGGCATTATAGGCGTGCTGGAATGATTCCTGAGAAAGAGTCGTGATCACTTCTGTCTCTCAAGGCAGACAGTCTTGGCTGCGCAATACATGCCGTAGTCAAAGAAATGGGCGGCCGAGACATTTCAGAGGCAGGACTACGAGTACGACTGTCTCCGATGACACACGTGAATGCTCCGCTTCCGTGCCTGATTGGGGGCACAAGTGCGTCGCGAAGACTTGTTTGAGATGAAACTTTACGCACATGTATCCACGGGCACAGGGGTTGATCTACTCATGTGCTTGACCTCGGTTATGGTTTCGCGACAGAGATGAGATTGGAGACCGAACTGTCAGTACGGAATCCTTCTGAAGCAGAGGAAGAACATCTGCTGCTGCGCCCGGCGCCGAGGGCGAAGTACCCAGCGGAATCATGTTGGTGACTTGTCGGCTAGCACAAGTCTTCTGTGAAAGAAACAGACCTCTCTGCTCTTGAACTTACCTCACGGCAGGAATGTGTCAAAAAGGTCTGTTCGAGAAATGTCCGCCAGCACATCTTTCTTCGGCAGCGCTCGGAAGTTCTGTGCTCATGAGCTTGACCCTAGGTATACTCGTGCCTCAAAGACCTGTTCCAGACATTAGTGACTGCTTCCTTCGGAGACTCCACATCATCAATGACAGCATGAGATCGCAGATGCTGCAAGTGTACTGATTGCTAAGCTGTCGACCCGGGACATTCGTACACTAGATCTTGTGCGTGCTATTGGTGGTTCTCCTTCATCACGCACGTAGATCAGGTGAATACGTCTGAGGATCAGAGTCGAAGCATACGGTAGGAATATACCGTGCGCTGTACATCGATCGAGAAGGGCAGATTGCTTCGAGGACAATTCGGTGTTTTGAGCGAGCGGAATCCAACGGACTGACTATAGCTTGTTGCTAATGTGTTGGCGAAGCTTGACATCCCTTTTTCTGTCTGTTCAATCTCTTGGTCGGTGAAAATCGCAGAGATGATTAGTATCGATGTGAGAAAACATTCCAGATCGTAGGCAACTGACGTTCCGTCACGATCCTCAAAAGTCTTGCTAATGTCTCGGATCTGAGGACCGCAAGTTCTCACAGACCCATGTTTCGATAGTTAATAATCCTCCCTAAATGACACCCTCGACCTTCTAGTGCATGTCGCAACTCAGATCGCGCGTCCCCAACATCCCTCATGCCTGTGCCATGCACCATTCAAACGCCGGAGGAAACATGGGAAGTGAAAGTTGCCACTCTCCTCTCATCGACTTGATGGCAGTGCAAATGCTGTGCCTCTCGCATACCCATATCGAGGAAGTATATTCGAAGGGACTTTAAGATCGGCCTCTGTACCAGCAACCCCACGTCGGCGAGGCCGTGCCCCATCACATGCAGAACATCACGAAATAGACTTCTTCCATCACAATTCCATGCATGCGCGCTCACGTAACTCGAACCCGGACCCTGCCTTTCCGCAGCAACGCCACAGGACGCGTGGCTGGCAGCTCTCTTGTTGCATGAAAAAGTTAAACTGATTGAAGGCAGAATTGCGCTACAGTTCTTCGTTACGACGATTGTGAGACTTGCGTTGCAACGTCGCATGTCGACTGTGCGATGCTGTGTCTTTGTAGAGTACGTACGTGGATGTGGCTTGTTCGGCGCTTCTTCGATCTTTTTGCTTCTTATTCCTTGGTCGTCAGCCCTAAGTGGCAGAACAGATGATCTGCGAAAGTTCGATCAAGTGGGTTGCGTCTGCATGTCGACAGGTGCGACACTTGGGCACGAGCGTTTATGGGCATGAATGTGGAACGTCCCATTGATGCCCGAGGTATTGTGTTGCAGTCGCCGGGAGCAGGTGGGCAAGGTTCCGACTCCATGTCTGTTTGGGTCGAAATCGCATTCGCATGGACGACAGGAAAGGGCCGAGTCGTGTAGGTACTTGTACAATTTGGTTGTACTTTGTTGCAAGGTTGATAAGACGAGCCAGGCTGGCGCTGAGATGCGGAGCTTGGTCCAGAACGAGCTCCAGCCTCGCTGCTCGTTCAGCCTCGTATACCACAGTTCTTGCTCGACAATGACACTCGCAATCATTCATTCGTGAAGTCGGTTACAACGTTTGCACCTGCAGCACGTCAGTAGTGAAGTGCGCAAAATGGAAGGATCCAAAATCCCGAAACATGCAACTTCCGCCTGCGCTTGCTGTGGCTAAGGCGCTTGACTTTCTCGGCTGCAACCACATCCAAACAACTCTCTCTCCACACCTCACTGATCCTCCCACACAACACACGACCTTCGCTGCAATCCTGTCACCGTGCACCGAAATCCGCCTATACCTGCAGGAACCTGCTGCAGCACCATTCACGCTGCACCAAAAGACGCTGTGCCTCGGCCTCCCTGCCGCCCTAAACCTCCGACACCTCGAAACCCTTTCCCCTTTCGAATCGAATTCAGGCCACTCGCTCCAAAGACCATCCACTTCGCATTCGTACCTTCTGCAACGACCGATCAAAGTTTATTCCTCATCACCCACGCGCGGACCTGGTTGTAACGATTGTGATCGTGCTGCAGCTGTCGCTGTTGTAACCCGAATCTGGCCGCGAGGAAAGGCCGCACCTGCAGTAGTCCTGCGTCTGCATCGCGCTTACTACTGCGACCGTGACAACTATCTCACCTCTAACTTTTGCCCGGGTATTGACGGCACGAACTAAGTGTGATTGCGTTCGTCCGGTTCGGCGCGCGAGGGTTCGGCGTTACTGGCGCAAGAAGGAGGAAGAAAGGTGGAGGAAGAAGGATCGCAGGTACTCGGACCACACATCATGGGCGTGATGGGAGAGTTCGCGGCTGCGCAATTGCTCAAGCGCGAGGGAAGCATTAACGACAAGCGTGACGATGACGATTATTACCCCAACGGCTACTATTCTGAAAGCTGGTGGTGGTCGGATGTAAGAGCTGCCGCGTGGGAAGATGTGAAGCACATAAAGGAGATTTGCTGACAATTCGGGCAGACAGGCTATGCCGTTAGGTATGCATTGATATGTGTCATCCTCGCTATCATCCTGCTGTACTTCGTCGGAGGATACTGCCACGCCCGAAGCCGTCTGAAGAAGGGGCAACCTCCTCTCGCCTACCACAGATGGATGGTGCAGCGTTCGGCGCGCTACGAGCAGCCTCAGCACCAGCAGTCCTATCCGTACCGCCCTGATCCATATGCACAAGGCTACGCCATGCACGGATATGCTCCGCCGCCGAATCCTCCCCCTGCTTACCACGGTGATGCGCCCCCTGCGTATTATCCTCCAGAAGGGGCGAGTAAGGCTATGGCAGATCAGAATTACCAAGTGCCGCCGCGTCCGGAGAACCAGGGCGAGTCGAGCACCGCAGCTATCGCTCCTCAGGCACCGCGCCCATAGAAGATCAGTGCTTCAACAGTGTTGCGTTTTGAGCGAATGCATGGCGTCAAGGTTGTGTCATATCAAGCTTCCAGTACAGCATGTGGGTATTCTACCATGGTTCGGTAGTTGGCGAGCGCGTGGGCATGGGGAGCATTGCACACACTTGTGCATCATCTAGAAGGTCCTGGCGCGTTTCATCAAGCTGGAAGGGGCAGGTAGCGATGGCAAGACGGCACGAACAAGGCGAAGCGAGCAGACCGCATCTTGTCTAGACAACATCAGCCATGTCCTCTTATGAACCTTAACTGAACGTCACTTCGATTTGCTCTCTTGTATCGTGTTGCCATAGCCATGCAGCTCCACTCTAACCCTGGTTTCATCTCTCTCGATCTAAGCGAAGCTCGTGCTCAAATGCCGAGAAGTCTATAGCCTGTCCGTGGAGACGCCGGGCCCGAGCGTCCAGATGCCCAATTGCGCGCTTTTGATCACAGTGGCCCAAAGAGGATGCTGGCCCGACGAATGTCTCTCATGTGCGTGCTTCTGTGCCTCGGCTTGTATGCCCTTCGCCGGTGAAGCCTCGTGGCACGGTCGATGGGTCCGATATCCTGGTTGCTCGCTGTATTGATAATCATTGTTAATTGTGCGGATTGTGCACCGTTCAACAAGCATGTGCCCCTGATGCATCCATGTCTATGTGCGTGGCAGTGCGAATTCAATTCATGGAGTTCGTTCGGCACGGGAATGGCAAACGTCCTGCACCCGTAGGAGGTAGGCATCCTGCACGTTCGGATATTTCGTCGCCTGGTGGGCGTGCATTATCCGAGCATTGATGAATCGCTTGTTTTTGACGCTACCGGCTCCACTCGCACGAGGTTGCAACCCTAGGCTAAAGGCTGGCTCTACTACTGGCAGGAGGATAACATGTGGTTCACCATGTTGATCAAGTTGCGATTTTCCATGGCGGCCGCCACCCGTTCCTTGTCTCCGAGTTGCTTGTTCGCTTCGTCTGCCGATGAAGAGGTTCCCTCCTTGATGCGCACGTCCACTCGGAAACGTGGAGGCAGGGCATTCATCAATCGAACCTTGACGCCGAGTCCAATGACGGTGGTCAGCGAACAGGCCGAGGTGGTAGGCGTGATGAGCACCTGCACAGAACTAATGCGGGACCGTGGAGAAGTCGGCGGGATAATCTTGATGTCTTCCAGGTTCACGACTCCCAGCGAGCCCAGCGAGAGTGGATGCTCGGGGTCGGTGATGGTGGAGATTAGGTCGTAAACTTCTTGCTCGTCTATTTCCTCGCGCTCGTCGTCGTCTGATGAGGCAGGATCTGAGACATCAGACAAGACCTCAGCGTCGTGCGCGGACGCGGCGTCTAGAAAGCTTGGGTACTGCGGCACCAATGCATCGAAGATTCCTTGCGGCTTCGCTGCTGAGGGCGTGGAGCGGCGGCGGGACGGCAAGTCGTTGGGGTTGATGATGGTCGGGTTCGCGTTGTCCTTGCCGGCGTCCATGGTGTTGGCGTGGAGTCGAATGTCACGGGCAGGTACTGCGTTGCGTAGTTGGGCGAGGGTGATGGCTCAGCACGATCCGCGAGGTGAGGCGAACGAGTCAAGGGACGTAGAGGGCGGTTGCCAAGGCCAGGCGTCACGACAACTGGGCCACACGGTTGCAGTTTTGCAGAGGCGTGCGAGTGGAGGCCACCGGCTCATTCCGGCGCGGTCCTGCGCGCTGCTGGCCCACCGCAGTGTGCAGGCTTCTGTGCTTCCGTGCGGGCTTCCACGGCGGTCGGCAGCGCAAAACAAGCTGGCGGCTGACGACGTCGCAGGCTCGCAGCTGCACGTCGAGGCCATTCAGCGGCTCGCCTCCTCCCAGGTGGCGTAAGGGCCAGCGGCACGGCCGCTGCACAGCTGCGACTAAATTCAGGCAGGGGAGGGACCTCGCCGTGCATTTCGTCGGCGGATGATCTCCCAAGCACCCCACCGACACGGCCAGCCATCACAGCATGGCCTCTTAGCCTCGCACCCTCATCCTACTGCTCACCACCTGCGCACCTCCTCGCCCGTCCGCCCGCTCTCAAGAGCAATGCCTGCCGTCGCCGCATCTGTTGCTGGATCATCACTACCTCCGCTCTCCGCTGCTCCTGCCCGCCGCGCCGCCGTGCAATGAATGCCCGAGGAACGGGAATGCCTGTCAGCGGCTTCGGATCCTGTGCGTGAGCTTTGGACACTAAACTCCCGATGACATTGATATCCACTTCTTCGGCGTTCCGCACTTTCTTCAGGTAACACCTCCAGAAACAGCTGCTCTTCCGTCGGCATGGACAGCGCGACGAGTGCGCCGGCGCCCGCTGCGCATACCAAGCAGTATGTCTTCGTCGACGAATACAATCGCCACAAGCGCCTCAAGGTCATGCGCGCCTGCGATGGCTGCCGAAAACGCAAGATTCGCTGCGACGGCGCCCTGCAAAACGGTCCATGGCCCTGCGGCGCCTGCATTCGTCTGAAACTGAAGTGCGTGCCGCCGACCCTCGACCAGGACGACGACTGCCAGACGCCCGACAGTGCCACCGGCCAGCAGACCTTTTCTTTCCAGAACACCACTTTCCCCAAAACCAGTCCGGCGGCGACGAAACCGAATGGCTCCTCTTCGCAACCGCGGATGGTGCACGAATGGACGAACAACGTGCCGCCGACAACACCCACTTCTGCTCCAGCATATCAGCCCGAATATTCATCAAATGCATACTCTCATCAACCCAATACCCGGCCGACTCAGCAAGGCTACCATCAAGGCAATTTCTATGCCGGCACCTCTACGCCTCTGCAGTACCCGCAAAGTGGTGGCCAAATGCCAAGCTTCATCAGGTCTGGTACAGAGGTGTCCGAAGCCTCCAGCGGCGATGCACAGGAAATCGAAGCTGGTGTGCGTGAGCTCTCCAGTGCCATGGGCGACCTCCAGATCGACATCACTTCTGCTGCTCCGTACATAACACGAGCGCAGCTCGCACCAGACGCACCCGGAATGGATGAGGTTGAAGTCGTGCTTCCTGCATCAGTATTGGCAGACTCCACAATCCGCATTCCACCTGAAATGATGCCCTCCGACGAACGGGCGACATACTTTTTCAATTATTTCTTTGACCATATTCATCCTTACTGCCCGGTCTTGCACAGAGCGACATTTCTTGAGAAATGGCGCACCGATCGGCATAGCATGTCTCCGCTGCTATTAGAGGCCATATTTGCGTGCGTGGCTCGATATCTCGAACAGCCTGTAGAGTCACGCAAATGGTTAGCACTGGCGAGCAGACATGAAGAAAGCTTCAAGGATGTACCCAGGCTTGATACGATCCAGGCCATGATTATTCTGATGAAGGCACGAGAGAGTATTTCTAAACGGGGTTATTATTATCGGTCGTGGATGGCAGTGAAGTACATGACCACCAGTGCCATTGATCTCGGGCTGGATATCCACCACGAGCAACACCGAAGCACGAACAAATGCAATCACAACAGGACCGAGTGCATGTTGCGCACGCGAATCTGGCAGACGTTGTTCACTCTCGAGATCCTCACCGGCGCCCCAATGGGAAGATCGGACTTTTCCGTTGACATTGATTCTGTCCAATATGCTGTGCCGACGCCGACAAATGACATTGATGCATTCGAGCATCTGGCGTCACGGAGATCGACGATACTCGCGCAGGCCGTGAGGAACATCAAGCAATCCAATATTTTGTGGCAGACCATGAAACGATATAAGAAGGACTGGGCTCTCGATCCGAGCTTTGTGCAACACAACGAAGATCTTCCAATCTGGGCGGACAATCTACCGAATGATTTCCAGCTCCAGTACAGTGATGATGGCAGCCCACCTTGGCTCGGCGCAGACCATTACAAGGCCTACGTTCACGTGTATCATCATTTGACCATTATCATGCATCATCGGCCACAATTGCAGGCGCTATTAGCCAAAGGTGACCCTGGCTGGAAGGACCAGTTGGAGATCTGCTTGAACTCGGCCATGCTCATGTGCCGTATTCAAGAAGCTCTATATCGCGACTTCCAGTTCCACGGCCTGCAGTTCATGATCCGTGGAGTCAACTTCACGATCTATTGTGTCCTGACGTGCATGATGTTGCACTTGGTTCGTTCACTCGTATATCTTGGCAGAGACTGAAGACACACTAACATTATATTAGGCTGCGATTACCTGCCCAGATCCTAAGCTTAACACTCAAGCCCGCATCTACTTCACACGACACATGCGCGTGCTTGAGCATTGTATCACATCTGCCAATGCAGAGATGCAAGCTCAGATCAACACACTTCGCGAAGCCTTCAGTGCCGATGTCACTCAGCCCTTTGAACTCAAACCTACTCTGGGCTTAAGGAGCCCGGTCATGGAAAATCACTCCACACCGTCGAGCACGAATTCGGATCCCACGAACGCCCGAGTCCTGACACAGCCCACCTGGAATATGGCCGATGCAGCCAACTCGAAATCGATGTCAGCAAGCGTCAACTATGCTACTGCCTTTGATGGTGGCGCCAGTCATGGTCTGTCTGCGAGGCCATCGATGACGCATCACGACGGGAATTACGATTTGTCACAGACATCGCCATATGGGCCGCCTGCCATGCACCAGGTATCAGCGGCACAGACCGGATACGCCTTAGAGCCTGTCATCAGCAACGAGCAACACACGCCTGTCTGGGATCCATCTGGCATATTCAACCAGTGGAACGCAGCATTCGGCGGTGGTGCTCCGCCTCAAGCTACACCA
Source organism: Cercospora kikuchii (assembly GCF_019650295.1). NCBI lineage: Eukaryota > Fungi > Ascomycota > Dothideomycetes > Mycosphaerellales > Mycosphaerellaceae > Cercospora > Cercospora kikuchii. The sequence continues at coordinate 729,623 of NW_025408585.1, read as the reverse complement.
CCAGGTCCTGGCGGTATGCAACACACATCGGCACCGATCATGCAAAATCAGACCTCTCCAATTAGTACACACGCGATGTACGGAGCGCAGCAAATCCCAGTGTCCAACCCAGTCATACCGGACACAAGCCCGCCGGCCATGCCAATGGTCACGCCGGTAATGTGGCAAGATGCATTCACGAGCGCCTATGTCTCAGGCCATGGTCAAAAGCGGTACAGGGAAGCAAGTGTGGACCATTCGGCGTATGCGCACTATGCAACGTCGAAACGCCGTGGCTGAGCGATATCTCAACAGCAGCCTTCGTGTCTTGGAATAGACATAAAATCCACCAGGCCGAGGATGTCGCGGTCAAACCCAAGACTGCCAACCTCAAATCGTTAGATCTACGACCGTAGCAACGATGGACGCGAGAGTAGCGAGACGGCCGACTATTGAGAGGCAGGCAGCGGCTGCGCTATCATCCTCCACTCGGCGCACTCGGATTCCGACTAGGAAGCATTATCACGTGCTTTTCGAGGCCGGCGAGACGAGGCCGTGCCACTCGCCCATGGAAAGCCCGTGCTGAAAAACTCCGGTGCGGAGGAGCCTGACAACCTTCTGTTCAATGCTTCCCAAAGCTTGGTCCAGACTGGCTGGGGAGCTCCGAACAAGGTGCGAGATTTTGTCGCTGGACGACATCATCTCGACACTTGAAAGTCTCTGATTTCTTCCCTTTGCCCCGCATCCTGACACGTTTTGTCAAATTGTCGAATCACGTTCGAATTTGATACGCATGTGGGTTTTTGCTGTAGATACCCCAGCACGAATGTACGAAAGAAAGACGATGCCTGCCTCAGCACCTCCAAAATTGCACATACCAATGAGAATTGAACGAAGTTGATATTACTACTCAGTTACTGTTCGTTGCACAGCATGCGTCCTGCCGCTACTTGCCGACTTGCCTCGCAGAAACGTGCCGATTGTTTCCTTCTGGGGACAAAGTATGGTTACATGAGTGTGGAGAAGTTTTGCGGGGTCGACTTTGGGGGCGCCATTGCATCTGCAAGTAGGTTGACTGTCGACCTCTCATACGCTGTCTGTGGTGTCGACGACATGTGCACATGGCTTCCACGCGACGTTGTCGGTGTCTGATGTCGTTACATTCGGCGCGCTCGCCGCAAAGACATGCCGCCACGCCGCTGGATGATGCTTAACGGTGCGCCACCATTGCTTCGCCTGACCTCTTTTGCATCCTTTTGTCTTTGAGCACTTTACAGCGCATGATGGGGTTCTTTAAGAAGAGTGGCGGCGGCGCTGTCGTTGATGCCGACCAGATTGACAGCTCGGATTCTACTTCGCCTCATCGCCAGCACGAGTCGACGAAACATGATGAGCTTGTCCATGATGAGAATGTCTCTACTATTGAGACTCAGAAATGGAAGGCGACATCGAAGAAAGGCGGCGATGTCGCTCAAGCACTCTTCGATTCACCCGACCAGCTTCACGAGCCTATCGATCCAGTTGAAGAGAAGAAGCTAGTGCGCAAGATTGACTTTATGATCATTCCATATTTGGCTGTCTGCTACGCGTTTTTCTACATCGACAAGACGACACTCAGCTATGCCGCAATTTTTGGCATTCGCGAAGATTTGAATCTCGTGGGAACGCAGTATAGTTGGCTGAGCAGTACGTGAAAACCTGGCATTTTCGAAGAAACAAAGCTGATACGATTGTCCAGGTATCTTCTACTTCGGCTTCCTCGCCTGGGCTCTACCCACAAACCTCCTCCTCCAACGCTTTCCCGTAGGAAAATACCTGGGCTTCAACATCTTCCTCTGGGGCTTCTTCCTCATGCTCCAAGCCGCCGCCCCAAACTTCAGCGCTCTCGCCGCCCTTCGCGCCCTCGCCGGCGCAGCCGAAGCCGTAGCCGACCCTGCCTTCATGCTCGTCACCGCAATGTGGTACACCCGCCGCCAACAACCCATCCGCATGGGCCTCTGGTACACAGCCAACGGCCTCGGCATCGCACTCGGCGGCCTCCTAGGCTACGGAATCGGCAACATCAAAGGCAGCCTTCCATCCTGGAAATTCGAATTCATCATCATCGGCGCTTTATGCTGTGTCTGGGGAATCGTCATGTGTATTTTCTTGCCTGATAGTCCCGTCACGGCTAAAGGTCTCACGCAACGCGAGAAACGTATTGCAGTCGAACGACTTCGAGAAGATCAGACGGGAATCGAGAATAAGCATTTCAAATCTTATCAAATCCGCGAAGCGTTTCTGGATCCGAAATTGTATCTTTTCTTCATCTTGGGAATGGTCTGCAATATCCCCAACGGCGGAATTTCGAATTTCGGAACGATTATTATTCGAGGCTTCGGATTCTCCACTCTCGTCACGACGCTCATGCAAATCCCCTACGGTTTCATCATCGCTGTGAGCATTCTCGTCTGCGTGTACCTGAACGATTACATGTCGCGGAAAGGTCGACAGACAAGATGCTGGTTTATCTTATTATTCTTGCTTCCGAATATCGCTGGAGCTTTTGGCCTGAGATTTCTGGCGCAGGATAATATGGGTGGAAGACTGACGTGTTATTATTTGACGGGTCCGTATAATGCGGCGTTCTGCATGATTCTTTCCCTAACGACGGCGAATACGGCGGGACATACGAAGAAAGTGGTGACGAATGCTGTGTTGTTTCTGGGATATTGTACCGGAAATATCGTTGGTCCGTTTTTCTATCTGGAATCGCAGCAGCCTGGGTATGAGTTGGGGATCTGGTCGATGATTGTTAGTCATCTGATTGAGTTTGTCGTGATTTTGGTTTTGAGAATGTTGTTGAGTCGGGAGAATAAGAGAAGGGATATGATTCAGAGTATGCAGGAAGGTGGTCTGGAGGGAAGAGATCTGGATGGGACGGCGTTTGCCGATTTGACGGATCGCGAAAACATGAACTTCCGATACATCTTTTGACGCGAGCGAAGCAGGTTGAAAATCGAGATAGCAGGGTCAATGCTTCATGTGGACTTCGGCATTGGAATAAACACTCCGCTGCATACCTGAAGCGGATTGAGCTTGTCGCCGGAGGTATACAATCTTCCTGTGCCTTGGTGTGTGGCAACCCATCGGATCCCAGCCGCGGTCGCGCCTTGAGTTGCGTGATGCTCTTTCCTAGTCACAGGTCTGAGGCATGATCTTGAAGAATACCGATGCTGCTGCTGTAGCAAGCCCGGGTAGTTCGGTAGATCGAAGTGCCAAGTCCACACGTAGTGGGTCCCGATGCTAGCTCGGAAAACTCTGTTGTTTGAGTCTTCATATTTGCACCATTTCTTTCACTGTCATCCAACAACCCCATTGCCGGGGTAGCTCAATCGGTAGAGCGTGTGGCTCTTAAGGACTACAATGTCCTGAAACCTCAAGGTCGTGGGTTCGAGCCCCACCTTCGGCTATTCCTATACAAAGTCTTCAGACCTGATCATTCTTTTTGATTTTTGGCCGTGCGACGCCCTCAGACTTGACCGGACGTGCGATACCGTTGTGTCGGGGTTGTAGAGGTCTTTTTGGAGGGGGCTCGCGGAGATGCATGGTGCAATGTAACATAGTGGCGTTTATTCTTCCGGCCTATCGTCGACGATGCAGCAAGTTGGATCTGCAGGTGCGGCATCTCGGCACTCTCTAATCAGCTGTCAGGTGCACCCTTGTATGATGAGCTTTCATTCTGCAGAATAATCGTAACAAGAGAACAGAGCCAGACCTCGATGTCGAGACTGTCTCTTGCCGTCGACCAACGCCATGGACTCTACCTTCGATGAAGAAGCTGATGAAGGAGACGTGTGGACGCCTCTGCAACTTGCATCATCAAGTGGAGATCCTGCCGCTGTTCAGTCTTTGCTAACAGCTGGCCATGATCCCAATGAGCTTCCGAAGGGCTTCTACGGGCGAACAGCTCTTCAGGCTGCAGCAGTCGGTGGGCATATTGCTGTCGTCAAGCATCTCCTCAAGGCTGGAGCCAATCCAAACGCGCCAGGCGGAAACAATGGTGGCAGACCGGCATTAGCACTGGCGGCCGGATCTGGCCACATGTCTGTCGTTCAATTACTCATTGAGGCCGGTGCTGATCTCAACGCGTCACCTCATAGATACATGGGTCGGACGCCGCTGCAATCGGCCGCGGAGAACGGACATATGGAGATCTTGAAGTCGTTCTTGAATCGGGGTGCCCGTGTCAACGAATCTACAGCACACCACTTTGGCCGTACAGCACTCCAAGCAGCTTCAGCCGAAGGACATGGCGCTGTTGTGGAGTGCCTGCTCGAATGTGGCGCAGACGTAAACGCTCCATCTTCGAAGTATAGAGGGCTGACGGCGCTTCAAGGGGCGTGCAGCTGCGGAGATGTCGCTATAGTGAGAAGGCTTCTTGAAGCAGGTGCGGAAGTCAACGCCGCCGCGAGCTACTACAACGGCGTGACTGCTTTGGCTGCTGCATCAGCGTCAGGCAATCTAGAGATGCTTGAAGTGTTGCTGGGCGCGGGAGCAGATGTCAGCCAACCGTCAGGGAATAAGCATCAAACTGCGCTGGAGATAGCGGTTGCAAATGACCATGCTGAGCTTGCAAGCCTCCTAACGCCAGAGCGCCCGGTAGAGGCAGGAGGAGACGATGGGGATGGACAGTAAACTGCGAAGACTTGTGGCTGTTGACGAAGTAGACCAGCAGATCAGGGCAAAGGGTTTGCTGAATGAGAGCTCCATGTCCTCGAAATGCTTGAAATACCCGACTGAGGTCACATCGAATCCATTCGATGCAGTTCGTGAAGTGGTCGAGTCTGGCAGGTCTGCGTGCTCGTACACTGGCCTTGTCGACGCTGTACCTGTTGCCAAGATGTCGTCTGCGAACAGATGATACAAAAACTTGTGCTGAGATGTATGCAGCGGCCCAAATCGCACATGGGAGTGCAGTGAGCAGTAAAGAGCAAGACGTCGAGGGTGTAGAGCATCAGGAGGCCTTGCTTGGTGACAGGGTCGGGTCGGAGCTTCGGGAGAGCGGGAGCCAGCCGCCGCCATCAGACTTGCCGTCTTGAAACGATTCAGCGTCGCGACACGAACATCGCTACACGCACGCACGACCGGCCGGACAGGACATCGCCAAGGTAGCGCTCACTCTGTGGCAAATCTGGCGCGCTCGACAGACAATTAATTCCTACCAGCAGCAGCGGCTCCACGAGCTCGCGCCGCCGCCGCCATGTCTGACGGTACGCCCCTCCGCAGTTCAGCATCTCGCGGGCAATCCACTGATAGTGACTTGACAGCCGATTTCGACAAAGTGCGGCAGGCGCAAATCGAGCGGAATGCAGGGAAGAAAGGCTTCAAGGATGCCTCCAGCCAGCGCACTAACAACAACAAGGGCGTCTCTCTCACCGAAAACTTCGACAAGGAGCTCTACGGAAATGACTCAGGCGACAAATTTGCAGGCTACAATACCACCATCGATGTCAACGATGACGAGGACATGGACGATGCCGATGACGGCGAAAGCGGTCGATTGGTCGGCCAGTACACCGCGACCGCTGCTCAGATAGGAGAATGGGCGCACGGTGAGAACGCTGAGGACGATATCCTACAGAGTCGCGAGAAGCAGGCGCAAATTGCGAGCCGAGAGACCGACTACCAAAAGCGTCGATTTCAGCGGGGCCTCGATGGAGATGGCGAAAAGACGTACAAGGAGGTTATGGCAGAGCGAGAGCTGGAGCGCGAGGAGCAACGAGTTCGCAAGCTCATCGAGGATCAGAACAAGGAGACGATTGCCAATGGTGGCGACGATGAGATGGAAGGCGTGGAAGGACGTCCCACTCTCAAAGACAAGACTCCGGAGGCAGAGGACAAGCCGAAGCGAACGAGGAAGAGACGTTGGGACACATCAGGAGAACCTGCGGAAACCAACGGCGATGCGCAGGCCAACGGAGCGAATGGCACGAATGGCACGAATGGGCACGCGACAAACGGAGAGACTGCAGTGAAGAAATCGCGATGGGATTCAACACCAGCGCCCGATGGAGACTCAGCACCTAAGAAGCGCTCCAAGTGGGATCTGGTGTCAGCTGGCAGCGGAGGCGGCGGTCAAATCAATGGTGCAGCGGATGCGGCACCCACTGGGCCTGTGGTAGCCTTCGGAAACGATCCATCAGGCCGCAACGCACCGCTGTCAGATGAAGAGTTAGACGAGATGCTGCCGAGCGAAGGCTATAAGATCCTCACTCCTCCGCCAGGCTATGAACCACTGCGAGCACCCTCGAGAAGGGTCGCACCATCAGCCACGCCCGCGACTGGCGGTTTCATGAACCAGGAACCAGTGGACGCGCGGTCGATGGGCAAGCAGCTACCATCTGAGATTCCAGGCGTGGGAGACCTGCAGTTCTTTAAAGCCGAGGATATGGCGTATTTTGGCAAGCTTGTGGATGGGGCCGACGAAAACGATCTCAGCGTGGAGGAACTCAAGCAACGCAAGATTATGCGGCTGCTCTTGAAAGTCAAGAATGGCACACCACCAATGCGAAAGACAGCGCTGCGTCAACTCACGGACAATGCACGAAGCTTTGGTGCGGGGCCGCTCTTCGATCAGATCCTCCCCCTACTCATGGAAAAGAGCCTAGAGGACCAAGAGCGCCATTTGCTCGTCAAGGTCATCGATCGTGTTCTGTACAAGCTTGATGATCTCGTCAGACCCTACGTGCACAAGATCTTGGTGGTTATTGAGCCACTTCTCATCGATCAAGACTACTATGCTCGCGTGGAGGGTCGTGAAATCATCTCCAACTTGGCCAAAGCCGCCGGACTGGCCACCATGATCTCCACGATGCGGCCGGATATCGATCATGTGGACGAATACGTGCGGAATACAACAGCTCGAGCGTTCGCTGTCGTTGCTTCAGCACTCGGCATCCCGACTCTCTTACCATTCCTCAAAGCTGTGTGCAAGAGTAAGAAGTCGTGGCAAGCTCGACATACAGGTGTCAAAATCATTCAACAGATTCCCATCCTTATGGGTTGTGCTGTGCTCCCTCATCTCAAAGGTCTGGTCGACTGTATCGGCGAGAACCTCAACGATGAGCAAGCAAAGGTTCGAACTGTCACCTCGCTTGCTCTTGCCGCGCTTGCAGAAGCATCGAACCCCTTCGGTATCGAAAGCTTCGACGACATCCTCAACCCACTCTGGACTGGAGCGCGCAAGCAGCGTGGTAAAGGCTTGGCGGGTTTCCTGAAGGCTGTTGGTTACATTATCCCACTCATGGACGAAGAATACGGCAACTACTACACCAGTCAAATCATGGAAATCCTGATCCGAGAATTCCAGTCCCCAGATGAAGAGATGAAAAAGGTCGTGCTTAAAGTCATCAGTCAGTGTGCTGGTGGTGCGGGTGTGACGGCCACTTATCTCAAAGAGCACGTGCTGAACGAGTTCTTCAAATTCTTCTGGGTTCGAAGAATGGCTCTCGATAAGCGGAACTACAAGCAGGTCGTCGAGACCACGGTCGACTTGGGTCAAAAAGTCGGCGTCGGCGAGATTGTTGAGCGAATTGTTGGTAACCTCAAAGATGAGAGCGAAGCTTATCGCAAGATGACAGTCGAGACGATCGAGAAGGTCATCTCTGCTATGGGCGCTGCTGACATCAACGAGCGTCTCGAAGAACGTCTTGTTGATGGTATTCTCCATTCGTTCCAAGAGCAGAGCGTCGAGGACGTTGTCCTGCTCAATGGCTTTGGTACAGTCGTCAACTCCCTTGGAACGCGTTGCAAGCCATACTTGCCACAGATCGTCAGTACCATTCTCTGGCGACTCAACAACAAATCTGCCACCGTGCGACAGCAAGCGGCAGACCTCATTACTCGGATTGCGATTGTGCTGAAGCAGTGTGACGAGGACGTCTTACTCGGCAAGCTGGGATCAGTCTTGTACGAATATCTCGGTGAAGAGTATCCCGAAGTCCTGGGCAGTATCTTGGGCGCTATGAGGAGCATCGTCACCGTGGTCGGCATCAGTAGCATGCAGCCCCCTATCAAGGATCTGCTACCGCGACTGACACCAATCCTGCGGAACAGGCACGAGAAGGTGCAAGAAAACACTATTGATCTTGTGGGACGTATTGCCGACCGCGGGCCTGAGTCGGTCAACGCACGCGAGTGGATGCGAATCTGCTTCGAGCTGCTCGACATGCTCAAGGCACACAAGAAGGGCATTCGGCGTGCCGCGAACAACACATTCGGTTTCATTGCCAAGGCCATTGGACCGCAGGATGTGCTTGCAACACTATTGAACAACTTACGCGTCCAAGAGCGTCAGTCGCGTGTCTGCACGGCTGTCGCCATTGGTATCGTCGCCGAGACATGTGCGCCTTTCACAGTTCTGCCAGCTCTCATGAACGAGTATCGCGTTCCAGAGCTGAACGTGCAGAACGGTGTTCTGAAGTCACTGTCCTTCCTTTTCGAGTACATCGGCGAGATGGCTAAAGACTACGTCTATGCCGTTACCCCTCTCCTCGAAGATGCCCTCATCGATCGCGACCAAGTGCACCGTCAAACTGCCGCTAGTGTCGTCAAGCACGTCGCACTTGGAGTGGTCGGTCTCGGGTGCGAAGATGCCATGCTGCACTTGCTGAACCTGCTCTACCCGAACTTGTTTGAGACCAGTCCGCACGTCATCGATCGTGTTATCGAAGCTATCGACGCCATTCGCCTCGCAGTGGGCACGGGAGCGGTCATGAATTACGTCTGGGCAGGTCTTTTCCACCCAGCGAGGAAAGTGCGAGTGCCGTACTGGAGACTGTACAATGACGCGTACGTGCAAAGCGCGGATGCCATGGTGCCCTACTATCCGGCTATCGAAGATGACAAGCTGGTGCGGCATGAGTTGATGGTGGTGTTGTAGATCGCCGCATAATGCGAGCGAGACTGAATGTATATGACAAAAAGAATGCATAGGGCCAAGGTTACGCTAGCTGTATTGAAGGGTCGACGCATGTCGCTGGGCAGGCACTATGCGATAAACAAGCATGATTCTGTGCACAGCAGGAGCGTTGGGACGGTAGCTGTTTGCGCTGACCAGATGGAAACTAATAGACGACCACGCAATGAACTATTGAGAAGCTTCCACTTCATTGTCCCTCACGTTACATTGTTTGCCTCCAATCATTGCAGCTCGCTTGCACACCTTGCCCATTTCCACAATCTATGCCTTCGTTTTCACTTTCCCCAATCTTCTAACTTGTCACATACGCAGTCATGCCAGCGCCAAACAGCGAACACTGGGTCGACTCTACCATGTCGTACGACCCCTCGGCCATCCTCGACGACATCTCTGGCCAACTTCACTTGACTCCAGCAGCAAAACGGCCTTTCCACCTCCTCGTCTGGAAGCATGTCAACGAAAACTTTGTCATTGAACCGAATGTCTTCAATCCTGTCGCATTCCTCGAGAACACCGCCCGGGAAGCTGGACTACCAGCGCAATTGTTGGCCTTGGTTGATGCGTTTCTGAATGTATACGGGATGATCTTGTGGCCGGAGTCGCAGCACGGAGATGAGCTAGGGCACGTTGGAAGGAGGCATCTGGTTCGAGGCCGGGAGTCATGGTATGCGAGACAGGGGTATTGGAATATCGAACAGATAGTAGGAGGAGGCGCGGCAACGACGAGAGTCGATGAGCCTTTCATGAGCCTGCATGGGGGTGGAGCCGGAGGAGAAGGCGGGCGGGCTTGGACGAAATTGGGTACGATCTTGCAGGTGAGTGATTCGAGCGAAGACTTTCAGATGTTAGTGGCTGATCTATTGTCCTCCGTGACCCAGAATTACATTATGGCCATGCTTAGGCAAGACTGGCAGATGAGAGCATTTCTGGAAGCCGAGGCTGCAAAACTCCATATCGAGGAGTTATTGGAAACGATCACTGGCAAGAAGATTGACGGATTGGGCGACAAGCCGGGAAAACAGAAGATGGTGCCTAACACGCGTCCTCAACGCAAAGGAGCATGGCAATCGTTCGAAGGGCAATGGTTAAGACCGGATCAATTCTCTGGCATGGCTGCAAACTCAAACGTCATTGAGATGCAACACATACACCCCTACGCCTATCCCAGACCACAGCCATTCCATCATACTCTAGCACTGCCGACTCAGCAGACTCCGGCCGTGCTCACAAATCCTTGGCCAGGGCCCCACACACACTCCCAGCAGAACGCATGGCCGCCTCGAAACATCTTGCCGCATGAAAGCCCCCTAGAGTTCCAATGGCGGCAGAACAAGCTTTATCTCTACCCAACGAACAGCGAGCACAATCATTTCCTGCAACAGCAGCCGATACCAGCGCAAGTCCAATCTTTACCTCAACCTGGTACCATCAATGGCGTGCCAATCCTTCGATCGCCGCCGCGAGGTCGAAGAGGGATGCGTCTGGATAAACCTCAAGAACTACCCGGGGCAGGTGGTGAGAACGGAGAGCTTGGTGAGGGAGGTCCGGCAGTGCGTGATGGGTCCGCCAACGACATGCAGACAGGTCTCGACACAACGGAAGGTCCTGGCCACGGAATACAGGACGCAGAAGCCACCGAGCAGCAGTACTACCGTGTGAAGTCTTCGTGGAAGGGTAGAGATCGAGGCCGGCGAGTGAGCGAAGAGAGTAGCAAGACAATCTGAGAGAAGTAACAAAGCTTTGCTCTTGACTTGGTCTCTCATCTAGGGCGCCTTGAGTCGCTTTACAGTACGTACAATCATTCTTGTTCATCGTCGTCGGTTCTCACGCGCTTCCTGTACAAGTTGTCAAAAAGGACATCCTACTGCACACCTTTAGAGACCATATCTGGCTCATCCTCTTCCGCACCTTCTTTCATCAACTTTTTATCTGGACCTGCCCACTTGATTTCATATGTGTCAATGCCATCGTGGCTACCTTGCCAGTCATGTTTGTGCAGCCCAAAACCTTCTGCTTCTGGTTGCGGAATTCGAGGAAAGATGCCCATCTTGAGCACGACTTTGCCCGGATAGAGTTCTGTTTCAGATTTGATGGGGCTGAGAAATGGTAAGTGAGTGTCAGTACCCAAATCGACCTCGTGGAAGCAATGCTTTGAGAAACAGAGGAGAAACGTCAACGCACTTCCCGTCTTTACTACAGAATGTCCTGTGTACGGCGTTCCCGCTCAGCGTCGCATAGTCTTCGTATGTCTTTAGTGTTCCATCTTTGTCTTCAATTGACACTTTCTCTTGTTCTATGAGCAGGTTGCTTGCGACATAGGAGCCGGCGACTTTTCGGCAGTTGGCGCAATGGCAGAGGTGGCCGCGTCGCTTCGTGAAGAGCTCGTTGTCGGTGATTGTGACTGTCACGCTACCGCAGAGACATGTTCCGACCAGCTTCTCTGAGAACTCGGATACGTCGTGGGCTTTGGGGTCGCCGGTTGGTGCGTTAGGCATTTTGGAGTCTGTGTATTAGGTGATAAAGGGGAAGAAACTGGAATAACTGAACAGGTGGGAAATGGACGTAGACAGCAGTTATATGAAGGCCGAGGAGGAGAAGGAAGGAGAATACCATTACTCGAGGCAAGATAGCTTGACGTAGGTGAAGCTCTAGACCAGCACGACTCCGCACGTATTTGTGTTGTTGCTTCTCATGCCCATTTGCTCGAGCTGATGACATTCTCACAGCTTCTCCAGGTATATTCCGTTGTCGTCCGTGTCAGGTGACAGGTGAAGTCACTGTTCTGAAGCTTGAAACGGACTGCGGTCCTGCTGTTATAGAAATCCAAGCAATAATGGAGACCGTGATGGGCGGATTTCGATCAGCGGCATGTTGTCATCGTGCTTCACAGCGAGCGAACAAGTGGGGCACGAATGCGTTCACGTGACCGTGTCGGTTTCGCGATGGCCGACGCGACAGCAACGCGCTTCCCATTTCCGGTCGCCACCTCATGCCGCAACATCAACGATAAGAACTCGACGAGATGAGACATGCCGCACAGTGACGACTTTGGGATCGACGACGATGACACAATATTTCTTATAGCTGCCACCCAGGCAGAAGCATCCCAAGCGCATGACTTTGAGCCATCTGCCCGGCCCACCAAGCGCCGACGAGTGACTCGGGAAGGCCCATCAAATGTCGATGGAGCCAGCGATGTCGAACATGAGTGGTCCGAGACGGACGAGGAGGCACATAGACCGCCGAAGGTCTCTACTCACTTGCAAAGTACGGCCAATGGCTTGACACAGGCCACCAGTGGAGGCAGCGATGACATTGAAGACAACCCATATCTGCCCGGAGAGCTTCCTGGCGATGTGCAGGAAGTCCCCAGGGTGAGTCGATTCAAGATCCACGTCCCTGAGCAAGGAGCCAGGTTCCCAGATATGATCTGCACCCAAACACAACATGGCCTTGATGAGCGGCCCGAAGCCTTCAGAGGCGCAGTATGGAAGCGACCAAAACCACCGGTGCCTCTGGCATTTCCAGCAAAGCGCAGCGACATGCCGGACGGAGCTTTTGGTATCAAGGCTGCTGCTGTTAACAGCATTGGCAATTATTTCCAGTCAGTGCCTGGTCGGGTCCGTGCTCCAGTAGTAGAAGACGATGCCACGATGGCCGCACGTTTGCAAGCAGAGGAAGATGAATTGACAAGACGCCGTTACGCAAAGCAACACGTGGGCACAGCTCAAACCAATTTTGATGCGACACAGGATCTAGCAGATCTACCGGAGGACGCGTTTTCGTCATCTTCGCCTGAAAAATCGCCCAACAGGAATGGTGTTATCGAATTGTCGTCACAGCCAAACCAATCTCAAGCACCTCCTCATGTGAACTTCCGTGGACCACAGAATGGTCTCAAGCAGATGACGATCTTCGGCCAGCCTGCGACGCAAGATCTCAGTGCATCCCAAGCAGCACAGAAAAGGCATGCCTGGCCTTTGGCGAACCGCGATGAAAAGCCAACTCACCACAAGCTCGACGAACAAGCAATGGCAACCTGGGTATATCCAACGAACATCGGTAGCATACGTGACTACCAATTCAACATTGTGTCACGAAGTCTTTTTCACAATACTCTAGTCGCTTTACCTACAGGGCTCGGAAAGACGTTCATCGCAGCTACAGTCATGTTGAACTACTATCGCTGGACCAAAGATGCGCAAATTGTCTTTATGGCGCCGACAAAGCCCCTCATCGCTCAGCAGATGGACGCGTGTTATGGAATCGTCGGCATACCCAAAGGAGACACAGTACTCATGACCGGCGAGACAACTCCAGCAGCTCGTGCTGATCAATGGCTTGAGAAGCGAGTGTTCTTCATGACACCACAAACAGTCATCAATGATCTGAAGACTGGAATATGCGACCCAAAGAAATTCGTTCTGCTCGTGGTGGATGAGGCGCACAAAGCGACTGGCGCATATGCTTACACTGAAGTCGTGCAATTTCTGCGTCGATTTAACAGCAGCTTCCGCGTGCTGGCTCTCACTGCCACCCCTGGCTCCACAACTGAGGCCGTTCAAGCTGTCATCGACAACCTTGGCATTGCACGTGTTGAGCTTCGCACTGAGAGCTCCCTCGATATTAGGCAGTACACTCATGAGAAGCACACCGATACCCAGGTCTTCGACTTTAGTCCTGAGCAGGAGCTGATCATGGACCTGTTCGCTAAGACACTGAGACCGCTGCTTGACAAGATTCGTGGACAGAATGCATACTGGTCTAACGATCCACTCGCACTGACTGCCTACGGTCTTACACAAGCTCGGACAAAATGGACCCAATCTGACGCTGGCCGGAAAGCACCCATGCCGATCAAAGGCATGATGAACGCCGCGTTCAACGTGTTGTCCAGCCTGGCCCATAGTATTGGGCTACTCAAACACCATGGCATCGGTCCCTTCTATTCATGTGTGCTCAACTTCCAGCGGGAGGTGGAGAGTGGTGCACAGAAGGGCAAGACTGCTTCAAACATCGCACAGGATCAGAATTTTGTGAAAATGATGGGTACGATTCGAGCCTGGACTAACAACCCAGATTTCATTGGCCATCCGAAGCTCGAGTACCTGCGCGAAATCGTGCTCAACCACTTCCTGGATGCTGGTGAAGGGAGGCAAGGCAGCGATGTGCCACCGAGCGCAACTCGCATCATGATTTTCGCTAGCTACAGAGACAGCACAGAAGAGATCTGCCGGGTCTTGAAGCGTAACGAGCCCATGATCCGGCCTCACGTGTTCGTCGGCCAAGCTGCGTCGAAGGGTCAAGAGGGCATGAACCAGAAGCAGCAGAATCAGATCATCCAGGACTTCAAGGCCGGAAAGTACAACACTCTAATTGCCACATCGATCGGCGAAGAAGGTCTTGACATTGGTACTGTGGACATGATCGTCTGCTACGATGCATCTTCATCTCCTATTCGCATGCTTCAAAGAATCGGACGCACGGGTCGAAAGCGGACCGGCAAGGTCGAACTCTTGCTGACGAAGGGCAAAGAGGAGAGAGACTATGAGAAAGCTCAGGATAACTATGCATACATCCAGAAGACGATCGCGGATGCAACGAAATATTCCTACCGAGACGACCAGAGCCCTCGCATCCTACCAAGAGAGTTCAAGCCAGTGCCCGATAAAAGACCAGTCGAGATTCCGATCGAGAACACACAACCTGTAGACCTCAACGAGAAGCATCGCAAGGGACGAGGCAAAAGGAAACGACCTCCCAAGAAGTTCCACATGCCGGACAATGTTCGTACGGGTTTTGTCAAGGCATCGAAGCTGGATTCGGACAGCGAAGGTGATATTGATGACAGTACTCGTGTCGTGACAAAGAAAAAGCCGGCAGCGTCAAGGAAAAAGCACACGACTCCCGTCTTCCAGAAGGTATCAATGCCAACCACACGTGCCATCACCCCTGAGCCAGAGATCGCTCGCCTGCCACCGTTGGAGGAGGTGTTGCTCACGCGCGAGCAACAACAAGAGCTGGAAGAGAAGTACGCCCGCGCCGCGGACGCAGAGATGGACGGGATAATGCCTGGCCCTGATCTTGAACGCTTTCCTGACAAGTTGCGGAACCTTGGCTCCACCAAGTACATCAGTCATGGTCGAGCTGCTCTGCTAGCTGAGAAGACAATGAAAGCGGTGCACGAGATCACCGCAGAGAAGTGTCTTCAGCTCGGCGAAGCTCTGTATCTGAGTGACCTAGAAGACGCTGGCCCAGCCAAGTATCGACTGGTCAGTCCACAAATAAGAAACAGAGGTCCAAAAGCACAGTCTGCCTCTGGAACTTTTCCTGCTGCTGTCACGAAACATCCGGCCGTGCGGCCGAACGAGACCACCAATCTGCAGCCGACAACGATACAATCCGACAGCGAGACCGAGGGGCGAGCTAGAAGCGCTCCCACGAAAAAGTCACGGGCACGAGTTCGCCGCATCAAAGTCGGCGGCATACCAGAGCAAGCCCAGCCCGATTCAGAACCCGAGCTACCACTTCCAGTGCTGCCGCAGCCTGCGCCCAAGCCTCGAGGAAGACCAAGGAAGAAACGGGCCCAGCAACGCGAACCATCCTACGGTGACGCGGCCGCCGAAGGAGAAGAGTCGAGTCCTGAACGTACGCCAGCTGCGATGCGTATCCCTACGCAGGTCGCGTTGGGTGAGGAACTTGGCTCTCGCGACACAAGCGGCGAGGAGGAAGAGGAGGAGCAACCTGACAGTGAAGATCTTGCTTTCATGGCACCCAGTGATGAGGTTAGCATCATGAGCTCCTCACAACCTATCACACCTGCTCCGAAGCGTGGTAGGCTGAAGCAAGGAGTGCGAAGTCGACTCAGCGATGTGGATGAGATCGTTGAGAGCGATGAAGAGATGGAGCTTGGCCTAGACGCGGATCTCGAAGAGGATGACGTGGTGGAAATCGATGTCAGACCCATCGCGAAAGGGAGGAAGAGACGGGTGGTCGCAGAAAGTGACGATGATGACTGATGTATTGCCCAGGCATGCATTGTGTCTCGCACAAGCCCAACTTTCTTCCCTCTTCGATGTTTCTTGTCACTTTATGCATAAGTGCAGACAGTTGGGGTCGTAGCCCGCTTAGTAACCTGTCAACACAGACATATAGCCGGGAAGACTAGTACGGAGAGTTACCACGTTTGCTGACCACGAATTTCATTCGTTCATCAAGAAGACACACTACGTTTCGTCGCGCAGGTACGCAAGGCTGACGCACATTTTACTGACTCGCAAACCAAACCGGCCAGGATAGGGTTTGAAGATTAATTGTATTGAGTCACGTCACAATTCTTTCTACATTCCAAATCGTCTAGTGAAGGACATCTTGGTCATACATTGTGGTCACTCCGAGTGGACAGCTGGTACACTGCCACTTCCATCGTGGACATTCAAATCCTCCTTTGCAAAGGCAATACGCTCTCCAGCTTGCCTTCAGCGCTTCGCATCTCTTTGACCACCTCTCTGAGTCCTCTGGCCCGAAGCGTATCGCCCCTCCTCTCCGCCTCATCAGCCAGCACCGCCCATTTTGCCAAATGTCGATCCCACATACACGTCGGAAGGCCCAGATCCAGTTGTATCCTCATCGAGAAGCTCTCCTGCGCATGTTTCCGCATCCGTTCTCCTCGTTCCGCAAGTCGCAAAGGTTTCTTTCCGCGTGTTCTTTTCATCAATCCTTCCAAGCAAATTTCTAATCTCACCTCTCCTCCCCATCTCCTTTCGCTGAACCTATGACCTTGCTGTTGTTCAACTTCATTCAAAGCCCCGACACACCGCTTCACAATCTCCACGACCTGTGCTCCAATTTCGGCCCTTGGCCACAGAACTCTCGAGACCCGTTCGTTCCTCACCTGACAACAAAACCCCAAACCACGAATCCGTTGAAAGGCTTCCTCGCCGATCATAGTGCGAAATTTTGTGAGGATGCTCTTCGCATCATTGCCTTGGAAGTCCGGATCATGGTTGATGTAGTACGTATTCAGCTGATAGAACAACAAGTGCGTCTCGTAGCGTATGGCTTTGCTGACGCGGGTGAGGGCCAGGAGATTCTCTCTTCCGTTGCTAGACGAGTTGACTTCATTGTCGGATTTCCGTTTTACGTAGGGGCCATGAGCCAAGCGGTTTCCTTCGTCGCGGTAGGCGTGGATGACGAAGGGTTCGGGAAATTTCATCGCGAGAGTGAAGATTTTGCGACGGAGACTTGGAGGTAGGGTGCTGAAGAGGCCTGCTGGAGAGGGGAGGTGGGAGAACCATTTTCCTGTTCGTTGGCGGTTGGGGAGGTTAAGTGTGAGTTTGTGGAGGTCGATATCTTTGAGGCGGCAGGATGGGAGTGGGAATGTGGTGTTGGTGATGGCGATCAGGGAAGAGGATTTATGTTTGACGAGAGGAAGTTCGGGAAGAGGTTTGGTTTGACCGGGTTGGCGTCTTCCAGTTGGAGTATTGGAGCGCTTATTTGGAGGCGTGCCTTGCAGTATGGCCATGGCTGTTCCAGAGGCTTGTGATGATGTCGCGGATTCTGATCGGTCAGTGGCTCAGTCCTTGAAGGAATGGTCAATGGCTGCTAACTGCTCATCGGTATCGTGACAGCAGACCAAGTAGAAGCTGATTTGTTCATGCATTTCGTACCTGTATCTTAGAATCATGCTTCATCTGGTCGCATGACTGGCGTCGTCACGCCTTGACGCTCTACTGACAGCCATGGCCACTGCCGTTCAATCACGCACGCCTGACCACGCAGCTTCCGCGCCCGTCTGTATCACTCTCTCATCGCCCCATCTTATCAATCACCTCCCTATGCGCCGCACGATCTTTCTCCGCCTCACTTAGCGGCTGTATACTCCTCAGATCACCGACCACGTCCTTCGCTTTCCCGAAATACACCTCTTGTAGCATATTCCTCATCCTCGTCTCCATATCTTCCACCATCCTGCCGATGTTCACGACGTGACTCTGCTCGATTTCAGCGTCTCGCAGGCCCTGCAAAGGACTGTCCTGTTGCGTCTGCCGCGTCAAATTCCCTGCCAGTTCCAGGTTATCCACAGCATTCGATTGTAATCCCAGATCCAGAATGACCGTCGAAGTCAATTTGTAATGCGCACTCCTCTTCGTCGCAGCTTCATTGACTTCCAACACATGAATGCTGTCCCAACCGCCTTTGCCAGCAGCAGACCCGCTCACGCTCTTCTTGAACAGGACCACGCCCGCAAAACCCTCGTCTAGCGCCCAGAGGTAAGCGCTGCTAATGCCACCCTCGTAGTACAGCTCTCTGTAGACATCGACGCCTTGATTCAGGACTTCCTCCATGCGGCGCACGCGACCAGAGGGAATCAAGTCGGCGGCATCATCTTCGGCTATCGGAGGCTCGAATTCATTGGACCAGGGCGAGCGGTACGAGTCTCCGTCGCGGTTGTAGTCGCAGCAGAGGTAATCGCGGCCGGTCTTGGTGCATCGTTTGGATGTCAAGGCGACATCGACGGAGGAGAGAAGGTCTTCTTCCAGCGAGGGTTGGAGAGAGATAATGCCGTTGAGGTTCTGCTGGGTGGAGGAGGGTGGAAGGCGGCGGAGGAGGTCGCTGGAGGAGCGGGTCAGCGTTTTCGCATGAGAGGGAGTGGGCAAACATACAGCGCTGCATCGAAAGGGTCTGTTGTGGCCATGTTGGGCGTGTTTGGTGTGATGTGTAGACGTGGAGTGCCTTCAATGTGTGAGCTGCCTGCCAGGGGAGGTGCGTGGTCCGAGAAAGTGGGGGACGTGTTTCAGTGCGCTACGCACTTCGACATCAACATCCTCCAGAACATGCCATGCGAGCAGCTGCAGACGAGGAAACAAGATTTGAGGACCCATGGTCGCGGCATCTGGTACGATTCAGTGTGAAAATCCAATCCAATATACCAATGCAACAAACAACGAAGTGCAACGAACGTCTCTGCTGCGTATCGCCACATGACTGCAACTATCAGCAGCATACTTCTTGATATGTCTCAGGTCTGGCTGGCTGATGTAAAGGAAAGGATAGGAATACATTCACTGTCGCTACGAACCACAAGAGGAGTCCGCTACCAGAATCTTCTCGTAGCATACCGAGCCCATTGTTCCCACGAAAGCCCCATACGCTGGTATCTCGTAGAACCCACGCCTTTCATAGAACCTTTGCGCCTGGATCATGCGGACTCCAGTTGCCAGCCGCAAAATGTTCCAGCCTCGCTCGCGCGCCTGAGTCTCAAGCTGATGCAGAACCACATCCGCGACGCCAAACGCTCGTCCTCGAAACTCTGGCTCAACGTACATTCTTTTGACCTCTGCCGCAGCGACAGAGAGAGGTCGGAGTCCGCCGCAAGCAATGGGCAATGTCTTGTTGTGAGTTACGACGACAAATACTGGGATGTCTTCTGCGGAGAGTGCCGTTCCTGGCTCGCCTTGATATTCAGAAAAGATTTCTTGTCGTAGTCTCTCTCTCAGTGCAACGGCATTCTCGTCATTCCAGTCAGTCAAGCGGATATCGAATTGGTGTGCAGACTTCGGAGAGATCGCCATGCCGCCTTGTGTTGGTTTCCCAGTATGGTTTCCAGTGTATAGCACGATTCTAGCGGCAGAGATCGCAACTGACATATTGATGAATCTCGTGCTGCGTGGTCGTTCCGCGAAAGGTGGAGGGGTACGGTCTTCTTTCACTGAGGTCTAGATCCACACGGGCGGTTGCCAAGACTAGTAGGACAGTTATGTGGTTTCGAATTGAATATATTTTATAACTATACGAATTTTGTAGGGCGATAGTAGCTTCTCATCCATGGCATCGTCGCGTGAATGCGGCCTAAGTGGCGGATGATATGACCGGGAGCTCTGCAGGACAGCTGTGATACTGAAAAAGGCTTCATGTGCACGACGGTGATGGCTACAGAGCTTCCTCGACCGTTCGCGGTCGGCTTAACGGCTGGCTCTTCACCGCGGCTAATAATCTGCGTAATTTCCGATAGCTGTATAGTCCGGGTAGGCGCAGACCTCGCCTGCTATGCATGTTGTCATTGTATACGTCTTGGTGATTGTGGTGTATCCAGTGCCGGAGACGACGCGAGGACAGGTGCTAGGAACGCGTGTGGTAAGAATGCCCAGGCTGCTGGTTGTACCTTGCGCGGAGCTGGTCGATTGCAGCGCAGTGGTGGCCGAAATGCCTGTGATTGTGCTCGAGCCTGTTGTAACTAGTGGTGGAAGGCTGGAGATCGTTGTGGAGCTCACGATGTAGGACGAAGGAGTTGTCAACAATGCACTCGAAGGCAAGGTTGGTGCCGTTGTCGCGGTTAATGCGGTCGAGGACGAAGGCTCTAAGTCGGTATAGCCTTGCGGTATCCCGGCAGAAGATGAAGTCGTAGGAACGGCATAGCTCGGGGGATTGGAAGTATCTGGGACTGCCGCAGCGCCGACGCCTCCGGGTAAATCATAAGTGCCAGTCACTTCACTGAAGACAGTACAGTTATTCGGGGGCTCAAATTGGAAGGCCACACAGCCGGCCGTATTATCGCACGTGGCTGAACAAGATGCATAGTTTGGCACAACGACTCTCTTCGGAACGTCATGAAGGATATCTCTTTTGTAGGAGTCCGGCACGATCGTGATCACGATCTGATCCTGGGGAATAATGGCCCCAACGAAACCACGGCCACATTGAATTGCGTACGTTTTGCCTTGGGAGTTGGAGCAGTAAGGACCGTCTGAGGAAGATGGCGCACCACAGGCTTCATCGTAGATTCCTGGGCACGCTGGTCTCGAACTGGATGATGGCATCGTTGCAGGCTGAGACGTGACTCCACTGCTACTCTCATCTACCTTGGAACTGAACGCGGAATGATATCGGCCGGGCACTTCGAATGTCGCAGTTGTTGCAATTGTGACAGGGTAAGGTGAGCTGTATGTGATGCCTCCAGAGACCCAGCTCACAGACTTTGTGGACACGAACGTGACCAGGGAAGAAGACACCGAGACAGACCGTGTGGAAGTCGCTGTGGATACAGGGCCTGTGTAGGCCGGAGCCGATGGTAACGTGCTAGTGGTAGCGCCCATGCCCAGGGGGATCGTATTTGTGCTTCGGCCTGTAGGTACAACTGAGCTGAGACTCGTGGAATACGTAGATGTAGTGGCCACGTCTGCAGGCATTTGGAACACCTGGATTCTGTTGATCTCCCAATAAGCCTCACTCATGCGCTCGGGGTACTCTCCCACGAAAGCATTGCATCGGTCGATAGCTTTGTCAGGAGTATTTTTTGGCACGTTCTGTGGGCAATTAGGCCACTGGTCGTAGACATTGCCAGCCCAAGCGCCACAGAAATCGATATTGATGATGATAGACATGTTTCGAAAATGCGAGTCGATATCACAAGCGCCTTGTGCGTTGACTGCTGGATGTCCGAACGTGCTCACGTCTGGGTTTCCTGCTGTGATGCTGGCAGGAATCTGGCCTCGCGGAAACCACCAGTGTTTGATGTAGTTGGAAGTCCACTCGGTGGCATAGACTCCACCTCGAATGGCATTGAATGAGGCGCCGTAGTTGTTCGGGTTGGCCGTGGTATTCTTCAGCTCAGATCCACACCCGGAGTTGCCATTCAGAGACGAATCGCAATTCGATGTCGCGAGAGTTCCGGTCTGTCCGCTACCCGCTATGCTACAGTTTGGCGAGCTATGTAGTGACATGGTGTTGGAGTCGGAAGTGTGGACTCCCTCAAGAATATCTTGAACGGTGTTGGCGGGTTTCTCGACCACAAGCACCCATGATGCAGCACTTGCCAATTTCTCCATTTGCGGGCCAGTTTTGCCCAAGAAGCCAGTACGCTGGCCAGGTACCACACCCTGTGGGAATGTGGCTAGCATCGAATATGAACAAGCCATGATAGTAGGTGTTGAAAGATTCCAGCCGAACACTGGGTCGTCCGGGCAAATACTCGCCGTTCGGGAACATGCCAGGGGGCCACTTGTTGATTGTATCCGGCTTGATGACGGCGGAATTGTTCGCTGAGGAGTAATAGGCATAGCCATTGGTCAACGCAACACTCCTGTTTACGTATTTAACGTGACCATAGGTTGGGCCGTATCGGTCGTAGAAGGTAAACTTGTCGAGAAATGCAGACGGAGTATAGTCATCCACTAGTCGATAAGTTGCAGCTCCTGGTGCGCCTGAACCGCTGAAATAGGATCCTCCAGGCGCCCACTGGGCGGTAACATGAGAAGCAAACGACAGCAGCACTCCTAGGGATTTGCCCGAGACCAGGAGTGAGGACCGCATGATGACTACTGCCCCAACGAATGGACTGCCAGCGTAACAGCGACTGGAACTCAATTCAAAAGCACGAGGGAGACACCAGGAAGAACAGAGCCAGAACAACAGACACGTTGTTGTCCGTACCGACCTACCTTTACATTCCTCACTGCTTCAGCCAATGGCCTTCATTCCGCATTGTACTTCGAGCCTCAGCACTTCTATGCAGGCGCATGGTTTTTTTGCTGGACTAAATCGTGTGAAGACGTCGCAAATTCGAATGCGATCGTCCAGCTGCATCTTGGAAGCTGAGACCAGGAAAATTGCGCAGCGACGACCGCGATCATAAATGCACGACTGGTGAGTCGCAGGAAGCAAGGTGAAGTAAGAACAGAGAAGGAAGCGCCACACGCAAAGCGGAGTTGTTTTGGCCAAGCCAAGACCGTGTCCATTTTCATCTGGAAGCCACGGCATCTCTGCCGCTGCATACGCATCTTTCAACAGACATATCATTCCTACAACACGCATACCGTCTTATCAATAACATGCTTTCTCGTCCCGCTACCAAGCTCAGTCTCACTGTCGAGGATATCGCCGAGTACGAGCGACGACAGGCTCAGCGGGACGCGCTCAAGCGACAAGATGAGAACACGCAGCCCTCAGACGACACTCCTGCTGGGCAGTCGAAGTCCAGGGCGAAAATGACGCGCGAACAGCGTCTTGGATTGGGTGGCACTAGGAACTGAGCCACCCTCGAAATATTGGTCGGCCTGAGATACCGGACATGACATTGGCACATCGGCACGGCGGTCTCGCATATTTCCTGAGCCTGGAGCTTGCCTCCTTTCCGAAGCGAGTAGCACGATATCTACCTGCCGATGCGCGACTGGCAATAAATCCTCCCACGGAATCGTGCGCTTTGGCCTCGCATTTGTTTCTACCGCTGTAGCTCGCGAAGGCAGGACCTCCTACGAACGTCGTTCTCAGCCACTCGCGGCACGGCACGACATCGCTGTCCAATTATCGCCACGTGCGCTCACGAGCTGGCACAATCGATATCCTCAGACTGCTCCAATGGGGCGTCCTCGAAAGCTGGATCACCGGACGTCTGCGGTCAGACTTGTTTCTACGCCATGGATCAGGATTGTACTCGGACTGAGTTCAAACTCTGCTAGTATTTGTATCACGACGACGGAGTGCGCCCAATATCGGATCGAACCCTACCAAAGCCAGGTGAGGTCTATGTGCACGTACGCTATACAGCGACGGTACAACAGCCGGTATGATGGATGCTACAAAAACGCCAGTGTTGAGAGGTATCGCGGCACGTATCATGGTGATTGTCAATGGACTACGTAACACAAGAGGATTCTTAGGGCCTCTGAAGTGTCATTTTGTGCTTGATGTCTGGCACACATTGCATGAAATGGGCCAATGGCAAAAGTTGTTGTGGACTTCGGGATTTGACCTGGTTTTGTGCACTGAGCTGAGTCGCACCTGCTTCTTTCGACGTGAGAGCCACGGACTATGAGTGTTAGCTAATGTGTCATTTCTCGTACAATTTTGACCTCTGACCTAGCTGTGCCTTGCGTTTGTGCGATTCTGTTGCATCTTGTACATGAGGGACCAAGCTTCGCAGGGATCCTTCGCCTCGGCACGCTAGAACACGCGGGTCGATCATCCGCAGGCGCCATCGTGCACCCTTGTCAGGAACGCGCATGCAGTGGTCTGTACTTGCGCTTCGACATTGCTTGCAATTGCAACTTACCACGAACTCACGCACCAAACCCACGCTCGTTACGAAATCACGACGACAGCGACGCATAAAGAGTCCTCCAACACTTACGCGGTCGCTGGACGATCCACACCTCTCGCCCGAACGCATTCAGCACCCGGCTGCGACATTTACAGAGCCTTCTGCCCGCGATGCGGCCTTCTGCCCTCCTCCCATTGACCGCTCTCTTCGTAACGACCGCCCTCGCAGATGTCAAGTTCTCGAAGCCAGCGGCTGGGGCGACTCTCTCCGCCGGCACGATATCGATAGAGTGGGATGATTCTGGGGATACACCGAAGCTCAGCGACTTGACTTCATATCAAATACAATTGATGCAAGGCGGAAATGACGATTCGAGCTCGGTAAGTCAGTAGACTTGGCATGGAAAAAGCAAGAGCAGAAATGGATATGCGGAGTCAATCGCCTCGCGGCGAACACCTCGAATGAACGGCATAAGGATCGGTGTACTGACTACTCTATCAGGTCGCTCTGGCAGTGCTGTCCGCTAAGGGTGCACATTCTGCTGGAATGGCAGCCCAAGGTACTGTCGATCCTGCTGTCTCGGGGAACGTTAAGAATAGTTTCTACTTGAAGATGACATCGGTGGCCAAAGAGGGAGGACAAGTGATCAACTTCTCGGACCGGTTCAGCATAACAGGCTTGACTGGTACCGCACCCGCGAGCGTGGCGACGGCCATGAAGTCAGTTACAGGAACAGCTGGTCCAGCTACAATTGACCAAGTATCAAACAATGCAGGAGCTGCTGTGGGAGCAGATGGCGGCAGTTTTGATGTGCCATATGCGGATCAGTCTGGAGCCACCAAGTATGCGCCGATGCAAGGCATTCCTCCGACGAAGATATCGGCCAAGAACTTCAAGCCTCTGCATCCCACCAGCGGCTACACGATAGCCACGGCTTTCCTGCCGAATGCGAAAGTCCAGACCACTATAACCCAAAGTCAGACCTTCCATGTGAGCAGTATGGAAAATACTGTGAGTTGAGACTCTGAACATGCTACCGGGCCTCTACTGACATTTGCTCTTAGGCCGCGCCGCAAGCAGGACCGACGGACGACATGCAGAAATTTCTCAATCGGTGGAAGGACTAGAGGACGCCGCGCGAGTTCTTTTTAGTGCATACTGCGAACAGAGTTGCATACATCTCGGCCAGCAGCATCTCCGGTCATCTGCATTGGTGCCATGAGCGAAGGTGTTGCGTAAGTTTTCTTTACCGCAGATTTTTGGATGACAGATCAGAGGAATAAATTGTAGCATAGCGTGTGACGGGTCAGACATACAGGGGCGTTTACCGTTACAGCATCATGGAGCGTACAGTGCGGATGTGAGGTCAATTCACCAGATATTATGAGAGAATGAAAGCAAAAGCTCGCAAGATTTGATAAATTTGATGCTCTTCAGCCACCTTTCCCATTTCCAACGAGAGCCATTGCACCTTCGACTTGACTTTATGGCTGCAAATGCTGCGTCGTGTGTAGAGCTTCTTCAGCCAGTGGCCGTAGCCTCAGGCAGGAATTTCTTCTTCAAATCCTCTTTCCTACCAGTAAGTTCAAAGCGAAACACAGAACACAACAACAAAACAAAAACAAGAAAAGTTTGAAAAAATGCCGCCCACGATATCAACCTACCACTGCATCTGCTCCCAGCTCCTCCTCGCCACTCCAGCAGCAAATTTCAAGCAATTACCCATCCGACAATCCGACAAATCTTCAATTCTCAAGATCAGCACAGAAGAAGAATCTCTAGATGCGAACACGAGTCTTTTGATTAAGGATGCTG
The DNA here is from genome assembly GCF_019650295.1 of Cercospora kikuchii. NCBI lineage: Eukaryota > Fungi > Ascomycota > Dothideomycetes > Mycosphaerellales > Mycosphaerellaceae > Cercospora > Cercospora kikuchii. Next base: position 703,827 of record NW_025408585.1, on the reverse strand, counting down.
TAGAAGTGGAGAATGAGGCGACGATGCTGGAAGTGGAAGATGGGTTTGAGAAGAGGTTTTTTGTGAAATGTAGGAGGTGTGGGATTGTGGTGGGGTATTTTCTGGATTGGAGGCTTTGGGGAGAGGAAGGGGAGGGGAAGAAGAAGGGGAGGAGGGGAGATGTGGTATTTTTGTTGGAGGGGGCGTTGAGGGGGAGTGAGGAGGTGGCTGGGAAGGGAGGTGAAGAGAAAATGGGCGAGAAAGTGGGCATGGTTGTGGGGAGTTGATGATGGGAGGGTATGCGGTATTGGGTCATGTTGTGTTCGCGGGTGACGAAATCGGATTTATGCCTTTATGTCGCGCACTGCGGCCGCGGCGGTGGCTGGGAGATATGTCACCAGCAACGCTGACATATACTCAATGTTGTGCAGCGCCAAGTCAAGCGCAAACGATCGCGTCGGAGCAACAATGGATGTTTCAACTCCACGTGTCGGCCATGAACTACTGAACGCATCGTCGAAGAGCGAAGAGCTGGGGGCATCTGGGCACGCCAGGGCAGAGTTTCGAAACACATGCAGTACACATGGACTTCACGCACTACATGCAGAAGTTCGCCAGCAAGGCGGAAGCTGACGGGTGAGATGTGATCACTATAGGGGAATGTCGATGGATGTAGGGGGACCTTGCAGCGCCGTGATCCGCTAAGCATCCATCAACGAACATCCTGACATCGGAGGCGTGGGCAGTGGGCGTGCGTGCAAAGATCAATGCATGGGATTCTGGATCGCGTGGCGGAGCGGTGTGGAAGAACAGTCCGTTGTGTCCGTTATGCTGCTCTTCACTTGCAATCAGTGATGCCTTTCACCATCCTGCTCAGCAATCTAATAGAATTTTGGTATAAAGTTCGACACAAATATGTGCCATACAGTGTACGGAGCTCGGTCCTTAAAGTGTCCGGTTGTTCATGCAGTAGAGACGGCGACAGTCACGACAAGTCCAGTAGCCTGAAACGTCAGACCACAAATGCTGTGCAAGGGCTCGGACCAGCCTCGTGGAAGGTGTTTCAAATCCGCCAAGCTGACAGCGAAAATGCATGAATGGCCACGAATATTCTGCCCTGGCGCGGAAGCGAGTGGCTTTGAGTTTGGCGCTAGACGAAAATCGCGCCACAATGCCATGATTTGTGCTATGCATGTCTTGCTGGCAGAGGACAGAATGTTGGCATGAATGATTTCCTGCGTTTGCAGAAGATGGCGGGGCGGCGTTTGCGAATGGCGGAATTGTTTCGTCGTGCTGGAAACAGCGCATGCGCACAAAGCGAATGCAGCAGCGTGGAATGTGCTGCGTGTTGTTGCAAGGTTCTTCTGCCAAGGAACAGCTGAGCCGTGCTCGCGCCCATCACCGATTTTGGCGAAGCGTTTGCGGTAGATCCTCGTGAAGACGACGACGTCAACGCCAGCGTCACCAGCAGCGCGAGACAGTGGACCGGATGGCGCTGTCCACGTTGCTGCTGCTGCTGAGAGCACGCACACACGCGGTGAATGCAGCAGCGTTGCGGCGCAGGCAGGCGTGCGTCGTCCGCTCGGGATGGTGCAGCAGGCGCGTGCTCTATCTTTGCCCGGTGAAGCTTGAAGCTAAATCGATGAACGCCCGTCCCTGCCGAGCTGTAAGCACACGCGTAAAGCCTCGTACTCAGGTATACATGTACTGTCGCCGCCGTCGCCGTCGGCATTGAGCTCCCTTCCGTGAAGTCTATCTCCCCCATTATCATCACCGCCGCCGCCACCGCGCAGACCGTCGTTGCAGAGACATTGTCGCTCGTTCGTGCTTCCATCCCCAGCAGCTGCACCGCCTACATACGCACACACCACCATCTTATCGCACGCCGGCTCCTCTCCGAACCCACTTGGATCCACTACCACTGTATTCTCCCCAACGGTCCTTGCAACGCCCTTGCGCCGCCGCTGCGATGGAACAAACGCTGCGCACTCCGGGTCCGCAGTCGCCCTCGGCACGCTCGCGGGGCTTCTCGTTTCGCAGCGACAACAGCGGATCGTCGCGTCCGAAGGAGGATCTGACTGAAAGTCCCAAAGAAAAGGCGCGCAAATCACAAATCTGGAGTTCGACCAGCAAGGCCAATCCTAATGCCGCTTTGACTGAGGCAACTCCGGCAGGTGGGTAACGGTCGACCTATCTCCCCAGCCTTCTTCATAACATCACACCTTCGCTGCTCTGAGCTCATTCCAGCTGCCTACTTTGCACATACATCCACTCACACCAATGGCTTCATCGATCAAGTCGCGACCGGCGTCGGACATCTTTGCTAACTCACCTGCAGTCGCTGCCATCATTGAGGAGAGCACATTGTCGCCTCTGCGCGCGACACAGCATCGAGATGCCAACGGCAACATTATCAGTAAGCGAGTCTTGCCGAAAGCGGCAGCACCCAGACTAATCAATCCATACAGCCGATCCTGACCTGTCGAACCCAACGCGACCGCGCATGGAGCGTCCCCTAGACACTATTCGTTCGTTCGAAGCAGCTATAGATTCTGGATATCGTCGACGATCAAACTACGGGCGTTCCGAGTCCTACAATGACCAGTCGAATGGATACGGACAATCGAGGAGAAACAGTGCATATGGTGGGTACATTGAGCATCGGTGCAAAGACTGGCGCTAATTCGTATCTGCAGGTCACAATGGCGGACCACAACCTCGATACGGCAATGGCAATGGAGGAGGATACTACGGAAACCGACAAGAAGGCTACGGACCAGGACCGAGCAGGCCTCCGTACGGCGCTCCTCGAATGCAGTCCGAGCCCAACATGCCACGACCATACCCTCCACAACATGGACACCAGTACTCGCAAGATACGATGGCGACAGCGGTGACAAATGGCTCCGATAGCACAGGACCATGGGCAAACAGCACAGACCCCAGCAGCGAAAATAGCTCCATTGATAAGAACTACCAACAGAATGGCTACGGCCAAAACGGCTATGGTCAAAGTGGCTATGGCCAGAACGGATACTCGAACAATGGTTACGGTTCCGGATCTCCAGGACCTATCCCCGAAGATGGCGCCTATCCGATGAAGCACGGTGGCGCTGTTCAGCCACCGAACGGCGCTCGACGACCCATTCCTCTCGGCAACACGAGTAGCTATGGCACCCCATCACCCGCTCCTGGAAGCCTCCCATCATCGAAGCGACCGGAACCAGAAAAGAGAAAGAGTCGATTGAGCCGAATGTTCAGCAAGAAGGGCAAAGACTAAAGCATTTGAACAGCAGCATCTTTCTACGTGCACGCATACGGAGGCTCTCTGATGAACAAGGTCTCTTCAGCATTTCCTGCTTCGTTGCACATAATAATGTAATGAGTAATGCAGTTCATGGTGGGATGGCACGGCAATGGGGGATGGGAACGGCAATTTGGCTGGTTCTTCACTCTTCGCCGAGTGCTCGATTGGAGATTTTTTGAATTGTGACGGCGTGTTCCTAGTTGGACAACGGAATTGATTCATGGAAAGAAGAACAAGCAAAAGAAAGCGAGATAGTTTCCGCTTTGAGAAAAACTTGGCTACGACGTACGACGAAGAAGAATTGGTGATGGATAGCCAGGTCTTGAGGGGTCTTTCCTTCTTTGGACTATCTCTGAACTTACGGCATGACTTTTTCATTTTGTTGTTTCGAGACAGTGCGGGAATAGGGTCATTAGAAATGGAAATGGACTCTTATTTCTTCTCGCGATACATCTTAAACGTCACAGGCTCCTATAACGTGCATGCAGTGCTTGCACCCCAGCTGAAAGGATGCTTTGACTCTGCTTTGCAAGCCTGATGCTTGAGAGGCGATAAGCTTTGCCTGTCTCGTGCGTGCAGATGCGGCTGAGATGGAGGTGACAAGAAAAAAGGTACGAGCGGCGGTGGTGGAAGGCACTTCCGCTGACCCCTGCTTCGAGATTTTCTGATGCCTGCTTGCGGCGATTCGTTGGAATGTGGCGTGCAAGGCTAGATAGCGATGAGGTGAAGATAGAAAGACCGGTACTCCGCGATGCAATGTCATTGATAAGAAAGTTCATCTGGTTCATTGGCGTTGGCTATTTTTTTCAACGCGATTTCTTCTCTTCTTCTGCTAAGGCTTCTCGTTCACTTTTGTCGTCGTTGAAGGCTACGATTACGTAGCTGATTAGGACTACGTTTGCCATTACGGCTGCGAGGCCTCCGGCGTATGTTGAGTTGCCTGGAAATGAGAAGATGAGAGTTAGTTGAGATGTGTGTGGTTGTGTGGATGAGGCGATGTTTGGACATACCACCAAATAGCAAGTTTACGGTTAGGAAGTAGGTTCCGATGGGGAAGGTGAACATTGCGATTGTGAAGCCGAGGAGTTTGTAGATTACGGAACTGGAGGGTTTCGGTTATTATGTGAGGGACGGGATTGGGCTAGCATGGTGCGTGGTGTGCGTACGATGGCACGGCGGGACTGATGTTGGATTTGATTTCCGCTTTGGTTTCATCTTGGTCGAGGTGTGTTTTCTCGGACGCGTTGATTCTTCGAGTCGCCATGATTTGGTATGTAGATCCGGGTCTCGAGTAGTTCTTGTGTTTGTTGCGTGACGGAGTTGCAAGCAGTGATGGTTTGCTCGGAGTGGCTGACGTTTGTATGGGCATGATCCCGGTGAACCTTGTTGCGCGTAGGGCTGAAAGCGTCCAAGGCCCGCGGGCTGGCTGGCTGCGTGCTTGTCGACATCTTCACTTGTGCTTAACTTCACTTGACACCACTTTCCCCCACAGACTCGACCTCGCTTCCGACACTGCGCGGCTTGCACTGCACTTTGCATACTGTTGCGGCGCGTCAACACTCACACCGGCCGCGGCCTTTGTACAACAGCGCGTTCTTTGTTCCTCGCGTTCTTTTCCGCTTTGCGCTTTGTCCTGTCACGTCGCCGCCATCACGGAGCACACTCCTGTACCACTAGGCCGCCGCGGCACATTCGCCGATCATGGCTGACAGATTCGATCCGATAAGCGATGGCACGCCTGCAAAGAGGAGGAAACTTAATGACACGCGTGGTGGGAAGGAGTGGGACTCGAACGAAGACAGCGGGGACGAGTTTACCGCGGACGATTTCCAGACCGCGGCCACACTGCCATTGCCGACACAGCAGAGGAAGAACCAGCTGAACTACTCATCTACCCAGTTCCACTCGGATATTGGGGGCTCTTCCACGCCCGACCATGTCACGCAGCCGACTCAGCCTGTCCGGCCAGAGGTGCAAGTTGAGCGCTCTTCGCCTGCTGCGCAGTCACCGCAGAGATCAACGCCGCAGAGACCGACTCCGCAGCCGATCCGAAACCCTTTGAACATGGCACAAGGCGTGCGCGGTGGTCTACTCGCGAGCGCGATGGCTCCGCCAGGAACGGCGTTCCGGCGACCAGTCAATGCACAATCACAAAACCGCCCCACCTCTGCTGAGAGCGATGAGGATGACGATCCACCGGTCCGGCACGAGAGTCAGCCATCTCAGCCCCGTCAGCTGCCTCGAGCACCTCTACGTCCCACGGAGTTCAAGAGAGCTGGCGTGCATCTGCCTTCGTCGCCGCCCCAGATGCAGCGGGTTCAGGAGTCGCCTCGTGCGAATCAGGCATATGCGCCAACTCCCAACAATATCAACACGCCGTTTATGTCGATGCTTAGTCAGTTCAGTCATAGACCTGGCCAACAACCTCACCATCAAACGCCCCAGCAACCCCGTCCAGCGCCTGTCAATCCCCTCGGGTATCACCACTACCCCTATCAACAACCAGTCTACGACTCGGCAGGCGCTTACGGCAACTCGACTCGAATGCCACGTCAAGCACCAATGTATCAAATGCCTGGACAACAACAATATGCCCCGCGACCAATGCCGCCCGGTCATCCTATGCAACAGCAACCACATCCAGGATTCCGTACTGCCAATGACATTCCTGACTATCACCTTCGATTGAAGGTGCAAACCATCCAGAATGCTCTACCTAATTTCACTGTTGTGGCATGTCTCCATGCTTTGCAAAAGACCCGAGGCAATGAGAGTCTTGCTATGACATGGCTGGTCGATCAGCATGAACGTAGCCTATCTTCAACAACAACGGATGAACTCTCTAGTCTAAGTCCTGTTCCGAGAAGAGGCGTGGCTCAGAACATGTCGCCGTACCATCCCATGAATTCTTCGCAGGGGCCGCCACGCCCGACCGCCAAGCAGGACATTCGAGCGAAGCAGACGATCGCCGAAAAGTATCGTGCGCGCAAGAATGCACGCGTTGTCCGCGACGAGGACGAAGACAGTGACGAAGACGACGATGAGGTGGTGCAGCGAGGCCGTGGCAGCGGGCGCACAACGCAGAGATCGAGTCCAATGTCGTCACCTCCACCTCCAGTACGCACTCGACCAGGCAGACTTGCAAAGAAACGTGCGGCAGTCATCATTTCAGATGACGAGGATGGCGACTCGGGCATAATTCATGATGTCAGTGATGGCTCTGACGGGGAGCCTGAGCAGCAAGTCGTGGTGGAGGTCTCAGAAGATGTGGTGTGGATGAGAGAGGCGCGAGTGCTCAAGCTGCTCAATGAGTCGACAGTGGCAGATCTTGCGGAGATTACGGCCAAACCTGTCGAGAACATCAAGTTTGTACTGGACCAACGCCCGTTCAACGACCTGGACGAGGTTCGCGCAATCGTGCAGGAGACTTTGACCAAAGCTGGAAAGAAGTCGAAGAAGACTAAAGCGCTTGGAGAACAGCTTGTCGAAGAATGTATCGAGGTCATGTCAGGATACGACGCCGTCGACGAACTGGTGGTTAAGTGCGAGAAGATGGCAGCGCCCCTGCAGGAAGCCTTGAAAGCGTGGGGTGTCGGCGATGTCAAGGACGGAGAGCTGCAGCTTATGAGCCTTGACGAAGCACACGATTCTGGCATTGGCACACCAGCGAGCTCGGTCGCTGAAGATGTACCTGTCCAGAACGGCACCAAGAGCAAGCGCAAAGGCAAATTTCTGCAGCAGCCGGAGATTATGAACAAGGACCTGCCTATGAAGGAGTATCAACTGGTGGGGCTCAACTGGCTGTACATGCTGTACACCAAGAAGATTTCTTGCATTCTGGCCGACGACATGGGACTTGGCAAGACGTGCCAGATCATCTCCTACCTGGCGCAGTTGCACGTTGAGAAGGTTGACGGAATTCACTTGATCATTGTGCCTGGTTCTACCCTTGAGAACTGGTTGCGAGAGTTCGAGAAATTCGCGCCTGACATTGCAGTGCGGCCATACTATGGATCCCAGGCCGAACGCGCTGAACTGCAGGCAGACTTGGAAGCGAACCAAGACACTACCGATGTCATTGTCACGACCTACGATATGGCAGTCAAGGAGAGCGACAACAAGTTTTTGCGAAGGTTTGGGCCCTTCGAAGTGTGCGTATACGATGAAGCGCACATGTTGCGCAACCCCAACTCCGACCGCTACAATCAGCTTACACGGATTGATGCCAACCACAAGGTTCTTTTGACGGGCACGCCACTTCAAAACAACTTGCAGGAACTCATTGCAATCCTAGCATTCATCATGCCTGAGCTATTCACCGAGAAGCGCGAGGACCTCAATTTCCTGTTCAAGCACAAGGCCACAACGAAAGATACATCATCGGCTGCATTGCTTTCCAATGAACGTGTGGCCAGAGCTCGTAGTATCATGGCCCCGTTCATTCTCCGCCGCAAGAAGCAGCAAGTGCTCGACCTTCCAAAGAAAGATTCGCGTGTCGAATACTGCGAAATGACGGACACTCAGGCGAACTATTATGGGGAATTGCTTGATCAATTCCAGCAAGTGCTCAAGGAAAAGACTGCGCTAGGGACTAAGAAGTCCGCCGCTGTGAACAAGGCTAGTGCCAACATTATCATGGCTCTGCGCAAAGCCGCTATTCATCCACTGCTGTCCAGGCGAATTTTCGACGATCAGAAGCTGAACAAACTTGTCACTACCTTGACCAAGTCCGAAGAGTTTGGTAGCAACCCACCAGACAAAATCAGAGCCTATCTCGATGGCACTGCTGCGCAATGTGTCAAGGGTGGTGACTTCGGCCTTCACAAGTTCTGCGCTCATCCCGATCGTCAGTTCTTGCACAAGAAATTCGCGCTGAAGAAGCAGGAGTGGATGGACGCTGGCAAAGTGGTCAAATTCAAAGAGCTCATTGAGGCATTTGTAAAGAATGGTGATCGTACTCTGGTCTTTTCGCAGTTCACCACACTCATGGACATCTTGGAGGAAGTTCTGGAGACTCTCAACATCAAATTCTTGCGACTTGATGGATCCACGAACATGGCGGATCGACAGGACATGATTGACAAGTTCTATACGGATGAGACGATCCCAGTGTTCATGCTATCGACTCGTGCTGGTGGTGCGGGTATCAACTTGGCGGCGGCAAACAAAGTTATCATCTTCGATTCTGGCTTCAATCCACAAGATGATATCCAGGCTGAGAACCGCGCGCATCGCGTAGGGCAGACGCGCGAAGTTGAGGTCGTCCGTCTCGTCACCAAGGGCACCATTGAAGAGCAGATTCATGCACTCGGCGAGTCAAAGATTGCGCTCGACGAACGTGTCGCTGGTGAAGGTGCAACTGCTGCGGATGAGTCGAAGGCGGAGAAGGCCGGTCAGCAGATGGTTGAAGAAATGCTGGCGGAGAAGCTGAAGCGGGAAGAGGTGAAGAAGGAAGAGCCAGATGAGACCAAGACTACGAATGGTGACGACTTGAAGGATGCATTTAAGAAGGGCTTGGAAGACGAGGGACTGAAGGTCGCGTCGAAGCAGGCTCAGTACTAGTTGTGTTACTGGACTTCAGCATTGTCGCTGAATTTTTGATCGGGGAATTGGGTATGTACACATAGACTCGCTGCTGACGAATGATACGTCTTGTACGAATGGCTTCTTGCCCCTTGTCCAATTCCTAGTTGTGACCTAGCTTGAAATTGGTGTGCGACAGAGAATTTCCTGATCCGGCAGACATGACAAAGACGAACATGACAAAACCCTGGACATGGTCGCAGCACGGTCACCGTCCTAAGCTCACAGCCTGCACCTTGCAATCGCTTGTCACAAACACTATGGCAGAACGACGGTCCACGCGAATCAAGAAGCCCACTGCAAAGGCTCGCAGAGCATCGAATTCTCCTAGAACTGCTACGAGGCACCCACCGACTCCACCGCCCACTCCAAAAACTCCAGCGACGCCTAAAAGCATCCTCAAGGGCCGATCGTCTAGAAAGAGGAGCCCTGCTGCTAGCATACCAAAACGTGTCACCGTCTCTGCTCCCCTGCCTCTTCCCCGTCTACTTCCCCTCCAACCTCCCCGTCCTTCAGAATGGCCCTCTGCATACCTCTGGACACCCCTCCCACAGACTCCACTGGCACCTCTCTCGTTGACTTCGTCTGCCCGCCGCGCGAAACTCCTCCTTCAACTCCTCAAACAACGCTACGATTTTCACTTGCATGCTCTCCGACCTGCGAAAGAAAAGGTTACAATCTATCGAAATTTTGTGAATGTTCTTCAAGACGAGTTATGGAAGTTGGAGGATTGGAGAGTGGAAAGTCTTTATGATCTTGGGGTGAGTGAGAGGAGATTGAGAGGAATTGGGGGAACGAGCGGTTTGGACAGGAGGATTGGGAGATCGCATCGACGGGTTGAGAAGGCGGAAGAGGAGTTGGAACGTGCGGAGAGGGTTTTGAGAGTAGCGGAGAGGAGATTGGGGGAGATGGAGGGGGAGTGGTATGATTTGTTGTTTGGTTCGAGGGATGAGGAGGAAGAATTTGCTGCTGGAGACGAGGGGAGTGATCTTGGCGAAGACACTGATGTTGATTCAATTCTTGCATTGATGAATTTACCACTGGCCGCTACGATTCAACTTGGCTCGAATCTCGAACATCGCGCTTATGTTGATGATTTGTCAAATCAGCTTCAAGCTACGCGGACGAAGATGGGACAACTACAGCGTGAGTTGGAAGCTGCAAGGGAAGAGGTCGGGATTGTGTTTCCGCAGCCATCGCCATTCGAGTTCCAAAGACGGAGAGGAACGAATTCGAGCAAGCGAGGTACTTCTGATCCGCGCGAACATGGCGCAGATGACGAAGAGCAGGAGAGAAAGGAGAGAATCTCTTATTCTCGCGTTGCGCGGCTAGTCGGTGCTCTTGTCTCCATCCGGGAACGAGAGCAGGAGCTGGAAGTCTTGCTTTCGAACGCTGAAGAGCACGAAAGACGTTTAGATTCAGAGCTCTGCAAGAGGGCGGTGATGGGAACAGACGGGTCAATGAGGAGTCCGGCAAGTACGATTGGCATCCTGAGTCCAAGCACGCCTCTGACACCGTGATGAGGGATCGGACGGCTCTTGAGTTGAATATGAGGAGGAACACCGGTGCCTCTCCAAGGCTATTCCTATCGGAAGGTCCTTCTTATACGGATCATCTGGTTAGCAAAACGATTCTCTTTCCCGTGGATAGCGTTTCCGCAACTGGTATCGTACCCGCTGTCATCGACGCCAGGAATTACATCGCGAAGTAAGGCCCGATAGCGCAGGCGAAGGCGATCGACCGACGGACTGATCGAGGTCAGAGCTCTTAAGTACACGGAGCAGCGGTTCACATGCGTGATGCAGCTACTATGGTGGAACAGCGAACTGCAGATTTTCGTGGAACGGTATCTCGCTAATCGTGAACACGGGTCCTCGACGAGAAAAGAGCGAGAAAAGCGCGATCAGACACGGCGGCTCTCGATCCAGTGTTTGCGGAAGTCGTACCTGACAGTATGGGAGCGTGCAAAGTGCAAGTGACGCGTATGGCACAAGCATGTGAAGACATGTGGCCTGCTCCCGCCGCAGTATTCATATTGTATTGAGCTTCGTTCAGTTGGAAGTGACTGGCTCAGTAGGCGGCATGACCAAGACATACAACGGGACGGTGAAGCTCAAATATAACGGCTGAGCCAAAGAATTTCTGAAATTGTACAATACAATGCTACACCTGAATCCATCTCATAATAAGCCATGTCATATGCAGTCTCCGATCCAGTACCCAATCACTCACTCGCGAACCTTCTTAGTTGGGAAGCGCTGGGCAGCCCTTCTGGCAGTTACCCCTGCAGTCGACAGACTGCGTGCAGCTGCACTTCATGTTGTAGTTTCCTCCATCATCATCTTGGCTGCAGACGAAAGATCCGCCGTTCTGGCACAGTCTCCAGGCCTTGAAGTCGGCTGTGTATGAATCACATGGGAGGGATGTGTCGGCAGGGCAGCTGGCGCCCACAGCTGGCTTGATCGAGAAGTCCTCGTAGTCGCTGTTCGCGACGTACAAGTCGAGCCATCGTTCAGCCTTGGACTGGACCTGGGCCTGGCTCGATGGAGCAATTCTCGGACGAGGATCGGCTTTGCTCCAGGTGAATGTACAATCGCACTGTCTGCAGCTCTTGGCGGCGAGAGCGGCGCCGATGAAGACAGCGGAGAAGAGGGCTGAGATATGCATTTTGTGGGTCCTGGAGAAGACTATTAGAACGGCAATTCGTAGGCATTCGAAGATCTGCACATACTTGTGACGGAATTGACCAATTTGGGTTGATTGTCCGGAAAGATCTGAGAGTCGAGATTTGAGGAGATGGAAGTGGATGTGACTGCGATGCTGGCGATGGATCAATGTCCAAAGCTCACTGCCTTTATATACAATCCACGGCTCGGTCAAGTGCCATCCGATCACACAGGGGCCTGGACCCTCAAGGACCAGACGATGGGGAGTGGTCACACTCGAGGAGATTGATGTTTTGCATGGCTTTGCCAGTTCGAGATAGAAGCACTGGGTCTGTCTATCCGTGTGGTCGTAGGCTACGTGATAGCCCACCGTGACCGTGATGGAGCCTGGCGCGGAATGCTAAGGGCAAACCGAGTGACAATGTTTCATTTTTGACCGCCGCGATACTTTGGGGAACTGTCTTCACGGTCCAAGACTATTGAGCCTAGCGATTCATTCGAGTGTGCACGATGCATTAGCGCACAAGCAGTCTAAGGGTGCTTGTGCGATTAAGCCCGTGAAGAAGGTCGATCCGTGATCCGAAACAGAGCTCTTCTCAATGAGGAGACGAAACAATATGGGCGTGATCGGTCAGACTACGGAGACGCGCCGGGATCTTCTAGCAAGAAGTTGAGATATGCTATATCTCGGCCACGTGCAGAAGATGTTGCTGTGACATCAAAGCTAGAGGTCTACGCTTAGCTAGAAAGCTTAAGGCTGACTTAGCAGAGCAGGGATGCCAGCCGCCTTCTCGGTGCACGTGGTGTGGTATGCCGAACTACGTTGAATCCGAGGCGAACCCGAAACCCGACATTCTCGCTTCTCGCTTCTCGCATGTCTCGTATCCGGGAATTTTCTCCTTAGCCGCCATGCCGATTTAATTTTCTCCTGACTGATGTATGCACGATTTCATGCGAATGTGCGCATCTTCTGGTCAGTAGAGGACATAAGCAGTATAGTCATGAAAGTCTCAATAAGCCCATGCCCATGCTTCGCTGCACAGGGTGAATGACAGTCAGCACAAGCATGATAAGCCTTTTTCCAACCAGAGACCCTTGCCTGAGATTTGCCGCTTAGCGAAATTAGCCGGATAGCTTCGATAGACGACACATTCACTTGCAACAGTCCAGTCGTGCCGCTTGACCATAACAGGAGAGTTTGCAAGTCCATAGCTCTCTCGCTTGCAGCCCTGAGCGGCTAGCAGGAAACTTGCCAATCTGAGACAATGCTAAATTGGGTAGTCTATGCCTCCACATCAACGCACCGCCGCTTCGATAGACACTTGCCCGAGGTCGTAGCGTTTCAATCCATCTCTGAGACTGTAGAAGTCTACATTTCTGGGGGGTGATGTGAGGCAGATGCATTAATCAAAGGGCGTCATTGGCACCTTGAGTGGCATAATCCGTACTCTTCAGCTTGTGGCAGAGTTTTGATGACGGATGGAGCGTCCTGAAGTTTGTATAGTCGTGCCGCTCTCAATATGGACCGCCGAGTGAATCCCCGGATACGGCACTGACCAGTTGACTGTTGCCCCACGATCACTCATCGCGCTCCACTTGTGAAATGTTGATTATCAAGAAGTTTGAGACAAATCCTCCACATCGCACACCACGTTCGTTATCGAATGGACCCGCATGTCCACTTGGACGCCGACGACCAAGCGCACCAGATGATCGTCATTAGGAGCGTCCGTGTATCGAAGGACTTTCTTCCATCGGGCGAATTGTTTTATCCATATGCTAGTCTGGAGCGAAGCCGAAATTAGCATAGCTAGTTTATGCATCATCGCGCGGCTCATCGTTGTGCCGTCCGTGATCTATGCGACTGGTCCTCGAAGAGCAAGAGAGAGGACCAAATGCATTAGTCTTCTCGTTGATGTTCACACGAGATCAATATCAAATCAAGCGTCCGGAGGGAAGTGTTTTGCGGGCACAGACGATGCGCGACCGGCGTCGGGGATTGCAACGTGGAAGATGAGCCGCCGTGGAGTTTGCATCGACCTCCAAACCACGAACGGTCGCCTCAGAATGGGTCCTGTCTCGCATTCAGACCGACTGTGCGAGATACGAACCCCAATTTTCGCGTTGATAAGTGACACGCTAGGAATGAGACATGTGGACTATGCTCGTGTCGTTCCGATACTATGTTGCGTCCGCGTGTGGGCGTTGATTGAAACAGACGGTGTAGTGTAGAGCGTGGAGCAAGTGTATTCACCAGCACCAAATGTGGTCATCCGACCAACTGCAGTTGGACGAGTGTTGGAGGCTTTTCTGTTGGCGTGCGTGCGAATCCCGTTGTCTGCATTGCTATCTCGAATTCGTGTGTTCGCCACTGCAATGCTTGCCTGATACACGATGCGATATCAGAACTGACCTCCTACACTGTCCGATCTTCGAGTTCGGGTTCTCTTCGCTTTAGAAACATACGCGATAATTCGTAGAGGAGCTTGAGGGAGCTAATAAAGCTCTTGTAGTCGTCGACCTGCCATCCTAGCCTTTCCCGACAGTAGAACGACCGACGATCGCTCATTCGATTGCGTAGGCTCCCAAAACCATTTTTGATTCCGGGCTTGTGGATTTCCCATGCAGCGAATGTTTCGTCGGGAGCGCTGCACATTCTAGCTCCGGGGCAGCTTGCGACCGCCGAAGGCGTTTGATCGGCCGAAGACCGAGATGTAAACAAGCGGTTTTTTGGCCCGGAGAGCGTTGCTCTCAACGGTTCACAGTGCTCGACCAGATCGTGCATGCGCCGCCAAGGCGGGGTCTCATCCCGGCCTGCATGTTGTTCAATATCTGAAAGCCGCTCCGCTGATGTCGGAGCACATGTTGTGCGATCCAGATGACATCTCTCTGTTTCAAAAGGAATGTTGCTGAAGATGCTCTCACATGCGCGTGAGACAGCAGCAGACGTCGCATCCGCCAATGCGCCGAATTTTCAATGACGTTTCCGCTGGGAAAGCGCTGATCTGCCAACGCCCAGGAAGCAGACGCCAGACTTCTCACTCCAACCAGATCTATGCCTCGGGTCCCCGACGATCCGTATCTCTTACACGTCACCTCCATTTAAGTTATGGTCCGGAACAATTGTGCGAACACCAACAGCGACGCCGAGAACGACGGTGCTACGCACGACGAGATGCAAGACTTATGCATAGCAGGCATAAGTCGGAAAGGACGCGAAGGATGTTAGATAACGGTCCGGTAGCCAGATACTCGCGGGAATGGCTATCAGGAAATCCAGCATCCGGATAGAGCAACGATGAACAGAGTATCCAGCAAATAAAGGCGGAGACATGGCTAGTGACATCACAGCGCAACTGGACGTCAGGCGCAATGCTAGCCATTGGGACTGGTCCTCCTTAACAATCGCAGCTCTCGCTGCTGCGGCTTCCATTAGCTTTGGCACTTAGCCAGCAGCGTCCTCGGTTGGCAGCGCCGCCATGAAACCTTCGCTTCTTTCGCTCGTTGCACTAAGCGCCTCTTCGACCTTCGCAGTGCCCATCACGCGGTTTCTGTCTGATCATGCGACGTTGCCTCCAATCAAGTATCGCAACAATCATTCGAGCGATCCCGGAGATGTGCGCTCTCTTGCTTGCAGAAACCTGACCGCCGACACTATACCACGCTCGCCCCCGGAAGTCGACAAGATGGAGCTCGGACATACAAACCAGCCATGCTCGATGAAGACTTCAATGGGGGACTTCAAGCGTCAAAATCCCAAAGTCGAACTTGTCGCCTTGCAAGATATGTTGACACAGCTGCTTGACACCATCCTTCAACCAGCGGAAGGCCGAACCCCTGTATCCACCAAGTCACCGCACGAGGCAGACTTCAGCATTAGTACAGAACATGCTGGGGGGATTGGCAGCCAACGTTAGAGGGAGAGGAGATACCAAAATCTCGAATGCGACATCCACACGATAGCAGGAAGTGGAAGGACCCCACATAGCTCCCGGCCGGAATGTGACGCCGGCGGATCGTTACAGCTACCGGCGTGATCGTAGATACGATCGAAAAGATCGAGCATCGCGAGATGCCTGTAGCAGATCTCATCAAGAACTATCAAGCCGCCGTGATGGGTGTAAGCCCACCTGAATCGGCGACAGCGCAGCGGCGCTGCTGGCACGTGCCCACGGAACGCCTACGGAATGCTTACGGAACGCCCACGGAACACGCCGACGAGGCACCAGACGCGAGCTGGCTCGTCAAGATCAGTAAGGGGTTGAGGTTCTCGCGCTTCTTAGGTGTCGTCAAGTGCATTCGACGGGAGCGGACAGGCCCAGGCGGTAGTAGTGGGAACGAGCAATGTCATAGCCGCGGTCGGCGGGTCATAACTTCTGTACAGAACAGCCCATCGTGCGGCTTCTCATAGCGTCTCAATCATTATGCTCGTACGTTCGCGCGTATCTGACAGCCAGGTCTTTGAGACTTTGACAGAGTAAGGTCGAAGTTTCCATTTGAATACAAGGCCCTCTAAGCGACGAATCGTTCGAACATGTTGTCGGACTTCGAACTCCTTGTAGTGAGAGTACTTCGCACCAGGTAGACTTAAGGCGGGTGATGTGCAGACAAGCTCATGGCGGGGTCACCACCAGACCCCTCTTGGATAGCCGGGAACAGGCGAAGAGGCGCTGCATCATCACGCTCGCTCAACATAGCAACCTTTTTGTTACGCAATTATCCTCTTGCGACAAACTACTGCTCTTGGTGCAGCCTCTTCGTCGGGAGCAAAGTGCTGTAATGCTGCAATGATGACGCCCAAAAGTGCGTATGTAACAGGTAGGTCCGAATCTCGGGCGAATGTTTACACAGCTGAGTGGTCCCAGGCGGTGCCAGCGGCATTGGTAAGGCGGTGGCAGAGATGCTGGCGAAGAGAGGGTAAAAGCAAATGACTATCAGCAGTGCTCTTGGAGGCATCAATCGTTGACTCAATCCCAGCATTCGCGTGGCGATTGCAGATGCCAATATTGGACAAGCTGAGGCCGTGGCTAGAACTCTGCCTGGTAAGGCATTAGCGGTCGCTCTCGATGCCGCAACTTGGGATTCTCAGATCAGCGCTTTCAAAGCGGTCTTAGGCGAGTTTGGGAGGATTGACTATGTATATGCCAGTATGCTGCATCGCCCTCCATCGCTTTTGTGCCGGCCGAACCACTGACACGCGCGCCAGTCGCTGGTATCGGAGAAAAGGTCTGGATACCCAACGATCCTACAAGCACAGACTTCGTCGAACCCAACTTGAAAGTACTCGATGTTGACCTGAACGGAGTGCTGTATACCTGCGCGCTTGCAATACAGCAGATGAGACGTCAGGAGCCGGACGAGACCGGCTTCCGAGGCAAGAGTAAGCGATGTAGTGATTTGAGCTTTGCATGCAGTTAACGTTTGTCTGCAGTCGCCGTGACGGCCTCGGTCTGTGGCTTTTACTGCGTTCCAACTTTGCCAATCTACACTGCAGCTAAGCATGGCGTAGTCGGGTTCACTCGCAGTTATGGCAAGCACCTTCCGGATGAACAGATAACTATGAATGCGATTTGCCCGAATGTCGTCAGAACTAATATTTCAAACGAGATTTTCTATTCCATGATGGAATCGAAGGATTTGCTCGTGTCAATGGAGTCCATTGTGCAAGCCTTGAGCAATGCCTCGATGGCAATATTTCAGGAGAGACGCTTGAGATCGAGCCAAAGACTGGAATTGTATCTTGCACTGGACCAGAACCTTTGGACCGCGAGGCTGAGGAGACCTTGAAGCTGCTCCACCAGCGAGGCGCACCTCTGCAAGCTATTGGGGCGAAATTGGGATAGGGTTGACAATTGTCCTTCTTCAGCGACCATTCCTTGCTTCGTTGGCATCAGAGATATGACTGGCATGGGCGAGCAGGAACTTGCAGCAGGTCAATGTATATTTGCAAGCTTTGGTCCATTGCTCCTCTTGACCAAAATTGCCAAGTTTGATACTGACGTCTCCGATCTTATCTTTGACAATCGGATATGGCATTTTTAGACCAGTGTTGCCAGATTTGGGCGTTGTGCGCTCCACATGCTCGCCGACTTGACGTAAGCACTCGAGAAATGCAACCATGGCGTTGTCGAAATTGCGATGTAGGAATCCCAGCCCCAGAGGCAAGTCGCCACTGCTGAACAGCTCAAACACATGTTTCTTCGGCTTTCCGTCCACTGTCGATGCTGATTGCGCGTACTCCATCTTGACCACTTTTGAAGTCGAGCCGACGGGAACCAGTTCGAATCCCTTGAGTTTATAACCAAGCTTGTCGATGACAACAGTCAATAGCAGGAGTGTCTGACCCCACGCTGCATTGATCTCCGGCCAATCGACTGACTGCTCTGGTGTCCTGCCTAGGCGAAGCCCATTGATAGTTCCAAATGTTCCATCGTGACCAATGCAGAAAGTGTCGTTGTAGACGTTCGTGCGCTGGAGCGCCTCCAAAACTTTGGTGTCGTGCGCAAGTTGAGTTTGCAGGCTGTCGCGCTCCTCTTGAAAACCCGTGAGTTCAGCGGTGAAAGCGTTACGTTCGCGCCAGAAGATCTCTTCCTCCTCATCTAGCGCTTCTGCTTCAGCGTCCAGAGCAGCCATCTCATCTTCCATCCGCGCCTTTTCGGCTTCCAAAGCCTCGAGCTCATCTAGAGATTTCTTCTCGCGCCGTTGCGCATCCTCCAGAGCACGTTTGGTCTGCATTTTCTCTTCCTCGGTGGGTATATCCTGTTGAGCCTTTTTCAGGAAGTCGACATAAGCATCACGTTCACGGCTGACAGCAAGTTGGCGCTTTTGCAGGCCTTCTAGAAGGAGCTCGGTGCATTCGGAACACACTGGATGGTCAATATCTGATCGAGCGGACAGAATCTCGAAGAGTCTCCTCGTTGTCTCTAGTTCCTCTGACAATGCGGATTGATCATCAGCAATGACTGGAGCCGCCGGTTTCTTTGTAGCTGCTTTCTTCTTGCTGGGCGAGGCAGCGACAGGCGCTACCTGCGATTCGGAAAGCACAATGTAGGACATATCGGCAGTGTGCCGGGCACCTGCTGTTCTCGTAGGCTGTCGAACATCTTTCTTGTGGACGGGTGGACCTGCACGCTGCGAGACGTGATCATACAGCTGCTTTCTCTCCGCCGCAGCGGCTGATCGAGGCGGTTCAGGGGCGTTGGGCTCCAGAATCGGCGCAGCATCGGCCAGTATCTTGAAAGAAGCCGGGTTGAGATGCTGGAGAGAGGCATCAACTCGCAGCGGCGTTTTGCATTTCTGGCACTGCAGCGTTGGAGCAGCCATGACGGATATCAATTGCTGCTCAATGGCGGCTTGAACACGAGATTTGCAAGGTCCAGTGGACTAGGCACCATCGCGCCCGTGTTTGTTGAGGGCGATATTGTGCATTTGTCGATCGATCATGTGTTGCCGCAAGTCGGTTCAGACGAGCGAAGCTCAGAGTGCCAAGACTTCGCTTCTCGGGTCCACTCTCCGTGCCTCCCACTTCACGCGCGTCAACATCGCGTCTGTCTGAGAGGGCAGCGACGTCTATCGTGCACTCCGCTGCCCTCGCTGCCACCGCTCGCGCCGCCACGCGCAATGGCCCGCATGCCCACTCATGGCGCCTCAACGTGATAACGACGACGATGCGCTGACACAGCTGGACATCGAGCGCGGGCGCAACGATCAAAAGCTGAAGTCGCGCTTCGAGCACATCTTTCGCAAATACGAGCGCGATTTTACGGGCGTTGGCGATGAGTTCGACATCCACACCGATGAGCTCGTTGTCAACAATGGGCATTTAGAACATATGCGCAATGAGGTCGACTCCGGCAAGTCTGCTTCCTCTCGTTTTGTCAAGAACTTCCGTGAGAAGCTGGCGCATGAGGACGAGTCGACGTCCGGAGACGAGGAAGAGACAGAGGAGGAGGACAGTCAAGATGGCTCAGGGTCAGAGAGCGAATCTGAGAATCAGAGCGTCGCGGAGTCGACGAGAGATACATCCCGCCGCGGACTGAGCTTGCGGGATTACAGCGTACCGGCACCTGCCCACAATGCATCGCGACCTCCACCCCGTCTTCCCCACCTCATGCAGCTTCTCGCGGGCGAGAGCACCCATCATCGACCGCTGGAGATCCCAGATGATGACAGCAGCGAGACAAGCTCGATCTACGAGACGGCTTCCTCTGTTGCTACGCCTAGCTTCATGTTTGACGAAAGTCGTGATTCGAGACGATCGCCTACTGTCGAGTCGCATGTCAGAGGGAAGCGGCCAGTAGCCGATGATGAGACAGTCCACGCTCTGGGTATGAGCATTGCCAACCAGCTGGCGAAGCTCATGGGTGCGTCTTCGAAGAAGAAGAAATCTAAGAAGAAACCTGCCACGGTGCGCAGGGCCGCGGATCCCATCTGGGACTACCCTGAGCTTCGGCCATCAAGTAAATCAAAACGCAAGCGCGATGTTTCGCCTCCGCCGCAGCCGCTTTCGTCCTCTCCGAATGCTCCCTCCCCCGGGACCCCTTCTCTCTGGGCTATACCGAACCCTGAACAACGTAAAAGGCGCCGTCGTACCGAGACTCCAGCGTCCGACAGCACGGTGCCGGTGCGTCGATTTGGCAGTGCGAAGAACTCTGGCGAAGCTAAGAGATGCTGGAATTGTAGTCTGACCCGATCTTCAAGCTGGCACAAGGGGCCGCACGATCAAGATCTGTGCCAGTCGTGTTGGCAATATTACGACCATCATGGCCGCATGAAAGGCTTCGACTCTGTCACACCTCCTGCAGTGCATTCAAGGCCGCCAGACCGCGACGAGAGCATTCCCTCACCCAGGCCAAGTTCTGCGCCAGGGCGAACTCTTGTAACGAATCATGATATTGTCACCGATGAAAGTCTCATACCCTCGTGCCTTCCTTCGGCTCAGCGCGTACCTCTCGTGGAAGTTACTCCGACACCTGATCTCGCCAACGCTGCAACCAGGTCCAATGTGATGTCAGCACAACAGCATGCAGACATATACACAAGGCCACAGCCGCCATCACCCCAACAGGTGCAAGCAGTTGAGAATGGCATTGTTTTGAACGACCAGCCACCCATCCAGCCTACTACATACGCTGCCAACACTTCACGGCCGATTGCATGGACTCCTCCGGGCCTTGTAAACAACAAATGGAGCACAGAAGACGACGCGCTTCTTATCAGGCTCAAGGAGCACGACCGCCTCAGCTGGGCAGCTATTGGCCAACACTTTCCGTCACGCAGCGTGCAAAATGTACAGAAGAACTACAGTTCCAAGCTCAAGGGCAAAGACTGTCCGGGCAGGGTGCTCTTCAATGCTCGTTTGCACTCTGGCGCTGGCTCCACGACGTCCGGCGATTTGTCTGTGGATGTGCAATGGACTGCACAGCAAGATGAAGACCTTCTCGCCTATCGCGAAGACGATGAGCTTGAATGGGAAGA
This sequence comes from Cercospora kikuchii, assembly GCF_019650295.1. Lineage (NCBI taxonomy): Eukaryota > Fungi > Ascomycota > Dothideomycetes > Mycosphaerellales > Mycosphaerellaceae > Cercospora > Cercospora kikuchii. The sequence continues at coordinate 682,815 of NW_025408585.1, read as the reverse complement.
GATAGCAGTACGTTTACCCGGACGTAGTCCTGGTGCTGTCCAGCGCCGGTATGAGCTACTGGCGGGGGACAAGACAGACATGCACGATGCTGTCGAGGAGCTCGACCCAGGTGGACAAAAAGCGCTCAAGCGTGCATCACGGCCATATACTGCTGAAGAGGATGCGCTACTTGTGCGACTACGTGAGGTCGACAAATTGAGCTGGCAAAAGATCACGAAACATTTCCATGACCGCACTCAAGGCGCTCTCCAGCACCATTATAGTCAAGTCCGCGCAGGGGCCAGACTAGGCCACGAAGCACACTCGGCTGGCCCATATTCGCATGGCGACGACGATGTGGCACCAATGGCTATGGTACGCAACGAAGAAGCGGGATCGCAGCCCATAGCGTTTAACGTTCCCTCTTCATCTCGCCGCTCGAGGCACAGCCTTCCTACTGTGATGCCCTCTACGAACCACAGGCCCAGCAACGCTCTCCTTCGGCAAGCGCTCGGGAACAGTCATCGACGTCGATCATACATGACGGCGCATCCAGATTCCGTCGAGGTTCAGCAGCTGAATCAGCAAGACAACCTCCCTTTCGCGCTCGATCCAGCTTTGCAAGCGCTCTCCAATGCTGCCCGTCCAGGCTCGTATCCCGATCTTGACGAGAACCTTTCTTCCGCAGCATCGCTGCAGCTAGAGCGAGAGATGCAACAGGCGCATCAGTCGAGTCCGACCATCAGCGCCGTGGCTAGACGCCAAGGGGCTGATGCTCGGCTTGAGCAGGCTCACGTGTCTGCTCCGAGTACGCACCCAAAGACGAAGAAAGTCTCGGGTAGACTCGCGGCTCCAGCGGCAGAAATCTCGAACGGCCCCGATGGGCCCAGTCACCCGCCAGGCAACAGAGGCATCCCACACGACATTGAACATGTGATACCCGCGAGTAACTCTGCAATGCCGCAAGACGGACGGGGCGATGAAGCGCCTCGCGCGTGGATGGCTGACACAATACCGGCGTCACGGGTTGCTCCTCGCAAAGAGTCAGCCGCCAAGGCAAACGACGCCGCTCTCTCAGAGGTTGAAGAGGACAGCCAAGGACGCCGACACAGCCGAAAGAAGCGGGCAAGAGCAAGTGCTCTCGTGCATGATAGTGAAGACGCACACGAGAGCGATGCTGAGGTCGCACGCGATGCCTCGCAGCCATTGCTGAGCGAAAATCATCCCGACTACTCGCGACCGCCGGACATCTCCTGGGCGAACATGGTTGAAATGGCATTCGATTCGACTGACAAGACAGCTTTGTCAAACACGGACATCTTTCAATGGATTGAGGCGAACTACCCGTATTACAGCACTGCTCCTCGTGCCTGGAAGGATCGTGTACGTGAGGAATTACGAGTCAATCCAACGTATGAAGTCGACACTGCAAGGCCACGGAACAACGTATGGCGGATCAAAGTCAGCCGGGAGGATAGAATGAAAGAGCTCGCCGAACAATCTGCTGGCAGCACGACGTCAGCGACACGGGATTCTGCCAGCATGCTGGAGCCAGCGGAAGAAGACGCCAGTGACATCGTCATCGCAACTCCCTCTCAGCAAGCTGCTGGAAGCTCGTCGCGTCGGGTCACCTTCTCACCAATCGTGACCGTGTCTACGCCTGTGCCTACAATGAGAACGCGGCCTCGGGGACGACCCAGCAAGCAAGGTCTCCAACCTATGCAAGACGTTGAGCAATCACTGAAGTCTCCCGAGATCCCTAACAGCGATCCGGAAGAGGATGTTTTGATCTCTAATCCGCCAGCTGCGGAAGAAGTATCGTCATCAACGGCAGCGGCGACTTCGTCAACGTCGCAGCCAGCAAGCGGGTCTTTGGCGTCTAGCAGAACCCCCAAATTTCAGACTCGCAAGACTCGCAAGAGCACTGCGAAGAGTATCATGACCACGGAAGTCGAGCCTGCCGCCGAGGAGTCTTCGAGCTCCCCTGCATTCATGAAGCCTAAGGCCCCCGCAAGTATCTACAAGACGCCCAAGCAGCCTGGCTGGCCTCGAGTCGCTCGCATCAAGTCTCTGAGCGCTCGTGCCACGAAGAGCAAGGACACACCTATCATCAATCACAAGTTCCTGACGCCGGATGTGCACATGCGGAAGAGAGTCGTTGAAACTCCGATGAGAACGTTACAAGATCCGGAAGAAGATGAACTGGCTGTATGATGGGAGGCTGTCTCTCAACCAGAGTAATGCATTTGTACGATGTTGCTCGGCAATCAGCGGATCTTCGCCTCTGAAGCATGAGCCTTCGAGTGTTTGCAGCACGAAGCGTGTGTATCCTAAGAGCAGGACTGATAGCAGATAGCTTAGCTTGTCGAAGCTCAATACGCAAAGTTGAGCAAGATCGGGACCTTTCTCGTTGTTCAAGAGTGATGCCACCTTCTGCGACCATGTCTAGGGTTGGACGTGTTTATCTGTCGTGCCTAATCTCGTTAGTGCAGTTGTATGAGTGCGTACCAGAGTCTGTACCATGGAGACGTCAAATAATTGTATGACAACAGACGTTGGAAATTGGATGTCTGAGTCGCTACAGCAGTAAGGCGTTGTTTCATTCCCATTGCTTGTCATTATGAAGGCACAAAATACGCTCTTTCCGCCGGTTCTCTGGCAGCTTCCCAAGCCAGCCAATCTGATCTCGTCGTCCTATTGTCAGAGATTAGCATATGAGTTGTTTTCAAGTCGACCCAGAGACCGGCTGGTGTATCACTTACGGTAATAGTCCCATCGCATTCACTTTCCATACACCAAGCGCGAGGGCCAACAAGTTGCACCCGATGAACGCCAGCTTTACCATAATCATCTGCTCCTTGTTGCCCCGACTCTCGAGTCTGGCAAATGTGTTTTGCAGGTTCAGCACCGCCTGGATAGGTCCCTTGAACAGCATGAATACCATCATGATGCTGAAGATCTGTAGCCCGTTGCCCGTCATGTACATTCCGATCGCGTTCATTGGGAGTTGTTTTGCTGGCGCAATGGCAAGTTCCCATGCTTTCTTGAGCTTCAGACTGTCCATCTCTTCTGGCGTAGGGACTTTTCGAGTCGAGACGGACTTTTTGGATCTGGAAACATTCGTTGTGGTCGGCGCGGTATAGCCGGGCGGATCGGGTAGACTGGTGTTCTTCGGCTTGGTGAGAGAATTACTGTTCAGGTCGACGAGCCATCGTGGCTGCGGGCTGGGTACGGTGAGCGCCATGATGGATTGGTGTCTAGATTAGTGAAGCTGGTGCTGTTATCGAGGTGAAGTTGCCTGATGGCGCGCGCCAAGCCACATGTGATCAGCGATCTCACGAAGCCTCATCCCATGCGACAGCTCGAGCATCGACAGGAGACAACGGACATCAACGCCAGACGCCGCTCCACCATCGCCTTCCACCACTCCCAGCCAGGACGAGACTCCCGACGCGATATCTGTGCCCTTCACGCGACTCGCAGCCACAGCCCCGCACGCAGCCATATCACAAGACCGACTCGGCTTTCCCTGAAATCGCATTGGCCTGGAGCCGAACATAGTCGCATGGGAGCTTTGCAGGACTCGCGCTGCCGGCGGTAGAGCTTGACAACGGGAGCTGCCACCTGGTGGCTGCGCCAGAGCAGCCAACATGAGTGCGGCCGGGCAGGATGCGAAGTTCTTCGCTAGGGTACGTTCCACCCTGTGCTGCGCACACCACCACCCCTCCTGAAGCGCAGCACCTTCTCCGTCAGAGTCTTGCGACTATCTTCGCCTACGCGATCAGACTTATTGCGTGGCCAACATGTTCGTCGTTCCTTCGCCATACCCAAGCTTACCCCAAACGCGACAGGGCAAAGTTGCAGAGCTCAAGCTCGAGCTCAATCAAGGTGGAGGCAAGAAGGACAAGAACTTCTTGACTAAGAAGATCGCGCTCAAGAAGATTGTTGCGAACATGACAATGAGCAACAACGACATGGTCGCGCTTTTTCCGGACATCGTAGGTTGTATGGGCATACCGAACTTGGAGATCAAGAAGATGTGAGTGGGCTTCGGTTCTGCCACCAGACGATACTGACCAGGAAACTAGGTGCTTTCTCTACCTGGTCAACTACGCACGAATGAAGCCAGACATCGCTCTAAAAGCCCTTCCCATACTCATACAGGATCTGGATGATACGAACCCCCTCATACGCGCACTTTCCCTACGAACTCTGTCATATGTCCACGTGCGACAATATGTTGAAGCATCAGTAGAACCACTCAAGAGCCTTCTCCGAGATCCAGATCCTTACGTGCGGAAAACAGCAGCCTTTACAGTAGCCAAAGTTTACGACCACGACAGACACTTGGTGGAACGCAGCGACTTGATCGACAGACTCAACCTCATGCTGAGGGACGAGAACCCTACAGTTGTGTCATCTGCTCTGGCATCATTGATGGACATCTGGGAACGGAGTGAAAGCATTAAACTGACGATCGACTATGCTAATGCCAGTAAAATCGTTCAGATTTTGCCAGATTGCTCCGAGTAAGCATCCCAAGACGTTTTGATTCTTCAGGCTGATATTGTGCGCAGATGGGGACAAACGTACATCCTCGAGGCACTCACATCATATGTGCCTCAAGATACACAAGAAGCAGCGTTGCTTGCAGACAGAATCACGCCACGACTGTCACATACGAACTCCGCAGTCGTACTGACATGCATTCGGGTCATCCTCTACCTGATGAACTACATCGACTCCGACAAGACGATTGCTGGACTGTGTGCGAAGCTGAGTCCACCTCTAGTCACACTACTCAGCAAGGGGTCTGAGATCCAATACCTTGCACTAAGAAATGCTTTGCTCATCTTGCAGCGAAGACCGGAGGTGCTGCGAAACGACATCAGAGTGTTTTTCTGCAAATACAACGATCCTATCTACGTGAAGGTCACCAAGTTGGAACTCATCTTCATGCTGGCCAACGAGAAGAACATCAAGGAAGTATTGACGGAGCTACGAGAGTACGCAACGGAGATCGACGTACATTTTGTTCGCAAATCAGTGCGTGCGATCGGAAAGCTGGCGATCAAGATCGAGCCCGCAGCAAAGCTTTGCATAGCAACACTACTGGAGCTGGTATCAACAAAGGTATCATATATTGTGCAGGAGGCCACAGTTGTTATCAAGAACATCTTCCGCAAATACCCGAACCAATATGAATCGATCATCTCAACGTTATGCGAAAACTTGGATTCACTAGACGAACCGGAGGCGAAGGCGGCGATGATATGGGTTATTGGCCAATATGCAGACCGCATCGACAACTCAGAGATTCTTCTGGAGGATTTCCTCGACAGCTGGGCGGACGAGACACACGAAGTGCAGCTCGCACTTCTCACTGCGACAGTGAAGCTGTTCATACAACGACCTAGCAAAGGCCAAGATCTGGTCCCCAAAGTTCTCAAATGGGCGACGGAAGAGACCGACAATCCAGATCTGCGAGATCGAGGGTACATGTATTGGCGATTGCTAAGCAGCAACCCTACAGCCGCGAAAAGCATCGTCATGGGCCAGAAGCCTGCTATCACGGCTGAGAGTGAGAAGCTCGACCCCGTGACATTGGAAGAAATGTGCTTGGTCGTCGGAACCTTGGCCACAGTGTACCTCAAACCCGTTCAGACTGTCTTCCGCTCAACACGGCCTCGAAGACTCCAAGACAGTCCCGCTCTCCAGCGAGAGAAATTACCTTCGTGGCGCGCACAGCAGGAAGCCAATATGGTCGCTGCAGATGCGCAGGCTGCTATCAATGGTCAACAGCAGCAGCCTAGTGGTCATGTGCTCGATGAAGCTGATGCGTATTTTGCGAGCGTTGGTGGTCAAGGGGTTGCAAACGATGGATTCGCGTCGAGTCCTACCGGAGGCGGTCATCCTGAGCAGATGTATGTTGTGAACCAGGGACAGGGGCTAGGGACTGTGAGGCCCATGACGCACGTGCAGAATGGGGAAGGCGATTTGCTATCGTTTTAGGAGATGATGGCTGAAGGGAGGAGTGATGTATTGGACTGATTGGAGATTCCAGACCTGCTGTATGTTGCAGCTCGAGCGAACGCAGAAAGGCAGGAAAGAGCTCATTCTAGCAATAGGCGAAGTGCCACGGATGAATGTGTAGTGTCAACAGTAGCTTTTGTACAAAGATTCGATCTATGCAGCTATTCACACGACCTACAACAAAGGCTCCACAGCGCCCCACGCATCGAATAGTCATATTTTGGTTCATCAGACCCGGCCCTTCGTCTCTGATCACCACCGGAGCAACATTTCCCTACCGCCACAGCGAGTATTCAACATTCAAGTTCGTCAACGACTCCGCGTTGAAGGAGGGCACCATCGCTCTCTCTCCAGCCTCATATCGCTTGAAGTGTGTTGGCGCAGCGGTAGAGGCGAAGTTGGCGTTGGAGACAATGCTGACTTTCACAATGGTCATGGAGGACAAGCTCACATCTAGCTAGATGCGGTTCTCCTTGCTTGTCACTGTCGTATCTTGATCGAGCCGTATCCACAGGATCTTTCCCCAGCCCAGATATCTCCAGAGTCATAAGTGACGTACCGGGTGGACCAATGAGCATTGAGAAGAGCCCCTGGATAATAGAGTCGAAATCGTTGACCCATACAGCTTCGACGGAATACCTGGAGCAGGAACGCAGTTCAGAACAGTTTGGCATTGCCACTACTGCGTGACCGGTGTCGTGCTAGTGCAGACCAAACGCCGAGACCGAGATGCCTGTTCCTCCAAGTGGCTCCACCCTCGACTCCAGTCCCCACTCTGCCGGCTGCGGATTTGGGCTGCTGAGCTTTACAGCCGGGGTAGGGATCTCCATTACTTATGGCAACCTCGATAGCTAAGCCTTCGGCTGCGTGACCGGAGTAGGGCCCTCGATCCACTGTCGAACGTAGTCGATAGACTCTTGGCGGAAAGTGAACAGGTTACGCTGTAAATCAATTGGTCCGTCACGCAGCAGGAAGCCAAAGTCGAGTGCTGGGCTCAATAAGAGTAGCTCTATGCCGACCTCAATACCTGGTAAGTGGAACCATTTCCGGAGCACACTTACATTCGAGGCCCGTGTGAACCGCACATAACCTATGATGAGCAAAACATCGTCGTCGCGGAAGACAAGCCTCAAGCACCGTAGATCAGTTGGCAACTCAACACGTCTACAACCACTCATCTCCAGATCCCAAACCCAAAGTGTGGACTCGAGGGGTGTTGTACCACGGTGGCCACCCTCACTTGCAAGTGCAGCAAGGAATCGACCGGCACGAGAGAAAGCGAGTCTTGATGACAAGTCGTTGTGATCGTTGTGGATCATTTTGGAAACGCCAGAGTGGCTCAGGAGAAAAAACTGTCCCGAGCTGAGGTCCCAAATACGGATACCCGCGGTGCCGAAGACGCACATTCGGCGACCATCTTTGGAAAAGAGAGGCCGCGTAAGCCAGACAGGATCGCTTGGATGTTCTGCGTACACGGGATGATTGTTCCCTGGGCAGCAGACTTGCCTAGAGGCTGTGACATGAGATAGAATGCCGTTTTCGTGACGGCCTGTGTGAATGCTCCAGAAATGAAGCTGATCTACGTTTCGTTCGGAAACCACGCAACGGATGTATGCTAGGAATTGGCCGTCCGGGCTGATCGTTCGGTAGGCATGAGGAGCTATGCGGAGGTCTGCTCTTCGCACTTCATGCTTTAAGGACATCGTGGCCACATCATAAACGTGGCTACCGTTGGCATGGTACGCCAGAAATTTGCCGTTTCCCGAGAACTCTATGTGAGGACTATCGTTTGATGCACAGGAGCTGGACCATTTTCCTGACCAGAGTTCGTCACCAGAGAGATTTGGAGGCACAGTTAACGTCCGGTGAGTTGATGGGCTGTGGTTGAGATTCCAGATGTGGATTGTGCAGTCGGCTGTGAGCATTGCCACACAAGAACCTTTTGGCCCAATTGCCAGAGAGTGATGGTTCACTTTTTCGTTGTTGGCGCACACCGCTATTGTCGCGCTCACATCCTGCTCGTATAGAGTCTTGCCAGTGAATGTGCTCCACAGGCGCAACTTTATGCGCAACATTGTTGATTCTCCGCAAATGGCTCCTAATACTCTGTTATCCACAGAAACTGCCATGTGCTCTAGCCATGCACAGGTATCTGCCTCGCGTACGGGATTCTTGGAATGCATAGTGGGATCCAGAGTCACCGTCGTCCTGACTGAGTGGCCAGACGAAGCAACTGAATTGGTGTCGGCTAGTTCCATAATTTTGTTGCCTCCTCGGTTCTTCTCGCTTTCAGAGGCGGTATGCAGGTTGGAGGGATCTTGTGCGGCGTCGGCTTGCAGGCTCAGCCGTGAAGCTCTCGGGGCGTCTGTTGTTGCAATGTCCGAGCTCGTTGTAGCCTGAGCGTATCTGTTTTGCTCTAAAGTCACTGATCCGAGAGGAGTTACGTTGTTCGGCAAGACTTGTGCAGGCTCAGCGGGCGCATCTAACTCCCGATCTGCTGGGCTGTCTGGTAACGAATTCATCGAGCTTGTTGCGACCTGCGTTTGCGTTTCTTGCTCTCCAATTGCGCGCTCGATTGTCGCTGCAGTGTTCAGAGATTGTGATACATGATTGGCGTTTGGTAGAGCCGGATTTGCTACTACTGGAATGCTCGATTCGGCCAGTTTGCGCGTGTTACTAGCCGCTGACACACGGTACTCAGATGCGTAGACACTATCTATTGCTCTCCAGCTAGCCGTTGCTATACTGGCGTTAGGAGCACTCGAAGTCAAGGAGTCTGGATCTGCAAGATCAAAATGCGCAGGTTCGGGTCGCCACCGTTCGTGAACACTGGAGCCTGCGCTCGGCCGGTCATGCGGGAAAGGGGCCATGCAGGACTCGATCCATGTGCAGCCAGAGTCGCTGATGTTGACCTTACGCAGACCTTCCATGGGAAACACGGTCTTGCCTCTGACATATCTCTTCAGTGGCCGCAGATTCATGGCCGAGAAAGGAAGCTGTGTCGTCAACATGAAGAAGGTTATGACGCCGAGAGCCCAGATGTCTACAGCATTCGAATAGGAAGGCGCAGAATCATCGTCAGAGTCACTGTCCTCCGAGTCATCGTTGTCTAGAAGTCCAAGCACTTCCGGTGCCATGTAACCTTGAGTGCCCACGTGTGTATGCAGCGAAGACAGATTCTCGGCGACCCTTTTACTGAGTCCAAAGTCAGCGATCTTAATTTGCCACTGCGGCCTCGGTCGATGCACAAGCAGATTCTGTCCAGAGCCACTTCGTTAGCATTCTCGGTATGTGTACTACAGGTCGCCTGTCGCTTACCTGAGGTTTCAGATCTCTGTGTGCATAACCCTGTGAGTGCATGAAAGTTAACCCTTGAAGCACTTGAGAGGCAATCAAATGCATCTCGTGCTCCGGAAGAGGGCAGCTAGCGTATTGCTCAAGGTCACCGTACTCGAGGAATTCCATTGCAATGAAGATCGTGTCGTACGTCTCGTACCACCCGAGCGACTTCACGAAACGGAGCTCATACTACAGAAGTGTTAGTCAGAGCCCCAGTATCTGATGTCAGACAATGTCCGATACTTGCGGCTGGGAAAATCGTGCGATAGCTTCCAATTCCCGGCTGAAGTCGATGCGTTGCGATCTCGAAGAGTTCGGTCTCTGAATAAGTTTCACGGCGCGTAGTGTCCCTCGCAGAGGGCCGTCGATGCATTCTTCGCGAAACACTTCGCCAAAACCACCTCTGCCCAGGCACCTCGCATCTCTCTTCCATACTGTTTCTCCATCTTCGTTGATGTGCTTCGTGTGGACAGTATGTGCAGTCTCTGTCAAATGTGCTTCGAGCTTCGTTAAAAGCACGATGTCTGTCGCTCGTGGCATATCGTCGTCTGCATCTCGTAAAATGCTGCTACCGCCCGCTTCTTGTCGTCTGCAGCCCACGCTGTTCCGAGGCCATGCTTGCTGGAGGATTTATTCCATTCCGCAGCACTGAGGGGCTCAGCCTGATCATGCAAGCCACAAAGGCGCGGGAGGACATGATTGGCAGCGCCGCTCCGCAGAGGGAGCGCCAGGATCAACCTGTGCGACAGCGGCAATGGCTTTCATCATCGTGTGCGTAGCTTCGGATGCGCGCAACACGGTGTATCATTGCGAGAAGACGTTCGACGTGCGACCAGTAGAGCAGAGCAGGTACGGTCAGCTAAGGCAATTCCGTGCTGACTAACACCGCTTGGCGTCCGCCGTGAAGAACCTAACCTACACCACTTTGCCACTTCCCTCTCCCCCACCAACTTGAGGTCGTCGTCGTGTTGTCGGAGCTAAGCGCTCATGGCGCCACGCTGCATGAGCTGCGAGGACCGCACCGAACGCCGCGTCGGGAGCGAAGGCGCAGCAGCCCTGATGCCTCACATTCATAGCTGTCCCTGCCGCCGTCGACATGGCGGCAGTGTCCGTTACTCTGTTCATTGCGCAAGACATTCCTGAAACCGGCAATGGAGGCGGGCGCTATAGTATCCGTCGTGGGCATCGTGCTGGGGTACTCTATCTTCTGAACCCATTTCAGCGTTGTTGGCTGACTTGTCGCGTAGACAGGGCAACAGGCTTGTCGACCTCATCATCACATTGAAGCATGCGAGGAGCGACATTGAAGACCGCGCCGTCAAGATCGAGTCGTATTGGCGTCGCACTCAGGTGCAGCTCGACTTTGCGAGGTCAACCTGGGCAGGACTTCGAGAAGAGCATCAAGCTTCTCAGATCTCCATCCTGTCACTGTTGCAGAGCAAAATCAAATATGCGGAACAGCGGGTCGAAGGACTGCTGAAAAAGCAAAAGGATGGGAATGCCAGCCCCGACGCTCGGCGGAAGCTCAAGCTCACCAAGTACCTGCTCGTCAAGCCCTACCTCGACAGCCTCATATCCGAACTAGCTCAATGGTCTGCCATTTACGACCCCTCCTGGTTCTTAATCATGAAGATCGCGAACCCCAAAATTGACGATGAGCTGAAAAGATTGACCTCCTCAAGCTCGAAAGAGGCCACTGTACTACTGCGCAGGGCTACCAAAGTCCGCGCTGCTATCAGCAAGACCGAATCATCTGATACCCACGTCTTCTTGTCGCCGGCTGAACTGGACAGGATGGAGAAGAGACGTGTGCCTCATTCGCAAGCAACGATTGCCCGCGAGCACAGTGCCACTACTTCGTACATCGTAGACTCAATACCTTGCCCGGGCCACTCGAACGCGGACACCATGGCACAAGATATCCGACGCCTGGCTAGAAAACTTCGCGCAGTAGACCCGGCCGTCTTTGGAGTTCTACGCTGTCGTGGAGTCGTCAAGATGCGCCATGTCACAGGCAGCCGCGTTGCCTCTTTCGACATGATATTCGACACACCATCAGCCGGAACACCGATGAGTCTACGAAATAGCTTACTCATGCAGCAACCACATTCTCTCACAGATCGCTTCGCCCTCGCCAAACGAATCGCGACCTCAGTGAACTACGTCCACACGCTAGCCTTCGTACACAAAGGCATTCGCCCTGAAAACTTCATCAGCTTCCTCAGCCCCACTGCAGAAGACGACCTCACCCTCGGCTCCTTCTATCTCATCGGCTTCGAACAAGTCCGAAGCGAAGACGGAAACACCTACCTCCGAGGCTCAGCAAACTGGGAACAAAACATGTACCGCCACCCCGAGAGACAAGGCTCTTTCCCAGAAGAGCGATACAAAATGCAACATGACATCTACAGTCTCGGCGTCTGCTTGCTTGAAATCGGCCTCTGGAGTCCATTCGTGTTGTACGACCACAATGGAAGGATATCGGGTCCCGGCCAGGCCTTCGAAGTCAGCGCTGCTGATCTGCGTGGGTTCTCACCTGCGGCATTCAAAGATCTCCTCGTGGGCCTTGCGAAGCGTCGCTTACCGCCGATTATGGGGAATACGTATACTGAGGTTGTTGTGGACTGTCTTACTTGTTTGGATGCTGATAACGATGAGTACGAAGAGATCAGTGAGGTCGAAGATCAAGATGGAGTCGTTGTGGGTGTGAAATTTATTAATCAGGTGAGTGAGCTGTCTGAAATGCAGCCTCCGAGATGGTACTAATTCTTTCAACAGGTTCTTTTGAAACTCAACGAGATCTCGGTATAGCCCACGACTGCATATCTACTCTATCAACGAATTCCATCGCAGCAAAATAATCTCTCATATCCTAAAACCCCTGCCCACCCAACCACTCATGCGCCGCCCTAAAACTCTCCTGCGCAGTCCGATGCGTATTCAAACAATGCCCCGTATTCGCCGTATTATAAAACCCAAAAGCCCTCGCATTCGGATACCCCTCTCTCACTCCCTCTGAAAACCCCTTCGAACAATCCCCCGCAACCCCCAAAACAGCCTGCAAAGGCCCATCTTCACAAAACACTCCATCTTCATTCCCATTCAAAACAAACACCGACCCAGTATAACCCGGAGAATTCATCTGACCAAACGTCGCAGTATAAACTTCCGCGATCGTGAGAGTCCCTCTCTTCGAAAAATCTTGTTGAAAGACAGCGTCATCGAAATTCCCGTGGTAGAAAACACTACGGACCCCGGCGCCGTTTGTGGAGGTTACATAGCCGGGGTCGAGGTGACCGTACTTTTGTGGGAGAGCTATTGCTGCAGGTTGGAAACCTGATTGAACGATTACACCAGCCTGACCTTGAAGCAATTTGAAAGAGAAACCCGTCATGAGGTAGGAATCTACTGCTTCGGGGTGTTGGATCGATAAGGCATTGCCGACCATTGCGCCATAAGAATGGCCGGCGTAGATGATTTTATCGAAAGAGCGTTGAGCGCCAGGTAGAGTTCCTAGACGAGCGGATTGAATCACAGAGTAAAGAGCTTCGGCCTGAGTTGGTAATTGGCAATCTTTTGCGCTTAAACCTCGTGTTGAATTTCCGTTGCAGAGGCGGTCTACGGACAGAGTTGGGTAGCCTTGAGATGCGGCGTAGAGGATCCAGGAGTATTGGTCTTGACTGGGTTGGGTTCCGGGGGCTGCGAGGCCGGACCAGTAGTCTCTGGTATAAGTGCTGCCTGGGAATGTGTGTCAGGATTACATGTAATCATGAAGTTATGGTATGTGAGACTCACCATGTACCAAAATTTGTAAAGTATTTCTTCTTGAAGCGATGTTTGTTGTCGGCTCGCAGTATCTTGCTCCGATGCTGTATTGACCCGCAGCGATCGTCGAGCTTAGACCGGCCACGAATTTGCTTAAGAACGAAGGGTCCTGCACAGACAAGAGATTGAGGTTGTTAGGCAGACTCAAAACTGGAGACGAAATGTTGACAGGAATGTCGATTTCTGTGCAAGTGAGTGCACTGCGAGCATGGTGTGGAGCAGCTGTGACCAGTGCTGTCGAAGCAAGCCAGAGTACTGTGTTGGAGAGCATTTTGACTGACAATGGTGAAAGCTGTGAACTGGAATTTCGACTGGAAAGCGAACATGTCGGGCCTTTTCCGCTCTAATATATATCTTTAGTCGCTTGCGACATGGCTCTACAACTTGTAATGCCATGTGGTCGCTTTGATCACGGTAGCATTGATTTCTAGCGTATCGTGAACTCCGTTGCTGACGAGAGCATGGTTGAAGTACTAGCGCAATCATAGTGCGAACTCAAAGCCATACTGTCTCGATAGGGAAGGCGCCACTTCCCTAGGCACAACCAGAAATGTCTAGTGCGCAGCTCTCAGCCGGCGTCCGCGGGTGGTTGCTTGAGCTTCTTTCGTCCTGAGAAATCAAGCGACAACAAAAGACAATCTTTGAGCACCTTCATACATTGTTGTACCAGAAGCCTGAAAAGAGGCGTCTATCGGTCCCTCGCACAGTCGGCCGTTCGAAAAGGGACTTTTCTATCATACACCACACTCCTGGCGAATTCCCACACACGCAATGCCCACACGAGCTCGTGCCCAGCCTGTCCAGTCCACCCATTAAGCACAACGCGCACCCACATATCTTAGAATATTAGAGCCACCCCTATGAGCTTGGCTAAAACCATGCTCATTGCATCCTGTGACTCGCAGCCAGCGTGTTACCGGAAGCTCTTTCGCGGAAACAAAAAGGAAAAAAATTGGCAGAAAGAGCCCGTACTGTTAGACGCCATCGAACACCATACTAACGACAGCGAGATGCAATAAAGTACACCGCGAAGCATGATCTCCCGCGATCGGTGCGGTCAAAGAAGTGTGCGCCTGAAGAGGAGAAGGAAAGCTCTTCTCAGTCATCGTGATCGAGTGAGACAATCGCATCGATTTAGTGCGAGTGCCCGTGCCCGCTGTGGTCATGACTGTCTTCGGCACTCGAACCGGCTGGAGGACAACAGCTCTTGCCTCCACCGCAATCGTCAGTGCACTCAAGAAGGCAGGACGTGTCGCCGCGAACGGAGCCTGATCGTGATGGTTGACCGAGCTCGTGCTGTGATCCGTCTTCTGATTCGGAATGGAATTCGGGTTGAATCGTCGATGAGTGGATGCCATATTCGTGGAGGCACTTTCGGATAGCAGAAGCTAGCGCCATGTATCGTTGGGATCCTTCACCCTTGAAGTTGAATGTGACGCGAACATGAAGAGAAGCGACAAGCTTGGTGTCGCTGAGTTGCCAGACGTGGACGTGGTGGCAGCTGTCGATGCCCTCGAGGTCTTCGATATCATCCTTAATATCATCGACCTCTATGCCGTGGGGAACAGCTTGCAGGAGAATTCGAGATGCGGCCTTGCAGAGAGGAATTGCTGAAGCCAAAATAATGCATGTGATAACAAGGGAAATGGCGGGATCGAAGTAGAATCTGCCAGGAAATTTGGTGAGCCAGATGATGAGAGCAGTCGCAATGACACCAATGTTGCCGAGGGCATCACCCATGACGTGCAGGAAGATACCCTTCATGTTGAGGTCGCCGTGCGAGTGACCACCGTGGCCCTTGCCGGCTTCCCGTGGCTGGGAGTGCTTGTGTGCGCGATGGTCAAAGGATCTACGCTCAACTGCCGCGCTGCCATATGAGATCTTTTGTGCGGTTCCTGCCATCAATGGCTGATTCTCGGTCAAGATTGGAGCAGGGACGATTTCTCCAGCCTCGCTGCCCTCCTCCGAATCGACAGTATCGAGACGGCCTTGGCCCATGGCAATGATAGAGTTTCGGAACTGGCTAGGGCCCGAGAAGTCTTCAGGAAAGCCTCGCGAGGTCGACCTGCTGTGCCGTCTTGCCCTCTTAGGACTGTTGGCTGCCTCGTCGGCGATGGCGGTAGCTTCGCTGGCTGTATCCTTGTGATCGTGCTTGTGCCCGGCATGAGATTCTCCATTGGCGTGAACATGGTCGTGACCATGATCGTGTCCCGCATGTCCTTCCTCGGCGTCCTTTACAGAGTCACCTGCGGGGCCATGGCTGTGGCCACCGTGGGCATGTCCATGATCGTGAAACAGCACCAGTCCCACCATGTTCGACGCCAAACCAAGGCAACCCACGATCAACACCAGCTTGGGATTCGAAACTTCCTGAGGCTCGACAAATCGCTGGATGGCGTCGAGGAAGATGGTCACACACAGTGCCACCAAGAAGACACCGTTCACCAGTGCACCAAGTGTTTCAGCGCGCTGGTAGCCGTATGTGTACATCTTCGGAGTGGCCGTCTTGTTCGCAGCCTTGACGGCCCACAATCCGACCAGGAGGGACAGGACATCGTTGAGCATGTGAAAGGAGTCGGCGACGAGGGCGAGCGAGTGGACAGCATAGCCGGTGACGAGCTCGAGCAGGAAGAATAGCGAGTCGATCACCAGCAGGATGAGGATGCGGTTCGACTTGGACAGCGCCATGGCTGCGGCAGTGAGGATGGAGGGGCTCGGGCGTGAGCAAAGACGGCGGAGGTGGTGGCGCGACGAACAGGCGAGGTGAAGAGGGTGGTGGCAGAGGAGGTTGAAGGAGAAGTCGAGCGGGTTTTCAGTGCTCGCTCCGCGCGGAGAATGCGGTGCTGTGGTGGAAGTGAGTGACTTGGATGTCCATGCTTCTTTCTTGTGGCGGACAAACTTTCGACCTCGCGACTTCGGCAGTCCAGAACTCAACTTCGTAATGCTTCGTAACCACTGCCGGCCGCTGTCACGCACGCCTGTTTCACCACCGAACACAGCATTCGCTGTCACGAAGTACAAGAGCGTACAGTAGCCCTGAGCAGACCAGCGACGGGGAGAAGGTGAAAGATTGTCATCGGCGTGCAACGCAACGGTCGCTTCGCACAGCGAAAGATCCGCCTCGAAGCCGCACGTCTGGAGGTGGTGCCTGGCATTGACCACAACCTGTTATTCGGCTACCCGATTGGCTTATTCAGCCATTATTTGAGCCTTGGGCGATCCAGGCCAGGTGGGCTATCACTCCGAGACCAGAGAGGGCTTTTCGTTTCCTCCCTCAAATTCAGAAGCAATTCTCAATCCGCTTGCCTTCTGCGAGATGGAACCATGCCTCTTCAGCCGTATCGCAGCTGCAAGTACTGAGTTCGCTTGGCAGGCTATTGTTCTCAGTGTGCTGCGTCTGTTACGCAGGATTAACGCAAAAGCTCAGGAAACGAAAGCGCGACTGCCGAATAACGATTGGCTTGAGCACGCCATCATCCAACACGTCTCACTGCTGTGCTTTCACTTTCACGCGTTCTGCATGCTCCTCCTCTCCTCTACCACTTCCTGCTGCCTTTGTGCAGCAACGTGAGACTTGTCACCATCATGTCGATGGTCTCGAGTCGAGTAGTCGCGATCTCGTCCTTGGGACATCCGCGGCTAGCTCCGAGGGTCCGGCTACTGCGTCAGTGGTGAGACGATGGACTGTGCAACGGTAGGTCCGTCTGCGTTTATGCTATCTTTCGAACTCAGAGCTCCTTGAGGCCACTAATTCATCCTGGGCTGGCGATTGGGCATCGAAGCAGTCTTGGGACTGCATTCGCCACCAGGGTCAACAGTCAAAGTGCCAAACTCGCGATGGCAGAAGTGAGACAAGGCCACGCAAAGCATGCACCTCCCATCCCCGAACCAGAACCAGCTCATATTCCAGATGGGATACCGGCTCACGAACGGGAGGCAACCGAACTGCTTCCTCCTTCAACTTCGACCTCCGCTGCTCAGACCCCTCAGGACGATGATCAGCAAACAGAAGCACCGCGACGCATCTCCCGCATCCTCACCCCTAGCACCATATCTTCAGTATCCCCTTTCACCCCTCTCAAGAAATTCTGGCGCCACAATGTCCAACTCACAGTTCCCCACGTCGACTGCCGCGACCATCTGGCTAACGAGCGCACATTTCTCGGCTATCTGCGTACCTCTGTCGCCTTATCTATGATGGGAGTCGTTGTCGCTCAACTTTGGAGATTACAGCATGCCCCCAATCCGGATCCCGTCTTCGGCTTTTATGTCTTGAGTATTCCTATCGCTGTGATTCTGCAATTTGCCGCGTTGATCGTGGTGGTCATTGGCGCGATAAGGTATTGGAGGCAGCAGGATGCCATGGCTGTGTATGGGAAAGTTGTGAGCGGCGGTTGGGAACTGGGTGTGGTAGGGTTGGGGAGCTTGTTGGTAAGTGAATGCGCTTATTTTATGTGAAACTCTGCGTGGTTGAGGAAGTGACTGATCATTCAAAACAGATACTGTTGACTATATTCGCATTGCAGGTTGCGCTTGACGTACGACATTCGAATCGAGAAGACATATGAGGAAACTTGCTTCTTTCATCAATGACTTGACCCAGGGCATCGCCATCTAGCTACCTGTCTTGGAAACACTCAAATTATCCATCTATTGGTATCGACTTTCTGGTATTCAGATGTCCTTCACCACGAGCAAGATACCCGGCTCCACGACCACCAGCCAATAGTGCCAGAACCCTATCCCAGAACGCAGTCTTTCTTCGAAGCGGAGCCGGGACATGTGGCAATCACTTGTGATCCAACCGACGGCCCTTAAGTGGACGGAGTTTCTGGCACAGCTGGCGCAAAAGAATCCTCATTGCTCATCAAAGCTGCAACGCCATATCTCCAGCAGGACTGCATGCTCCTAAATGACGCAAATAGGAACAAACTCCAGAGAAGGAGCATCATCAGACTGTCAGAAAGCAATATTCAGACTCAAACCCCAGAAGATCTAGAGATCACGACAAGGCAACTGCCAGCAGAGACGGAATTTTCGAAGAAGCTCAAGTGGAATGGAGTTAGTAGCTCTGCAATTTAGTTCACCATTATGCGTTGACGACTTTGATGACAAGAAATATCGTGGAGCAGGGCATTGACCGGAGTATATAGATAGACTGAGGGTGGAGTAACAACAGCGACGCAGATCGAAAGCCGCTCGAACTTCTGCCAGTATGACGGACGCTATGTGAGGAAAGTGCATCAAAGAGAGAGATAACCAAGCTGGGTCATCCTCCATGCGCTGCGCAACTTGGCAGCTGATAGATTTAATTGACCAACTGACCACTTCTATCTCTATCTATCTCTCCGTCACTCCTTCTTCCCCCAGATCTTTCCAACCCCAACCGCCCATTACCTCACCACCGCACCACCACTCCCCATCTGCGGCACAATCCCCCAAACACCCAACGGATCCTCTTTCTGCCCATTCCCACTCGCTTTCCGTCTCTCCTCCTTCTGCAATCTCTTCACTCTCTTAACGAGCAACCCTACTGTAATCGGTCCAGTCAACGTACAGAATAGAATCGCCCATGTGACAATCAAAAAAGTAGAATTCTGGCCTTCTGTGCCAAAGACTCCTCGACTTTCTGCTACGGAACTGATGAGGAAGCCAATTTCGCCGCGGGAGACCATGGCCATGCCGAGGATGGAGCTGGGGTAGAGGGATTTTGGTTTGGGGAGAGATGTTCGTTTGCGGGGAGTGTTGGCTAAGGGGGCCGGGGGCGAAGTGGTGGTTTCTGTTGATGCTGATGCTTCTGTTGTTGCTATTGCTGTAGTATAGGAAGGTTGTCGCAAGACTGCAGACTCTGATCTTGGATGAGTGTCGGCGGTCGCGGACTCTGGTGACAGTTGCACCGGTTTTGTCTTCTTTGCGCTCTTTGTGATACCACAGCATTTTCCGAGTATAGAGGATATCGAATTTAGCTTATTCGAGATGCCTTTCGCTCGAGGCATGCTGCCGAAACGGATGAGCCATGCTCCGCAGATGACTTTGGCAAAGATCATGAGGATCGTATACACAATTCCACGCCATACAACAGAGCCGGTGAATAACCTTGTGATGGGGATCGCAAATCCGATGGATGCGAAAAAGAATGGTCTGAGTATGTAGTCGACAGCGGGCATGTAGAACTTCTCATAGACTTCTTTCCCGGAACAGCCATCTTCAGAGGAATATGCTGCCTGATGGTTCACGGCGCTGGCCGCGGTTGAGTTGGTCCTACCCAGAGCTCCAGGCTCCTCGCTGTTATGAGTCTTTTTGTTGTCCTCCTCTTCTAATTGATCGCATAACCACGTAACAGATGCGCCTGCCAAATATGCAGCGAACAAATTCGAAGTCCCAGCATATGTAGCTCCAGTGATCATGGCCAATAGCACTCCAGTCTGGTAGACGAATGCAGCTTTCTGGCAGCAAAGCACCTTTCGATATTTTCCATTCTCCGGTCTCATCAGGAAACTCCTCGCATCAAGCAGAACCGGCTTCGCCACGAAGAAACACAGCAGTGGTATCAACAAGGCAAAAGCAATCGACACAAACACAGGTCGAATAACAGTCACCTCGCTGAAAGTCGAACCCGCTCCCAGACTTGAGATGATTTGAACCATGACCAGTCCAACGACATCGTCCATCATCGCCGCGCTAGTGAGCACGACGCCCAGACGACTTTCCGTCAATCCGCTCGTGGCCAGGACCGTGAACGTGGTCCCCAGTGAAGTTGAACATAGTGCCGCTCCTGCAGCAAAAGCTTGAACGGGCGAGGTTCCTGGCAAGAGTCCCAATAGCACAAAGGAGAAACCTATGGGCGCTGCGATACCAGTGAGAGCTACAGCGGAAGAGAGACTCAAATTTGCCTTCAAAGCGGAGATATTGCTTGAGATGCCGCCTACAGATACGAGTCAGATGTTGCTGAAGTGTAAGTGGATCTCAATTCTTGCGGGTTTGCGCACCTTCATAAACAATACACAACAATCCAAGATACCCCAATTGCACAATCACCTCTTGCAACTCTGTTGTGAGCCATTTCGATCCTGGAGCTCCCCAAGCAATCCCGATGAAAATCTGTCCAATGAGGCCGCAGAAGACAAGACGATCGAGAAGCCAGTTGACGGAATTCAAAAGGAGCAGAAAGGAAGAAATGACGAGGATAGTGACAATGCCGGGTTCATGGTAAGGGAGCGAGGCGGAGGAAGCGGCTTCTTGCGCCATTGTGGCTCTTGGTACTTATCGTGATCGTGGAGACGGGATCTGGGCCATGATTGGGAGTGTCGACACCGAGGAAAGGAGAGGATTGATAAGACGGACAGACATTGATGCTGAGAGTGGCTTAGTGATCGGCATGTCATGGGATGGTGCTCACTTTGAACGCCAAGAGTTGGCCAACGTCATAGCCAAACTGCAGGCATGGGAAACTGCCATGGACATTTCTATTTAGACAAGCTCTCTGCAATCTCTTTCCTTGTGATTCTTGGGAAGAGTCAATTCATGGCCGCTAACAGTGAGTCACACTGCTCAGCATAGCTCAGCGTATGCGCAGCATGAAGACAGTTGGTCCATTGGTATAATTCAGAGCAGTCTGGTCGAGACCAGCTACAGAAGTCACAGATTCGTACGTGATAGAAACCGGAGGCTATGGCACTTGAAATGAAAGTGATGGAAGTTCGCGAATCATAATGTTGGCTTTTGATAAATAAGAGACAATGTTATGTCAAATGTTCTCCGACTCTCGAATCTTCAGTCTCATAACGCGTCTCTCAATGATATACGGTGACCTGGGTATCTCCTCCTACTCTTTCCCCCCTCGACTATCTTCGCTCGGATTAGCCGGATTGCTCCGCTTAAGTCTGCGCACGCATACAAGCACATATTGTCAATCGCAACCCTCGCTCTTTCTTGGCCAGGTATGAGTGCAACACTCATCCCGCCTTTCCATCTTCCCTTCTTTCCTCCTGTTGCCGTGAAAGTAAGAAATATGTACAATCCCTCGAACTCGCACCGTTTGCGCCTGCTGAAACGCTTCAAAGTAAACACAATTTTCGCACGTAATCACCTTACGAGAGCTTGCTCATCGTAAGTGTACGTCGGTCGATCACACAACCTCATATTCGATTCTCCCGCTCGTAGTGGTGGAGTCTGAGCTTCGGTGCGTTCTTAGATGCCGCTCGGACGTTGCTGATATTTTCTCTACTTTCTGAAGCCTCACTTGGAGGATTTTGTCCTAGTCCACCACGTGGGTAGACACCACCTTGCTCGGAGAAGCTACCCCTTGTAGGTACATCAGGTCTTGAGAAGGACGTCATGGGTTGTTGGTACCGTCTCGCATCTTGGCCGGGCAACTCGTACATATTGTCGCTGTGTGCCCAATCATTAGACATTTCGCGTTGGTACCCTGGGCGTTGGTATGTGTTGGTGTAGGTGGGACCGTTAGTCACGAAGGCGGGTGACTGGCCACGGTGCAAGGGCGTTTGATATGAAGTTTCTGGTGAGCTCAACGCCGACTCTCCAGAACTTTTGATGTCAAGACCATCTGTGTTTAGATCTGGTCCCTTGTTCGACATTTCATAAGTCGTGCTTTGGTATCCAGCTTTGGGATCGACCAAGCCAGAGTGTGACGTGTTCCTGGTGAGGTCTGGGGTCGCATCGAGGGTGACAAACTGCTGTTGCTTAGGTCTCCCGAAAGATCGGAAGAAGTCGAGCCATGCCGGGAAGATAGACGGCCTCGTCAAGAGAAGGAAGACCTCGAATGCTGCAAAGGAGAGCATGAAGAGCACTGCGGCGACGGCGGGCTCAGCCACAACAAAGTCGTTGACTAGATCCAGACACTGGTTCTTGTCTGTTGGATTGCTTGCCAAGCATGCCAACCACGGCACTACCTTCTCATAGTTGGACCGAGCTCCGTTCTGCATGGTGTCCATCTTCAGGAACACAATAGTGAAGAAGACAAGGTCTACCAGAATGATGGTCACGATGCAGATGCCGCGCCACTGAAGCCATAGCACCTTCTTCAGCCGCCTGTAGACTGCGCGTGCTGTCTTGGTATGCTCACTGCCTTGGTAAGATGGAAGGCCTCCAGAGGCAGCGGTGGAAACATTGGCTGATTCGTCACTCCAGAGATTCCGCATGTATACGTGTCCGCAGTAAACCAAGGTCATGATTTGCAGGATGCCAGCAATACCAGCCATGGCCATGAGCGGCCCCCAGAAGGCCCCCATAGAATTCTCGTGGTTAACATGACAGGCGCTGCCGAATCGAAAGCTGACTCCGGTCAGGGTGATGGTCAGCAGGAACAGCACTGCTGGCACGCCCCACCCGAACATCAGCGAAACGTAGAAGAATCTCCTTCCGGGTACGATGTCCCAGCAGATTTGCAGGTTCATGGACAGAGCTCGGATCAGCACCCACATGACCACGGATAGACCCCCGGCGACGATGAAGGCTCCTCCCCAGGCACATGGCATCGAAGTATACATGTCGTTTGGTGTAATCTCGTTGTAGCACTGCTCCGGTTTCGCAGCGAGAGGTACGGTGAAGCCTAGCGTGATCATCATGACCGAGATGATCAGGCACACACTGAGATAATGGCTTCGAGTTTGCTGTGCAGGCAACATTATGTATGATATCAGCATGAAGCATAGCAGGCCAAGGCCAATGACGTTCAGCCATTCCGCTGCTGTGTTGTAGGTATCGAAGTTGTCGGAGTAGGCCCACTCTGAAGCGGGACAGGGCAGGCAGCATGTTGGCGAGCCATCAATGCCTTCGATTCGTGCGCACAGGCGTCCATCGATGACTAGCAAAGGTCAGTATGGGTTCGTGTCCCAGCAAATGGACGACTCACATCCATCGTTGGGAGGGAATCGTGATGCATCCAGAAAAGGTGCGACGCAATTGCCAAGCAGCGTGGAATTGCTAGTAGCCATGGCTGTCCGCAACCTTCACGGCCGCGATGTGAACTCAGCACCAACTGCACGTGTCGTTGTATGTGTTATGCTGTTGTCCTCGGTGACTATTTTCGTGAAAGTGAGTGAATGAAGGCGAACATTGACGGTCGATTCCAGCTCTTGCGACTCAGGTGTTCATTGTACAGTAGCGAGGAACATTGGGCCAAGCGATTTTCCCGTGCAGCGGCGAATTCGATTGTTTCTCGGGCTTTGTCGAAATATGGCGCAGACCAGCGGTAATGCTGACAGCGAGGGCAGAGAAGGAGCGTGAGGGCGCGGAAGGAGAGTGTGCGGGCGACTGACGCGGAGTAGCAATGATGGAACAGTTGTAGGGAATGACTTGGGAATAGGGTAGATGTGAGGGCGGCGCCTCTGGATGGAAGACAGGCCGCGATTGACACGCGACAGGGCTCGACAAGCGACCTACCAAGGCTCATGGAGCGTTCTCAGGCGTCGCATAGGGCCCGGCCAAGCGGCAGCGGGCCCGTGGCAGTGCCTCCACTGGAGCTGTAACGTGTGATATTCCATCCCTGTGCGGCGTGGCAGCGTGCTATTTCGCCAGTAGGAGGAGGCCCATGTCGGGCTCATGCAGCGTGCGTGGTGAGGTGCAGTGGTGCCGCTGTTGTTCCTGGCCAGTTGCCCGCTTCGAGAAAAGTGCCGAGCACTAGCGCCAGCTCGTTTCGGCGATGGCAGCATCCCTGCGTCGCTGCGAGAAGCGCGTTCGGGCAGCGTGATTGGGGCGCCTCTTCCGAGTGTGACGGCTGCAGCGCGTACGAGAAGTCTGTTGCTGTACGCACGCTGGACCGTCGATGCGCGTGCAACATAGCATTGCTGACTGGTGCGCGCTGGGCGAGTAGAAGTTGCTGCTGCTATTGCTCTTCGCGTGTCGCGGCTGTCGGGTGGCACAAGATCACCAATACTGTTCCGCGAGTACGTTTACTGCTCGCCTTATCATCGCCGTGACAGGTTGGGCAACGTGGAGGATCTTCTGCACGGCCCAACAGGCATCTTCGCTGCTGAAGTTCGTCCTGCGATCGCTTTTCGCAATTTGCAAACACGATTCCGGCGGAACAGTTCGCACTGCAAAATCGCCGCCGGCGCCGCGCTTGTCTCAGCTCGAGTGTCGTGTGGTGGGCGCTGACCACGGCATCCTGGCTGGAGACACGCGCAGCACAACAATGTCGGCGGCGCTGAGTCGTCGTTGGCGATGGAACAGCAATGTCGAGCGGCGTGGTGATGATAGGATTCTGTTCCTGGGCGAGAGTTGCGTAAACTTTTCGCTCCCGGCGGAGGAAGTGGCGTGCGGCTCCACGCACCGGGACTAGCGTCGTGTCCGTGCGACCAATACTCTGCTCGACATCGCAACTCCGACGTCTATTCGTTCTTCGCTCTTTTGCGGTGCGTGTCGAAGGCCGCCATCGACCACGGACGCGTCGACACTGTGCTTTCCGGATGCGGGTGGCCACGGAATACTCGCGAACATGCCATCCGGCCCAGCGTGCTCGTCATCTTGGGGGTACAGCGGCCGCTTTCCAGGAAGCACATCCTTCTCGTACGCATAGAAGGATGATGGAAACGAAATTTCTGCGTTCTGTCCCACAGTCTTGCTCCATCGGGAAGGTCACACAGCATGCAGCAACACCTTGCAGCCGTCGGTATCTGCTCGTTTGGGTAAAAGGCAGGAACAGCAATGCGAGAAGTAGCTGTGCCCCTCGACTTCGGCCAATGCCGTCTCCACATCCATCGCATCCTCCACTTCTGCACGTCTGGATGTGGATGCAGCTCCGCCGTACCTGCGTTTCTGGCCCTGCCTCTGCGTCCTCATCCACGTCGTAGATCTAGCAGGGACCTTGAGCATCGGACCAGCTTGCTCTCCGTGGAAGTCCTCTCCATTGCTCCGCGCCAAGTCAAAGGTCCTCGTCAACAAGGTGAGGAATGATTGCATCGACGCGGCCACTGTTCACATGCTCGAAAATAGCACTTTTACGTGAGCTCAACGTAAACCTTCGCCATACTTCTGACCTCGCCCATGTCACAAGACATCGACTGGAATTCCGAGATCCAGCTCAGATGCGGCATGCAGGTACATACGATTATCGACATGCATTGCATGATCGATTGAATGGCACGACAGCTGGGTGCTCCGTCGATACTCTGCCGTCAATGATCTTCCACCTCTTCCCAACGCACGGCACGACACGACATGTGCTCGTCCTCGTGGAAAGCGTCCCAACTGGAGAACTCTAATCAAGCCCAACACGTGCGGACATGTCACGCCATGTCATGTCTATAAGCTCGCGCGTGCGGGACGCATCCAATGCCCGAGCACCTATCGTGCGAACATTCGACTGCCAAGCAATGGCTGATCTGGGTCTGAAGGAGTCAGCTTCACGCTCGCTGTGCCTCATCGAACTCTGCCAGCCATTGAACACATCCAACCTCGACGGCTGTCTACACGAATCACCAACACGAGAGCATTACCTGTTGGTGTTGGTCATCATTTCATCGACGCCACGACAATTCGATCTCTCGATCTGTCTGAGCTGTCCCCACCAGACCCATACGACACGTTCGATTGTTCTAACAAGAGATTTTTGTTTGAAGTTGAACGTCTCAAGTCACGCAACAGCATGCAGTTCTCGACTTTTCGGTATAGTGCGAGAGCGCCTATCCGATCAATCCCATTGTTTCAATACAACGCGGCTAGTCATGTTCGTCCGTTCGTTCTGAAGATAATCTTATTAGTGACGCAAAACCCGTTTGCAAAACGTTACAGTATACCGCAGCCACAAGTAGCAAGCTGCTAGTATCAGGAATACCTCGACTGTGCTGTAAACACGCCGCCACCCTCTTACCTTCCTCAGAACTCTCGACCTAGTTACCATACCATTCTTCGTGTGGTTAACACCAACACCAACTCCTACAACCAGAGTACGTTCAACTCTACGATTGATTTCTCATCTACCAAGCTCCCAAAACAAAAACTACCAAGAACCACTCTCCCCTCTTTTCGAACGCTTAGATGGAAATCCGCATTTAAGCAATGCCCAATCACCTCAGTTTACACATTAGACTAATCATCGTCAACGAGCTCCAATCCGATGAGAGCCTGCAACATTGCCAATCAATGCCTTCTCCTAGCGTCTCACCGAGATCTAAAGACGCTTCTCACGCCATGTACGAAGTAACGGCGACTGTACCTGTGGTATAACATCATACTCATCCACCCTGAACGAAGTGTGAGTGCGGCGAATTTCTACAAGGCCTAGAAGAGCTTTTTAACAAAGCCACTTTTCCGCGAAAGCATTCAAAGTGGTTGTCTACCGTCGGGTAGACTCTACCCGATCGCTCGCCCCTTCGCTTTTCTTTTTTCCCTCCCTCTCATCCTCTCGAAATGATTGGTGACCGTGATCGTAAGAGATCCATTGGCAAGTAGCATGAAATCCACACGTCTCTTCACCACATCCTACATCATGAAATTCAAATTTCGTGAAATTGATTGTGAACGACGTGAGAAATGCAGATGCATAGATCAGAAACAAAAAGATAATTTCGACCTAACACCAGACCACAGACAGAAAAAGAGCAAGTAAAAGCGAACAACAACAAAAAGCCCGTCAAGGAAAAGGGTATACTCGTTTTTCTTGCTCTCAGAAAAGCCCCCAGACGTAGACGGAAGAACCCAGAACCCCAGACCAAAAAGAAAAACGGAGACCCTAAATGTCCAATCCATCCAACAGCATCACGCTTCGCACATTCGAACATTGCACACCACAGCAGCGACGGCATGGCGGGAGAGAAAGACATTTTCCCTCTTCTCTTCTTAATCTCCACCACCCGGCGGCCCCGCTGCAGCCCTAACAGCAAGCGTCAACTTCTCATTCCTCTCCACAGCAATATCCAAATCCTCATCGCCCTCGAGTCGATAATACTCTCCATCTCTCTCGTCCCTATATTCGATATCCAGATCCTCTGCTTCCACCACATCCGCCTGATCGCCGAATTCCAGTTTCCTCCTTTCGACAATTTTCTTCCGCAGATCCTCAAATCCAAACTGTCCTCGAGCGGGCATGCGGATGACGACACATGTGTCGCGGTCAAACCAGGCTTTGACTTTGACGGCGCTGGTAGAAGAGGAGCTGCCCATGGTTGTTTGGGAGACGTTGGTGTGTTGGCGAGAGACGCTGGGAGGGGCGAGAGGAGCGGGTGTGAACGAAGCCGAAGCTTGACTAGGATAAGGTCGATGAGAGGAGCCATTGACGGGCTGGGATTGCGTGTACTGATGTGTTCGTGCCTGGCCCGGCTGGCTGGGAAATTGAGGTCCAGATTGTGCGCTGCTCTGGCTAGCTTGGGAGTGTCGTTGCGTTCCTTCGTTCGGTCGTGCATGTTCGTCTAGAGTCACCGCTGAAGGGTCGACTTCATAATCGCCCTCTCGAGGTGCGAAAAACGCCCTGACGAGCGAAGAGTAAATAATGTGCTGCGGAAGTCGCAACAGATCTCGTAAATATTCGTCCAAGTTCGCCCTTCGTCCTTCCGTGATGTTGTCTGTCACATACTTGACCGGTCCTGGCATATATGGTAGTATTCTCGGCTTGCCAGGTACTTGTCCTGCTTCCTCCGGGAAAGCATTAATCATGTTGATCTGTAATTCGTAAAAGTCCTCGTATATCCTCGACAGGTCCCAATGCGAGTTGTTCGCTAATTTGCATTCCACGATGAAGTGGAACTTGTCGTCCGAATATGTATAACGAGGCACAGATGCTCGGACGGGTGCGAACATGTTCTGTTGTTGTTGTGTTGAGAAGCTGGCTTGTCTGGAGTGCATGGAGCCATTGGCTTGTTGTGTCCCATTTTGTTGCACGCTCAACCTGCTCATGGCATTGTCCATTGAAGCCACAGTCGACTGTGAGACGGTGCCCAGCGGTATGCTTGTATTTTTGTATTCGGCCGCCATCTTTTTCCACTCTTCCACTCGAGGTATGCCAGCCGCCTTGACCGCCGCCAGCGGATCTTCTGCTGCCTTCCCTGTGACCATGTCTCGAATTTCAATGAACGACACCGGTATCAGTCCAGGCCCACCAAGCCGTGTTATGGGCTTCGCCACGAACCATTCCGGGTTCGACTGTGCAATGACGATGATAGCCTCTCCCTCTTTTGCATCCAGCTCATCTGGCCTTTCCGCATGGAAGTCATACGCCACGATCCCATAGATCCCTGCCGGCGACTTGCCAAAGGACTTTGACGGCCGATGGCCTTGTGCAGCTGCCCCATTGGTCTGCATGGGCATGGGCATGCGAGGTGCAGAAGTGATGCTCGGCGGTGATGCACCCTCGGCGTAGCCGCTGTCGTGGGTCGCGCTTGTGAGGGATTTGGAGGAGTCACCCGAGTCTCTGACCGTCTTTCCCACGTTTTCGAAATACTTGACGGGCACTAGCCCGCGCTCGTTCCGCAGGGGGTTGCAGGCTTCGTACCAGTCGGAGTCGTGTTCGCGGCCTACAACGTGCAGAAAATCGCCGGCGCTGAAGGACAGGTACATGTGAGTGTCAGGCGGGGCATTGTAGTCGTAAATGGCCTTGATGACCTATTGTGGGAAGCGAGAGTTAGTCTCAGAGTTTCCAGGAGTCTATCGACATGAGTTGTGCGCGTGGGTGCGTGTGCGCTGCTCCCATCCATGGTTGCGACCCCGCGTTACCGTCCGTCCGCTCGCAACATTTCGACATACCTTCTTGGGCGGCTCAATCGCAATGGCGTCCTTTTGCGGTATGGATATATTGGCGGCCGCTCGGGCACTGGCCGAGTCGTGCTTGTCACTCTTGATCGATCTCCGGAACTGTCCCCATCAATATTGTCAGCATGCTTTGAGCTTCCTCGCGCTCCCTGGCGCATTGGCCGAGCGTTTCCCCCCAAACCCACCTTCATGATGCTTCACGGATGTCGCCGCGCCGGCAAAGCTTCGCTCAAAGCGATCTGCGGGCGCGCGAGGAGTCGGCGTCGGACGTGGGCGCGGTGGGCGGAGGGCGCGTGGGAGCAGCAGCAGGGCAATATGAGGGCGAGTGTCGGGGCGCGGTGGGAGTGATTGATTTGCGAGCCAGGCCTTTGCAATATCCCGCTGCTAGGATCTGGATCGGGAAGTGGCTCAGCACGCTCCCAGCCTGCTCGCTGCTCGGGGCGGTCGATCGCGTTGGGCAGTCAGACGGGCAAGCGCGTCCCGTCGAGTCGCACGGGGCGGAGCAACGAGAGGGCGACGTCGTCGATTCCGCGTGAGACAGCTGGTCGAGCTGGTATGACAGGCGCGTGTGCTCTCGTGTGGTGAGCGTGCAATTTTCGTGGTGTGACTTTGTTTCCCCTCTGGAGCGAACCTTAATACCGGCTCCGAGGATGTTGCTGTCACAGACGTGTGTCGAACAAACACTCAATGATGGGATGAGGCGACGGGCAGCTCTTTGTCCTGGACGGCCGGCGGAGGGCACAATGCGCCGGGTGTCTCGTATCTCAGCAAGCGGAGTTTCGACCACGCCGCACTCCTCAGCTGGAGGGGCAAGCGTCGTTTGGTGGTGGAGGCTCGCAGCGCAGGTGACGCAGCGGATCGATGAAGCGACTGTGGGTGGGTGCGCCGATGACGATCGCAGAGAGGGACAGACTGCAACTCGTTCTAGCTGCAGCGACGGCGGCTTTGTGCGGTACAGCAGAACTACAGTATGATTCGCGCCAGGCAAGGGACAGAAGACAGCAGGTGAGGAGGAAGAAGTGTAGCAAACGCCCTCTCGAACATGCCGACGAAGGGTCTCTACTCGTCGACCCAGTACCGCGAATCGACAGCCCGCCCACATGATGCATCCACAGCATCTTTTCGCCCATCTCCACCGCCAACGACGTGCGTCCGAACCAGACAATGCACGCACTGCGCCGCCCAGCCCAATCCCAAAATCCTCTCCGACTCCCACGCCTGCATCGTCCTGCACGCCGCCGCGCCTCCCGACTCTGCATGCATGGCCGCCACGATAGCTTCATCGATCACAGTCGTGCAGACATCTTCCGCATCCATCTTGATTCGCCATCTGCAAGCATGACTTGTTGCATTTCGCTGCCGCCTTCTTCCACCATTCGTCGACCATCTCAGCCTAGCAGCCAGTTGGTAGCTCACGGCCCCAGCTCAGCATTCGACCCGCCACGGCGGTCCCTGACAAGCGCTTGCATCGAAGTCGACCGATGATCGCGACTTTTACCTACCACCCATGTCCACGGCATGAGGTCGGTAGACCAAACGACAATTCGGTAGTTGATTCGATACATCTCATCATTGCTTGGGCCAGACGTTACATCGACAGTACAACAGTAGACCTCATGGCCAACGCCCGACCTCACATGCGGCCACAACGCCCGTGCACAACCTTCAGCCTCCACCCACAAACTTCAAAGTATCCAGACTCTTTGCACAAACCATGCGACATGTGAGACCCTCTGTGCATCGGCAGTAGAACCCAAACCTGCAGGAACAAGAAAGCTTCACGCACGTCCGAAACAATTATAGACTTGTCATGCTGCCGCGCCGTGATGAAAAGCAGCTGGTACATTCGCACCTGAAGATGCACATGAGCAAACACTCGTTGCAAGACTGTCTTCACTTATTTCGCAATCTGCCTTCAAGATACCCAAGACATGAGTAGCTTCCATTCCACGAGAGGAGGTACATAACAAATATTCGAAAGAGAATCTACAATCCGGTTAGTTGGTAACAAGAGCGGGAGCCAGCGGAATCGGCGCCGAACAGTTCTATTAGCAGAGTAAAGTATAGCATTCGCGGACAGTGCAATGCATATACAGCGACTTCGGTAATAATGCTAGGATGGTGATAAAACAGCAGAGAACTCAAATCAAAATTCTTCATTCGAGAGACTATCCTATCCTGCGAAGCGGCTCCAGCAACCGAGGCTGTGTCCGGTTTCGAGCTCTTCGCGCATGAACGCCCCATCTCCATGCCGCTTTTCGTATGCCCTGATATGCTTAAAACACGCGGCAGTGGTATCTCGAAGCAGAAAACTGAAAGTAACGGAATCGCAAATCTTTCATGAATCCAAAACGCCATAGGGCATCTATGTCTCTTTTCGCCGCGTCCTCCGGGCTGCTCGTCTCCATCTGGTGTGGCTTGAGGTAAGTAGGTGCTGCAGTGAGGTCTGCCATGACTGCCCAGCGCCAGCATCTTCAGGTAAGGGATAGACCCGCTCGGGTGTATCCCGCCTCGCGTTGTCGCTTTAGTGGAAGTTAGTGTGACAGCGAGCAGCGATAGCAAAGAAGAAGGCGCGAGTAGCAAAGGGGAGGGTTTCATATCTGGCCCTTGATGTCGACAACTCCAAACGCAGACTGTCTTGCTGTTTCGAACAAGCTGTACGCTTTGCTTGTGGACACCCGGACATCGCCATCCTTTTCTTGCAAGAGATCTTGTCCGCCGTGTCGCTTGATGAACTCGATGCATGCTTGAATGTGATCGGCCTCAAAGACCGATTCTGACTCGTCTTCTGCGAAATGTAGTTCCTCGGTGATAAATTTGGCGCTTACATCGGGCTTGTAACTGAACAGCAATACGTTAGCGTATGGCGTGGGGGCAGAGAGAGTGCTGAGACTTACGCCTTGGACATGGCGGCCAATGCAATGACGCGTTCCCTCTCGACGAACATGTCCATCAAGGACGGCGCCATGCGCCAGTCGTGTGCTTCTTTGTAAAGCTTGAAGAATCTGTGGTAGTTGCCAGCAGCCAAAGCTTCTCGAACGTTCAACGCAAAACGCACAAAAGGTCCTTTCTTGTCTGCTGTGGTTAGATCCGCCAACATGTTGTTCATGTCGGTCCGGTTGCGCGTGTAAATCAGGTACAAAATACGATACGCCGTGAACTCATCCTGATTGCCACCACTGCCACCGTTCTCCCCCAGCTTCATCTTATACAGAGCTCGAAGCTGTGTTTGACACTGATTGTACTCACCCAGGTCCTTCTTCTCCAGCGCGATCCGCGCGTGCACCTCGTAAACTCGAACTGTGAATTTGTTCTTCAGGTGTTGTACTGTAAGATCCTGCCGGATGGCCTTCAGTTGATCACAGACGTATGTATAGTCTTTGGTGTCCTTCCATCTGGCAATGACATGTTCAAGGGCTAGCTCCAGGAGGGCAAGGGGCCGCACGGTATTTGGATTAGGAGGAGCTGTCAATCTGAAATATCTCTTCTCGAGCACCTCGCAAGTGCCGACGATGGGTCCGGAACTTGCGATCACTGCAGGAGAATCATCACGAGAATGAGGCGGCGAAGATGTGGGTGAGATGTTGCCGAAGCGCTGACGGCGCCTCTCGAGCGCCGCTTCGCTGTTGTCAAACCTGCCGTTCTTCGCGCTGTTCTTCTTATTCTTCTCCTGCTTCTTACTCTGGCCGGTGATCCTGTCGGCAATACTCTTGGTGTTCGACTTCTTCCATGGCGGTGTCACAGCGCGGCCATTCGAATCAGTCACCTCCTGGTCGGACGACTTCCTCTTCTTGCCATTCACGCCGGGCGACGTGATGCCATATGCTCCGAGGTCGGAATGCAGGTTAGCTAGTAACGAGTTCTGCGCCATGTACATGGCTTGTTTCTGGCGCTCTTCCAATAACAACTGGTGAGGCAGGGGATATGATGACCAGTCGCGTTGGTGCGTGGTGCCGTTGTTTTGAGTCTCAGTGATGATGGCTGATAATTTCTGTTTGATGTCGCTGTCGCTGATGGCGGCGTAGGCAGGTTCAGCCTTGAGTTTGTTATACTCGAGAAAGGCCCGGCCCACCCATGCTTTGAGCGCAGGTGGGAAGTCTGGCTTCGCCGCTGGGGCTGTCGGCTCGCTTCCAAGCGTGCGCCGCGCCGCCACGGACGTGTACGCGGGTTGTACTGCCATCGCTGAGCGGAGTATACGCGGTCTCTACGGTGGTGGAGCTGGCGACGTGCGGACTATGAGGGCGGACTCGAGACGAGATTGCGACGGCACAAAGCAATCTGCCGAGGTGGCTGGAACAGTACGTCGCTCGCGGAAGTGGGTGTCGCTAGAGAGTGTGAAGGAGGAAAGGGAAGCTTGGTGCGGAGGGAGCTGTAGTGTTATGGCGTTCCAAGTCGTCGTGCAGTCGCGGGTCGGGTGTGGGCAACGGGCGATGCAGTCGAGACAGGAAGGACGGTGAGAAATGGGAGGAAGGAGGAGGTGGAGAAGGCCGGGGATCGAAATGACAGATCGCCAAGCCCAGCCCAGTGCAGCCTGAGGCAGCCCATCTTTCGCTTCTGATGACATCTTGCTCTGGCTCGTGACGATTCACTGTTGAGCACACGGCTTACTGCGTTCGAAGATACTGTGGTAACCGCCAACCCGTTATACTCGTCCCTTCCTTCCCATC
Organism: Cercospora kikuchii; assembly: GCF_019650295.1. Lineage (NCBI taxonomy): Eukaryota > Fungi > Ascomycota > Dothideomycetes > Mycosphaerellales > Mycosphaerellaceae > Cercospora > Cercospora kikuchii. Next base: position 649,266 of record NW_025408585.1, on the reverse strand, counting down.
ACTGTTCGGCTCCCGTGTCAAATTCCCGGCGATCTGCGTTGCACAAGAACAGCCCTAACTGAACACGAGCTTCACGCGCTTCCCCATTTTCTTGGTCGCCTGTCCCTATGTCTGCGAATGTTTCTCCGCCACCTGGAACTGACGACCGCGCTCCGGCCACAACTATATGATGACGAGACTTTGCTGTTCGTACAGGATGGCGTCGGCCTGTATGAGGGCAAGTACAAGATCCCCAACCATCAGAACGGGCACGCATACCTGACCTCGCATCGCGTCTGCTACGTGGACAACACCGAACCAAGAAAGTTCTCGGTCGCAGTAGACTTGAAGGAGATTGATCGTCCTGAATTCTATGCTGGCTTCCTGAAGTCCTCGGCCAAGATCACGCTCTTTCCAAAGACGCCAAAGAAGACTGCCTTCAATGGTGTCCGCAGTCCTGTACCTCGTTATCCATCGCCAGCCGATGCTTTAGTCGGACAGAATGGCTCATCGCCTCGGTCTGCACCCTCTCCGGCGCCCATGAGAGATCCAAGTGCAACTTGGATTTGTCCTATCTGTGGCATGTCGAACTCGGTGCCACTCAACTTTGACCCTGGTACGGCAAACCAGTACACGCCACTGCCAGCGTGTCAAGCGTGCGGCGTTAAGCCGCCGCTCGCTCTCATGATCAAGGCATCGATTGCAGCCATGTCAAACCGCCCAAGCGGTCCCGTGGACAGCCTGCCTGGCACTGCGCGAAACTCTCTGGACGCGAGCTCCTCACCCAGTTATGGCTCGTCCCCCTCCACGCCAGCGCCGTCATCGAACCTCTGCTTAAGATGCACGTACGAGAACTATCCTGGCATGACCAGTTGTGAGATGTGCTCAGCTCCCCTCGGACCCAGCTCCAACCGTGCTTCACGGCTTGTTGAGGATTCTCTTAGACGCCCAGAATCGCCAGGGCCAAGTTTGCCTCGTTCCTCAATTGTCGATGACCAGACAATCGAAACCATAAAATTCTCGTTCCGCGCTGGGGGCGAAAAGGTTTTCCTAGAGCGACTGCAGGAAGCATTGGTGCAACGAAAGTGGTTGCTTCAAAGCGCGCCGCCCGTTCCTAGGCCTGGTGCCACGCCTCCGCAGACTCGTAGCTCATTCAACCCGCCTGGAGGAAGCTTGACACCAACAAGTGCAGCCCCACGTGTGGTCGGAATTGCCGGACTCGAGCAGCGTGGCGCCGCCCTGCGCCAAAATAATCAAGCAGTCATTGGTACTGCCTTCGAAGACCTCGAAGCATTGATGACTTCGGCCAAAGAAGTCATCCAAATGGCTGAACAATTCGCGAGGCAAGCTAATGGAGCGGCGAGCGATGACACGAAGCGACTGATCTCGGATTCTGCATCAGCACTTGGTCTGGTGACGACCAAAGACATGCTAGGTGAAGGCTCGTCTGCCGAACAGCTCTACATCACACAGCTTTCACGGGACCTGGCAGAGTTCCTCACAGATGATCGCAAGGGAATACTTCGTAGAGAAGGTGGCATCATGTCACTCGTTGACCTGTGGCAAGTTTTCAACAAAACCCGCAATGGCATTGAGCTTGTATCACCGCTCGACTTTGAGAAAGCAGCAAACATGTGGGACAGCTTACACATGCCAGTGCGCTTGCGCCGCTTCAAGAGTGGCCTACTTGTGGTACAGGAGCGCAGTCGGTCAGACGAGAAGACTATTGCAACAATCCTCGCTTGGTTGCGAGAGCAGGCGGTACTCGACCCTCCAACGCACGACCAGATCTCGGAGACTTCCTTTGGCAAAGGCGTCACTGCTCACGAGACCGCTGAACGCTTTGGCTGGAGCGTAGGTGTGGCCACCGAGGAGCTGGAAATGGCCGAAGAAACAGGCACGCTATGTCGCGATCAGTGTCTTGACGGCACCCGATTCTGGGAGAACCACTTCAGCGCTATGGTAGTGTGAACTCTGTGTGTGGCGGGGGTGAATTTCAATGGTAGTCTGGAGTCGCACGAGGGAGCGCACTGCTTGCCTAAAGCGAGCAGTATCTCGTTGGGTCACAATTCTCATTCCGAGGCATGATGCATGACTGTAGAGCCTGCAGGGACGGCGCGCCTGACAAGAGCAGGCACGTGGAGATATAAGTTTGGCTGCATACACGTGGCTCAGGTGGCATCATCAATGGTATCGAACTCTATGTTCGATCAAGACCTGCGGAACTAGATGGTCGAAAGGCTATGCAGAACTATTGTCTTCGATCACTTGATCATGAGCAGACCTGCCGTGATAGAACCGCCGTGCATTTGCAGCGCGAATTCGGCCTGCCAGCACTAACAAGCAGACATTTCCGCACACGCGGGGGCAGTGTCAACAGCACGCGCGATGTACCGAATCCAACAGACCATCGAGCATGTCTCCAATCAGGCATTTGCACAGTTCCCAGATCAATCAACAGTATGTGCAATGTCATCAGAAGCCGTGTCAAAGTATGGCATGAGAGAGAAGGTCTTGCTGCAAGCAGTCAGCGGCGCTCCATCAAACGAATCCACAAATGAAAGCGGGGGCCAAGAACAATTTTTCCCCATGAGGCGTTTCTGGAAGAGGCGCCGGTTGGCTTTATCTTCTGCACGAGGCGAAGCTTGTTCTCTTCGCCACCACACACCGCGGAGGTGACGAAGCTAGTATTCTCTGCGACTATACGAACGAGCGCTTCATTGGTCTTTTGTTAAGGACTTACTGCCATGCTGGGATTGGTGTTCGCACTATGCGTGTGCGAAGGTGTCGATCTTCGTGTCGACTTGCTCTGTCACTCGCAAAAGTTAGACCTCTCGCTCCTTCGGCTCGGCATGTGTGATGCTTGTGGCTGCTTGTCGTTGAGTGAGCATAAAGATGGCGGTATCCCCGCCGCTTGTTGTGGCTGACCACCTGGTTGTGCCTTTGCTCGACCATGAAGGGCTTCACGAAGGCGTTGGTCCTGGCTGTGGCAGCCAACGTGGCAGCGGTGCCTGTTGTTGAGGAACGTCAGTCGAATGAATATGACTACATTGTCGTGGGCTCTGGAGCTGGAGGGGGTCCGCTGGCCTCGAGGCTCGCTCGTGCAGGGCAGTCTGTTCTTCTGATCGAGTCGGGAGATGATCAGGGAGCAAACTACAAGTATGCCAACGACATGCCTGGCCGAGAGAATTGTAGCTGATAGTGATGATAGCTACTCTGTACCTGGCTATCAAGCTGCCGTGACGCAGGATCCTAAGATTGCATGGGATATCTACGTGAACCACTACCAAGACCAGACCAGAGCTCGCCGAGATTCCAAATATGTGGAGGGCAAGGGCATTCTCTATCCACGAGCTGGCACTCTGGGTAAGTAGTCACGAGTTTGAATTCAGCTCTCTAGCTGATCGGTGCAGGTGGTTGTGTGTCACACAATGCACTCATCTGGATCACACCGCATGCTTCAGATTGGGATAACATTGCCTCCATTACTGGCGATTCGTCCTGGTCAAGCGCCAATATGAACAAATATTTGGCAAAAGTTTACGAATGGCAACCCACCGGACCAACAGATCCAGCCATTCTGGCCAGAGATACTATGCTTGTTCAGCATCTGGCTGGAGGTGCTGCGGTCATGGGTGTTGGACCAGATCCAATTGCTGGTGCGACTGGTTTCCTCACTGCTCTCCTAGATCCAAACAATACTCCTGGCCGCGATTCGCTCGAGGGTTTCTTCCAAATTCCACTCATCCAACGAGGAGGCGCCAGAGTCAGCGTCCGCGAACGTATTGTCAACACAGTACAACAAGGGTTCCCACTCACCGTGCGCACTGATACTCACGTCACGAAGATTGTCTTCGATCGAAGCGGTGCTCGACCAAGAGCAACAGGAGTGGAGTATCTGTCTGGCAAGCATCTGTACCGCGCAAGCCCTCTGAGCGGTGCCTCCGGTACTCCTGGATCTGCTCGCGCGAGAAAGGAAGTCATCATGGCTGGAGGCTCTTACAACTCCATTCAGACACTCAAGCTCTCGGGTGTTGGTCCTGCTGCCGAGTTACAGCGGTTCGGTATTCCTGTTGTCAAGGACGTGCCAGGTCTTGGAAAGAACATGCAGGATCGATACGAAATTCCTGTGAATGCCAGACATCCAAATGACTTCCCACTTTTGGATGGCTGTACCTTCGATGCAAAGCCGCAAGACCGCTGCTATCGCCAATGGCAGCAAAATCCAAGTCTTCTGGGTCTTCGTGGTGCTTATGCTAGCAATGGCTTGGCTGCTGCCATGGCTGTCAACTCGGACACGGCAGATGATAGCAACATTGATCTCTTCATTTTTGGAGGTCCTGTCAACTTCACTGGGTAAGTTGATGATCCCATTTCCTTCTTCTTTGACGTCAAGCTGATCGCTCCAGGTACTTCCCTCGCTGGGGCGACGCTGCTGTTGCAAACCACAATGCCTTCTCATGGTACACCCTCAAGGCGCACACCAGAAACAAGGCCGGCACTGTGGAGCTTCGCTCTAACGATCCTCTCGACACTCCTCTCATCAACTTCAACTACTTCGACACAGGCACCACCGAGAATGGCGCAGACACCAAGGATGTCGCGGCCATGGTTCAAGCGATCAAGATGTCTCGTGAGGCTCTGGATCGATACGAGAACTACGCCTTCTTTGGGGGTACGCCTAACACGGAGGACCGTCCAGGACCTGCTGTAACCTCTGATGAGGCTCTTGCTCAGTATGTCAAGGATGAGGCTTGGGGTCATCATGCTTGTTGCACGGCACCTATCGGTGCCCAGAATGACAATCAGGCTGTTCTCGACTCGAAGTTCCGAGTCAATGGCATTGATGGGTTGAGGGTTGTCGATGCGAGTGTATTTCCTCGTATTCCGGGTATCTTCATTCAGGCTCCGATCATGATGGTCAGCGAGAAGGCGGCGGATGTCATCCTGAATGGATAGAGCGGTGGACTCTGTAAGAATGATCGATCAAGGCTCCTCCAAATGTAGATTTATTATGTTGCGTGAGCACTCGTGCTTGCAGTTGCTGAACAAAAATGTCTGCCGGGGTGCCTGTCTCCTGCCTGTCCAGCATGCATGCCACCTTGCCGGGTTGAGACAAATTCCTGATCCTGCCTAGTGCTGACAGTTAGGGTTCTTGTTGTGTGCAGATCGTCACAGTTTCGCCGTGCTCGTGGCTTAGCTTTAGCAATGATCATCTCCAGCATGGACGCAAGTGCGCAGGAGGAGTAATGTTCCAAGAATCGTGGCATCCAGGAACATTGCCTTTCGCATTCGTCATATCCTGGGCGCACAAGTTCTTGGCCGTGGCTTCCCAACCTCTCAACTTCAAGCAAGCCGTGCTTACTCTCGTGTTCTGTTGCACTGCACAAAATTGCAAGGACTTCCACATACATGCAACTCGATCACAACAATGCAATAAGGAACGATCTTGTCGACGCCAAAAGTCAGGCAACCAGCATGCCTGCCCACTAGTCAATCCTCCCGCACTTTCTCCAATGGAGAGTTCCACCCGAACTGTTAGCCGCTTCCTCCAACACAGCTCAGCCCTGTCCTACCCATCACCCTTGAGCTTACGCCTAGACGAAAAATGACCAGGCTCTCTTGACCACTGGAACTTCGGCCTTCACTTTGTCTGGTCGGATTACTGAAACACACGAGGGATCCGGCAGGCCGCATGGACTGACGCTAGCGTGGCGATAATTTTGGTCTCATTGATTGAAGAAGTACATGTGCGGAGGAGGAGCCAAGATGACTGGACTTTGGACTTCTTTCTGCGACGCCGTCATGGAGAGTCGAACGTTTCTGGAGCATTACGTTGCGTATTTGACTTCCTGGAAAGGCTTCTTGGCTGTGGTATTTGTGTCTACTTTGGCGTTCGGTGTTTGGAGAGAAAGACGGAGGCGACTGCTGCAAGAACGTGAGGAGACTGAGACCAGCGAAAATGTGCCAGGATGCTTTCGATTTGGAATTTATGGGAGATCAGAGCTTGAGGACCAGTATCAAGTACCTGTAATCGGCAGTAATGGGAACGAGAAACAGCGACCAACAGTGAAAGCCATCTTTGTGTACCCGATCAAGTCTTGCGGAGGAGTGGAGTTGCAACGAGCAGGAGTTACTTCGACTGGACTGGTATGTGATCGGATTTTCAGCTTCGCGCAACTGGTGCCGACAGAGACGGGACACGAATGGCGCTTCCTAACTCAACGGGAGTTTCCCAAGCTTTCGCTACTTAAGACGGAATTGTGGTTGCCGAATCTGCAAGAGCTGGACGAGGAGGCAGATGTTGATCGAGTCGAGAGTTGGCCAGCGAATGGTGGATGTGTTGTTGTTCGCTTTCCGTACAGCGCCGGCTCCGGTGCTGCTTCAAGCACGGAAATCATCACCATCAAGTTGCCTTTGAACCCGACCTTCGAGCGCAGCACGACGAAACAGTATACCGAAGAACACCTCAAAATCTGGACAGACTGTCCGCTTGCCACCAACATGACGAATGAGATTCAAGCAAGCACGTTGGCCAAACTTGAACACTTTCTGGGTGCGAGGAATCCCTTGGGCATCTTTCGACAAAACGACAACCAGCTTCGAAAGATCTCGCGAAGTCTTCCAGCGGACCATCAAGGCGAAGACTTCCGAGTAGGCTTTCCCGATGCCTTCTCAGTGCATATCCTGAACATGGCCAGCGTTCGTGACATCGATGCCTCGATGCCTGAAGGTAGTGCCTCCAAGGGACAACTCGACGCGCGGAGATTCCGTGCCAATATCTATGTATCTGGAACGCCTGCTTATGCCGAGGACTCGTGGAAACGAATAGCGATCGGAAACGCAGCAAACGAAGATAGTAAATCTCAAGCTCCTGGTATCTACCATGCAGCGTGTCGAACAGCGAGGTGTAATGTGCCAAATGTGGATCCTCAGACTGGCATCAAGGTAAGTCTCGGCCCTGCTGTGTCGTGCCTCAACCTTGAGCACGTTGCTAACTTTCTCCCAGGACCGCAACGAACCTGGTGCCACACTACGACGCACACGTCAAGTCGACGAAGGAGCCAAGCCGCATCCATGTCTTGGTTTATCGTTGATACCTTTATTCGACAGAGGAATATTCAAGATTGGAGACGAAGTCAAAATTCTCGAAACTGGCGAGCATTATTATGAGAAGATGTTTCCTTAGGATTTACATGGATGCCATGGGTATTCTGGCTGGACATATTCGGTATTCTTCCTTGGTACGACTTTTGAGAGACAGAGATCCAATGGCAAAAATTGTTTTGCGGGTTTAGCGAGGCGTATTGCGTTCAAGCTGTGGGGAACATGGCATTTACTGCAAGGTGTACACTATGAAGTGTTTTGAAGAATGGAAATGGAACTGGAAACAGCAATCGCTGGTTGCAAAATGAAATAGAGCAGCGTGAGCATGATGCTGATCATGAGTTCAAGTTTCGTCCTTTCCCCCGCTATGCAATATTAAGATGGATGCTAATGTTCTCCAGTGCTGTGTTCGACCTTGCGTGTACGCTGATGCTTTAAGGCGTGACATGGACACCTGTACCTGTGACAACATCTCCTGGCTTCACAATGCCAAAGAAATTCGTGTACTTCGAAGTGTGTCTGCCGCTTAGAGAGCAGCGACGACGGCTCCGAGACCCATCATGGCGACACCTCCGACCCAAACCTTAGCAGCCTCCATTGCTGCTCCGGTTGACTCTGGCAGGCTTGGGGTACCGCTGGTGACTGTGCCGTTGTTGCGACCTCCTCCGACAGTAGTGGTGCCGTTGCTTGCACCGCCTCCGACGACTGCTGAAGTGTAAGCAGCAGGGCTGGTGATGAGAGTGGTCTCGTCCGAGGACGAAGCTGTTGTGTAGTCTGTGGCGAGGGAACTAGTAGCGACATTGGTAGTCTGGGCATAGGCGCTGCCAGTCTCTTCTGTGGTAGATTCTGCTTCAGAGGCAGTGGATGTCGACACGGCGGCAGCGCTTGACGCGCTTGAACCTGTCTCCATGGCGCCGTAGCCAGGGAGGAAAGATGGAGAGTAGGTTTCGGTGCCGGAGTACTGAGGACAACCTGGGACTGTGGTCTTTGGTGGAGCACGACCGCCGCCACAGTCAAGGAATTCGCAGATCTCTCCAGTGCCTGGGACATAGTAGATCATCGACGCGCCGGCTGGAGAGGAGACATCGCTAGAAGTGCAGCCAGCAATGTCGGTCTTTGCGAAAGCGAGAGTGGCCAGAGAGGCAGCGGTGAAGATGAATCGGTACATGTTGTTGTTTTTGAGCTGATTGTGATGTTTCCAGTTCTTTTGTAGATGTTTTGGTTGTCTAGAAACGCTTCTCTTCTACCAAACGAATGACTGTAGTTCGCAAAAGTAGCAAAAATTCGATGTTCAGCAAGAAAGAGCGGAAACAGATTGAAAGAAATAGTTGCAAACGGAGACTCGGCACCACGATGTACAACCGCTGACATCGAATCAAACAGTGGCGAAGAAATGTCTCCTGCGCATTGTGAGACGCGTGCACGCGAATCCTTCGTGCCTGGCAAATCTTCCAGTTCTGGACGCGAAAAAAAAGCTATTCATAGGGGCCGAAATGCGCCACAAACCACTTCGCTTGCTCCGATTGATGTTGCCTCGCTGTGTTAATGGCTGTGTTCGCCGGTCAGTCCAGAAACACGGAAGACTTCCCTGTCTCCGCGAAGGAAAGAGGCTGACACAGTGTTCAGGTGCTTTTTGCAGGGGTGTCGTTGGGAAGGAGAAGCTGGAATGAGGTGCACAATAGAAAGTCTTGCGGTTCCATGCCGTTCTGCCGCCTGCTGACACAGCAAAGTTCAGCTTCACACGGCAGGCGAATCGTGTGTCAAGAGACGATTTCGTCGGTAGAGGAGATGATGGTTCAGGACTTCGTTCGAAATGAAAGAGACGAATATTATCAGAGCAGAGAGATTTGGTGACATTACACATCCAAGAATCGCTAAAACTACAAATTTTCATACCAATCCTCTTCCTCACTTCTTTCCATGCTACAAACCGCCGTCATCATGTTACAAGAATGTATGTGATGCGAGCGAAATGCTACCAGGTTTCGCCAGGCGCCGCACTCCAATTTGCTCCCCTTCTGTACATCTTTCTGTATGTGGTACATTAAAAACATGAGGTGCGTCTTCCAGCTAGTAGTCTGCAAGTGTCATCTGAGCAGAGCTTCCTTTTCTGGCGGCCATGTATTCGTACAAGCAAAGGCATTGCCGGAATCGACGCTTTTCTGGACCATTCGCGCTAGCGGACAGTCGCTGGGGTATAAGAACACATCAAACAAAACGAACAGCCTCACAGGTCATTTATGGCTTCTTCTCCTCAGAGCCCTCCTGCTTTGGCTGCTCGCTCGACTGCTCGCCCTCCTTTGGAGCCTCACCAGCCTCTTGGCGGGCGCGGTGCATCTTGTCGAAGAGGGTCAAAGATGCGTTCTGGAGCTCATCGGTCTTGGCCTTGATCTCCTCGGCGGTGGCAGTGCCCTCGCCGGTCTGGTTGGTGGCAATGAACTCGCGGAGGCCGTTGATGGTCTCACGGATCTTGTCGGCCTCGGCCTTGTCAAGGCGGTCCTCGAACTCCTTCAGGGCCTTCTCGGTATCGTTCACAACGCTGTCGGCACGGTTGGCGGCCTCAATGGCGGCCTTGCGGTCCTTGTCAGCGGCGGCGTACTTCTCGGCGTCGTTGACCATGTTCTCGATTTCGGAGTCAGAAAGACCAGATCCAGAAGCGATGGTGATAGACTGGTCCTTGTTGGTGGACTTGTCCTTGGCGTGGACGTGAACGATGGAGTCGGCGTCAATGTCGAAAGTGACCTCGATTTGTGGAACACCACGGTGGGCAGGTGGGATACCAACCAGCTGGAAGTTTCCGAGCATCTTGTTGTCACGGACAAGCTCACGCTCACCCTGGTAGACCTTGATCTCGACAGCAGACTGGAAGTCAGCAGCAGTGGAGAATGTCTGCGACTTCTTGGTTGGGATGGTGGTGTTGCGGTTGATCAGACGAGTGAAGACACCTCCGAGGGTCTCGATACCGAGCGACAGAGGAGTGACATCGAGGAGCAGGAGATCAGTGACCTCACCAGCGAGCACACCACCCTGGATGGCAGCACCGATGGCGACAGCCTCATCTGGGTTGACAGACTTGGCTGGCTCGCGTCCGAAGATGCTCTTGACGGATTCAGTGACCTTTGGCATACGAGTCATACCACCGACGAGGATGACATCCTGGATATCGGTGGCCTTCAGGTTGGCGTCCTTGAGAGCCTTGCGAACTGGGTCGACAGTGCGGTTGATGAGAGGGTCCACAAGACCTTCGAGCTGAGCGCGGGAGAGCTTGGTGTTGATGTGCTTTGGTCCAGAAGAGTCGGCAGTGATGAAAGGCAGGTTGATGTCGGTTTGAGCGGCAGAAGACAACTCAATCTTAGCCTTCTCAGCGGCCTCACGGATACGCTGGATAGCCATGCGGTCGCCAGAGAGATCGATACCTTGCTCCTTCTTGAACTGCTGGACGAGGTGACGGACAAGGGTGATGTCGAAATCTTCACCACCCAAGTGAGTGTCACCGTTGGTAGCCTTGACTTCGAAAACGCCGTTGGAGATCTCGAGGATGGAGATATCGAAAGTACCACCACCAAGATCGTAGACAGCGACAACCTTGTCGTCCTTCTCAAGACCGTAGGCAAGCGCAGCAGCAGTAGGCTCGTTGATCACACGGTGCACGGTAAGACCAGAGATCTGACCGGCATCCTTTGTGGCCTGACGCTGCTGGTCGTTGAAGTAAGCTGGGACAGTGACAACAGCGTTCTTCACGTTCTTGCCCAAGAAAGCCTCAGCAGTCTCCTTCATCTTTCCGAGGATGAAACCTCCGATCTGTGATGGAGAGTACTTTTGTCCTTGTGCCTCGAGCCACGCGTCACCGTTTGTGTGCTGCACGATCTTGTATGGCACTTGCTGGATATCCTTTTGCACCTCCGCATCCTTGAACTTTCGTCCGATCAGACGCTTCGTAGCGAAGAGGGTGTTCTCTGGGTTGACGACGGCCTGGCGCTTTGCGGCGATACCGACTAATCGCTCGCCCTCCTTCGTGAAACCGACAACGGATGGGGTTGTTCGTGCACCTGTTCCTCGCTGTCAGCGACCATCGCGCTGCAAAATCATGTGGAGTATCATGTTCGTACCTTCGGAGTTCTCTATTATACGTGGCGACTTGCCCTCCATCACAGCAACAGCAGAGTTGGTGGTACCCAAATCGATACCGATGATGGGGCCCTTCACCTTGCCACTGTCGGCATTTGTGTCCTCCGCATATCCTCTTCGGAATTGCGATGTGAGTGGCGCACGGTGTGTTGATGATCGCAAGACTGGTGATGCGCGCGGAATCGCCTGGTTGATGTCAGTTCGTCTGTTTGCTCGCGTGATGGCGATGGCTGCGATGAGCTGCTACTCACATTCCGCATCAATCTGGAGGAGAGCATCCTTGCTGTATTAACACACTATAGTACACACAGGGGGGGAGAAGATGTTGATGATGGAAAGGAGGGTGCGAAGGTATTGCAGATGCACAGAGAGATGAAGATGGATGATGGCTAAAGGGAGATTTTTCACTGAATGCGATCACCACTGAGCTTAGGAAAGAGCGATGGAGCACGGACCCAGCCATGGAAAGTCAGTCGAACGCTGCCGAAAAACACCGCAACACCTCCGGTTTCGTCCCGGACCAGCCATATTTTGCCTCCTTCAGTGCTTCAGTGTTTCTATGATTGCATCTGGAGCAATCAATGCGCTGAAATCAAAGTCTAATGTAATGAACCGTACATGATGTCAATGACATCTCCGAGTTGCACATTCTGCCAAGAAGTCGACTGGTGCTACAGGCAATGATGAACGAGCCCAAGAAAGCAGTCAACGAGTTGACCTTTACTTTGTGAGCACAACAGGTATGGGGGCGGAGCAGATCAGCGTGCTTTACTGCTCTTCATCTTGGTCGTAGGTCGGACGATGCCAAATGGAGGCTTCACAGACATGAATCTGGACATTCGCAGACACCAGGATTGACCTACGAACCCAAGCGCTCCGAAACAATGAGCAGATGAAGCTCTCTGCTGCGCAGACACTTGGTGCATTGACAATTCGAGTGACGAAGGCAAGCAGAACTTCGATTCGGATCACAAGAAACAAAGTGGCAGCGACATGATGATGAGGCAAGGCGCAGCGGTCATGGTGCGGCAACGATGATTCAGTATGCCGACAAGTGGAAGCACGTGGCCCTCCTGCTCAAGAGCCAGGCATGGAGACCTGAAAATCAATCCGACATTACGACGTTTCACAAGAATGAAAGTGGGAAGGGGGAATTGGCAATCAAGCCTCGTCGCCATTACAGCAGACTCAGCGACACCTGGTTGGGAGGAAGTACTCCATTCGCGCTCCGTAGAGCAGTAGCTAGTAGCTAAGGCATGGGTATCATAGCAGTAGTAGCACTGCAGCAGAACGCCAACGCCTGAAACCTCCCAATTTGTCGTAAAGCGTCCCAGCAAGAAGCCATAGAGATGACTTAGTTGCGTGGTGGGCGGTCGCCGAAGCGGCGCGGCCTCTCGGCAACTTGCTGTTGCTGGACGGCAACGACGTTGACTGGGATGCTGTCGAACTGTGTCAATTGTCAGCCATTGTCCCTCTATTTCTTCAAGGTGCTGCGATATTGTACGTACGCCCAACGACTTGAGGAGATCCTTGGTCTCCTGGTCCACATCGAGTTGTCCGCTCTCGCTGTTCTGAGTGAAGTCCAAGGCAGAGACCTCTGGCACGTATTGATCCTTGCGCTCACGCTCCTCCTCTTGCAGCTTGAAGGAGATACCGCGGACTGGTCCACGCTGAATACGCTTCATCAAGTGGGTGGTGTAGCCGGCAATCTGCGAACAAGAGAAGGTCAGCGATTGATACTCCAGGAACATATGATTCTCAGGCACTGCCTTACCTTGTTGCGCAGGCGCTTCGAGGCGATCACGGCGATTTCATCGCAGATACGCTTGTTGGTCTCGAAGTCGAGGGTGAGCTTTGGGTAGTAGCGCTCGATGATGACCTTGGCGGACTTCTTCACGGTCTTGGTGCGGACGCGACCCATTTTGGCGGTGTTTGGGTGATGTGATGGACGGGGAGAGTGATTGTCGTTGGGCGTGCAAAAGTCAAGAAGTCGAGCTCGTCCATTCTGGAGGCCGAAGTTGGGAGAGCGAATTCTGTGTGCCAAGCTTCGGATCGGATAAACTTTCGGCGACCGTCGGCCTTCTCCCTCCAAGCACGCGCCCCACTTCACCGGAGACGACGTCCTTGATGCCACACTCCACCCGTTCACGTCTTCCCTGGTTGACGCCCGTGCAGTATGCACTACCAAAATGCCTGTACTCGGGGAGTGGTCCAGGCGATGGCATAATGCAGCTACAGCGATCGTCTTCCTCTACGCGCTGCCATCCCGTGCTGTGCCGCTGGGGGCGCTTGGAGCAGAGCTCCGAATTGTCGACCGGAGCTCCACCAACATGGGTCTATAAACGACTTCATCTGCATGCTGCGCGCATGCGGCGTTCGAGCGCTTCTATGCCAGCTCTCAATTGCCGGCAGCAGGATCAACCAACATCGCCGTCTCCACAAGCTCTATAACGCCGACGTTTTCGAGCGGCGAAGCAAGCGCTATTCATATCTTTGACATTAGTCCTGCAAGCATGCTGCAGCGTAATGCTAGACTTCATGTATTATGCGAGCTTTCTACCTCTCAGGTTGCGGCATTGTAGCGCCTGGGACTCTCTCCCCCAGTATGTCCAGCAGATCTACCGACAGGTCGCTCCACCACCACTATACAGTCTCTGTCCTTCAGAGGCACAGCAGCGGCAAGTGTTTCACATTTCAATGGCAGAGCCATTATATCTCACCCCAATGGCACACTTTTTGCACTACCATTGACCGTTCCATCCACTCCTTCAAACCAGACCTGCGAACTATCCTGTGGTGTAACACATCGTGCCTCACTACCAGTCGTTCCCTACCACAAAACACACATCAAGATGCACTTCACAGGCCTTAAATCCTGCTTGGTCACACTCCTTGCCATCTCTTCACACGTGTCCGCCACGTCACCTCGCTCACCACGATACAACCTATACGACAGCCATCAAGTGCCAATCGGCGAGGCATACATTCCAGAGCCAGAAGCTTCTGAGACAGTCACAATCCACTACACTGTGACACGGACCTTGTACGATATCGTCTTCCCGACTGCCACGAGGGCCCCAGCACAAATCTTCGAGCCTAGGCCGTACTACACTGCGCTTCCGGGTCATGGCGTTGTGATGAAAGGCCCCCCACTTCAGCAAAAAGCCCCAAGCACATGTGATGCAGCGGTTTGTGCAGTCTGCAGATGGGAATTTGGGTGCCGAGAGGGAATTGATGCATGGTGAGACTGCAAATTCTCTAGCGACTACGACTCATACTGATTCGATGCCGGCAGCTATCACTGTAACACCCAACCATATTGTGACTGCCCATGATGGCTTAAGGGTGCAGCGCAGCGCTTGAGGAAAACGATACCCGCAACTGAGAAAACTTTGTTGGATCGCGATTCCATTTCTTGTACAACATACCAGGGACCAAGGAGTTTTGGGATAGAAAGATACGCTTCACGGCCGATTTCTGATGATTGCGAATAGCCTCAGATCAAATGCATGCCATTCCATATGCTCCATACCAATGATGCTCTATTCTGTCAATGCTGTGATTTCGTTCTCCCCTGCTTGACTCTATGCACAAAACTCCAAGGCTCGACCTCTCATACCTTCTTCCCCTGCGCAATGAGGTCGCTGACCTTCGGCGGCAACACCATCACACTCCGATCATTCCTCTTGAAGAACTCAGCCAACAATCCCGCCGTCTTCTCTGGTACGTCTTCTTGTACGAAATGCCCTGCTTCCGGAAGTACCACGAGCTGAAACTTGCCTTGCATCTGGCCTATCATAAGCTCCTTGTCCAGACGATCTGTCCCAGCCAGTATCAACATTTTCGCTCCTCTGCCTGTCAAGAACTTTGCTGACATTCCTTTGAACCATTCTTCCCACCAGGGCTGTGTTGCTGAGAGATCCGTGCGCCAGACGAGGTTACCACTTCCTGTCGATGTGGGAACGAGCAGTGATGGGACGGACGCTTCTGCACTGCGTTGATCTCGGATAGTACGAGATCGGATGTGCCAGGCGATAGCATCCTCGATAGTGTTGAATGTGCTCGGACGAGAAGCGATGTAAGTGGTCATGTGGGTAAGAGCTTCGATTGCGGAACCCTCTACGACGTCGAGTACGCAGTAGCCTATCAAGTTGGGACCGAAGGCTCTGAAGTGCGTGGTGGCGATTGTTGTCACGACCGCGCCGCCGAGGCTGTGGCCTAGGAGAACTGATGGAGGTATTTTTGGCCATTTCTGTTGTGCAGAGACGAGTTCGATGATTGTGATTGCATCATCGACAAGGGAATGCAATGAGAAATCGAGGATTTCAGATTTGGTCGCGGGATCTATCACCAAGGAGCCGTGGCCACGCGCAGAGAGTGATAGTATGCCCGCCGCAGGAAGTTTCTGGCGAAGCTCTCTGGCGAAGGTAGCGAACGATAGTGCTGAAGCTCCAGCGCCATGATGGCAAACGAACAGAGGTCCCTTCTGGGGATCAGTCGGAGGCGTCAAGTAAGCGTGATATCTGGCATCCTTGTTTTCCGTTTTGTGCTCGAGGTATACTTCTTGCTCAAAGTATTGTGTCCAGTGTGTTGGTGGGGCTGCTTGTTCCCGTGACGAAGGTCGCACAGTCGCCACACTGGCAGTTGATGAAGCTGACGAGTCGGATGAATAATCGTCGCTCAAGGAAATGCTACCGATTGCGGGAGTGGCGGTTGGTCTTGGCCGCGCAGGCGGTCCGAGTGGTTGTGACTGCGGTGTTCCAGTTGGATTGGACAATTTTTCCCTGAATAGATCCGACATTGTGACTGCGAGCTATGGGTAGCTTCGAATGTGAGTGTTGCGCGGATCATTGGAGCACAGCAGATCTAGACGTGGTAGTGAGCGCAGACTTGCATCAAAAGCTTTCACACGTCAGATCATTCGGTTGAGATGTGGCGCGAAAATGTGACTTCTTCTCGACGGGCGAATGGAAATCTCTGGCATATGTGTTGATGCGTTGCTTGGTGACTGAGAAAGCAGTATTTGGGCCTGAGGCACAAACCAGAGTGAATCTTGGCAGATTGTGATCCGCGAGGAAGGAAGAACTGGAGCTGGGGAACTGCCTGTGTCTTCTGTCTTGCGATCTTCCTCCGAGCGTCAGAGAAGGAGTTAAATGCTTTTCTATTCTATACAAGTCTTCTAGCAGAGCGAAAACGAGCATGAAAATCACGAATCCTGGTTTCTTTACCAACTTCCTCCAGTAGGCGGCTCCAAGACTTGCGCCTTTGTCTTGAAAACATGCTTACTGGAATCGCCATACCCCGGCCAGTTGTCAATGGCATCAGTTCCATTCACCTGACGTTTGCCAGGGCCGTGACAATTGCCCTTGCCAGACCCGCCAGCGGACTCGACTGCACGTCCAACACAATCTTTTGTCCCAATATTCAAGTAAGCCATAGCATACCATTGAAAGCAACAGTCATCCGGCGTCCGTTCAAAGTTCCACTTCGTCAGAGCACCACAGCCATCGATCTCCTTACGAAGACCCTCGCCATTGGCACCCAGCTTTGCATCGGGAAGGTTTTTGCCACGGATTTCGACCTGGTTATACCAGAACTTGTACGACACATCGCAATTCACCTCGTTGACTTGTTTGCTTAGAGGTGTCATCTTGAACTCCCAGCCGTCAGCCGTCAGCGTCGAACCAAATTTGTAGTTGTGAGGATTGTTGACTGGATCCGCTCCGTCACAGCCGTCGATGACTGCATTCTGGAACTGGCCGAGGCAATCTGGGGCATCTTTGGGACCTTTGGAATCGTCGTCGAGCTTCTTGACTGAGAGCTCGAGTTCATTGACAGATCCGATATTATATGTCTTCGTCTTGTCCGTCTGAGCGCAGAAGTCCTTGGCATTGTCAACCGCAGTGTCACGAGACATGACCCAATAATCGCCGCTGATGCCATGACAGGCATTGGTGTTCGGTGGCGCGTCTGTGCTTGGTTGCGTTGCGGAATATCCTAGTTCTTGCAGCCATGTTTTCTGCTGGCTTACATATTCGGGCGGATATGCCGTGATGGGCACAAGGTCGTTGATAGCAAGAACCGTTCCGCTGCCTTGGTCTGTACGATCCACGCAGCCAGGGTAGTCCCCGATATCAGGCAGCTCGACTTTGAGCGTGCTCATATCCGTGGCGTTCGTGTTCAGATACAAGCCCTGTGAATTGTTGCCGAAGACAACGACATGATTGTTTCTAGGCACCTCAATCCAGGGGGGCCCATCGATCCGAAGGTGAATCACGGGAAGATGTGGATATACGTTGCCGTTCTTGGACATCACGTATTTCGCCAGTGCGAAGAAGGCAAGGTTCTCGGCGTTTCGCTGCACATAATAGCCTGGGTCGGTCGTTGTGCGAGCCAAGACTTTAGTGAAGCTGCCGCCGTATGCAACAGTATTCTCGTAGTCGTCTGAGCCAAGCTTAATACGTATGGTCAAGTCGTCGGTCTGGGGATTTGGTCGATTATTGGCGGAGTCTGCTGCGAGATCCAGGTGTAGCAACTCGTGGAAGAAGGTCGTAGCTCGGTTGTTGTACCTGTCGATGCGGTATTTAATAGGTGCACTCAATCCACTGCCATATGCGTAACCATTTGTGAGACTCCGTAGGTTCATGAATCCCTCGCAAAAGTTTATCATTGAGTAGCCATCGTCGGGATCCTCATTCGCGGAGTAGGCATTAGGCAGCTTCTCGGCTTTCTGTCCTGGGTTGGGAGGATTTGGTTGACACGGATCATTCTCAGGACGGTTCTGACATTTCTTTTTAGGATCGTCACACCGCACATGCAAGGCGTGTCTGAAAAAAGGGTTTTTGTAGCTGTAAATCACGGTTGCCATGTTGGCCAGTACCGCTTGGATCTGAGCCTGCTGGGGTTGATTGAGGCCAGGGGGTCCGAGAAACTCCAGAGCCGCGGCTTCGTTCCAATCAATGTTGGCTTTCACGCCGTCAAGACTCGACATTGTCCAGGCATCGTAATACGCCTCGTTGATCCATCCCTACAGTCGAGTCAGACCAGTTCTTCTAGATGGTGAGGGGTCCGTTTACCTTTTGATCATCTGCGCATCCATCGAATCCGTATAAATATGTCCCAACCCTATTCTGCGTGGTTGCACCTCCGGACGGATCGATCCTATACGTCTCTCCACCAGCAGCTACAGCTGGAGGAAGGTCGTCTTTCCGGACAGTGACGGCTCGCTTGCTCCTAGCTCTTGGTTCTTTCAAGGCTGGTTCTTCGAGAACAGCAGGGATTCGGACGGCGTTCGATGTCAAGCAAAGCAGCACGAGAGAAAGAAAGTAATGCGGCATCTTTGCCCTGTGTTCTTATTCTGGAACGGAAGTAGAGAAGCGAATCTGTTGTCAATGGATAGAGCCTTCTGTCAAGCATCTTGTATGCGGATGTCCTTTATACATCTGATAGTACTAGTATCCGCGAATAGCACTTCTTCTTCTTCTGTTGGCAACGTGATGTTGCTGCAGCCGAACAGCAACAAATGAGAACGCTACAATTTGCGCCTTGATCTTGTCTGATACATAGCTGATAGATCCTTCGTGGGGCGCATGCGGCGCAGTTAATGCAACCACTCGACAAGGTTTGTCGAAGCGCCGAATACCTTAGAAATCGTTGCTTTGCTGAGGAGTCTATCCTGGGGGCCATCATGAGGGATTCGACAACAGAAGAAGTTGCGGTCGGAGCATGCAATAGATCACAGTAGGACTTGTCCGATGCGAACGGGCTGTGTTGGTGAGTTGTAAAGTGGTGATGGAGGAAGAGGAGAAGGTGAGACGACTGGAGTTTCCTCGGTGTAAGTGATTCTCCGCTCCGCGCCGCTCCTGCTTCTGCACAGATCACTCCACATCTTCTGACTCCGGATTGTGTCTTGCTGCATCAGGAATTGATCCTCCAGAGGCCCAGTGCAATGCGGGCTTCATGAAGCGCTGGCGGCAAAGCGTACCGCCACCAACAAAGATATCGTAAAAATACTCACGTCTCCAAAAAGAACACAGCCAATCTTGTGATGGCAAGAGCCGCCTAGTTGCTACAGCCAGGATTTTCGAGGGGCATAGCCTGCCTACCGCTAATCTATTCAGGTACATTGGGCAGGAAGCACCTACTCAAGTAGTCGTTGATACCCCAGTCTCTGGAATATCTTGGGTCAACGCTCCACGAAAGGCGACGTTCTGACATGTTCAACCTCATTATACCACTTCCTTACCTCACAGCTGCGGCGTACTTGACAGCTGGTGGCCTTCTTTTGTGGTGCTACTGGGACAAAGTGTCCTCGATCACGAATTCGCAGAGCGGGCGGTACCTCATCGCCTTCACCATCGCTACCGTGCTGCTGGGTCTGCTTATCGCCAATCGTCAATCATCCGTTGGCAGACCGAACTCCGCCACAAGCAGTTCTATGGAGTTCTCTCGTCCCACCGGCGAACGGTATCAACGCTCTGCCAGAGACCGCACGAGGTTTGGATCCGACTTCCCTAAGGTTCTTGGCTATCCTTCTAGCGGTGGCGTCCTCATGCTTCCTCTCGACATAGCCGTAGCAGAGTATCTCGGCATCCCACGACTGGAAAAAGCACATCGTGCTTCTGACCAAGCTGAAGAGGACGCTTTTTGTCGTCGCCTCCGTTTACTAGGCGCGAAATGGTGGGAAAGTGAGGATACTTATATTCGCAAACTACTCGGAGCCGAGGAGATGACCGAGATGGAGGAAAAGGAAGGAATCACAGTTGGCTGGCCGGGTAAGGAGGGGAAGGGTGGAGTGTGGATTCTTCGGACGAGGTCAAATGCTCAAATGTTGAGGATGTGTTTGGATATGCAGGAGAGGTGTGAGTTGTTGGAAAGATTGGGCGCGACGTTCTATGAAGATGCCCGAGAAGTCGAGGAGTTTCAGGAAGTATTCTCAGAACAGAGCGCCTAGAGGGTGAATTGGAAACGGGAAGTAGGGAATTGCAGCCTGAGGCATCAAACATACAATGACTGTCCGTTTTCGCGTTGTTGTAGCCAGCTCCAATGTTTCTCACGGCATTGCTTTTCCACGTCTTCATCCTTCTGCTGTCAGCAAAACCAGGTACGGCTCCTCACCAGAGACACCGGCAGTCGAGCTGAAGTCGCTTTTCCTTGTTTTGTCTTTGAGTTCTGCGTCTGTTGTTTTAGCGCCACCGATCTGGACTCAGAGCTCGTGCCACAAAGCCACAAAGCGCCAGCATGACGTTGTAGATCACCAGTCCATCGAGCACGATGCCGCCAGCCACCCGGTCGACTGCAAGCTCTGGCCGAGTCTTCTGCATCTGTGGGTGGTGCATGAAGAGCTCCAGGTAGGCGGCTACATTCTCCACTTCTTCCTCACTCCTCCCTTTCCCTCCATTTGCAGGCTGCATCGGCGTGACGAGACGGCGGCGACAGTGCGAGAGCAGTAAGAGCGTGGAAGCAGGATAATGTCGTTGTGGGGCACGAAGCAGAAGAAGGACGACGACCAACCAGAGCAGAACGGCGAAAGCACCAGCCGCCCACACAGTCGACGAGATTTCGACGACAGCAGAATGAGGGAACCTACCGAGAGAGATAGGCTGCTGCCAGCAGACAACAGACGTCCACCACACGCAGATGGCTACCTTGACCCGGACGACCCGGCTGTGAGTGATGTGAATACTTCGAAAAAGCGTTGGACAATGGCTGATGTATGCAGGTGTCGCCGTACAATCTATGGACAGTCCGTTTCATGAGATATCTGACCGTCCTCTTCCTGGTCCTGACATTCCTCTGGTGGGTGCTCCTGCTCGTGAGCATCTTCGTCTCGCCACCAGGATTGCACACTCGTGGCTCTGGCTTCTTCGACTTCTCATATACCACCTTGGCGTCCGGTATTCTGCTGAACTCACTCCTGTTCTTCTCGGCCCCGAGCCTCGCGATGCGCGTCACACAGGGCATTCTCGGCTTCGTACTGGTAGTCAATGTCATCCTCATTGTCTCAGTGAAGAGACTACGCGCAGAGGAGGGTGCCCCAGGCATTGCCAGTGTCGTATGGGTGACACTGATGGCAGTCTGGTGCATCTCTACTGACCGCGTCGTTGCGTGGGCCAAACGCGAAGAAGAGGAGCGCCTGACTGGCCGTCCAGAGACCAAGCGATCTGCCAAGGAGTGGTTGGCAGTCCTCGCGTCGACGACCATTCTCGTCGTCTTCGTCCTTATCACTGTACTCATGACGGCGACTCTGGTCATCCGCAGCCTAGACGCTGGTCTCGCCTTTGATGGCGAACGAGTCCGTGTTGACAGCGGCAGATACGATGTCCATTTCGCATGCGTTGGCAACAAGACCACAGACAAGAATGGCAACTCCAACCCTACGATCTTGATTGAGTCTGCTGAAGATCCTGTCGAATATGATTTCGAGCATTGGGCATACAATGCATACAAGAATGGCACGATCGATCGCTACTGCTACTGGGATCGTCCAGGATACGCGTGGTCGGATAATGCGCCTTCGCCACACAGCGCAGGTATGTCTGCGGATAACCTCGCAGAAGCGCTTGCTATTCAAGGCGAGGAAGGTCCGTGGATTCTCGTCTCGGCCGGCTATGGCAGCATTGTCTCTCGTATCTTCAGCGCAAGAAACTTCCGCGAGGTGGTCGGCATCATGCTGGTCGATGCTCTGCACGAAGACTACCTGGGCGAGCTCGCTTCGCCAGTTTCTGGATTCCAGATCTGGGGCTGGGGAGTCATCAGCCCTCTTGGCCTTCGACGCATCCTCGGCGCCATATTTGGCGGCCAAACAAGAGATGATCGTGTATACGGCAAGTCAGCATACCTTGGCGGCAAGTTCATCAAAGCGAAGCTACAAGAGAACCTCGTAGCCAGTTCCTTCTCGCGACAGGAAATTTCATCTGCCCGTACCATCCAGGCAGAAGACACCCCTCTAGTTGTCATCTCATCTGGCATTCGTGTTCGTAGCGATGACAGATGGGCATCCAAGCAGCGCGACCTGACCAACATCACCGGCAAGCTACTCCACTGGGACGTCGTCAACAAGGCACCACACTACGTGTGGCACAATAAAGATGGTCGCGATATCATGGAGAAGCGTCTCGGTCAACTCATGAAGGAGCACTACAAGCCACGCAAGGACCACCCTAAACTCGAACAGACCATGGTCGAGCAGTACCGTGCTGAGCACGAACTGTGAAGACCAGGCAGTGGCTATCCAAATGACGAAAGACACGTCGTAACATAATGAATATACGCAATGGGACATGCACAGAACCTGGGTAGGATTGGGGACAATATACTTGGGATTCGGCAGCGTGGCGCTGGTGATAGTACAGATGGAACACAACAGAACAACAGGGTACGAGGAAAATAGTGTGTTGAAATGTATACTGTAATGGAACAAAACCTTAAACCTCAACTGTCCGAGCCATTCCGGCTAAGCTATTCAGTCTATCGCTAGATAACAAACTCAGTCTGACTAGCCAACAAGTCCTGAGCCGCCGCCTCGCGGAAATCATCCTTGATCAATTGATTGCCTGCAGCTTGGAAGTTGAGCATACTCCTCGACGTGGGAGTCCATTCTGGCCATGCGATCTGGTTTCCTCTTGCAGTGTTAGGATCCAAGTGGTTGACAAACGACAAGAAGTATGTCTGAAGACGACTGGTAATGGGGTTGTTATCCCCAAGAAGGCCAAAATAGAAAAGAATATCCGAGCCGTGAAGTGTGCCCAGCACAGGAGTTCCGTAGAGGTATGTGGAGAGATATGTCCAGCTCTTGATGCCCTTTGGCTGGATGGTCAATAGGTAGACGCGGCGGGTGAGAGTGAAAGTGATGTCGCCGAGGACTGCGGCCAGGCGTTTGAATTGTGGTGTGATGCTGTTGAGGCCTGCCGTCCGGAAGGGAGAACCTGCTGGTTGGCCGAGGAGAGGTTGGTTAGGGTAGTTACGAAGGAGATCGGCGACGTCGCGGTCTGCGTTGGGGTTGTAGGGGCGGAAGTAGTCGGCAAGGTATTTGGTTACTTGGTCGTTGGTTGTTACGTTGACTGCCGGTGCCAGTGAGAAGAGGGTGCCTTCGTCTTCTTGGTCTCCGACAAGGATGGGAACGCGAGCGAAGGCGTTGTTGTTGACAGCGGCTTCTGGTGATGTGGAGAAGAAGTTGTCGGCTGGGTCTGGGCGAGGAAGGTAGGCAAGGTCGACGCTTTGGTAAGACAAGATTCCTGGAACAGAGTTGGCAGCGTTGAGGAATTGTTCGTAAGGCAGGGCACGAAGACAAGCGAGCTTGTTGGCCGCTGAAGAGCAGCCTGCAGCGTTCACAACTGTGTTGTACACAGCGTTGGACTTCGTGCCGGTGACAGGAGCAGCAGGGATAATGCTACCAGAGCTCATCATAGCGCCTCGGAAGAGAGCCTTGCCATTGTAGGTGTTATCGCCGCCATTGATGATTGTGTGGTCGAAGACTGAGATCGAGCCTGCAGATTCGCCCTACGAGACAGTCAGTATTATGCAGCTTTCAAGATTGCGGACGTGCTTACCCAGATAGTGACCTTCGAAGGATCACCGCCGAACTGTGCAATGTTGTCCTAGTCCAAGTCAGTGAAATCTTCTACTGCCACTTGCCATCATCTCACCTGAACCCATTGAAGACCCAGCCTCTGGTCTCGAAGTCCGAGATTCGTGTTGCCGCCCTCTGCTGAGAGATCGCTGCCTCCCAGAAAACCAAAACCACCAACGCGGTAGTTGACAGCGACGTAGACAACCGGCTCCTTCAAGCTGATCGACTTGCGAACAAGACTTCCTCCATCGTACATGCCATTGCTGCCGAGCTCAAATCCACCTCCATAGATCCAGAACAGCACTGGAAGTTTCGAGTTCGCATTTGCGCCCGCAGGTCTCGCGACATCGATGAACAAGCAATCTTCGCCCGCGTTCGTGATCTTCTGCAATAGTGGCGTGTTTAGCAGCTTGCCAAGTGCATCGGCTGGCAAAACGCCACTGTCGACATTCTGGAAGAATTGTGGGCAAGCTCTTCCAGACTGTGTTGCTTGACGAGTTCCGAAGCCTTGAGCGAGTGGTCGAGGTGCTCGCAGACGAAGGTCGCCGACTGGAGCTTGAGCGAAGGGAATGCCCTTGAAGTTGTCCACGCCTTGAGAAGACGATCCAATCAATGTGCCATTGGCAATGGTGACTGTCGGACCAGACTGTCGTTCATCCAGGGGAGCGGCATGGGCAGTCGCTGCCAACAAAGGCAGGAGAAGCTTCTTCAACATGATTGTCAAGAAGAGATCAAGTCAGGACCTTGAAGCTGTGAGCGAGAGCGCCAGACAGCCCTTTTAGTTATACCACTGCAACCGACGTGTCGTTACAGTGCTTGGAAGCAGGCTCGGATAGCTTCGTACACTCGTCACGAAATACCATCAGCAATAATGAATGACAAAAACGCAGCTGCCTCCTGCATAAACTCTCGCGTCTGAACGAGCAACGAATCACGCATGTGCGAGTCGAAGTCAAGCCTCAAGTACGGCAGAACCTAACGGCCGTCAAGCATGTAGGTGGCGTGGCCTCGTGCCAGTTCAGGAAGGAACGCATACGCTCGGCTGCCGTATAGCGTGGGCTGCAAAGTATACAAATGATACAAGGTGCGGCCATCTTGGCTGGTGCCAAAGTAGGATGCGAACGAGTCCATAGAATGCGGAGAGTCGGGGGCGGGAGCAGATCGTGGTCGGCCCGCAGCTAATAGAGTGCTTGAAAAGGAAGAAAAGCCGTTTCGCTTCCAATGGCGTCGAGGTAGCGATCGACATCTTCTAGTGCCGAGGTGTCTCATGAATGTCTCTGGAAGTCCAGGCAAGAAATGGTCGTGGATGCCTAGACATGGCAGCATCGTGAACAATGTAATCGTAGAGTCACTAGCAAGAAAGAGGCAGTAAGGGCACGTTCATAAATTGTGCATGTTGGACGCGTGGTTCAAGGTGAGTGTGTTGTAGCCACAGATTGCATACGGTTGCTTGGCATCTGCCCATGTCGCTCCATCGCAACTTCTCTCTCAAGCCCAGAACTGAATGTACAGCATCTCCAGCTTGCACTAACATCGCGCCTTCCCAATGCAGCTTTCGTCGTACTCCTCCATCGTCGTCTCATCATACACTAAAATGTGATCGGGTATCTCTCCGCGTAATGGTACAATGCCCCCATCAATCGCTCTGCCCTAAACGCCTGCTTTCATAACCGGAGCCGAGCTCAACCGAGGATAATACATGAAACATCAAAGGTTCAAAAGATCACGTCTGCCATGCCATGCACCATTCTTTGGTGATCAGCCAGCTCGTGTACAGAGTCGTATCGATATCCGCAAGCCAGACATTCCGTCGTCAAACCGAATATTCCAGTCAAAGAGCTGCAAAACGGTGCTGCACTCATTTCGCTGAGTTCCGCGATATGGCTGGACACGGAAGAAGAAGTACTCTCGCCAGATGAAGATGCCGGACTACCTCTGGTTTCAGTTGAGAAGTTTGGCGGAGAACCACTGTCTTGCCTCCTGGACATTGACGACATTGACGACCTTGACGACACATTGGAAGCGACACTTTGCCGCCGCATTTGGTCGTACGAAGAATGCTCCCAGCGCACAGGTTTAGTGTCCTGAGGCTTGCTTTGTTGTGCAATTCCTGATGCACCTGGCTGGCTCAAGAACAACAGCTGCGGCGATAAGGTCAACGTCTGCTGTAGCGGACTTTGCTGGCGATATCTCGGGTCATGTTGAGCCGGAGCCATCGTGGGGAGCCCATGGTAGCCGTTCGCGTTGCTCCAGCTTGAATCCATGAGAGTCTCCTATCTGCGCTTTGCAGGTGCGATCGATTGCAATCAGCCCACGTCCGTCAGGAGTATAGAGTGGCGTGAATCACAGGGCCAGAGTCGAGCGTTGTCGATGGCGGCAGTGAGATTTCTGCGACTTGCGAAATGATGCCAACTGTGGAGTGCAGAGGAGGGCGTTGGACGTTCTTTGCGAACGGCGGATGTCGTCGTCAACTTACATGTTTGCAGCAGATGGGACTGGCTAGCCTTTAGCGAAAGACCCGGCAAAAGCACTCACCAGCGCAACAGTCCGTTGCTCCCTCGATCCTCACGCGGAAGGCATGCCAAGCGCGGATTTCCGTGACATGGGCCCTGCGGCGGTTCCGTGGTGGTCGCGCGCACCGCCCTGTGCTTTTCGTGCGCAACAGCCGCATGACGCCAGCAGGAAATAGCGCGGCTTTGATGGCAATCTGGGCCATTTGCCTCCTGCTGATGAGGTATGTCATGGCGACCTTCTCGACATCTCCGCATCTCCACACCTCCACAACACCTCGCAACTGAACTCTATCCAAAGCTTAACCGCATTCTTTTGCGCTGCGATGCTATGCCATGCTTGATGACATGTGCCTCTGCAGAGCGGCAACGTCCCATTGAGGCTGCAAATGAGTCGATGTGCCTCTATTCGCACAAGCATTGCCTCATTTCGATCTGCAGATCACGTAGAGGACTTGCCTATCCTCCGTCAAGCAATGTGAAGTCTCGACCTGGCGTTCGTCATTGGCTGAAAGTCAAAGACAGCCGTGGCAGACGGGACTTTGCGCTGGTGGGATCGCTGATGGTTGGCGTGGTTCACGGCTCGCACCTAACGTCCGCTTGACCGTGGTGAACCCTTTGCTGTGCCATGGTACTGTCATTCACCATGCGTTCGAGCCTGTAGGTCGTAGAGCTTGTTCTACCGTCGCCTATTTTCGATCCACGTTGTCCACGCTGACAGTCAGCTCGAAAAGCGTGACGGCAAACGCGGCAATTCTTCGTTGTCATCCTTGTTGATGTTGTGCATTCTCCGAGAGATGTGCGAGGTCCACTTTCGACATTGCACTCTTCACATGCAACACGCCGGAACTCCATGGCATTGTACCGTCGTTGACGCGGACCGATGTTGTCGTCGTTTTGGAGACGTGGCACGAGGTGGACCAGGATACAGGAGCAGGAGCAGGTGCGCCGGCGTCGGCATCGGCGCCAGGCGGCGATTTCTCGTGTCCATCAGGAAAGGGCAACCACGAGCAGACTTTCCCATCCCCATACTCAAGTGATCTCCTTGGACGACCGCATGAGCCGCAAAGCAAATTTCGACGTGGGACGGTCGTCCGAATGCTCGAAACGTCGGAGCTTCGCGACAGACGTCCACGTGCCATTGCGCTCACCACGAAGAGCCATGCCATGCTGAGACCTTCTCAGAATACGGGAAGACTTCACACTACATGGCGCCGCGGTTCTCCAGAGGTTAAACATGAGTACTAAGGTCGCAGTCGACACATCCCGCCGCTCTGTATTCGTCGCCAATTCGGAGCTTGAAGCACACCATATTGCAAGTCACGAACGAAAAGGAATCACCGCTCGGGCCGCACACTGCAACTCGCTGGAGCCTGGAAAGTAGAGCCAGGGCTCGTCTTCACAGCACCTGTCAGTTTCTAAGGTGACCAGTACCAAATTTACAGATGAACAGCGCTTATCGCAGGCTGCTCCACGGGTAAGGAACCTTTCTGTTGCACTGCGTGCGTGCACCCTGCTCGGACGTGTGCCATCACGAAGCAGAGTATGAGAGGCGAGGTATTGTTTCGTGAGCGGATCTCATGCGAGCGCCGTGACGTTGACGACTGGTGTTAGACGTTCAAGCTGTGAATGTCAATGCCGCCACACGATCGCTAGGAGCGTGTATACGGATGTTTCCTATGTCGATAACCTCCTGAAAGACAACTTTAGCGCATCGGCACTGCAACTGGTGAATTTACGAACCTTTTGGCCGAGCCATAGTGGGGCAGCTCCATGACGTTTGCTGGGATGTGCACATAGACATCATTATTCGCGACATTTACACACACAGAAGCCAAGAGCAACTTGACCCCGAGTGGTATCACATAACATGTCCACAGACAGTCACGCAGCCAATGGTGTGTCTGGTGAACACAAGTCCGACATTGTAATCGTAAGTTGCATACAGCTAGGCGGCGAGCTTGACACGAAACACTGAAAATAGCAGATCGGAGGAAGTTTAGGCGGCCTCTTCGCAGGCGTGGCACTGAAAAGTCATGGCTACAACAGTAGGTCTGCCGCGACTGACATTGTTGAATGGACTATTGACACCGCTAGCTACCATCCTTGAAAGAACACCACAATACCTTCTGGATAACCAAGGCGCTGGAATAGTGGCTGGAGGCGACACAATCGAATTCTTCAGGCGTTATGATCGCACCGGCAAGCCCGTCGCTGTACCCTCATACAAACGAATTTACCTCAACCAACAGGGAAAGATCATCTACGAGAATGAACAACGCCAGAATATGACGAGTTGGGACCTCGCATACTATCTGCTCCGGGCGAACTACGATCGGGTTGACTCGGATTACCTCAAAGGTCACCATTTGCCTGAGGTACGCGATACAGATGGTAAGATCAATTATCGCTACGGCTGCACAGTGACCGGTGTCGAAGACGAGGGTGAGCATGTACGAGTGAGACTCACAAGGAGAAATGAAGATGGCACCGAGGCTGAAGAGGAACTTTCCACCAAATTCCTTATTGCCGCTGATGGACCCAGCTCTACCGTCCGAAAGATGTTTTATCCGGATATCGAAAGGAAGTATACTGGATATGTCGTGGTTCGAGGCACCGTTCCGGAGACAGAAGCCTCTCAGGCGGCGCTAGATGTCTTTCGTGAGCGCTTCTGCTTCTATCACACGGAAGGCATACAGAACTTGACATACACCATTGCGGGCGAGAACGGCAACACAGAGCCAGGACATCGCCTTTTGAACTTCGTATGGTACACTAACTTCCCCGAGGGCAGTCCAGAACTTGAAAAGGTCATGACCGACAAGAACGGCCGACGGCGACACATCACAATACCTCCCGGGATGATTGACGAGAAAGCCTGGGAAATGATCAAGTCAAGAGCTCGTGATCGGCTACCACCTCAAATGGCCGAGATGGCGGAAAAGTCCAAAGCACCATTTGTGCAATGCATCACAGATGTAGCGTCTCCGAAGCCACTGCACATGGGAGACAAGGTGTGTTTTGTGGGAGATGCATTGTTTGGCTTCCGACCTCACACAGTGGCGTCGACTTCCCAAGCCGCCTTCAATGTAATGATGTTGGTCGACTGGCTAGACGGCAAGATTGATCGCAAGCAATTTGTACAACGGGTCATGGAATACGGCCGACTGATCCAAAGTCGTGGTATTCAGATTGGCGACAGGTCACAATTTGAGACGCTCCCGGTTGAGGAGTACATCAAAGATCGGTGAGAGTCCTGTCCTGTCATCGAGGTTTGGACGAAGTGACTGACGCTCGCAGCAATATGATGAGCACGCCGCGTAAGGACTTGAATTTCCCAGAATGGACGAGAGAAGGCATTGAGACAATGTAGCCCCGCTATACAGCTATTCGACAATTTCAGCTTCTCATCGCAATACAATATCTCAGCCTCGCCTCTCAAGCAGACAGTCTTCCACCGGGCAGCAAAATCGGACCCGTGGACAACACGGCATGCCTCGCCCATGGTCTCGAGTACGTCCTCGCTCCTCATATCGCTGCACCTCGCGGCGTGTTCAAGGCATGCTGTCCTGCGAAGCGAGATAGCCGCACACCAAAGTCGCGTCGAGAGAGCATCAAAACGTCGATGCTTGCGAGTTTCCATTTTGCTGACCGCAACTAGACATTTCTACAAATCCGGAGAGTCGGGAGGTCAAACCGGGACGCGAAGCGCTTTTATCGGCCAACCATTCCGACTAACTTTGGCCGCGAAATCCGTCCCGCTTGTGCAGAACTGGCAGTTGCTGCTAAGCGAATGTCCATGAACAGACGTGGAGTACATGCTGTGTCACAATGGCTGACTGCTTCGACACAAAGGAATGGCACCAACCTTCAGGGCTGCATCAGAAGACCGTTTCGTCCACGTACTCGGGCATGCAGTTTACCCATTGCACTCTGGACCAGCCACAAGTTCGCCAGCTGATTAGTAGAAGGTCAATATCGTTCGACCAGGGCAAGGATCCCGGAGCTACCTACCGTGCAGCAGAAGACTTGGCAGTGGCAGTGTGTCTTACAACTTACAAGGACATCATGGTCATTGAAGCAAATTGTTCGTTTTACATTTTGCCCACGAAACTGAGATGCTCGTGTGCATCGACGAGTGGCTCGCGGAGCTGCAGCAAAACACGCGACGTCGAGATGGATCAACGGTATCCAGTCATGTCGTTGGCACCGCGCGTGGCGTCCACACCTGTGTGCTTTGATGCGAACAATTCTGTTATCAGGCTTGCTGGCGCTGCCTACACGCCAGTCGCGCTAGAGCAAGCACACAGGGTTGTAGTTTTGAGTCCCAAGCGGGTGTAGCTCCCAGCACAGCTCGCCACACCTCATCTCACAGCTTCCGACTTTGACTTTGACACTCAGAGAGGCCCAAAACTCACCTCCTTCTTCGGGGCCGAGACAGCAATGGCAGTCATAAGCACAAATCTACGGCCTGATGGCTCAAACGGTGCATAAATTTCGAATCGACATTCCTTCGCCAGCTCCGAGGCCCGCAACGATGGAGGGCGGCGGCTCCGCGCCAGCAATCATGGCGCTGCGAGAGCAATTTGGCGACCGAAAACCGCCTGACATCACGCGCAAAATTACCGCCTGTGTCGCGTGCAGGAAGCAGAAGATCAAATGTAACATGCGCGATGGTCAGCCGCCTTGTGTTAGATGTCGAAAGCGTGGACTTTCAGTATGGCGATCTAGGTATCTAGATTGGCCGGCTGGGCTAACATTGTGTAGTGCACCGTAAACAGAAGTTTACAGATGATCTTGGAGAGTGACGCCACATGGAAGGAAGTGATGGAGCGCAAAATCCGCGTGCTGGAGTCAGCCCTTGGCAAAGTCGCAAATCATCTGTCCCTGCCGGAGATCCTCGAGGAAGCCATGGACGAGGACGAAGACTTGGGCGTGGCAGAAGCACATCAATCCAATGTCCCCACCCCATCACGGACACATCAAACCGGCCCTTCACCCAACACTGAAAAACACACACCGCATAATTATGATCTCGTGATGGATCCCGACTCTGGACCAGCCGCAATACCCGGCTCAGTCATTTCTCCCATTGTGACAATCCCTGGCTTCGAGCAGAACCGAGCCGAACAAGACATTATTACTCGTGGCATTATTGGCGAGAAGCAGGCACAGGCATATCTTGACATATATCAAAATCGTCTCGATCACTTCGTGTACAGAATCATTGGAGATCGTAAAACCTTGGCAGAAGTTCGAGCAGATTCCCCATTACTGCTCGCAGCCATCTGCACTGTAGGCGCGCTTCATTTGGCCGCCGCGGACTTTGAAAAGTGTTACCAGGAGTTCGTTGCGATCGCTGCAACACAAACATTTTCTCGTCGGAACACTGTTGATGACATTCGAGCGCTCTGTATTGGCGCATTCTGGCTTAGCGGCATTTCATGGACGTGTATAGGGGCTGCAGTGAGGATTTCGACGGAGGTTCAGCTGCATCGCAGCATTTTCAAGGCGCTTCAGGGAGAGCGAAGCCATTATTTGCGGACGAGGCTGTACTATCTTGTCTTTATCTGCGATCACCATTTCAGCGTTGCCTTTGGCCGACCACCAATGACGAGACAGGACGATTCGATTCGAGCGATCTTGCAATTCATCGAAACCGAACATGCGGTGGAGGACGACCTTCGACTGGCTTCGCAGGTGCAATTCTGGTCCGTGGGGAGCGATATTTACCAAACGTTCGGCGTTGATGTGGAGAGGCCACTTGACGTGAGTGCCATTGATCCAGTGCGGCGATATTCGATCAGCCTGGACCGGATTCGAGCAGATTGGGCTCAGCGCCTCCACTCGAATCGTTATGTTGGAAATTACCCCAGGAAGGGCGTGACGATGCACTACCACTTCGCCCGCCTATATCTCTTCTCCATGGCCTTTCGGGGAATCGGTAAGCCAGGCTTCCGAGCGCCCAATGTGGCACAGGAGATCGATGAACTTGCGAACCAGGCACTGCTTTCGGCCACCGCGATTCTCGGCACTGTCCGGGACGATGAGGAAATCCAAGGGCATCTCAACGGTTTGCCGACATATTTTGATGTGATGATAGCATTTGCGGTCGTGTTCGTCCTCAAAGTTTCCACCAAATATGCGACTTCCTTGCGCGTGGACACCACAGAAATCCGTGGTCTTGTCGCAGACTTGGTTGTCGTGCTCAATAAAATCACCACGAACATGCATTCGAGGCATCTGCTCGTGTCCGTCGCCAAAGGAGCAGAAACACTGCTCGAGAAGACCGCGATGCAGGATCCATCGAGACCGGTGCCATCCAATGCTCATGTTACCATGAGCCAACCGACATTCGACCAGAGCTTGTTTGACATGTCCGGGAACTGGAATGACGGAGTGGCCATGGACAATTTCTTCATGGGCGAGCTGGATTTCCTTTCGAATGGCCAATTGCTTCTCCAGAATACGTACCAGCCGGATCTGAATTACAGTAGCATTCCGCATATGTGAAAGAACTAGATCTCACACGACCTTTTTTCAAAATCATCTTGCATTGCGTCGTCCGGCATCACCCTCCAAATCGGCGGCGAGCCGGTCAGCGTATTCGCAACGTTCCGTGAAAGCTTGCCAGTCACACATCCAGCAGGTGCAATCGTCCACTTTGTGTCCACGACCAAGAATCGCAAATCTGCTTGCTGTGCCTGCTATCACCCGACGAAGCCAGCATTTCGTCTGCTCTTCATCATTGCTCGGATGTTGTTCATCTGGGGTTTGCGCTGGCAGGGCGCGGGGATTGGCACCAACACCGAAGTTGATCTCATTGGCTGTAGCCTGGCGCAAAAAGGGTGCGATACTTTCGAGCGTCTTTTCGTCCAGTTGCATGGGCCGCGGAGGCGTTAACGCGTCCTGCGAATTGGTCTTGGACGTGGTGAGGAAGTCGTCCAACAGCAAAGACGGCGTGCGAGTGCCTGCTCCTTCTTCTAATCCCGCAGCAGATTCGATCTCATGCTGATCCCGACTCATGTATTCTGCTTGCTGAGCATTTGCGAGAAACGGATCTCGGTCGTAGCGAACGTCGTAGGCGTGGGATCGCATGCAGAGCAACAACGGAAAAGCGCTCAGCACAATGCGATGATGAGGAGACACATAATCCGATCTTCAAATACCGGCGAGGCGAGCGCGAGGAAATATGTAATTCCTGCAACTGCGGTATGAAGACCGCTCCGAAATTCCACGCCTACCTGGCCCCAGATGCGGTCCTTACAGCGCTCCGTCACATGGGTCAAGGAATATAGAGTGCCGGTCGAACGGCCGATCAATGCGGACTTCCCGCCGTTCGGTATACGACACGACACGCCACAAAAAGAGATATTGGAAATTCCACGCGGACCAGCCTTGCTCGAAATCGTCGTATCGCAGATCATCTTTCGGCTGGCAAGGCGTGGACGCATGTCAGATGGCATGCTGCTCAAGAATCGTTGTGGACGAATCGACATGGCGGAGTTTGATACGGGACAAGGTGCAGGCATACTGGGTAAGTCGGCTACTGCGAGGCTCCCTTGTAGGGCCACTACAGGAAACTTCGTTCACGCGATGTGCGATATCCTTCACTTCTTTACCCCGAACCCTGCGGCTCTACTCAACATGCCTCGCTTCGGCTGTGGGTTGGAATTCCATCCGTTACCGACTCCTGTTCCTATCCTATCCCGCATTCTCGAAAAAATTCCGCAGCCGCATCGCATGGACGTATGGGTTAGGCATGGTTCGAGAAGGATATCGTCGAGAGCCTTTGTTTCCTACATCCTAGACTGGTCATCCAACACATGTCAAATGAATCTTATTACAATAGACGAGAAAATAATCCTAGCTTCGAATCTTTTGGTTACCTCGAGGCGAGCACATCATCAGCAGAAAGGTCTAGACTTCGAAGTCTCAAGCTTCGTTGACAAGTTCGTGTTAGGGCGAAGGTACTCTGTACAATCGTATTCTCTCGCGTAGACTATCCTGACTGAGCAGCAGCAGCTGTAATGTCCCAATTCGTGCTATCAAGGAACCGAGCATGTAGGGCAGAATGACTACGCACAGCGAACCGGCCATGTAACCGCTCACGTAGTCCTTTCTTCCGAACAGAACAGCCCATCAACCCATCGGATAAGCATACCCATAACCCGACTTTGAGCCCGCCGGTACCGAGGGAGCCTGCTAGGCATTCTTACAACTTCCGATAGAAATCAGATCGAGATGTGTGCGGAACAACTGAGACATACAACGTGATCAATCATGAGACAAAAGAACTTTTTTGCTTTGCTTCCGAAGTTGCTAGCTCTATCAAATCTCGCTATGCTTTGCGAGAACATATCGCACTTCGTTCCACGTTCCACAGCCGCGTAGTTCCCAAAACCCATCGCATCGTAACCAAAGTGAGCCCGCGTAATAGCTTAACCAGCAGAATTAGGGCTCATTGGCTTCAGCGTACAGTCGTCAAACAAGTGGTGTGATGATCTGACCTGATGAGTGAAATGTGTCGTCCTGTTCAGGAGTTCGACCGGTCAAGCATCCTTCAATCCTCTCGTCCTATGCCTCATCTTTCTCCTGCCAGTACGTGCCCTTGTCAACGAACCCCAAGATCTCATTGAGAAGACCCAAGTCCTTCCTCGAACGGCGGAAAGGACCTGAGCTGCGCGCCCACATACCAAAGTCTCGCAGAGCCTTCATGATGTTGAGGTTGTTGCGCGGAAAGCCTAATGCGTGAAACAAGTACTCTTCGACTTTCTCCCTACCGGCAGCCTCGAACATGAGGGTCAGACGCTTCTCGGCTTCGGCGGACCAGTCGGAGGATGGAGCGGTCTTTGCCTTGTTGGAGTTCATGTGATCGGATGGGTCGGTGGGATCTTCGAGGGCGCAGTAGGCGTTCCACAGGACGGTGGAGCAGAGAGTGCGCACTTCGCCTTGCATGTCCTCGCCGAGTGGCTCATTCTTTGGCTCTGCTTGGATCACTGGAGGTCCTGCGAACGATGGAGCGCGCAATGTGCTTGAGCCTGGAGTGCCACCAAACCGCGAGCGTGACTCGTTCGATGGGAGCGCATCAGATGATGGGCGTGCGACGACTCCACTACCCACGCATAGCTTGCACAACTTCTCTTTCTTGCTCTGAACAGGCGCGCAAGCAATGTGTTGGTAGAAGTCGCAACCACGGCATTTGAAGCGGTTCGAGTCTGGTGCCACGTCGATGCAGCTGCACATGATCTTGGCCTGCTCGCTTTGGCGTCGCTCCTGGCTCGCCTCGCCATGCTGGGCTCTGTTGCGAGTACGTCGCTGAACAGGCTGCTCTCCCTCGTCTGCACTGTCGATTTCGATCGCTTGTCGCTGCTTACCTTTGCCTTTGTTGCGTGTCTTTGGTGCAGGCTCTGGCTCGTCATCATCGAAACCCCGGCTCCAGCCAGCGGATGGCGCAGACTTGCGAGGCGCACGCGAAGTCTGCTTGCTTGCCTTAATACCGAGATCTGAAAAATCCTCATCGCCGATATTGAACTCGTTCTGTTGTGGCAAAGTCGCTCGTCTTGCTCGCTTTGCTGGTGGTTCTCCGGGCGAGTCTTCGGCCCCGACCGCGGCAGAAGCCGCAGCCTTCTTGCGGGCCTTGCGCTCAGCGATTTTTCTCATCATCTCGTTTCGAGCTTCATCCTCTGCAGTCAATTCGGTCACAAGTGGCTTGAGAAGGGCAATTGACTTAGGCTTAGCCTTGCCCGATGCTGCCTTCTTGCGCGCGGCCTTCGCACTCCCCACGACGATAGTGTCCTCGAAGTCCGAGTGCTCATCGTGGTCCTCACCGGTGGCTGCTGACCCTACGCTCGCGCGTCTCTTACGGGCGCGCGGGCGTGCTGGAGCAAACATCGCCGCTGGGTCGTACACCTCGTCTGGATTGCCTTCGATAGCGGGAAGGCGAGGCGCATTGCCATAGACAGGTTGCTTCAGACCACGGCGAGCCTTGAGCCAACGAATAACACGGCGGCGGTTGACGACGAATTGTAGGAAGTTGTTTCGATTCTAACACAATTTGTTAGCAGCAATCACATTGTGCCAGTAAATAGAGGCTTACCTTGGAAACAAGACTCCCGAGGAAGTTGCGCGCGAAAGCGAGACCCGCCTCATTGTCTGCGTTCTCCGGATCACGAATGAAGCGTAATGCCTCGAGTCCTGCCTGTGCCAATCTCTTCTTCTGCCAGCGTTCAATCTCTTCTTTGTGGGTCATCACATTGACATAGCACACGTTGCAGACTGGACGCCCAACGTCGCCGTTCCCGAAGAGCATGCAAGGCTTGTGCTGCCAGGCATAGCACTCCTGACACCAGTAGTAGTCGCCATAATCGGTCGAGCCACGACATGGGCCATCGCATCTGAATGTCGAGGTGAGGTTCCGAACCTTTTGCAGCTGCTGCTGTGTGGTGTTTGGCCCAAGTGTGGTAGCTGACAACTTTTCGGGGAGTGTTTGCATATCGTCCGTGTCTCCAGTGGACTGTGCTGCGCGGTCGAGGATCATGTTCGCCATTGCTGTGCTTGCTTCAGACACCTGCGCCAGTAGTGGTTTGCAGGGAACGTGGATCCAGGTGAAAGTGTTCCCAGTCTGGATCTTCGCGATGTCTGCTGTATTACGTGGAACTCCGGGTGGGCATGCACACATGATCGCATCGTCGCGGAGCGTCAGGTCGGTGCCGCTCAAGTGGGCCACGCTTGGAGAAGGGAATGTCCACTCGAGGTTCTCCATGTCCATGCCGCCTGGTGAGGACACGACAGGGGTATCGGTGTTGTGATGGGAGCTGTGGGCATCGGCGTTGTCTTCGAAGCTATGGGCGCCGGCGTCATCTTCGAAACTGTCGCCTGCTCCAGGAGAGCCGGGCGCTCTGTCGCCCCCATCCATCTCTCCGTATCTGCCTCGAGGTGGTCCAGAAACCAAGGTGCCGATCAGTGCTGACGAAATGGTAGGCGATGTCGAGTCAATTCCTGTCTGTGTGAAAAGAAGTCAGAAAGATGAACAAGAACAAGACGCGCAGCTTCTTTTGAAGTGCCTGCGCCAGTCGGCCAAAGCTCACCTGCGCGCCAGAAGTGAGGAACCGCAGCGTGTAGTGCGCGCCGCACTCCGATGGGGTGTTGAAAGAAGTTGATGATTGTGACTCGGGTGCGGTGCAGTTGTTGTCAGAGCACAGAAAACCGGCCGGCCCATGTATATCCGCTGGGCACGGACCCCGAGTGAATGGGAGATTTTCACATGACGACTGCAGCAGCGGGAGACGCCGTGTTCATTCACCACGCAGCCACCTCAGGCAATCTTACGTCCCACGTTACCAACACCTCGTCCTACGATAGAGATGAGAGCTTCGCCCTCTTCGTCGCTCTCCTTGATGCCCCAGCCTGTCATGCCAAAGGCTTGCAGATCCCGAGCCAACTGGACCACCTGTTCTGTTCCGAGCACTTCTTTCCCAATTGCTAGTCTTCCCACATCTTCGCTGCCCATAGCCATCATTGTCAATACTGTGGGCGCCGCAATGTGTGACACAAATCCTCCCTGTGCAACGGTTTCCAGCAGCTGGTATGCACATCTCTTGCCCAAATCCTCTGGAACCTCACCTCCACTAGGATCGCTCGCGACATCTGCCGAGTATAATGCTCCTGTGTTTGACTCTGCCACCAAGCTCAGCCCAAAGCCTAGACCTATCTTCTTCTTCGCATTTGCGTTGTTTCGCTCGGGCGCAGGTATGAGCGGTGCGGAGCTCACGTCTGAATGTATCCTCGTATCTGGCACGAACTCGTTCAGCACGCCTCGCGCCGCATGAATTATACGCGCGTTGTTTGCTCCTGCTACTCCAGTCGCGTATGCCACGCCTTGTATCCGTCTTATCCTTCCAGCGTCAAGCAAATGTATCGTCTTTGGCAATCTGACCTGATGTCCGAAAACAAGTTGTACCTCTCCTCCACCACCTCTTCCACCTGGCCCAGGATTTGATCTCCGCAACACACGCACTTCCAAATCTCGCTCAATACCAAAGCTCTTGAAAATAGGCAGAATCGCTGTCCTAACCGTGTCCACTGACACATCTCCACTCGGCGTAGCAGAAGTAATCACCCCAGGTCCCGTCAAAAGCACATTCATCTTCGCCTTCGAAAACGGCGCAAGCAGACACAGCGGAATAAGAAAAAAGCTCGCGCCTCTTGAGCATTCTGCAGGCAGCTCATGCCGTATCACACCGCCTGCTGCCCCATGTCCAGCGGCGCTACCCGTGATCAGACCTGGCGCGTATGCCACCGTTGTGCCCGTCTGCGAAAAGACAATCTCGGAGCCGTTCGTGATCGCATCGAGGAGTCGCAGGAAGGAAACTTCGTGGGGCGCGAGCCCTGGTGCATTGTGGTTGGATTCTCGGATTTGAGAAATTCGTACAGGTCGTCCTGTTAAGGTGGCTAGTACGAGACGACTGATGAGGTGCTTGGAGCCTGTGAACTTCAGCGGCTTCGGGCCCGGAGTGGCGGCCATATTCGCGATGGAAGGGGTTGAAGAGAGCGGAAGTGTTGAACGAGTGTTCACGCGTTATCTCGATATCAGGTCTCTGTGCATGGCAATACCCTAAGTTTGACTTGTGTGGGCATGGTCGTGGTGAAGAAGCCGAGTGGAAATTTATTCCGAAGAATATGCATCGGTGTAAGCTTAAAGCTTTTTCTCCCTTGCAAGCCCAGCAACTCGGAACTCTTGACCGAGGACGACATGTCAAGCCTCACAAGAAGTCGGCTTGTACACCAGATTGTGGCTGTGGAAGTCATTCCGAATGCCACTTTCAAGTCACAGTTTTCGGCCTGGTGATCTCGAGTTGGCTCAAGTTGCATCACAGAAATGGAGAATGTACGTATCAGACTCATGAGTTCATGCCATTACGTTGCTCATCGCAAGCTATAGGCTAGTTCGTAAAGCCTAGCTACTATCCGCAGCAGCGTGGGTATCATTTGATCTCGATCCCAGACCCGAATCACAAACAGCAGCCCTGCTGAAGAAGTACTCTGCGGCTGGTCAAACACGCATGCCCATCCTAGAAACCCATGCTCCGAGACCCGCATCTGCATCGTTCTGAAACCACCGCTCCAACTTTTGAAAGAAGTGTGTGAAGAGAACAGAGGAAGGTCGTGTGAAGGGCCGCACTACTAGTATCCGCCTTGCTGCTGACCGCCGTAGCCACCACCGTTCTGCTGCTGGTAGCCGCCCTCTGTGGAAGGTCAGCGAATGTCGCGAAGCCAGAAGTCAGTCTCGTCGACCACATACCTTGGCCGCCGCCGTAGCCTCCGCCCTGCTGGTAGCCACCACCGCCGCCGCCGCGCCAGTTGCCGCCGCCGCCGCCCTGTTGGTAGCCTTTGCCGCGATTAGTGATGACAAGGTAGTGCCGATCACGGAATCAGACTTACCACCACCGCCGCCATAGCCCTGGTTGTAACCTCCGCCGTAGCCGCCCTGCTGCTGGCCGTAACCGCCGCCGCCGTAGCCGCCGCGACCTCCGCCGCCGCCATAGCCGCCTCCTACATGTGGTCAGCAATCTAAAAGTGCTCGCTTGGGAGTAAGAGACGTACCACGGCCACCGCCGAAGCCACCTCCACCTCCGCTGCCACGGTCACTAGCCTTGTCAACGCGGATGGTGCGGCCGTCGAATCTGTGACATTTGTTCAGTGGACTGATCAATAGCTTGCCATGCGTCTCACTCACTCGACATTGTTCATGGCGGCGATAGCGGCATCAGCACCAGCTTCCTCGGAGAATCGAACGAAACCGAAGCCACGACTGCGACCAGTGTCGCGATCCTTGACGACGACCTGGCTTTGACGTCAGCTAGATGCGCACATGTAGGTCTTGGTATTGCACTCACGGCCTCGTCAACTTGACCGAATTCTTCGAACTTGGTGCGCAAAGTTTGGTCGTCGGTGTGCCATGCAAGGCCCCTGTCATTCAGTGTTAATTGGCGTGGAAGTGCGAATCGCTGTTGCCGTTTGTCTTACCCGATGAATAGTTTCGACATGTTGAGTTACTGGAGGTAAGGACCGAATGATCTCGCCCTGTAGCACCGCGCACACGTTCTCGCTCGTCTCGGCCGTTCCAAAGGGAAGAAAATTGGGATCGCGGGAAGTGGTGTTGTGGTGGAAGCAGAAGACGTTGAGGCTGATGAGGAACAAGAGTGTCACTGCCTGGTCATGTGCCCCGGTAGCAGAATCGCACGTGGCTGTGAGAGCTATGTGAGGGCAAGGCAAGGCAAGCTCGCGCTCAATAATGCGATTGTGTGATGTGCTCGGTGGGTGGCGGCGGGAAGCAAACGCTGCTCTCACTGTGCAACGGGGGACAGAGCGAGGTAGACCCCTCCAAGCAGGTCGATCGAATGCCAGCAGCTGAAAACGTCCGCCCCTCACTGCGCAGCGGGAGACTACTGCGCAACGGGTGCGTCGAGGTGGAAGATTGAATGGACGGCACCCTAGCTCTTCCGGCTGCCCAAACGCTCTTATCCTGTCATTCTATGGTACTTGGGCTAGCGTGAAAGTGTCATCATGGATGTACCATTGAGCTCTCTTCCTTGGTTTTGGTTCGATTGGAATGCGCGCAGGACTGTGTGGCTCGCCCGCAAATTGAGCGTGCACAAGCGCGCGCCGCCAAGCATTCCCGCAGGTCGTGTCCATCGTCGCCGCGCGCTCGGAGAGCACATGCCGCACGCGATGGAGCAGGGCCCGAAGGCTGTGGCCGTGTCGATGTAACCCGAAGCTGTTTTTCCCAGCCTGGCCACCCAAGCGGTCGGCTCGCCTTCGGGCGCCGGTTCAGCCAGGTTGCGCAAGCTGCGAAGCTCCAACCTTGGACGAACTCTCGCCCGCCTGCGATGAATAAGCGCAGCCTGCTCCCCAACGAGAGAGCTGCATCGCCGTCGCCCGGGGCGCTGGTGGATGCACGTGACGGAAGGAATATGCAGGAAATCTGGCAGGGCACTGCTCCCTGATTGCACCACGTACGCCAGACGGGGATGGCTGGCAAGGCACGAGGCGATTGGGCAGCAAGGCGACAACTCTGCTCCGGCATCAGCTCGCAGCGCAGTACCGCTCTGGAGCCTGGAGGAGCGCGGGCAGCCGTCTTGTCTGCGGCAACAATGTGTGCTGTGTGCTGAAAGAGCTGCCGACGATCTCCTGCGCGCTACGTGCAGCCATGTGTAGCTTGACGCAGAACATCACTTCTCCACCCGCCGTCCTCATACCGCCCGCGGTGTGAACAGGCGCCTTCCAAGCGAACATCTGCGCTCGCCCTGTAGCTGCATTCTCCGTCGCCATGTATCCCTTCGCGACTTCCCCCACGTCGTCAGAGTTGCAGTTTCCGATAGGCCTTCCCACGCGCTTCGGATGGCAGTCGGCAGGTGCCCTGGGTGTCGCTGCACCTGTTGCATGGGCTGCATCGAGCCGACCAGGCAGGTGGGCTCCACTCCGCCCTTCCGCTCGAACTGCACTTGAGACATGTCAGAGGACTGAGTTCTAGGCCGATCCATCGCAGCAAGCGACACCACCACTACACACCGTGCTCCACTCTCCTGCAAGCATTGGGGGATGAGCAGCTCAAGTGCCATTGTCGGTGAACCTCCGATGACTGTGTGACACGGCGAGGGAAGCCGCTGAGCGACTGCGCATTGACTACCGGAGTCGGGCTTCACTTCAATCCTGGTCATTTCCCTTGCCGATGGATATCAGGGACTGGCTGCAGCACGTAGCCGACAGGGAGCCGCCGGAAGAGCAAGAGACGTTGGGCATTCCTGACTATCTTCAACCGACGACAAAACATGCTCGCTCTCATTTGGTCAAGAGGAGGCGATTATCGAACGATGCGAAGCATGAGGCTGCACATCGAAATGGCTACTCCAAACGGAGGCATCTAGTCGCGCATTCCTCCAGTCCCGATCGCGTGCAGCGCGCTCCTGAATCCGATGCTTCTGCGAGCGAGGAGTCCTCACAAGACAGCGAGCATCTTGAAGTCACTCGCGCAAAGGTCACAGCCGACTCTTTCGAGAGGCGCGCGCGACACAAAACCAGGCCAGATCGCTATGAAGCCAAGCCGAAAGCGAAAAGGGATCGCAGAAGTCGCGAGGAGACGAAAGGGAAATCGAAATCAAAGCATCGGAAGAGTCGCCGAACTGGAGATGGAGCTCGCACTGCAGAGCTCGTGCAGAGCTTCCAGCTCAAGAAT
Source organism: Cercospora kikuchii (assembly GCF_019650295.1). NCBI lineage: Eukaryota > Fungi > Ascomycota > Dothideomycetes > Mycosphaerellales > Mycosphaerellaceae > Cercospora > Cercospora kikuchii. The sequence goes on along the minus strand of NW_025408585.1, from coordinate 606,734 downwards.
GGAGCAAAGAACAATCGCTTGACCGTGAGCCTGCTGTAGGTACCACGGCCGTACTAGGCTAACATGCAGACAGCTCTGGCCCGGAGCTCGTGTTGGCATCTTCAATCATGGCAAAGCTTCGGTACCTGTTGCTGCAAGTGGTCCAGGCCGTAAGTCATGCACCGCAACTGACAGTGTTGCAATACTGACGTTGGCACAGTGCCGGACTTGGTATTCAACGAAATGAGGTTTCTCTCAAGGCCAAAGGATGCCGAGACCCAGGATGCTGTCAATGAAGCTCAAAGTAAGCGGAAGAAAAGTCGCAAGGAGCTTCGCGATGAGGAGATCTCTACGTACTTTCGCAAAGTGACTGGAGAACGACAACCTGGTCAGGGCGATCACGATCAGTCCCGCGGGAGAGAAGCACCCGTTCAGGCTACCATAGAAGCCGTGTCACGACAGCCAGAGCAAATTCAGCTCCATGGTGTGCTGGAACCCTCAAATGAGCGATTGGAGCACACGGATCCCGCTAAGGACAGCGCCCATATTCCGCAGGAAGGGCAGCAGACAAGAGACACGAGCAACAGCTGCTACACGTGGTCAGACTCTGTCCCAAAGGCACAACCAGCATCGTTGCGATTCAATCAGAGTCGCCCGTCTCGAACTTTGAAAGACCCACAAAGTGTCAGGCATGAGCATAATGAGGACGAGGCGCATGAGGTCAGAAACCCTGCTAATCAAAAGACTGGATCTGTAACTCGCAGGTCTCCGAGCATCCGAGGGCGCGATCCATCGCCTTCTGAGCTGAATGGACGGCGGTACCGTCCACCTTACCTCGAAAGTGCACTCGGATCGATCACATCGGCGCCGCTTCCGCAGCAGAGGACAGCAGAGTCGCCCTTTGTGTCACTCATTGAAACACCCCGAAGGACAAAAGCTCACCACACATCTGACATTCTCAACCTCCGAATGATACCACTGGCATCAACACGGTCTCTGTCACTTCCGCGTGGGAGAGAGGAGATTGCTGACAAGGAGAACGTTGATCCAACCCACTCAACACCGACAAGCAAACTGCTACGGGAGGCATTATATGCAGTAGCGCAGCCTCAGCGGTATCCTCATTCAGGCGCAGCGCAACACAGCTCAAGCGTGAAAATGTGTGAAATTATTGCAAATCAGTCACCTGCAAGAGCAACGTCGCAAGCCAGAACGTTGGACAGCTCAGGCCATGTCAACAGGCATGAAATACCGGTCCGAGCGACCTCACCGACAGCTCAGATTTTTTGCCGTGGCTTCACTCGCGTGAGTGCGAGCAATCCTTCACAGATCGCGCAGCATTTGCTTGCCGCTCCTGCTCGACCAAATCCTCGGTTCGCTCCAACACAATTTTCGCCAGCCGTACCGTTTGCGGACAGATATACAGAACAGATCGCTGAGCATACTGGACTTGACAATACCACTCATGTGACATACCAGCCTGGGGTGTCGATGTTCGACGAATATATTGGAAGCACAAGGACAGAAGATTTCGTCTACGACCGCGCTCCGACTCCAGTTCACGACCTGTACGACCCAGGTCACCAGAGTAATTGGCAGAGTTCACTGCAGTCAGGTAGTGAGCACGATGGTACATTGGAATACGTGTATGATCCTGCTGCACCAATCGAGCCGGCAGCGGAAGAGATATTTCCTGAACAGACATTCACGCACATCGGGATCGACGGTTCAAATTTTGCTAATGAGAGACCCATGCTTGAAAATGCGGTGGAGGACGAAGGCATTGACCATATGCGAGGCTTCTGGAGGCCAAACATCTTGTATTGATTGTGATTGTTTGTAATTTATTTGAGATAACCACTGCCGGTTGTACTGCGCTACATATTCCACTCTACTGCCGGAAAGCAAAACGAAAACGCGAAGCGAGACTCTGTGCTCCTCTCCACCTGTGAAAGTGGAGTTGCGCTTCGACCTTCGTATCTCCGACTTGAGCAGCATAGCTGAGACGCTCTGTATCGACAAGCGAGGCAGTTGCAGATCGAGGTCGCAAGAGAGCGATATCAAAGAGAGCGTATCATGATTGTGGCACTATGGGGTAGATTGATAATGCTCGTCTGACAACCCGCATTCTCTATTGCCCTCCTCCTTTTCGTGCAGATGTTTCCAGTCAATAACGAATCATATGGCATGGCGATGGCGTGCGCCGTTATGCAAAGGACGAGCTCGTTCTGTACGCCCTGGACGACTTTTCTTGTTTTGTGTCAATGCCTGTAGCAAATCTCGCGAATCGATCCATGGACTCTGGACTTCGATTCCATCTCCCGAAATCTCATCTGAAGCATCACCGACCATGGGGGCGCTAAAAAAGCCGTCTATTACGGTTTCCTCTTTCATGTGTTTGATGAAGAGTTGAGCGACCTGCATCGGTTGTGATACGAGTCTCTGGTAGGAATATATGTTGAACAATATCTCTTGTAATGTTTAATCTTTCAACCACGAGCGCAGATGAGTTTGAGAGGACGTAAAGCCATTAACACCTCTCCAGATCATGTGTACGTGAAGACGTACACCAGGCCCATGTTGTGCTCGTGCGTCGCGCAATACGTCGCGCAGGTCTTCGGCGAGTTTTCGTTCTGCGTTCTGGGAAATGGAATTTGTTGACAGGCTGACCGGGTTCGTGCCCGTTTGGTTCGTCCGATGAGCCGTAATAACGACAGATCGAAATGTGGCTGGACTCCCAGCTCTCATAAAGTATCTCCCACCAAGGACGAGATCTTCCAAGCGCCGCGACGGCTGTGCGGCGTCTGTGTATCGTTCGTTGGTGGTACGTCTAACAACAAGGACTTGATTGACGATTGGAGGAGTCGTAGACAAGGCTAGATTGACTTGCTGTCGGATGGCGTCGTCGTCGTTGTAATGGCAAACAGGAGCAGCTGTCGATCGTATCTCATGAGCCGTGTCAAGGACACTATGGAGTGTGTCTTCTCTCAATCTGGTCAACTTCTTCCAGCCCTGCAAAACGCTGAGAGCCTTCGACCAGAACAATCCGTGGTCCATTAATGGCTGCAAGATCGCAGTCCGCGCGAGATGGAAGTTGGCCTGTCCGTAAGTATTGTCCTGGTCAATAAGATCTGCGAGCCTCACGCCTGCGGGCCATTTTTCCTTTGGAAACCTGATTTTGCTCAGGGTTTCCCGCTGCGTTCGGGGCAGAGATAGATAAGAAACGCGTTTGTCTGGTCTTGAATGAATGGTGACATGTCATTCATGTCACGCTCGATGATTTTCGGTGACCAGAGGCTGCTATCCAAAGCTTTCCTGCTGGGTTTGCGCTTCAATCTGGCGCCATTGCGGTGGTGTGTGGGTACCTTGCCTCCTGTGCTGGCAAGCTTTTTATTTTGCTTGGCCAGACCTTCGTCTGCGTCGTCGTGAGACGCAATCGGATCGAGATTTTGCTGATCTGATCTCTTTGGACCCCATGCGGTTGGTGTTGGCAATTGGGTGGGTACAGCTTCTAGCTCGCATCGCAGAAAATTGTTCCTGCAGCCAGAGCATGATAATATATCTGACGATCCTGGCAATGTCCCTGGCGACAATGCGTATCGTGAGGGCAGCACGAAGCAAGTTGAACGGTCGACGATTGTTCGTTCCAAGGTTGTGGGTAGGATAATTCCCGGGCCTCTCCGGAACTATCTGAACGGAAGAGAAAGCATACCATGCTTTGTCGACAATTGTGCGGGTGTCTGTAGCGAGTCCAAAAACTCGGCGTGCAGTGCGCGGTGTATGTTGCCGGCTGTACTGTCTGGACTGAGTAACTCCTTCGGGCAGCCGATAATGTTACAACACGACTTCTTCTCCGGAATGGGCTGGTTGAAAGTTGGAAACTTCGCATTTTGTGGATGTGCATGACAGCCCTGAGCCAAAACTCTTGCAACGTCCTCTGCCTCAGATTTTAACACTGTCTCAACGTAGAGATGTGGGTGATGATGTCGATGCTGAATTGTCTTCTGGAGGAGGCAGCGAATGGCCATCGTTACTCTTGAGGAGAGACCTGGTCCCATATAATGCACCAGATCACTGGGCATGCCGTGGCGAAGATACACCATAACCGGATCGGTGTCTTTGGATAGCTGCAGAGCAGATGCCGCATACCCCAGGCTCGTTGGGATTCGCCAGTATGCAGTACCATTGTTGGTGTATGTGTAACATGTGTGTCGATAGGGGTAGACCTCGGCGACAATCCTTGGAAATTCACCACGAGCAGCGTCGTCGTATAGACCAAAGTAGTCGTTCTTCACCAGACGCTCCAACACCTCGTTTGCGGCAGCTCCAGCTGAGCTTTGGAAGTCGTCCTCAATGTCTACAACGTGGCGCCTGATAGTAGGCTCATCTTTGGGGTGCTCCAGCACGGCCTGTTTGGCGCCAGGACGAGGGAGACAAAATTTGAGCTGAGATGTGACTGCTTTTCGCAGTACTTCCACCACTGGTGGCTAGATACCGACCTGCGTTTCCATGTCTGTGGTATATTGTTCCAATAACGCGGTGGCAGCGTGAAGATTAAAGCCGCCCTTGGGAAGTAGCCTGACGATATGATCGCACAACCAAAAAGACGGGATTGTAATGGCGTGTGGTAAATTCGTCTTGTCTTCCATTGCATGACTACGCGCGAGTCGACCAAGAAACGCTTGTTGTTCAGATAGTGACATTGGCCGATGTTCTGGTGTTCGAGATGTGTCGTTCTGGGTGGGGTCTCCGAAATGGACGGATTGTATCGGGCGTGAGGGAGCTGGTTGGCGTCGCAAAATTCTCGTGTCAATTATGCCTCGAATGAATCGAAACACGGCCTCATGTTCCGATTGCATCGATACTGTTCTGTCGCCGTTCTGCTGGACGGTCGTCGGCGGATGTGATGGCCTTCAGACTCATATTCATCTGACCAGGCCTCAGACTCCTCATGTAAAACTGAAGAGGAGCTGCCAAATGGTGGTCGATACGAGCTGCCAGAGGCCGGCTGTGCGGGCTTGGTACTCGCCGACGACCTGGAGCGGTGACCCGACCCGTCAGGTGTCAATGGTAACTCACCCGCGGACGACTCGTGGCTCTGATGCTTGCGTGTGCGAGATGATGCGACCGCCGCAGCAGGTGTCGGAGTTGGTGTGCCATCGTGAAGTCACTCGAGTGAGTCAGACGCACGTCACATGACAGTACTCACTTTGTTGCCGTTGTCGCTGGTTGATCTGTCATGCGTGAAATGGCTTTATTGATGTTCGGCGACAGGGGTTGGAGGGCGATTCTCTGGACCGTGGCCTGCGTGCCATTGGCGGCACTTCGCTGTGATGTCCGATCCATTAGATCGCGTGGTAGCGACAGTTTTGGGGGTTGGTTCGTGGAATGATTGTGTGATCGAAGACCCGCTGAATCCGGCCGAGAATCAAAGACGGGTGAAAGGGGAAGGAAAGACAGGAAGGGGAAAGGATGTTCTTGATGCAATATCGCAATTAGAAGGAAAGAGAAATGAAGGAAGCTGCTGTAAGCGCGGCTGTCACTCACATGCGGTCGCGGTTGCTGTGATCAATGTCGGAGGTGAAGCGCGAGTGGTCATCCCTCCGAAGATGCAGCCTTCAGTCCATGGGATGTCCAGTGGCCGAGAGTTCTCTTCCTTTGCTGAGGAGCGAATGTCGGAAGTGAGGCGCGAGTGGCCATCTCTGCGAAGCTGCAGCCTCCAGTCCATGGGACGAAGACAGATTCATGAGGGGCTGCGGGAGGATTGCAGCCGATAGTTGGTCGCGTCTGGTGCCGACATGTGCTGCTCGAACGCCTCATAGATAGTTACAAGCCACCACCATTTTTTACGAGAAGCTGCACTCCTTGTCTCTGGCCATCAACCCTGCCCTCGCCATAAGACCAATGATGAGGCCACTCTTATCGGCCTAGCTGACTGTTGCTGCTGAGGTGAATGTGATGGGGAGAGTGCTGTCGCCAACACAGAAAGGAATGAGATCGCTCCCCCCCCTCTCTCTGGCGATGCTCGCTCTATGCGTAGGTATGCTGGAAAGCCGGGTCAGAGGCGACCTCTTCCATCTTTGGGCGCCGCGTTGGATCCACATGGAATCAGCGAGCAATAGGCTTGCGCATAGGGCAGTCATTCTTGGTGAGCTCTGATCGAAGGGCTTCCAGCTGCTTCAACGCCTTCTGGCGTCTGGCTCTGAAATCGGCCACGCTGCTTGACCCTTGCGCAAACTGGTTGCCGTCCGTCGTCATGCCCTTCTCGTTGACTTGGACGAATGGTGAGTGAGACAAGTTCTTGTCGTCAAAAGGCTGCGTCAAGATCCACTTCCGCTCCTAGAGGCAGTGACAAGACACTCCGATCGCGAACACATCGGCTTGCCGGCCGTTATACCAGCCACAGACTGCGCCCATTTCCGGGGGGTGGTAAGCGGCAGTGCCCCACTTCAGAGTCGTTCTGAGTCGATCATTCGTCTCTGGTCCGCCGGTGGAGTTGCTGCGAGCCATATCGACATAAGACCGCGTTGTAGACTTTTCGCGAGTTCCCGGGTACGTTGCTTTCGACCAAGAGAGCGTTGCTCTCTTGGATATCTCTGTTGATAAAGCCCGCCTTGTGCATGGCGGCATTGGCAAGCACGTACTGATGCATTAGTACTTTCCTCTCCTCTTTGGTCATGGTCTGAACGACATCTGACTCCAACGTTCCGACGCCCCGAGGATGGACGAACAAGATCATTGTGCCCTTGTTGTCGCCGTGAAGTTCCATAGAGTCTTGAAGCACGGTGCGGTATGTCGTTGGATCCTTCATCTTCTCGAGGGCTTTGTAGATTGCAACCTCTCGCTTGCCTTTCTCGATTGGAACATGCTTGCCTACCAAAAGCGCGGGACTATCCTTGTCGGAGAGAATGTAAAGCTGTCAATCCTCTCCAAATCGTGTGGATATGGACACAGAACGTCAGGTCCATGTTGTGCGCGGGCGTCGCGCAGTGCGTTGCGCAGACTTTGGGTGAGCTCCCGCTCTCTAGCCTTAGCAAGTAGGGATGTCTGATATACCGACTGCACTAGTGTCCATGTGGTTCATGCGTTGGGCTTGTTGATGACCGGAGTCGTCTGCGAGGTCCCGATTACCAGATAGTCTTCGATGTTCCTTCAACACCACGGACAATGTTTGCTGCTCTAAGATTTGCATCGAGACTGCAAGTTCGAGCCCGGGCCCTTGAAGTAGCCTGAACGTCATCAGACACGGCTCAGAATGTGGTTTCCCTGCTTTTGTATCGCCGTATTCGTGTACGACAGCGTACGTCAAGTTCGGTATACGTTCCGTAGAACAGAAACATGGATATGTTTCTCCATGAGCGGTCCTGCCTCTGTTGTACGGAACGTGTTGCCCTTGAGTGTAATGGTTCCCTTGAGCTTTGTGATCTCGAGTTCGTATGTCTCAGCCTTTGGAGTCATAATGGGCTCGTGGCTCGAGCCTTGTCGTGTCGGTATGTGCGGAAGGGCAGGGCCAGCCTGTCGCCCGCGCTGTCGTTGTCGTTGTACAGCCATCTCTCCAGGCCCGATCGATAGCGTGTTACACCCTGTTAGTGTGTAATACCCTTGGTTTTGCACTGCTTTTCGACTGCTATTTGCTAACGCCCTGGTAAATTGCTGGTTTTGACGATCAAACAGTCTTCTCAAATGGACTAGAACTGTACACTCTATCGACCGCGCTTAGGGCGGTGGCTGTATGTTCACGAGCCGCCAACTTCCAGTGTCAGGCTACTCTGAGACATCCGCCAACTTACGGCCGCATTGGCCATATGCGAATATTTGATCTGGCATCGTCTAACACATTTCTAACAGGACCTTCTCTTGAATACCTGTAGCACCGTCTTCCCCTCCTACGCTCTTCGCTTTTACTAGAGCAGACCTACGCATCATGCTTGCTCCACGAATACTCCTTTTCGCTTTTACGCTCCAAGCCCTAGCTGCAGACCCCTTCTGCGACGATAGCAAAGTTTGTACACCGTGTCAATGTAATGCAGGGGGGCGTTGTGTATGTTGCGTTATCGAACTTGTCTTTCACAACTAATGTTCGATTTCTTCTAGGCAGGGTTCTGCCATACAGTACCTGGGAGCTCGGGTCCTAGTCCTTCGAGATTCTGCGACACGTCGGCCGATAATGGACGTTGCGGGTGTCCTAAAAGAAGGGATACTATGATGCGGCGTGGTGCATGCATGTCTACAGGAGGAGGCGGAGGGAAAGTGTCTCCAATAACGCCGTTGGATTGCATCTACGTAAGTCCCTTATGTTAGCTATACAGCTTGGTGCTAAAAGTCTTATAGTTTCGTGAAGCGGTTACCTGTGAGCGCGACTCGTATGGCGTGTGCGATTGGGACTACATACTGGAGGCGTGTTACCCTAAGCGCTGATGAAAGCTCAATGTTGAGGTATACAGACAGCTACTCCGACACTTCCTTGTTAGAGTATGCAACAATAGTCCGTTGCCTGTTCGCCGGGTTCCATTTTATCCTGTCTCTCCCAATTCTTCAACGGAAGTGAGATAAGGTCATGCTGTGTTGTTCGGCTTCTGCGAACGAGGACGGGAGGACGAAGCCGTTGACCGTCTGTCAGGCTTTAGGAAGCCGGGTATCTTGTATTGATCTTGAACATTGTTATCTGCGAGGTATCAACTGCCAGTTGTCGTGCGATAGATGTTCACTTCAGCTTACGACAATATTGCTGGTATGCGATGACGCGCTTCCGCGTTTTCGCCGCGACCGGCGGCTTGTTTTCTGCTCCTGAGAGCCTCATCTCACGGCTACCGTCACGGGACAGCGTCTCGCAGTTCACCTCGGTCGTGTTCGGTGCAAAAGCATAGTTCCATCAGGATTGTCTCTAGCTGCATGCATTCGACTCTCTGGAGCTCTGGCTCGAGCCGCATTGTCCAACGCGCCGCTCTTGCCACCGGACGCTCTGTAGGCTGGGCAAGTGCGCCGGCATTCTCAACAGCAGCTGTTGCGACAGCGGGCAGGAGGGACCCTGGCAGAACCCCACATTTCCACATGATGTCGCAGTCAAACAAAAGAATTCGCCAGCTCTCTGGTCACCTCCCACCTCCACAACAACGATACAGCAGCACACAATCGACTACCACCAACATGTCGAAGTATTCCGTACGGGCCGTGGGTGCCCCGCACACGCTCGAACACCGCATCTACATTGAAAAGGATGGCGTGCCAGTGTCGCCTTTCCACGACATCCCGCTCTATGCCAACGAGCAGCAGACCGTTCTCAACATGATCGTGGAGATCCCACGATGGACCAATGCCAAGCAAGAGGTGTGTAGCTCATTGTGGACATCAATTGATGGCGGCTTAGAGGCCCATTGGCACACATGAGGAGGGACTGACAAGAGAGTGCTTGTAGATCTCCAAGGACGAGGAGCTCAACCCAATCAAGCAGGACACCAAGAAGGGCAAGCTGCGATTTGTTCGCAACTGCTTTCCTCACAAGGGCTACCTGTGGAACTACGGTGCCTTCCCTCAGACCTGGGAAGACCCCAATGTCACCCACCCAGAGACCAAGCAGAAGGGCGACAACGACCCGCTCGATGTCTGCGAGATCGGTGAGCTGGTGGCCAAGCCTGGCGAGGTCAAGCAAGTCAAGGTCCTCGGTGTCATGGCTCTGCTCGACGAGGGCGAGACCGACTGGAAGATCATCGTCATCGACGTCAACGACCCTCTGGCACCCAAGCTGAACGACATTGAGGACGTGGAGCGCCACCTCCCAGGTCTCCTCCGTGCGACCAATGAGTGGTTCCGCATCTACAAGATCCCAGATGGCAAGCCAGAGAACCAATTCGCTTTCTCGGGCGAGTGCAAAAACAGGAAGTACGCGACGGAGGTCATCCGTGAGTGTGCTGAGGCCTGGGACAAGCTCATCACTGGCAAGACCCAGCCAGGTGACATCAACCTGTGAGTATCGTACGGAGAGAAGGATTGAGAGTAGCAGTTCTGACACTTCCGCAGCACCAACGTCTCCGTTCCGCAGAGCGCCAACCGTGTCGACCCCAGGTCGCTGAACATTCCAGCCGGCGAGAACAAGGCACCAGCACCAATTGACCCAAGCATTGACAAGTGGTTCTACATCTCTGGTGCCTCTGCTTAGATTCGCATAGCATGATGGCTGGCGTGGGAACTTCAGTCAAGGCTGATCGCGCCATGTGTATCAGGGACGATAAATCACGACTAAAAAGGGAAACGCATGCACGCAAAGACTGTAGAGGGACGTGAGGCTTCTATGAAAATACAGCAGACTCGACGTCGATAGAGCTGTAACTATGCTGCTAAATGCGGCTTGTGCATTGTACCACCCCGAATTTGTCCTCAGACGTTTCAATGCGTCTCGGAATATACGTCTTTGCGTATAGAATCCAGCCGCTCCATGCTGTTTGTAGTACATGTTTCTCGCTCGTCTATCAATCAAGACGCCTTGTTCATGCCGTGCTCGAAGCCTTTGATCCGGTTGCACTACTCCTGCACTGTCTGTCTCCTGCTGGCTCTTCTGTCATCATCCTTCCCTTCTCCCTAGTCCTCTCAGTTGATGAAGTTCACGCAGAAGAAGTGCAGAATCAAGCTGCCAAACACGAAGTCCGCGAACGCTCTGTTATGGGAAGTCTCACGTTAGCTCTTTCCTTACACGAACGAACTCGTGTCCCCCTATTTCGTTCCCATCTCTTCCTCTCAAAAACATCCGAACTTGCACAGAGGCAGGATCATGAATGGTATGACTGGCAAACTCACCTCTCATGGCTAATCCTCTCAAAATCCGCCTTGTTTTCTGGGTTCGTTTGGATGCGTAGACTGGCTGTGAGGACGAATTGACCGACTGTTGCGCCGAAGCCGGAGAGGAAGGCGTTGAAGGGCTGTGTGGGAGATATGTGTCAGCTACTGGTATCTTGCTTCCCGATGCCTTTCCATGCTCCTTCGCTATCACTAGATCGCTCGACGGAGCATGCTTCCACCTCTTTCCCTACGGCGTATAATGTCCGAGGGGTATGGGACCACACTCACGAAGTTTCCCGCCAACACACAGTACGCAAATTGCAAGACTCCAACAACGAGGAGGAATCCGAGGAAGGTGTCGATGAGTTTAACGCGTTGTGGTGTGTGGTTGTTGTAGTTGGACCAGATGTGTGTGATGATAGATTGGAAATCTTGGGCGCGGAGCGTCGAGGGCGCTGTGGATGTCGTTGAGGAGGAGGAAGCGGATTTGTTCTCAAAGGTTTTGGATGTGACGGTTCGGGGTTGTGTTGCGGATGTGGTTGCGCTGGAGGCGGGGATCGTCGCGGGCGTTGCGGATTTTTTGGGGGCCATTGTTGTGGATGAGGAGAAGGATATAGCGAAGGTTGTTGTCGCGGATCGTTTATGCGCGAGAAAGGCAGTGGGACGTTGGCAGTCGTGGTGATATGGATGAGACTCTTTCACATGTCGCTACGCCAAGACGTCTTACAAGCTGTCCTCTCAGCACAGCTCGAAGTTCGTCGTCTGGCGCTGAACCCTGGCAAACCTGGCTAAACCGCATCGGAACATCGGCACTTTACCCCAGACGAATGACGACGAACCGCGGCATAAGCTCTGTCTGGCCATTGATTGCGAGATCCATCTCCAGACAGCTCTCAGCTTCGAACATTCCACAACATCACAACTACCAATCTCACACTTGTTACTCACCTTTGTACCAACAACCACAACTTCTCATGTCAAGCACCAAACCCGCCGTCCCACCAACCCAAGCAACACAGTCCCAAAAGATGGTCCGTTTCGTTTCCCGAACCAGCTCACTCCCTCCTACTATAGAACTCCCCGACTAACACACCACCCCTCTCACAGTCCCTCTCCACCATCGCCCTCATCTTTGGTCTCCTGACTGCCGGCGGTGGAATCACCGGCTACGTCCGCACAGGCTCCATCCCCTCAGTCGCAGCCGGCTGCACTGTAGGCGCACTCTACCTCTTCGGCGGCTACAGACTCCAGAACCGTCAAGCGTACGGTATCGAGAGCGCATTACTGGCTAGCATCGTGTTGGCTGGGTCTTCGATCCCTCGCGCGATCAAAGGAGGTTTCAAGCCACTTCCAACAGGACTCTCGGTTATCGCAACGGTGGGATTGTTGGCTTTCGGGAACGGGTATGCGAACAAGAGCAAGACGCTGTAAGCAGATCAGATTGATGGATGTGAAAGAGAAGGAACGAGTGTATGACAGCAGGGAGACAACACAGAATATTTGGAAGATGGTCGATCTTCATCGGATCAATATCTTGAAGCTGTAGTGGTATTTGTAAACATCGCTTTCACGCTTCTTTCAGCCAATTACCGAACGTTGGGAATTGATCAGTGGCTCATCTACTCCAGATACGCCGCTCTCCAGTCTTTTGCTGTGCTCTGGAAGCAATACCGTTGGCGATCACACCATTACTTTGCATTCGCATTTGCAGCTTCCAAGGTCTTGTTCTTTTCTTCCTCGGCCTTCATCTCACGTACTTTCGCAAGGACGACCTATAACACATTAGTGACACGATCTGAGGAAAATTGATCATGGCCGCACTCACCTCTCGGAAAATCGCACTCTTCGCCAGCTTACTAAGGCTGCGCTTTCTCTGTGGATCACCACCAGGCACAGTCAGGCTTCCAGTACTATCTCCGCGCCCTCGCACTGCCTGATCTGCTGCCTCAAGGGGATCCGCGGGTATGTCCGCTTCATTTGGACCCTCTTCTTCTTCGTCCTCCTGCATCTTGAGGGCCTCGATGCGGTTGGCGAGTTTGACGAGCTCGATACCTCGCTTGAGCTTGGCAGTTGCCATGTATGCCTTGATTTCTGGCAGGATGTTGTGGTCGGTCGCACCCTTGCCAGCAATCCACGGGTCTGCCAATGCTTCCTTACTCGTCGCTCGCTCATGCGGATCAGGCTTGAGCAATCTGAGAATGAAAGTCTTGGCCTCCTTGGACACATCTTTCCAGTACCGGTCGTGGAAGACCACTCGCCCGTTCCGACATTCCTCGATCAGTTCCTGCAACGATTCTGATCGGAAAGGAGAATAACCGCAAAGCAGTGTGTAGGTGATGACTCCAAGTGACCACATATCGACCGGTTTGCTGTGGCCCCGCTTTAGCATGACCTCCGGTGCGGCATAGCCAAACGAGCCCGCCATTGTCTTCAGCACACCCTCCGGGCTATCCAAGTGCTTTGCGATACCAAAGTCGGCAAGCACGAGATCTGAATCGGGCTCGCGTGTCAGGTATAGCAGGTTTTCGGGCTTGAGATCGCGATGCACGACATCCTTTGAGTGCAGGTAATCGACAGCCTCCAGCACCTGCTTGATCGTTTGCGACGCATCCTTTTCTGTGAATTTGCCCTTGTCGCAAATGCGGTCGAACAGCTCACCACCAGTGGCTAGCTGTGTGACGATGTAGTATTTGTCCCTCGATTCGAACCAGTCGACGAATTTGACAATGTGTGGGTGTCGCAGCGTCTGCAGCATCTCCAGCTCATCGTACACCATCTGATCGTTCCCCTTGACATTCTTTTTCAAGATGATCTTGACAGCAACCTTCCCCGTAGGCCCATCGGCTTCTTTGACAATACCATAAGTGCCGGCGCCCAGCGTCCGGCCGAACTTGTATTTCGATTTGCGATCGTAGCTGTCTGGCTGGCCGTGCAGCTTGTTGAGCATGCCCTGGACTGTGGTTTGCAGAGTCAGCTTGGGTTTCAATGGTATGGCTCGTCTGAGGGAGCCGAGTTTGGACCGCTTCATCGTATACCACCATGTCGTGAGGACTCAGGAGAGTCGCGATCATATGCAAACATGTTGGCCATAGGACTGCGGGTATGATGTCGTAGGTGAAACGCAGGTACAGGTTCAAGGATGTATCAGGGCCGCAACGGGGTTTGAGGTGGTCAGACGATCGCAGGCAGAAATGAACAGCATCGGAAAGTGCGAGATGGATGAGGTTGCCGGCCGAAATACGTACATGCCATGATGTTCTGCACGAGCGGCAGTCAGGCCGCTGCTCCTGCTGCAGAGGGTGGTGGCTCGATCGTGCCCGATTGCGAAAGGCTGCAAATGTGCTCGGTTTCAGACGTCGACGTCTCTTGCTGTATGGCGTTTCAATGGCTCGGGGCGCGAAGTCTGGAGGAAGAGGAAGAAGTGCGAGAGTACGCGCCGCGATGTGTTTCTATTTTGGTGGCCTGAGGGCGACACAGTGAGCGAAAGGGAGGACTGATCTCCAAGAGCGCACGAGGCGGTGCACTCCAGGCTAGGATGCTCAGCCCCACGTTCATCAGACGTGAGGCAGAAGACGCCCAGACAAGCAAGAGAAGTTTAAAGGGCTGTTCCGATGCACAATTACGTGGCCGCCGATAGGACACTCTACGAGTGCGACTCCTTTCGCCTGTGCACACATTCTCCGAGCTGCATTCGCCGTGACTGCCTCGCCGATATCACCACGTTGTCGCTTCTTGTTTGCTGCCTCCGAGCCAGGGTCTTTCTTCTGGCTCCGCCGGTCGCGTCGCCTGCCCCACCTGCCGCGTTGGCTCAGGCGAGCTCACATGCAACTTTCCACTATTCTGCATCTCGCGTTCTCGACTAGCTTTAATTCCTGCAATCACGCGTGTGGCCTCACAGCTGCGCTGTATACTCGACAAGCATCTGCAGTGCGACTCGAACAGTCAGCATACGCTTAGAAGAGCCCTGAAGCTTTGTCGCTCCGCATCGCCATCCGAGCATCCTGACCACGAAAGCGTCGAAACCATCGAATTGCACTGTCTCCACCTGAAGGCATCACAGTAATCATGGCTGGCATGATGGCCAAGCGCCTGGGAAAAGAGTTGGCAAAGCTGCAGCGGGAGACACCGAAAGGCATCACAATAGTATCGGCCGATGACTTCAAAGAATGGACGATGGATATCCAGGTGCTGGGCAATCCGATGTACAATCCGGAAGAGAAATATCGCATCAAAATAACATATCCAAATGCATACCCGATCGAGCCTCCCGAGGTTGTCTTCATGCAACTGTCAGATCCCGCGCGGAGGATACCCATGCATCCACACATTTACAGCAACGGCATCATATGCTTAGATCTGCTAGACAAGCAAGGATGGAGCCCTGTGCAGAACGTCGAGTCGATATGCTTGAGTCTGCAGAGTATGCTAGATTCGAACACGAAGAATGAGAGTAAGTGGTCTCGAGTCAGAAAATGGGCAACCGCGTGCTGACCGCTATTTCAGGACCGCCCGGAGACGATGACTTTGTCAGACAAAATCGCGCACGACCTCGAGACATTCGCTTCTTATATCATGATGCAACGGTCTAGGAGGCTTTCGACACCTGGCAAGCTACAAACTCACCAATTTTGGACATCCCGCTTGCGAGAGTTGTGCGCTGTGCACGAGAGTTGCTTGATTGGGCATTGCCACTGCAGGCACCTTGATGATCGCGACTCGCCCCTTCCGGATAGTCGTGATATCACTTCAGGATATAACGAATGACGACCAACTGGACATGATCGCAAATTAGAAGAAATGCGAATTGGGATGAAAGACCTAGCATCACTCGTAGAGGAAGAGAGTGGTTACAATACGGCGTTCATTCTGTCCCGTGATAGAGCGACTGGATATGATCATTTGCATTATCGGGCGTTTCGAAGGGTTGAATCAGCAGAGCGTGCACTTTTGTCATATGAACGGGTCTTGAGATGAACATGAACATGCCATTATTTCGGCGCCGTAGACCGAAGAAGCTGAAGGTGGACCTCGGTCCGCTGATCGACGTCGCATGGTCGACAAGCCGCAGCATCCCATCCACATTTCCCACCTTGTCTCCATCTGACAGACAATGGCGTCAATATGTCTGTCCTCACGCCCGCGTCGAAGGTAGCTGGATCTTGAAACGAGACAATGGGAAGGATCTAACATCCCAACAGAAGGCGCTAGCCAACCTGCGTGCTTTCATCCCACCGCCCACGAATTACTATCGATGTCCACTGAAGAGAAGAGCCGCAGTGCTCATTCTGCTTTTCGCAGATAAGCGAGGCGATCTTCGGGTGGTGCTTACGATCCGAAGCTCTGGCCTGAAGAACTGTACATGGCCATCCTGCCCTTCTTTGGGTCTCCTCCATGGTACTAACCTCACGATACAGATGCCGGCCAAGCAGCACTCCCAGGCGGAAAGGCCGACACCCTAGCCGAAACACCCTTCCAAACCGCCCGTCGCGAAGCCTTCGAAGAAATCGGTCTCCCAGAAAAAGATGAAGACCTTCCACCAGGGTACACAGTCGAACACCTCACCGAGCTGCCCACCAATCTCGCCATGACCGAACTCGGCGTACGGCCTTGCGTAGCATACCTCAAAACCCCACCTCCGAGCGAGAAGAATAAGAACCCCGACGCAGCGAGAGATATCCTACCGAAACTCGACGCAAGAGAAGTCGCGGCAGTTTTCACCGCTAATTTCCGGAATTTCCTCTATGAGAAGGATTTGGACGAGCGGGATCGAGAGGAGTTTGGGGATGGGGAGTGGTATAAAGGGAGTTGGCATAGTTGGCATGAAAGTGCGTGGAGAATGCATCAGTTTTTTGTGCCCGTGAGGAGAGGGGAGGTGTTTCTCGCGAAGAGACCGGAGAGTTATACGGCTGCGAGATCACCTGAGGAGAAGAAGAAGCAAACCCAACAGGAACCTGCCACACCATCTTCGACAACTTCGTCATCTTCAGGAAGCAAAGATCCCGCAACGAGTAAAGACTCTCGAAGCACATTACAACCTCCTCTCCCTCGGAAATTTTATACGACGACGACGAATCCGCTGGAACAGCAGTCTCGATATCGAGTGTTTGGAATGACGGCGAGGATTATGGTTGATGCGGCGAGGGTGGCGTATGGACAGGAGCCGGAATATGAACATAATAGTCATTTTGGGGACGAGGATATGATTGCGAAGTTGATGAGTATTGGGAGGTTGAGTGCGATCAAGAAGGATGGGGAGGTTCTGACGAGGGAGGTTATGAGGGAGGCGGGGAAGGTGAAGATTTGAGTGCAATCAGGTAGAGGCTTGAGTGATACGAGAGATATGACTATGAATGTGATGATGTGAGATATGAGGTTTCAGTTTTGAGGCAGCGTTCATTGCTTACCAGCCTCTGTCCTCTACGGGCTTCGTGAATTGTAGTCTCTTCTTATCGCAGGGTTCGAGCACCTCCTCCAGAACCGGACGGAAATACTTCTCGATGTTGTGTCCGAATTTCATGGCGAATGCATATTCGGCATACGCTGGGAAGAATCCGCTCCGCTCCCAGTCAACGATTCCCGTGATCTTTCCATCTTTCACAATAATGTTGCGCGGAGTCAGATCGCAATGTGTCAGTACGAATTTATTAC
The DNA here is from genome assembly GCF_019650295.1 of Cercospora kikuchii. Classification (NCBI taxonomy): domain Eukaryota; kingdom Fungi; phylum Ascomycota; class Dothideomycetes; order Mycosphaerellales; family Mycosphaerellaceae; genus Cercospora; species Cercospora kikuchii. The sequence continues at coordinate 589,334 of NW_025408585.1, read as the reverse complement.
TGTTTTGTGAGCCAAGCCGCTCCTTTTGAAGCCAACGAGCCCATTGTTTGCGTTGCAAGCCCCAAAGCCCGACAGGAATTCTGGCGAGGCACCAGTCGTCAAAGGTTTGCTCGTCCCTGAAGGGACCGAAATGTGTTGTTGCAAGGCGATTGTAAATATTATATGTTGGGGTGCAGGGCAGTCGTCCGATGGTCTCTGAGGTACAAGCTCGCATACATGCTAGTTGTTGGCGAAATTGTACTTTGATATCTTGCTGAGTCGGCTTATCAAGACTTTCCCACAGATCTGACAGGCGCGTACCAGGCACTCTCTCACTCACCATAGCTACTGCTATAGGTTTGTCTGGACAAGTGGTAACAATGTCGTACACTCCGAGGACTTTCGGAGCTTGTACGCCATGTGTTGCAGCGTAGTGCATCATGGCAGCTTCCGAGCGATTGTCGTCGTAGTCATTGCCGTCGGGCGGTAACATGAGTTTGATTGCGAGATTGCGGCCTGAATTGGTGATGTGCTCGATTACGCGTCTGCCGAAGTACTCGTAGATTTCGCTGGCTTCTGGTATTAGAGCATCGGGGTAGTCCATGTGCTTCAGAGTTCGTTGGAGTGTTTACTGTGAGCTTTCGTCTTGCTTGATGTGGTCCGGCAAGGCCTCTCCTGGACGGTCGGGAGACGAAGCTGCCATCTTCCAGGCGTTCCTTGTGTGCTCATTGCGTTGCTAGAGTATGTGTTCAGCTGGTTGGCCGACTCCTTCTGATCTGGTTATATCTATGTGAGCACCATCAGCAATACCACGTATTGGATCTGGTGTTTGTGTCTGCGTGCTCTGCGAACACAAGCTGCACGCGCGGACCGAATACGAACATATATACGACCACGGCGAGCTGAACGACCAGGATGGGTCGATGCCGCTAACATGCAGGTACGTGGTTGCGAGATGCTAACCCTGCTGAGCAGTGGAGGTCTGAGCTCATCGCCGCCGCTCCCATGATAGAAACATGATCTCTAAGTTAGCGCGTGGCCAAGAATGACGATGGCGTTGGACGAAGACTTGTCGCCGCGTGGGCGCGGATGAGTAAGTAGGGCAGCGGACCAGAAAAGTGTTTGCTAAAAAGAGGCCGCCGTCTGCGACTCATCATCACTGTCTTGTGTGCGCCGCACTCTCATCGCCAGCCTTGTTGTTCAGCTCGCAAAGCGCTTCGCTGCCACTTGGTTGACCCCTCCTCCAGCGCTTCGCTTCATCGCGCCTGCCCCAGCGAGCTCCCATCCAGTCGACAGTCTACGCTAGGAAGAAACATCTGACTACTGACGTACGCTGCACGTCCGGACACGGGTGTACGAGGCACACGAGCTCGTGATAAGTAAGCAGAGCCTGTGGTTCTAGAAGGAACCGCTTCATCATGGCCTATAATCGCGGTTACAATCCGGATGCCTTGCCTGCGTAAGTACATTACTTGATCTCATATCTTGTTTTCATCCTTCTCGCTACCCCGCCTGGTACACGACATTCGACTGACGAGGACATTCGACTGGGACAGACACGCAGAGCCCGAACAAGCTGCGCAGATGCTGAACAACGGAGCGCCCCCGCGACGAGATCCTCCGGGATCTAACACGAACTACAACAAGCCTGTGCCACCTGCACCTACACCGGCGCAGAATCTGAGGCCTCAGCAGGATGATCGCTATGGACGACAGAGTCCTGCGGCAGGCGGCTACAGGGATCCCCAACCTCCAGGCGCATACGGCTCTTCGAACCCACCACCACCTCAGAACCAGGGCTACAATGATTATGGGAGAGGAAACTCGCCGCGATACGATCAGTACAATCAGCAGTCAAGGTACAGTGGGCAAGGACAGCAGGGCGGATATGGATCGGCTCCTCCACAACAAGGATACGGTCAGGCGCCTCCGCCGCCGCGGAGTAGCTCGACTACATATGGAGGCATCACTTCGCCTCCACCAGCGAGCTATGGACAAGGACCTCCGCCTCAAGGCTATCACAACAGGCCAGCAATTCCGGAGCATCAGCGGCCGCCGACAGTCGCGCCACCACGGGACGGAAATGATCGAGACGCACTTTGGCCGTTGTTTCTGCAAGTGGACAGGAACAGGACTGGCCAGCTTTCTGAAGCTGAGCTCTCAAGCGCATTGGTCAATGGAGACTACACAGCATTCGATTCTCATACGGTCAAGATGATGATCCGCATGTTCGACACCGACAGAAGCGGGACGATCAACTTCGACGAATTCTGCGGCCTATGGGGATTCCTATCAGCATGGCGAGGACTCTTCGATCGATTTGACGTTGATCGCTCTGGAAACATCTCCCTGCACGAGTTTGAGGATGCGCTGGTCGCCTTTGGGTACAGGCTATCGCCACAATTTGTCCAGCTGTTGTTCAGCACCTACGCAAAGTCGAGCAGAGGCCGAGGCGACGAACGTGAGCGTACTCGTACGTTATCATTTGATCTCTTCGTACAAGCGTGCATCAGTTTGAAGAGAATGACGGATGTCTTCAAGAAGTACGACTCTGACCGGGATGGGTATATCACTTTGAGCTTCGAGGAGTTCTTAACAGGTGCGCAAAGCCTCTTCTTATTCAATTCGATCTCGCCGCAGACGGACACTGGCCTGTATTGAGGAGTCGCATGCTGACGGCTATGGAAGAAATTTTGAAGCAACGTTGAAAAGGTCCAAGTGAAGTCTCACATGGTCGAGAGGAAGGCACGCCCAACACAGAAGTCTTGGCACAACCACTTCCGCAAGCACAAACACGAGCATTTCAGGCGACGGACAGTGCCCCAGTCTCGTACACGTGCCACATCACGCGTGACTGCCTGTCAAGCATCTGTCGATGGAGCACATCAGGCACGCGCCTATGGAGTGTGAAAGGGTAAAACAAGCATGGCCCGTGAAAGCATGGTACGGAGGAGACGCGATCGATACCCATGATTTATGCAGCATTTTGTTATGAGCCCTACGATATATATGTGGACAGCCAGTTCTGTAAATGATGCTTTCCAGCCTGAGTGGGCTCAAAGTCGATGGACCAGGGCATTTTGTCTCAGACAAATCACTGCCGCGCACTTCTGGCCATGGCCAAGTGACGGAGCAGAGAATATCCAATGTCTCCGGAGAAAGACGTGCTTTCTGGTGCGTGCTGGCGCATGTGCTTTCAAGGGGATCTGAAACCATTCGGAGCGGATGCCACGAATTTTAGCAGGAAGGCTCGTGAAGCTTGGCGCAAATTTCATTCTTGGGCGTTTGTGCCTGCATCAATGAGCCGACTTGCTACTTCTTTGGTACAACATCCGGCTTCTGCATCTTACAAACACATTCCATAAACAGACATGGCATACGACAGTCCCCGACTCTACGTCGGCAATTTGCCTTACTCTGCGCAGCGTGAGGACATCGAGAAGCTCTTCGCCGACAATAACTTCGAAATGTGTGTTTAAGAACAGTGCTACTTATTTGACTGTGACTGACGGGACTCGCAGCACGAAAGTTGACATTTCCATCGATTCGTTCTCCGGGCGCAATCCAAGCTATTGTTTCGTGGAGTTCCGAAGTCAAGAAGATGCCGAAAGAGCGATGAGCAGCCTTCAAGGCATCGATCTTCTCGGCAGACCTATTCGCATCAACCCCAAGACTGAGCGCCGATCTAACCCGAATGGTGAGAGAACGCCAAACAGGGCTTTCGAACAACGCGGATGGCGCCCACGTGAAGGCCAAACCAGTAACGTCAATGGAAGCTCGTACTCCACAGATCGCTGGAACCGCAACGACAACAACCCTCAGTTGCAGTCGCAAGGAGAGGACCCGAAACGCGTCTATGTTGGTGGTTTGCCACAATTGCCAGATCAGCAATCTGTTGAGGCGGAGATCAGATCGCTCTTCGCAGAGTACGAGGTCCAAGCCATCAGCAAACTCATTTCACCTCACTCTATTAACGGAAATGATACTGGCTCATCGAACTACTGCTTTGTGGATCTCGCCACACCGGAGCAAGCAGCTGATGCAGTCAAGTGTCTCAATGGCAGACCCACACCTCACGATGGCACTTACCGCGTTAGTCCTGCGAAGGGCAAGAGGAGCACTGGACCTGTAGATCGGGAGCCACAGCCGCCGCCTCCTGCATCCACCAGAGTCTTCATCTCTGGTCTTCCAGCAATCGAGTCTCAAGCAGAACTCGACAACCAGATTCGTGAACTCTTCGCTGGACTAGACATCAAGGAAGTCAGCAAACTCATCGTTCCTCACGAGTCCAAACAAATCGAATCCGGGAACCACCACTACTGCTTCGCAACATTCGAGAGACAGGAGGAAGCAGAGCGTGCGGTGGAAGCCATGAACGGATCACCTACGCCAAATGGTGGTACCTATGTCATCAAGTTCGCAAGGGAGAGACCAGCTGGTGGATTCTCGCAAGGAGAGAGATTCGGTGGCGGCTACCAGCCACGGTTTCAGCAGAGAGAAGGACAGGACTCGCCAAGGAGGTTCCAGCAACAGCGGGAGCAAGGACCGCAGCCGACCAGGGACTTTGGTGGAAACTGGAGGAGAAAGGACTAAGTTCGCATTTGCCTTCGTTTTGCGCAGAAGACATACTGCTGCGTGGCAAGAGACATGACTTACAAGCAATTGTGTTCGGAGATTGCTCTAGTCATTCACTTGCAAAACAAAAAGCAGGTCCAGATTTTCGAGAAATTGGGAAAGTCGAGCATTAGCGAAATAGCTTCATCTGTTCTTTTCCCGCAGCTTCCTTGCTTGCAGCAGCCGGAAGAAAAAAGATACCCATTCGTAGCAGAATCGAGATCGCGTCAAACGCTCCCCAGCCAGCTTCTCGCTAGCACACAACGCAACCTTTCCTCAGTTCCCCTTCTTCAACCTTCCCTCCACGATTCTCCCTCCCAGCCTCTTCTTCAATCTGCCAAACATGTCCAACCCCATGAAAACGCTCAATGCCAAATAGGGCACATACAATTTCCCCAACTCCACTTTCTCCGCGGCGCTATGTCCATTCCAGCTCAGGAAATCCGCCACGCACGTCGCCGTCGTGATAGCGGTTTGCATCGCATATACGAGCAAATGCAACGGTACCAAAGGATCATCCCGAACCAATGCGCCTACCGCCCAGACGGAAAGTGGCACGTGGTAGAGGAGTTCCATCCAAGCGTAGAGCGTGAACCAAGCTGGCGGGGAGACGAAGAACTGGTCACGGTAGGTGGCGATGTACCAGGTCCGGAGTTGGGTCATGAATGAAGGGATGATGTGGGTTGGGTAGAGGGGATAGATGTCTACGACTGTTTCGAAGGAAAGGTATGCGTTAGTAGGTAAGGGATTTTATGAGGCGCTTGGGATGAGAGATTCTTCTGGCTCGCTTACTGAAGACGATTGGGATGTGGATCAAGAAGAAAGTGAGATAGAGTATATCTTTCTTGCGGGATGAAAGTGGCGCCATCTTGTGCTTTGAAGCTCCTGAGTGATTTCTTGTCTGCGGTGGAAGGAGATTTCTTCTGTCGGCGTTCTGTGAGACTTCCGTTCCAGTATGCAATCGGATGGCACTCTTGTCGTGTGCTCACGCAACATGCGAAAGATCAGAAGTGAGATGGATGTTGCGGAAACGAGACCAGGTTATCACATTTGGCTTGGCGGAGGTCCATGCAGCGAGGCTTGCTTCACGGCGGGCATACATTTGTCCTGCGATCAGGACTGGACTTCGAAAGTCATCATGGGGCTCTCATGCTTCGCACACTGAGAACCCATATACCGAGAACGATAAGAATATGGTCTGCAAAATACATCGTTACAATCCACAGTTGTCAGAGCAAAGGACAACTGCGATGCTTGAAGACCGGATGTCGGCCCGGTACCCTAGCCTGCTCAGGCCCTGCCAAGCCTGGCGATTAGATAGTGAAATCTTTCTGCGTCTGGCAGTCTCGTCCACCGCCGTGCCTTGCCACGCCGCCGTCAACCACCACTCCTCCATTCGAACACCGCCACGATGAAGACGACATGGAAGGATATCGCGCCGGTGCCGACGTCGCAGGAGTTCCTGGACATCGTCCTGTCCCGAACACAGCGACGACTGCCGACACAAATTCGTGCCGGCTTCAAAATCACTCGTATTAGAGCTTTCTACATGCGAAAGGTCAAATACACAGCAGAGACCTTCTCCGAGAAACTGTCAGCTATCCTCGACGGTTTCCCACGCCTCGCAGACATCCACCCATTCCACAAAGATCTGCTCAATACCCTCTACGACGCCGACCATTTCCGAATTGCGCTTGGCCAGTTGAACACCGCGAAAGGCTTGATCGAGACTGTGTCACGAGACTATGTCCGCCTGCTCAAATATGGACAATCGCTGTACCAATGCAAACAGCTCAAGCGTGCGGCGTTGGGTCGCATGGCTACGATTTGCAAGAGACTGAAGGATCCTTTGGTATACCTCGAGCAAGTGCGACAGCATCTTGGCCGTTTGCCCAGCATCGACCCCAACACACGCACACTGCTCATTTGCGGCTACCCAAATGTCGGCAAATCAAGTTTCCTCAAGAACATCTCTCGTGCAGATGTTGATGTGCAGCCCTATGCATTCACAACGAAGAGCTTGTTTGTGGGACATTTCGACTACAAGATGCTCCGTTTCCAGGCGATTGACACACCCGGTATTTTGGATCACCCACTTGAAGAGATGAACACAATCGAAATGCAAAGTATCACAGCTATTGCCCACTTGAGGAGCGCGATCATGTACTTCATGGATCTGAGCGAGCAGTGTGGTTACAGCGTGCATGCACAAATCGCACTCTTCGAGAGCATCAAGCCTCTCTTTGCGAACAAGCTTGTTTTCATCGTGATCAACAAGATCGACGTGATGAGGCCGGAAGACCTGGACGCGGAAACGCAAGAAAAGCTGCAAAACCTTGCTAAGAGTGCGAATGTGGAAATTCTGCAACTCTCATGCACTACGACCGAGGGCCTCATGAATGTGCGAAATGCTGCTTGCGACAGACTTCTCGCGGAGCGCAATGCACAGAAGCTGCAGGCTGGTACAAACACCGCAGGCGAGATCACTGGCCGCATGGGAGATGTTCTCAAGCGTATCCACGTCGCACAGCCACTCGGAGGCGTCAAGTGGGAGCCTTCGATTCCAGAGGCTGCTCTTCGCAAGATCAAATACGACAAGGACGACCCGAACAGAAAGAAGTTGATGCGCGAGATCGAAGAGGAGAATGGAGGCGCTGGAGTTTTCAACGTCAACCTCAGAGATCAATATCTTTTGGAAGATGACGAGTGGAAGAATGACAGGATTCCTGAAGTGCTCAACGGCAAGAACGTTTACGACTACTTTGATCCAGATATTGAGGAGAAGCTCAAGGCACTGGAGGATGAGGAGGAAGCACGAGAGGCCGACGGCGTATACGATGAAGATGAGGAGATTGAGGATGCCGAGGAGGCGGACATCGCGTTCAAGGCTGAGCTCATCCGAGAGAAGAGACAGCTGATCCGCAACGAGAACAAGATGCGCAAGAGCTTGAAGAACAGAGCTGTGATACCTCGATCAAAGAAAGCAGTCGACATGGAGAAGATGGATGCTGCGCTACAAAATGCTGGGTACGATACTTCAGCAATCCAAGAACGTGCTCGCGCGGCTTCCAGACCTCGTGGCAGGAGTCGGGCGCCTACAGAAGATGCTTCAATGGCTGGTGGAGACGATGCTATGGAGCTCGACGAGACGCCTCGACAACGCCTGGCTCGCAGCTTGTCAGTGGCCAGAGTCCGCAGTCAGAGCAGAGTAAACAGGAGAGAAGACGGTGTCACGAACGAGACCTCAAGGACGAATGCAGAGCGCATGGCTAAACTGGGTCAGAAGAAGATGAACCGCATGGCGAGACAAGGTGAAGCCGATCGCCACACAACTGCCAGCAAGAGCAAGTGGTTGTTGGCTGGTAAGCGTGGTATGGGCAGCACTCGGTCTCGTTAATTCACTTGTGCGGTGCATTGCGAGCTGTATGGCGTTCACGGCGGCATGAATGGTACAAAAAGGTGTCTGGCGTTTCTGGCGTGTCGACAATGTCGCATTGTGCTTAGACAGGTCTGTCGAGTAAGAGTTGGCGTCCACGATACCATAGAACCCGGATAATCGAATGATGGATCATGTCTGAAGCGATTTTTTCTGTTGCTCTCTTACTGTCCGGCTTCTCCAGCTTCATGCATGTGGTCAAATCGCGTCGCTCTGGAGCAATATGTCAGTACCTGTTGAGCCGGGCCAGCAGTATAATGGAAGACTGAAGGTGAACGCGGAAAACTTTGCACAAAATAAAATCTTTTGGTCTTCATGTAATCTCTACATCAGCGTCAAACAGAATTAACGCTCGCGCGCACAGCGCCACAAAACGCCTGGTATGTTGTGACATATGTACACACCCGTGCCGCTGTCATCTCCCCTCAGACCAACTTGACTACCTGTCAACCTCACCAAACACAAGATCCATTGTACCGATAATCGCCACAGCGTCAGCGAGCAAGTGCCCTCTGCTGACCTGGTCAAAGCATGCCAAGTGTGCAAATCCGGGCGCGCGAATCTTGCATCGGTATGGTCGCTCACTTCCATCACTGACAACGAAGACACCCATCTCACCCTTTGGTGCCTCAATGGCGGAATATGTTTCGCCAGGAGGCACAGTGTAACCCTTGCTGTAAAGCAAAAAGTGGTGGATAAGTGCCTCCATGTTCTCCTTCATGGCGGCACGCGGGGGAGGCGCGATCTTGTAATCTTCAACCTTGATCGGACCGGCTGGCATCTTGTTCAAACATTGGTGGATAATGCGAAGTGATTGTCGGAACTCCTCCATGCGGCACAGATAGCGGTCATAGCAGTCTCCGTTCACACCGACTGGGACGTCGAATTCTACTTGATCATATGCGTCGTATGGTTGCGACTTTCGGATATCCCACGGAACACCAGATCCACGAAGCATGACACCAGAGAAGGACATCTCGAGGGCATCCTTGGCGTTTACGACACCGACACCCTTCGTTCGGCCGATCCAGATACGGTTGTCTGTCAACATCTCCTCGGTCTCATCGATACGATCGCCGAACTGTGTGGCCCATTGATAGATATCGTCGAGGAGGCCGACGGGCAGATCTTGCGAAACACCACCAGGTCGGACATATGCGGCGTGGAGACGGGCACCAGAAACACGTTCGTAGAATTCCTGCACATTGTCAGCTCAGCCCTCATTTACATATGACTATGCCACGCCTCACCATGAGCTTTTCACGCTCCTCGAAACCCCACAAGAAAGGCGTCAAAGCACCAACATCCATAGCGTGTGAAAGAACAGACATCAAGTGGTTCAAGATGCGGGTGATCTCAGCAAACAAGGTCCTTATCCACTTCGCTCGCTCGGGAATCTCGATGTTCAGGAGCTTCTCCACGGCCAGCGAAAAGCATTGCTCGTTGGTCATCATGGAAACGTAGTCCAGACGATCAAAGTATGGAAGTGCTTGCAGATATGTCTTATACTCAATCAATTTCTCCGTGCCACGATGTAGCAGACCGACGTGCGGGTCTGCGCGAATAATCTCTTCTCCATTGAGCTCGAGAATCAATCGCAGCACACCGTGAGCAGCAGGATGTTGAGGTCCGAAATTGACCGTGTAGTGGCGGATCTTGCGCTCGTCCGGGCTCTTCGCATCGTCGCTGGGGAGGTTGTCGTACTGCCCTGAGCCGAAAGACGCTGGGTCTGCGGCCACCAGGCGAGTGGCGTTGGGGTTTGCTGCCTCGTGCGGCGTCGCATATCGTCGTGCGGGAGTGGTGGAAAGAGCTCGCAGGGAGGAGCGCGGCGCGGCGTGTGTTGGGGCCCAGGCAGCCCGTCGGGCGCCATTGGCCATCAGCCGGGTGAGAGAGGCTGCCATGGTGTCTGGTGGGCAATGGCAGACACGCAGCAAAGGGCGGAGCGGAGAGTGCTAGACGTGCTGGCTGCGGTGGCCAATACCTGCCCGTCCAAATGTCATTGACGATGAGGAAGCTGCGACCTGCAAGGTCCGAGCCGCTCGCTTGCTGCCGAAGATCCCTGCTTATCGACTGGTGCAGAGCCAGCAGCTTCGACAACATTTTTTGAGGGACGCCTTTGCTTTGCGACACATGCGCTGACATTGCGAATCACTCACTCTTGCACCATGCCGTCGTGGGCGCCTCTAACCAAGGAGCAGCTGGAGCAGCGGCGCATCGTCAATGTCAACGCCGAGACTGTGTCCAACGTTGCGTCGACCGACGTTCCTGGGCACTATGGACCCGCGCAGGACGATACATGGAATCTCGAACGATTTCGACAAAATCTTCAGATCCAATTTCACCACAACAGACAGTTCGACTCGGCTTTCTCGCTCGTCGGTGTAGACGCCAGCATCGCCAATGCTTTCCGGCGAATTCTGCTTGCAGAACTTCCTACTCTCGCCATCGAGGATGTCTACATGTTCGACAACACGAGTATCATTCAAGATGAGGTCCTGGCACATCGAATGGGTCTAATTCCTCTGAAGGGCGGCAAAGAGGGCTTGCGGTGGATGCATTGGTTCAAGAAGACACCACCCGAGAGCGACCATGCTGCGTATGCCCAGTTTATGGCCGAGCAAGAAGAGGAAGGCGCAGATCGATCAGCGAGCACACCTTCAGATTACAATACTGTTGTCTTGACATTGAACGTTGAGTGCCGGTGGAAGACTATGGAGGAGGATGGAGTGGACGGGAAAAAGCTGGCGAGAGACGGGTCCACCGATCCGACGGAGAAGTACGTGAACAGCAACGTCTATGCGCATCAGATTCAGTTCGAGCCGCAAGGAGTTCGACAACCAGAACTCTTTTCTGGCGAGAATGCCATTCGACCGGTGAACCCAGACATTCTGATTGCGAAGCTGCGACCTGGGCAGAGAATCAACATGAGGATGCACTGCGTGAAAGGAATTGGTGCAGATCACGCCAAATTCTCACCAGTGGCAACTGCGTCGTATCGATTGCTGCCGGACATCAAGATCACAAAACCGATCCTTGGCGCTGATGCAAAGGCATTCCAGAAGTGCTTTCCAAAGGGCGTCATTGGAGTTGAGGACGATGCAGAGACTGGCCAGAAGAAGGCCGTCGTGAAGAACGCATTCAAAGATACCGTCAGCAGGGAATGCTTGAGATATGACGAGTTCAAAGATAAAGTGAAGCTCGGGCGCATACGCGACCACTTCATCTTCAGCATCGAAAGCTCCGGACAATTCGACAGCGATGAGTTGTTCATTGATAGCATCAGGCTACTGAAACAAAAAGCCCTCACTTTCAAGAAGCATCTCGAAGCCGTCGAGGAGGGACGATAAAGAGGATCCAAAAGTTGTACTATGATTGAATTGAAGCATAGCGGAGGCGTTCTGGGTTACGGAAAGCATGGCGCAGGAGTGTCTTTTGGGAAGCCACAAATGTGTTGATATACCCAAATTCAAGCGACTTCCAATCTTTAATCACCTTCGCACGCGCCTTCACTTTCTCTTCAACGGCTCTTGCTCACAACAAAAGCAGACTTCAACCTCCTGTGTTCACCCACCTCATCCGACATCGCCATATTCTCACCTGCAGCATCAACATCAACATCAACATCATTATGTCCTTCACAAAATTCTTCAATCCTCCACAGAGAATCCAACCCGAGCCCTCCAAACAGAAAACCAAATTCAATCTCAATTCCGTCCCTCCTTCCTTCGACGAACTCGAAGAAACTCTCCCCCTTTGCACCGAGTGCCACTACAACCACGTCCCACAAGAAGATCTCACCTGGCCAGAAGCCGGCCGCCTCACACTTTACTCTTGCGAACGTTTCTGCGAAGAGTGTCACGAGGATGATTTCAATTCTGCGCAGCAGTTACGGAAGCATATTATCAGGTATCATGGGGAGCAATTGAAACGAGAGGAACGGCCTGGTGGGGTTACGATAAGGAGGAGGAGGGTTTTGAGGAGAAATGGAAAGGGTGTGATGAGAAGTGGAGCGGAGATTGCGAGGGTTGTGAGGGGGGAGGTTTGTCCGGGTAGTGAGCCTGGTGTTGGTGAGGAGGATGAGGGAGAGGAGGGGAGTGGAGAGGGTGAGGAGGAGGAAGAAGAGGATATGCCGGATACCGAGCAGGAGGGACATCGAGGCCAGAAGAGAAAAAGCGAAGAATACAACGAAAGCCCCAAAGGCAGCGACAAAGCAAAGAAGCAAATGCGAGACGCAATCGTCAATTCCGGTCTTCCCAACGTTGTACCAGAAGGGTGGGAAACCGGCGCCTTGGGCATTCCTTACGATCCATCCAATGTGGTCAGAGGTCCAGGATCTGCGAATCTAGTGAAGACTGCGGATTTGCAGAAAATGCCTCCGCCGCCGATACCTGGACCAGGTAGCACGCAGAGAAGAACGAGTATAGGATCAGCAGGAAATTCTTCGACGTTGAAGAGAAAGCCCAAGACGGGAGATTTCAGCATTTTTCATACGATTGGTGCAGACTACGATCACAGACACGAGCCACCACCTGAGTTGAAACGTGGGAGCTTGGGGATTCTGTACGATCCAGCTGAGGTCTCAGACGGTGAGGAGGAGGGGCAGGAGGGAGAAGAGGGCGGAGTGCCGATTGAAGACAGCCCAGTGGAGACCGAAGCCGAACGCAAGGCTCGTGAAATGGATGAATTGGCGGGTAGATTCAACCAAGGTCCTCCGGATGTCGTGCTGGATTCTTTGTTGGATTCGGATGACGAGGAGGAGGAGGAGGAGGAGGAAGTAGAGAGCTCAGAGCCGGATGAGGATGCCGATGATTGATAAAAATTGTCATTGTATACGAGAAGCTAGAATACTTTTAATGGCTAAGTCATGTTTCCTGTCTTTCTTTCATCGATCCTGGGTATCTTGGTATCGTGGGGTTTAATGAGCTCATTAGAATTGTTGTTCAGCACTCTGACGGGACAGATTTGTTTCATACTGGAGAGATGTCTCCCTTTTGTGCTTCGATTGGCGAGTCTCGATTCGTGTTCATATAGGCGGAAAAGTCGACGCCTTCTTCGAGCATTAGTGATCGACGTTCGGTTGGTCGTACGGGACTGAATCTTCTGACATGCTGATCGTCTTGTGGTGGAATGCCCAGTGCGAGGCGCTGTTCTTCTGCTGTTGTTTCATGAATGTCAGTATTTCGAACGTTGGATCTCGGTACGCATTGCGCTCTTGTCAAAGACTTACCTGACGCGGCGTCCAGCGCTGCTTGGCTGAAAATTGGCTGGACCTCCACGATGGCCTCTGCTGGAACCTGGTTGACAGCAAGATATTCATCTTCGTATTGTTCTGGGAGCATATCTGTATTGATGCCCAAGCTATCAACGACTTCTTTAACGCTGAACAGTCTGGTGATTTTGTTGCATTCGATGTGGAGAATATTGACTGTTTTGCCGCCGTTTCGTTCACTCCACTTCAAGGCCCAGTCTTCGGCGTGAGTTTGATCTGTGAATACGCTGATGAAAGGACTTCCTTGTCGAGAATTCCAGTCCAAGTGGTCATTGGTGAGTTGTTTAAGCTTCAGGTCTGTGAAGCCGCGTGATGGATTGGGGAAGATGGATGAGGCTTGGAGGCCGCCGATTGGAGTGACTGTTGTCCACGCGCCTTCATATTGCACGCGGTAGCCTCGAGTGGGCTTGCTGGTGTGTCGCAATCGCATCCATACGGTGAGTTGATCGTATTGGTCGCTAGATGCTCGCTTGTGGCTGCGGGATGAAGCGCCTTGCTGTGGTGAGGGCTGACGGGATGTCGCCTTTGGAGACAAGTCGCGAGCGTCGCGGAGTAGTGCGATCGCCTGTTCGAGCGTGTCGTCTGGGATGCTCTGTCCCTGGGCGAGAGCGGATTGGAGTGCATTTACGGCGCGTTTGACGTTCCTCCTTCTCTGGCTCCGGCTTTCAGAATCTCTCGTGTCAATCTCGGTGCTGGTCATGCTGGGCATTTTGTCGGATGGAAAATCCACTTGTGAATGTGTGGTCAATGAGTGCAGGGCAGAGGCGCAGCGAAGCCTCGTGCACGGAGACAGCAAAGGCTAAATACAATCTGGCAACAACGACGGACGTGGAAGCTGCGACCCAGGATAGAGTTTGAAGGACACTTGACAAGCTAAGGTTCAGGTTCTCATGCAAGCATCCGGGTGCCTGACTCCAACAAGATTGGCCCAGCGACCAGTCACGCAGCTCGTAGGTTTCCTTGCCCTACTTGCCAGAGTCAGTCCGAAAGTGGGAGCACTCCGGTTGTATGCTTCGTGACCGTTTGTGATGTGGGTGAAACCAGAGCCGCGCCCGCTCGTGTCGGATTGCTGTTAGAGATTCCGTGCTTGTGAGTCCTCGGCAGAAAGCTGCACTACAGTCCGTGGAAGAAAGGAGGCGCAGGAAGGGTAGGTCCAGGTAAATGCTCTTCAGTCCTTCGGGAGCCGTGGTGTTGTTTCGTTTGGCTCGTCTACCAGTGAGCCTGCATGAGGTCGGCCGAGGTAGTTCGTCACAATGGTAATGTCTGATGTTCCAAGCGAAGGAGGATGGAGGAAACTTGCAAGTTCTGGAGCAGGGCAGGAAGATGAAGCAAGTAAATGTAGTCGACTTACGGAGCGCAGAGATGCACGCAAGTACCTCCTAGGCCACAGACAACAATAAAGGGACAGCTGATGTTAGTGTCGATGGCGTATCGCCACGGTCTAGCCCAACGCGTGATGGCGGCCGGGCGAAGTCGAGAGGCTCCGCGTCGACTTCGCGTCTTGGAGATTGCTGCCGTTGCCATCACAGCCTTGCAGGATCAGGGGCGTCGCGTCTCGGCCCCGATTTCATCGTTGACTTGCTCTTGCACGGCGGCAAGACACGCCTGACATTGATGGGAAGGAGGTTCGGGACGGAGTTTCCGACATCAGCCAGCCACTGCGTCCGCCACAGCCACTTCCACTGCGAAACAAGCATTTCCATCGCCAGATCGGGCTCTCTGACCTCTCACCTCTCGCACGCGACATCCCGTCTCCCACACCACATCGGCCGTGCTACGACACAGATGCAATGGGATGCACTGGCTTCATTATCTCGTTACGCTACTCATATCTATAGCACAGGGGCCCACCCGTCGGACTCATGATATCACGCACTTTCACTTTATCAAAGTACGGAGAAATACTGAGATCATCATCTAGGCCAATGCCTGTCGCTGGCGGCGCTGCGCACTGTCAGCCATGTCTGCACACTTCCTCACAAATGGACGCGCCGACTCACCTTGACTCCGTTTCCGCAAATCTGCATACGACTCTGCTTTGCCCAGTGCGAGCGTTCGATTATCCAGGTCTATGCTCTGCCAAAGGATCCAAATGAAGTCTAGAGCTGCGTGATGGCACGGGAACCATGGGTCGCTTGCAGCAGACGGCACATCCGCATTCGTCCCGCCCATGAATACATGAGGGAGCTGGTGGACGCCAACCGGCCAGGATTCCAGATACACGCCGAAACCATCGATATCTGCTTTGGCTTCAGAAAGAGACTCGTCTAGACCTCACGACACAACTCACCTTTGAAGTTGTTGATTGTGAATGTGACGTTGTCGTACGTCAGGTTTCCGAGGTACTTCTCGTTAAAGTTGCGTTCGAGGCATCTATCATTGAGGCCAAGTCCGTCATCTTGTGGGTTCGGTGTACATGCATCGTTCCCTGCTGCTGGCCCAAGATGCACTCTCCAATCTTTCAGCGGCCCTTCTGTGATACAGTAGCAGCCTTTGTCAGGAGTATCTTTCTTTCCATTCCCACTGAGTGAAGTATCTGACCCATCAAATATAGGATAGCTATCAATCGGCTGGCCATAGAAGCGAGACCAGAGCCAGTATGGTTGTCCTAGAAGACCGTCATCAGCATGCAATCCTCCTTAGGATCTTGCGAAGGACATACCTCCTGTGTATCCGCATTCATCTCGAAGTGCCTTCTCCAATTCGTGAAGATACAGTCTGTGATATGCCAGCAGTTTCGGAGATCTGTGCACGTCGTCCGACGCCAGGATGTGCGCTACTACGAAATCATCCCATCGGGTTTTGGCACCAGGCGCAGCATCCTTGGGCGTTCTGGAGGGCTTATCATGCAGACACTTGCATGCGTCAATATATTCACGTCGCTCATCGGGAGTCAAGTCGCTCCTAAGCGCTTAATCAGCATTTTCCGTGGCGCCGCCTCGCTCATCGACCAACGCACCACTCCTTTCGCACGATGATATTCTCTTCCGTACAGCCCTCGCCCAGAACATCCGACACCATCGAGAGATACCGCCCATGCAAGTCTTGCAACAACGCCTGGGCATTGTCGACCGGACCAGCCAGAATTTCATGGTCGAGCTTATCCTCTTGGTCATTCGCCGGTGTGAACGAGAGTCCTGCTGCATTATGTGCTGGATTCGGCGCTGCGTCTCCTCGAACGGCAAACCAAGAACAACTCCATATTACAAAGTATACCAAATTACGAGTCGTAGCCATGCTCACGCAAAGCGAACGTCGGGCTGATGGCAATGGCCGTATCCTGACCAGAAAGGTTAATGAACAGAAGCACTTAAGGAGATGAAAGTAACGATGGACCAGACAATACGGGAGGCTGACCTCGGAGAAAAGCAAGAGAGGTCTGTGGGCACTGGGCCAGTCATGTATTATTGATCATTCTAACCTTGTGCCTGTCCTTCTCGTGTCTACCCCGGATTGAGCATCATCCTTGGTTGTGAAAAGCTCTGTCTTTGCAGCTAAGTTAAGCAACTCAACCTTGTTGAAAGGAGTGTTGGGGCAATCCTTGAAGAAACAAGTCCTTGTGCCTGATCCTCTCTCACTGCATGCAAGGCGTAAAAGTTACATGGATTCCATTGGATCGGAGAAATACACGACAGCTTGCGAGCGACAGACGATAGCTCATCAGAGCTGCTGTCATCATATTGTGAATGGTCTCGAACGAGGAGCTCGTGCTGTGCTGTGCTGTGTCACAGGTACGGCATGGAAGTTCATGTAAGTCGAGACAGCTTTGCGATTTGCTTCCGCAAATTCTTGTTTTCTCCAGTGACAGGTAGGGACTACCCTGTTAAATTGAATGGAATACAACAGAACAGACCCGACACCGACACCGATAGAACTTCCTGTGTACCAACCGACTTTAGCAGCAAATACCACTGCAACCGTAACATCTATTCCCCAATTGCGAAAATTTAAATGACTGAATGTTTGCTGCTTCAGGACTTGTCTTGCGCGTGGGCTTCGACTGAGACCGCCCACCGACAGACAGACAGGAAGCAAGTTGTTCCATCTCATCTAGGAAGAAGTATCTCTCAAACGAGCAGTAATGAACTGCGTTCCGAGGTTCTGGGTCGGTGCATCGCTGCCGTATCGCAAGTGTGCAGCGTTGATTCCATAGCCTACAGCGGTGCGTTCACATCAAGTCAGCAGTGTGCTGTGAAAAGGCTTTTTGGAGTGTGCTAGGATTTGGGTCATGTTCTGCTTACCGTTCGTAGTATCGCATACGCCATCACCCTGGGAGACACGTCAGCACTGTGAACACAGAACACCTGAAAAAGAAAAGAGTAAAAATGGTTGGGGTCTTCCGAGTGGGAACTTACACGAATACAAACATCCAAAGTCTTGGAAATCCAGTTTTGTGGGATACCTTGGGAGAAAGCGCCAGAGAGACCGTTGACATTGCGGGTTGTGGTTCCGCCGTTGTTGTCGACGTTGCAGGCGAGACCGCTTTTGTGGTCGGGGTTGCCGATGAGGAAGACGCCTTTTACGGCGGTGAAGGCTGCGCCGGTGAGTTGGGGGAGGGCGTCGACTGTTGCGGCGGCACCTGGTTTTGAGGGGGAATGGGTTAGTTTGTGGCTCATATCTGATTTCGATTCTGCTGAGACGATGATGGGGACCTACCTTGAGAGTATCCCTCCAAGATGAAGCATTCGTTGGCGTTGGTCCTCAAGGTGGACGTGATTTTGTTGACGATCTGGAATTTTCCACGTCAGTTTTGCTACGTTGTACAACATATCTCATCATGTTGTAGCTTACGTCGCGGGTACCAGCAGCGGAGTTTTGGCTGAAACCTGCAGAATAGACGGTGTTGTAGATTTTGCCACCGGAGACTGCACGTTGGACGTTGGAGTTCATTGTACGAAAGCCTGTGCTTGGGCCTTGAGCTTCTCCGGTGCCGCGGGTGTTGATGATGGCTATTGTACATGTCAGATGTCATGCTATTGGATTTTTGCAACATCGTTGGAGCATACTGTAACTGCTGCAAGAAGCCTGTCTCTCGATGACTGCTGCGCTAGCAGAGCAGACCAGAGCAAGCAAGGTGCCGAAGTTGAGTGCAACCATTTTGATTGGTGGGATAGAATGTCCGTGTGGTTTGCAGTGAAGCTGTAGCGATTGAATGGTAGTCTGTGTCTGCCATCAAAAAATCCGCCATCGTCTTCACCTCTCATATGTAAACTCGAGTCACATCTCCAAACAGCCCCCAGCTACTCCGAGATCTGATCGACCACACACAACTTCCTAGTCTGAAGCCAGCAATCTACTAAAGAAAGCAGCTCTGCGCACATAGCGAGGTCTCATTCGTCGGCTCGCGCTCGAGCACTCGCCTTTGCTTCATCATGTTGCACAGGATGTGAAGTCCATCTTCCTAAGCGAGGATAAGGCGATTGGAACGCTACCCGGAAACGTGACCGATATGGCAAAGTCGGTGAGGTCTCCGATGGGTAGGATTGCATCGCAGTGGGACCGATGTCTCAAGATGGGAATGCTTGAAGAAAAGACAGCTCCACCAAGCCCGATGTGGTGGTGTCGTAGTTGGGCTTCATTGCAAGTGCCTTCTTTGTGGTTTTGCAAATTTTGGGACCTAGGCTGTGATAGGAAATCGCATCTGAGGCTGCTACTGCCCGCGTATGAGATTGACACTTTGGCGTCGAAGTCAGCTTATGGCCATCATGGTCCGTAGATTAACCGATGAGGACCGAGGCTGTGTCAGACTGCTCGATCAGTGGAGGAGGGTGCAATTTTGCGAGGGCGATGTCTATTGGCTCGTAGCATGATTTTGTCGTGCAACCATGCCAAGCCAGGTGTTGAACGGCCTCCCCAGAACGGTCGCATAACCCATCGCTCCAAGATCACACGTCTGATCGTGCTAAGACATTCAGAACGACGACCATGCAAGGCAGGCACTGCAAGTGGGAAGCCTCGAGCAGTGACCAGATTTCTGGTCGTCGAGTGCATTGCTCGAGATTGACCATGTGGGAAAGCAGCAGAGTCTCCGGCGAGGCGTATCAAAGATGCCACAGCTGTCGATATCGCCTAGTTCAATCGTTCGAGGAGCACTTAGTCCCACTGAGGGTCATTGTGAATGCGGACCAGCTCCCTGTCCGTACTTGTCCGGTTTATTCAGATGCTTCCCGACATGTGCAAATCGCAGAAGATTCGGACGTGCTGTATCTCGCCCGTTTTGCGGGTATGGATGCCAAACGCTTTGCTGGTTCTGCGACTGCAGACCTGAAACTTCCTGTCATCGTTCTTTCATAACGTCACGAGCATCGTGGTCAACGGGCGAGTTGTCGAACTCTCGACCTTTCTCCGCATCCGTGCCAAAATTTCCTACGCCGCGATCGGTAAAGACGTCGTTACCGCCTCGCCCCAATTCTCCCACCTCCAAGGCCCCCATAGCTTCTGCTCGTGACACCTCAATATCATCCGCAGCTGGTTGAGTGCTGCCTGAATCTGTTGTCGCACTGGCCCCGACGCAGATCATGTTACTGTTCAGAGCGCTGACATCGTCGGACGCTGTGCGTTGATGACTCTTGACCCAGCGACGTCGTAGGAGACCCGCCATAGGAGGCATATTGGCGCAGATGGTGGAAACGTGGACCTCGACCTCGGACCACATTCCGAACCAACCAAAGTCCCAAGACACATTGGTGGAGTTTCGCAGAGGGAAGATGTACACCAAGCGGACAATAGAGATCGCTGTGGCGGCGAAGCCAGTCATGAAGATGGCGGAGATCCTGTCGACTGGTCAGCAACTAGATGCTGAAGCATTCTTGGTGCACTGTACGTACCAAATCTTCCACTGACGTGATATACCACGGACCCGGCTGAGCAGGCCGAGAGGAAGAAGCAACACTACGAAGTCGAGCCAGATATTACACGCCGCAATGGCAAAGACAGTGATCTGGAAGTTGATGCCGAGTAGCTTCTGTCGTGGAATGGCAGTATCTCCTTCATAATAGTAGAGAGGCCAAAGGGTTGCCAGAGCTCCAATCGTGAAACCCAACAGTCCGGCCATACATAGAAAGATTGTCACCCAGCACACATGTCGGAAGGTCTTGTTGTCTGCTACACTGTACATGGTATCTCAGCTTAGATTCCAGGGAATTCTTGAAGTCATTGGTCGGCTTACACGCGTAGATACAGCAGTACCAAGGATACTTTGGCGCCAAATGTCCCGATGAAATAGGACGGCGCGCTGGAGAAGACCCAAAGCGTGGCGACTTCTCGAAGATCCTTATTCACGGCCCAGCTGTCCCATGCTGCATCGTCGTCGCTTTTGAGGACCAGGATAACGATCATCTGTATGGAAGAGGCCCATATGAAGAGAATTACCTGTGGATTCGCACCTTGGTCAGTTGTGCAAAGTATATGTGGCTTGATGAGTTTACCCAGTCATCCCACCAGAAACCCGGACCACCCATACGCTGCGAGCGACTGAGGAGTCGTCCGATCATGGTGATTGTTGCGGCGACGAAGAGAAGAGAGGTCACCAGATCTTGCATAAGTCCGCGATTTCGAGGCTGGATGTTGCACGTCTCTGCGCGGAATCGTTGCCATTGCATCAAGTCTGCCAGAGTCGGACATGACTTTTGTACGCATAAGTTGATGCTTGTGAAGACCTCGCTGCCGTAGCCTTGGCAATAACAGTCGGCTGCGAGCGTGCATGAAAGTTGTGTGAGTTCATCTTGCTGGCACGTACGTGCACACCCGGGAAGCTCGTTGAGCGAGGTCTCGTTCACCTGCCTCGCGGGGTTGTCGAAACGGAGAGATGCTTTGACATAGCTGCAGTAGGTGAGGAGGGTCCACAGCAAGATTGCTCTCATCGTTCACGCGCCATATGGTTGCAGCGGCGAAGGTGGAGCGTAGGAGAGCTAAATAGATTAAATATCCGGGAGTTGGGCATACTGCCTCTTTACATGCCTGAAGATCTGACCAATACACTGACTCGATGGCCTGTCACATACCTTTGTGGACATCGGCATTGAAATCAGAGTTTCCCGGCCGGAGGATTTCCGACGTGTCTAGCCTCTGCCGCTGTCAGTGGTAGTCGTACGCAAGTAATAGGTTGCGTACGTTTGCCGATGGCTGCAGCAGACTAGACTAGTGGCTGGTTGTTGTAACGTTCTTCATTGTACAGCGGACTGGCACATCGGGCACCTCGCGACAATACACGTCCCGTCAAGGTCTTCTCATCTTCCTCGCTGCCAGATTTCCACGCGGCTGAAAGTGTTGCTCCGCTTGCTGTGTCTCAAAGACCAGGTAGATGCACTGCCTTGAGTGCTCGGGAATACGAGCGATGTTCATGCCGGCGCAAATAAGCATCGTCGGAAGACGCAGTCTCGACAGTGGCAAGTGCGATCGTGTCTGTATAGCGTCTAGCGGCTGTTCGGTGTCGACTCCTAAATGCTGTGTTGATACGCGGGGCTGAACAGGACAGCGTCCTATAGGTCACAGGTAGTGGTGTTTGACTCGTGACCTCGAACCGGCACAGCGGCTTCCTTGGGCAGGCGCTTGTGACCTTGTGTTGCTTTACGTCGCGAAATGATGCCTTGACCAACACGATCGGATCGCCTTTCGGCTTGCCGATGTTGCAGATGAGGAGAAGACCGATACGTAGACTGACATCGGCTCTGCTGTTGCTTCTTGTTCTTGATCTTGTTGCTCGATCTCCCGTGCCGATCCGGTGCCGCCGATGATTGAAAAACAAGCACAAGAGCAACAAGAGGTCATGAAGACAACCATCGCCATTCAAGGCTTCCGACCCCGCAACTATCAGATGCTGACCAACACCTTACACGAAACGTCTCCCCTCACGCAGCTATTTCAATCAACAACGAATGACCAATTCGCAACCATCAGCTTCCATCATTCAGCGACATCCCTCTCAACGACGACATAGCCAGCAACTTCCACACCCCATTTTCCTTCGTCCCATACCTCGCAAACTCCATAACATTCGTATGCTCGACCTTCACAGACCCTATTCCGCTCATGTGCAATTTGGCAAACACGAATGCTCTTCCAGCATTCTCATCTGCATGCGCATTCAACTCTCCGCATTCCAACACCCAGGCCGCCTTCTCGGCGTGCATCTGTTTGTGCCACTCGAGACAATTCGCTAGATTCGTGAGGTCGTAGCCTCGGTCGTGGGCTGGAAGTATATCACCCTCGAATATGAAGTTGGGTGAACAGTGAGTCCAAGGATAGCTTGTGATTTCGAAGTTGCCAGTGTTCGCGGCGTGTGCGATGTCTAGTGATAGCTTCTCGAGGTATATTTCCACTGAGGACTTCGGTGATGGTACCGCGCTTTCTGTTGATTCCCGGACTGGTGGCGTTCGAGGACGGGATTCACTCGGTTCTGGCTTGATCGGTGGGCTTCGCTTGCGTAGTTCTTGGATTTCGGACTTCACCGCTGGCTCGAGTATGTTGGCTGTCATGGCAAGTTCACTATCTCAATGCCAATGTTGTTGACCGCAAAGCGACGCTCCATATGCACCCTCTAGTTGACAATCGGCAGAGTCTGGTTGGACTTACGGTTCAGGCGATCCAGTACGGAACGACCATCATATACGCTTGTAAGAGCCATAGTTTCGGGCTATATGATGCCTCCTACGTTGATGTAACCGTCCGTATACCTATGTCGGGGCAAACTTCCGTGTCAGATGCCAAACAAGAACGCTGTCAAGGTTTCTTATTCGTGTAAGAGAAGCACTGCGCGCCGTGCGATCTGTTGAAACAGGGTAAATGACGGTAGTCTACCCCGTGCCGAGTCAGCTCTGCTCGTCTCTGGGTAAACTAGATATAGTTTCCGGCTGAGATGAAGTCTAACACCAACTATCCCTCACAAATGTTAGACAGTCAAGTGCCGGAGACTCAAGCTAGTAAACGGAGCTAGAGTAAGTGCTGAGATTGTTGGCATCTTCCGGAAAGATCGGAAAAATGAGGGCCGCGATGATATCGCGTTTTGACTGCCAACAATAGTTGCATGAGTGCTTCTTGATCGCGTAACATAGGTATCTCGTAAACAAAAAGGAACTGTCAAACAGCGGCCAGTCAGTCCTGCAACTTGTCTCCTGTATGACAAGATTGTCGCTTCCCAAGACAACGCCAAACACTCCGTTCCTCTTGCAACATCCTTGTCTTGCGCTTGGGTATAATAGGCAAACGCAACTAGTCATCCTCGGCGACGATCTTCTTGGTCATGCTCTCAACAACCTTGCCATAGAATCGCTGAGCATGGTTGCGGGGGAAGCATATCTCCTCGGTAAGATAATCCGGTAGCAGCTCCAGTAGTTCTCGATCACGGCTCTCATCGAGAACTGGCTCGTAGGCGAATTCCGCCTCTTCGTGACTGAGGCCGGAAGGAGTCTTCGGGTTCGGAGTCGTGGCATCGTTGCTGACCGACAGGTGAAATTGTAGAGCTGGACTCTGTTAGTATTGCGAGCATCTGAACATTGAAAACACGACTTACTCCCATTTCTGCCAGTCTGAATGCAGTTATAGACGTCTTCTCCTTCATGCCGCCTCACACCACTGATGATCAACCCCGTCAGATCCGCATAAAGGTTTTCTTTCATCTTGGCCTCTTTTTGCGATTCGGACTGGTTGATCGAGATGTTGCTATTCTTCTTCGCCGCCGCTTCGAGCATCTTTGTTTCCTGCGCAGTATTCGATATTTGTTGTCGTGCTGCGTTCAGCTTCGCTTCCAAAGATTTGACTTCGTTCTCCGCAAGCTTCACCTTGTCCTTCAGCTCATCACGTTCGGCCTCCGTCTTTCGATTCGCAGCTTGTAACGAGGCAACTTCTTTTTGCAGACTCGTGGTTTCCGATGACCCGGTAGAAGACGATTTCTTTGCTTCAGCGAGCTCCTTCTTGAGCGCTGATATGACATCCTGTGCATCCCTGGCCTTTTGGTCACTTGTTCTCTTCAGTCTTTCGAAGTTGCTTTCTGCGCTCGTCTTTCCGATCTCCTCCAAACTTTCGTATTTCAATTGCAGACTGTCGTATTTCTTGGTCATCTCATTGAGCTGTCTGCGAAGCTCTGGATCACCGCCTCGTCGTTCTGGAGCCGACGCACTTCCTGATCGTGAGCGCACAGGCTGGTATGTCGGTTGTGCTGAAGCTGCGCGCCCACTCGGTCGTACTTGCAGCAGTTCTCCGCGCGCGCTGGGTCGTGGCAGCAGAGGCTGTACGGGCACTGATGGCGCACGCTGCGCGTAAATACGCGTTGGTGGAGGCGTTGGCTCTTTGTCAATGTCCATATTCTCAGGATCAACCTCGATCGATTGCTCCACATCTTCCACGAACTCTGGCTCAGGTTGAGTCTCTGGAATGGTCATCATCTGGTCTGGCGAAGGCGCACGCTTTGCGCCGCGCCCTCGCTTCGTAGCCGTCGCATTATTCGCTGGTTTCTTGACTGCGTCTGTTGTAGTCTCGCTTTTGGCATTCTTTCGCGTTGCTGTTGTCTTTGCGCGCTTTGCCGCAGGCTTTGGCGCTGCTTCCTCGGCATCGAACTCGTCCACTTCTTCTGTTTCGTTGCCATCTTGGAGGTTGGTGCGGTCCTTTAAGACTTCCCGAGGTTGCCGCGCCGCTGCTTTGCGCTTTGTGGCCGTCGCTTTGGTCCCGCTGAGCCGTCGTGCTGCTGCTTTTGCTTTCGGCATTTTGGTGTTGGTCGCACGTTTGGTCGCGGTTGTCGCAAGAAGGTCGTCTTCGCTCTCATCCGCGCCTGTCGCAGCTCGGGCCTTTGACCGGGGTGGCATGGCAATTCACTTTCAAGATGCCGAAGAACCAGATGTATGCGCCCGTGTGCGAGAGTCAATGCTGGTGCTGGTCGAATCGTGTGCACGCGCAAGATGTGCGCCCGCGACACGCGATCGTCAACATCACGATAAACAAATCCGGCTGCTCCTTCCCGATGCGGAAAAGCCTCGGCTCGACGTGCCTTACTCCCCTCCGATACTTCACTGCTCCTCTCTCTAATGAAAGATGTGAGAAAAGGCCTTGACACGTTGCTTGAAGGAATACGGAACATTCAAGGATCCTGTAGCGACAATGAAACCATTGCAAGTTCTCAATGACTATGTACATTGCTATTCAACAACAACTGAACGACTGCAGCGCGGCAAAGGGGTATCTCGTACAAGCAAAGCAGCCTTCCCAAACATAAGGAAATAGTCAAGCTCAACTATCTGGCCGGACTGTCGGGCACATCCCAGATGCTCTTCTCTGATGGCTCTTCCTGCTTCTGCTGCGTTTGCACATCTAACATCAAGGGGTCCGCCTTTACTGTGCGTGACTCCTGCTGAGATGCGTTCGTTGCACTGAAAGGTATATAACCTGTGCTGCTGAATACCGGGAGCTGGCTAGGCTTTGCGAGCTGTGATGGCATGGTAATCATGCTAGCTGGATTAACACTCGTCGTGGGTTCCGACGATGTACTGGCCAAATCGGGCATCGAGTTCCCCGTTGAAGTGAACGCAGCCGTGGCAGCTGAGCTAGCAATGGATGTGCTTGCAACATCATCCACAGAGTGTGAGCTGTTGGCCTGTGGCTCTGTTCGAGCGATCGCTGTCTGAAGCTGGTCGACCTCATCTGACCCTAAACGATCAACTGCACCCTGCCCAATGAAACTAGTTTGCTCGACAAGAGCCTGCTTATCGGGCAGCAATGATGGTGCAACATTCTCCTTCGCATAAGTGATCACGGGCATCGCAGCTAGTGGAAGACCAGACGTCGCTGGATTTGTGGACATGGCCGGGAGTGATGATCCTGCGGGAGCGGCTGCCGCATGAGCAGCCACAACTGCGGTCGGAGCTGGCTCGGCAGCATGGATTCCCGGAGGTATGTTGGAAGCTGGTCTGGATGCGTTCGATTGTGCGGTGGGCTGTGCAGAGGACTGCGCAGAAGACTGCGCGGCCTTTTTGGCTGCAGCATTGACCCTTCTCGTCTCTGCTCCTTTCAAGGCTCGGGCTCGGCGGTCTGCATTGAGCTTCTCCATCTGTCTACGTTCGTGCTCTTCCTTGGATGCCGGAGCCTTGAGTGTAATCTTCTTGACACCATTGACAAGTCCATCAACTTCAGAAGGCTTATCGGAGGTGTTGCTTCTGATTACTCCTGGTCTTGCAGACGCTGCCGCGGCTGCTGACTTTGCAGCTGGGGAGCTGGGCGCACTCGTTGACGACGGGACAGCGCGAGCGGCTTTGGCTGGCACTCTGGGTTTCTTGTTGACAGGGGCAGGCACGGGAGGAGGTTTCATGCTGCCACCTGACCTGTTTTCCGGTAGAGCTGGAACCGGTGGCGGCGCACTGTCGACAAGCGCGTCCGTCACGAGAGCACTCCCAGCACTGAGTCGTCGACTCAACCGTCTCTGCTTTGTTGCCGCTGATTCTTGTGATGGCAAAATATCGATGGTCTCTCTTCTGCTCGCCCTGCTTTCATTGCGGCTCGCCGCCCTGGAAACAGCACTTTCATCGCTGTGAGTGCTCTCGGCATAGGCTGGAGCTTTGGCCTTCCGATCCCGCAACTGTCGAGACGGCGCCGCATCTCGCCCTGCAGTTGGGGCAAACTCTTTCTTGGCGCGCGGGATAGTGAGTTCTTCGGAAGTGCAACTTTTTGTCTGTCGGTCCTGTGGGATGAGAAGCTTCGATAGCTCTTGCGTGGCGACCACCCAGTCCACCTCTGGCGGTGGAGGGGTTGGAGCTCGGTCGGGTCTAGGCACGTCGCGCATCGTACCAGATATGGAGCGTGCAAATTTATTCGTGTCGACTACCTTGTAGGCGAACGACTCTGTAGGCGTTGCATACGTGGGCTGGGGTCCAACACGAAACTTCTTTGCTTGCGGTGGCGGAGGAGGGTTGATCTTGTGTTCGAGGGCTGTCAGACTGTCACTGGTCCACCACGTCTTGTCATATCGATATCCAGTGCCTGGCCCATGCGAATTCATAGAAAGTCCGTTCATCTTGTTGCTCAGATTCATGAGCTCGTCGAAGCCGCTGGCCTGAGCTGCGACAGGGGTCGCACAAAGGCCCGACAAGTGGCTGAGCACTCCGCTGCAGAGCGCGCGATCACTGTAGCCTCCCTCGAGGACACTGATGACTCTGCCTTGGCAGCCTTCTACCTCGTTGGCGAGTTTGACCACATCTTCGGTGAAGCGGGCGTAAAACTCTGTCGGCACGCTGACTTTGTGCCTTTGCATGCCTTGCCCCTCCCATTCGCTAGCATCGAAACCAGCAGATATGAAGATTGCCGCGTTCGGTCGCACTTTGCCCTCCATGCGAATGCGGTTGCTGTGATACTGCAAAAACACTCTGGCCTTTTCGAGCAGAACACGGTATCGCTGCTCGTAAAGCTCCCAGAACTCATCCTCAGTCTTCCACGGCTGCAAGTGCACATTCCATATCGACTGACTGTGCGCATTCTCGACACACAAACTTGCTGCCTGAACCTTTGCATCATCGCCCCATTCGCAAGGGTAGCTATTGATGTCGTGTAGACTGTAGTAGCCAATGTCCGGGGTGAGCTTCAATTTGCTGTTCGGCTTCGCGTTCTGTCGCTTCTCGTTGTTCTTGCTGTTGCGTTGCCACGCGATGGCTTGGCTACCATCACCGTGGTGGAGATCGAAGTCGAAGATGGCGGCGTGGGTCACGTCGTAAAGCTGCGCAGCATATTCAATACCAACATGCACATTGTTCAGCCAGCAGAAACCACTTGGATGATCGGCTGAACAATGGTGACCAGGCGGACGAACAGCCACGAATGCTTTAGTGGCGCTGGCATCGGGAGCAAATACAGCATCGACAGCATCGGCAACACCACCGAGTGCCCCTTGAAAAGCATCAAGCGACCCTGGGGCGAGATACAGGTCCCCATCATGCAGCTGTTCCTTCCCAGCTGATCGACCAACCTCCTTGACTCCAGCCGCAAGCTTCTCTGGCGCCGAGCTGCACATTCCTCTCAACTCATCCATCCACTCTGTCCCGTGGACGGCAGTCACATACGGAGATGTAATATCAATGGCGCGAGCGGTGCGGCGAATCTTGAACGGTGGACGAGCATCGGCACTGCGGTTTGGATGTGGCGGGCGTTCTCCGCCTTCATGGTGTCCACCTAACCTGACATATGCCGTTGATGCTCCCAGTACGCTAGCATTGATGCGCTCCGGTCGCTCCACAATCAAAGAGAGCTGGCCTTTGGTGGTCTTGAGGCGGGACCAGCGATGCCCGTAGCAAGCATCGTGGAGTATAACGACCACGTCAGACTCTGTTCCCTCTTCTCCGTGCGCAAGCAGTTCCTTGGTGAAATGTGACGCTGCTAGCTGCGCAGATGTCAAAGGCGTGGGCTCCTCAATAGACTCCATCCGCGTCTGCGACTCCCTCAGGCCAGCAATAAGGTTCGAGATGGATCGCTTAGGGGTCGAGCTTTGTTCTTGCTCATCAGTCGCGCCTAGCGAAGTTCGCGACGACTTCTTCCGCAGAGCAGGCGAAGAAGCTGGCTTGTTCAGGCTCATACTGCTCGAAGAGCGGCGCGACGGCGGTCGCGGTGACTTCGGTTGCAAGTTCATTGACGCCGTGGACGTCCGACGCGACAACGGAGTGCGCAGCGTTGGGGTCGGTGGCGCTGAACCACGTGGGCTATGACCATCTCTTGCGACTCGCTCTACAGCCTGCGACAATTCGACTGTATCAATGGTCATGCTGACAGGAGACGGCGCTGTCGGCGGATCGCCTGGCGTCGTCTGCTCCATGGTTCGAGAGTGGAGGGCGGGTTACGAGCGCCGCGTCGCGAATGTGCGCTTGTAGTGTTGCCAGGGCGGAGTGAGTGTTTGTTGCGTCGACGTCAACAGAAATTCGGGCTGTCTGTCTCTGCCTCGCTCCTGCCTTGTGTCCCACGCGCTCGAGGGACGTGTATCCCTGTCGATGACGTCCGTGCGCGAGTATGAATTTCAAACTCAAACTTCCGCCGGCCTGCCAGGACCGACACGTCAATAACGCCGAGAGAATAATTCCCGCAGCCTCGTCCGCACGCGACGCAACGTGCTTGTTGTGCTGGCAGTCGGCGAAGGGGGCTCGCTGCAGACCGGCGACACACTTCTGGCCAGAAGTGCTTCGAAACGAGCTTCGATATCCAGATCGTTTGTCGTCCTGGAGGCCGGCAGTGGTGGAGGCGGAGGTGCTGCGGCGCGCTGACTGCTGTAGTAGACGCTCCGCCGTCTACGCCTGGACTCTGTCGACTGCGAGCGTGGATTTGTTTCCTCGTACATGGCGAAATGTTGTTGCAGTTGCGAGGACTTCGCCCGGCTGAGATCTGTTTTTACTGCGTCGCTGGCTGACTCAAACTATGGTAGAGCTCACATATCATAGCAGACCTGACTCGTCCTATAATGAAACAGAAGGAAAGGTGTTCCAGACAGAACACGAGCAGACACAGCCATATCTACGTTGCGGTGCCGACAACAAGCCCCTGATCAATAGCGGGCAGCGCGAAGAGTGGACGAGCGAATACTCCACGTCATGAGATCAAACCAGCGCCATCTCGCCTTCAGTGCCTAGCGCTTCGAGAAGGACCTTTCTTGGTTTCAACCACGTACCATCTCATGGCTTCGCGAGCACTAGTCTTCGCCTTCTGATACGGCCCGCCATTGGAAGCCCTACAGACATGGCTGTGGACACTCCTCTTCTGGAATATGGGACCGCGATCGACACGGCCTGCATCCCTAAACGCCCTAACCGAAGCCCTCGGCGCCGAACTCTATCTTGCCAATGGCGCTGGGAAATAGACGAGATTATTGTTCGAGCGAGCTATCCCGCTTCCACGATCTCGGTTCCCAGTTGCTGCCGTATATGCTTGTCATTCTGCATTTCTCATTGGGTCGCCATCCATCCTTTTTACCGACTGTCGGGTCATTGGACCCCAAGTCTGCACGTTTTCAACTTGGGTATGGAAGCTTATCTCTAACCTAACCTCAGTGACTTCAGCTATCGACGGTTACGATATATTGGGGTGCGGCGCGATTGTCATCATTCGACCGCCATCGCGAAAGCTTCATAGCTCAGCCTCCACAACTTCTCCTCAGCGTCGTCGTCATATGCATGGGGACCGTAGCCTGCGGCGGCCACAGATGCACCCTCTTGGAATGGTCCGCACTCTCCGCAATCTGCGACGTAGCTTCCGCCTTTGTCATTGAAGTATTTGGCAGTCGCTGCCCAGACCTGTGTGGCGGCACCCTGCGGGATCGATTTCATCAAAGGCAATAGTTCTTCCATGTTGAAATCGCTATCCAGGCTGTCGTTCGTCTGATAACGAGGCAGCTCAGTGTCGAGGATTACACCAGGATGGACAGAGGTGGCATGTAAGTTCCTGTGGCCGTAGTGGCGCTCGATGCTCGAAGCCATATAAATGTTTGCGGTCTTGGATTGGCCATATGCGAGGATAGGGTTATAACCATCGCGAGAAGAGAAATTCATATCGTTGAAGCGAATGGGGCTGAATCGATGGCCGGCGCTGCTGACAATCACTGCTCGACTGCTCATTTCCGAGGTTGCAGATGCAAGAAGACTTTCTTTGAGCAGCTGGAAGAGTAGAAAGTGTCCTACAGGTGACTGTTAGCAAGCAAATATAGGTTCGCACGTGTCGAGGGCGATCGAACCAAAGTGATTGCTGGCCATGTGCATCTCAAAGCCTTCGGCAGTGATGGACAGTGGGCACATCATTACACCCGCATTGCATATCAGGACGCTCAGACCTCGACTCCTTTGCAAGAAATCATTCGCTGCTTCACGAACACTCTGCGGACTTGAAAGGTCCATCAGGACAAGCTCCAGCTTTCCTTTCCCTTCTGGCACAGATTTCTTGATGTCCTCGACAACCTCTTTCCCTTTCGTGATCTTCGTTGGTCGTACTGTCATGAAGACATCGGCGCCTGTTCATGATTCATGTTAATACTTGCGAATGGAAGCCTACGTCTTCTTACGGGCAGACCTTACCAGTGGTGTAGAGAGCTCGCGCAGTTTCGATCCCAAGTCCGGAAGAACAGCCTGTGATCAAAAATGTCTTGCCAACAAGCGCGCCTCCTCCAAGCAGACCTTCATCCTGCAAGATTTGCATTGCTGTCGGACGCTGGTCCCCCGCGCCGTTCGGATGCTCGTGTAGGGCCGCATACGGCTGATATGGATCGATTGGTGGCGGCATGGCTGATGTCTTGCTTGATGCTAGGTAGTGTTGGAAATGGTTTTCGAACGTCCATATCAAATATTCTATTTCGATGCATTCGAGTACGTCCGACATCCTTGTTTCGGTTACACAGCCAAACAGATGAACTTGAAGAGATCCACATATAGCATTGACCATCTCGGGCGCGCTGGGTCCTCGATTCTGATCTAGAGTGGGTGACAGAACAAGTGATGTGAATTGGAGCTTTTGAACGTCCACGCGCCATTTTCGTGGGAGTGAAGACTTACTCTTGGCTATCATTACAGAATTCTTTTGTACATGAGTTGCTCGCTCTTCGTATTCAAGCACATTGCCACAGCATGTCATCGGCGCGGTGCAGACCAGGCAGAGGGTTCACATATCCGGTCGCAAGCTTCGAAACTGCTTTACCACATGCTCGCTTTTGAGGGCGTTGTTGGTCCTGCTCGCTCAATCGTACCGCTGGGTGTTGTAGATGCGCGCAATTGAGTGAGGCAGACGCTCAATGACCCAACGTCTGCTTGACGATCCTCGCGACCTCTGCACGATCAACCGGCTTCCCTTCTAGACTCCCTCCTGGCCCAAGTACCTTTTTCAGTATCTCTCCCATGTTGATCTTCGCGTTCTCTGCAGCTGCTTTCGCCTGGTCTACCACTGCTTTCACAGCGTTCTGAATTTCCTCGACACCCATGGTCTCGACGCTGTCGGCGTACTCGTCCAACACGTCTACTTGCTGTTGCTCTTTCTCTACCAGGTCGTCTCGTCCAGCAGCCTTGAATTCTTGCTGAGCCGCTTTCGCTGCTGCCACTCTCTTCTTCAGGACTGACAACAATTGCATGTCCGTCTTGATGGGGCTAGAGGTCTTTGCTGAATTCGTTACTTCCGCAATGACTCCTCGGAGGACGTTTAGACGCGCTGTGTCTTTGGCCTTCATGGCGGTTTTCAGGTCACCCTTGAGCTTGGAGAGAAGTGGTGATGCTGGGGCATCTGTGGATGAGTAGCGAATCGTTTGACATGATTGGCACACCCAGTTGTTGCGAAGGGCTATTCCGCTGCGCAGGAGCATTCGTGTCGTCGTATTGAGAGCCATTGTTGTGATTGTGCTATTGTTGATGAAAAGTGATGGCTGGGAGCTAAGCTCTCTGAGCTGACCTCCGACGCGCGACAAGAAACGCGAACTTCGAAGAGGAAGCTTTCCAGAAAGTGAAGATCCAACCAAGACAACAACACCACCTCCAATCCACGCTTCCACGTCTGCCAATTGCGCTTCCTTTCGCTCTACGATCGCCGAGCCGTCCATTTTGCATTTTGACGACGACATTGCCCTCACGGCATCCTGCTGCATGTCACGGCCAACCACGACCTCCCACTTCTTCATGTGCTCGACACAAAGACCGCATCTTCTCCAGCACCTCCTTTGAGCGCAGAGTCGCGACGAGTACAAGCCTGAATTGACAATGGCAAGCGCTGCAGCGCCGCAGACGCCTCAGCGAGCCATTCCAGGCACGTTTGCTGCGACACCAGCAGCAGCACAAGCACCACCGCCGCAGCCGATCCTAGGCTCTACCATCTTTGCTGCAAATGCCGCCACTCTACGACAGAACATACAACCGCCCGCATCAAGCGATGCGCCGGCGCAACAGACCAGTACACAAACGCGAACGCCGATTCAGCGGGCTGCGCAAACCATAAATAACACATTGGAACGGGAACAACAATTCCCAGCGCTCGAGGAGTATGTGCAGCAAGGAGTCAGTGGAGAGTATGAGCAGCCAAAGGCAGGTTCCGCATTGGAGCCGTTCCAAAAGATGAAGCTACACGATCTTCCTCCGCGGCTGTTGGAGCAGGCGAATCGAAGCCAGATGTCTATGCTCATGGGCGTTTTCGCGCCTATTGGGTATGCGTGGGTGGCATTTGACACATTTCTGTATCTTTGGGACTACGATTCACCCAATCCCGAGATCCTTGGGTTTGAAGAGAATGATCGCAACATCACAGCGGTGAAGATGGTGCCTCCAAAGCCAGGCGTCTTCATCGAGGACATCAAGCAGATGATTGTGGTCTGCACAGACGCAGATATGTTACTGCTCGGCGTCGCCAAATCAGAGACACCCACAGGCGCTACGGATGTTGCTCTGTACAACACACGGATGAGCATACCGATCAGAGGTCTTTCTGTCAACCTGGTGAGGGCTACGCGAAATGGGCGCATTTTCTTCTCTGGCAAGAATTCGGACGATCTCTATGAGTTCTACTATCAGCAAGAAGAGGGGTGGTTCAGAGGGAAAACACATCGATTGTGCCACTCCAAAAGCAACATTGGCTTCGTGCCCGCGAAGATCACAGCTGTAGGCTCCTTCTTCGGCCCCAGTGTATCGGCAAAGACGATCAAGGAAATTGTCATTGATGACTCCCGTGCTCTGCTTTATACCCTCCTTAACACCAGCGAGATCAAAGTGTGGCTGATCCGCGACAACTCACTCGAATTGGCCATCTCGAGACCCTTTTCCGCGCTGCTTCAAAACACTGGACACTTCAGTAGTCGGACTGACCTGCTCACCGGAAAGGACGTCGACGTAATGGCCATAAGCGTGCTGCCCAAGGAGGAGACCTCTAAATTGTGCCTGATGGCGACCACCTCGACTGGCTGCAGACTATACTTGTCTCTCACTAGAGGCTATGGATATCCTGCAGACGCCACCAATCCTCCAACGAGCATGCAGATCCTCCACATCCGCTTTCCTCCTCGCGACCCAGCAGGGCAACAACCATCCGCGCAGACAAGTCAATCACAAGCGCTGGCACCTCTAGGCCAAGCAAGCAACCAGGTTGATAACACTTCCAAGTTGCTTGCTAAGACGGTTGTGGCATTCCGATTTTCTCCTGGGTATTGGTTTGCATTCCAAGAGGATCCGGTAGACGTCAATAGAGATCGCTTGTACATCACTGCCCCAGATTCTGCACGTCTCAAGGGGCCTCAGGGTACTGGACCAACGAACTACGTCGAGTACGGCCAATGGATTGAATTGCCATCGATAGTGAGTCGCGTCGAGGAGCTCAGCGAGGCGTTCGCTGCGGCATACGAGCCCAGAGGCTTTGGCAACGAGCTGGCAGTGCAGTTCGACAAGCCAGCGTCCGAATTCGCGATTGTCACGAACACCGGAATCCAGACCATCCGAAGAAAGCGTCTCGTGGACATCTTCGCTGCAGTGATGAGGTATGGTGCATCTGGCGACGATGGCATGGAGGGCGATGTGAAGCGATTCGTGCGCACATACGGCAGAACAGAAACATGCGCTACAGCACTTGCAGTGGCATGCGGCAAGGGAATCGATGTTGCGGACAACCGCGTGGCAAGTATTTCAGACCCCGACGTGCTTGAGCGAGCACGGAAAGTCTTTATCGAGCACGGCGGTTCACCAGACTTCAACGCCAATAGCGTTGTGGATGCAGGCGCAAACCTGGCAGAGAGTGTGACACCCAGCCCTCGACATGATGGGATTGCGCTCTACCTTTCACGACTGATCCGCGCGATATGGAAGGCCAAGGTCATTGAGAACAATCCCACACCAGGACTAAGTGGCACGAACTTCGTCCCGAAAATCAAGCTTGACAGACTCAAGGCGATACAGCGGGATTTGACCACATTGCGGGAGTTTCTTGACAGAAATCGCAGCTTCATTGAGGGCTTGGCAGGTCCAGACTCACTGCGTAACGCGAAAACACGACAAGACGAGATTGCACTCCAGGGTGAACACCAGTACATGAACAGTCTGGTTCAGCTCCTCGAGACGATTAGCGAAGGCATCAGCTTCGTTGTGGTTCTCTTCGATGAGCGCGTCGACGATATCCTGGCTCTACTCCCTGACGAGAGCAGACAGAAAGCACTTGAGCTTACATTCGAGACGCTCTTCGTTTCGAGTATCGGGCACGATCTCGGGAAGGAACTGGTCAGGGCCATCGTCAACCGCAACATTGCCAATGGTAGCAACGTGGACACTGTCGCGGAGACACTTCGACGGAGATGCGGGAGCTTCTGTAGTGCAGACGATGTTGTCATCTTCAAGGCGCAGGAGCAAGTCAACCGCGCTAAAGACGCGGGCGGGCAGACTGAGCAAGGCCGCGCATTGCTCAACGAAAGCCAGCGGCTCTTCCAGAAGTGCGCGGCCAGCCTGCAGCACGAGTACCTCCAGAGGGCGGTCGAGGACTACGTTGGCATGGCTTTCTACGCTGGCGCCATTCAACTGTGCTTGATCGTGGCCAACGAGAAAGACAAATCAAAGCGAGCCTTGGCCTGGCTACGGGACGGCCGACCAAGCGAAGATACTCGCTTTGCTGCCTACGAGTCGCGCTCGAAGTGCTACAAGTTGGTGTTCTCCATCATCCGGCATCTCGACGATGCAACGTCGAGCTTCACAGACGAGACTGATGGCAAGTACAAATTAGCGATGAAGCGTCGCAGCGAAGCCTACGATGTTATCAACAGCTCTGATGATATCGTGTTTTTGACGGACTTGTACGACTGGTATGTCGGCGTACAGGCATTCGACGATGTGCAGCCACTTGCACAGCCGGACCGGATTCTGGAGATCGACAATCCATACGTGGTTGAATACCTGCGCAAGCGCAGCCAAGATCATAGACTACACAACGACCTCCTCTGGCGGTACTTCGCCCATCACAATGATTACCTTCAAGCGGCCGGTGTTCAGCTCGACCTGGCGCGCTCCGGATTCGAAGAACTTACACTGTCCGATCGCATCGAGTACCTCTCTCGCGCGCGCACAAATGCGAGCACGCGCCAAACGATCATCACAGACTCACGACAGAGCAAGCAACGCCTGCTCCGTGAAGTATCCGACCTTCTCGACATTGCCGAAGTTCAACAAGAACTTCTCGAGCGGTTGAAGTCAGAGACTAGGCTGCAAGACCCAGAACAAAAAGCCACAATCATACACGACCTGAATGGCCAAATCCACCCGGTCGAGTACCTCTTCAACAGCTACGCAGATGCTGCGAAGTATCACGACATCTGCATTCTGTTGTACAAAGTAGCAGATCACCGCAACCCAGCAGATATCAAGGCAAGCTGGGAGCAACTCGTCAAAGATTCGTCATCTGAAGCAATTGCTCTCTATGGCCAATCGATGAGACCATGGGAAGCTGTCGGCAAGGAGGTTCGCCGACTTGGCCACCGTCTTGGTCTGAACCCTTCGACTTTCCCCATCGCTACCCTCCTGCCGCTCCTCGAAGCATACGCTTACGAACCTCGAGCGCAACATCCTCCGGAGAGTTGGGCAATTGACATGTTCCTTGACCTAGAAGTACCATGCGAGACGCTCCTTCCAGTACTGGAGAGCATGTTCTACTCAAACATGCAACCTTTCGTAGGAGCTAAGAAGAGAAAGCTCGCGGAAAAGATGGTATATGTGATTCGGAGATGGTATGAGGAGAGCGAGAGGTCTGGTGAGCGCGCATTGTTTGGGTCGGAAGAGAATTTGAACATGGTGCAGGACTGCCTGAGTAGCTTGGGCCGTGACGCGAGTTTGGGACAAGAGGTGCGAGATGCTGCTTTGGCAATGTCGGGGCAGATTTCGAATGCTTTGCGATAGAGAAATTGGCAGACTTTGCACGTCGGAGTGAAACAGGAGTCAAAAGAAGGGACAATTGTGTATGTGTACGATTCGGTCGATTAGCGCGGCGCTGTTTTGCATTTGCATACGAAAGGTGCTTTGAAGTTCTTGTTGCTGCAACTTGGCGTTCTTGCTGTCATCGAGCTGACGATGACCAGAAAGGCGTCCAACACCCCTCAGGGGCATTTCAAGATCAACACTTCAGGCATAACAACAACTTATCGTGGTCTTTCGCCGTTGACACATCTCTCGAGCCGGTCATTCTCCAGATCACAATGGCAACGTCTAGCAATCCATGCTACAAACGCTGCGAGAGACAACGGTCTGAGATGAGACAATTCATCGAATCCGAAAGGTTTCCTACAAACACTATCCACAGAGCCACATCGATTAAGAGAATGACTACGCAACTTTCAAAGACAGATCACTTATTCCAACCCCGAGT
The DNA here is from genome assembly GCF_019650295.1 of Cercospora kikuchii. NCBI lineage: Eukaryota > Fungi > Ascomycota > Dothideomycetes > Mycosphaerellales > Mycosphaerellaceae > Cercospora > Cercospora kikuchii. The sequence continues at coordinate 551,733 of NW_025408585.1, read as the reverse complement.
CCCAACATCACCCCACAGAATACCAACGCCAATGCTCCTTCGTTAGTCCAGCAACATGCAATGAGTCGTTGCATCACAGCGCCTGTGATGGATTGCACAAAGGCTATCATTGGATGCGCGAGTGCTCAGGGCAGACCATAGCCTACATCAATCATGTCAGCAAGAGACCCTCACGAAAAGCGCCTTCTTCTCTTATTAGCGTGCACATACATTCAACCTCATAATTCTGTCCATACTCAATGGCGCATTTATCTTCGCCCCACCAGCCGTGACACGTACACTACACCATCCAGAACGTCACAGTCAGCGTTGAATTTGCTTGCCCGTGCGACTCTTTCTTCATGGCAGATTTGTCAGGCCTCAGAGTGAAGATCATAGTACGTACGTAAAGATTATTAATGCTCTGACGATTGGCGGGCACGTCATTTCGAACATGCCACGATCCCAGATACGTCTTGCTACACAAATGGAATCCCACAGGCTCCCGTACGTCTACCTTGTTTTTACAGTAACAGGCGTACCAGGTACTTGGTGGAGCGCCGCCGGGCGGTTTGAGCACCGGCACTTTGCCCTCCGGATTTCAAGCTATCGCTATTCTATGTTATTTTAGCATGGTGACATATGAAGAGAAAATACGACTGATTCCTGCTTACAGTGGCATCGGCAAAAGTAGGGCGCAGGTAGAATGCATTTTGCAGAGGTGGTGCAGGCGATAGGTTACCGTGAACTCGTAGCTATCGAAGTGGTTGAAGTGTCTGAGTATGACTGTTCTCCTCCCGTCTCTTGCTGTATATATATATTTCATTATGCTTCGTGACATTCGCAAGGATCGCAATCACAAAGACTACCCTATGCATTTGGACCTCAGCATACCAAAAATGCACGAGAGTCTCCATTGGTCAATCGATAGGGCACACTCTCATGAGCGTTGTGTCTGCAGTCGAGAGTCCCAGAGCGCTGGTAAGCTGACTTCTGCTCAAACTCACTGCATTTTCGGGTCCGCAACTTGCTATAGGGCGTTGTCCGGCACTTGAAGTCGCAAATGCGAACACTTGAGCCGCCTCCAGATATGAACATCAACCAGAATGCACGTATATGTCCAAACGGCAGTGGAACCTACCTCACGCTTAAGAGGTGACTTTGCATTCGTTGATCACAAACTTCGAGAATGCGGAATACTTTTGCAGTAGGATGATCTGTTTTCCTTCAGTACGACAGATATAGAGCGTAGCAAACTTGTCGACAGACCTATTCGAATAACATTTCCGGATTAGCAACCCGAACACCGAAACAAGGCTGATGTCAGCTAACCCTAAGGCTTCCTATTCTGATTCGGATGGTACACAGGCTGGCAGCGGAACATGTCTGAACGCAAACTCGCTTTACGGGATATCCGTACTGATCCGCGCTGAGCCCTCATCTGTAGTTGAGGTAGTGGTAGAGTTGGAAAAGAAGTGAACAACTTTTCGATCGAGGACGCAGCTAAAGTTCGACAATGAAGGCCTCGTCCAACAACGTAAAAGCTGGCAGTGGATCAATCTTGAATGAACTTCGATATGAATTCATCCGCAGAGCTCTCACTAGAAGTTTGGGTAGGAACGAGGGTTGCATCTCAAGGTTTCGGGTTGGGTTCCACGTGTCTGGCGTTTGGGACCGGGACGGCACCAGTCGGCTGTGGCTAAGCGAGTCCAGTACCCAAAGTGTTGGGACTTGCGAGTGAACGTCTGGACACATTACAGCGGTTTCCTTGCAATTTCGTGAAGACTTGTTGTTGTCGTCTTCCATGCATGATGTGCGCTTGTCTGCTGATAGAAGTGCTCGTATTGCTCACTGGGCTCTTCCTGGCTCGAGTGTGGGATACCTGCGTTGGGCAGCGCGCTCACGCGACATATGGCCGCTTCGAAGTACTTGGTGTACTTTTTTGGCGCCGAGGATCCTATGCATGGATGAGGCCCAGCTGAACTTACTGGAGCAGATCGCGGACTCTGGACTGACGTGTCAAGAGGAGGACAGCTGCAGAGGTTACGTCAAAGGCAACAAAGCTCTGCTTCTGCACCGCTTGTCATGGGTCTGGTTCCCTCGTGCCAGTGCGTGCTGGTGGTGCTGATTGCCAGTCAAACCAGTTCACCGGTATCTTGCCTAGGCACACTCACCGCCACATCTTCCCGCTTGTGCATGGTCCCGGGTGATCGCTCGAGACGGACTGTAAGGAATGGTCAGCGATGTTTGGCCGGCAATGCACACAGAACATGAAATTTGCCCAAGCCACGTTGCTCAATTGATCGTGCCCAATCTTCGCCAGGCCACCATGATGAGCCTACACAAGATCCTGTACTTCGGCTTCAAGGGAGCGTCCAGAGGCGCTTGAGCAAGATCATAAAGTGTGGGCGTCTCGGGAAGGACCAGGCCCAGGCCGGCACACATGTACTTCGGCGCCATTTTTCTAGAACCATTGCCTGCCGGTTTCGCCTCTGCTCTGTGGCGGATGTACATGGCGAAATTTGACGTCTCGTAATAAAGTTTTGATGCTGGTGGGAACGAGTGCGTGAAGGCACACCGCGCCCAGTCCCCGCGCAATGGTAAGGGGCGCACGGCGCGATCGCAAATGTCGCACAGCATCCGGGACCCACCATCCATGACGGCGGGAATGCAGCTGTACGAAACCCAATGCAGCTGAAGATTAGCCTTTTTTGTAGGTACCTTCGCCATGTTACAAAGCATGTAGCAGTCCTTCAGCAAGAGGCGTGTCTGTAATTTCAGCACTGTTCGCCGACGCAGAGAGGGCAGCCAATTCATGTGTGCAAGCTTGGATTCTGGTAGCATCAACAGGCCAGAAGCTGTGGTGGAACGGGATGCAGCATCCCGCGGGACAGTCGCCATTACATGCAGTGTCGCCCACAAGCCGCAGGCCCATACGTTATGGAGCGTTCGCGATGGTCGCGAAGTGGTGCCAATTGCTCTCGCTGCGACGCAGGAAGCAGGTTCTGCTGTGCATGAAACCTCGGCTGCCACGTTCGAATATGAGAGTCTGCTGATGCCAATCAAGTTTTAGTGATGTACAATCTTTCTCAATGCACATGCGAGGTTCGGCGCACTGCCTGTACTTCCTTTCCAAAGCGTGCCTGCATTTCTGACGGGTGCCGAAACTGCAGAGTCCAAAGTGGCTGGATCCACAGCACCATGCACCCGGTCCTTAGCCTTTGAGATATCTCCCATGTCGAAGCTAAGAGGCACCGTCATGCTGGTCATGCGGGACCGTTTCGCGGCCGATGGCGCAGCCCTGCTTTAGCCCCGGCGCTGTGTGTTTGGGTCCCTTCTGCCAGGCAATGTTATAATACGCTAGACGAAGTATAGTGTGAGCCTGTTCAGCCGTTGCTTCGACATGCACCATTGTATGTACTACGAGTCTTGTGCTCACAGAGAAGAGCATGCGATGTGAGCAGAGTGCAACAGTGTGCGAAGAGGTCACGTCCACAACGATACCGCGTCCACAGAGTCGGCATCGGCTAGGTGGCACAGGTGAAAGAATTTCTGGGCCCGCAGAGCCGTTCGGCTGGGACAGCGACGATGCCGATTCCTCAGCCAGAGAACAACGCCATTGTGCAATTTGCTGGGAGGAATTATCCTCGTTACGCCTTGCAACACGGGATACATTGTGTTCCGGTCGATGAGGTAGGCTTGAGCCTTCGAGCAGACCGTGTCAGAGGTGCTGACTTGAATCTGCGGCGCTGACGGTCATCAGGAGGAGGAGCAGCGATACGACGAAGTGAATGATGTGTTGCAGAAGCTGTTTGGAGACGGCATCGACGGCGTTGTTCTCCCACCAGCGATGCGAGACGAAGAACGTCTGGAAGAAGGAGCTGAGGTTCTCGAGTGCGGTTACGGGAAGGCTGCCTGGATAGACAAGCTGCTCACGCATCGACCGGACGCCGATGTCACTGGAATAGACATCTTCACCGGCCAAGGCAATTCCGATGAGGACGACGACGACGATGACGAAGAGGAGGACGCGGGTATCGAGTCGTTCATTCGCAGAAGGTGGAATCTGAATGCATCCTTCCGGGAAGATACCAGCCATGACCATTTGAAGCCTGAGACATTCGACCTCATCAACAGTCGCTTGCTGTCAGACGGGATAAACGCAGATCGATGGCCATCGTATGTTCGGGAGCTGTATGTACTGTTGAAGCCCGATGGCTGGTTGCAGATGGTGGAGGGCCAGGCACTGTTCCAATCAGACAGCGGGCGTGATGCGCCGTTCCTTAGTCGTTGGTGGGAGTGGTACAGAGAAAAGATGATTCAGATGCGAAAGAATCCTCGCATCGCGTCTCAATTGGGAACTCTCATGACGAATGCAGGATTCAAGGACGTTCATTATCATGTCGCGCGGCTTCCTCTTGGCAATTGGGATCCAGGTTCGTCCTTTCCTCCAGCCGGACGAGCTCCTCATTTTGGCTGACAGTTGACAGCAAAGGCACAGCTTGGCAACCAGATGAGAGACGTAGTTGACCAGATGCTAATTGATGTCTCATTATATCCGTTCCTTGCTGTCGGCAAGATGCCACGAGAGCAATACGACAATCTCATCGCGGGTGCTCGAGCAGAGTTGCGTCGGCCGGAGCTGAGACTGTATCTCAATATGTACGTGCATATGTCTTTCCTCCGAACCGAGAAGCTACTGACACTCCGCAGGCACGTTGCTTATGGTCGGAAGTCGCGACGAGGTCGGTGAAACTGTCTGGGTACGAACCTCTGCTCGCGAAGCGAGGCGTGTCTTCGCATTGGATATTTCGTTCGTTGGTGTTCATCGTGGTAATGTCCACGAACTTCAGCCGTGCTGTTCATTGTGTCGCATTGCCGTTGGACAAAGCGCACGATATTGGTGCATGCTTTCGTCTTCCTCGCTGCGGGCATGACAGAGTCGATTCTCGAGGTGTACGCAATATCAGAGTGCGTTCATCGCGGTTGTACGTCTCACCATCGCGGTAAATGGCAACTGAAGCAGTCTGCTGGTCATGGCAGAGGTCCGGCTCGGCATGGGTGAAACAGTCATGCGAGTGGAAGGAGACCAGCCGCTCCTGCGTGTGCTCAAGTGGAAGGCGTGCGGGCGTGGAGCTGCCGAGATATAGGAACTGATGCCAGAGGAGTGTCGGTGGAGGTCAAAGATCACACAATGGTTCCGCAGTGGGGGCAGCAAAGTAATAGCAGCTTGAACGAAGATACATGAGAAGAAGAGAACAAGTGAAGTCGCCATAAAGTTGGCTCATGCTACTTGGGAAACAGCAGCCGCCCATCTCCTTCTGCCGACCCAATGCTATGGATCCGAGATCAGGCCCAACTATGGAACTTTATCGATCGTCGCGTCAAGCACTGAATTGTCTCAAATGAACCACGGGAAAGTGCTACCGAACGAATTCTGGACACCAACACGCCGTTGCAAGCGCTTCACGTCCTACTCCTCCATCAATCTGTTTATGATGCAGAACTCGAGATGGGGTACCTGGAGCTTTGTGTCAGTGGTGGTCAGGGCGACCGAGAGCTTTACCCAGATGGGTTATCTCGTGCCTGGGCTTCTGTCTTATTCGAACTCTAAAATGCTTACCAAGTGGTGAACAGGCCACCGGGGATCAACGGCCCCGCTCGCCAGTTGTCAGGCCGCATGAGGTTCAGAGCACGTGTCTGGTATGTTGTGACGTTTGTTTCGTTTAGTCGACTGCTTCCTTCTCTCTGACTTTGTCACAGCCAGCATCGCATACCATGCGCACCACGGCACCCAAATCCCCAGCGTCCGTCGAACACCAAAGCAGAGCCTGGAAAACTGCTGTTTCCGCGTAGAGTACATCTCCGTCACGAAGGAATGTTGCGCGCTAAAGGGGGCACTGCTCCACGGCACGGGTCTCCGATCGGTTGACGGGAGACTAAGAGCCTACCGCTTCGTCATGTCTCCAAGCATAGCGGAATTGCTGTGACCTCCAGCAGTCTAGCAAGCATCCGTCCTCGAATGTGCACAACAGCTTCACATTGGACATGCGCCCAGAGCAGATAAGTCGTCAGCAGGCGCGAGGATCGCTGAGGCTGTCAAGTGCTCTTCGACACTCTTGTCGCACATGCAGATTGTTCCGCCGACGAAGCAGCTCCTGTGATCCTGGTCACCTGCTGTTGGGATGTCCTTGTAAGTGCTGTTCACCACGCGGCTCCAATCTGGATGCAACTCAAGCGAGATTTGCCCTCGCACTCGCACGTTCTTGTTGCTCCACAGATTGAAGACTCACGGAAGATGATGATTGCCATTGCTTTGACGGCCTCCGAGCACTGCGAACACTGAGCAGTGGCCTGATTAATGACGGAACGCGTCGCATCTCTTACGAGGAAGCCCACCAGGATCGAATTTGGCATCATCGTAAAAACTTGTCATCTCGAGACATTCTTGACTCATCCCCGCCATTCTTTGGAAGGAAAGTAGAAAGCGGTGTCTGTACACGGCGATACGATGCATGGTCATCGGAGCATAGGCTTGTGTTCAAAGCTTGCGATAGAATCATTTCCGAGACTAGATTCCATTCGTCTCCAGCTGTGGTGGAGGAAACGCACTCTGGTTGTAACAACAGTACTGCAATAGTCAGTAGCAAGACCGTATCTACCATTGAGAAGTTTAGATCTCTGCCCGTACTGAAGCACTTCCATTCAGTTGTCTCATGCTTGAGACGCCAAGACCAGCTGACTCATGCAAGTCAGTGTAGAATGTCGGGCGAGACGACGCTTGTCTTCACGAGCCCTGCTCAATTCCACGTGGACAAAGAGCGGTGTTCTGATTTGGCTGAGGAGTCACTACTGACAGTATGAGCCATGGTTATGACCAAAATCCGAGAGCTCGGCGCAAGATGCGTGGTACTGAACGTGCGGGTTTGATTGGTTGGCCGTTCGGCAATCTTGCAGCGCGGCATGTGAACGTTATCAGCGTGTCATTGGATCTAACTTACTGCAACCTGGTCTATCTGTCGTCTCTTGCCTCCACATATCAACTGACACGCTCATTGTTGTAGCAGAGGGGAAGGGAAGAAGGAACAGCTGAGAACACACGGGACCCGCAAGGAAGGAACAATGGCGATACACCCAGAACTGGATGCCGATCGCGCTCAGGCATTGCCACCTGCCACTTCCATCGAACGTGTTGAAGCATGGACAGTCTCCCAAACCGCCGACGTGCTGGCAGCGACCTCGATCTCGAGCCCTTCCCATCGTCTCTCACGTGGTCCGAGCGTTGTCATCGACATCCCTCTCGACGAACAAGCTTTGCTCGAGGAGCAGCCCAGACCCAGAACCGAGCCCGTGCATACCGTGTACAAGAGACGAGAACCGATCAGGAGAGATAGCATAAAGCGAAGGGAGGCGCTGCTCAAGGGCAAAGAGGGGAGCCGCAGGCGGCAGCGATGGGAGAACGATCGCTTGCTGAGCAACCCCCATGCTGAGCCACCACTTCCAGGCGATTGGCAAGTGCAGCCCACGCATACAGTACAGAACGTACCTTATTTCCTTGCCCCTCTGTGGGACGCGCAGTATGCCAGAAAGTCGGCAGAACGGCAACGGCGCGTGGCAGCAGCAAAAGCTCCAGCCAGTAAGGAGGAAGCTGTAGCGGCACAAGTCACCTCTGAGCTACGGGCAAAGCTGAAGAAGTCTCGTGGCGCAAAGACCCTTCTGCAAGACTTAGAGGAAGAAATTCGCGGGTTTGTGAGCCAGTGGGACGAGAAGCAGAAAGAATTGGAACACGAAGGCTTGATTGAGCCCGACAGCTCGGACGATGAGATCGTCTTCGTGGGCCGAAATGGTGCAATGAGTGACGACAAGCGAAAAGAAAAGGACGCGAGACACCTGCAGAAGGACAAGCTTATATTCCAAGGGCTTGTTGATGACCATGGAGCTGCCTTTGGTCGCTACTTGGTCCACTCAATCGCGTCATATGTGAGTCTCGCATTTCTTTTTCTGTCATCTCCTTTACTGATACTTTCAAAGTACGGCTTGAAAACATGGTCTGTCACAACGGGCAGTCCTGCTCGTCGCGAAGCATATGTTGGGCTCAAAGTCGATCCAACAACTCGAAGGCCGAGCTTGACGCGTAGCGAGCTGCCACGACCATTGTGGACAGTGGTGTGAGTTTGGCTGTTGGCTAGTTGATCTTTGATTGTTCCAATACATTTAGACGCTCGCGAAGTTGATAACAGGCAGCAGCGCGGGTCAGACTTTGGAGTCGCGGCCTTCACGTGCAGCATTTGCCATTCACCAATTTTTTTTCACCCGTCCTTGAAAGCTTCCTCTTTCATTCTTCTGCTCAACTAAACCCTCAGCTTTTCACATCTGACCCCTGTGCTCTCTCATCACAAACACAGCAATGCAAGGATCGCCAACATGTGCCAAACCTGCGCAATCAAGCAGGTGGCGGCCCTCCAGCGCTGGCCAAATTCCGTCGAGGCGCACAAGAAGGATCTCAACTTCCTGGTTGACACGATTCACGACGACTGGGAGACATACGCCAAGCACAAGCAAGAAGATCCCGAGCTACAAGTGCCGACCGAGCTACTCGAAATGCTCCGCCTTCTTGCAGACATGATCGAACAACTCGAGGAAGAGCGGTTGACGTGGTGGACCTCTCCTGAGAAGCGCGCCTTGCGGAAGCGACTCGAGGATGGAGGCGAGCAACGAAAGTTGTCCGACTTGCACAATATCAACAACAATACTGTTTCTAGTATCGAGTCGCTGAATGCTAAGTTTGAAATGGTACGTTTGAGGTGTACCTAATACAGATTTGAGTGAGTGCTGACTTGGATGCAGTTCGTGAAGTGGGGTCTCGGTATGAAAGGAGGAGTGTGGGAACTTAAGAACGCGCACAAGGTTGGGTCTGGTTGAGACTTCCTGCGCCTGTTAATACCGCTCTGCGAGAAGGGGTCGCGGCGCGACCATGTCGTGGGTGCCCACGCTCATTCTGGTCTGCATAGTATGTTGCTGCACCGATGCCAAGCGCTCGCCTCACTATAGAGCATGTGCACCACCGCACATCTCGATCTCATACTCCAAGTCCGGCTGGAACTCGCAATAGAGTGCCTCCGGGTCGCTAGCATGGTCGAAGGTGTACTTGGCGCTCTCCTCAGGTACATAGACCTTTGGCACACCATTTGCAGCAGCAGCCTCAACCAACAGCTGCACTTCACAACTTCGCTCCATGAGCGTGTATAGGTATGCAGCTTCATCGACAGTTCCTCCCACAGTCAGCAAACCATGATTCCTGAGAATCATACCTTTCCCATTTGGTCCCAGAGCAGCGGCTAATCTTTCTCCTTCCTCTTCGGTGAATACCACGCCTCCGAACTCCTGGCACACGATCAGTACTCCGGCACAGTTTGGATGTGCGAACGACGGACCTTGTAAACTGCCTGCGCATCACCATAGAAATATGTCACGTCCTGATTCAACATCTCCAGGGGTCGAGCAAATGTCGACCAAGCTTTACCCGCAGGACTGTGTGTATGACATGCCGCAATAACATCCGGCCTCGCCTTGTGTACAGCAGAGTGAATAAGAAATCCAGCAGCGTTCGCAGGCCTGCTCATATTCCCTCCAATCGCTTTCCCATCGTAATCTACGAGGATCATATCACTTGCTTTGAGCATAGCGAAGTGGCGTCCGAGAGGATTTGTCCTATTGCACATTGTCAGCCTGGGGCATGATATATTTGATGTTTGTACGACGAACCAGAACGCATGCGGATTCTCTGGATCTCTGACGCTTATATGTCCCGACATGCCCTCTGTGTAGCCTTTGCGAGCGAATACTCGGAAAGCGAGGGCCATGTGCTCGAGCATCCATTGTCGATGTGTTTCGAAGGAGACAAATTGGGGGATGCCGGGGAGACTTGTGCCTTGACAGATCATTTCGAGAGGAGTTTTGTGCTTCTTTGCTACTGCGTTATCGTTGCCATTTTTCTTGATTGTGGTAGCCTCGTCGGGCGTTGCTACTAGCGCTGCTGGTGCCATTTTGGTGCGGTTGTGGAGCTTGTTCTACGAGTCTGTACAAGTGAGTGTCTGAAGAGAAGAACGCTCGCAGGTTTGGTTGTATGTATTCAACAGCTCGAAATACTTGTTGGCCTATCACTGAGGAGAGATGCATTTTACCCGGGCCGGTCGCCACCTCGAGCGTCTGCGAAGCGCCAAGCAGCATCGAGAGGATTGATGACTGATCTTGGGGTACTTGTTGCATTTCATCAGAAATCATGCAAAGCTCAAATCAATCTGGCAATTCCTTTCAAAGGCGTTGTATTGGATATGAGGTCGAAGTGGATGGCACGACTCATCGTCACACCACCACTCCTCGCCGACTCGCCGACACGCCGGGACTTGACATCGCGTAAGAGTCTGAGATGTACGCGTATCGTGACATGAAATGCTGCGTCCTGCTGCCCGAATACACTTCCCGCTCGTACTCGCCTTACACGGCTAACTACGCACGCGGAGTGACAGGTAGGTGAAGCTGTCCCCCAAGGCGGCCGAGATAGGCAGTTGCACCCTGTGCCTGATATCTGTCAATGCAAAAGGTAGACCAAGCGTTCTTTCTTACTCTGTCCACACACACAACTCTCGCAGTTCTACTGACGGTTCATATTTTCTTCAACATGTCAATTGTAAGTGGAACTTCAGCATTGGCACACTTCTGCTAATCAAAGAGTCACCAGAACTTAGTCGAAGCCAGCATATCAGATCTCCAACATGCACTTTCCTCAGGCTCAATCACAAGCGTCGAGCTCGTGGCCAAGTATCTCCAACGTATTGCAACATACGACATCCGAGGACCTTGCTTGAACTCCATACCTATCTTGAACCAAGATGTCTTCGACCAAGCTGCTGCCTCAGATGCCCGACGAGCAGCTGGATCCCTGCTGGGTCCTCTCGACGGCATTCCCTACACGATCAAGGACTCCATGAAGTACAAAGGCATGACATGCAGTTCGGGTTCACCGGCACTCGAGCACCTGGTCGCGAATGAGGATTCTTTCGTAGTTGAGCAGCTCCGCAAAGCTGGTGCAGTGTGTATCGGACGTACCAATACTCCTCCTATGATGGCTTCGGGTATGCATAGAGGTGTGCTTGGACGAGCAGAGAGTCCGTATAATTTGGAGTATCTGACAGCAGCGTTCTCATCGGGGTCTTCGAATGGTTCTGGGACTTCTACTGCAGCTTCTTTTGCCGCCTTCGGTCTGGGATCTGAGACTGTGTCAAGTGGAAGGTCTCCGGCGTCGAACAATGCACTTGTGGCGTATACTCCTTCAAGAACGGTGATATCGCCTCGTGGAGCTTGGCCACTATATCCTACCTGTGATGTGCTCGTGCCACACACTAGGACGACGGAAGATATGTTCGCTATTCTTGATGTGTTGACTGCCGTAGATCGGACTAAAGATGGCGACTTCTGGCGCGAACAAACTTTCGTTCATGTTCCTGAAGTTGAACGACCACGATCTTTCCTGGATCTGAAAAACTCGTCGAAAGGATCGTTGTCCGGTAAGAGGATAGCTATACCAGCAATGTACATCGGAGGCCATGACCCCAAAGCTCAGCCGACTTTCGTTTCGCAAGAGGTGATTGATCTGTGGCAGCAGGCAAGGAAGGATCTCGAAAGTCTAGGGGCGACTGTGGTCGAGACGGATTTCCCGTTGGTGAGCAATTATGAGCCAACCAATAATGTGCTTGGGTTCAAGCCGGATTGGAACAGCAAGGAAAGAGGCGAGCTGGTCGCATACTTGTGGGATGATTTTCTTCGAGAGAATGGAGATCCCAACTATCCCAACCTCGCTTCAGTCGATGGCAAGAATATGTTTCCAAGGCCAGAGGGGTATATTCCAGATCGATACATGGAGACGTGAGTCTGGTACGACATCTAATTCACGAAAGCTTACTGAACAATGATTGTAGCAAGAACTTCATGAACTACCCAGGTCTGGTAGAAATGGCCCGAAATCGTAATGGCAAGAGGTGAGCCAACAACATACCATGCTCACCAGCAAGCCTCTCTGACTTTCCTCACAGCATCTGGCAAATCTCCGGCATCGCCTCAGCCCTCCCCGCCCTCGAAGCCCAACGCAAACGCGACCTCGAAGACTGGATGGACAATCTCGACATCGACCTCGTCGTCTTCCCTTCAGCAGGCGACGTCGGAAAAGCAGATCTCGACACAAACGACGAAAGTGCCCGACACGCACTCCAAAACGGAGTAAAATATTCCAATGGTAATCGTGCGATACGACATATGGGTGTCCCGACAGTTTCTGTTACGATGGGTTTTATGCCTACTTCGCAAATGCCAGTGAATTTGACTTTTGCGGGGAAACATGGGCAGGATGTGGATTTGTTTAGGTATGCGAGGGAGTTTGAGCAAAGTAAGGAGAGGAGGAGAGCGCCGCCTGTTACGCCGGCGTTGGGTTCGGATGAGATTAGGATTGTTGATGGGGTGCAGAAGGATGATGTAAAGGCTGCAAGCTCGCTGGATTTGACTGTTTCGACTGCAGCCCGTGTTAGCGAGAACGAAGTACAAGTGACTGGTACGATTCGGCCTGCCGCTGGAGTTTCACTGGAAGTCACGATCGACGGCAAAGCCGTTCCGACTGAGAACATCAAACTGGATAGGGAAAATTGGTCTTTTAAAACCACATTCAACCCCTTCGAACCACGAACACCCCTCTACGGCGGCGTCGGCAAAGTCGTCAACAACGTGGTAATCATAATTCTAGCCAAAAGCGGAAGCGGGACTGGGAAAGCAGCAAGTGGAAAACTTGTTTTCATTGAGCAAAAGGCGCAGATACAGCAGCAGTAGCAAAAGTTACTGGCAGAAATGCTACCCATCTGAGACGTAGGTCGGTCTTCGTATAGTGTTCCCTCGACTGTCCAGAAGTAGAAAAGAAAACACCATCACTAATCTAGACTCTATGTTTTTCTCATGCCCATGTTGCGCGTAACAATCATACAAAAAATTCAAAAGACACGCGTGCGTGAAAAAGCTCCAGGCTAATGCAGTGGTGAAGGAAGAAGCAGCGCGATCAAGTCTTTGCTGAGCTGAGGGGTGTTTTGAAGAAGTGAAGTGTTGGTCTTTGTTCATTGCGTTTCGGATCAGGTCGTTGATGAGGTACCATGAGGTTGTCAGTCTAGTTCCCGTATTGAGTTACGGGCTCTCGACTGACTTACCTGTTGATGCCGTCGCCGACGAGGTTGACAACAGGGTTGAAGTTTTGGTATGCACAGTTCGTTGAGATGGGGACAGAGCTGTCTGAGACTGCGACCACCTTTCCGCCGCGCATGATGGAGACTTCGGGCGTGACGCCTGAGCCAGACACGTAGGATGGGAATGGGACTCTACCCATAGCAGGTCCGCTCCCATCGGCCGAGAAAGTCCAGTATTTGTTGCTGCCGACTGACATTGAAATTGTGGCGGCGTCTTTGACGAGGGCCCAGGCGAAGACTGCGTCTTCGGGGAACTGGTTGTTGCGGATACCTGTTGAAGAGCCACCGAGGCAGAGGGTAGCTTTGGGGTGAATGCGGTGCCAGAAGACGACTTGGTCCATGGTGATCGGAGGTGGAGAGCCAGTCTTCCACCAAGTGATGTAGTACTTGGCGATGATGCGCCAGGGGGCGTGGTTCTGGCCCCAGACGTAAGCACCCATGTCACCAAGCTCGACGTAATCTTTGGCCTTGATGTCTTGGGAGGGAAGATCGCGAATGTAGTGCGACTCGCAGAAATCGTTCCATGTCAAGATCTCGATGATGTCTGGCTGGATTTCGTCGTCACTTGTGATTTGCTTGAAGCGATTGGGGAAGAGGGTGTCGCTGTAAGCCACCCAGGCATCGAGTGGGTTGCCGCTGTCCAGATCCTTGTACTGCCATGGAGACATTGCTGCCAATTGTGTTAGCCAGCTGTTCACTACAAAACCCTCTTGCCTCACTTACCCATAATGTAAGGACCTGTCTTGCCGGCATTCTTGAGTGCGGACTGGAACGCTTTGTCGGGTGTGGAAGTGATGTTGGCATCAACGTTGAGCGGCCAGGCTTGCCAGTTGAAGTAGCCGTCGATGGAGGGGAAGTCGTTGATCAATTTCTTGGCGGAGGACTCTGGGTTGTTGTATCCGGCCATCGAGTAGGTTGTCAAAGCAGGTGCGAGAGTGATGGCATTGTTCCAGTACTTCATGTTGTCCTTGAGTGTTTGGAAGAATTGGTTGCCGTAGTGCCCAACCATGTCGCCGCCGTACGTTGAAACCAGGATGTTGCTGTTCCAGCGATATGTGGCGGGGCTGCCGGCGTGCTTGGTGATGATGTCCTGCATGAATGTCGTGTTCCAGTAGATGTTGCAGACGGAGTAGCTCATGTCGAAAGAGTACATGAGCTTGAAGCCCACGTCTTCCGCGGCGGTGTAGGCATCTTCGATTCTATCGACATACCAGCTGCCGTCGCCATTGCAATCCGGCGGCGTCCAATTGATTGCGAAGCCGTCCACGCCGATCTGCTGGGCGGCGGCCATGTCCTTCTTCCACATGTCGACGTCGTAGGCGAACGAGTTCATGAGCATGAAGTGCGCCATGACCGTGGCGGCTGTTGTGACGCGGAAAGCCAGCGCCGAAAGCACGGCGAAGAGGTAGAAGTGAAGCATCTTGAAGTGTCTGTCGTTTGAAGGTCTGTTTTGTTTCTACTGCTGCTGCTGCTGCTGAATGTCAAGAAGGGGAGCCGGCGCTGTCGAAGCTGCTGGCGGTGGTCCAAGAATGAAAGTGGTGCTCTGGATCCCAAAGGAGCGGACGAGTCGAAGCGACTCTTTTGGAAGTGAGTGTGTGTTTGTGTTGAAGGAGTGTGTTAGCACCAGGCCAGACCTCGCAGAGGTGGTAATGTTGTCTATGCAGAGAAGTGCATATGGACCAAGAATTTGGAAGCGGTGGTGGTGTGCGAGGTGTTGGTTTTGATATGTGAAGCCGGAATCACTAGTCGGGATCAGCAGCGCAGATTCGCAGCGCCTCGGCCGACCCACCCACACCTCCCCTTGTGTTGCCTGGTAATCAAAAGACGCACAGCGGCTGCGCTTCACATCTCACGGCGGGGCAGCATGCCAGGGAGAACAAGCCCTTGTTCGTGTTGTTCTACGAGCCCGGACTGCACAAAGACATGCCCCGACGCACGAGGGAGATGCGCCAATGCTGTTCCTGCAGCGGAAAGCTGCACGCGGCTCGTCCCGATCATCGTGTTGTGCTCCATACTGTTTCACGTACAGTGACGAACAAATGAGCCAGACGCCAGAGAGCTGCGCTTGCCGCCCTGATCAATCTGGTTTCGGGTCGCTGCGCAGCCGGAAACGATATTTCAGCTTGTGCAGTGGAAACGGCGGAGCTGCTGTGGGACCGGCGCGTCCGCTTCATTCACAATCCACAGCCATGTGCCGTACACCCAGTTGGCGAGCACTGGCGCATCTAGAACCGCGGATACGCTGCTGACAGTTGCTTGAAGGATCTATCTATGCATGGTTTTGCTCGGTAAAAAGGCAGATTCTCGATGCAAGGCCGCAACATCGAACTGCCGTTTTTCAGAACCGATTGTCCATGGCAAAGAGCATCCTCGCGAAGAAATGTCGCGTCCACAGTGCTGCCAGCCCGCAGAATGTCTGCATCACCAGCACTTCCAGCGCCAATCTGTCTTCTCGGAGCGGGCCCCTCCACACCAGCCAAAGGTTGAGAAGCGTGAGATTGCTGGTCCCGACAACGTTCCCGGTCTCATCGACCACGATGCGGACGAGCTTCAGCTTGTGCAAAATTTTGAGCACCTGCCCGATTAGTGGGCGGATAGGTTTCCAACCCGCTTCACCAGGGTTTGCTGTTGACGGCTCCAACAGCCCGGTGCGCGCGTTGAACTTCGGCATTCTGTGACGCGGGCATGGGACCAGCTTGAATAGCTGTGGCGCCGAGTAAACGAAGTTGAAGACTTGCGGAATGAACAACAGCAGCAAGGTCTTGCTGAAGTGTCCGAGAATACCGACAACCGCAAACACCATGCCTGCAAAGTAGCAGTAGGTGTCTCCGACGAAAACCTTGGCTGGAAACCAATTGTGTTTCAGCAATGCAAGTGACACTCCCATGAATGGTAAAAGCAAGTAGATGCTGAACAGGTGAGACTCTGCCGCCGGGTGTGGCTGCTGTACCGTGGGCAGCAGGTACAGCACATCGTTCAGCGCAATCAAAAGTGCAATCACTAGTGACTGACCGACTTCAATGCCGTTGACGCCCGCCAGGATATTGATGCTGTTGGGGCAGAAGATCGATATTGCCGCCATGTAGGCGTAATATAACGCGCCGAGATCGATGAGCTCCCCGAGGTAGCTGCGAAGGGGGAGTGGAACCACGACATGGGTGACGCCAAAGTCCACAAAGTAGAGCCCAAGCATTGGCAGTGCTGCAAACGCCGGAATAAAGAACTTGTGTCGCCATCTCATGTCGAAGGTATCGTCCAAGATGCCCAGGATGACGACAGACGACAATGTGCTGTATGCAAAGCCATAGGAGGCGAGCTGAGTCGGCGGTTAGCTGCGTTACACTGCATGTCAGGAGAAAGTCCTCCAGACCAACCTTTTCCAGGGGAAACTTGTGGAGAAAGCGTCCTGTCTCAATATGCTGTGCTTCCAACACACGATCCTTGTTACCGCCTCCCGACGTCACTTCCACAATGTCTCGCCTGAACGCAAAGGGAAGGAAGAAGATGAGGGTCAGCAGGTATACCAGACCGCAGATGAGACCCATCATTTCAGGCCTGCAAACAGCGTCAGCAGAGGTTGTCATGGCAAATGGTCGATGGAATGCTCGCACAGTCTCGGTTTGTGCTTTTTCGACTTGTCCTCCCCGCCAAAGCCGTTTGCGAGAAAGACATCTCCCGTCCATCTGATTGTGCAGTACGTGAAAGCGTAAGCGAGACCGCTGATGGCCAACGACGCGTAGAGAGGCTCGCCATCCTTGCGCCAAGAGCTGATGAGGATGGTGAGGCACAGGAACGACAGCCCGCCCAGCCCAGTCTTCTCCGTCCCGCTCAGCGGCTGCATGCCTGCTGCTGTCTTGTCGTGGAGGAAGTTGTAGTTGCCATGGTCATGTTGTGCCTTCCATCTCAAGGAGAAAGACTGCGAACGAGCCGAAGATCATCCCTGCCAGCTGGCTGCCTTGGCACCTCACTGCAGCCGCTCGCGCGTCACTGTCGCGTCGCCTTGTTTGTGACAACCTCTTTGCACCACCACCGAATGTCGAACACTGCGATTTGGGCAGCAATGGTGCTACCGTCCACGACTGCATACCCCTAAGCGATGTGTGGACGACTGCTGTAGAAGCGGCTCAGATTTAAGCCGAACAGAATGATTCTGGTCGTGCGAGATTAACAACGTTACACGCCTCTGCAGCTCACAGCATCTGCGAACCATGGCCTCCAATGGCTTTCACCGCTTCTCGCATGGCCACCAGGATCTCCTCTCTGCCACAAGCTACAACTTCTACGGTACTCGCGTGGCAACTGCATCTGCAGACCACAAAGTCAAAGTCTGGGACCGTAATGAAAAGACCAATCAATGGGTTGTGACAGACGTGTGGGTGGCTCACGATGCAGAAGTTACAGATGTTAGATGGAACGGCCCTTTTGTGGGAGAGCATCTGGCAACTATCGGTGAGGATGGCTACCTACGCATCTGGCAGGAAGACGTCGGCGAAGCGCACAATTCTGGAAGGCGTTTCAAGAAAATCTATCAGCAGCTTACCGAGACTGGAGTGCCCTACATGTGCTTGGACTTCAAAAACATTGGCACCGAGACTTACCTGGCTGTTATGACCCGGGATGGGCACATTACCGTGTGTGAGCCGGAAGAACATGACGACCTATCTGCATGGCGCAAGATGTGGTCAGAATATTTGTGCAAAACCCCGTCCAGGACCGAGGAGTGCGCTTTCAGGCTAAGTTGGCACAAGGAGAAGATCCCAGCTTGGCCGGCCGTCCTCGCAGGTCTGGACCGTAAGAGTCTTAGTCTTGCTGTTGCCATTGGCACTACAGTCAAGGTGTACAGAACTGACAAGGAGCGAAAATTCTACACTGCAGCTACGCTAGAAGGTGCCAAAGAACTCGTCCGAGATGTCGATTGGGGAAATGGCTGCATGCGTGGATTTGATACCATCGCGACAGCCAGCAGAGATGGCTTTGTTCGCATATATGAGCTTCACACACCTGGTGCAAGCTCGTTGCCCGTATCGACGTTGTCTATTGCGTCTGATCACGGAACTCCGCGGACTCAGTCTCCTGTGTCCCGGCCTGCACGATCTGGAATCGGCGCTGGCTTAGCTGGAGGCGCGCGTGGGCGTCGTGATGACAATGCTGGTGCACCTGGCGCTGTGAAGCAAGAGGTGCGCCTTGTTGCCGAGCTCGAAGCACACAAGTCCACGCCGTGGCGAGTCTCGTGGTCACCTATGGCTGACATGCTCCTGACAACGGGCGATGATGGTGTCACGAGCGTCTGGAAGAAGTCCGTTGAAGGCAAGTGGCTTGAAGCTGCTGAGATTGACGCATTAGGTGGTGTGTGAGTCCACGTCAACGCCTTACCACCTTTACGAACTGCTGCCGGCCATGAGCTCAAAGAGGTCTGCCCAACACGGGCGCTACCTACTTGCCCGTGGCTTGGCCTTACAGCTGAACATATAGATGGCCTGGAGTCCAGCCACAATATATGAATCTCAAATCGTGTAATCCGGCACCTCACCACAGGGATCTCAAATCCACAACACGGCCGTTGCTTCCGCATTCAGTTGTCGCTTTTAGAATCGGACGGTGAAGCCAGGGCACGCACGTGGACTTCTGATCTGCAAACTACCGAGGCGCTTTTGAATGCATGTCTCCATTCTGAGGAGCACAGTGAAGCTGTGCCGCACAGCCATGACATCTGTGCAATACAAACAAACAGGCAATCTTCAACAGCCTTCCCGGATGACCGATATTTTATGTGCAAGAGCAAAGATGTAACCCCCAGAACGCTCACTCGCATTAACGCCATATTATGCAATCTTCGTGCCCGTCCGACCTCTATCTTTACAATATTATTACACAAAATCGTCTTCTGCCAGCTTACTCCAGCTGCTTCTGGAACTTCAGCCTCAGAGTATTGTTAACCACACCTCCGAATCCAAAGGCAGGTACAATACGACACATTCTGGCGAAACTGCTCTTCAACCAATCCGTACGGACCTTGCGCATACGGTCCGCCATCGTCGTATCCCCATTCCTGTTATACATGTCCAGCCCTAGCAAATGCAGCGGCGTACTGAGCAACTGAATCCCCGCCGGCGCCAGAAACTGCGCCGCAGATGTCCTGCTAATATACTTCTCCGCCGTCTCAGAAAGCGGAAGATTAGGCGCAATCATAGGCGGCAAATTAAACGAAGCAAAAATCGTCATCGAATCGCGAAGGGCGTAGAGGGCGAACGTCACGGGTGGGACGGGACGAGCTGAGACTGTGCCGTACATTTTCGTGAACTGGCTGTCTTTGATCATTGTCAATCCGACATTCGCTGCGCTGGTCGCGATGAATTTATCGAAGCCTGCGGAGGTACGGCTCGCGGGCCGGGCGCGGGTGGTGGATTTGAAGGTGTCGAGGAAGTTTGCGCTGAGGTAGGTTCCGCCGTAGACCATGAGGATTAGGGCGAAGGGTTTGGAGGCGATGTAGTGGTGGGGTCGGAGGAGGAGTTGGGACATGGAGGCTTTGATGGATTGCATTAGGGGGCGTTTGCCGGAGGCGTTTTCCATTATTGCTCTGTGGGAGCGGTATGATTAGCTTGTGAATCGAGAATTGAAGCTTCCGATGAATGGAGTGTACTCACTTATCAACCATACTCACAATCGGCGCGACGAGTGCTCCTGCCGCCGCTGCACATCCTGCATCAACGACCAACCTCTGACTCAAATTCTTCGTATTCCAATCTTTGACATCTTTTTCTGCGATGGCGTTCGTCATGTTGTCGACTACTGGTGCCGAACTGGCTTGGATTTCTATTCCGTTTCTGCTTTCTTGGTATCCTTGTTGTTCCTGTTTATTATTGTGCTGTGCTGCTTCCAGATGCTGTTGATCTTCTGCTTCGGCAGCCATATTCGTTGCTACCGAGAACGCGGGTCGGACGCATCGACTATACCAGGCTTGCTCAGCTCTTCCTCCAGGGTCAGAGGAAGGCTGGCTCAATTCAGCTCGTTTCGTTCGACGCTGTTGATTGTGTCTGGCACAATGAAGGTGATGGTGGGCGGAGCTGAAGAGGTGCTGTAGCCGAGCTGTGACGATAGACGAAAGGTACTTGTGTACCTGTGATGACTGCTGCTGCCGCCGTCAAGAAAGAATGACGAATGCCCTGCAGGATGGAAGCGCAGAGCCGCAAAAGAAGAAGCTTTGCTTGAGCTTTGCTGAGTTGAGATGAGACCGGCCGACAACGGCCAACGTCTGGCCAGCTCCGGGCAAGGGTTCGCGATAACTTTAGACCGAATGGGTTGTTGTTGTTCTCGTGTTTGATCTTTGCGACTTCCGCGGCCACTCGGAGTCGGGGGATTACTGTTTTGATGCCAGGATGTTCCAGGATGTGTTGCGAAATGCTCCGATCCATAAACATGTAGGCCGGCGGGAGAGGCCGCGGAGGTGCTGAAGGTTCGCGACACGGAACATGGCTGTAGCAAAGCAGCCTGGAGGAGCTGAACAGAAGATGAAGCAAGTCGCAACAGATGATAATACTACATTCGCTGGTGCCATTGATGCCTTCATTCTCGAGTCTCAATACAGGAAGATGAAGCAGCAGAAACTATACCGGCCACCTCTTGCCAGACGGAGGAAGCTCAAGACTAGAATAAAAACTTCTCAACATAATCCCGATCATCCATCTTATCCATCAGCTCTTCCCAATTCCTGGCCTGCGCGACTCCATCTTCCACCGAATTTGGCAAATCAGTAACATCTTCTATCGAATCATAGAACACCGCTCCGAGCTTGCGCAGAGCTGCACAGCGCTCTTCCATCGTCGCACAAACACTCAACAGCTCCCAATAGTGCTCGGGCTTCTCTGGAAGAGTGTCAGGTAAGTCACTGCGGTAAAGCGAATTCTCAGCGAAGGTGCGAAGGACGAGTACGCCTCCTGAAGCTGGATATCCGACGTCGAGATCTGGTGGGAAGTGGTGGCCGTATGGCCATTCTGCTTCTCCGAAGTGGTGATTGAAGTACTGTTGGCTTTTCCACCATCGACCACCGAGCTGCATGAGACGCAGAGAGAATGAGTCTTCTTGATTTGTCTCTGCATCGGCCGTCTCTGGGTGCAGATAGACGAAGTTCTTCTCTGCAGTAGGATCGAAGGTGAGCCCCAGCCAGTCAAGCTCTGGTCTCGTTAAGTGTTTGCGTACGTAGCCACCAGTAGATGGGTATGCGTAGACGACCGAACCGCCAAACCTAGGACGGGTCTCGCAGGCGCTGGGCTGTGGGCACGAGGCCATGATGCTCAGCGGTATCAAGGCCAAGATCAAGAGTGCAGTCCGCAAACTCATGAGCGAAAACATGACTTGCGAAGAAAGACCGAGCGATTGATATGCTATTCTACTAGGTTTAACGCGCGTGCACCAAGGCAACAACAACTCTCATTGCGAGCTGCCTGTGAATCTAGGCAGCGCTTAATGAGTGGCCGGCAGGAGTTTGCCCAATATGATGTATGCACAGATGCGGCACAGCGCTGCGCCGCGATCAACAAAGCTGCCCGAAACTCTCTCTGGCTCTTCCTTCACGATCATAGCTTTGCAAGGCTCTACAGCGAGATTAGAGCAAATTAAACCGTACGTCAAAAGAACAAGTCTCATCAACCAGCTTCATTTAGACACTATCCGCCGGAGAAGCTACGCTACTCAACTCCCGAGCTGTGTTTTGCCATGCTTGCCGTCGCGTGCTATCAGGAAGCTGAGATATCATGCACGGCGTCTGGTGTCCTGTGCATGACTGCAAGGAATATCGGCCCATCACGCCCATAGTATCTGAGTAGTCGCAAAAAGCAGCTTGTAATCAATGGATCTTCCAGCCCACATTAGATGCACGCCACGGAGCAGCATCAGATGACTGGTGTCTCCGGTGGAACGGCCCACGGGTATGCGAATGCCGTTGCCCAGACTTGATCCTTCTGCTGTCTTTGAGGCACTGGCAATTCTTTGCAATTCAAAGGCAGCATATCCAGTAGGATGGTGTTTAGATGCTGTCATGGCTGGCTCTGTTTGACTGCTAGGCCCTTTTGAACATCTGCCGCCTCATTCATGCCTGAGCATCGCCCTGCGTGCTAGCTGACTGGCCTTCATATACGGCAGTTGTTCCAGGTGTCATTATGGCTTCGTAGTGCAATGGAAAGCACATCCAGCTCTGGTGAGGTGGTGTGCACTGGCCGCTGTGTCTCTATGACGTTGGGCGGTGGTTCAGCGGACGTACAGGCTCATGCCACTGCACGGACCGGGTGTAGCGCCGCATAGAGCGCATGGAAGATCTGCGTTCGAATCGTAGCGAGGCCGGTAATTGAAGCTCTTTTGCTTTAGATGCGTGTTTCATTTTGCATCTCTGGTTCACTCTCGATTTATTCGACGGGGATGTGACGACGGGCAGACGTCTCAGATGCAAGAGACCATTTTCTTGCGATTCAGAGATCTGGCTTGACCGACTTCTCAGCATTCCTCTTCTTCATCGTGACTAAGGCATCCAGCGACCTGTCAGGCTTTGCATAAGAGTTGTTCAGATGCGCTATCATGGTCTTGTAGTGCAATGGTCAGCACGTCTAGCTCTGGTGAAGGGGGCGTCCCTGGTCGTGTGCCCAGTTCATCTGGGTGCACGGCCATTCCTTCTGGTTGTAACGCTCGCAGAGTGCATGGAAAGTCTGCGTTCGATTCGTAGCAAGGCCAGCTCTCAGACTTTTGTCGACGATTTGAGCTTTCTTTTTGGCTTCATAACTGCGCTCTGGAGATTGGAATCTGACTTGTGAAAGATCCATGAGTGATCAAACTCTGGCTAAGTGAACTGCTCTTTGAGCTGACCATTATTAGTAGTGGAACTTCCAAAATGACATAACGGCTTTGTGGTGCAATGGTAGCACCTCCGGTACATATGAGGGGCGCTCTCTGAGTTTGTGGTGTGGTTCCTGCTTCTAGGTGTCACAAAAGCCAACCCGGTTGTAACATGATCCTACGGGCATTCATGACCGGAAGACCTATGTTCGAATCATAGCTGAGCCAGACGCTATCATTTTGTTGTGCTGCTTTCAATTTTGCTGTCGAGTCTTCTTTTTGACGCGCTCGAATGCGATGTGGCATACTTCCACCGGACTTGCGCTTGTACTTCTGCTTCACCACGAGATGGGATCGGCCAGGAAGGCTGGGAGCAACACCTGCTTGTATACCACGTATATATATACAATCCTCACGTCATCGTCGTGACCTGGCTGATCTCATGTGCACTGTCTCCCGTCATTGCACACTCGGCTGGTCTCTATCGTGCCTTTGCAAACCATGCTCGCCCTTCTAGTGTTTCTCCTTCTTCGCATCCTGCTCAGCTTCCTTTAAGAATTGTCTGTTGGCCTGCGTCAGCTTCTCTCATCCCAGGCGACGTATGCTATCTCTTGTAGAGCGCTGCGCGTATCCGACGTACTGTATGAAGTTCTCCTCATCTTTGTTGCTCGCGTTGATCGGTGGTCCTTGGTTTGCAGCAGCAGTCTTCTTGCCACCGGACATGGCCCATGTGCCGACAAAGAGGGTAGAAAGGGTCGCGATGGAGAGCTGAGTGAAGGGAGAGGGTTAGCACTGTATTCTGCATGCGCTCAATTGTGCTGTCGTCGTGCAATGGATATTCTAGATTGGCGAGGAGAGCCGCGGGAGTGTTGGGCGGGTGGAGCGTACAATGTGCGAGCCGACCTTCTGGCCGAAGACTTCGTAGTAGACAACCATATTTGCGGTTTTCGGTGGGAGGAGATGTCGAAGTTTGTGGAGGATTGACTGATGTAGAGAATGTCCAATGTCGCTGGCGCCGGAGTGAAGTCGCAGTGGCAGCTCTTTCCCTGCCGGGATCAGCCGAGTGCCGATCGTCGCTCGTGAGCTTCGAGAAACGTCACCGCGAGCCGCAGTGCTGTATCGCCCACTTTCGCTTTCACTTGTTACACCTTCTCATCTACCACCTTTTGTTTGGCCACTCTTGCACTCATCGAGCGCATTAGTATAACGTATACTAGATTTCGGTCAAAAAGCTACAACTGCTAGACCCAGCCACATTTACAGCCCAAACAGGGCTCCGTCCTTCATCATGGGCGACAAGAAGCCACAAAAAGACGAAGATCATCTCGATAGCATACCACACGAGCGCAAAGAACCGCGACCCGACTTCTCGAAACCTCTGCCTCGCAAGGCACTGCCAAAAGATCTGCAAGATGTTCTCAACTCAGAAGACCGCTTCTGGGACATCCTTACCTCGCCCGATGGACCCGAGACGACCGATACGCCGGTCCGATACGCTGCCTACGCCGCACGATTAAAGACCATCATGCTTTCCGCGCACCGCTATGTCGCCTACACATCAGACATTGGCGAATCATTTCGTCCAGTCGCACATCCTTACCTCGTGAAGGGAGCCTACGGCGTGAGTTGGGCATATCTGATTGGAGACGTGAGCTACGAGGGGACAAAAGCGTACAAGCGAAATCAAGCAATTTTGAACCCACAGACGCCGGAAGAGATCGCGGCGGCGGATGCGAGGCCTGGAGGGAGGAAGGTTGCCGCGATAGATGACTATCGGGCAGTGATGGCAGAGCGAGGAGTGTTCCAGGCTGTGGCGAGTATGGGTCTACCGGCGTTCACGATACACTCGATTGTGCGGTACTCTGGGCGGGCTATGAAGAACGTGAAGAACGTCAAGCTGCGGACATGGGGACCTATCGGGCTAGGGTTGGGGTTCGTGCCAGCTTTGCCCTACATCTTTGACGAGCCAGTGGAGAAGGCGACAAGATGGCTGTTTCACACAGGATTTGAGACTTTCGGTGGCCCAGGTGCAGTAGGCAAGGATGAGAAGGGCAGAGGGCCGGACTTTGAGACGAAGGAGGCGGAGCGGCAAAAGAAGGAATTATAAAGACAACGGCCAAGGATGGGACAACGGAACCCGCTACAGCACAGCATCTCCAGGCGCTCTCGACTTATTTAATGTGTACATATCACGAATCTCAATACACCTTCTACTCATCCTCGCGACATGGCGATGGCGACCTGGATTTGTGCTTCGGGATAGTATCCTTGCGCGGAATTGACGGCCGACAGTTGACTGCACTTCACATTTCAGGTCAATCGCCACAAATCTCAAGCGCCGGCCGACGGCGTCGGTGCCCTTGCTGAGCCGGACTCAGCACCGACCTCTCCACCTGCGTTTTCCATTTGTTGGTCTGTGCCCACCGCTGCCGCTGCCTTCGACTGCCAAGGGACAAGAATTGTCAACGCGGGAAGCACTACTGACATCATGAGTAAGGGCAGCATAAGCCACCTTGATGCTCTCTGAACCTTGTCAGCTGGAAGCACTCATGGCGACGAGAGTGCTATTACTTACCACGTCTGCGCATGGTAGCAGCGAGCTTGATCGAGAGTATGGATACCACGGCCAATAACCCTTCCAGAGTGGTTCGATCTGACACGACCAACGCTCCACGCCGTATGTTCCTTTCCGGGTGAAGATCGGGTCCACGGGTCTGGAATCAAAAAGAGGCTCTTCATTCGTAGGCACGTTTTCAAGAATGCCACCGACGTTGACGGTGGACGAAGTGTAAAATTCGACAAATGACCAGACGAGGGCAACTAAGCTGGCGAATATCCCGAGACTGCGCCAAAAGATCCCGAGTACATGAACTCTACGCGTACTAATCTTGCCGGGCGTCAGTTGGAAACAATTTCTAAGGGTCGTTTGGACAATACCAACCTCGTCGGTGGCACTCATAATAAATAAAATACACATTCCGCTGACTACTGCGCAGACAATACCTGCGGAAAATGTCGACCACACGCTCGCGTACCGCACATCAGGTGGCAGGAAGTACACATCGCCGTACCACAGGTCTTTGTTGAGGTACACCGTGAATTGGTTGTCTACTTGCCACCATATGTTATGTATGGCACGCATAGAGAGCCCTGCGGCAGTCGCGGCAAAGACGAAGACCACCAGAGCTACAGCGCTGAGAAGGACGCGACGCTTCCATGTTGTGCTGTAGTTGTAGATGAGTTTCTCTTGATGTTTCGGATTGGCCATGATGAGCTGAGTGACGACCTGGTACGTCCTGTGGTGTGAAGTCGAATGAGAAAAGGACTTGATCTCGTGGAAGCTCTAACTACGGTTCGGGATATCTCTCCATTCTTATACTACATCATCAAGGCAAAAAACAAGCCCCTTCCGAAGCACTGCATACCTTCATCTTCGCAGATCAAACGCTCACACAGATATCGTGCATTCAGTGCCATTGAAAGCACACATATGTTGCAGTACCCTTTGCGCTATTCTTGCTATGCGTTCTCAGCTGCCATTCGCTGAGGTTGCGGCACAGCGCAGCATATGGAGGCACAGTGCAGGATGTGGTGGCACAGTGCAGCATGTCTTGGCGTTTTGGTATGTCGTTGCTGCAGTGGTTTAATGCGTCTGTCACAAGTGGGAATACCTTATCATCAATGTGCAGCGTGCCACTTGTCACAAGTGATTGTATGATGTCCTGAGAAAGATGTGTTGCGCACGTAGTACACTGAACACTGGCCAGGATTGCGACATCGCCGTCCATTCATCAATCCTGGGCCTCGGATTTGATGAGAGCAAATCAAAGCTGACCTTGTGCTTCCAAGATCGACGTGCCCGCAATACTCTACGACGAGATCATCCAGCGTTACGGCGTTCGACCACCGGCAGCATCGATCGTGACAACGCAGCCGTCGCAAGATACCAACAATAAGCCAAAAATTCTGACTGTTGAGATGGATTCCTCGATTCAGGACCTGCGCCAACAAGGCTGCACGAACGCAATGAGGCTTCAGATTCATCTCAGCCTTGCACAGCCTCCACAACAACACCGTCGTTGGCTCGATGTTTTTCTATTGGTCGACAGTCGAGCTTGAGTTTTGGCACCAAAGAGAAAGCGATGACGCCGAGTGATTCTGCGATTCCTGTCCCAACCATGATGCCGCCCTTGTAATGAGTTCTCGTTCGCAACGCCTGCAACTGACGAGTAAGATTCGCAATGCCCTGGCGGAGAGAACTTGAAGGATTGAAAAGAAAGATCGGCCAACAGCAGGTCTCAGGATTGAACGCGGCAGCATGTCCTCTGTGTTGTAGGAAAATGCAGAATAAAAGTGGCTGGAGGATCTATCAAAGGGCTCTCGCTCGGCGAGCATTTCGTTAGAATTTGCAAGCCAAGCAGTAGCAAAGGTCGTTATCCCATAAGAAGCCTTCCAAAATCGACTAACAGCGTTGTCTCTCAGTCTTGTTTGGAGACTTGTTCAAACCCTAACAAGGGTCTTCACTGGTGTGGGTCCATGTCTCCGAAACCGAGTTCTGAGCGATAAGAGCAAACATTTCTGAGAATATATGCTCGGCTTGCGCTTTCGGGTGCCATCTGAGTGACGTGAAGTAGGAAATCTCTTCAGTCATCCTCAAGTGGGAATCCAGCGTGACGTTGATAAGGATGTCGGGAGAGAAAGTCGGCTTCCGGTTCCACCGTTCCACGCCCATGAGATATATAGGCCAGACCGTAGCACCGTTGAAGAGTTGTGTTATGAATCTCTTGTGACGCACCTGAATGACAGCAGTTGAGCTCGTTCGTTTTGAAACATGAAGACTACGGCAATACTTTGTGCCATGCTTGGCACCTGTTCTGCTCTGGTGATCAGGCAGAATGTGAACAATGTCGACTACAGCAATTTGACCGTCGCTGTTGTTCGAGCACCTCCAGCGAACCTGCCATACCCTCCACCTCGCACAAATTGGAATGGTCGGACCTATGACTTAAATCAGACTGTCGAGCTCGGCGTCGGTTATATCAAAGAGGCTGCGCTCAAAGGCGCAAATTTCGTCGCATTTCCAGAGCTATGGTTTCCTGGGTACGCATTCCTCAGCCCCTGTGCGTGGCCACCGATACTGATGGGATCCCTTTCAGTTACTATTTCGGTCCTCAAGATGGTCCCAGCGAGTTTCTCAACCATTATCTCGAACAAGGCCTTGTAGTGAACTCGACCAATTGGAACAAGCTCCTCCAAGCAGCAGCGGACAACGGGGTCTGGCTTGAATTTGGCTTTGCACGTCTTGATGGTGACTTTACGTACATGGGCCAAGCCATTATCGACGCGGATGGGCAAGTGGTCCAGCTTCGCAATAAGCTTCGACCTTCAGGAGCAGAGCGAACAATCTTCAGCGATGGTAGCACGGAAATGATCAAGGTGCATCAAACACCTTGGGGTCGAATGGGGGCTCTTGGATGCTGGGAGTGAGTCGATCTTTCCTGGGAACAACTAAAGTTGCACTGCACCTGCTGACAACTCCTTAGACACATGTGGCCTAGTATGACCTTCAGCATGCACGCTCAGATCGAAGACTTCCACATTGCCGCATTTCCTTGGGGACCAGATCTTGGAGTAGAAATCGGCCTCGAAAGCGCTGATGTCAGTCTTGCCAATGCACGCATTTATGCCGTGACAGGATCGACTTGGGTGTTCATGCCTTCTGTCGGAACAACAGCCATTATTGCACCCAACGGCACGGTTGTCCGGCAGATTGAAGCATCCAGCGGGCCATTGGCAGAGCCTATGATCTATTACTCGCTCGATACGACGGAATTCGCTGGAACGCCAGGTTACAATCTTGATGGAGGCTTCTCGTGGGCAGCCCTGCGGCAGATAGACGAAGGATATCCGGAGTACATCCCGAAGGAAGAAGGTAACTTCATTCCTTTCCGCGAGAACTCGATTGCCCGCATGAAGAGGGAGGGTCCGCTGCCTCTCAATTACTAGGCGTCATAATTGTACCAGCTCTGTAGGCTGGAAGTCATCTTCGAAGCTTTCCAGTACTGTCCAGTTTAGCGCTCCGCCGTTTAGAGTAGTCGATTAGACGTCGAAGCGGAGAAATAGGAGAACGTCGGAAGAGATGCTTGGCAACAGCCGTTGCGCTAAGCCCAGAATAGACTGCATCAGACCCTTAACGACGTCAGCGCACACGGGTCGCGCGTGTCTCTAGCTTCGTAGCTCTGCAACGAGCGTGATTCTCCTTCGCGACGCCATTGTCCACTTACCACCACGACCCTTCGCTCGCCAGCCATGCCCGTCAGGAGCTTGTCCATATCGCACGCCGTACACAGCATATCCTCATAGTCGATCGCATACACGACATCAAAAAGATCACACGATGCCGCCAAAGTCACACGACGCGCGAAACGAGAGCTCCTCCGTGCGAGAACGCCAGATCGCTGCGGCAGCACACGCCCGAGCCAGTAAAAAGAATGGGCAGCAACCACATCAGCACGGGATTGTAAAATATGGGGATATGCCGAAGATATATGATTACCCGGACGCCTTGACACAACCTCAGCAAGGAGCAGGAGTAAGTCGTGAAATAGGGAGCGAGGAGATGCAGTGCATCTGATCCTCGTAACAAGACGACAAACCACTGACCCTGCTTCTTCCCGCACAGATGCAATGGGACAAAGCCCCCCTTAACCTCCTCGATACCTACCGCGTCGCCCACAACCTCTCCTCTCCCGCGGCCTTCACATCTCCTTACCGACAAGCTCTACTCACGAATCCTGGAATCGGACGACAATCGCCTACGATGGCGCGGAAAAAGGAAAAGAGACGAGTGTCCAAAGAGCAGTTGGCGTTGGCTGTGAGGAAGAATTTTAATGGGGCTGCCGTGAATGAGATGGATGTTGTGGCGGAGATGGTGTATAAGGTGCAGAATAAAGGTGAGTGAAGCTATGCGTGAGGAGAGCAGATGGGGAGCTTGGTTGCTGATGTGGACGTTGCAGATAAAGCTTTTCGGATGCGGTCTGCGCCGAATGCTGTGAAGAAGTCGTGACATGGGCGAAAGATTTTGTTGATGGGTTTGTACAGCGATGGGAAATTTTTGCAAATAGGGCGTTTTTCAGGATGATAGGGTATGGGACAAACACGATGGGACACCGACTTCGCGTGTTATGAGGAGTTTGGAGTCTATGGAGGAGCATTTCAGGGTGCCGTGATTGCGCGACTGAGCAGCAACCGGCGGCGTTCGCTGGACATAGGCATTGTCTTGAATAATTGGTAATGAAGAAACGCTAGCTCAATCTGGCACGGACACAATGGAATTTGTCTCGGTAGCTCTCAGCTCATCTAGGGTATACCAGAGAATGGTTTCTCCAGAAATTGCGGAAGATTGAGACAATTGAAAGGATGTTGCAAAGCAGGCCGACATCCAGCTTGCATCAAGAATTTGTTACCTGATAGTCAACATCATTGCCCTCGCATTGACCTGGGCTCCGGGATGCATCGCAGCACCTCTTCATGATCGATTGTCACGCTCCCCTGCAATCGGATTGACCGAGGTGTATGCCCCTGACTTCAGACTCCGAATTTCATAGACCACGTGGGGACGTATCTCAAACGTAGCTCGCTTCCATTGCTCAGGCAAGGGATCCTTCCCGGGATGTTCTTGCTCGTCGGTCTCGATGCTGATGCCCGCATTCTTTGCTGCTCTGACAATCGTGGAAAAGTTGAGCGTGAAAGAGGCGCCGGTCCGAAATATTGCCAGCAGGCCGAAGCCGACATTGATAATTGTAACGCCTATAGCTAGGCCGTACGCGAGCCAGAGCTTCTCGGCAGAGTACGAGTATATGTTGCCCATGCTGTTGATTGTCACTGTGACGTTGTCTGGAGCATTCGGGGCCGTGATGTTATAGCTATGAGATTTAGTCAGTTTGGCATGAAATAACAAGAGCGAGGCATACTCACGTGAGCATAGGTGAACTGGCCATGGACATCGTGATGTTGAAGAACAATTCCTCGAGCGCGTCCTTCAAATGCTTGCGCGTATCGGACGGGACTGTTGGTCGAAGTAAACTGTAGGCCTCGTTAAGGGCGCGGGGCGCGCTCTCGTTGCGAAGCAAGCCCTGTGCGCTCATTAAAGCTCTGTTTAGTGGTTCAAGCTCTAGGGTGTCTCCCAACGAGGTACCGAGAACTCGACTTGTGAAGCTATAAGCGGCGGATGAATTATCGTTACGGTCCTGGCCCGCCTTTCGAATCTCTGCATAGCCCTCGGCGTCATTGCGCCCGGCGAGATTCGCTGCTCCGACCGTAAACGATGCAAAACCCTCCATGATACCAACGTATGAAAACCGGAGTAAGCTCTCTGTGTCGATATAACATCCCGAGGGTTTCGGATCGTCCGGGAATGGGAAGCCATCAATCAATGCGAGACATCCGGGCTCAACTACTGCAGTATGAGCTATTCTCAGATAGTCTTCGTCCAGATTCATTTCAACATCTGCTAGTTGCATGATCTCTATTACTTGCTCTTGTGACGACCCAGTATATGAGAAACGGAGGGTGTATTCCGATGCTAAGAGCTCGCATTGTAGGACTGTCGCATTTTCGAACGCCCAATCCATAGCCTTGCGCGTCCTAGTGGCTGTAGTCATGTTCGGACCTTCGAACATGGCTTTCAGAGATTCAGACAAGGGCGTCTCATCATCCATCAGTGTGGGCAGAGAAGCTACGTAAAGTCGTTCCCTGGAGTAGTTGTGAAACAAGTTGAAACCATTTGCTAATGCGGCGGCCGTTCGCTCAGACGCATTTGGTTGACGGTCATCTTCCTCGGACCACGGACTTGGTGTAAAGAAAGGCATTTCGCTGGACACGCCTGGTCCACGCCGCGGATCTGAAGACGCGAACCAAGACATGTAATTGAACATGTTGTCTCTGAACGGGGTCAGAAAGTTTCCTCCAGCTAGTTGCTGGTCCTGGTATAAGAAAGGCCCGAGCACGCTTGCAATATTGTCCTTGATGGCGTCTCGCAGCGTCTCGTTGACATGGTCGCAGGCCAATCTCGGGGCCGGCATGGTAACGAGCCAGGAGGAGTTGACGGCCGGGGGTGCGATCGGTAGAATGGAGCCTGCAGCGGCAACAGCGTTTATAGTTCTAGTGGCTTCGGTAGCCGCTCGCCAGTACATGAAATCTCCGTCACCCCACCATTCTCTGACATCGGCAATCTTTAGACTTGCAAAAGCAGGCGCCGGCACGAAGTAAGATTCATTGACCGGCGGCAATCGATCAAAGTTAACAGAAAGTGTGGCGGGAGTGATGACAGCCACGAGCGGAAGTAGCCTGCTCGCATCAGCTTCGACCCACGACACAGCTTCCAAGGAATATACTCACCATGCAGTTACTGCAACAACAGCTAGTAATGGATGCGTCCAGAATGTCGTGATGCCAAACAGAGCGGTTATATCGCCTAGTCCAGAAAACCAGCTATCGATGCACGCAAAGTGATAGCCGACTTTGGCGATCGCCCGAAAGAAGAGTTGCACATAGGCCGTTGAGATAGCCAATACCAGACTTGCCTTCACAGCGAAAGCGAAGGCCGTGCCCCCAGCTGTGTTGAGCTGTTGCGGCGTGATCTCCCACCCTGCGAGTTGGAAAGGCGTGGAACGCACTTCGGTGCCGTGCAAGGAGTTGTAGAACGCGTGGTGTCCGATAGCAAACGCTGCGCCAATGGTCAGGAAGCCTATCATGAGGGCTGGTGCTCGCCAGTGAATTCTGTCATGATGTGAAGTTCGATTCGCAGACGTGAAGAATCGTGAAAACGCCATGTCGGCGAGATCGCAGCAGCGGGTATTGGCTTGTGACAAAAACAAGAAGCCAGCATGTAGGGACGTAACACGGGCTCCAGGGACTGTTTATGCGTTGACATCCCTGGCGTGTCGTCTTGCAAGTCATCTCCGACGATGGCTTGAAGGAGTCAAGATGCATTCGCCAAGAGCTCAAGAATAGCCATTGAAGTATCCAAGACCACACTCGACCGAGCGCCCTCAGCCTTGCGGTCAGGCCAATTGGCACTCTCGCCAAGAAAGATGCCGTTTCGCGTCACACAGTAGCTGAAAGCAATGGCAATGAAGGTACCGGCAAAGTAGCGGCGATGATAATGCTGCTGACGTTAATACAGAATACCATTGGACAAACAACAGCAGAGCGATTCATCGCTCCATGGAGATTGCCAACGGCCAGTGGTACTTCATTGGGCTGTCGTGGGAGGCGATTGCTGCATTCGGTGCCAATCCTTTACGGTTTTGCCTGCATGACGTTCCATAGGTGTGGTGTCACAAGGTGGGCTCGAGCAGTTCGGATCCAACATGAAAGCCGGGGACTCGATCGCTAGGGTCATGCGACACGCCTGCATTCGCTTCGTGGTCTGTCCAGGAGAAAGACCGCAGGCTGGCGGCCCGGCGCCATGCATTGTAGCAAGGCTGAGGCTGAGGTTGAGTGCGAGAGTACATTTCAACTGCAGCCACTTCACGGCGTAATCATTCTAGATCTGGAAGGACAAGATTTTGAACTTGAGAGAAATGGCATCCACTCATGTCTTCTTAATCAGGTTTCTGGTTGTGGTCAGAATTTGAATGGAAGAGTCCAGATGATGTCGAGAAGAAGTGAAGAGGAAGAGCCAGAAATAGACGACAATTGCAGGGGTCGGCACCAGCTCCGCTCCCCTGATGGCAGCTGCAGACCCTCAAACATCGACAACGTGGCCAGCTTCTGCTTTGTTCTATACACACAACCACCATGATTTCCGCTCGAATAGCGCTGCTCTTGCGGCTGGCATTGGTCTTTTATACATCTCTCGCCGCAGCAGCATCCAATTCGCAGCAGCCGCTGGTCGGCGAAAGGATCTACAAAGTTGGCGACAAGATTCCCGTCACATGCTTGAATCGCACAGTGTACGTGCTTTCCGATCTCATAACTCCCTTGCTTCGGCTTCTAAGACATACAACATATACTGACACCCTCCTCCTTCATGTGACAGTGAAACAGGCGAACACATCACCGACGAAAACAACCAACTCGTCTATATCCCCGCCTTCACCTGCAACGAAACCGGCCGACCCCTCGAACTCATCTTCGGCGTAGAACGCGACATCAACTGCACCATCGACTTCATCGACGACCCCTTCTTCCACCTCCTCGAATACTACGTCCACAACGATGTGCCTCTCACCTGCCGCATCCCCACCAAACCCCTCGCGCCCTCCGTCCTGAAAGAAGACTTTGAAAAGAGCACAAAGGACAACACAGAAGGACAAGGAAGCTTAAGCGAAATTTACACGCCGATGATTATTGCTCTTGCGGGGACGCTACAGTTGAGTCATTTGCATGTCGCGACGCATTTGAATGTATTGGTGCATGCTGCGCCGAAGAATGTTGCGCCGGGGACGATTGCCGCTGCGACGGCGTATAGTATTTCACGCGATCCGCCGAGTAGGATTGTGATCGGGGATCCTTTGCCGTTGCAGTTTAGTGTGAGGTGGTATCCGAATACTTTGCTACCGAGTGGGTGGACGGGCGTGGGTGGGCATTTGACGTTTAGTACGGTGGTGTATTGCTTTTTGACGGCTTTGGCGACGGCGGCGATTTGTGTGTCGTATTTTAGAGGGATTGAGTTGCCGAGGAGGTTGAAAAATCATGGGAGGGAGAGGACGAGTGGGATTGAACGAGGCGGGCTGGGAAGTGGGTTGGGAGGTTATGGAATTGCTGGGGTGGGCAATGGGTATGGATATGGTATTGGAAAGAGAGATTAGAGGATGCAATGAAGACATGTTCTATATTGAGTGAGCTGACTACACTAAAGCCAAAACTACTGACTCCGATAGCAGGCTCCTCTCTTTCCTTCAGCGATCTGCAGCAACAACGGCATGTAGCATACTCGGACAACAGAAACACGAACGCAAAGCCGACGTTTCTCGCAAGTGCGAATGGAACACACGTGGACGCCTCCATCCTGAACTCCGAACACTTCTCCACAATGGCCTTCTCCATCTTCAGCCCAGTCTCCTCTCGCGAGCGGTCCTCCGCAACAGCGGCTTCGCTTCTCACCGGAAATCGGAAAAACACACGCGAAAGCAGCAACTCTTGAAGGCGCAAAAGCCTCACGTAAACCCCTTCCACCCGACGCTCACTTCTTCTCCATCTTCAAACCCCCGAGCTTTTCTGCCAGCTCATCCTCCTCCGACGCCTTGGCAGCCTTCGACACTTCGAGTCTGGCGAGTCGAACCTCCTCAACTCTCGCAGCCTCACTCTCCTTGTGTGACTTCGACTCTGCTTCAAGTTTGGCCAGCCAGGCATTTCTAACGGCCAGAGTTCTTAGTCTCTCGCTCTGGGGGGTCTCGCCGGAGCGGGCGTTGGCCTTGGCTTGGCGCCTGGCTTGGCGATTAGCACGAGCTCCTTTGGCCATGATGTTGGGTGCTCTGGAGGATTTGCAGATGGCTGGGCCTGGTGCTGGTTGGATTCGCAGAGCGATGATCTTGTGGCTCGGATTCGTTGTGGTGGGTGGTAGGTGAGTATTGCTAACTTGGGTGGACGATAGTTCTTTTGACTGATGAGATCGGGATGGGGAGTTGGGGGAAGGTGGAATATGTACTCATTCTGTGACGTGGGATAACTATCCTGTCCTTAGTGACTGCATTCAGCGATCGTTGACAGGAACGCCTAAGGCTCTGCTGACTAGCTTTGCAGAACCACGTTACCAAATTTGGAAAGTCGGCACACAGTCTACCAAGGACCATACGAGCGATATGCAACAGCCAGTAGAGACAGGTACCATGAGGTAGGCCGAAAGTTACCGACCGCCTTGCAGTCATGCTTCTTGTCGAACAACTGACAAGACATGCCTGAAGCAATCCAACGGGACGGCTGGAATCATCCTACGAAAGTGATTGCATCGCTGTCACTCAAGCTGAGGATCTGCAAATCCCGCCAACGTCTGTTCCTCTGAGCGCTAAGAGCCAGAGCCAGTATCGTTGGATCACGTCCAGACACGATATTCTGCCTCCCGATCGTGCCAGCTGTGCACTCTCTGAATCTCAAGCATCATCGCAGCACACAGGTCGTGCCTTGCGGGAGATCCTTACAACGGTCGAAAAGCAGAGTCTGTCCGGTAGCGGCACAATGATAAATTTATAGAACCGGTGGGTCGAGAAGTGAGGCCAAATATTCTCGAATCAGAAGCTTGCTTTCGAGGTATGTCTTCCACGGAGTCGTCACGGAATATTCTGACATGAATGGCCTCAATCGATTTTCAGAGCGCTGAGTCGAGAAGTGAGGCAAAATATTCTTCGCGTCAAAAGCTCGTCTTGCAAGCCTATTTCCCACGCTGCGGTCATGGACTATTTCAACAGGAGCGCTTTCTATTGATTGCCAGAGGGACGACACGAGCACATTCTCCACACCGCGCGACACTATTTCCGCCCTCTACAATCAAGATGTGCCAACAAGGCAAGCTCAGCTTCATGGGCCTTAGGCGCAAGTTCTATCAGAAGCTGCAAGGGCTACCACCTCACCTCCCATTCGAGTTGAATTTGTGCATCATGGAGCAATTCATCGCCTCCGATCCTGTCAGACTCAACCAAGCCGGCAAGATGCAGCACGACCTCCTCGACGAAGACAAACGTCAGGGCGCGTCCAACAAGCATGTGATGGTCATTTACAGCGCCGCTCCATTACTCGTCGATCGAGAAATGGACCTACAAAGGACAGAAGACTGGCTACATTTCGTGCGCCACAGAAGAAGACGCAATTGGGGCGTGCTACAGGATGACAGACTTTACCGCTCCCTGATTCCGAACAAGACTCTTTTTCTGAGCGCCCACGACAATCTTCGCGGCCGAAGACGGCGATCAGTTCTTCGTGTGAAGTTCCAGTGGGTTTTGCACACAACTTGTCTCAGGGAATCCCGTATCACCTGCTACGGTGACGAGACTCCGGTTCAGCACTTTGCACCAGGCCCCGCTTGCTCCTCAAGAGTCTGTCCCTGTCGCCGCACGAATCCGGAGTTGTTGGAGTACATTCCCGAGATCCTGAGGGACGTCGGGCGACGTTGGGATCTCCCATTCGAGAATCTCCAGCTGGAGATCTTGATGAAGCACAGTTGCGAGTCGAAAGCTTGCTTTGGATACCATATTTGGTATACGATCAGGCACTTGACAAGTCCTAAGCAATGGGCACTTCACCTGGTCATCGCACCCATCGTGGCTTCTTGGGTTTCGCTACACCCCATGCCGCTCATTCGTACTATGATCCAGACGATGCGCAATGAGTCGCCGACTGAGCGGGCGTGGTGGTTGCGGGTGGTGTTCGCTGTCATTCCTATTGGAGTGTTGACTATTCTCCTGAAGCCATTTATTTGGAGCCTCCTCGCTTTTGGAAACTGGGTCGACCGGCAGACATGGTTGGGTCGCGCCTGTTATGCTGCGTACTCGGTTGTGGTGAAGGTGAAGACTGCGATTGAGTCAACTCTGACGGCTGTGGGATTGTGCGTGGCAACAGCGGTTGTTCTGCCGTTCATTTGTGTTTTCGCGATTTGGAGAGTGACACACGATCGCGTGGGGCGACAGTAAAAGATGGCCACGGCCACGGCAAAAGTGAGGACTGCGAACGAGTCGACTCTGCGAATCTTTGGCATGGTCATGGCGACGTTGCTGGCCCTGCCGCCGATTCTTGTTGTTGCGACACAGAGAGTGACCCGCACTCGATTATTATGATGACTCTCGCGATGTGACAGTCATCGCGGTCAGTGCAAGTTTTGCAAAGCATCAATGCATCAGCTGCATTTGCTTGGTCGTGGTTGGTGCACTTTTTGAGGCTTCAAAGTTTGCGGCTGTTCGCGGACAAAGCTCGATATCAACAACTGTTGCGGAGGCATTCAGCTTAATGACAACTCATGTTTCTGAACAATGCTGAACCTGGAGGCACTTCATTGTCGCATACGCAATGTGTCACCCAAACATATCCATGAGGCGAAACTAGCTCGAGCAAAAATCAAGGAAGAACAAAAGCAGCTCCGCGAGAACCTTCATAAGCTCCCAGCAGAGATCCGATTATTGATCTTGAAAGAATACATAAAATTGCACCCTCCAACGATTTCCGAACACGATGGACGTCTTCAGCATATTCTCATCAAGGACTCATACAAAAGGCTCAATCCCAAAGCATATCACAATCTCTTCCACACCGCCCCACTACAAGTCCACAAAACTTTGAAAGCCCTCAAAAGACCTTACAAGCCGCTCGCCAAATGGCCCCAAAATCGTCCCAAGTTCCTCGATCTACATGACCAGTACTGCCGCATAAGTACGCAGCATGACATAAGCTACGACATCCAATGCACCATGATCGTACCCTTTACATGCAACCATGAGAAAGTCATACTCCATCCTTCGAGGATTCACCTGGACAAAGATGAAATGGCCAAACAGATCGAATTCGCTACCCCGCCGAAACATGCTTTCCCGCTTCGTAGAGGACACTTAGACTGCTCATCATTCTGTCTCGGGAACGCTCGTCGGGCATGGAGGATATTGGATAGAGAATTTCTGGAAAAGAATAAGATCTGTCCGCACCAGGTCACGAGATATGAGGTTGTATTTGTGAGGGAGAAATGGTATGAGGAAGCGTGGAGATTGACGAAGGCGAATCCGTTGGAGGCGTGTATGAAGGCAGTGTTCTGCGTTGTTGTCCTCCTGGTTTGGCCTGTGATTATGGTGGGGATCGCGGGTTATGTGCTTCCATTCTGGGCGTATGAGGCTTGCAAGGGGTTAAAGAGGTCGTTGGTGCCAATACTGGGCAAGTGGATGCACAAGTTTGCGCATCAGGTGGGCAAAATATGGCGATGGAGTCGTCGCTGTGTGGGTTGTCTTGGAAGGCAATAAATCGATCGGAAGAAACGATGCGGTAGTAGGTGAGAAGAGAGGGAGGCACTGAGAGAAGAACACCAAGACACAGCGACACGGAACAAACCGCTGCGTCAACATAATAATACCTAATAAAGGCTGAATGTATACCCATCTCACCTTGCCATTGCCATGTCGTCCGAGTTCCACAAGCTAGGTAGCACGCCATCCTCATCCCATATTGGGCAAGCTTCGTCTAAGCACAACAACCCAAACCCCGAAAATCTGCCACTCCATCACTCTAACCTCACCAACTTCTCCGGCGTGAACACACCCCATGTAATTGCATGAAGAGAACACCGATAAGGCTGTGGAATCCGTCCACGGCATTTGAGTCGTTGAGAGTCGGCGACACTTTTGACTTAGTTCGCTCCGAATGTCCACTGTCCAAGATGATAGGCGTTGACTTGGCTGCGAGTCGTGGGATTCGTCATGATCCACTTGCATGTTGCAACTGCAAGTTGAAGAAATTGTGCGTTGTTGGAGATGGGAAGAATTTGTTGATAAGGAAGCGGCGTGTCTGTCATTGAGAGCTTGGATCCTTTGAGTTCGTGAAGAAGTGAATAAACGACAACGCAATGGGCACCACCAAAGATCTCCAAGTCAGCACCGTCTCGCCCACAGAGTCTTTATCGGAGAACGAGACCGCATCCGTCAACGATACTCACCTTCGTGCCGCCTATCGCAAGTCGGACCTTCGTCTGCTATATTGGTACAGTTTCGTCTACCTCTGGATGCGAATTCACGCTTCAAACATCACCAACACAGCAATTATCAACATCGAAACTGGCGATGGAATCAAAACGCAACTGGGCAATTTGACATCTGGACAATGGGCGTGGTGTCTTGCGATCTTCTATTATCCTTACGCGGCGTTCGAACCGGCTTCGACGTTGTTGTTGAAGAGGTTTTCGCCGAGGGTCTGGATGAGTAGGATCATGATTACTTGGGGTACGTCGACATCTGAACTTAGAGGGAATGATATTTGCTGATGAGAGTTGTGAAGGTATCGTATCGATGTGTCAAGCTGCAACCCAGAACTATTCTGGTCTATTAGCCACCAGATTCTTCCTCGGATTGGCAGAAGCCGGATATTATCCTGGTGTGCTCTACCACTTGACATTCTGGTATCCTGCGAAAGACACTGCGTTGCGGATTGCGTTCTTCTACGCTTGTGGTCAGTTCTCCGGAACAATCAGTGGACTCCTCGCCTTCGCCATATCGTACATGAACGGCGTCGGTGGTCTCGCAGGTTGGAGATGGGTATTCATCCTGGAGGGCATTCCAGCCGTGTTGATGGGTATTGTGACATGGTTCACGCTGCCAAACTACCCAGAAGACTCAGCTTGGTTGACTGAAGAAGAGAAGCGAGCCGTCATCGACAACAGACCGAAGACGCAACCAAGCGCGAATGCGAAGACCTGGAGCTCATCGGAGGTCAAAGAAATTTTCAAGGACTCCAGAAATTATACTTACACGTTTCTTTGGATCTGCCATGCGATTGGAGGCTGGGGCATTGCGAAAGTGTTGCCGACTGTGATTTATGAGCTGGGGCTTTCTGGATCTGCGGTCACGCAGTTGTTGACGATGCGTGAGTGGAATCTTTTCGAATCTGGTATGAGAGAATCTTTGCTAACAGTCGAATGAACAGCGTGTTACACCCTCGGGTTCATCGTTCTGAACGGATTCGGCTGGCTCATCCACCGAGGCTACGTCAGCTCCTGGCTAACAGTCATCGGCATGGAGATCGTCTGCGTAGCCTGCTACATCGCTCTGATCCTCGTCCGAGGCGCAGTGAGTCGGTATATGCTTGTTACCATCGCAATTGCGTCCTCGATGGGCGTACTTCCCATCTTGTGGCCAGAGCGGATTCGAGCTGCCAGGGGTACAACCACAGCCGGTTTGATGATCGGTTTCACGAACGCTTCGGCGCAACTCACAGGTATCGTTGGGCCGATGATTTATCAAGATAAGTTTGGTCCGCGGTATACTGTGAGCTACTCTGTCAGTATAGCGTTGATCGCTGCTGCGATTGTTGGAGTCGTGGTGACTTGGTGGTTGATCTGGAAACGAGATCAGCGGGAGGCAAAGGAGGCGGAGAATGCAGAGTTGAGCAGTGCTCAGCAGAGCCAGAACGAGAAAAGCTGAGGTGGAGACTTGAAAAATCTGGGCTGGACCAGTTTCGGACTCGAAAGTCGATGCGGTCTAAAGGCATTATAGCAATACAGCTCTCTTCCTGAATCTCAGAGACGATTCGTTTTCGGAAAAGCAGCCCTCGAGCTCACAATCAAAGCCCCAGCATTAAACCGATCAGGATATATCTCCGTCATTGCTGCCGTCAACTCTTTAGCATTCTTAATCTTGCCCGATTCGATCAGTCTTCCAAAGTTCTTGAGGTAGTCTTTGGTTCGCTGTAAATGCCAGACACCAGGAATCTCTCCCGACTTTTGATGGGCTGCGACAACACTCGTTGGTCCGAGCTGCTCTACTTTCTCGATGGCTGCAATCCAAGCTTGCCGTTTCTCCTTCGTTGCGGCGCCGACTTGCATTAAGTGGACTGAACCGTAGACGACTGTGCCGCAAACGGCGAGTCGGAGGCTAGGGACCCAGATGATTGTTGAGTTCTCTACTGCGGCTTGACCAGCTGTGATTGCGTGCAGTTTGTGACCATCAACATCGAGTTCGTTGCTTGGAGGCAAGAGCTCAGCTGCTTGATCGGCTGGCGGTTGCTGATCAATCTGTCCAGGAAACTGTGCTGAGAAAGCGGCGAGCACTTTAGGCTGGAGACTTTGTTTAATTGCGTCCAGCGTCGTCTGAGTAACATATGTCTTGAGATCTGGAAATCGTTTCCGAAGTGTGGGCAGGCCCAGAAGAAAGTCGTGAACACCATGGGAAACGTAGACAGCTTTTAATTTCTTCTTTCCAAGTGTCTGAGCTATCCAGTCCGCCAGACCCTCAGTCTCCGCTATTGTGAAAGGCGCATTGACCAGGACTGCTGTTTTAGGCCCATGGATTAATGTACAGGCGATTGGTGACCAGCTTCCAACAACTTGGCCGTCAGGCCGCCGCATAGGCACGGCTGGCGAGATATAAACATTTGCGAGTAGTTCTGAAGCCATGATTGTTGCTGATGGTGATGAGACTGTTGTCTTTGACTTGCAAAGTGTGGTATTATATTGATGTTAGCGCGGGTAAGCTGTACCATCCATCCGTAATCGACGGATTAGTGATACACCGTGACCTCGGCTCGTGACCCCAACTTTCCCTGCACTCCACATTCCCTCTCCAGGTTCAGGGCAATGAAGAGGCAATTGATGGCACGTCCTCTCAAGATTGATCGGCGCGTAAGCCTTTGCGGTCCAGGGTCTCAAAGACAACGTCTTCTTGCCGACTAGCCGCTGTTGTAGGATTCCGCGGCTTGCACGGCGCTCACTAATCGTGGGCTGCATCGACTGAAACCTCTCATATTGTCTTCATCACTCGAGCTCATCACCGGCCCGTGAACAAGTATTCTTACTGAGGAACAGAAGGGAATCTCCCGCCTTGCGATCATTCGAATTCGCACCAGGACCTGTACAAATTGATCAGCCGAAATGTCGTGGACGAACAGCGACACCTTCCAAGTCCCAGACTCGTACGTGACACCCACAGACAGTCACATCCGAATCTCCAACCATCCAGAGTCAGCCAATGGCGTAACACCCGTCCAAGTGATTGCATTAAACAGACCAGAAAAACTAGGAGCCATAACTACAGAGATGCTGGCGTCCTTGATCGACTTCTTCACCAGTGTAAATGTTGATGATAGAGTCAAAGTCGTTATTTTCACTGGAACTGGAAGGGTGTTCAGCGCAGGTATCGATCTCAAAGGAGACGCAAGTACGGTCAAGAACATCCCGCCCCGAATTGTCCGCGATCCAGGTGGTACGTTGGCGCTGGCCATGTACAATTGCAGCAAAGTCGTTATTGTCGCGTACAATGGGATGTCTGTTGGTATTGGGATGACTTCGACGCTTGCTGCTGCCATTCGGTAAGTTTTGATGCGACGGAGAGACACGATAACTGACTTCGTGCAGATTAGCGCCTGCGAAAGCCGAGTTTGGATTCCCGTTCGCTCGGATTGGCCTTACCATGGAGTCTTGCAGTTCATTCTTTTTGCCGCGGATGGTTGGGTATAGCAATGCGACGTACCTCCTCGCCACTGGAAAACGATTCCCAGCAGACTCCAAAGTGCTGGATGGTCTCTTCGCAGAATTACTGCCCAAACCAGAAGACGTCTTTCCACGAGCCCTCGAACTGGCCGACGATATTCTGCAGAACGTCAGCCCGATGGCTATCCATCTCAATCGACAGTTGATATGGCGAAACGGCGGTTCTGCCGAAGCTGCTCACCTCACAGACAGTCCTTTACTGGCAGACATGTTTGGCGGGAAGTACGTTTCTCTCGGTTTTCGATGCAGAGAGTAAAGGCTGACTAATTGCAAGTGATCATGCTGCGTTCAAAACTGCTTTCTTCAAAAAGCAGCTTCCGAACTTCCAGGATTCATTGACCAAAAACGCCCCGAGGATATATCCGTGGTGGGAGGAAGTCTCGATTAAGTCACCTCCCCAAGGTGTGCAACGCAACCCTAGCAAACTATAGATCTTGCGAACCGTCGGGACAGGCGAGAAATTGTTTGTCGTAATTGAAGAAGACGTTGCTTGGCACTGGCGCCGATCTGGGGGTGCGACAAATCATGCTGGAGATGATTGACAAGAAGAAAGACAGTCCTTGAATAGCAAATTTGCGAAGCTTCAAAAGACACGACGCCAATTGCCACTGCCAGCCATCATTGGGCTGCCAGTCGTCTAAACGCTTTGCATCAAACCATCTTCTCGTTCTGCCGCTGAGCTCGTTGCTCACGAAGCGTTCGGAGACGGTTCTTTGTGAATAGGTATATTACAAAGATGATGGACGGTGTCATGAGAACCAGCATAACGATAATAACCCACCACCACGACGGGACGCCTTGCTCAATTTCTCGAATGTTCATGCCAAAAATGCCAGTTGCCAGGGTGAGCGGCAGGTAAATGGCGGCCAGTAGTGTAAGCATGGTGGCACGTTCAGCCTGTTTCTTGTTTACGGCCGAGTCTTGTACAGCCATGGCGCCGATGAGCATTTGAAAACTGTCGTTGAGCGACGTAGAGAGTTCTTCGGCCTGTCTATGCATGGAGGTCCACTGTTCCGTCCAGGATCTGCTGAGAAACGAGTATTGAGCCCTTTGGACACGTTGAGTGAACTCTCCGTGTGCATTGAGGGCCCACTGCTTAACCGCGAAGTCAGTCGTCTGCTCGCGCAACTCCATCTCAACCTTCGTCTCATGCAGTCTTCGTCGACACGAAGCGAGTTCGGCGAGAACTTCCGTGCCCGGACGCTCGATGGCACTGAGTGCTATCTCGTCGACTGAAAGAGATAGGAGTTCGAGAGTGAGATTGAGCGATGCTGTGCTCAAAAGCCAGCAAAGCGACCCAAGGGCACTTCTGGCATCGTCATCCATGGAAGCATGCCGTTTGCCCCACGTTCCGTTATGGACGCTGGTGTCGACTGCATTCAGCAATTGTCGACTCCATCTTTCGGAAAGGAAGTGGACAACATGATGGTTCAATGCGTAGGCGTCAAATTTGCCGGAACGGGGCAGTTTCTGCTGCAG
The DNA here is from genome assembly GCF_019650295.1 of Cercospora kikuchii. Lineage (NCBI taxonomy): Eukaryota > Fungi > Ascomycota > Dothideomycetes > Mycosphaerellales > Mycosphaerellaceae > Cercospora > Cercospora kikuchii. Next base: position 507,000 of record NW_025408585.1, on the reverse strand, counting down.
ATACTGCCAGTCGTACCACAGGTGCGCAAAGGAGGCCTGTAGATCGACCAGAACAAGATCTTTGGCGAGAATCAGTTCCTCGTCACTAATGGGAGTAAAATGACTTTACGTGCATAAATCCTGCTTCATCTTATAGAAGGACATGCGCGAATTCTCGACATCTTCGTGCAAGATGGGAGGTCTGAGAATCTCGTCATCTGAGTTGATCAAAAAGTCCACAGCACGGTAACGGCCCAGAGATTCGCTTTCCACATGCAAGCATCTCTCACATCGTGAGAGTCGCTCCTCGCGAGCGAACTTTCCCGCCACTCTGATGCTGTTTAAGATATACCATTGGGTCAGAGCAGGTCTTTACGTCTTGTGCATCTTGAGATGCTCGGCAAGGGCGAGAATCGAGTGCCGCGTTGGACATACGAACGTTGCTCCCAAGAGGTGATCACGTACAGTGCTTCAAAGGACTGCTCGATGCCCCCTTCAGAGGCTTTCCTCGTGTCACCTTGCATTCGTAGAGCATGATGGGCGAAAAAGACAGGGTCGATGTCGTAATGCTCGCCCAGGACGCTCATCGTAGGCAGGTCGATATTTTGCACAACGATGACGCCAGTGTCCACGTCGAGTATGGGGTTGGGGTGCCGTGGATAGGGATTCCAATATTTGCTGTGGTCTCGAATCACTGTGATACCGGGTTTTGTGGAATCGTTTGGAAAGAGCATTCTGTATGTCTCGTCCCCAAGCAGCAGCGCCATTCTATCAAGGTACGCTGACGCACTCATATTGGACTGGCCGAGGGTGAAGATTCAGCGACTTGTTTTGTGATATTGCGTGCCCGCCGTTGCAAAGTAATCAGCTGCCCTCGGTCCATCCTTCGCGAGCCAGCTCAGTCCTGCCGTGTAACATGGAGATGGCTCGCCAACAAGCGAGAGTCTGGGAGCCGTGAGCACATTTTCCCCATGTCTGAAGTCGGGAACCTAAGCAGTCAGTGCCGCTTGACCCTTGTGTACTGTATAAGTGAAGTATTGACTCAACGCTGATGCCGCCAGGTGCTTGGATGAGTACATGTCGATGTTCTCAAAGTCGTGAGAGTGGAGGAAGCAATGCGCAAGCACGGACGTCGGACATGCCAAGACTCGTCATGGCCGAGCGAGCTCTTCCGACCTCTTCTCGTAGAGCTTCCATCCGGCTTCTTCACGAGCGAATCTCCCCAACACCGGCACGATGCTGGCCACGCAGAAGCTGTTGGGCGCTTCTGCACCGCTCGTGCGGCAGTCTGCAGGCCTCAATCGCGCCCAATGGCGAAGCGTACAGCGTCAATGGCAGCGCCAACTTTCGCTCCAATCCAGCCGACCTCGAATCGCGCAACACGCCCGAAACGCACAACGACGATATCAATCGACCGGTGACCAAGCGAAAGAGGCGGCAGAGACCGCAAAGGCTCAGGCAGTCAAGGCGGGAATGGCTACAGCCAATACAGGCTCACGCTTCGTCGCATATGTCTACGGAACTGGTCTCGTCCTCCTCCTGAGCTTCGGGTACTTGTACGCCACGGATACACGCGCCAGCATCCACCAGTTTGCTGTGACTCCTCTCGTTCGTCTGCTGTTCCCAGACGCCGAAGACGCGCATCATGCCGGAGTGCGGTACATCAAAGCAATGCACGACTTTGGCTTAGCTCCACGAGAACGCGGAAATGCCGACAAAGCGTTGGGAGATCTGAAGGTCGAGGTCTTCGGGCACATCTTGGACAACCCGCTGGGGACATCAGCAGGTATTGACAAGGATGCTGAGATTCCTGACGCGTTATTCGCGTTGGGACCCGCCATCGTGGAAGTGGGAGGCGCGACCCCTTTGGCGCAAGAGGGGAATCCCAAGCCCAGAGTCTTCCGAATACCGAGTCAGAATGCCTTGATCAACCGATACGGCCTCAATTCGCAAGGAGCGGAGCATATGGCGATACAGCTGCGGGAACGGGTACGGCAATTTGCATACGAGAATGGGTTAGGGCTGGAAGCAGAATCAGAGCAGAGAATACTGGATGGCGAAGCTGGCGTACCTCCGGGAAGTCTGGTCGATGGCAAACTTCTGGCTGTACAAGTGGCCAAGAACAAGACGACACCGGACAACGACATTGCGGCAGTTGCAGCGGACTACGTCTTTTGTGTAGAACATCTGGCCAAATATGCCGACATTCTGGTTGTGAATGTATCATCGCCGAACACACCTGGTCTGCGAGATCTGCAAGCAACAAAGCCACTGACAGCGATTCTTTCCTCTGTTGTAGACGCAGCCAAATCCGTGGACCGAAAGACGAAACCAGCAGTCATGGTCAAGGTGTCGCCAGATGAGGATTCGGATGCGCAGATAGAAGGAATCTGCACAGCAGTCTGGTCATCGGGCGTCGACGGGGTCATTGTTGGAAACACTACCAAGAAACGACCCGATCCGATACCGAAGGGATACGTTATGCCTGCGGACGACGTGCGAACACTCACCGAAGTTGGAGGATACTCTGGACCCCAAATGTTTGAGAGAACACTAAATCTCGTCAAACGTTACCGATCGAAACTTGATCAAGGCCCGTACGATAACCAGCCTGCCAACACGCAGAAGGCCGTCCAAAGTCCATTGGATCCACTTGAACGCGGATTGAAAGGCGACTCTACGCCCGAGAACGCTCAGAAACATGCATCACAAGAGAGCATCGCGCGTGATCAGCAGCGACTCAAGCCGTTGACGAGCGAAGCCGAAGCCGACAGCAAGCGACCACTGATTGAACTTCCTGAAAGACACACCTCTGAGCAGCCCGAGGTGGCGAATCACATCGGCAAGGCGGCTGGTTCAGCTTCGACGCAACCTACGGATGCTGCGGCTCCACAAAATGCGACGCAAACAGGCAAAGCCAGCTCATCCAGGGAAGCCGCCGAAGGAGCAGTTCAGAAGGTCATTTCCGTTGGCGAATCCACTACCGAGGCCGCCAAGTCAGAACTGCAATCTGCAGTATCCCAAGCCAAAGACCAAGCAGAGCAAGTGACGGAGAAGGCCAGAGCCAGTGCCGAACAGCTCAAATCCAAAGCAGAGTCTGGCAAAGACCAAGCTCAATCCGCCGCCACTCAAGCAAAATCGCAACTCGACTCTGCCACCTCCGATACCAAAGCCAAAGCCTCCGAACTCGCAAACAAGGCATCCTCTGCCGCGCAGTCTGTCGCCACAGCAGCTAAGGATCAATTCAAGCACATCGCGAGCGATCCCTACGCCGAAGTTACGGCGCCTAGAGTCGATGCTCCACCTGTCAAAGACAAGGTCATCTTTGCTACAGGAGGCATCACCAATGGAGAGCAATGTTTGCAGATCTTGAACGCGGGAGCGAGTGTTTGTCAGGTGTATACCGCGATGATGTATGGTGGCGTGGGGACGATCACGAGGATGAAGAGCGAAATGAGGGCGGAGTTGAGAGGGAAGGGGAAGAAGGAATAGATAGCATTCAGAAGCTGAAGGGAAGAAGTGTACAGGTCTAGCGCTTCCCTTTTGTATACATATCATGCAAAGATGTACCACACACTTGCGCATACGTGAGCAGACAAACAGCTGCATTCTGAACTGTAGGATGAAAATGTAGATTTCCCATAAGCTTTTCGTTATGATAGATGATAATACAACAGTAGGCTGCCCTGTCTGCAGTCCAATTGTCGCCACCTCCCAACCCAACGCCAACCCTCGCTCGAACGCAAGCACAAGCATCAATTTCAGTTTCCTTGCTCCAGCCTTTCCGGAATTGAAGGCGAGACAATCTACCTCCCATCCTTCCCCCAGCCCTGCGCCCTCATTCTTCCCTCAATTTGACTCCAAATCGACTCGACAACCTCTCGATCTCTCCATCTGTTGGTGCCTTTGTCAATTTGCACGCTCAGCACCTGTCTTCCCCAGCCTTTAACTGTATCAGGAATGACTTCTCCGCTCCACCCGACGTACACGCCCAAAGCATGACTGAACAGTTCGGCTGGATTCGTCCATTTGTAGGATTTGAATTGCCACGTTTGGCCGGTTGTGAAGACCGCCACGACACGATTCCAGTAGTCGGGACGGAAATTTGAGGGATCGTCAACCAAGATGAAACGCGTTGAGTGCCCGGGGTGAATTGTGCGAAGTTGGCGTGTGATGTGTAGAATGTTGGGTGCTTCTGAAGTGGAAGATGATAGAGGTGTGAAAGTTCCGTCCGAGAGGAAAGATTTGATGTTTTGCATTTTGAGGAGGGAAGAGAAGGATGAGGAGAGGAGGATGATGGGCTCTGGACGACGGCCGGATTGCGTGGGTTTGACTGGAGGTCGGAGCGCGGGGTTGGCTGTGAGGGATGGTGCTGCAGCATTTTGTGCTCCGGGCTGAGGTTTGCTCTTCGTGAGGAAGAGAGCGGTGTATTTTCGAATATTGCTGAAATCCTGGACTTTGACGCCACGGAGGACGGTGTTGTGGTCGCCCATTTTGCGCTCGGCGGCGTAGATTGCGGCTAGGCGCTCTTCTTCGTCTCTTCGCTTTGCTTCGTCGCTTCCTGCGTCTACCATATCTACGTCGGCATCGCCTTGCGCCTGCTTCAAGGTATCCGCCAATTCTGCTTTGTCGGCTTTGTTGTCTCCAAGACTCTTGACGTACTCGCTGTCGTTCTCGCCCATCTCGCCCGCGAGCCACATGTTGAGATCCAGCTTCTCCGCGAACACCACGTTTGATGCCGTCTCATCTTTGCCAGCTTCTTTGAGTTCATTATTCAATTCGCCAACGGCCGTGAGGTAGTCTGCGGTGTTCTTGTCCTTGCATTGCCAGCAGAAGAAGATCGATCGCAGATCCAGAGGTTTATCGCCTGCCGCAGGCGAGATGAATCGTGTCGGCGCATTCAGAGGCACCGAGATGTGTTGCGGTCCGGTCTGCGGCGAGTCGAAGTTGAACAGCAAATGTGTCGCTTGCGCTAAAGAGACATCGGTTTGAGGTTGATCTGGATCGGTTGTCGGGATCGGTTGTCGCTGTTGCTCTATCGTCTTTCGCAAGAGACTCAGTGGGTCTTCCGGTAGCGATTCAGCTGTCGAGGCCATGTTTGATGTGTTGGTGAAAGTGGATGGAATGCGACAGGACTTGGATCTCGAAAGTCGCGAAGTGAGGAAGACGCGAAGCTGGCGAGGTACGGTTTCTGGAAGGTCTGCCGGAGCGCCAAGCCTGCTATCACCCTGCCTGTATTTGAAGCCGACTTCAACGACTCCTTCATCAATTGTGCAAACGTTCATTCACATTTACACCCGGGTTTCCAAAGTCCGTCACGACACCATGGTCTTGGGTTTCGATTTCAGTAATCGCCCTGCACCCATAGGCCTGTCCAAGTTCGACGTGGTCGCCTCCATCGGCCTTCCTGCCGTGGCATTCGGATGTCGTGTTGGCCTTTCAGCTGCTTTGGTCCGCTCGCTATTCCACGTCGTCAGGCAGTCCCCCGTACGACCGGGTTTCCTTCGCACTACTGCTCAAGCATCCGCCATCTCCGCAGGAACCATGGTGGTGAAGCCACTTTATGATCACATCACTGGGACACGAGATGTGTACGATGGCTTCTTCCTATCACATCCCGAGTTCAGGCCCAGAGCACAAGAGAACGAGCCTACACGCGAGGAACGAAAATGGATGGCCTGGTCCATGATTACAACGGCTTGCCATATGGGTGGGATGGGCTCAGGTGCCATTTACGTGGCGGAACTTTCCGGCGGTGTCAGAGGCCAATGGTTTCGCATGTTAGGAGGAGCTTGTGTGGGCAATGTTATGACTACATGTCTCCTCGCACTGGCTGCCCGTGTCTTTACGAATGTGCACTGGGACGACCTTTGAGGCGGATCCGCCGCTACGTGAGCCATGATGATGTACCTTTGGAGCACCTGGGGCACAACTCAAGCTAGTTACCCTTGCATGCATGCTTATGCTTGAGATGGTCAGTACGCACCACGAAACAACAATGGCGAGACTCTGATCGGGAGCTTTTCGCAACTTACCACAACCCCACGATCAGATCTATCGAATGGACTTTTTGGACCCAGTGTTGAAGACGCGAAGCTGGCAATGTACGGGCAAGGTTTGCTAATACGCCTATACCACCCCCGAGTGCCCGAGACACACTCCTTGCTTCCTCGACGTCACCTGTCACGCAGCTCATAGGTAGGACAAAGTAGATATTGGCCCACTCTTTTAGCCGCCGATACTGGCACTGCATTGCTGAGAATCTCCACTCACACAGGTCATCGCTTTCGGAGACTATCATATCGTTTCCACTCTAATGGCACTTCACATAGGGCTCATGTTGGCTTCTCGGCTGCCCTGCTTCGTTCGACATACCATCAATCAAACAGAATCCTGTTCAGTGGTAGTATTTCGAGAGTGCTCACCCGCCTTGAGACATTCCAGGGGTCTGGACCACAGGTAGCACAAAGTCGAGATCTCATATGTATCCACTTCATTCAGCGGCATTTCCACTGGTGAGCTATATATCTGTTGTATTACTTGCTCACCCACTTGCTTTACCCACTCATCGGACGGGCAGGATCTCTATCGATCACTTCATCACGACAGCAACATGGCAATGGATATTGAGCAACACAGTCGAAATATCATACACAACATGTCCAAAGGCGACATTGTCGCTGGTCTTGGCCTCGCTACTATTCTATCTGGATCTCGTATCGGCCTTTCGCTCGCCGTAATGCGTTCTGTATTCCACACAGTCAGGCGCTCCTCTTTTCGACCAAGTTTCCCCCACACTACAGGCCTAGTGGCTTTCACGATCACTGCATCCCAATCAGCGCTGGCGCTCGATCGTCATGTCACTGGGAACCGAGAAACTTTCGAAGAAATCAAGTCACGGACACGCAACCCTGACAAGACACAATCAGACCTTACATCAGAGCAGGCGAAGTTACTGACAATCTTGAGAGTGCACATCACCTTACATGCTGTTTGCTTCCTTTTCGGTGCTGGGTGGGTGGCTTTCAGGCCTGGTATACACGGAAGGAACATTTTTCGAACGATTGGAGGAGGATGCATCGGCCTTCAGCTTTATGCAGCTCCGCAGCAACTCTTGGCTAACAATCATCGAATTGCCAACCCGGATCTTAGCAGAGGTTGAGAGGAGTTTTGGCCGCACTTGACATGGTTGTGCGTCCATGCGAGCTGTTCGATGCATGGGAACAGCACAAGAGTGACAATCACATGGCAGAGACAACGCTGGTTCCGCGTGTGCGCGGGTTGATTCTTTCGAACTTGAATTGACATGATCTTCGAGAGTCTTGGACTCGATTCGGTCGCCAATCATGCAGAATACGACTTGGATCTCTCATTTTCGGCTTACTGGACGAAATGGCCAGATCTGGGTGCGCGGAATGCTTAAAGGACTGAACAACCCGCTCGATGAACACTCAGAACTTTCTTGACCATCGTGCAGCTGAGGACAACACGTGAAGCCAGAATTGTTATCTTAGGATCCTCATCTCTTGTCGAAGCCTCAAAATTCGGGTCAGAAGTAGCACAAAGTGAATACCGTACCCACTGTTTTAGCCGCCCATAAACATTCCTGCACAGCCTGTTCCCACAATGCCATCTTGCACTTACCGCCTTCCTTTCGAACGAGCACGCAGGTGAATTTGACAGCGCCAACCCGGTCAATCGAAAGAACAACATGCCCACCGACCTTGATTCACGAACTCGCCCCTTTTTACAGAACCTGGCCACACATGAGACTGTCTTCGCCCTCGGCTTCGGCTGTTTTGTAGTGGGATCTAAGATCGGTATTGGAGTCGGCTTAGTACACTCTGCGATTCATGCAATAAGGCAATCTCCCGTTCGACCAAAGTTTCTACACACCACAGGTCTGGTGGCTGCCGTAACTACCGGCGGTCTCTGCCTTCCCCTACTCGTTGCCAAAGTCACTGGCAACCTAGACGCCGCGGATCTGTTTAAAAAATCACCCGAAACGGAAAGTAAAACCCGTCCCTACTTCGAATGCGCCGAAGACCTGGTACGACTGAGGTATACATTCGCCTTAGCGGCTGCCTCTACCATCTTTGGCGCCGGAATAGTGGCATCTCGATCCGGTCTCCATAGGAGCAATGCATTTCGGATGATCGGTGGAAGTTGTGTGGGCATGACGATTCTCCCTGTCGCCATGGCTAATCTGATGGGAGATATCACTCAACAGATGGTAAAAGGGAGGTGAGCGGAGGGTGGAATATGTTCTGGTCGGGTGCCGTTGCTCGACTGTGTCCATATGCGACACTTTACAAGCTCAAAAATCTGGTGTCTGACAACCACCAAGGCCACTGCAACAAACAAAAATACAAACAGATTCTCACACATGAGATGTCTGACTCTTTCCGACAACAGTCGTCAAAGACTTAGTCATACGCTCTTATACGTGATGCTCGATCATTGGCCAGACTTCACATGTCATGACCTGGACATACAGAAGGAAGACAACGTAGCTGGTTTGCGCAGGAGAACTCTGGAATGCAAATGTCGTACCATGCAACTGAGCAAAGTAAGAGGAGCTCCGACCAAGGGATATTCAGGACTGCTTGCACCTTCGAGACCAGCGAACATAAGAAGCACACATCGCGTAGCAGAAGGGGTTCTCCGCTCGTTAATATCCAAGCCTAATCTCTGCCCTTTGCCTCGTCGTGCTACAATTTCAAGTCGGCCTGCGTACACAAGCACATCTAGTCAGCAACATTCACATAGCCCTCACGGAATTTCTCAAATGCAACCCACCTCCAACCTTCCTGTATCACACGATCAGTCTTCTTCTCCGTCACCAAGAGTACCTTACTGCGGCAAGTTGGGCATAGGTCGGGAAGTTTCTTGGTCTTCTTCTCCGCTGTCCTCTGCGCACATTCTCGTTCTCCTCCCTGACAGATAGTGAGCTCTCGACGAGCTTGTGCTTCGCCTCGTTGATAAACTCTCTTTCTGTAGGAACTTCCTCCCACTGTACCGTGGATGGATGGGATTGCTTCTGAACCTTCTTCGGTGTGAACTCGGGTCAGGCAGCCTGGACAGATCCAGTCGATGGAGTATGTGACGATGCACATTGTTGCGGGAGGGGTGATGTAAGAGAGAGTCTCTAATGGGACAGTGTCTTCGAAATGGTAACTATCTATGGATCGACAGTGGAACGGGTTGAACGATCTGTCTCGAAGCGGCACATCTGATTTATACTGTACAGCAATCTACTCGGATGGTGCTCGACTTATGTCGCACAGAGTGCGGCCTTCCATTTGGACCAATCACTCGAAGTAGCGAACATGAATCCTCTTCACCTCCGCATCTGCCAATCTAGCCAGTACTCGCCGAAAGTTTGACAGCATATACATTGCCAACGAATAGATCCTATGACCAGGGCTCTGGCTCCACCCCCTGGCGTGCGGAAGTATCGACACATGTCACCCACGTGGCAGCCACTCATGGACACCGAAGCAACATCTGTCGTTGCCTTCCTGCAAGAAGCTATTGATGTGCAGCAATTCAGCCTTGTTTCGGAGTACTCTGCATGTAACTGTCAGCATGGCTTGCAAAATACGCGCATGAAGTATCCCTGCATTTGTAGCATGATAGCAAATGGTGGAATGGTGGCGCAGTGGGCGTATCTGACATTCGTGGCAATTGTTCGCGCCCGAAATCTGAGAAGTGCCGCAGTGACGTGTAATTCTGGACTGATATAGCTTGACAGATCTTGTACGTACCATACCGAAGATATAAGCCCAAACTAAGGCCCTGCTTCTCTCAAAACAACCTCCCCAACTTTCTCAATCGCTAAAAGCGAGTATCGAAGGGAAAAGAACTTTCCGGGTTGTCCTGAAAGCACCCCGATCCATCGGCGCAAGGTGAGTAAACTTCCTCAAGCTATGCATCATGAAGCTAACGTTCGAGGCAAAAGCAGGCACGCCATACCGCTCCATCATGGAGTGGTACGCAGTCCTCGGACTCGTAATCAGCATTGGTGACTTCGCGCTCAATATCGTGGTGAATAGGGACAAGATTAAGAAAGATGCGGACGCGACTGCGCAATGGATCGTGAGAATCGTGCAGATCCCCAAAGCGATAGTCTCCAAGGAGAGTAGAGCCGTGGCAGAGCAGCTTGCAAGTAAACTTACTGCCAGATCGACTCGACAAGCCGCGGAGCAGGACTTGCAGGTTGCGGTGAGTGCCTTGCAGCGACAGACGGGCCATGTGGCTATCGAGATGAGCGAGGAGGAATTCCATGATGCGCTGGAAGGTGATGAAGGGTGGTGGTATGCTGCTGAGGTTTTGGGGCTGATTCCGGCGAAGGCAAAGTATAATTGATCGGCTTCATGGCAGCCGCAAAGCCGAAGGCGAGGAAATGAGAGTGCTTGTGTCAAGCTCCAAGACGAATTCCATCGGTGAGACTTGCGGAAGAGTCAAAATTGTGTTCCATCGCCGTGGCAGGTGTTCCGTCCTTTCATGTCGCGGAAGCCAGTGCAGATCTGATCAGGCGTACCGGTAGTCTCCAAGGATCCCAAGAATGTGACTTGATCATCAATCATCATCTTCCCATTTCCCGCCATTCATCCCGTATCTCCATACCATATATCCTCCGACACCAACCATACTCCCCACACCTGCTCCACCAGCCACTCTCATCACTCTTGCCATTCCTGTTCCTTGTCCCGTTCCGAATCCAACAGCACCCACGACTGTGCCGACCAAGCTCCAGTCATCAACTTCTTTCTGCCCTTTGTTCTCAAGCAGCCTCCAACTCCTATCCCTCCACTCGATGTCCTCACGACCCCACATTCGCCCAATTGTTGCTGGGACCATGAGCGCTGTGCTGATCAGAGCCCATCGGCCTGTGATAGCTAGTGTCGCGCCTGACAGGAGTGGATTTCGCGGTAATCCTCGAGCTATTTTGTATGTTTGTTGGGCAGCAGCGGATGCGAGACCTAGTGTCGCACCTGTTTGGAAGCCGCGGTAGAGGATGTGTGACCAGAGAAGCGTTGGAGCATAGGGCTGGTCTTCTGCGTGAGAGGTGTGAGGGAAGAAGCGCGACATGGTGCCTGATGGCACGCTGCTGGTGGTCTGGGGTGCAAAGTTGTAGAATTGCGAAGATGACTATTATCTTGATAGCTTTGACTGATATGAAGCTGATCTGTGCAGTAGTGAGTTGTCGTGTCCTACTGTCCCTGTTGTGACTTTATGTTCTATGCATAGCGCGCAGAAGCACTGTTGATGCTGTTCAATCTCGTTACAACGCACGTAGCACTCATTGTGGCTGCAGATGGATTGTGGTGGTTGTGAAGCAGCCACTGACGAGTCGTAGGATCCTACGGCCGAGACAGGTGAAGTCGAAGAAGTAGCTCCGTGCCAAGACCAACTGTTCTCCGCTTTCCCCAGGATCGGATCTTCTCTCCTACCTCCTCTCTCTACCACACTCGTCACTCAGCTTGCGGCCCGTACGGATGACCACTGTCCCGGCATTGTCGTACACCGAAAGCAATGCCGTTAGGGTCCGTCCGTCGAGCAAGCAACAGCGCTTGGTGAGGAACACGATGGCACTTCACACGACATGCCAGCACAGAAGTCTATCCGCAGTCCAGGCGAACATCTGGCTGCGCTCCAGGGATTGTAGCAACTTCGGCAGCTATATGGAGGTAGCATGGAAGTTTCTGCCAATGGAGCGACTGCAGCGTATGACTCTTGAGGACTTCCAGTCAGTTCTTGGCTTTTCACGCGCTTTGCGGATGCCAGCAGCCTCTAATATTGGGGCACGGGTATGCCATCCGACAAAGATGGTTGCTCTGCGCAATTCAGGACTATTGGATGAAAGGTCTGCTGATGAAATGGGGGGTGGCCTTCGGCAGTCGAATCCGCAGGCTGAAGCTCCTTGATCTGGTACGCTCAATATGGGTCTGGCGAAAGCTATCTGACCAATCAGAACTATTTGCGCAGTGTCCAGCTGTGCTCACTAGTCCTACAAGACACGAGACACCCGAGGTGGCATCAAGCATGTGGCACTCTGCACAACATGTTGACAGGTGGGACGTTCCACCAATTGAGACAATTTGCGCGGCCCTCATCGCTCACTGCACTCGATGCTTTCGAGCGAGGGTCTATATGTAGCACGCTCCGTACCCTCATTCTCGACACCAAGACACTTCAATTCACAGCTATATTTGTTGACTTGATCGGGTCAGCCTCTGTGTTCGAACGACCGCATATCTCCCTGCAAACATTTTACAAGACGCGATGGCCGCCGGCGACTCTTTACCGGTCATCAAGACTGTTCCAGTTCCTCCAGGCAGGGAAGACTTTGAGCAGAAGCGCGCCGCCATTCTTGACGAGCTGGCGAACAAAGTGCCTGCAGAATATCGCATTGCTCGCCACTATATCGACAACCCTCCCCGAGACGTCACAGGTATGCCTCGGGAATGCGGTGTCCTGGATGAAACGGACCTTGACATTACTGAGCGGTACGATGTCACCGGGTTAGCTCAAGCTATAGCGTCGAAGAAGTACACTGCCGTTCAGGCTGCAACAGCTTTTATCAAGCGGTCGATCGTAGCTCATCAGCTCAGCTGCTGCCTGACCCAATGGTTCCCAGATGAGGCTCTGAAGCAAGCTGAAGAGCTCGACCAGCATCTTGCTCGAACTGGCAAACCTGTTGGGCCTTTACACGGAGTCCCCATAAGCATCAAACAACATTTCCCTCAGGCAGGAACATGGTCCGATCTGGGCCTCCTTGCGACCAGGCAGTATGACGAGGATGATTGCATCATTGTTGGCATCCTAAGGAAGCTCGGTGCCATCTTCTACTGCAAGACAAATCGTAAGCGATCCAACTGCTGATATTATGTCGTCCCGACTTGCTGTACTGACACTGTGATAGAGCCTCAGGGCCTCATGCACATCGAATCTGATGCCTACCTCGGTCGCACACTCAATCATCCTCATAACATACACCTCAGCTCTGGTGGCTCATCAGGTGGCGAATCTGCTTTGATCGCACTGCGAGGCTCCATCATGGGGCTCGGGTCGGACATCGGAGGCAGCATCCGTGTCCCATGTGGCTTTACTGGAATCTGGGGCCTGAAGCCTACTGCCAACACACTGCCTTGTCGCGATATGTTGCATCATGGCCTCCCAGCTGAACTCAACGTTCTCTGTACCGCGGGACCCATGTGCCACTCCCTTCGCGACGTCGATCTCTTCATGCGCGAGGTCCTTGCCACAAAACCATTCCTCCTGGAACCACAGGTCGTTCCAATTCCATGGACGGGCCTTGCGGCCAGTGCCGACTCCTTCGGTTCCAAGCCTCTCAAGATCGGCATCATGATGAACGATGGCTTCATTCAACCACAGCCCCCAGTAATTAGTGCTCTCCAAGAAGCAAAGAAACGACTGGAAGCATCTTCTCTTTTCGAGGTCAAGCCATTCACAGCATATAAGATCGAAGGAACGTATAGCAAGCTCTTACAAATCTACTATCCAGATGGGGGGAAGAAGCTACACGAGCTACTTGGCGCGAGTGGTGAGCCTGTACACAAGCTCACGCCACCTGCTGGCTTCATCGAGCCAGCCAACGACGGTGATAGCATTTCCAATTTGCGTGTCTACCGCGACAAATTCAGATCCGCATCCTCGAGACACTGGGCTTCTCAGGATGTTGATCTCGTTCTGTGTCCGATGCATGTTGGCCCTGCATGCGCACACGACACTGGCAGATACGTGAGCTACACTACTTCGTGGAATTTTCTGGACTGTCCGGCAATTGTGTTCCCAAGTGGGATGCGAGCTGGAAAGAAAGGGACTGAGCATTATACTGATGATGGTCGGCCTTGGAACGACTCTGATGCTGGCGTTCGAGCGTTGTGGGAAGAAAACGATTATGAAGGAGCCCCCATTGCTTTACAGCTTGTGGCGAGGAGGCATCATGATAACTTTTTGATGGCTGCTGTTGGATTGATGGAAAAGGCTTTGCAGCTCAAAGCAGAACCTTCCAAATCGCGGATCTAGGCATCATCTCGCAGCTCCATAACCCCATCTAGATCATGCACGCGGTTTGCTCGACCGCTCCAGAGGGTCTCCAAGTCTTCGCGGTATCTGCTAATCACAGACATATGTATCGCATCCCACCGACGGCGAAAATCGTCTCGGATGAGCTCGATGTGGTATTCGTTGTGCATCAAAACTCCCACAGTCCAGACAGGCCATAATCCCAGGTAGCTGTTTGACCACTCTGGGTCTTGGCGCCGAGCTTCCAAAGGTGAGACAATGCTCCTAAACTGCCGGTTTGATAAGCTTGGTCGCGGAAGTGTGAGGTAAGCCAGAGGGTCGGATATGAGGTGCTCGAGGAATATTGAGATGGCTAGAACGACTAGTTGCATGAGGTCTTCCGTGACGCTATTTTTCCGATCACCGGCAGTTGACACATCTGTGCTGTTATTGAACGATGCCAGTTGTGTTTTTACGTTTGCAAGCAGACTTCGCCTTCGTTCATTGCTGATCGTCCTTGCAAAACACCGCTTGATGTCGATCATTGCGGTAATGATTGCGAAGTCGATACCGAATGCTGGACTAAAACGTGGAGCCGGACGATTTTTATTGGCCGACAGGCGTTGTGCCAAACGTTTGCAATGCGCCCAGGAAGCTTTCGCATATCCGTCATCGATCTCCTCGAGTCTAGACCAGCTTCCCATTGCCAGTAGGAAGACTTGGAAGGCAACGCTTTCGAGCACCAAGTCTTCCATAGGGTTGTCCACGATCCCAGTTCTCGGCTGTATGGCATCCAGTTCCAATATTTCAATCGCAGCATTGACGTGAGTGGGGACGTCTCGGTAAGTTCCCTCTGCTACATGCTGAGAAGATAATCAAGTCAGCAGCTTTCGATGCAAATGTTAGGGTCCACATGAGCTGACCCCATTGATGTATAGCATTATGACAGAGGTAAGCAGAGAGCTCAGCGGTTCCAAATGCGTCCTCTTGGATATAGCCATTGACATGTATCGAACTGCCAATGAGTAGTACTGCATTGCGCAAATTCGCATTCCTGGATCGCTGTCAATCAAGTAGATATGAGATGCCGAAATAGAGAGGACAGCATGCTGTAAGCACTGATCCTGCTCCATATATTGTTCGATCTGCTCACGAGAGTGTTCGTAGTAAGGAGAAGGACTCTCCGAGCCGATTAAGGTATGCAGCAAGTTGGCCGAGAAATGATGTATGACAGTAGATTCGAGTGTTTGTTTGCGCATATCTCGTGTCATGTCATGTGAGACCAGCAAATTGCAATTGCTGCTGTTCATCGCATCAGATCTCAAGCGTGCGAGATGGCGGCGATCGGTGAGCTCGTCTGCTGTAGGCCAGACACAAGTCCTGCGGCTTCGAAAACATCTTGTGCAACTCGGCCGAGCTTCATCGCATTTCTTGCGGCGATTCCGACCTTGACAGACCAGGAACAGTGAGCCGAGTGTTTGGTTGGCGTCTCAGAGCAGCCGTGAAGAGTGGAACTCACATGTCCAGCATCCACTTTTCGTGCGAAGTTTTGCTATTGGTCTAGAATTGTTCATATCGGCCGTTGGACGACGAAAGTATACATAGTCGTTCACTACACGTTCATGCAGCAAGTGTGCTGTTGCAGGTTGGTACAATTCTGCCGAGGCCCTGGCTATCCCGGTTTCTCCACTCTGCTCCTCACTTCCCCACAGATGTCTTGGCAAGAGAACCTCTGCAGCCCCTGAACAGATCCTGGAGCCATGTATTCATTGTACCCACACCGCAAAAAGTCGTCTATCGCCTCCTGAGAAAAATTTGACTTTCCGTGAGACCTGCCATTTATGTCGTGTGGCGTGCTCGCGATGTCTTACTACGCCTTGCTTGATTGTGCAAGATGATCGCACTTGCTGTGGGGCCATTCGATACACATTGTTGCGGCGATCATAAATTTTGTCCGAGTTCCGGAAAGAACTGTGCGTACTCTTGCTACAAGCTTCAAAACCGCAGACTTCTCGACTGAAACATGACGGCAACGTCAAGCATGGAACCCGTCAAGTGCTCGAATACGACGCTTACGATCAGCTGCCAGACCAATGTACCGTCGGAGCTGGGCTTGATCTATGCTGCCATGGGCGACGGGCCATTTCCGAGCGTATACGAGGCGTGCCATATGCACAGCCTACCAGTCTACTGAAGGTCGTGGGGCGGTGGTCGATCTATTCAGCTGTTGCGCTCACGGTGGTTATGGCCCTAAGCCGAGAAAAACCACACCGATTTCGAATGCCTAAGAGCGACAAGACTGCTCTCGAGCACAGGCTGGAGGAACAAAGCCAGGAGCAAATTCACGACTGGTGTGACTTCGCAGGACTCGGCTGCGTGGCTTTGTGTTGGCACAGAGTGAGGTCCAGAAAAGTGCCTCTGAATGTGCGGATGCTAAGGGGCTTCGGAGCACTGAACATCGGTGGCACTCTCGGGTTTCTTGCTTACACGATTCGCTTCGGACATCTCAGAGCATGCTGAGGATGCGCTGCATTCTGTTGAGAATGAGACAGCGTCCATGAGCTGCAGGTCCTGCTTGTGCTTTCTGCACCAGATTCTCTGTTATCAATCCCGGCACACCTCTGTCGACTGCGTGCAGAGAATGATGGAGAGAACACTGATACAAGCAGCCAATGGCATAGAAGAAGTTGATCAAAGCTGCTGAGAATGTAGTCAGGCAGGTTCAACATCGACTCCAAGTCGCTGAACAAGTAACTCAAGTCTTCGACATGTTGGGTGAGGTCGATTGTATCGATGGCCCTCTGTTCCGATCCAATTCATCACCATGGGTACATTGTCCTCAGAAGACGCCGAAATGGTTTGGACGCAAGCTGTACGACATCTTGCACTTTGCATATTCTCACTGGGCAAAAGAGGATAAGAGATCTTGCTACACTCACGCTCGCCACGCTACCATTTGCCAGGGTCTGCATCACTGAAGCCGTTATGTGGGGCCAAATGTTACACCTGCTGCCTCTGAACAAGGGAGTATCCACCAAATAAATACACTTCCCGCATCACGAATTTCGCAGTTCTTTTGCCTTTTCCTTCACTCAGCAACCTCTGTTTGGCAGCATGGAGCCAACCTTCCGGTAAGTGTGCGAATACTACAACCATGATTTCTTCCCCACGTTCTACGACCTTGCAGCCGTTCTCGGAGCGTTGCACATATTGCACGGATCAAGTCGCCCCTTGCCCGGAGAATTTTTATCTCAGCGCCATGTGTGTTGACAACTGCTGGAAGATGGTCGGTCGCCTCAATGGTCGCCACAACGCTGTACGTGGGCGTGGCGGGAGCGACGAACATGATGGAGGTGCCACACAAGCGGCGTGACTCTGAGAGTGGCAGATCTGCTCTCGAGATCGCTCAAGAGAGACGAAAAATGTCAAGGGTTTTCGATGCTGCAGGCATGACGGCAGCCTTGATCTGGTCCTTTAAGAGGGTAATGGCTGGCAATGTGGGATTGGGAGTGCGGGTGTTTAGGATCATTGGTGCGTATAGCATTGGTGGCGCTGCTGGAACCGGAGCCTATATTGCTTGGACTGGACTGCGCGGAGATGGAGGCCGATCGAGTCGGACGTGACGCACATGGAGAGCCAGATCATCTCAGAGCATTGCAGTCAACGCGGATCAAACGGGAATCCACTCCCCCTTTTTACTTCGACAGTCAAGGGAAGTTGATCGGACAGTCTCGGAAGGATTGATCGAATGTATGACCAGGTCGAAAGTCGGCACATGGTACAGCAGTATGCGGTCAAGCGGGGAGGCAAATGTGGTAGCCAAAAGGGCAAGACAGCACGGTGACAGGGTGGATCGTGCAACCGTTCGTGCGAAGCAATGTGCGGAGCAGACCTGTGGATCTTGTGCTGAATATCCCTTGCTTGCTTGGGTCCCACGCATTTCCCGTCCGCGTGGGATTCACGGTTACACATGACAGTGGATCACATACTTAGCCTAGCGGCAACAGAGATTTCTCTCCTCTCCTCACTGATCGCCAGCTTACATCTGCAACTCACGTATATCGACAATCATGGAGCCAACACGTCGCCAGTTGTACGAATTCTAGCCTAGATATGTTCTCTTCCTTCTTCCACATTGCTGGGCTCCTGGGCATACTGCACCACACATCTCGAACCATCTCGCACCGTACAGCTGCTGCGACTTTGCGTCCCTGTATACTACTGACCACGGGAATCTGGACTTCCTGGTCATACATTGCTTGTCTTGCATGCACTGGCTTGGTGGCAAGCGCTGTCGGAGCACCTCATCGCTGGCGAGATCCGGAAAGTGGTAGAACGGCTCTCGAGATTGGCCAGCAGCGTCGCGAGAGATGGAACCACTCTCATTTGATGAACTTCATCAATGTCGGTGGCTACACTGGATTGTTTTTGTCTTGGGATAGGGTGATGGCTGGAAGACTCAGGCCACACGTACGTTTGTTGAGGTCGATGGGGGCACTGAGTATTGGCACTCTTGTTGGGGCTGGCGCGTTCGTGGCTTGGAACAGACTGCAGGCAGATCGAAAACATAAAAGTTCAGAGTAACGGGCCTCACATCACGGCCATCGACTGCTTCGAGCGGAATGCAGGCAGTAAGGCTCGCAGTGAAAGAACAAAATTTTAAGAGCAACTGCGACGGGTCGCATCGAATTTTCAACTGTTGTGTGCAAGCGAATGCAGTGCCCGGAATCTCAGCCGGGATGTCGCCCTGAGACACACGGCATCACAATAAAGCCTCGTCCCGGGCAAAGAAAGCAGCAATCATAACAAACAAAGCGGGAAAAGTACAAAGCAATGGTTGATCAGGTCTTGCGGCACGTCGACTTGGAAGGCTGACAATCGTTCCAAAGTATTACAGGCTACTTTCTGCGCCACGACTCCAATCTGTCTTTTCCTTCGCGAGAATGAAAAGCTCTTTCTCGGCGCAAGATGGTTTTCCACTAGTTACCACGGACCGGGGCCAGAAAGAGGCTATATAATCACTGTCACCAATTCTTGCCTATAGTCATGATGCTTTTCTGCTACTGTATAAGCCGCTCGAGATATGGTCATAGCAAGCTGGCTAGGCGAACCACGTCAGGCCTGTGACAAGACCACTGAAGAGGGAGGCGGGTGAATGGCGCCAGCATGAGCCATGCGCCATTCACTCGGGCTGTCGTGCTATACACTGCAAAGAGCCGCCTCTCAACAGCTACCACAGTCTCCCGAACAACAAGATACGACGCACTTGTTTCTCGATTTCGCCACTACCATTGTTGCTCCACTAGCAGCGCAGCGCACCGGCTGCAAACAGACTCAACATGACTTCGCATCTCGAGCTGGTTTACAAGCAACCTCGAGTCGCCGGTCAACAGCGACTGCCTATCTATCGACCGACTCGACTCGCTTTCGAAGACGTCAAGCACCGATGTGATAATCATAACAAGCTCGAGAAAGCTGTGGAGAAACTGCATGAAGAATTGGCAGTACTCGACCTGTCGCCAGAGGTTATACGGCTACTCAACCAAGTTAAAACCGCCGCTACCGCGACTCAAGCCTACAGCGATGAGCTTTGGCGATTGGTGCCGGCGTTACATCGACCATCGGCGAGATCTGCCCAAATTGCAGAAAAGGTCTTTGGCACGGCGGAGTTGCTCGAAGAAGTTCTCACATACTTGCCACTGGATCAGATTCTGAGCGCAATGCGTGTGCAGAGATCGTGGTGCAACACAGTCATAGGCTCAATCAAGTTGCAACGCATGTTGGGTCTGGCGGCTCCTTCTCACAGCTTCTTCGACTCTCCGTTTTCACACCGCCCAAACCGTCAATACAGCTACCAGGGCGAGGAGAGTATCATTCGAGGCCTCTCTCTTCCCAATTTCATGTCGTTTGAGGACACAGACATATGGAGCGACTGGAACGAATGGACCATCAGCTACACATCAGCATCTGAAATGGCAGAATTGAAGGAGAAAGCCAACTTCATCGATCTTCAAATCCTTTGCCGACCGAGTCTCGGTCGTGCACCTGGGGCACGCATGGCAGCAATCCAACTCTGCTACCCGCCCATCGATCAGCTCTCGATCCTTATCGATTGTCCCTGCGGAGCCAAGATTGGTAACTATGGTATCTGGCAGCCTTTGACTCCAGCAAACAGTTCTGATAGCATGACCGTTGGAGAGCTGGCTTCTTGCACCAATGAGGTCCTGAGATCAACAGGCCATGTCAAGAAAGAATGCCTCCATGCTGAAGTACGCTTTCTCGCTCGAGTCCAATTGAGTGATACGGATCCCATTACTCTACATCGACGAGAAATAATTGAAATGGTTGACCCTATGAACGAATCACGAGATTGGCACGATCCACTTTACAGATTTGCGACAGATGTCTCCTTTGAGTATAGACCTGGCTACTTTGGAGCGCACCCTGAGCTTTGTAACAATCCATGCTACGACCTCACGACTTACATCGATGAAGGCGATGTGGAAAGCTCTACTGACGAAGACGAGGGAGCTGATGCTACAGAAGAGAAGAGTAGCCGCGGTATCATCGAGGAGGATGACGATGCAATGTCCGTGGACGAGGAGCACGATGAAGTGTCCGTGGGCGAGGAAGAAGATGATGAGTTTGAGGATGAAGATGACCGCTGGCAGCGAGAGGTCGAAATGGATTGGCTAGCTGCGGATGACTATTTTCGTAAGGAAGATTCTCCGTATGACGAGCCTCCTGAGAGGTGGTACGGCGACGAAGACGACTAGATCTGTTGCATGCGCTCCTTCATCAGAGCACAAACGCAGGCATCAATCGGCACGCACTTTCGCACTCAGAAGTAATACAAACTCGATGACAACGCAGGCAAGTTGTTACTGCGCATTCTGGCAGGCGAAGATGCTGTGAACCAAACACATCCAAGGAGTTGACAAATCAACGGAGGTCGGCAAATGGCGTCTGCCGAGCTGTTTTTCCGAGCGCTGGGTGAAGAGTTCCAGGACGAAGCTGCGGACTGAGCTCATTGAAATCAGCGAAGTGCGAACCTCGGGTGCTGTTTTCCACCAGACCCTTGACGGACCACACTCGCAATCACTGGGCCCAAAGTGTAGGATGAAAGGTGGAAAGCGTGCATGATGGGCCCCACAGCAGCGCTTGCACAAAGAGAGTGGCAAAGAAGGGCACAAATGACGAACGCGAAGTAGATCTTAGAACAGTTCGAGCAAACGATCACAAAGACATTGCAAACATCAAACAGGACCGTTGACTTGGTAACATCGCAATAGGCACAAGCATTAAACACCGCTACCTCTTGCAAGTAAGAAAGATGATTCTGTTCAAGGAATCATCGCTCCGCCAGCCACGAACGAACGGAAGTCAACTCAACAGAGTATATTGTTTCTGTCCTGATCCACTCGGATATATCAAGGTGAAACGACTTTCATATGCTGATATGCTGACATATGTGAGAGGTCAGCCTAACATTGGACAGCATGGGCTTCACTGCCACGCCCGTGACATCGTGTGGTATATAGTCGGCAATAGGTGCATGGTGAATTGTGCTGCCATGAATCATGAGCTATTCACCGCAAGCGCCACTAGTATATCTTAAAGCAACTCTCTCTACATAACAAGCAAGCAAGACTATACGAAACACTCACCAAAGCGAGACATCGTCCTGCTGTGCCACCTGACCACTTTCATCCTCTCTCTCTTGACAGGATAGCCCAGCAGTCTGACCCGACACGATGTCTTCATACATCAAGCTCAGCTATAAGGTGGCTTGGATAGACAGTCGCATCGAATCTCCGAAGGTGCCTCCCATTCGTATGGACTTTGAAGATGTCAGAAAGCTCCGGGACGATCACGATACAATCGAGGCTAGTTTATCGAAGCTTCGTCTCGAGCTGGTTGACTCGGGCACCGCCTCTCTCGAGGCCCTGTCCTTACTGGAGGAAATCCAGATTGCATCGGCTCGCACACAACAGCTCAGTCACAATCTGTCTGACCTCGTGCCCCTGCCCCTTCGATGTTCTGACAAGTCCGCACAAGCAGCGGAACAAGTCTTCAATATCCCGGAGCTGCTCGAGGAAATATTTACGCATCTGAAACTAGATGAAATTCTAGTCGCAATGCGGGTGAAGAAATCATGGCTCAACACTATTCAAGGCTCGAACAAGCTCTTGCGGTGGCTAGGTCTAGTTTCACCAATCGACGGCTTTTTCGACTGTCCTTTCCTGGGCCCAGGATGCGACGGCAAGGGTCACGATCGGTGGTTCGCCCCTGCAGAGGGACAATGGTACCGACTATCAACTCCTCGTTTCATGGAATTCCGTAAGGCTGGCACATGGTCTGACCGTCGTATTTGCTGGCACCCGGAATGGATACCCACAGACGCGCTTGAAGAATACTGGGAGACGGCCAACATGGTCGAGTTCAATATTTCCTGCGAGCCGAGCTTGGGTCGTGCGCCTGGGGCTCGTATGGCAGCCTTGCACATTTGCCGCTCACACGTTCACCAGCTGTCGTACCAGATCATCTGCTGATGTGGGCTGGAAGCCGAGGAAAGCGGCGAATCCGTCGTCCGAGGCACTGAAACAAAGGGAATGAGCGTTGGGGACGTGGTTCAGTACACTAACGAGATCCTGCGAACGACTGGTCATAACAAAAAGACGTGCACGAATGCTACGGTGCAGTACCACGCCTGCGTTAAGTTGCTTGACAACGATCCAATCACTGTGAAGCGGCGGAAAGCGATCGAAAATTTTCAGAAGGGCTGGGTAGCTGAAAACAATGGGAGGATTCCGCCGTGGACTGGAGGTCCAAACAGCGACGACGGGAGCCATCTTGTTTTCTTTGACGATCTGGTCGATTCAGTCTATGACCCAATACCGCCAGCCTCTGGCGTTCTTGACGAGAGCATCCTGGAGAATGATGACGACGAGGAGGAAGACGAAAGTGACATAGATGAAGATGACCTCTGGCTGCGCGCCAACGAAGGAGAGTGGGAGGAAGCTGAGGAGTATTTCCGAACCACAAGGTCTCCATACGACGACGAATGAAGGGGGCGAGACACGGCATGGTGGAAGTTCCAACCTCGCGGCCTTGAATCATATCGCAGTACATGGTCCGACCTGAGACTGAATGCTACGACGCTTATCGTCTGCAAATTGGGAATACGGAGCATACAGGAAGAACTTTCTGGTGGCATGGCGCGAGAACAGCTGCGGGAGCAGCGAGGTGACCACTCCGGCTCTTCGAGTTAGCGGAGCCACATTCCCAACAACATCCCCGAGCACCATGATCGATCCACGAACAAGCAGAGTTTGAGAAGCGGTAGATTACTATCAAGCTTTTGTTGCAGCCACAGCCCCAGGGTAATGGTTACTGCGAACAAGATACATAATTTGCATAATTACCGCATCGCAACAGCTTCCGCCATTTCCACCCTTATTTCCTCCCAATATTCACAGCAACACGTGAAGTCATCCATTTCCTAATGTCTGGCAAGAACAACGCAACGGCAATAGTAATGATACCGAACGGAATGCTCGTATACCAGACATAAGTCAACGCCTTGGAGTACGCCCATCGAGTGCCTTCTGTAGCAGCCGCCACAATAGCAGGCGAAGCATATGGTAAGAGTACCACATCAGCTGGGGCAGTGAGGAACGTGGTGACGAATTCGGTTGCATCCGCTGGGTTTAGGCCTGCGCCGACTGCGTAAGTTCCGACTTGAACGGGAAGGATTCCGGTGATCTTGTCGGTGAAGATGGCGTAGTAGATTGTGTAGCCGATGGCGCCGCCGACGAAGCGGAGGGTGACGACGAGGGCGACGGCGGTTGCGATGAGGTTGTCGGGGCTGTGAAGGTGTTAGCTTCGTAAAGAAGTCGTCTTGAGGCGTTCGACTTACACAACACAAGCTGCAACCACAGCCGGAGGTACGAGCAGAATACCAACACCGAATCCGGCAAGAGTGCCAAAAGCGACTGCCATGCCTGGCGTCTCCGGCGTCAAAGATGCAAGAGCTCCAGAGAACGCCGTCATGAGAATGGCTCCGAATGCCAGAAGCTCCCGGTTGCGGCCTTTAAAGGATGAAATCAAGGCATTGCCAATGGTGGCGCCAGCTGTCACGGAGATACCGTAGCCCAAGCCCTTCAACCCCACCGCAACTGGCGCAGGATCATAGACAGCCGAGAATGTCAAAGGGTAGAAGTTGAGCAGAGAGTAGAAGTTCATGCCGGCCACGAAAGATATGAGGAAACATCCTGCGACGATTCGTTGGCCGTGGAAGAGACCGCCGGGCACCATAGGATTCTTCGCAAACTTAGCTTCCCAGACGACAAAGGCGACGATGAGTAGGAGGCCGATGATCAGTGGCGCGAGGGTGCCAGCGGAAGTCCAAGGATGGGTATAGCCACCAGCTTGAAGGCCAACCAGGCTGTTACATCGTGTTAGTGGATCCGATATGAAAGCCGAGCTCGATCACTTACAAGAGGATGACTCCGACAATGCTGAGAAATCCACCGAGCCAATCGATGGACTTGATCATCTCTTTGCGGTTTTGCACAGCGGTGTGCTCAGACTTTGGCCAGTAGGTGATGATCAGACCAACGGTGGGCAATGCGCAGATGATAAGGGAGATCCACATCGTCCAGCGCCAGGTAACGTAGACGGAGAGCAGCTGTGAGTACATCACATATGGTGTGACAGGAACCAAGAATAGTGTCACGAGCGCCATACCATATCCACGCTTGGAAACGGGGAGAAGTTCGGCGACACTATCTTACTGTCAGAAACCATCTTCGGAAATCGTGAGAGACGGATGGAGAGCTTACCCAGCAAGTGCAGTGAGCTCAGTAGGAGCGGCGCCCATGCCCGTGATAGTCAGACCTACGATGATCTGGGCGAAGCCTTGAGCAGTTCCGGCGATGATGACACCCACGCAGCATGCCAGACAGCCTGCGAGCACGATATTTCGCTTGCCAAATCCATCTTCGAGGTAGCCGCAGAAGGGTGTGAGAGCGGCAACGGCCAATTGGTAAGAGACAGGAATCCACACGCTGGTAGTCGTCGCGCCAATGTCTGCTGCAATGAAGCTCAAGCAGCCTCCAACAAAGTAGAGCGGGATTTGCGAGCCTGCATGAACGCGTCAATACTCTTTTGCCTTTCTCCCACGTGGTCTGAGATGTCCTGCATACCGACATAGATTCCAGCAAGCGACATGATAGCTCCAACGCGCATCCAATCCCAATGTATTGGTGCGCCATCACCCTGCTGGCTATCATCCTCGTAGCCATCCCGATGCTCAGTCTTCTCCACGTCTTTGATGTCATTGCTCGCCATCTTGAGACAGTAGTCGCTGTGGCAGCAGCAGCTGGAATGAGACGCGAACACGCATCGCAGCTGAGGGATGATCGGCGCGTATCTATACACGTCGTCCAAGTCTGGCCAAAGCCGTGGTAGCTCGGCGATTACGGCAAAGCGTTAACCTTAGGATTTGGACGGGCTGGAGGCGTTCGTGAAGATGATCTTCCCCGCATTCTGCCACCCCGGACCGCACCCCGTGGGTTCGGAATGAAGCGTGACCTGCCATGGCAAAGTTAAAGGGGATTGCGGTGCCTGGACGTGGTATTTCGTGTTGGTGGTTGGCGAGACATCATCTGGTTGTGCCTTCGGCTGGATCCGTATGCATGTTGCGAATGCGATGCGAGAGCTCGAGCCCTGTGGTCTGATTCCTTTTACCTCTCTTGCATCTTCAGGTGTCTTTCTTTTCGGGTCCATCTCCAGAGCCGGCCTGTAAGCTTTGTCGAAGCATCGCTTCCGAGAAGTGCTCCATTCGCGGGGTTTTGTTTATTCATCAGCTCCATGAGTACCCTGCTTCGCTTGGAGATATTCCCATGGCTCATCATAATAGCCATGCGGGCCACTTGATGGCGCTGTTTCGGCGCATTTCTTTGACACCTTGCCGAATGAGACTGGCAAGCCGTAGAGAATCACTCGAAAGCACAACCAGAATGGAGGTTCGCGGCTGAAAGTTTGGCCGATTCCGGGTCTGTCCAGTCGACAGATTTCTCTTCGATGGATGGCTGTTACTCTATGTACTCGATATGGACACTGGCTTCTTCTCTTCAATGGTAGGACTTTTCTCCTGGACAATTGCTGGTGGAAGCCCGACCTTAGCATCTCTGAGTTTCTCAGATGGTCCTTTCTGAACCAGAGTACCAGCAGCTTGCTCCTCCTTCCTGATCAAGCCTTTATCCGCGATGAATGCTGAAAGCAGAAGGGCAATGCCAGCTACAGGCACGCACCAGATGAAAACTGCTCGACTCGCACTGGCGTAGGCATCGGCGATGATATCGCGGTCTGCATCGGAATAAATGCTGTGATCCGGAGCTGCAAAACTACTGCTCGCCACTGACAGCAGCCTTTCTGGCAGCGAGGCTTTGAGCACGTTCGACAGGATCGCTGAGCTGACCGCCAAACCGACAGAGCCGCCAGTGCTGCGAAGAAAGTTTCGATTCGATGTGACGACAGCTCGTTGAGCCTTTGGGCAGTGAGCCTGCACAGCCACCAGCGTTGGCTGGAAGATGAGTCCAGTGCCCAGCCCAATCATCGCCAGAAAGAAACAAACCAGACCAAGGTGTATTGTTCGATTGGCAAGAACAAGTAAGCCAGCGCCTAGAGTCCACGATCCGAAGCCGAACCAGATCAGCTCTGCGTATCGGTTGAAATGCGACATGTATAGGCCACCGGAAATCGAGGAACACGCCTGCGTAACTACCATAGGAAGCTGCCAGAGTGCTGATTGTATGGTGCTCTGCCCGCGAACGTTCTGAAAGTATCTGCACATCCGTTAGCTCTCTGGCCAGGGAACATTGGAGGCTGCGATCTTACAATGGTAGGAAGTACAAATAGGTGAAATAGGCTATTCCCAGTAAGAAGCTCTGCACCAACATTGCGCTCACAGATATGCTTTTGAACATGCTGAGCGGCATCATAGGAAGCTTTGCCCACTTCCACTCGATCAAGAGGAATGCGATCAGACAGAAGCCTCCAACGACGAACATGGCAATGACCTGAGGAGAGTCCCATGGCGTTCCAGCATGTCCGCCGGATGACGTTGGAATGAGAAGCTGGACTACTGCCGCTGTTCCGAAGAGCAGACCCAGCATATCGATTCTGGCGATCGTCTCTTTCAACTTCAATTTCGGCATATTGGTTGGTAGCCACAGCCAGCTGGCAGCGAATGCGACCAACGATGCCGGTGCGAGGAAATAGAAAAGCCCTCTCCAAGAAGCTCGAACAGCGAAAGCAGCAGCAATCAAAGGGCCAGCCGCATTGCCCAGCCCAACCATGGCTCCCAGGATACCTTGATACTTGCCTCTTTCTTTCAAGGTGACAACATCCGAGACGATCATCATGCTCAAGCTTGCAATCCCACCATTTGCGACTCCAGCTAATCCGCGGAAGATGTACAGCATGGTAGAGTTGACAGCAAGCCCGCATGCAAGATCTGTGAGAGCGAGCAGAGCCAAGGCGGACAGCATGACATTCTTCCTGCCGAAGAGATCGGATAGCCGGCCGTAGAGCACCTGGAAGACTGTATTGGCAATCAGAGCTGAAGTGCCTGCCCACGAAATGGAGTTTCGGGCATCGAGGTCTTCAGCGATCGATGGAAGCAAGACTCCAATACCGTTTTGATCAATGACACAGACAATCAGAGCCAGCGACATGATCGAGAAAACAAACATGAGCTGCCTCTTTGGTAGCAAGTTGGTCTGATCATGAAGCTGAGCCTCCGCTGCTCCTTGCTTGGCTGAAGGCATGGCGTGCGATGCCTGGAATCGCAACTGACATCTGCAGCCAAGGATGGAAAAGGTTTCGTCGCAGAAGTATTGAGTAGGCTTGTCCAAGTTGCGAAGGTTGGCGACGAGACCACGAAGTGACACCGCCTCATCGGAATTGTTGCAAAAGTCCTGCTTCACCGAGCCGCACCGGCCAGTTGAGACCCCGACGTATCTCAGCACATTCCCCAAGGCAAGCGTTACACGTGCTCTGTCGAAAGGCAGTGGATCGTTTGAGATGTTTAGTGAGGTCCCGACTGCCGGGGTTTATCCTGAAAAGACCATTCGCAGGCCGCACGCATGGTTAAGTCGCACTAGCTGGAGACTTGCATGTTGCGATACCTATCTCTCGATTCGGGAATCCGCGCTCAGAAGACTTCACTCCCTGACGGTGTCGGGGAGAGATTTATGCCTGCATTTTCGGCTGCTAGATTCATGAAGCAGTCTTGCGACAGTGCTTTGGCACTACTTCATACAAGGAGAACAATTGACATTGTGCAAAACTGAAGCGTGCACAACAGGTCGCTGAGGCAAGCAGACATGGTCGGGATGACGGAATTCGAAGAAGCTGGCGGTTCTACTCATATATGGTCGCCTCTTGTCCATGCCGAAACAAAAGTACTGCACCTGGATTACTCTCGCTGTATGCAGTGGCATGAGGTACCCCATCTGCAGCACCGCATCTCATCGAATCTCATGCACCCCACATTCACCATCTCAATGCCGAGACCCATCTAACGGCATCTGGGTACAATTGTGGATTCTTCTGGTACATCAGAAGCATCGCGCTACCAATACCGATAGTAAAAACTGGCCAAGCCGCACGCTTAGCAACCCACTTCGCGATTCGAACACGTGCCGCTAGTAACAGCCCCTTGGCAACGTCATCCCCTTTGTTTGAATAGGGAAATGGCTCTGCTGGAAGCGGCTTTCCTAGAAAATCACATAGTGGCTGCCAGCCGTCTTTTGGCTCCCATTCGAGGAGGTTTTCCGCGGGAACGATAGATTGAATATGAGCGTTGTGGTTTTCGAAACCTTGGCGTAGTTTTTGGTGGTTGCGCCAGTCGCCTCCTGTCCAGTCACGGAGGACAAGCTCGAGAACTTCACCGAGGAGGTTGAGGGGCTGGAAAAATCAGTGATGAGTGAAGGTGGACTTGCAAGTCATGGCTTACAGGATCTAGCACCGCCGCAATGCGAAATGTCGGTGACTCAATCACAGCGTGGTACGATCGCAATATTGATTTTAGCCACCGTTCTGGCTCTCTCCGACTCAGGATGATCTTCGCCTTTGGAAAACCCTCGATCAACTCATCGGAGAAGTTGACCGCTGGAGCATCGGTGATAGCCTACTGGCAGTAAGCACCCACATCCAGTCATCGACCTTTAGCATTACTCACATCGTATCTCTGCAAAAGCTTCTCAAATTCCGGAGTACCATATGGTTCTCCACTTCCATAAAGCTTGCTATAGAACGCTTCTCGCCAGCACAGCAAATGTCTATCTTTGAGGTTCTCTGGTTTCGCGATTTCCTTGAAATGATACGGCTTGTAGCCTAAGATTTGAAGGGCTGTCCACATTGCTGGTCATCATCAGTCACTGTATTGATCGATGGTGTATGAACAGCGTCGTACACATTGTTCCCGTCCTCGAGAGTCCCAGACACATTACTTGCATTTCCTTTGCCTCTTCTGTCCGAGGCGGGACTCGATCGATCCATCTTGGAGGCATTGTGGTCTCGTCAACATTCGTCTGGTACAGATGACCACTCCAGCGTGTACACAGAAGCACAGCGTCAGCGTATTACCAGCACTTCAGATCCCGAGCCAGCCTACACGGAGACACCAAAAGCTAGCGCGAATCAAGCGCGCTGCACACCCCGGCAAGGGTATTCCTCGTAACGACCTGACGTCTCCAGATCGACGCAAGGGTTTGACCACCTTCGCTTAAGGTGAGACTTATCCCCACTCCGGCACTCTTGGCTAGAACTAGACTTAAGTCTTGCGCGTCTCTTCCTCTGCGTGCTTAATATGGGCAATGCTATTGGCCAGCCAAGGACATCTCGAAGCAAGCAATTCCGAAGCAATTGCTCGAGGCTTAGTGATCGCTTGTCAATGATGTCCGCTGCCGGTACTCGTCCCCCTATTCTGTGACCACTATCCGGCTGCGCAGTATACGCCGAATGTGGGAAACCGATCGTTCGAGCGGACTTTGGCGATGAGCTCTGTTCTTTGGAGAAGGAGTGAGGCATCAATCAGACGCTCCAGCACCGGTCAATGTCACAAGAGTAGTGTCGATCCACTATCAATTCGCAGCCCTCAACCTACACTTCACACCCTCATGGCCAGGCCCAGGACTACAAACCAACGTGAAATTATGATAGTCCCTCGTAGGATCAACATCCAGCCCCTCAATCTTATCAAACTTCTGCAACATCCTCACGATGACATGTCCAGCCTCCGTCAAAGCGAATTGCATGCCAATACATATGCGTGGTCCGCCATTGAAAGGCGCATAACTCCATCCAGGCCTCTTCTTCTCCCATCTCTCGGGGACGAAGTCGTCAGCATCAGGTCCCCAGAGATCGTGTCTGCGGTGGAGGACATGAGTACTGAATCGTACTTCGCCTCCAGCTGGGATAAAAATCGGTGCTGTACCGTCTGGTCCGCCGCCGGTGGGGAGGGTTGTGTCTCGGATGGCGGTTCGACCGTTGACAGGCACAATCGAGTGCAGTCTGAGGGTTTCGTTCATGACATGTTGCAAATACGTGCATCCCTTGAGTTTCTCGAATGTGATGTTGCTTTCATCGAAGCCGTCTGGTCCGAATGTCTCCAGTATGATGCCGCGAAGTTTCAAGAAAACCCTTTCGTTTCGGATCAGGCAGTAGAACACCCAGCTGAGGAATGATGCTGTGGTATCTCGTCCCGCAGCAAGCAGACCCAGCACTTGTTCTCGGACCTCAGATGCATCAGCCGCGCGGGATCGCAAGACGTCGAGATAATAGTAGCTTTTCTCTCCAGATCGATCTTTTCGATCTCCTTCTCGGATCGCTTCATCGCAGAAGTCATTCAATATCTTGGTAATTTCTTTGATTTCCTTGTTTCCATACAACCAGCAAAGCGACT
This sequence comes from Cercospora kikuchii, assembly GCF_019650295.1. Lineage (NCBI taxonomy): Eukaryota > Fungi > Ascomycota > Dothideomycetes > Mycosphaerellales > Mycosphaerellaceae > Cercospora > Cercospora kikuchii. The sequence continues at coordinate 476,012 of NW_025408585.1, read as the reverse complement.
GAAGTCTGATACGCGTGCCGAGAATCTGCTGCACACGTTCAAAAGCCCAATGGAAATCTTTCCCGCCATCGCGACCTTCCAATCGAGCTTGCAGGGAATTTGTGCTTTTGCCTAAGAAGAGCTCCGTAGCAGAGTCGATCGTCAAGCATGGAAAAAGTATTGCGAGACTGACTGGCTGGGTCCAGCCATCATTGCCAACTGGAATGCACTTGAACATGACTTGAAGATGTTTCTCCAGTAAGGCTAGATCGGAGACGTTCTCTCGAGAGAAGATTGGTCGGACCATTTCTCTTGAGCTATGCCATGCAGGGCCTTGACTCTATTAGTAAACGTTGCAGCTTCGAAATTTCGAAGACGCCTCACCATCCACAGTGAAAATACTGCGACCAAGCACAAGCTTCAAATTCTCCTCTCGGGCCCTTCCCATACGAAAGTCGTTGAACTGCGTAGCCAAGATCGCTTTGATGTTGTCCGGATCGGCAGTGATAATATTCGACTGCCCGAGAACTTTGACCAGGAAGGTATATCTCTTCATCTTATTGAACCGTTCAACGATGAGATCGGGCGTTCGTTGTTCCTTGTCGGCTCTCATCATATTTCTGACGATGTCGATGCCGAGTGGCCATGATGTCGGTTCCACTGCTGGTGGCTCACAACCCAATTCTCTGGCCTTGATGGATTGTCGATACTTCTTGACGAAGGAGCTGACTATGCGTAGTAGCAGGACTACGCCGCATGCTGCTAGCAGGACGGCTCTCATGTTGTTCAAGAGCATGAGTCGATCAGATTGTATTCCACATCTTCAAGATGCTGAAGTCGTTCTGTGGCAACCATTACTGAGTGGTCTTCGTGCCTTGCCGGAAGTCGAATTGCCTCGTGCTCGCTGGGAAGCATTGCATTGGTCAGGTATCTGTCTGGAAACGTCCTTCCGGAAGTAGGAAGAACGTGAGCAAGCCTTTCCTGCAGCTGATCCAAGCAAGCATTATACATCTTAGCGCTACGTCCGAGTCGTGAGCCGGCAGCTGTCGTACTCCTCGCGTATGCGCACATGCAGCAGGGGTCTGTAGCGCCAGCACGCAAGGGTGGCACGACCTTCGTCCGACATCATCAAAGCTCCGAGAATGTGCCACTTCAGATGTGCGACGATGCGCAATTCCGACCTTGCAACTTGCCGCACCCGTGATCATAATCTTTTACCGGAATTGCTGTTACACGTTGAATTGTCGGTATACCTGATGTGTCCTGGAGAAAGTATGATATGCATGGATTCGTGACCCAACAGCGTCGCGAATCCCAGATATCTCACGTTCTGAGGCTCAACTTAATCATCAATGGTATCTGTTCCCAAGTCAAATAACTCTTCTGTCGTGAAGTCCAGCCCTCAGTCTCGGTGGTCGACTCCAGATCGAATGTGAACAAAAGCTTTGCCAAGATCAAGCGCATCTCCGCATATGCGAGGCTATCCCAAGTTAGTGACATACGCGGGGCGAGGATTCAATTTTGTATATTGTCACTTACTTAATGCCAACACAACTCCTGGGTCCATATGAGAAAGGCTGCACAGAGGCTCTGTCCTGTTGTTCTAATTCGGAGCCAGGTGGAATCTCAAGCCATCGTTCAGGATGGTATTCTTTGGCTTTGGCGAAGTTCCAGTCTGCGAGCCCAGCTGATAATTGGTGCACGCCGACAGCGGTTCCGCCCGGTACCCATTGGCCTTCAATGACCTCCCCACCTTCCGGTACAAATCGTGGTAGAGTCGAAGGGTTTGGTGGATGCATTCTCATCGCTTCATCAATGCATGCTGTGAGGTATTGTAGCGGTGCAGTGTTCTTGATCGTGATCTCGTCCTCGTTCGAAAAGGCTTTGCGCGCTTCAGTGGTCGCCAAGGCAAGCTTGTCTGGGTTGTGACACAGGAAGTATATCGTTGCTGAAAGTGCTCTGGCAGAGGTTCCGGATCCGGCGACAATGAATGCGCTCGCCATGATTACCAGCTCAGATACCGATAGCGGCTCCATTTTGTTGTCTAGGATGTAGGACATGAAGTCCTTTCGATCAGTAGAGTCTTTCAGTCTTCGCTGAACTTTGCTTGCGAGCATCTTCATGTGTTCCTTGCGAGATCCAGTGAGAGCCGTGGGAGCCAGCCTCGAAATGGTCTCATCAAGTCCGTAATATATCGAGAATTGCCACCACCGGATCGTCTTTGCACGGGCTCCCATTACCGTGAGCCAAGGCTCGTCTGGACTGTCAAGACAGCGATTTGGTTCCCCAAAGGTAAGCTCTGTCTCCACGATTAGTGCCTGAACATTTTGTTTGACGTCCTGCATACCTGTAATTATGTCGTAGGCAGTTAGTGAAAACCACTTCACAAGGTCGACTGGACTTCCATCGCAGCGAGCACGCAGGCACTCGATCAGTTTATTGCTGTGCTTTTGCAGATAGCATTCCTGTTGCGCCAGTGCGCGCTCCGAAAATGCAGGAGCTATGGCACGTCTGAGATTTCGATGCTTGTCAACTTCTGCAGCGATGATACCTCGCAAGTGTGGTGGTTTGATCACAGGTGCAATGCCTCGCCCATCTAGGCATTTGGAGAATTCAGGTTTGGGCTGACCGTAAATCTTTCTCCACGCAGCAGACGATGTGTAGGAAAGCTCATCTGGAGCTATGCGTACAACACTGCCATAATGCTCATGCAGTGCGTGAATCTTGTGCGCCAGCGTTCCACGCATGTTGTAGTAGTGCCATGGCAGTCGCGATGCTGCCCATAGACGCGGACCTGGATACCTACGCAGTGGGTGAAGCCCGATTCTGTGCACTACTCGAGCGAGAAACAGTAGAGTCGCCTACATTTCTTCAGCTTATGCCAACAAAGGTGGTTGAACGCGCGCTTACCACCAGAACTATCGCTGTGAAGACAGTCATCTTTGACAGAATCTGGAATTCCGCCGCTTGCAGCATACTCCAGCGCTGCAATTGACACACCTCCAAGGCTGATTACTTGTTGTGGCGAGGGCGATGCTGAGCCTGATCTGCACCTTGGGTCTGGAGTTCGCTGCTGTGGTAGCGTGCCGAACCCAGCTCCAAGACCAAGCCAGTCGTCGACAGCACATCACACACGTGCTGTCGCTTCGGCAAGCGACGAGATCGATGCTTTGTTTACTGATCCGCACACGCTGAGACACTTTCGGCGCCGACGTGGTTGTTTCGCAGCCACCGGCGCCAAAGGTACAGGGGTCTTTTAGCGCATCTTCGGCGGCCAAGTGGGAGCCGGCATGTAAAGCTCCACTCCGACCTGGAGCCGGTGTGGCCGCGTCAGAGAGATGGTCGCTATGCTGAGGACACTTTCGGGTGATGCGTTATGGTCACCAACGGTAATCGAGGTGCCAGAAAATATGGCAGAATATGCGAGAGCCCTGAATTCTTGTAAAGAGCAAAACTTCGACTGCTCGAATCTCAAACAAATGGTTGATACCAGCGAAACGCATTGCCGGGGTCGTACTTGCGTTTCAGTGCCTTCAGCTTTTCCAGTCTCCAAGGCTCATACCCGTACATTGCCTCGGGCGGATCCTCAACCGTGACGGTTGTGCTACCATAGTTGACGTATTGACACAGCCGACCGTAACCAGAAACGTTGACAAACTTGGCCTTCCATTCGTCCAGATGCGCCTCAAATTCGTCGCGATCTTTCAGCGATCTTGGAGTTGCAGTCATCATCAGAAAATGATCTGTTCCACGCCATGGAAATGCTGTCGCCTCGCTGGGAAGCGCCCGTGTTTGCTGGTTTGGAAGACATTCGAACATTGCGCCAAACCAGCCCTTGCCATCCCATCTCTCGTTCATTGCTTTCACGCTTTTGAAGAATGCTTTGGTTGTGTTCAGGTCGAAAGACTTCACGTTCACAGCGCTCATCATCTTGTATGGTAGTAGCTCCCACTTTTCCGGACGAGACAGCATCTTATTCATGCCGCCGTACGTTTCCCATGGAAGATTCGGCCATGTAGTTGTAATCTTGCCACTTTGGTACACAGGTCCAACTCTCTCAAAACGCTCCACCCACGTTGCTGCGCCTTCCTCGGGGCCTGACCAGACGAGATTGACGAGGATCAGATGCTTCAGACCAGTCTTGGGGCTCTCCCGCCGCCAGACCACAAAGATGGCCAAGTCGGCGGGCATGTTGGCGTGGACCTCGTTGATGGTAGAGAAGACATCATCGCACTGCTCCAAGCGGTATTCCAAATCCCACGAGTAGTGGATCCCATTGTTCGCTTGCTCGTACACTCGGAAGGTTGCTTCGAGGCATATTCCAAAATTGTGGCCGGCACCTCGGATTGCCCAGAAGAGATCAGGGTGAGAGTCTTCTGATGCGGTGACTACGGTGCCGTCGGCAAGGACCAGACGGCAAGATATCAAGTTGTCGTGGAGGTAGCCAAATTTGCCTTGCAGCCTGCCGAGTCCTGCTCCGAAGGCAACGCCGATGATGCCGGTGGTGGGACAGCTGCCGATTGCTGGGGGAGAGTCAGGAATGGCCTGTATGTGGTGATTGAGACAGTTGTACTCACTGACTTCGCGATGGTGGTTGTGGAGGAAAGCGACGAGATCCTCAGTAATAACTCCCCCTTGGCAGGATGCTTGATCCTTGGCGTCGTTCAATTGGACTGGGATGATGGTGTCAGCTTCTCCGCTTCTTCCATCTCACACTTCACTTCATCCATCGCGACTCACTCTTGGACAGCGCGCGCATATCAATCAAGATGCCACCGCGAAGATATCGCATCGACGTCGTCACGCAGTGGTGTCCAGATCGCTGCGTCGCCCATCAGTCCCCCGCGCTCCGCTCCGCCGCCAACAGACCCACCGCTGCGAAAGAGATACCACGCTCATGACAGAATTTCACCGTTTGGACGACGTCCTCCTCGCTCGCTGGCTTGACTGACACACTGTATGATGGTCTGTTCCTCGGGATTAGCATCCTGATCGCTCTCGGTCCGGAGCTGTATCCATTACCGGCCATATTGCGTGTAGCGCAAATCCGACTGCGCGAAATTCTCACTTCCCGGCGTGCCTATGCGGGCGGATGTCGACAGTCTCGAGGCGAGTATGCTTGCAATGTCCATCTTGCTGTGTTCATTCCTTCACCGGCAGCGGCAGAAAGCCACGCGCATATGCTGGAGATATCGCGGAGCAGCAATTCGCAACGCGTCCTCCACCTTCGAACTAGTGTTCACTTGTTCGTATCATCGTCGGGACAATGTCGCCGTTCACGAAGCCCTAGCGAGCCTTGGTGATCGACGACCTGGATAAGCTCGTGGCCTGTCCTTGTCTCGCGCGTCGAAAATGCTTGGCAAACATCAAGCGAAGCTCGACAGAGTGAATTACTGAACGACACTTCGGCTCCTGTCCATTGCCCGGCAACGATCCAACACCGCTTCTTACACGGTACCGGTAGATTGAACATGCCTCCACCAGCCTCCATGCTCGAATATGCTAGTCACAGCCTTGTGGATCTGTCTCGGGTGGACAGCTGTCTTGGGCTCAGCGACAGAAGTACATGTCTGCAGACCTCAAATCGCATGCCTCCATTTTGCACGTGGAAGCCATTCTCAAGCGACGGCGTGGGTGAACGAGCCTCGCGTCCTCTGCCCTCCCCAGCGCAACACCCGTCGCCACGCTGTCTCGTACGGATGACCATATTCGGACTGACCACCAGCGTGCAAGGCGGCGATACCTAAAATCGCGCGTATCGAACCTGCACGTGGCGCAGCCGCTGAGGGCCCTTTGAGATGATGCGCGGCAAGGCAGAACAATCGTGAGCTCCTCGCGGTCCCCTAGGCAATTCCGTTCCCAGAGAAGGTAGGATCTTGAGAACTTAAAGAATCCTTCAGGTTCCCTCGCGTCTCGTCTAGCTCTCTTCATCATCCCCACACGAGTCTGTCACATCATTCGGTCCCATAATTCTTCATTCATCAAGCAGACGCTTCGAATTTCTTGGCCGCAGACGGCAAAAGGCTTGGTTTAGGGCAAGCTTTCGACTGTGTGCTCAGATAGCTTGGAATCCAGTCAAGTGTACAGCGTGCAGAAGGAAGCTTTGACACACACGAAAGCACAGTCATGAGTGCCACTTCACCAATCGCCATCGTCGGAATTGCTCTCAGAGCTCCTGGCGATGGCTCCGACCCAGAGCGCTTTTGGCAGGTAAGCTGGGCCATTGTACTTCCCGCTTATTTAGTTCAACGCTGATTGACCAGATGTTGCTTGACGCCCGATCAGCGCGTTCCAGCATCCCCAAAGACCGCTACAACATCGATGGCTTCTACCACCCTGATCCAGAGCGATTGGGGAGCATACAACAAACGTAAGTGAAGCGGAACAGGATCGGACTGGCGACTGACTTCGACTGTAGTCACGCACATTTCTTGAAGCAGGACTTCAAGGTATTCGATGCACCATTCTTCTCAGTTACGCCGAAGGAGGTGAGTACAGCTGATGCTACGTCTATGTCCGATGTGCATTCTTGACATTCAACGATCAGGCGAAAGCCATGGATCCGACACATCGTATGTTGTTAGAAGCCACATATGAAGGATTTGAAAATGGTATGTCACGTGGATGCCCTTCTGGTTCTCTGTACTGAGATGCCATTAGCTGGATTGACCTTGCAGGAGATCTCTGGAACACAAACATCAGTATACATCGGCACATTTACTGGAGACTTCCCCAATTTACAAGCACGAGATAATGAGGGACCATCGATCTACCACGCGACCGGACTGTCCTCTTCTCTTGCGTCGAATCGATTATCATGGTTTTATAACCTGCGAGGGCCTAGTGTGAGGCGATCACCGCTGTACAGGTTGGATTGGAGATACTAATCGGTGATAGATGACTGTGGACACGGCCTGTTCGTCCAGCTTGACAGCTTTTCACCTTGCTTGTCAAAGTATTCGTACTGGCGAAGCCGAAATGTCAGTGGTGGCTGGAGCTAACCTGATGTTTGGTCCTGATATGTCCATTCTGCTTGGCGCAGCGAAGATCTTGTCGCCAGATGGAAAGGCAAGTACATCGCTGACATGTTAGAGGCTAAGCTAACTGCCCGCCCAGTCGCAAATGTGGGATCACAAGGCCAATGGCTTCTCTCGTGGTGAGGGCTTTGGCGTCACTGTCCTCAAGCCTCTTGATGCTGCTCTTCGAGATGGGAACACGATTCGTGCGGTGGTTCTAGCATCAGCAGCCAATGAAGATGGGCGAACACCTGGAATCTCGCTACCTAACAGTGAAGCGCAACAGGAACTTATTCGTAAAGCGTATGCGCAGGCGGGCGTCGATCCGCGTTCCACAGGCTATGTTGAGGCACATGGTAAGATCCTCCAGACTGATTTCGGGCCTTCACTGACATGAATCTACAGGCACTGGCACTCAGGCTGGAGACCCATTGGAAGCCCACGCGATCACCGAGACTATCGGCAAAGATCGCACAACGGATCTTTACGTCGGAAGTGTCAAGACAAATATTGGCCATCTTGAAGGCGCAGCTGGTGTCGCCGGTGTCATCAAAGCGGCACTGGTCGTTGAACGAGGTCTCATCCCACAAAACTTGTGGTTTGAGAAGCTCAATCCCGCTATCACCTTACCCAACAACGTCAAGATTCCCGAACAGACCATAGAATGGCCAAATGATGGTCCTCGCCGGGCAAGTATAAACTCCTTTGGCTTCGGGGGTGCCAATGCACATGTCGTCCTTGAAGACGCGGCGTCATATCTGTCGAGAAATGGTCTTTCTGGGCGGCACCGAACAGCGAAGAAGGCGCTACCAAGCAGTCCTGAGCCACAGCGCCAAGGCCTGAAGCGGAAACGAGTGTTCCCTCTCTCCTCTTACGACCAGTCTGGAGTCAAGAGGACGGCAAGCACTCTTCGCGAATATGTTACCTCTCGAGAGGACGGAAGCTTGAAGCTGGACGAACTTGCATACACGCTTGCTTCCAAGCGCACATCGCATCCATGGAAATCTTTCGCCGTCGCCTCCAGCGCGGAGGAGCTTGTTGCTGCACTTGAGAGTGTCACGGCTCCAGTACGGTCATCTGATGCTACTATACCTCGAGTTGCGTTCGCATTTACTGGTCAAGGCGCTGCATGGCTAACTATGGGCCGCGCTCTGCTCACTTACGACGCGTATAGAGCAAGCATCGCACGTACTGGGGATGTGATCCGTCCACTAGGCTGCAGTTGGGACATCATCGACGAATTGCAGCGCGCCGACGCAGAAGAGACTCTCAAACTTGCAGAGTACAGTCAGCCTCTCTGCACAGCAGTTCAGATCGCCCTTGTGGATTTGCTAGCGCACTGGGGCATCAAACCTTCCGCAGTCGTGGGTCACTCATCAGGAGAGATCGCAGCCGCTTACGCTGCTGGACACGTATCCTTCGAGACAGCAATGACTGTTGCTTGGTTGCGTGGCCATGTTTCAAGCACTGTCGCTCGCCAAAGTACCAAAGGCGCCATGATGGCAGTCAGCCTCGGCGGCGATGCCATTCAAGATCGTCTACAGCAGCTCACACAAGGAAAGTCTATCGTCGCATGCTGGAACAGCCCCAAGGCTTGCACCGTTTCGGGAGACGTCGCTGCTGTGGACGAATTGTACGAGCAGCTCAAGTCAGAGCAGATCAATTGCACAAGACTTGCGATCGATTGCGCGTATCACAGTCACCATATGTACGCAGTCCGAGAGGCGTACGAACAGGCTCTCGCTTACTTACCGACCGTGAACAACCAGGATGCCATTCCGATGTTCTCGAGCGTCACTGGGAAGCTGGTGCAGCCGGGTGAGCTCGGTCCCTCGTACTGGGTCGATAACCTAGTCTCTCCTGTAGCCTTCGCGGCGGCCACGCAGGCGTTGCTCAACCACACGAATGATCAACGCAAGTCTCACGACCGAGATCCGTTCGCAAGCGTGTTCCTCGAGGTCGGACCTCACTCCGCGCTGCGATCATACCTCCTGGATATCTTCCGCGACACCAAATTTTCAGGCCTTACCTACTCCACGTTGCTTCGCAGGAAGTTTGATGCCGAGGAAACAGCACTTTCTGCGATTGGCGAGCTTTGGGCTCGCGGCTGTCGCGTCGACCTCGACAAAGTTAACGACATTCATGCTGATACGAACATGCTCACTGACCTGCCTCCATATAACTGGAACCACGAGCTCTCATTTTGGGACGAGAGCTACCTGAGTAGAGAATACCGTCTACGTGAAGCACCGCGCAAGGATCTCATCGGCTATCTAATCCCTGGAACTGTGGATCCGACCTGGCGCAACTTCTTGCGCTGTAGCGAGTCCCCTTGGATTCGTGAACATCAAGTACAAGGCGCGATATTGTATCCTGGAGCTGGTATGGTGGTCATGGCGATCGAGGCGGCCCGCCAGCTTGCCGATGCAAACGAAGAAGTGCTTGGCTTCGAACTCCGCGATGTCGCTATTGTCACCGCTCTGCGAGTCCCTGACGACGTCAAAGGCATTGAAGTCATGGTACAGCTGCATCCACGGAGGATTTCGACCAAAGCTGGTCCGTCTTCTACAATCAACGAGTTCACCGTGTCTAGCTGGTCAGCAGATGCCAAAGAGTGGACAACGCATGCACGTGGTCTGATCTCGATCACTTACGCCTCATCGTTGACGCCAACGATGCAGCAAGAGGCGGTCCTTGAAGCCAAGGCGCTTCAAAACAGTTTCACTGAGGCGAAAGAACGCTGCAACAAGCCTGCGCGAGCCTTCCTCTACGATAACGTCGAGACCATCGGCATGAAATATGGACCGGTCTTCCGTAACATCCAGTCTCTGTTCGCCGGACCAAGTGAGAGTTATGGTACAATCACAATACCAGATACCAAAGCCACAATGCCGCAGCAGTTCGAGTATGAATCCATCATACACCCTGCCACGCTGGACAGCGTGTTACATCTTCTGTTCCCTTCTATCAGTGGAACCGAACAATCTCTGAACGAAGCAGTGGTACCCTTCTCCTTCGAGCGAATCTTCATCGCTGCCGATGTGCCCAAGGTGCCAGGCTCAAAACTGGTCGGTATGTCAAAAGCGCAGAAGACGAGCTACACTACCTGGGTCTCGGAGATCTCCGTGACTACCGAAGACTACAGCAAGCCTTTGATCGTCATGGAAGGCTTGGGTCTTGCATCAGTCGGTGCTTCGTCTGAGCAGCCAGAAGTCCGAGCCAGTACTTTCACTCAGGTCTGGCATCCCGATGTAGAACTTATGTCGCCTGCGCAGATCAAAGAGACGATCTACTCCAGAACCATCCCCAACGCCGACGATGACTCCGTGCTGGATCTGCTGGAGTATGTATGCCTGGTGCACATCTACCGCTGTCTTGACTGGTTCAAGGCCGATGGAGCTTCTCATATTCCGCAGGACGGATTCTGGAAGCTGTACGTGAAGTGGATGCACGACCGCATCAAGGAGTTCGAACCCATCTCCTCGGATCCTGCTGAAGTGGACAGCAAGCTCGAATTTGCGCGAAAGCGAATATCGACTAGCCACTCTGGAGATATTACAGTTCAAATGGTCGACCGCATTGGAAAGAACCTCAACAAGATCTTCACGAGAGAAGTCGAACCACTACAGGTCATGCTGGAGGATGATTTGCTGTATACGTTCTATCAAGGAGCTTTCGGAGCCTCGTACAATTCAAACTGCGCGGAATATGTGGGTCTCATCGCCGACACACGACCAGGCCTCAAAATCTGTGAAATTGGAGCCGGTACTGGTGGCACAACAGGACATGTGCTTGACCGTCTGCGAAGAGAAGACGGATCGTCAAAGGCATCGCAGTATTACTTCACAGACATTTCGCCTGGATTCTTGGCCAAGGCCGCCGATCGCTTCACGCAAGATGCTGCAATTATGGAGTTCGGCACGCTGAACATCGAGAACGATCCGATTGCACAAGGCTTCGAACCGGAAAGCTTCGATCTGATCGTTTGCGCAAATGTGCTGCACGCCACAAAGAGCATCCAGGAGACTTTGAATCACTGCAAGATGCTACTCAAACCTGGTGGTCAGCTGGTACTTTCTGAAGTCACTATCAAGCGCATCTTCTGTGGTTTCATCATGGGTCCTTTGCCTGGATGGTGGTTGGGTGAAGACGATGGTCGCACTGGAGGTCCGCTGCTTGATGTTCCCGAGTGGGACGCTGCACTGAAGCAAGCTGGATATTCTGGTGTTGATCTCGATGTCAGAGGTGATCGGGAAGGTTCGAAAGAGCCAGTCTCTTTGATTGTCTCTACTAAGACGGCTGCCAGTGCTGAGCAGGAGTGTGCAGAGTTTGCGATCATTCGCACCGCAGATTCTGCTTCTGTTAAGTTGGCTGAGGCGATTGCCAGTGCTCTGAAGACCGAGAAGTCCGACTGCACCATCCTTGAGTGGCCAAATGTCAGCGTCCAGGACGTCAAAGACACATACTGCATCTGTCTGGCAGAGTGGCAGGAACCACTCCTCGCTGATATCTCAGAGGACAATTGGACCACCTTGCGCGAGCTTATGCAGAGCTCCGCCGGAACTCTATGGGTCACTGGCGGTGCCGCAATGGACTGCCTCGAGCCACATCAGTCGCTCATGGTCGGTCTGGCCCGAGCCATTCGCAACGAGAACGCAGGTATCCGGCTCGCCACATTGGACATTGATATCCACGAGAATGTCAACGCAGCAGAATCAGCCGTTGCCATTACCAAGGTGGCGAAGTCTCACAGTCGTGGCGAGACTGCAGATGGTGAGTATGCGGCACGAGGCTCTTTGGTCTACTTGCCACGTGTCGAGCGAACACTTGACGTCGATGCTTCGCTTCGTAAGTACGAAGCTAGAGGAGAGCCCGAACCCACTTCATTCACGAAATGTGGTCATCCGCTCAAGTTGACTATCAAGGTAAGTACTATTCCAGACAATTTCAACGTCTATGTCTATTGCTTACTGACACACACAGACTCCTGGTCTCTTGGACACATTCCGCTGGCAAGAGGACGAGACCTACCATACGCCACTTCAGGACGACTGGATCGAGATCGAGGTTAAGGCAGTTGGTCTCAACTTCAAGGATGTCCTCGTCGCTCTCGGCAACCTCAACGAGAAGAAACTTGGTGTGGACGTCGCTGGCGTTGTCACTCGAGTTGGCTCGGCCAGCACGGCTTTCAAGCCTGGCGACCGAGTGATGACTGCAAGTTGCGATACCTTCGCCACTTTTGTGCGCTTCCCAGCAAAGGGAGCCATTCCAATGCCCGAAGGCATGAGCTTTGAAGAGGCGGCATCGATGCCGTTGATCTTCCTCACGGCCTACTACGCTCTTGTCACAGCAGGTCAATTGCAGCGCGACGAGAGCATTTTGATCCACGCCGCAGCTGGAGGCGTTGGTCAGGCCGCAATCATTCTTGCCCAACATATCGGCGCCGAAATCTTCGCCACAGTTGGGTCTGAAGAGAAGAAGCAGCTCATCATGAAGCAGTACAACATTGCAGAAGATCACATCTTCAGTAGCCGTGACTTGAGCTTCGCCAAAGGTATCAAGCGCATGACACAGAGCAAGGGCGTAGACGTCGTCCTCAACTCGCTCGCTGGTGAAGCTCTGCGACAGTCCTGGCACTGTCTTGCCAAGTTTGGCCGTTTCCTGGAAATTGGCAAAGCAGATCTATTCGCCAATACAGGCCTTGACATGCAACCTTTCTTGGAGAACAAGTCTTATATCGGCGTCAACCTGCTGGATTTTGAGAACAATCCTACGCCTCGAGCGGTGAAGTTGTGGGATGATGTTTCAAAACTGATCAATGGAGGTGCCCTTCGACCTGTACAGCCGATTCAGCAATTCACTTTCTCGGAAATAGAGAAGGCTTTCCGATACATGCAGACTGGCAAGCATATGGGTAAAGTGGTGTTACGTGTCGACGACGCCGATGTTGTGCCTGCCGTACCACGCACCCCGAAGGTCGGCATTGTTGCGGATGCCACATACATTGTTGCCGGTCTTGGCGGTATCGGTCGGGAGATTGGACGTTGGCTGGCTGAGAAAGGTGCCAAACATCTCGTCTTCCTCTCTCGCTCCGCAGCATCTGGTGCGGAAAACAAGGCATACGTAGAAGATCTGCGAAAGACCTACAGCACCAACGCAATCGCCTTCGATTGTGATGTGGGCAATCGTGCGGCGCTGCAGGCGGTGCTGGGCAATATCAGCCATCTGCCTCCCATCCGAGGATGTGTCACTGGAGCAATGGTCCTCAAGGATACACTCTTCGACAGCATGACGGCTGATGACCTGCGCATCCCTGTTGGACCCAAGGTACACGGCACTTGGAATTTGCATGAACTTCTACCACAGGAGCTCGACTTCTTCGTTATGCTCTCTTCTCTTGCTGGTGTAATGGGCCACCGAGGACAAGGCAACTACGGATGCGGCAACATCTTCCAGGATTACTTCGCATCCTACCGACGTTCCCTTGGTCTACGAGCCATGACGATCGACATCGGATACCTGTTGTCAGTTGGCTTCGTTGCCGACAATGATCAATATGTCGACCACGTCAAAGCAATGGGTTTGAAAGTCATGCATAACTCCGACTTGCATGGCCTTATCGCCACTGCCATCGAGGGTAGTGATGCTCACCCTGCCCAAGTCATGTGTGGTCTGCCGTACAATGAGTACTCACCTCAATGGTATTGGATGGACGATAACCGCTTCGCTGGCTTGCGAAACCTCCACGGCGGCAAATCCTCGACCGCTTCTTCGGCGACGGAACTCAAAGACGAGCTTTCACGCTGTGCCGATCTTAGTACCGCTGTTGAACTGATTAGTAATGCCATGGCCGAACGACTCGCAAGATTAATGATGATCCCAGCAGCCGATGTTGATGTCAACAAGCCGCTGAGTGCGTATGGCGTGGACAGTCTAGTCGCTGTCGAAGTCAGGAACTGGATCGCGAAACAAATGCTGGTCGAGGTCAGTGTGTTTGAGATCATGGCCAACGTGCCCATGAAGCAACTCGCCGGGGATCTTGCGGCGAAGAGTAAGATTGTCGTTGCCAACAGGGGATAGAAGTCCATGCGTCGGGCGTGCTACCACGGGAATGAGAATTATGGCATTTGATCGGTCGGAGTTCGTAGTTCATAGCCGGTTTACAGTCCGTCTATACCTGGTCAGACATTCGATCGAGCCCGTCGTGCTATTTCTTACTGCTTTCGTCAACTAGACGTAACATGATTACTGATCCGTAGATTTAGCCATTGAGGAGTAATACGCGCCAAGGCTTAGCCGATAGTCCTTCTGGACGCTTTGATAGCAACAATAGATCGTCCTCTCAATCTCGCTCGCTATCACCACTCCTCTCCCTCACAACATTCGTCAACAACGTTGTAATTCCAACCGATCCAGCCTTCCAGCCCCACACCGCGAAGTGAACGTCGACATGAAGCAATCCACAGCCATCACGACCCTTGTTGCACTTCTCTGCAGCTTCGCTGCAGCAGATTGTGGGCCGTATCAAAGAGTCATGACTTACGACGACTGCTATCAACGATGCAAGACTCAGTATCCAGGTCAGGTCCCTCCGGAAGGGGAATTCACTGGAAAGCCTTTGGGTCCTTGTATAAAGCCATGTATTGGATCATGTGTACGATTCCATTATTCGTTTGCGATTGTGATCCATCTTGCTAACTGATGGTAGTCTTAGAGACAACGATTGGGTGTCATTATTAGGCATTCAAGCCAGGATGCGACTTCTGGACTTTTTTTCCGTAGACCCACGCTCGGTTGCAGCCTCTCTCATAAATAGTCAGTTGAGTGAGCTCATGGGTTTGCTTGCGCTGGAAGAACAGGAAGGATAAACGGGAGTGGACGTATGCGGTGTATCTTGACGTAGCCGTACGGGAACCTTCGAATGGAGATGGTATTCGTCAACAAAAGGTGGCAGGCGGATAACAACATTTGTGGCATTGGTTCGAATACAGTTCAAGCCACAGGATAAGAGTGCTTCGAAGAATACAGCATACATCTAGAAGGTGCGAATATGTAGGATCTCCATTCTCCTTCAACAATGGTTCGATCGTCTGTCTGCACGTTCGATGATCTGCCAGGCTCTTCATCGGGCGTACAACGTTCTGACCGCTTCTCATGTCAAAGGGATGCTCGAAAAGGCTTTTGATCTTTCCCTGTTGTGACAAAACCAGTCCAAGAATCGATCGCCGCATGGCACTTCTGTGCATATGTATCCATCCCACCAAGATATAGCAACATCTCTCGTGGCTTACCAGGAATATTTGCCCCCATATACCACGAATCGGCCGTCGGGTAAAGCGTCTTATTACCGATGTCGCGGACTTCCTGCGCCCACGACTCGGCTGCTGCATCATTCGTAGCTATCGAAGACAACTGCTCCGCCTGGCACTTCTCAATCATTTGTGCAATAAGATCGATCTGGATCTCGATGATGGGCGGGCCATTGGCAAACGATGTTGGAGCTTGTGGCCCATAGGCCATGAACAAATTTGGCATGTCCGGAATCATCAAGCCCAAATACGTTCGCACGCCGTCCTTCCATTTATCTTCGAGAGGTTCGCCTTTCTCGTCTTTGAGACCCATGTTGAGAAGACTGCCAGTCACTGCATCGTATCCAGTCGCTAAGACGAGTAGATCCAGCTCGTGCAATATATCGCCTGCTACAATGCCTGCCTCTGAGAACCTTTTGATGGGCGTTGCTTTCAGATCGACAACTGTTACATTTGAGCGATTGATGACATCGTAGTAGTCTTGCTCCAAACTAGGCCGTTTTGTGGCGACCAATGCCTGTTGTGGAATGGGTGCCACAATTTGAGCCTTAACGGGGTCAGTAACCCGTTGATGGACCTTTTTGGCCCAGAAGTTGTAAAACTCTTTGTTGGCTGCTCGATCCCAGATGAAATCACGATATGTGGTTTGATTGAACGCAAAGCCACCTCGATTCCAGCCTTCTTCCATAACAGCCTCGCGTTCTTCTAGCGTTGCGTCCCAAAAGGATTTGCTTTGATTTCTGAATGGGAACCCAGCACGGCTATTTTGTGCTCCTTCGAAGAGATATGGATATGCCAATTTGGTTGATTCTTGCTCTTCGATCGTGAACTTACGCTGACGCATAGGCAATGCGTGGATCGGAGTTCGGATTAGAACGGTCAAATCGCAGTCCTGCTTGCCCAGTTCCTGAACTAGTTGCACGCCAGTCGCACCGTTCCCGATCACTCCGACCTTCTTGCCCTTCACGTCTGTACCATCACTAGGCCAGTCTGCGGCATGAATCACCTTGCCTTTATAGTTGTCCAAACCTGGAAAAGCAGGCAGATGCTTCTTATAGGAGGATCCGGTCGCAAGGATTAAATAAGTGCAGCGAAATTCGCGATGGTCTCTTGTCCGAACTACCCATAGTCCGTGTTCACGTTTGATGCTTGTTGCAATTGTGTTAAAGAATGCATCTTTGCTCAGATCCAAAATCTTGTCCACATGTCTAAAGTATGCTTTAAGCTCGTCATGGCCCGGGAAGCGTTCTTTCCAGTTCCAAGTTTTCCAGACTTCAGGGATCGAAAGCGAGTAGTATGGCATCTCGGAATCAACACGAGCGCCAGGATAGCTGTTCCAATGCCATGTTCCGCCGAACTCTTTGCCCGCTTCGAGTAGCTTGGTCTGAAACCCTAGCTTTCGCATCTTCCAGAGTCCATAAGCGCCACCGAAACCACCTCCAATTATCAAGACGTCTGACTGGACAAACTTCCTTCCATCACGAAGATGAGCATCCTGAAGCTCGGAGTTCTCGATTGCAGGCATTGCGATTAGCCGATCTGTCTCGCGCTATCGGCACTACTAGGAGGTGAAAGTTCACATTCGATGCAGAAAAGGGCTTTAGTGGACTTTACCCAAGACTTGAGCTCGTTAATTCGATCATGAAAACAGGTTGGGACAGCATCTTTGTTTACTCGTTAGCTGCCGAGGACGAGCGATGCATGTTGACGCTTATTTCCGACCCCGCTCCTCTCTAACACATCATCGATTCCTGTGATGAGATTAACGGTCTCACAGACTCTGGAAGCTCAATTCACAATGGAGCATCACTACTAAGTATAAGCTGATGAATAAAGAGTGGTGAGCGTGTAGAGCGCTCGAAGACGGCGTCTAGAGGATCTTGCGCTCCAGGAGATTTGAACTGATCCTCGCGAACAATGTTGCACGCCTCTATGAGCAGATCCATCATCCAAGAGAAGACGCGCATAGCGGCATGATGTGTGGTATCGTATGACATAACTGAGATGAATATCCATCGTGCTGCCACGCAGGCCTTTCGCACGATATAATGTGAGGCCGCCCTTGGAAAAAGAGTATCGAATTCTTTGACATTTCACTTTCCGGAATTAGCACGGATATCAGCGGTCATTGACCGTCTGTCTACTCACAGAGATACTGTGCAGCCGCAAGCCTTTTCTACCACTACTGACGAAAGCACGTCATGCACAGACCGGTAGCTTCCTTTCATTGATGCCTGCTCACGATCTGTAACACAGGATCCCTATGTGACCTTGTCTCCTTTCAGCCGCTTCCTCCACGTTAGCATTCGGCTCATTCTTTTTACTGTTGGTAGGACATTCTCCGGAGCGAGCGTCTAAGAGAGACGCGCGCACGACCGGTGTGGCTACATACTACGACTCCTCAATATACGCCGAACATCAAGTCTCTAACCCTAATAAGCGGTCACTAGTAGTATCTAGTAATCTGCGCTGTACAGCAGCTCACTCTTCATGCTCTGTTGCGCAAGCAGTGCAGTCATCAAGCCTTTACTCTAACCAGTGGAGTCTGCAATAATAGGCGCATGTACTGCTGGATCACTATCTTGGCCACGCTGCAATGAGATCACTTGGGCTTCGCAAGATCGTCAATTCGACAGCAGCGACATTGGGATTTGGATGCATACAGAAGCCACCAGCGCGGAAGAATATGACCTATACTGGAAAAGCCAGGACAAACATGATCAGGTATCACATCCGCATTGGCTGCAGACATCACTGGCTGAAACAACCACAGATCTCAAGCCGACAATTTCACAGCTTTGACCTCATGCCCCATTGATTGCTGCGTACCATCAATGCTCGCACTACATCAGGTCAGCTCATCTTGCCAAAATCCAAACCACAATCCCCACTTACGTTGGAGAAAACCCATCCACAACTTCGACTTTTGCCGACGATCCCTTCGCGCTGCGCCACGCCATGAACCAAGAGCCCTCGAAAAGTTCATCAATCTCTTCCAAGCTCTGCCCTGCCGTTTCTGGCACGACGAGATAGACATAGATCAACGGAACGAAGCACCAGCCGGCGAAGAAGATTAAAGCTCCCCAGTTGTGCATGCTCGCTCATGCTACCTCATCACTCACCTCTTCAAGTCGGTCACAGACAGTGGTGTTTACACGTGTGGTCATTTATGAGCAACAAATACAGCACGACGCGTTTGTCTCGCTAAGAATCCGAGGGAAGCAAATATCCCTGTATCATTACGATCCGCCACCTGTATTTCGGAGGCTGGGTAGCAGGGTGTACCTCGCGCCTCTAGGCGTTTGCAAGCCTTTCTCTAGCTTGTTTAAGACAGCTTATTAGCAGAAGAGCCCGGAAACGTTTTTGTGCTCGGATGCTCGGAGTCCGATTATGCATAACACAGATTGTATGTTTTGGTCTGGAGGACAGAATTATGTGGACTCTGACTCCATTTGCTGGGTGTGCTTCGGCGTGTCCTTACAAGTGTCTATAAATGTCGCTGTGCCAATTTCCAAGACGATGGGAGCTCCAACGCGACACTCGGCAGTCTGTAATGTATCTGTTGAGTTTCATGATCAATTATCGAAATCACATTTGTCGCAGCTCTGTTTTGTGCACGTTGAAAATGAGGGTAATACCTCTTTTACGGGCCGTTCAAGCTGCAAGGCTCAGGCCGTTGCTATTGTCATTGCCAAAAAGCGCTATAGCGTTTGCTGTGACAAGGATGTCAAGGTTAGGGCTCAGCTATATAGAGCTTGGTGCGAAGAATTTTTTCCTCTTATGGTGGAAGCGCTTCCCGGAATAGCTAGTCCAACACCGTGTCAGATCGATGAAGTCGATCATTTCCCCTGCTCCCTAGCAATTTAGCGCGAACTAACAGGGCTTCGTATAGGGCTGATTACTGACATGCTCAAATGTATGGCCCCGCGGCTCAGACCTACATCCGTCGATGCACAACTGAGCGTCTCTGCTAGATACGAGCTCCGATCGTCGAAGGACCTCCAGACACTTGGAGACATATAGATCAATTGTTCTCAACAGTACACCTATCAGTCAATGCGTTTAGCGGGCGCAAACCAATCGCAGCCTCGAGGAGATGACCTGCAACTCCACAATGCCAGATCTGCCTAGACCAGTCAGAAGAAACGCGAAAATAAAGGTCTGACACTTCACAATACGATGCACATTGTCCTACTTTCTAATGTCTGGCACTTCACAATACGATGCACATTGTCCTATTTTCCAAGGTCTCACGTTTCAAAATACGATGCTCATTGTCCTATTTTCAAAAGTGAAGACCTTGAACACGATCTGCTGTTGGCCTTTTGATCGTATACATAGACATTTACGAAGACTATTAATTTGTGGACTCATCATACCGCCAGACTCCTCCTCTGCATTATTCTCCAAAGGTCCTCCTTTGCAACATTCGCTAAAGCTCCTCGACTGCTTATTGCCTTCACTATACTGCAAACCAACAAACATACAAAAATGAGGAATTTCATCTTTATCGCAGCTCTGGCAGCACTGGCTTCGGGACGTGCGATCCCTAGAGCACAAGATGACCTGTTGACATCTATTGGTTAGTTCTGACATGAAGTGGTCCACTGTGTAACGAGCTGCCTGCTTACGTTCATTCTCTGTCAGACGATCAGCCAAAGCTTGAGCCGAGATCAGCGGGTAAAGACCATCCACTATATGGCGCACACATTCACTATCCCGTTCTTCATCCCAACAATGTGCCGTGTGATCAACGTAGCGGAATGAAGGGTAATTGTAGGCCGGGACCGCCGGTCAACCCATATCACCGTGGATGCAGTGCTATCACGCGATGCAGGGCATACAGTAGCGGACGCAAGGGAGGAAACAAGGGAACGAAGAAGGAAAGAGAGGAGACAGAAGAGGAGGGGGAGGATCCCCACAAGTCGGAATAGACGTCGCTTGTTCATGGATAAGATCAAATGCTTATCTCAGTAGCATTCGGCGTTTGTAGAGTGGTAGATAGCATAATGACACTGCCACAAACATTAGTGAAGTCTGAATGAGTATCGAACGCGGCCCAAGTAGCAAATTGGCAAATAGCGACCTGTCCGGATGCATTCGATTTCGAAGAACAACATTATGTGCACGTAGCCCGAAAGAAAATATTGGCACCGCAAGCCCGAAATACTGAAGAACGAGTCAGCAGTCCAGACGGCGTGGCTTATGCGAAAGCGACGAGCACTATGAGCGATCGATAAGCACTACAAAATTCCGAAGCATTCTAGATCATCCTTTACACACATTCAGCCATGCGTCTGTTGTGACAATGTCATCTACCGAAACCTTTGATTTCCTAGCCCGTCTGCCTAGTAGTCATAGACTGACTCCGTGGGGAAAGTATCGCATTCATGGTCAGCATTACATGAGAACACGAGCGCTCGTGTCAGATGACAGCACTGCTCGATATCGATAAATTATTGAGCAGTATCGATTCTCGCCGTTTGATCTTGGAGCTGTTCTACGCAATCTCCACCAAAGGCCACTGGCGCTCGTTATTGGCCCTGCCGTTCCTCCGTCACTCACAGAGGGAATGACGCTCGCCTGGAATGAGTACTTCAACGATGTATTGAAGATGGACCCTTAGCGAGAACGACGAGTGCAAGTGCAACGCGTTGGTTCCGGTCAGTCCACTGGCCCTACGGTGATGCTGACCAAATTTAAGGAAAGGGATCAGATGCCGTAGACGCACTACATCGATCCCAGTACCTTCAACGGGACGGCCTCGGATATGGGATGGGCGCCGGAGATGTTCAGATAGCTGGACAGTATCTTCATTACTGTAAAGTAGCAGAGATCATAAGCTTACTCGTTGCTCTTAACGGCCGGGCAAAAGCCTCTGTTCTCATCTGTTACGGCTCCATATCGAGCTTCAAGGATAGGTGGATTGTGCTGGTATGACTGAAGCTTTGTATTTGGAAGGATTGCAGGGAAGGCTGAATTGTATAGTGCTTCTAGAAGGTGGATGCTGACGACTGCTAGTATTGTCTCTTGGTCTTGCGCGAATGATAGGTAGGCGCATTCGCACGGAACAGTCAACTGCCGCGGAGATAACCCATTACTGTCACGGGGTGGATTGTCGGGTGTGTATCAATTCCCTGTGCCGCACTTCATCTGTCAATTCTTGGGCGAGTATACTTCCAGCAACTCCACCAGATGCTCGGCTCGTGAATTCGTACTGCCCGAGCTGTTGCCGAAAGGATGCGTAGGAATATGGATTTTCAGTTGTTTGTTGTCCACGTTCGAGAGCAAAACGCGGAAGGAGGAGAGATGAGTTTAGCTTCGGAACGGCTCCGTTCCATAATAGATCTCGGGTGTGCCGTCCTTGCTGTCAGGCGATCCCCAACTAGCAGCGCCTCAATGGCAATAAGAGCTGCAACCCGTGCAAGACTCAGCGGGACAGAAGAATACCTCGACCGATTGCAGACGTTATGGCGAAGGTAGTGCCGAGTTGCTGCCGGTACTGGTCGGTGGAGCTTGCGAGTTGTACAGGACGCCTGGCAAAATGCAGAAAGTGCCACGGTGGTGATGGTGCTTTGTCGTGGCCGACGGCAACAAAGCGAATGCGATTTTGAGCGGCCGCCGGCATTGGCGCGGCCGGCCTCTCATCTCGTGCGTACAAAGTGCGTGGTCTTTCAGCTCGGCCAACGACAGCTAAATGCAGCACCCAAGTAAAGCGAAGTGCGGTCACTTCGCTCCATTACGGAAGTCAGCGCGTTCCTGCGCTTTTGACCTGCATCATTGCATTGTTCCTATCTTTGTGCAAACGAGGACAAACCACCCGCTCGCCCCGAGCTCTCGCTACACGACACGCGTGATCGCAAGTTTACATTCGCTAGTGTCAAATAGTGCGGAGCTTATGATGTGGCTGAAATTCAGGGACGCTAAATGCCGTGGAGTCGGAACCTAACTGAACAGGTCGAGCATGAAGTAGAGGGCGAGACTGAAACTGCGTACATGCATCGTGACGGAGCTATGGCCTGATGTATCGACAACATCTCGAAGCGACAATCATATGAGCAGCGAAAGGTCGAGTTGCAACAGGGAAATTGGTAGTAGTGGCAAATGGATAAGCATGACGAACAAGCCCCAGACCGGCGACTGCAACGGCCAACGTCGACGGGATCAGAGGCTGCGAGACGGTCGATAACAGCCGTGAAGCTTTCTGGGTGCTGGTCTTGCGACGCACGTTCAACGCTGCCTAAACGCATCACGAAGACCACGGGCTTGAGGGCTGAGCACTAAGAAAGGCCTCCACCTTCTCATTCGGGAAGGAGACTAGAGAAGCAGGCCAGATCAGCCCACGATCGGCTCTACAAAGGGGGCAGCAATGCCCGACCTGGCCTGGTCTGCGAGTTGGGACCTTCGTCGCTCCACGGTCGTGCTTGTCCTTCAACTCCTCTTGGAGCACACTCGCAATGTTTCGCGGCATCCTACTGACGCTTGCATGCTTTGTGCTGCTGCGGGGAGGTCCAGCTTCAGCACGATATAATCCACAGTGTTCAAAGGGCGCCTGCTCTCCATCATCCCCTAGCAGCAAACAGAGTATGAGCTTACTCGCGCTGGTACAGGCATTTACAAATTTCTCATATCGGCACTGTCCAACGATCCGAAAACTCACAAATTCTGCGACAACCTGCCGTGACGCAGACGATACAGCTCCTCGCAATGTCCCAACAAAGAGCTGAAGAAGCTCGCATATGAAGGTGTAAAGACATTCTGTCAATGTCTGAGACAAAAGTGCGAAAAGCCCAAATGTCCGAGAGGATTACAATGCTGCCCAAAGGTTTGCGGCGGGGATTGCGCGGACGTCAAAACCGATGCTAGGAACTGCGGACGCTGTGGACAACAGGTGAGATGGTTTCACTGTCATTGTTGGCCTGTGTTCGCAAGTACGAAGGCTGATGTCAACTGCACAGTGTCGATATGGCCAGCGCTGCCGCCAAGGCCATTGTGTGTCGCCTCCTCAGGGTACAAGCTCTTCTACCACGTCCTCGCCTACAGCCACTACATCCTCGAGCTTTTCCTCGATGTCCACAACTTCATCCTCGATTCCTTTGTTGACTACAACGACTACATCATCGATCACCTCCTCGACGACTGCGACTACGTCCTCCACTACATCCTCGCTGACAACAACTACTTCCTCCACTTCTTCCTCACGAACAACAACTACTTCCTCGACTACTTCCTCACCGACGACGACGACATCCTCCACTACATCCTCTATTACTCCCTCGCCAACAACGACAATAAGTACAAGGATTACCACCACTACCACAACCTCTACGACTCCAGTCTGTACTTGTTTCTTGTTCTCTAATATCCCCAATCTTCCGATTATCGGGGATGTCAGCCAGTTTATTCGAAATGGACACTTCGATGAGGTCTACCAGGACTTTGGGAACGGCACCCTGCTACCTCTTCCCGTTGACGCATGCACCCCTGTTAACGAATCAGGTGTGGGTATCAACTGCACGAGAGTGCCTTACTTTCCATGGACCGGAGGCGGGGGTGGAGATACGGTAGGAGCAGGAGCTGCTTTCCAGATCGACGGTCTCGCTCAAAGCCCCCAGTCGTATGGGTACATCTAGTCATGAAGTGTCATCTGGATCGTGATTTCCGGCTAGGAAAGGCATGCTAACTTTCACTATAGGGTGATCAACCTCTTTAGGCAAGTAAATTCGGGGTATCTCGGCAGTCCAATGTCATCCTTAGCCGCCCGCTTAATTGGAGAAGGAGCCTTTGCACGTGTCACTGCCGTGTTATCAGGCTATTACAAAGTCGGCACGCCTCCATCAGCAGACAGGTTTGGAACCCCATACTCGATCTTTGTCATCACGTACTAATGCTTATACTATAGCTACGCCGGGCCTTGCACTGCGTCAGCTCTGCTCGCGGATGGAAAAGGAGTGAACCCTCCTCGGTCCATCTGGAGTATTACTCCTGTCGGCAACGAGTTCTCTTGGCGATATTTCAGTACTAACATGACAATCGTTCCGCAAATTGACGGGGTTTACAACAGTGTGAACTTGACATGCTCGTGTTCGCAGGCGCGTGTCACAGTGGATCAGTTCGTTCAATTCCAGTTTGAAGCGATTGACTTTAAACTACAAGAGGGGCGCACTTGCCTTTAGGCAAGCGTAATGTAGACTAGGGTTCGTTCTCAGAAGCTTTCCTCTCTATCAGAATAGGAGAAAGACGTCTCGAAATGCCAGCTTTCTTACCTCGTGTAACGTATGCGTGTCTAGCTTAGTTGAGAGATACCCGTTTCCGGGCGGATAGATACTTCAAAACGTCCAGAAGGTCAACGAGGAGCTTGTAGATCGGAGCTGAGATGCTGTTGCCCAGACTATAGTGAAGGTGGACAATGTCATCATTCATCAGACAAAAATTTGGGCTGACAGGAGAGCTACAGCAATTTGTATTGATAGGCTCATCATTGTGCGCAAAGGCAAGCACGCGAGTCTGATCAGAGTTGGACATTCTCGTCTGCTCGACATAGATTGGGGCGGTTGACCCTTTGCTCGTGGAACAGACCGGCTTTGGCACTGTTGAAATTGCCGTGTCCCACTCGGTAGCGGATATCGTTCGCTTCGCATCTGGCTTGACTGTTTCTTAGATCGCGCCGTTGAATCTAAAATGCTGCAGGTGTCTGTGACATCTGTATACAATGTTTCACGATTGTCTTGTCGAATATTGTACGCATCATAAGTGCTGTTCGAGCCTACATGCGAAGCCGCACTGTAGACAACGGCAAACATGGAACCGAAGATTGGCATAGTGTCAAATTGTTTGTAATCAACTGCGCCTACTCGGTGAACCTTGTGGTAGATGAGAGACTTACACACAGCACGCTCTAGCCTAGCTATCTGAGTTTCTGGCTCTATGTTAGCGTATGAGGAGTCCCATTCGAGTCTGCGCCGCAGAAGCGCAATGGGAAGGGAACCTTGTCTGAAATGGCTGTGAAACATCTTCGACTGCTGAATCAATTCTTCGCCGTGTAATTTTATTCCATTAGCGTTTTAGACGTGTCGATATCGCTCCGCAAGGTCTTGATTCGAGACATTGCAATTTCTGATGTCAGATACGCTGCAGATCATTTCTCTAGGCCCTCGCTCTCTCTCTCTCTCCGATAAATGCGATCCAATGGCTCAACAGTCAACGGTTCCGTTTAACGAACCGACCACAATCGAGCAGATACGCAACAAGAAGCGAAATCGTCATCTCTGATCTGTCTATATGTACATGCACCTCTGACCCGCAAGGAGACCACGTTCACCCCAATCACTACAACCAAAATCGTTCGACAAGTATTCCTCCAGCACAATGCATTTCGCTCCTTATCTGCTCGCACTGGGCGGAATGTGCTCAGTCTCTTTCTCTCAGGAAGTGTACAGGGGCTGCGGAGAGACCAGGGCTGTCTGCTGTCGTTTTATCAACGGCCGCTGCAAGAAAGTTACACCTCGTAAGTAATCTGTTCTGGACACGAAGACTCAGCGTATTGCTAATAGGTTAATTGCAGTGCCGTAGTCACTTCCCAGCCCACAAGTTTCCAACAGTTCCAAGACGTCTGCGCGTCGCAGGAAAGGGTTCCAACATGCTGCCCCTCATCCTCTGCGGACTCGGCACTTGGAGGGGTAAGCCTGCAGTTTAGCCCAAAGATGGGCGTGCGTACGATGCTGCAAGTTGCTAATCAAACGCGAATGAAGGTGTTAGATTTTTTGCTCGGTTCACAGCTTGATCGCTGCACAGTCCATGCTCAGGATGCCCGATAGGCGTTCAC
Organism: Cercospora kikuchii; assembly: GCF_019650295.1. Classification (NCBI taxonomy): domain Eukaryota; kingdom Fungi; phylum Ascomycota; class Dothideomycetes; order Mycosphaerellales; family Mycosphaerellaceae; genus Cercospora; species Cercospora kikuchii. The sequence continues at coordinate 449,883 of NW_025408585.1, read as the reverse complement.
GCCGAGGTGGCGCATCGCCTACATTTCTCAGAGAGTCGATTTGCTTCCAAAACACATACTTTGACCGCAAGAAGCTGGAATATCAATCGTGACATTGGCAAATTAAATCATCTTTTGGCCTTAAAGACATGGAATTCGTTCGCTGGGAGGCATAAACAGCTGTGTGGCGATGGTCTGCAGATTAAGGAGCTGGGTAAGATCAGGCAATAAGTTGTACACGATAATTATCTAGAGCGAGGAAACTCATTGCAAGGAGCACATCGGCTGTCGTTGGTCTCTTTAAGAAATCGATATATCACACGACTATACAAGAGTCTGCAACGACTAAATCGAACACTTTTCGCTCGTGGCACAGATATACTGCCCGTCTACTAGAAGACAGTCTTGTACCACGAAAGCGCAATCGCTGTGGTGCCTACTACTGCCCCCACAATGCAAGCAGCATTAGTGGATGCCTGTTGTCGATAAATGCGTTTCAAATCTCTCATTCGTGGCTGGACCTCGATTCCTTCATTGCCCTTAGGAAACTCCTCATTCGGAACTACGACTTCGAGAGATCTATCAGGATTGTGTTGATTAGTTTGTAGATACCGGAACGTCATAGAGAAGTTGTAGAGCGTACTCGCATGATGGACCTCATCCATCTCCGAGGCTCCATTTCAAGAGCCCATATGACTCCGTTCGTCTCTTCACTTCCTCATTATGCTTGCGATATGCTTGGATGCCATTGTTCTCTACGTCGCCACCTAAAATTTGATAATCTATCGTCTCAAAGAAAACGTGGGTCGTCCGATACAATCGCAGGGATGTTAGGGAGGAAGCGAAGTGGTCAGCAAATGTAGCGGAGTCAGGACCCATGTAGCGTTGGATCTGATATCATTACCAATAGGTTGAACGGCAGTGTTGCACGGTTATAGATCAGCCGCATTGCCGCCTTGCCAATGGCTCAGAACTGTCGATCTCCGCAATGCATCTTCAATGACGCACAGTATTCATGCTATTTCGGACGACCTAAAAGTTTCGGGTTCACCTACAAAGCTTCTTGCAAGAAATATGAAAAGCAACGGCACTCCTCCCTCTGCCTTTCAGGACGATATTTGCATCTCTCGTCGTGCTGTAGTTGATCTGTATATAGGCGTCATAGTCGGTCGTCCTTGGAGACACAGGTTTACATCAATGTCGCTCGTCGACGGTAGGAAGTGACACATTTTCCACGGAGCTCGCAAAGCAATGGGATCCTATGTTCTTGGAGGGCAACAGCCTTAGCAACTGTCGTCCTGCCAAGCCAACCAACGTATTGCAGCGTGGATATGCGGTTATCACGCGTTGCAGGTCTGCAACCGCAAGAGCTTGCAGCTTCGATTTCGCTGTGGACTCTCGTGGCAGCGTGAAGGGCCGCGATTGCCATGATCAATTGTGCGACGAGGATTTGTCGCACATGATCGGAGCACATTTCATCTTGCAGTAACGCAGGGACGTCGTGGACGTGCAAAGCAGTGTGAAGTAGAAGTTGGATTTGCGGGGCAAGCGGAAAGGACGCGCGAGATCGCTGACGCGTTTTGGTCGAGGTCAAAACCACACCGACCCAACCACTCTGTCAGAACAGAATTCCTTCCTGTCTGCAGCGCTTGTTCCGCATAGTCATAGTACCACGTTCCGCCAAGATGGGGGACAAGCATTCTGTGAAAACCACTTTCTTCGGGACCACTTCTGTTTACGTTACCGACGGCTCGTCCAGTATCTTCATAGATGCTTTCCTCTCGCGGCCGAGTCTGTTGCGAGTGGCATTCGGAAAACTGGGCCCGGATATCACTCTGATCAAAGAAACCCTTCGCAGTGCCAATATCACACGATGTGATGGTATATTTGTCGCGCATTCCCATTACGATCACGCCCTCGATGCTCCGGAAGTTGCGAAACTGCTGGGCAGCAGGATATATGGCTCCGATTCTACCCTCAACATCGCTCGCGGTTCCGGCTACCCGAAAAGTCCCTCTAGCTCATCCGTGAGCATGATGTGTACGAGGTGGGCGACTTCAAAATCCGCATCTTTGAAGGCCTGCATAGACCCGGTAATCACTACCCAGGCACTATCGACGCGCCGCTCGTGCTACCTGGAAAGACGAGTGACATGAAAGATGGGGGCCGCTACTCCTTCCGCATTGCACACCCAGAGGGTAGCATGTTGATCCACCCTAGCGCGAATTTCGTCCCGAATAAGTTCTCAAACCTCAACGTGGACGTGTTGTACCTGGGTATCGGCGTGCTCGGTGCCCAACCTTCGGAGTTCCAGGAATCATATTAGACGCACACGGTAGACGCGACGAAGCCGAAACTTATCATTCCAGTCCACTGGGACGATTTTTTCGGCCACTAAGCGCTATCTTGCGGCCAATGCCAGCATTTCTCGACAATTTCGCAGCCTCGAAGAGCTTCATCGATCGCAAGGCGAAAGAGAATAGGCTAGATGTCCTTTGGCAGGGTCCCTTGGAAAAGATTTCTACCTTTAGCGTGGAGGCTGCAGCAGAAAGAGACGCTGCCAGCAGACGCATTAACTTGAAGGGAAGGGATAGATTATCAACGTGGATCGGTCCTCTACTCAATAACGGGCCTATCATAACGCTTGGGTGCATTGGACTGTTGTTGATCCTTTATGGGACTGCAAAAAGGTGATCTAATAGACGACTAGAATAAGAGATGTCGAAACAGGGAGATTTCTGTGTCTTAGACGGCTGTTAGTAGAGCAAACCAGAATAACGAATTATGAATTTACCAAGATAGTCCGATGTTCTCGGAGGGGCAACCAAGTCAACCAACGTGTTGCAAAGCGGACATGCGGCTATCACGCGTTGCAGGTTTGCACCCGCAAGAGCTTGCAGAATATAAGATGCTCTTTCTGCTGAATGGTTGCCCGTCTCTTGTGTCAATGATGATTCCCAGAAATCAGAGCAGCTTAGCCTCTGGTGAAGGGAGCTCTTTCGCACTCTCGGTGCTATGTTGAGAATCGATCGGTGCATTGGAACAAAACGTTGGACGGCCGCAGAGCTGTTTTGATCTGAAATAGCTTGGCCAGGACGGACCGTGTGCTCATTTACCACCAAGTCCATTTTAGTTCCTCACTAGTACGCGAAAATGCCTCCACGAGGTACGAGGTCACGGGTCCTGCAGACTGTTGATCAGCAGTAGTGCTGTCATTAATGGCATGGCTTCGCCTTTGCCCAGTCAGACATGCTATTGTAAGCGCTGACTTGACAGCCGGCTAGGCTCAGGCGTTGTTGGTCTTGTTGCGAAGCTTTGCCATTCCGGGCATCGAATTCGGCGAAAAGCTTGTGACCTGGTAAACTTCATCGGCACATCCCTCCGCCGCACTTCTTCCGATCGATGGAAATCGCCATCGTGGGTCAATGACAGGCACCGTGTTCTAGACCTGGCGAATTCCCCGACCTCACCCTCCAGGTTCTGAACGCTCTACAATAACCCGCATTCTGATTTAGAAGCCACATAGAATGTCGTTCTGGAGTTTTGGACTCGAGAAGCACTTCTGTACCCATGTTCACGACTCTCATTGCTCGCCTGGCTTGACTCGCCATCGAAGAAGAAGAAAATTGATTCATGCCCACTTGTCGTGCTGGAACGAATGAGTTGTTGCGTGCATATCGCTAAATTGACAGTGCTTGACTGTCTATACTATTCACATATCCCAAGACTCATTGCGTCGACCATCAGAAGTTGCAGCACTGCTTCGGTCAACGCACCGACAATAACGGAATTCCGAGGTTGCCAAGCTCTGTTACTTGGGGTTTTTCGCAGCTTTCGCAAACTCACTGGGAGCATGACTGCTAAAGGTGCTTCAAATGTAGCCTTCAGAGATCGATATGTTGCGTCAGTCTTGGATTTTCCAACTTTTTCCGATTTCAGACCAAGATGCTCAATTCACAAACGCCAAGGAGCACCATAGACTAGCTTTCGTATTCAATGCAGTGACCAAATTGCTGGTCAGGCTAGCATTCGCCGAGTGCCAACTCTGCAAGTTTTATTAGTTGTGTGCTAGCAGAGCGCGGAGCGGCACCCACTGAGAGCACACACAGGGATTATACGTAAGTCCTTGGGCTTACCCTTTGAGGACTTCGTGAGTTTCCTAATCGGTACGAGACTAGCTTCCTACAGCTAGCAGAGCTGATACGAGGACGATGTCTAGCTAGACGCGGACAGCATCAGTACGAGCACCATGTCTACCGCTCCACGCCTCAGGTCCATCGTCGTCTGCCCAGATGTGCAGCGATAGAGCAATCTATGCCACTTTCTATGTTGCAACATGCCGGTGATTCTTCCCAGAGTTCCAATTGTCCGGCACTTCGTCCATTCGCGAGTATATGAATGCGCAGACTTCGCTGATCACCATGATGCTGAACTCATCCATCAAGTACATTCGTCACAGAGCACTCCCACTTCGCCTTCAACACCCAGCCCATTTCATCGTCTCGAGTCATCTCGCATCATCGAATCAACATGATGAATCCTATCCTCATTGCAGCTTTGGCAACACTTGCCCTGGGCAGCGCAATCCCTTCAATCCAGGACGATCTTTCCATCTCCCGTCGGGGTCTCGATGGTCCGTATTCAGACGTAACAACCTTTTGCCGAAGGAGCCAGAAGCTGACATTCACTCTTTTCTAGGTGATCTCTTACTTGCTGACCTGGTTCCACATCTAGTCCGCCGCGACTTTGCGGACAGCGACATCTTGGAAGTGTCGCTGGTTGACGGTAGCAAGCGATACATTTCGTACGGAGCCCTGAAGAGGAATGGAATTCCGTGCTCGCGAAGGGGTAATAGCTTTACCAATTGCCGTCCTGGGCAGCCTGCGAATGAATGGCAGCGTGGATGTTCGGCTATCACGCGATGTAGGGTTGCAAATGCCGGTGCTTGAGTGAGAAGGAATGTCCTTGCTGGAGGTTGGTCAGTGTCTGACTGGGCTGGGTGGGCTGGTTCGCTTTAAGTTCTCGATAATCAATAGTCAAACGACTCCTCTCCACGGACAGAGCATCGTACTGTGAGTTCTAGCTCACATCTCTGCAACTCTAGAGGATTCAGGGAGTGCTTGCTTACAACTACGTGTTTGGAACTTCATCATTTGGAGAATTGAATGATCAAAACCGTTGCTGACAAGATGTTTGCTCACCTACCGGAGCCACGGCAAGATACACACGCTCCTCGATCAAGCAGCACCCAAATCAAGTCTTCATGTACCGTCAACGCAATCGTTGTTATGTCCAAACTGTGAAATTGTGGGGATGGAAGTGGTTCTCTTTGACCTTGCACTGTACGTCGAAGCGAAGGAGGAATCGTCCTCTATCTGTATCTACAGCACAAGCTCAAGCAGACGCAGAGTTGTCCGAGAACAGGTCAACTCTGCAGGAACCCTAGTCATGATGTGGATACATATGCGAGCTTGAGTGGATGAACTGAGGTCACACAGCATTAGAGCTGTACCTGAGGTGCGCATGCTCCGGTGAGAGTGTGGCTGTGCCCATGTCAATGCTCGGCTAAAAGATGCGCTGATGCCATGGAACAGAATTGTCCCTGTCAGCCCTCACTCACTTTCATACCCACCCTGTGCACTATGCGTTTACTGAAGTGTCTCGTAGACCGAGAACTGGAGTTCACCAAGTATCTCAACCCTGGTGAGATTCCGTCGTACGCTATTCTGTCGCATACGTGGGGAGAGGATGAAGACGAGTTGAACTATCGAGACATTGTGCAAGGGACTGGGAAAAACAAACCTGGATACAAGAAGGTTGAAGCGTGTAGAAGACTTGCTCTCCAGCATGGCTACGAATATCTCTGGGTCGATACGTGCTGCATCAACAAAGACAGCAGCGCAGAGCTCAGCGAAGCGATCAATTCCATGTATCGATGGTGCGTGCTGTCCAGTGCCGAGGTGCAGAACATCAGATGTCATGCTGATCTAACGTTTCCAGGTACAAGAACTCAGGCATCTGTTACGCTTACCTGTCCAACATCAGTCAGTCACCATCTGCTACCAAGAGTTACGATATCAAGGAAAGTAGCTGGTTTAAACGGGGTTGGACTTTGCAAGAGCTGATAGCTCCGCCTGTCGTCTGGTTCTTCAATTGTCGGTGGGAGAAGTTAGGATCCAAGCACGATTTAGCCACAATAATACATGAGGAAACTCGTGTAGACTATGGCGTCCTAATTCAAAATCAAGTATATGAACGGTCTGTCGCTCAGCGAATGTCTTGGGCGGCCGGACGCAAAACAAAAAGACCCGAGGATCGCGCCTATAGTCTACTAGGCATATTCGACATAAATATGCCTCTGCTCTATGGCGAAGGCGAGAAGGCATTCACTCGGCTTCAAGAAGAGATTATGAAGCAGACCGATGATCACTCGATCTTCGCGTGGGAGATGGACCAAGACAAAAGGATTGCTGGTCTATTAGCACCTAGCCCCGACCATTTCGCCGGATGCTCGTTGTTCAGGAGAAGGATTCCCGCACGAGGACAAAAGGGATTTCAGATGACAAATCGAGGTTTGTCGATCTCGTTTGAGATGACGCCTTTTTGCGCGGACACATATCTCGCATTTCTTCACAGTGAAACAGGAAAAGCTAAAAAGACCCTTCATCTTGGCATATTTTTACGCCGTCTTAGTGAAGAGGACCAATTCGCACGAGTCAGCATTGACTTTAAGGAGAATGAACTGGACCTCCAGGGAAGGCATAGTTTATATTTCGACCGAAGCCATATCTATTATGCCTGTTACAGAGAGTTTGAGCCTCGTCCAATGAAGATCGAGGACATCTTTGTGCGGAAGAATCTGGACATATCAGTGCCGTGCGAGGACTTGGAGTTCTGCAATCCCGGACTGTTGATTTCACCTTCCCTGATATTAAAGCCCAGGGCGGTCTATGGTGGCTCTGAAAATCGTAAGAAGGGTCAACCTATGCGTTTTCAACAACCTTGGACTCTACTTCGTCTAGACCTACAGCACGATGGAAAGTTCCAGCATGTTGCGGTTGGATTCGATTGGAATTTCAACCCTATTGTCTTGCTTGCAGACAACAGCATGAAGCAGATCCCTGATCACGACACGATAATGAAGTCTTGGTTGTCAGGGTACGACTCTTACCACGAATTCGAGTTCGAGGATGTCGATAGGGGTCGTGTATATCGCAAACCTAAAGGGGATGGCATGTGGTGCTTGAAGGGTAGCCGTCAAAGTGGTCTAGACGTGAATTTCGATTATTCATTCGACAGATATTGGCCACGGGTCAGACTGACCCGTGCGAAGCATGAGACTCACGAACGAGTCAAGGTCGGAAACGTATGGAGATTGAGTCTTGAAGACTAGGAACAAACAAGCTAGGCCCAACAGCTATTTTTCTGGTGGTATAGCTAAAGTTTGGGCAGAAGCCATTGCCGCTTTGAAAATGGAACCATATTGCACTTTCCATAGAGTTCTTGCTCGCATCAGAAATTCCATTGCATGAGGCGTTGGGTTAGAAGTGTGAGTGCTCGGACGATGTCTGGTGCAAAGACATGTCTGAGGCTGTGGACGCTCTCGGAGACCTTCTCCAAGCAGTCACTGTTCGTTCGCTCCCATCACTGATTCAGATCTTCGCCGATGACCGCCCTACATAGTATGACATTCGTCCCTGAAGCGTCTTACTGGTCTCCTAGATCAGCGCCACGTGGACGTTCAGATCGCAGGTGATCGAATGGTTGCTTGTATCGCAATTTCTTTGGTCACGCAATTATCTGTCATTGAAGCAGTCATCCGCTGATCGAACCAAATTGTGGAGCGAATTAGTTGTGTCGGATTCCTGCTAATTTCGTGGAGTTGTAGACTCATGTGTGCTTTACTTGAGCTTCAAAATGGTCGGCTCTCCTACGCGTGCCGCTGGAAATGCGCCGTTCGGCATTACCAGAATTGGCAGTCGGTCCGCCGCTAAACAGCTCCCTTGTCAGCGTCCTGATTTGCTCTGGATTCGGGAGACGCAGTCACTGTCATAGCCCGGGGCACCTGTATCTGGATAGCAAACTGTGTCGTACGCAGCACTATCAATCAACAATCAACTCTCCGCCACCATGTCTCCCATGAAACCCTACACCTACGCCGGCCCCATCGACCACACAACCCCAATCGCCTGGTCCGAACTCCTAGGCAAATCCATCATAATCACAGGCGGCGCAAATGGCATGGGCGAAACAACAGTCCGAAAATTCGTCGAAGCCGGAGCATTCGTGACATTTGGCGATGTGAACGAAGCTCGAGGTAAAGAAGTTGAAGCCGAACTGAACCAAAAATTTGGCGAAAAATGCCAATTCGTCAAATGTGATATTCGAAATTGGGAAGATCAATTGAAACTGTTTGAGAAAGCGACGAGTGATGGGAGAGGACTAGATGTTGTGATTGCGAATGCGGGGATTAGTAGGGCGAGTGGGGATAGTTTGTGGAATTTGGATGGTGAGTATTCATGTCCCACTGTATTGGAAGTTCATTGTGTTGATGATTTGATGAACAGATCTTTCGAAACCACCCGTGAAGCCAGATCTGAACATTATTCAGACCAACGTTAATGGAACACTGTACACTTTCAAGCTCGCAACATACCATTTCCGCAAGCAGAAGACTCCAGGAGGTTGTTTTATCATGACTGGAAGTCTCGTGGCGTACATTGATTCTCCCGTAAGTCCCCCTACTCCAAGCTTTTGCTTGTTTCTATTCCACTGACATTGGGTAGGCAAATTGGGAATACACAGCCTCTAAATACGCCCTCCGAGGTCTTTTACATACAGTCCGGCGCAACAGCTGGGAACAAGGCATCCGAATTGCTTACGTAGCACCATGCTACATCAAAAGTGCGATACGCACAGCCGAATGGGAAGCCTCCCTCCTGAAGCAAAATGTTCCGTTTGGCGAGACTGAGGATGTCGCCGCGTGTTTCGCTAGGATCGCCACTGATCCGGAAACAAATGGTAAATTGTCCCAGCGCTTACTTTGGTAAAGATATCCACTGACAATTTGCCAGGCCACTCCCTAATGATTGTTCCTCGATCTCTAGCTCCACAAGGCTTCATGGACACCGGTCTAGAAGACTTCACAGAAGAAGGATTCATGAAAGCGACGCAAGTTTCTCAGCTTAATGTTATCAAGGATCGTTGGCTCGAAGGCGCTGAGATTCAACCATACAAGAAGTAGTAGTAGTGGCCAGCACGTTCCAGAAGATTCAGTTTACATTTGATCCCATTGTGTATCTTCAAAGCCAACGAAGAACATATCGAACATGTCGCCCACCAGATCGTTGGAAAACAGGCTGGCTTCGAGGGATTCTGTCGCATTCTGTTCATCGCTTTCGAGCATGATTCGTAGGACTTCTGATGTTTTTGCGGTGGCGAACGGAAAGTATTGCTTCCAAGATGATGTATCATTTTGACTGTCCGTGTTGGACCCGGTCGCTGTGCTGCTGAGTTGTGGTGCAGAGATTTGAGATTGTACATTCACACCCAGATCGACAGCGTTCTGAGCCTCAGTGGATGCCATCATACGCTGTATGCCTTGATAGATGACGGCAGAAGAGCCCCAGATTTCTTGAAGCTGGCCACACATGACACGTATCGTTTCGATGTCGGTATTTGCAGCCGCTGTGAGATGCGATTGTTTCCTCGCTGAAAGAAGTGCCAGGAAAGCTGTCGCGCAGTACCAGCTGGTGATGGCCATAAGAAACCTCGTATTCCCTCTGGCGAGAATGTCTCGAAATATCCTTGCCATGCAGGAAGCTGCAGCTACCGCGGCTGGCCCAGCTCGGGGTGTATCTGATGAGGACTCCGCTGTGTGTAGGTCCAGTACGATCACCGCCGTTAGGTATGGTAGGTACAACTGGTAGATGTCTCTATCGTATTTTGCCTCGAACATCTCGTTGACACCAAGTGCCAAGCTGTTCGGCAGACTCGTGACCCAATCCAGCAATTCTTGCTCCAGCGAGTGGTCGACCAAGTCATTGGATACGTAGCGCGGATCTTGCGTCTGGCTTTTCCTACGTGCCAAGTGATGGGCAATGCGGCCAATTGTGCCACACAGTTGCACCCAGTGTATGAACACGAGTGCCTTCGTGCTTCCCCGCATGCTCGTTGAGAAGTCTTCCATGGAAGGTGCAGATATCGTACAATCTTCCAGGCTGATGATTGGAGGTTTGCTTTGGCACAGCGCCGTGAGACGTTCTCTGGCAAAGGCAGTCCACCAGACTCGCTTCTGCAAACCATTTATAGTACCATCGTTGTCATTGGCTGATTTCAAACGATGTAGATTCATTTGCTGGGCGTGTCTGATCACAACAGACGTCCACCACCACGATGAATGCCGATGAACGAGAGAGGTCGACCGTGGAGCCCACCAGTAGAATAGTAAAATGGCACGAAGACATGTCAATATGTTTGGCTCCTCGTCCTCGTAGAACATTCGTCGAGCTCGATCATAATATCGTGCTGGCCCATCACATGGCACGAGAGGTGGTTGCAGGTTGCTGCCAAGCGTGGCCAAAGCATTGCACAGGAGTGGTGATGCCTGAAGTTCATCAAGAGCAGCATGACTGTCCAGAACGGGGCAGAAGGCGTAGCAACTGTCGTAATAGGGCTCGAGAAACACGTGGAGAAGGTGAGGAGCTACTTGAGTGTTGGGTGATAGGGTCATCCCAGCCCGGTCCGGAGCCCCAGCTGCTGGGCCATGTTGTTCTGTACGAACAAATGGTTGTAAGAACCCTGTGTCCAAGTCACCTTCATGACTGACAGCAACGGTATCCGATGCATCGGTCCGGCGTGTTGTTGGACTATCAAGAGTATCCGTCCGGCTGAGAGGCTGTAAAGATGTCTGTTGATGCTGCTCCAACGGCTGCTGGGCCTGGACGGTGATGGCTTCTTCCCGTATCGACGACAATGCTGGCGTGGGCACCTCACTGCGATGCTCTGCAGCGCGTTGACGTCGGATTGCTCGCCGCCCCAGATGCGGCTGACATGATTTGCCGGTGTTGTGGCAGTACGTGCACTTCTCCGCCCCCGCCGTCCGCCGCTCGGCCAAGTCACACTTGGTCTTCTTGCTGTGGCATATCGTGCATACGGATTCGGCACGGCGTTTGCGGGGGTGGTCGATGGTATATGTCGCCCAACGATGTTCGCCGGGCCCCATCGTGTGTTTGCCGAAAGCGTGCGTGGCAGTCGACGTTGCGTGAGCTCCACCCCCGGCTCCGGCTAACGGCGGAGGTCCTCCGTCCCGCCGAGGGCCGCAAAAGCTTGGCACAGACCGCCACCGACCTGCCGAAACTTCATCCAGGGGGCGTCGTGCAGTTCAGAACGCCGACGACATGCATCGGAGCAACAACGACCACGACCCACGTTTAGCTAGCTGATGCGGTCTTCCAATTGGCAGCTTCAGTATCGCCGGACTCGTGGACGCCAACGGGTGTCCTCCGTATCGCTGCCCGATCTCCAGCGGATCTGTTCACCATCCAGGATGAGTGAATGGTTTTTCCGCACCGTTGGACGCGCCGCCCATGCGCCGAACGCAAGACCTGTGCACCTGCAGGTTATCAGAACTTCAGCCGAAAAGCGGGTTAGAAGCACGGCAACTCCGAATCAAGAAGTCTGGAGGAATGTTCAAGATATTTGAAGCAAAGGTGGAGCAAGGAAGCAGAGCCGAGTGACAACGCTTACACAATGTTCATGCATTTCCCCGCTTTCGTTTGCCTGGGAGATCACGAACGGCGAGCATCAGGATCCCGGCAGTGAAGCAGCGCCTACAATCTCATCTGACACTAGCGTTGCGGCGACCACGTCCCGCCAAGATGATGTGTCCTAGCGAGCCGGGAGCGCTATGAAAGAGATACAGTACACCCCCAGCTACTGATCGACTATCGTGTCTCTCGCATTCCTTGTCTTGTCAGGATTGTCTAGGCGCAAGAACGACCAGCAGAATGGCCTCCATAGACGACAAAGAATTCCCAGTGGTCTCCAAGCATGACCAGGAGACAGGTGACGATGAGGCGGCCAAGGTATTCGCCCAGTATGACGGCCCACTGGAATGGACAGAACAAGAGGAAAAGACGCTGCGCCGCAAGATCGACTGGAAGCTGATCCCAATCATGTGCTTCACATCTGCCCTGCAATACTACGACAAGGCCATGCTGGGACAAGCGGTTCTCTTTGGCATGATGCAGGAACTGGACCTTCGAAAAGGCGACCGCTACTCGATGGCATCCTCAATCTTCTATCTCGGCTTTGTCGCAGGCTCATATCCTGCTGTTATCTTGGCCCAGCGGTACCCGCTTGAGCGTGTAACATGTGGCATTGTTACTCTCTGGGGAATATGTCTGCTTTTGACAATAACATGTCACAACTACCAGGCTCTATACGCCCAGCGATTTTTCCTTGGGTTTCTAGAAAGCGGTGTCAGCCCACTGTTCATGTTGATGGTCGGGTCGTGGTATCGGAAGGATGAGCAAGCGTTTCGCATGGGGTGAGCATACCTGTATCATGTTTGAATTTGGTTCCGATCACTGACACTATCGTCAGCGCTTGGTACAGTCTGGCGTCTTGGTCAGCAGTGGTCGCACCTCTGATCAACTACGGCATCGGCCAAATCAATGCTGTGCTGGCACCATGGCGATGGATGTACATCGTTGCCGGAAGTCAGTCACCTCTGCAAATATTTGATGACACAGCTTGCTGATCACGTCTACAGTCATCACCATCCTATGGGGCGCAGCACTTCTCTTCATCCTCCCACCAGACCCTACCCGCGCGTCAGGCTTCAGCGAGCGTGAACGATATCTGGCTGTCGCACGTCTACGTTCGAACAACTCTGGTGTGCGGAATACCAAGTTCAAAGTTGGCCAAGCTAAGGAGCTGCTCTGCGATCTCAAATTCTGGCTCATGTTCTTCATTGCGACACTCAGTCTGATCACCAACGGTCCAGTGTCAAGCTTTGCTCCTCTTATTATCCAAGGGTGGGGTTACACCTCACTGCAGACCTTGCTACTAGTGATGCCTGCTGGAGTCTGGGTCGGTTCATGCACACTCACTGCGACATGGCTCGCAATGCGTTACAGCCATCTGAATATCCGAACCTACATCGCCTTCCTCACTCAGTGCTTCACGATTCTTTCGGCGGCACTATTGTGGAAGCTGCCTCGGAGCGAAAAAGGCGGACTTTTCTTTAGCATTTACACCCTTTCGACGTATGGTGCTGGATATGGTGTCATCATGGGATTGCAAGTGGCCAACAACTCAGGCTACACAAAACGCTCACTCGCCTCATCAGGTCTCTTCGTCGGCTACTGTCTTGGTGAGTGCAGTGACCTTGCCGTAGCTGTCACTGATGACTTATTGTACAAACAGGTAACTTCATTGGGCCCATGGTGTACTTGCAGCGAGAGTCACCGATTTACAACACCGGATTTACTATCGTCACCGTCGCGTCAGCACTTGCAGCGGTGCTCATTCTCGTCTACCGCTATGTCTGCATCTTGGAGAATCGGAGACGAGACCGAACGGGCACGGCAGAAGGATATGATCACGCTTACGAAGATCCTACCGACAAGGAGAATCCCCAGTTCAGATACATCTATTGATCGGAGATAGCACGCTAGCTCTGTTTGCACGGCCGCCGACTGTATGACACGAATCATGATGTTCAGCTACGATCAATTTATACAAGCTTCAAGGTGGACTGCTCAACCACAATATCTACACTATTCTAGCACACCTGTCGATTTCCAGTAACCTTCCAAGTCTTTCAGCCACGCCCATCTCGCCTTTGCGCCCCAACCGCGATCTTTCCATGCGTTCAAGCTTTGCGGGAAATGGTCGACGATCCTGCCCACGTGAGCGTCATGAGCAATAATCACCAAAATGTTGCTCTGGACGTCCAGCTCCTGCAACTTCTTGACCGTATCCGTCGCCAGAGGAACGTCATACCCAAATGCCATATCGTACAAGGTGTCATCAGGCTGTCTCCCGCGCGAATCTTGAAGTTCTTCGAACGCATGTCCTGGACAGAAAGACGCCGAGCTATGTGGAAGCACAGGATGAGGCGAGATCTCTTTGGGAACTGGTAAATGGATTGATGGCCGCATGATTCCGGAGTAGTGACATACATCGCCACCCAGGAAGATGAATGTATCAGGATTAACTGTCGTCCTTACCAAGGCACATAGGTGTCCAACTGCATGTCCTGGACTGTTGAGGAGATACACTGAGCCATCTCCGAAGTAATCTATGGCCGGGAATTGTCCGATGCGGATTGTGCCGGGCTTTGTGAAGTCGAGTTCGTGGAGCTCTCTACCTCTGCAAGACGAGCAGGTCAGCAAAATTGTGTAGCAAGAGTCTTCTGCAAGACACTTACTGCCACGCACTCTCGGAGATCGGACTTTCAGGGTTCGTCGGCGCCGCCGGCAACAATAATTCTTGAAAACCAGGACCAACGACAAGCGCGGTGGACTTCGGAAAAGTGCTAGGATCGCCTACATGATCCCAATGCCTTCGACCATTGTCAGTCACAATTCGCGACGGCTTCGAAGTCGTTGCTACTTACCAATGGCTCCATATTACCGCCTCCACGTCATTGAGGTCCACCCCATTATCGCTCAAAATATTCGCAACGTGGTCTTGCACCTGGATATCGTAACCAGATTTCGATATATACGATGCCACCGTCGGAGCAGAATCCATGTAATCGTGTCGAATGCCCAAGTCCCACACAAGTTTCTTGCCAGAAGGATGCTCCAAGAGAAAAGAGAAAGATGGACAAGCTTCGAATGTCTCAAGGAAAGGCACATCCGGCTGCATCAATCGACTCAACTTGGCAGGACCAAATGTCACCGGATTGATGAGCTTCACCTCGACTGTGGTATTGCCATTGGGAATAGAAACAAGCCCTTCGCCATTAGGTACAGGTGGATTGTACTGATAATTAGGAACTCCAATGATTTTTGTGATTCTTTCGTTCGTGCTGTCTCTTGATCCGAACATTCTGTTTTGTTTGCGTGGCTTCTGGGCAGCGGTGCAAAGATTGAGCATATGGATGCAGCACAGAACACCGTACGACAGACCTCAAAGCTTACCAAGATCCTCTACCGAACATAGCCGTACACAGTGGCCAGCCAATCTTGACCCACTATTCGTTCTTCACACATACTCCAGGCGGGTCCCCTACGCCATTCCCAAGCAATTGGTCTACCCAGCGACTCGGTTTACCCCAACTTTCTCCCCCAATTTTGATTGAAGTGGGTAGCAGTTGTGGGGATGCGGCCAAGGTAATTCGGCATTTCGAGCTGAAGCATCTGACTTTTCGGCATTCTCGAAACAGCATTGCCGATCGCTCTCCAATCTCGATAGCTAGGGCATTGTAGTCTGACAATCCGACGTGGCACAGACAGCCGTGCTGCATACGGTCCGGCCGTGAGTGATATCTCTGTCATTATCTTTCAGCGTGGCAACCTCGAATTTCAGATCCGCAAGTGCTGTTTTCCCATGCTCAACAATGACTGCATACATGGAAGCAACATCCAACGGGGACTCGGTAGTCAAGACAGCTCCTCCATCCGATGGCGAAGTCCCAAAAGTCGAAAAGAAAAATCCGCCAACAACAGAACTCAAGAACCTCTCAAATGGTCATCACGATGAAACCTTCGATCCCTTCAAACTGGCCTCAGAATTCGCCTTCACTTCCCGCAAAATCAAAGTGATAACAATCGGAGCTGGTTTCTCAGGACTTCTCATGGCCCACAAATTCCAACATCGTTTTCCAGAAATGAGAGATATTGTCGAACACAAAATCTTCGAAGCTCATCATGAAGTTGGCGGGACGTGGCTCGTGAATAATTATCCTGGTGTTCAATGCGATGTACCTGCTCATATCTATGCGTTTCCATTTGATCCGAATCCAGAGTGGACGAGGTTCTATGCGAGCGGAGCTGAGATTTTGGAGTATTTTAAGAGGACTGTGAGGAAATGGAATTTGGATCGGGATTTGGAGCTTTGTACGAAGGTTGCGGGGGCGAAGTGGCATGCAGATGAGGGGATGTGGTGTGTGGAGGTTGAGAATACAAAGACTTTGGCTCGGAGAGAGGAATGGTGTCATGTCTTGATTTCGGGCCAGGGAGTGTTGGTGTAAGTACAACTTCCTCGAACATCGGACACCAAAGCTGATCAACACCGAAGACACGAAAATTGGCCCAAGATCCCCGGCTTCGACAAATTCAAAGGCCACATCACACACTCCGCCCGCTGGGATCACAGCTTCGACTACTCCAACAAACGCATCGCAGTAATCGGCAACGGCTCCTCCGGAATTCAAATCGTCCCCCAAATGGCCAAACTCCCAGGCACAACCGTCAAGAATTTCATCCGGAGTGGAGCTTGGGTGTACTATCGTGCACCACCTTCACAACACATGGGTCGATCAGTTGAAGATCCTAATCCAGCATACACCGACGAAGAGAAAGAGTCTTTTCGCGATCCTGAAAAACATCAAACGTATCGGAAAGGTATTGTGTCGCGTACGAATAAGTCGTTTTATATTTTTCAGCGTGGAGAGAATAATCAAAAGGGAATGGAAGCTGCTGCGGCGCAGATGTCGCAGAAACTGGGGCATGATAAGAGGCTTTGCGAGATGTTGCTCCCGAAGTGGGAGTTGGGTTGCAGGAGGATTACGCCTGGGCCTGGGTATCTTGAATCGTTCTTGCGGGACAACTGTGATTGCACGAATAGTCCGATTGTGGAGGTGACCGAGGGTGGGATCAAAACTGAAGATGGAGAGATATTTGAGTGTGATGTTCGTAAGTTGACGTCCAGTTCTCTGTCCGCTTGTCAGAGGTGCAGGTTGCTGACAATCAACAGTTATTTGCGCGACAGGATTCGACGTATCACATCGCCCACGATACCCCTTCATTGGCCAAAACGGCGTAAACCTACGCGAGAAATGGGCCGGAGATCCAGAGTCTTACCTTTCAGTAATGACGCCCGACTTCCCAAACTACTTCATGGTAACGTCCACTTTCTCCACTCCACTTTTACAAACCATAACTAACATTTCTGTCAGATGATGGGCCCCAACTGTCTCGGCGGCCATGGCTCCCTCGTCGAATCCCTGAACTGGACAGGCGACTACATCACAAAGTGGATCAAAAAGCTCTCAACAGAAGACATAAAATCCCTCGTTCCGAAACGCTCCAAGGTCGAAGCTTTCATGCGCTATCAAGACCAAGTCCATAAAACGTTAGTCTGGTCAGGAGGATGCTCGTCATGGTATAAACGCGGCCGCGTAGATGGAAGAGTGACAGCGTTATTTGGTGGTTCAGCGCATTTGTTCAATAGATTGTTGTCGGATATCAGAGGGGAAGATTTCGATATTGTGTATAGGACGGAGAATTGTTGGAGATTGATGGGGAATGGGTTTACGGAGTTCGAGATGAGGGAGGGGTCGGATTTGGCGTGGTATGTTGAGGTTGCGGAGGAGGCGCAGGGGAAGGGTCCAAACTTGGAGGGAGAGAAGTGATAGAGTAGATTGATAAATGACGCGGACGCTAGACTGAGATATCACCAAGTGGGCACAGGATTTGTCGTCTGTGAGTAACACCGTTCAGGCTGAATATCAATCGCAATCAAGCCTTGCCTCAAGCACAGAGCGCGACCCTGCCAGCTACCTTCCCATGGCATAGCTTCTGCAACCACTGCGGAAAATCTTCAAGCCTACCTTGCTCAACATCTGGTTGGACCGCACCTCGTGCTATCAACTGAAGCACTTCCTCCAGGTCTCCAACTTGAGCACCATATGAGAACAGAATGCTCAAGCGTTTGCGTACACCCACTTTCATGCTAATTGTGTTCTCCGGAGAGAGGGTTCCGATGCAGACCATCTTGCCTGCTCGTCGTACTGTCTCAGGCGTGAGAGACATCCCTTCATTGGCTCGAAGAATATGCTGGTACTCACCGACTTGTTGTGCATCTTCGAACGTCTGCTTCAAGCCCACAAAGTCAATAGTCGTATCGATCTTTTCTTCCAGACCATTCTGTTTGACGAAGTCTTGTACTGATGTTCCAATGGGTACAATGTCACGTTCGGGAATGCCCAGCTTCACGGCAGCATCTAGTCGCTCCTGTCGAACCTCAGACACGATCACTCGAGCACCAGTACTCTTCAAGACTTGTAAGCCATTGAATCCGAGTCCACCAAGACCGAAGAGTAAGACGGTCTCGTGAGAATTGACTTCTGCACGTCGATGAACAGCATGATATGCGGTAGCGACTGCATCTGTTGCGACTGCGGCTTGCAGTGGGCTGACGCCTGGATGAGAAGAGAGTTAGCAATGATCGTGGGTAGTCTTCACGTTTCGGTAAGTTACCTTGCGGTACCAGTACGGCACCACGCTGATCGATTGTGGCATATGGTGCGAAGAAGCCATCTTGACCAATACCAGAGTGATGGCCATGGAGGCACAATTGCGGTGTTCCACGTGAGCACTCAGTACAATCTTCTTGTCCGCAACCAGGAACAGCGAACATGGCAATGACATCGCCCTACATGATCGTCGATGTTATTATGCTGGTCAGAATGAACGGCAGGGATTAACTTGCCACTTTGAAACGCGTATCAGTCACATCTTTCCCAATCTCGATAATCTGTCCGCATCCTTCATGGCCCTGTGAACATCCTCAGCTGTTTGATCATCAACTGCAGATACCATCGACGATGTACAAGTATGTACTTCTCATGGAACCATGGCCGAGGATTCGTATCTTTGAGCATCGCTTGATCGCTGTGGCAGACTCCCGAAGCTAACATCTTGCAAAGAAAGCCAGTCGACGAAGCTTTTGGTACTGGTACTTCGTCATATTGCTATGTGATGACTATCAGCTCTGTATGACTGCGACGATCTAATCATTTGTGTTGACGATACTGGTGTTTCATTCCCTTGATGCTTACGCCAAGCAAACATCGTAGTTGGCGGAATAGCCATGCTGACGATCAAGCCTCAGGCGGCAGTGACAATGATGATTCAAGCTGCCGGTGCTTTCTTACACTTTTGCGAGTTGTTCTACTGGACCCATCGGCATGCTGATTAAGAGCGGCCTCGGAACTACAGCTTCACGGCAATGCCTGGTCAGGTTCCGGCTAAAGCTTGTGAGGGGACAATGTCATCGGCACATGATCCCCCAGCCATGCACTCGGCGGAACCTGAGACAGCGGACGTACACAACAGAAGAGGCATCGCCAGAGGGAGGACGTGGTGGAGATGACGAGGTACGAGAGAAGGACAGCATTTTGTTATGAAGTTGACAGCGCCGGAGAATATGCCAAAAGTCGCGACCGGCAAATTCGCATTCGGACCGCAGCCACGCACTACTTGCCGCTGTTTGCTGCGGTCTCCTTTTTCGTCCACCACCTTCGTCCCACGCGGCCACGAATCATCCGTTTGCTTGTCCCGACCGCGTCACATTCACAGTTGATGAGGCACGTCTCAGCTGATCCGCCTACAGGCAGAATATAGGCACTTACTAACCAGCTCTTCCGCCACTATCAACACGGCAAGTACCTTCGCTCTCCACACAGTTCATCATACAGCACCACATCACTGCACAAGATGTCAGTTCATTCCGAGGGAGACAACGATTCAACTCGTTCCTTCACGCAAGACTCGACCTCAACGTACGCGTTCAGCGGCATGGACCCTCCTCATGAGGCATTTGAGACGTTTCAGCACAAAGTCCTGGCGCTCACACACAGCATCTACGATGTCGCAGAGGTCGCCTTGCAGCGAGTCCGCGGGGGCAGCTACAATCCAGTAGTCGTTGCTCATCTCACACTGATAGACCAAGGTGAGTTGTCAGTCATATTCCGGATGCCTCGCGACCGCATTCTTCCGGAGGGCATCGAGCGCAACAGCAGCGAAGACATCGAAACCGACATCCTCAACCAGGTCGCAGTGCTCCAGCTACTGCAGTCGAGAAGCATCCCGGCCCCAAAGATCCTAGCATATGATGCATCTGGTCAGAATGCAATCGGACTGCCATATGTTCTACAACAATTCTCCCATGGGAAGATGCTCGAGGACTTCTACGAGGACATGACTTTTCAAGAAAAGATGCAAGTGGCAGAAACTCTGGCTGACTTCCTCGTACGCATGGAAACTGTCACCTTCGAGGAGTCTGGAACTGTCGTGGCTGCGCAGACCGATTCTGCGGAACCAGCTACCAAGGCTTCAGCTCTCGACGCTCCACTCGACAACTTGACTGCAGGAGTTCGTGGTTTCTCAGATCCCTACGAGCATGTTCTCACACCATACACTGCGACTTTTCCGCGCGAACTTATCGGCGGGCTGCTCAAAGCACGGCTAGATGGCGAGGCGGCGCAGAGTGGACCTGAAAATGGAATGCGTGTGATACTGTCCAAGATTTACGCCATGTTCGAAGACATGTGCAGTATTGGACTGTTTGAGGACGACATTCTGACTCGAGGAAACATTCTGCATCACTGGGACTTGCAACCACGGAACATACTAGTGAAGACGACTACTTCGCTTGAACGTGGGGAGCAGAACTTGGAGGAGCGGCTCGAAACATGTTTGGACATCGCAAGATCATCCGAAAAGTGGATTATTGACGTGGTCGTTGACTGGGACCAAGTTCAAGTCGTTCCTCCATCTTCGCGCGCAAGCCTCCCATCTGGCTCTGTGACTTCCCAGTGGAGAAATACGACCTCTCTCGCCCACCAGGATATGATTTCGATGAGGACCTACAACCGGCCGAGCGCTACGATAGCTCTAAAGGCATGCTCTCGCCTGAGTCCGTGCAGATCCAGGCAAGATTTGAAGAGCGGTTCGTAAGCAACATGCAACGAGTCTACCCGATGTACACCGCCGAGATCTATCAGGATGAGGCATATGGTAGAGGCCGCTGGATCAGGCGAATGGCACGCTATGCTCTGTTCGGTCTTCACACTAGCGAAGCCTTCAAGAGATTCAGAAGCCTGGAGCAAGAATGGAGCACGGCTCGTTCGAATTTTGCATCGGCCTCTTCGGACAATGTATCATGAATGTCTCACACCACAAAGGCGACATTTACATTCCGCGTTTTCAGCAGACGAGCAGCATCGTTCGTGTGGGCAGAAGTGCTCAGCGTCGGAATTTCCACTTCTCGTCATCTCGCTAATCGACACCATGCGTTCACCCACAATGCACCGGGAGCGCCAATGTCTCTTCGTATACAGACCCGCGTGGCCGTCTCCGGCGCCACTCAAATCGTGAAATCCCATCACCGTGTATGGACCCGTACGAATATCCAGAAGCCAGCAAATGAACCTTAGCTAGATGGAGTCGAATCTTGTGCAGATGGAGTCGAATATTGTGCAGATGGCGCTTTCCGTCGCCGCAATGCCTGCAGCTTTTGTCGAAAAGTGCTCTCTGGCCTGAAGCCAAGCTGTTCTGGTTTCCCGATATCGATGCCAAATCGCCTTCGCCTGATCTCTTCACTCTTCACCACCAGATCTCCATCCTTATTCTCGTCTTGGCGACCGCCATCACTGCTGCTGCTCGGTCCGTCTGTACTTTGGGACCACCAACCTAAGCGGACGATCAATCCATCAAGATGCTCATTCAACTCTTCGCTGGTCATGTTCTCAGCGCCTTCCGGCAAATATGACCTGCCATTTCCGCACAGATCGGATCCTGACAAAAGACTCATCACGCTGGCAATCGAGGTCGGCTTTCTTGGCAGTGTCGTTCGAAGATCTGTCTTCAAGTATGCGGCAAAACCTAAAGCGAGCATGCAAGCCAAGAATATCTGTAAAGTGGTCTTTGAAGTGCTATTCATCCGTAATCTCGACGATTCTAGAGCCATTGTTCCATATATGGGGGTCTTCAGGCTTTCTTCGTATGTTAAAGGAGCTCGGAATTTGGTATCGATGACCAATGCCATGTATTTGGAATACAGGCGCTGGACTCTTTGCATCAGCTCCGAACGATTGGATTTCCCGGCTAGCTTCTCCGGAGACTGCGTCCCATTCGGACCGTAAATCAGATGATTGAAGAACACGGAGCCAACCTCGTTGCCAGTGACTGGGAATGCGGTAAGATTTTGTACCTGGTACCAAGCAAAGTTCTGATCTAGAGTTCCAGCTAGATATGCTTCTGGGCGATATGGAAACGACTCGATACCCTCGGTGCCATTATTCAAGTATTGGATTGGGACTGCACGACGTATCAGAGGCACAGTGCTGTCGATGGTCAAGTTCTCGAAGAACGCTGCTCGAACAGCAATCTGAGCCACCTTTTGGGAGCAGACAAAGACTGTGAGCTCCTCAGGTCCCGGAATGTAGCTATCATTACCACGGGGCCCATACAGGACTCCAATCGACGGGCATCCCGCGGGATTGTCTGCGATCTGGTCTAGGGGGTCGAACTCGCCCCATTCTCGCTCCAATGGCACTCTGGGGGTCCTTTGCCACGATTCCCATGGTCCAAGATGCAGATCGGCGAACAGAGAAAGCATTTCGTTTTGTCTTCTGTCTCTCTCCCATGGCAAGGTGAAGTTGTAGAAGGCGTTGGTACCGTTGACACCTCCATGCCAGCAGTTAGCAGGTAGCTTTGCAATTGCTGTCATTGCTGCCATCTTATAATCGCTTTCATCGCTCCAGGTTGTTATGGTAATGTCGTCGTCCGACACGATCTCGCACACTAACATCGCTTCAAGGGCCTTTACGTCCAGATGATATCTTTTTCCAACCAGAAGTTCTCTGTTGGTTGAGTTGTTGCTCCCCGGGATCTGTACAGCTGATAGTTTCGGCAGCACGAGACTGTCTGATATCGTTCGCGGCCAGGTACTATTGCCATGTTGAATGCCATTCAGCATAAGACCGGCTCCTCCATCACCTTGAGTCGAGCTATTATACCAGCTTATATTCCAGTAATGTGAAGGCAATGCTTCGACACTCATCGAGCTTGGAATCGCAGCTGTGATCTACAGGCCGGAGGATATGATCGTCAGAAAAGGTCCGAGGAAACCCGTCAAATTTGAAAGTGCAGGACCAAATTGTGTTCGCCTCAGAGACTGAAAAATGGCCACTGGAGGTAATTGACCCAGAAGATCAAGCTTTAATGCCGAAGCACTAACAAGGTGATCCGATCGCAAAAGATTGTACGGCGCAAGTGAAGTTATCGCAAAATCTAGCATATTGAAGCATGTTGCTATCATCAGCATGCACAGTGCAGATATGTACCTCGAAATTGCGGACGCTCGTTTTTCGTGCTTAGAAACGTCGAGAAGGCCTTGGTTGGCGGTCGATGTGCGGTTCATGGCCTCCAGTCCTATGATGAAGACGATTGGGAGCCCCATCGTCACTGCGACCATGTACCTGCGAGCAGCCAATGGCACCCACGTATCGGGCTTCGTAACCATAACGGTGTCAGATACAGCAAGGATGTGTTGCACTGGGGGCGTCAAGTGGATGTATGGCCCTGCAAAAGCTTGAAACTTGTATCCACGAAGCAGATATGATAAACCGCTTGTCCTCAGGTGCCCAGAATTCCTCAACAGCCTGTTCATACGCATACTGCCGGCAATGATCAATGCATTTGTGGCAATGGAAGCTGGATTTTGAACACCCGCTGACTGGTGCGCCGTTCGCAATATGCCTATGGCACAAATAGCCACGAGGAGGAATCCAGTAAACATGGACCAGAGCGATAAGAATGCCAGATGAAGCCTCCACTCATTGTACTGCACCTTCGCAGTAACGACGTCCTCGCTCGGAGTCATGCACTGATCATGGATATATTGAGCGGCTACATCTCCCCATAGCTTAGTCGCAGCGCTTTGTAGATCGCTGGCAGAAAGCAGTCTCTCCAGTGATCGATTACCTTGAAGGTTTTTCAGGAGAAGGTTCGCGTAGAAATCAGTGACTTCGGGCCGGTCTGATGCGTCTTCACTTGCGGCATAAATACTGTTCCAGATCATCTCGCCCAGAGCAGCAGCCCTGATGTTATTGAGAAGCCCTGCGGATCTGTTGTCTTCTTCTATGCGGAGTTCCGTGGTCCGGTCGAGAGAGGCCATCGCGCGACCTAAGCTGTAATCGGTTTTGCAGATCACTGCGGTCATGCTCTGCATCTTCCCCGGGGTCCGTCCGATCAGGTCATTGTCAGTATAGGTAAAGTTCGCTACGAGTGTTGCGTATCGAATATCCCAAGAGGAATCAGGGGACAGGGTAAACTGCGTCCCGAGCGAATTTTCATTGGAGTCTTCGCCGCCGTGTAGTGCTGAGCAGTTCACTCTCGCTAGTTCCAAGCGTAATTTCGAAGCAGGACATCTTTCATAACACGATTCGTCTCCCAACCAAATTGTATCTGTACCTGATCCCACAACACAGGATCCAGTATTCATCTGGAACCTATTGTGCATAATATCTGCTGCCCCACCATCGCCTCCGGGAGCCGGAGCATCTGGAAGCATAATGACGTCTGCTGCTTCGCATGTGATATTGGGTCTGAAGACGTCAACTTCCACAGATGTACTTTGTACCCCTTTCCCAACCGCCATCTCGAAGTACTGGAACGCTATGCTATGCGATGTCCCCTCTGGGTAGGGCTGTGAGGCATCCGCAATGCTTTGGTACTTGAATGCTGCCCGCGAGGAAGCGGGTTGGGTACGTTGCATATTAACGAGACCAGCGAGCTCGATGTTTGCTATATGAGGCATGCAGTGATCGCCATCGAATCTCGTTGTAAGTGTTACAGAACCGACGCGGTCCAGCCCGGTAGTGGTCAGAACGAATAAACCCGTGGAAAATATGGTGATGGTCTTGAGCAAGATAAATCCCGTGATCGAGATCGCCACGGGATAGTGGCGGCGTCGTACAGCTTTAATTAGGCTTGTCACGAAAATTGGTGATACGTAGTCGAGGAGAACACTATCGTCAGCTTCGACGGGGCCTCGCTGAAGATTTTGCCAAGGCTGCAATGTCTTGCAACAGTAGTCGACCTGTCTCCATAAACTCATGATGAGCATCATGATGGCGGTCGGTCCATAGGTCCAAAGGTAACGATTCGACGAGAGGCTTGTAGGAAACCTATCGCGGGCTTTGTTTGCGATCCACAGCACCACCAAAGACGCTGCAATTGTGGCAGAAAGTACTGCGAAAGCCAGAAGAGTCGTTGAGCGGAGCCAGAAAGAGCTCCGCCCCTTCTTGTTCCAATGCCCTTGTGCTGAGCTCCTGCTTCCCATATTTTGGCTCCTAGATCCAGAATTTTGAAGATCCGGCCCAGAATTGATCCATGGACCTTGGCGAGCAGTGCGATCTGGGGTGTCTGTTGATACAAGAGCTACCTGGGAGGCCTTTTTGATTCTTTCTGGAAGCGCGCCATTCTGAGTTGGGAGCTCCTTTGCCTCGCGCGTAGGACTTTGCATTCTTTCCATAATAGTGTTTCTTCGTGTGAGGCTCAAGCCATGCATACACAGAATACGAAGTCAGAGCAGATATCTCTAAAGCCACGTATCATATTGGAAACCAGGGTCAAAGGCGCGCGATATTGTCTGAGGTACTGTCGTGCGAAAGAGAGATCTTAGCCCTGGTCTTATTATATGCAATGTAAGGATTGACCATACATTGGCGGTAGCGGGCAAGTCTGGAATATCTCTATCAAGTCGGAAGGCGATGCAAGGAAAGCCAAGAGCGCCCAGGGGCGCAAAGGCACTCGACCCGCAGATGCTTCGTGGCAGAGTACATGGCAGCTCGTCGCATGTTCCTCTATGCACTTGCCATGAAAGTCTTGTCACGTAGCTCTGATAGGTTGCGGGGATCTAGAGTAAAGTGGTGGCGTAGCTTGGCTTTTGTCATGCACGGATTCCTACAAGGCTGAGGTCACACTTGCCCCTGAGCTGAACGCCACGAAAATAGCAACTTCGCTGATCTATCAAAGTCAAATTTGCAGCGACTACAAAGGCATCAACGAAGACTTAAGATGAAGAACATTTCGCACGAGGTAGGACCGTGAATATGACTTCAACGCTCAGCGCCATCGGCGCTGCCATCACTGACATGTCGCCGCACGTGTGGTACGGCATGCAATCGTTCGCGACAGACTACCAGCTCGGTCTCAGTGGAAGTAGGGTACGCATATATTTCCATCTCCAACACAATTGGTGACATCTTTGCAGCTTCTTCCGACACTTTGATGCCCGCTCAGATTGCTGGGAAACGTGGGGAGGCTGCAGATCGGATCTTATGGCAATTCGTGGCCGCAGGCGCAGACAACAGTCAAGGTATCTACGCTCTACGCTCAAAGGCTCTCAACGGCGGTTTCTGCCTGTACGGCAATTGCACGAACTCAGGACTCTGCCTCCCGGCTCCTGTGGTACAACGCTGT
Source organism: Cercospora kikuchii (assembly GCF_019650295.1). Classification (NCBI taxonomy): domain Eukaryota; kingdom Fungi; phylum Ascomycota; class Dothideomycetes; order Mycosphaerellales; family Mycosphaerellaceae; genus Cercospora; species Cercospora kikuchii. Next base: position 423,454 of record NW_025408585.1, on the reverse strand, counting down.
GGGCCGGATTCAGGAGTGTAAGCAACACGGTCACGATTCTCTTGTCTACACCTATCAAGTTGAAGACTTGGTCTTTCGAGCCTCAAATTTCCCCACTGACGATAACGAGGTTCCAAGTGTATCGCCGCAAATACAAACAAGGGGTGATCTTGACATTTATTCAATCTTCCGGTCGTTCTGCTCTCTCAACCTACAGTGACAGCATCGAAGGCGATACCGTGGGAGTAAAAGAACTGCGTGAAGATGGCCTGTTTTGGGACAGTTGCGCTTGGTTACTGCAAGACCTTGACGATGTCAATACAGTCGAGCATCCAATGACCTTTGTGAGACGTTCTGGCGGCCCATATTGTTGGGAATGCGCTGACGACCGCCTAGACTCCAACGTACACTCTTTCCAGTTCAAGTTCCGAGACTACGACTATGGTGCCGTCCGCCACGAATGAAGATGCTCAAGTACAGACAACAGGCTCAGGAGCATCGTTTCCGGCCGGCGATAGCAGGCCTTCCAAAACCTCTGCGATTTCACAACAGCAGAGTGAATCATCTGCCCGGCTTGGAACTTTTTTCATGAATGTGATCACGGCCGGAGTGGCTTGGGTCCAGATGCTCGAGCTCATAATGTAAATTATTCGCGCCTTCTTCTTCGCCACGTTCGATGAAGGGAATGTCGGCGTACGGGCCGGATGATTCCATCCAGCAGAATCTGTGGGTCCTTCTGCCTGCTGCATGAATTGACCTCGCTCGGTCAGGCGCAATGGAAATTTCGCTGCGAATAAAGCGCCTTTGAGTTTCACTGATCCCAAGACTCGGCAATCAACTGTCGTTTGCATATTTTTCTAGGTGCAGAACAACCGTGATTGGAATACCGTGCGGGCCAGAAGTCGCCCAGCCACATCAGTGCTTTGACAGTATTTAGCAGGCTGGTCCCCTGAGAGAGTGAGTGAGCAAGGCCTTGGAGTCACTCACTTGGCTCATTGGCACACCGGTCGTATGAACAACCATCGTCCTCCATTGACTCGCTCACTTCAAATGGACTCTTTGATGACTCTGTTGGAAGAGCTGCTGCGGCACGACCTTGCGCTATACGTCTCTCTCAAGTTTGAAATTCACTCACATCTTAAGCCTCTCATGCCTTCGGCCCGTGACATACAGACAAGCCTCTAGTTGAGGGGCTAAAGTGACAGGGGTTGGCAATGGCGACTGTCAACTCAATCATTGTTCGGGTTTAGCAGAGTAATCAGTGAGCGCTCGAATTTGCAAGTGATATCCTCACAGAAGGCTCAATGCTACGATGATTGCGTTGGGGAAGCTGCTGCCTAACAGCTTCATGTTCTTCACTTCAAATTCGTCGGTGCCGCACTGACCACCAAGGCAGCACAAAAGGGTTTGCTTTGAATTCTCTCAGACTCATCAACCTTCCACCACTTCCAGCTATTGCAAGCTCATTACAAGTTGCCATCTTGCTGAAGAGTTGTCATTCATCGCTTCTATCAAGCCAACGCTATGGCATCTCAGCGTCGCGCACCCGGCCTGAAGGCCTCGCGCTGGGCCGATCCTCCCCAAGAACTTGTGCCACCACCACCAGCTCCTAGTCCAGCTCAGCACTTTTCTCAGCTTCAGATCCAGCCTTACGTACCTGCTGGAATGCAAATGCAGCCGTACTACGCTGCAAACCTTCAGCTGGTCCCGCGGCCCTTTGCGCCAGAGGCCCAACACAACGCTGCGCCGATCGCAGAAATAAACGACCGGCTCGTGTACATGGCCACAATGCACTCGAATGATGTTCTACAACTGAATCGTCGCGCGAACCAGCAGGAGGACGAGATTGAGGACATCAAGGAGGTATTCAAGAATGACATGCAAGTGCTCGAAGATCGGATCGAATCGCTTTTCCAGCAGCGAGCCACGCCAATGTTATCGGGGGAGAACCCGAGCTCCACTGTCGCCGATCCATTCGTTGACACAGAACCGGCCGAGAAGCAGACTCCAGGTCACATCGTGTGCGAGACCAAGGACGCGGTCGTCGACGTCGTCATACAACACATCAACCAAGCAAGTGCTAAGCAAGAACGTGTTGATAGTGCATATGGCTCGCCGAACCGCTCTCAGCCCTCGATCGCCGCACCCTGGCGCCCGATGACTATCCGCATGCTTCCACCGAAGTCCATCTCCGACAAAGCAGTACTTCACAACGAGGTCTTCACTTGGGACTTCCTGGGAGACTTGCTCGGCGGAAAAGAATGGTCCCCAGGCTTCTATTTCAACAGCAGCAAGGACTGCATCCTTCCCACCAAAGGCTATTGGCTGGTAGATCTAGCACACGAGCCATTCATGCCACGCAACCCAGGCGAGCACGGCGCGAAGCTGACGGCCTTCTTCAACGAGACATTGGCTGGAGATGACGGAGCTCCTGACGAGATGAACTACAAGGACACACCAATCTTTGTAAGCTCTGACGGCGGAAAGATGTATCGATATATGGGAAAGTACAGCCAGAATCGCTACTCTGACAAAGTGGGCTACGACACGATGATGGAGCACATTCCGCAGTCTGTGCTCAAGTTCCATGCCGAGCAGCTTGCACAGGTCGGACGTCCGAATTGGCTCACTACATGCCTGAAGAACCATTTCTGGCCCAAGCCGGTCTACGATGGTCCGATACCAACCGAGTCAGAGGATGCCGCGGCCGAGATCTCCAAGTCAGGCATGGATCGTAAGGTCACGAAAGCATTTGATGCGTACGTCAACGAGCTGAAGGAATGGGAGAAGTCCTCTTTGGTCAAAGTGAACCTGCTCGAAGCCTCTACCATTCTGAAAGCTTTCAGCACCGAGGATATCCTTCCAGAGCCTGGTCTTCGCCTGTGGTGGGAGTATCTCGAGTGTGTTGGATACGAAGACGCTTTCTACGACATGCTCGTAAGTCTCTCAAAGGCAAATTCCACGCACAATCAGCACAACAAGTCCGCCGCATCCAAGGAGACCGCCACCCCTCACATGTTCTCGCCAACTCAGACTCCATCGCTTCCAAAGTCTCCTCTCTACGGCGCCAGCACCAAAGCTCTGCGGAAGAAGCAGTGGCAAGAAGACCCAGGATTTGATGCCTTATCTCTCCCAGAGACCAAGTGGTCCACCCCTAAGTTCGACGCCGCTCCTGCTTCCCCTCCCAAGCAGAAAGATGGCAACCAGACCAAAGTCATGGCCAACCCCTTCGATGGCAAAGGCGACATGAACGCTGCCAAGGATTTCGCCAAAGAAGCCACTCCCGCACATGGCCGTACGAATAGCACATTTGCAAAGAAGGCAGCAGCAAAGAAAGCAGCAGTGCACAGCACATACCCCGCATACCCTCCAACGCCAGCATTTGGCGCTGTTCCAGGCAAGGCAGTGAATGCAGAGAACACGTCGGAACCCACTGCGCAAACTAAGAAGACTAAGAGCACTCCGCCACACCTCAGCCGAGGTAAATGAACACACGAACTGACCAAATATGGTTTGCTCAAAGACGGACAAGCCAAGCTTTCTGCCAATGGTTCGACAAGCCACAATCCAGCATGAAAGGGTCTCTAAGAGGGACTCGACGTCGAGCAACGAGCGGGTGGTGAGCTTGAATAGGAATGCATACGTGAAGACGCTCAACAACGGGGTGGAGAGAGGGATGCGGATGATAGAGGACGAAATTGACACGACCAAGGGCGTTAGCGAGGAAGGAAAGCGGCGAAATGCAGCATGCTATGGCCGCCTAGACTTGCTCGAGCACCTTTAAACTCCAGTCTGAAAAGTGTTTGTACTTTCCACTTCTCTTTCCGATACTCGCCAGCATCGAGCGTTGTAAAAGTGCCCGTGAACCGACATTTTCCCGACAATCCAGCCAAGTTTGCCCCTGATCGTACACGCATACAGGACACAACATACGAGTCGAACGTGATGTTATTAAGAAACGGTCAAGAACCTTTTATTGTAGTACTACATAAGGCTGGATGCCTGATGACCCGTGGCGAGCATCATCAGTAAAGAGTGGAACAGCCAATGCAAAGAGGAATCAGCAACGCCTCTATCCCAGAGATCCTCCATCAACACTCGCATGAAGAAGCTTTTTCGCGTACTCATGAAACTCCGTGAATTTGCTAGGACTGGTAAGCAAGCTGAATGAATCGTGAATCAATAACACAAACTTACCAGAGTGTCGCGATGGTGTTGACAAGCTTCTAACCGCCACAGACTAGATCTCCCATATTCTAGTTGCAGTTTCCTCGGTAACCAGCTCCGACGTGGTCTGGATCCTGCAGACCCCATTCCTTCATGTGCTTCCTGCAAGCACCCAAGAAATCCTGACCGCTAATGCGCGCGACGCTGGCATTTTCGGTGCACTTGCTGTTGGCGTAAGACGCAGACTAGCAAAGACCAAAGTCAGCTTGAGGTGGCAATGATTTACAACAGTGCTGGAGGAAGTAACTTACCGACCAATCATTGCAGGCCGAGTGGGTAAGATCGGGGTGAATTGTCCACACCCAACCAGTCTCCTTGTTTTGGTAGCAGCAGTTGTGTTCGGAGTGATCGTTCGTTGCCAGAGCACGGACGGAGAAAGCGGCGGCAAAGAAGAGAACGGTGGCCTTCATTTTGATTGTGGCTCGGGCGATGGGCTTTTGAGGAGGTTTGGCTTTTGGTATCTGTTGCGCTGTCGGGATGGAACTGTGTGTGATGAGCTGCTGTCTGTCGAGCTGATTGATCCTTATATATCAATTTTGGGGATCCTGCTCAGTTGCTCGATGTGTCCTTGTGGTAGCAAGACTGAGGCCAGACCTTCGGACGTCCCGGAGATTCGAGTGTCCTGCGAAGAGACTAAGACAGTAGTACGACGTTCGTCGAAGCTTCATCCTGCTATCTTTGCTATTGCCGACGAAGTCCACGAGCATTCCGAAGTTGTTTCTGTACACGAGGACTAGCAGGCGTCGAGGATTCGGACTCCGTCAGGGGTTCAGAGGCCAAGCGGGGACGAATAAGACATAGGAAAGATTATGAACTGGGGAAGTTGTCTAGTGCAATTGAATGTGGCCGCCGGAATCTCTAGAGTAGGCTAAGGACAACTCACTTCCTTAATACGCGCGGTCCTCGGGAGCCGTACCGGTGCACTGGTGGGGTAATGGGACGCGTTGTCTGGCACGAGCAGGCGTACAGAGTGGCACGTCTCCTATAGACTGAGCCGTGTTCGATACACGAGAGACCATTGCCGTGTACCACGCAGTCTGGAGTCCTACTGACTGCAGTTGTGATACTAGATTTGGGCCACTGAAGTTCCAGATCTCCTCGCAGCTTATGCGCCAAGTGGAGATGGCTTCAGCTTGGTGAGATCTTAGCCTCGTGGACCCACAAGGTGATGGATTTTCGCTGTCCGTTATAGTACACTCCAGTGCTCCAGCAGCACCGCGCCGAAGGTGGACCGTGTCTGATCGTATGCGAAGCCAGATCGTCGGCGCGAAGCAAATGTCCGGCAATGTGCGGGGATGGGAGACGTTCGTTCCTTGGGTCAAATTAACCGTATAATGGAAGATCTGAAGAGTATCGGGACCAAGCTTCCAAAACCGCAGCGCCGAGCGGCTAGATGCCTTTCGACCTCTGAAGTTACCTGTTTTGTGGAAGCCGGCCAAGCATACGTTCGCGAACTTTGTTCAGCATGACATAAGTCGCCTCCGTGACGCCACTCGTCCCAGACTACTCGGTTCATGACGCTGAAGTGCCTTGATCATTAGCCGTCTGCGATGAGTCCGGGAGGTCGTACTTGATTCAGACCTTGCTCAGCTACGACGCACTCCAGCCCATCTGGGCGGACATGGTCTTTGCGGTCAGGAGCCTCTACCTGGTTCGATGAGGCCACTCCTGTATATATGAGACGTTCTAGGCTTGGAGATTCCGCGGATTGTCTTTTGCAGATTGATCTATTCTCAAAGTGGAGATAGTCAGGTGAGCTTGTAGGTTCAGCCGTCAGATCCGCCTTTCTGCAAGCAATAGAAGATTTGTCCAAGCGATTTATCTGCGCCATGCTCTAGCGCACTGTATTTCGTCGCTATTTTGTCGGTTACATAATTGTTGATTTCGGTCCTGGTGATTTGTGCTCCTCGAAATTCCGTGACGCCAGTGCTTTAGCTAGGCGGTGAACGCTGGCAGACCATGGTCAGAGCGGCACCAAGATCGAACACTTCCAGAGCGATCCACTTTGCTGTCGTGTCATACCGAACACACAAATTTTGATCGCCTGTTGGGGCCGTCGAAGATCACTCTCGAGTCCTGCTTTGAGACTCGAGATACCCTGACTCCAATATGTGTGCTACAGACATAGCATCCTTCAAGCTCTACTGCATGGTCGGGCAAGAGGCCTGTCAAGACATATGGAGAAGCCGCCCGAGAGTTTCAGAAAGTGAACTTGGCCGATCCGCCTTTTAGCGTGTGGTTGATGCTTGGCTATCCCAGAATGCTACACTGGGATTCCCGCTCTCGTGGCGTTCGAATGACATTCTGACTGAGCCAATCAGACGAGAACACTCACCATCGCTTTGCTATGAATGGTCGCACTCTTCAATGCGAAGTCCGTGTAAGCTATGCCAAGTCTTTCAGAGCCCCCTGCCAAGCTCGTGGAAGCAACGGTGTTCCTGGGAAATTGTCCATTGCCCTAAGTCCACCTTTCTCGGAGTCACTATCATACTTTGCTTCTTCAGCAAGCTTCGTTGAGGTGGGACCGCATTCTTCGGGTTGGTCTCTGCGGCGTGCACGTACTCCACACGTTCATAACTCTCAAATCTTGCGTGTGCAGGTTCACGTTTGCAATGCTACTCCGAAGGAGCAGCCTTCATAGCTATGGATCTGGGAGCGTGAGAGATGAGTCGAGGACTCGAATCAGTAAGATGAGAGTGGAATCGAATCATCCTGTTCATAAGCCAACCTAAGTTTAGTCTGCTCAATCATGCACTACAACTACCGCCGAAACTGTCGTCCATGCGAAGGCAGCTCTTTATGGAAGTGAGGGATGCCCGACGCAATCCTCTGCAGCACATCGCCCCCTGTTCGTGACGCTACCCGACACCGAATGCGACTATGATCTCCATGAGGGCATTGTACATCATCCAGCGCACTATTTCGCTGTCGTACGGCCTCAATGGTCCGCCCCTTATTGTAAAATTTTAGAACCCACGACGGTCCTGATCGGTGGAAGATCGCGGTTCTCAATGTGGTGAAGAGCGGGAGCGTTGGCCAGTGCTCTCGCTATTGATGTGGCCCGCAATTTCACCGCCCTGAGTTGAGGTTTTTCTGCTGAGACCGGCAGTTGTTGCACGTTCACGTGAGGTTCGCAAGTGCGGTGCTCTGGAATCGAGCTGGACAGGCTTCATCGTGCCGGTTTTCCACCCTCGTTTGCTCCTGCACCTGCTGTATCACCCTCCGAAAGGCTCGACGAACCGTAGAAGAAGCATCGACTCGATGCGCATACACCCTGGCCATGTATGCCATTTCTGCAACTCTGATGGCAAAGTCTCTTGTAAGGCATATCTCGGTCACCGGAGCAGGATCTCTGGCCTGAAATTCCTGGCTACGAGCAGGGGTTGTCAGCCATCGGCATTTGGTGGCTCATCGCTGGAAAATGTTACCGAACGAAGAACGTCTTCGCGCAGGCTCCGCCGGTTTACGCGATCACTAATACCCATGATACGAGCTGACCAGGCTGGAGGGAGTTTACTCACAACCTCTATCTGCCCAGTTATTCATAGTGCATCTTTAGCGCCGCTTGGTAAATGCGGCAACGCTATCATGATAGCTTTGTGCATTCCGTACACTTCCGGGCTCAGCATACGCTCTTCTCGAAGTCTTACTCACAGTCTTCCAGCATCCTGACTTTAGGCGCAGCATCATGCTCGAGTCAAGACAAGCCTCTGAGTGCAGAACAGGGGAATAGCTCGACCATGCCATCATTTTGCGACAGCGATCTAATCATCAACTGATCCAGGCACCGAAATGAAGCTACTACATTACTGGCGGTCCTTGAGCCTGGCGGGTCGTCACTTCGTTCACCGGACCGGTCTATCAGCATCGCGACGCCAGCGATCAACATCAAGACAACGATGTGCAGCTTAATGATCACTCCATCTTATCTCAGGTCGCTCGACTTGCAGCACATCAAGCCTCCGGCATGGAGACGACTTCAATGCATCAATATCTACAATTCCTTCACAAGGAGGAGATTCATTCGCAGGATTACATGACGATCCTTGCTGAGCGTAAAGAGCAAAGGAAGAAACGCGGCCAGAAGGGAAGGCAAGCGAGTCCGTCCTCCAAGTGGGAAGAAAGACAATAACAGTAAGCAACAGCAACGAAAAGAAAAGCAAACACCCAACAACAAATGTTCAAGCCCAGGTCCGACAGAAAGGGGCCAAAGAAGATTCCGATGAGCGAACCTTGCACAAGCACAGAAAAGCCATTTCCTCCGCTCTATGACAGCAAGAATTCGGGCGTAATCAACATGATCCTGCATCACAAACACCTGGGCCACCATTCACGGCGTAGCGAGGCACGTTGCGCAGAGCCCACTTGAAGGTCCTCTCCACGTACTTTTGGCCAACCAAGCGAAAGCTCGACCCTTTGTCTCCGAGCCCAATGGACTGACAACGTAAAGCGGCATTCACGCTGGTCCCTGCCACAATCCACAGCGTTGGGACAATTTCAGTCTATATGCACGATATCATGCGCGATCGACGACACCACGACGCAGATGACGTTCGACACTGACCACCTTCTGCGTCTGCTGGTCGCGGTAGTCACAGTGCTTCCGTATTACGGAACAAGCCAGCAGCAGAGTTGGAGGCACGAGCACGAAGCATGAAGTCCACGAATCGCGAAGGAAAAATCGGAAGGACGGAAGAAAAACATGTCATTTTCCTCTATATTTGCTCTCCTGTGCTGTTCCTCATCGTCCCACATATACGGTATGAAGGCACCAGGAGCAACGGTCGATTTCTGCACAGGAGTCTAGATATTTGTTTTTATAGGCGTCCAACGTGCCACTATTGAAATGTTTCAGCTTCTCGATACCAAGACGCCAGTCGTTATATTGAGCATAATGCTGTGCGATCGATTTGATAGGTCATTCTCTCCAAGAAGATCCTTCTGCAAGCGGCTTCGCATAACGTGGTAGCAAGCCCACTGATCGGTCGACCCCGAAAGATTCACCCAGGTCTGCTTGAACCATATCTGTACAATCTTCTCGAACACAGAAGGGACGTCCAGAGGCATGGAAAGAAGAGAACATTGTATTTATAGGGGTATCCTCCGATCAGGGCCCTGATGCCCATGCATGCATGCTGTGAATGTTAAAATCTAAAACATTCACCCAGAACTTTCTTCCACCCGTCCAAGAAATGCGTGCGGATCCTTCTGCAAGATACTCATGGATGCCTTGCTTCATCTTCCCTGCCAGGACTTCCTGCAGCTTCAGGCTACTCGATAATTGCCTTGTCACTGCGCCACGGTTGCTGTTCTCCTTCCAACAATCCTCGTAACACTTCCAATCAACTCCTCGATCCGTTGCGCCTGCCCTCTGCTGCCGCCTCCGCTGAATAACCACGCATCGAAACCCACCAGGCACGCGCCACATCAGCACGAGAGGAACCAGAATCTCGTCTGCTACCTATTGCACGCCGTTTACCTTCTGACTTCTAACCAGTAAATTTAAACTTCGTGGCTTCCAACCGACCCAAGCCCTCGCGCGGAGCAACATTCCGTCGACGATACGAGTTTGTGAAATCCTGCAGAAGACCTCTAATCTTGCGCACTTCTCCGTTGTCAATGCGTTGACCGATATTGCGCAGGAGTCGTTCTTGTTCTTGCGGGGCAATGGATCCGGGAGGAAGCATTGAAACAGTCTTTCCGACCCAGTTCGCGGTGTCCTTGGGCAAGAGTTGGAAGAGAGCAAGGAGCACACCGGAGGCATCGGGAAAGCAGTCTGGCGGGAAGGTATACATCATGCCGGTCATGCAGCGTTGGGTCAAGTCCTCGCCGGTAGCCTTTACGAGTTCTTTCACTGTCTGCTGAATCTGGGGAGGATTTGGTCGATTGCTGTAAGTGCCGTCGTTCGCGTCAAAAGATGGAGATGGCGCGTCTTCTCCGCCATACGCCAGGAAGTCCCGAAGAAAGTGCAGTGTGGCAATAATCGGCTCCTCCTTCAGCAATGTCAGTGACGTTGTTGCAGCTCGAAGGATAGTACCCATCAAGTCTGAAGCTACAATCTTGTTCGGGTGGTACAGAAGCACGTCGGTCGACAGGCGGAAGAAGTCTTCAATGACATCAGGCACTTCCTCAGGTGCAAGATCGTTGAGTGCACGCATGAAGGCGGTCGCTTGTTGTTCGTAAAACGCGTAGATTTGGTCGGTCGTCTGTCGAGAGACATATTCGCTTTCGTCGGAGAACTCGCGGATGATGCTATCTGTCGCCCAGAGGAAGCATCCTTGTCTGCTGGTTGCAAATCCGGTCGAGAGCTTGTCAGCCAGGCTTGGTAATAGCGGAGCAGCGTGGACGCGGTATGAGAGGACCATGTATCTCCAGCACCGACAGACGCGCTCCACAATCGGTATGAATTGGATGAAGCTTTCGCAAATCGTGGCCAGGACAGGGAAGATTTCCTGGCAGTATTGCACCACCGGATGTGGCTCTGAAGGTCCGATGTACGGGGTCACCCACTGGATGTAGATGGTCAGCAAGTTCAGATGATCTGCAATCGCCAACTTCTGCTCTTTCTCGGTGGCGTTCTGCGCCATGGTCATGAGGCGGCGCACGATCGGATCGCAACAGAGCTTCACGTTCGAATACAGTGCGTCGATTGGCTGTTTTGCGAGGACAGAAGCAACACCTTCTGTTGTCTCCTCCTGGCTGGTCGGCGGCAATGCATCAAGATTCGTCTCATAGAATTGCTGAATCTGAGGCATATAACCCTTGAGCAGCTCCGCGCAGTCGTTGCAGAAGAATTTGAAGCTGAGCGCAGCCGCCCGAACGACTTCTTTCGACGAATGCGAAAAGGCAGCCATAATGAAGTTGAGTTGATCTTGCAATGTGTCCGGGTGTTGTGCTGTCCATTCGGTGTAGCGTCCCAGCGCCATGACCGCTTGAAAGCGCACCTTCTCCTGGTCCGGAATCTGTACAATGAGTGGTATCAGTCGTGGCAGCATGATATTCTCGTCAGACGGCACTTGACGGCCCATTGCCCGCATACTAAACAGCGGAGCCTCAAGTCTCTGCCAGTGTGGAACCAGGCCATTCTGTGCTTGGGGGCCAAACTCGCTGACCCACTTCTCGATCAACACGTAGCTCTTTTGCAGGCAATCGGTGACGCCGATCACTTCGCAGCAATCCTTCAGCACATCTCCGAGCTGATGTCTGAATTCGCGGAAACGATCTTCAGCTTCTCGATCGCCATCGAACAGGTCTGTGTCGTTGCCGTTCTCCGCGTACGGATATTGCAGATGTGTGATCATGATGTCGACGAGTGCTGAGTAGATATCGACCATCTGGACTCGCGCCTCCATGTATCGATCCAAAGTGATGTACTGCTTCAGCTCGTACCAGAAGTTGAACGTCTGGCTCAGAGCTTCTCGCTCTTTGTCCCGGCGACAGCACTCCAGCACGGCCTCCACCAAAGTCTTGAACTGCTGTGGTTCCCTAGCCACAAGTATGACCCAGGCCTCTCCTGCTTCTGCAAACACTCTTGTCACACCCTTGAACGTCTCCCAATCTTCCTCATCGGACGCGGTCGCTATTCGAGGTGCCAAAGTCGCCAGTCGGGGATATAATGCTTTAATCGTGTCCATGTTCTCGTCCACCTCTCTCGTCTCTTTGAAGATGCCACACAGTGTCTCCACCGCTGCATCAAACGAAGCATCTCCTTGCACTGCCGTCATGACAACCTCCATCAGCGGCGAGCTGACGATATCGTGCAGCGGCACTTCTCTGATCCATGATGTGATGCACTCCATGAGTTGTGGATTGTTGACTGCCTCAGGCGATGATTGCGCATACTGGATGAGCAGTTGCAGTACGTGCTGGCCATTCTGTTCCAACAGCTCCGCCTGTCTGTCTCGCAGCTCATCTTCTGTCAATGCAATCTTACGCCCCTCTGTCACCTCTTCTGGCAGCACATGCAAAAATTCCAGTACGCAGGAGATGCCCGCCTGGTCACTGCCCAGTGTGCTCACGACCGTCTGCAGCACATTCTTCCAGTCCAGCATGAGAATGGCGAGGTTTGCCAAACATACACATAATTGTGTCCGGATCGGTTTCGGGCCCTTTGCATACTGTGCGACAGTCGCAAGCAGGGTATCTCGTAATTGTGGCCATGATTCCCGGGGAATCTGGTGGAAGTCGAAGATTATCTGGTGGAAGATCCTGTGTCAGTCCTGCTCCATTGCTGCCTTCCCACTGCTCTTACCTTACCTTTCCCTTCAACGTCGTCGCCGCGAACAACTTCGCCTCGTCTGTTGACTGTGCCGATTGCAGGATGGAGAAAGTGTGAGTCCAGGCGTCTTGTGATTTTTGAAACTGCTCCAGAAAAGCATGCGCTTGCGTCTTTTGGCTCTTCTCGGCGCTGCTGGACATGATGGCCAGAGCAGACAGCACCGGCGCAAAGGCCTCGTTGACGGTCATGTTTGCGGCGTGGAGTGGGAGTGTCTGTTGGCTTAGAGGAAATGGGCGCAGTTCGTTGTCCGCCTGATCATTTCTCGTGGTCGGGCGAAGTTTGTAGTGAGTGAGTAAAGACCGTGGGAGGGGTTAGAAGGTGGGAAAACGGTTGTTGTTGCTGGATGTGATTGTTTGTGGTAAAAGAGGCAGCCCCACCAAAGAAGAGTAGAGCGCTCCTGCCGATTGCCATGCTCGACGGAGTCCGTGCGCGCTTTCCAAAACTTTAGTCTCGGGAGACTTGCAGCTGCACCTCGCGACCACCGCATCGAATTCGAGACTACAACCAGACATCCATTATCTACCCTGACAGTCCGTCGCACACAATCCAAATCACGCAGACGACTCACGCGACCACGACGTGAATCACCGCGCCGCGCCCCGTTGCGCTCCACCAACCGCACCTCCAACCACAACCACAAAACTCCAACATGGGCGATCGCAGAGGCGGCGGCCAGCGAAAGGTCCTCCTTCCGCCAATCAACTTCATATTCAAGCTCTTGCAGCAACACAGCACAGTTCAAATCTGGCTGTACGAACAGCTGGGCATCCGAATTGAGGGCAAGATCCGAGGGTTCGATGAGTTCATGAACCTGGTGATCGATGATGCAGTGGAGGTGAAGCAGCCTGCGAAGGGGGCCACGGACACAGAGGAGAAGCCGGGAGATAGGCGGGAATTGGGTGAGTGCCAGGTGTTCATGAATTGGGACAAAGATTGGGAGCTGACGTGACGTGCGCAACCAGGTCAAATATTGCTCAAGGGCGACAACGTGTGCCTGATCCAGAGTTTGTCGTGAGAGCTTGATGCTATGAGAAGACGGTCACGCTGAAACGAATCGTGTGCGGATGCGACGAGTGCGCGTACACTCGGCACGGCAGAGCCATGCTCCGAACGAGAACAAAAGGCGCAGAAACCCGATGCGACCACCGCTTCGCGATTTGCGAGAACAAATTGTGAAAGGAGGACATGTCCACAACAGGGGACAAAATCGGGCACGAAAAGTGAGTCGCCCTCATGCTGCGCACTCAAATGCGGTACACTGTAATGCTCATTGGATATCATCTGAAGTCAGCAATGTGCCATTGCCCACGGCCACGGCGTCTACTCTCCAGTCCCAAGGTTCCGTCGCGAGTTTCCCGTCTGGCACGATCTGCTCTGCCAAACAGAGTCCGACTGCGGAAGTAAGTCAGCGGGAGGCGAACCCAGTGAGTGCGTGAGGATACCCACAAAGATATGGCTTCCTCCTTTTCTCGTCACCAAAATTCCGCGTGAGGAATTTGTCGTAGAAGCCTGCGCCGTGACCCAGCCTGTTCAATTTCCGATCAAACGCCACAGCAGGCACCACGATCAAGTCCAGGCCACCTTCTGCTGCATCATCATCCTTTTCCACTCGACTTCCATCAGTGTCTATCGACAGCCCTTTCCATCCCATCGCATTCTCCCTCTCCTCGATCCCCTCATCAGACAACTTCGGAATTCCCCACCCATCCTTCTCCAGCCCAGTATACTCCTCTATCGTCTTCAGCCGCATCATATCCATGGCTTTGATCGTTCGCTTCTTTGATGTTGCATCATCATTCTTGACCGAGTAAATATATGGCACGAAGACTGTCTTCGCTTGCGATGATGAGGCTGAAAGTGCATCTCTGATCAAGATATCCGTTTGCGCTTCACTTTGCGGCATAGAGAGATATATCCCAACTCGTCGCGCATTTTTGTATTGTGAAGAATTGAGAATGATGTTCTGAGCTTTTTCGGATTGTGCTGTGAGATCTTGTGCCGAGAGTTGAGAGAGTCGGGATTTTATTTCTGAGCGGAGGGCTTTTTTGGCTTCTTTTTGGGAGTCGTGGGAGGACATGCTGAGAGACTGTTGTCGAGAATGGCTGATAATACAGGGCGCTTTTGATAATGGGACTGAACATTTATGAAGGAGGCTTCGCGTGGTAGTACAGAAACGAGTTGGTATGAGGTTGTTCATGTTCTTGGTGCTGAGCGCGGGGTGCTGGGATGTTGGCGATAAGAGAATTGTTCGGAGTTGCTTCTCAATGGAAGTCTTGACAACGCAGTCTCCCTGTCATTGCTTTCATGATAACCAGGAGAGAATATGCGCCAGGAAATTATCCTTCATTGATCAATCGTGGCATTGTCCTTCCCTTGTGTGTTGCTATCTTGAGCGCCAAGACGATCAGCGTCAGGGCGACTCCCCATTGTGGACAAACACGACTTCCACGCGACCAGCTTTCGCAGCAACCACTTCTTCACCACCCGTTGCGTTCTCGCCTCGCTTGTTGCTTTCGCATCCCACACTCGTTCAACACACCACTCGACACAGACACACAACATGCGCCGCACACTCGCGCTCGCCGCAGCTGGACTGGGCCTGATCGCATCCTCGCACGCCGCTCTCCCCTCAGACATCGTAGGCACCTGGTCCACCAAATCCGGCAAGACTCTCACCGGCCCTGTATGTCTCACCACCACCTTTCCCTTACCCTACCTATCCCCCGGTAGATTTCTCAACTTACACATCTTCTCTTCAGGGCTTCTACGACGCCGTCAACGACAAACTCATCGAACCTGCCCATACTGGAATCTCCTACTCCTTCACCGCGGATGGCTACTACGAAGAAGCCTACTACCGCGCCATCGCGAACCCCGTTCGACCGAACTGTCCTGGCGGGATAATGCAATGGCAACATGGCACATGGGAGCAATTATCGAATGGCTCGTTAGCTTTGACCCCTATTGCTTCGGATGGGAGACAATTGCTCAGCAAACCGTGCGATAATGAGAATGCGATTTATACGAGGTACAATCAGAGCGAGACGTTCAAGGTGCGTATCTGGAGAAGGAACAAAGGTTGTGGAAGAGGGAGCTGACTGGAGGTCCTGTTACAGCAATACCAAGTCCTCACCGATCCTTACCATAATGTCAAACGACTCAATCTTTGGGAGTTTGACGGGACACCGATGCAACCTTTCTACATTGCCTTCGAACCGCCGCAGATGCTTCCTACCACGACGTTGCACGCCGCAACAACGGAGACAGCGAAGGCTGGAAAGAAGAGCAAGAGAGGGTTGAAAGATGGGGGTCCTGCTTCGTACATGGAAGTTCCGTTGAACTGGAAGAGCAAGTTTGAGCAAGGCAAGAGCGGCGACATGTTGGTGCAAAATATCAACCCTGATCGGCTGTGGTGGGTTGGACTGGCGTTTACAGGAATTGGAGGACTGTTGTATTTTGGACCCAGACGACTGGGGCTGAGGATTTAGGAGATGTTCTTTCAATGAGGCGTTTCTGTATGGATATCATGAGAACAGGACTAGCGAGGCATGCATGCGCATGGATCTGGAGTGGGGTTCAAGAGCATAATGAGCGTTTTACAAAATGGGCACGGGATGGCGTTCTGATATGGCGTCTACGGAAAACAGCAAGCAGGATGGCTGCGGCCAGCTATGGGTATGGCTCAGATGATGCGAGCGTGTGTGCATGAAGTACGTGGGACACGCAGGAAGTGTATGTATAGTGGCAGAGCATCAAAATCCCGACAAGGACAGCATTATTGCAATATGTTTGTTCTCCGTTTCTCATTCTGTTGGGATGCTGTGAGGTAGCGCCGAAGCACTGCACATGAAAAAAACAGAGCATCACATTCTGAGCAGGAAAGAACCATTGCTCCTCAACCCTTCCTTGTATCAATCTTGGCTGGCGGAACTCTGCAACTTTGCATTATATACCGCCACCCACTTCTTATACCATTGCCTCCCTTCTTTCCTATTTCCTTGCCTCAGTATGAGAACGGCACATCTAGGGAGGAGAAGTGTAGCAAACAACCGGCGACTGCTTCCGAGGCGTGTAACGTGTGGGCTTGCCACCCGCCGGGACAGAGTTTCTGGTCACAGCTGCTGCTTCTGCCGATGATTCCCTTCTAACGTTGGTGCTGGCATTTCACTTCCTCTTCACCCACGTGGGAAGACACTTTGACGAGCTACAGTAGCAGATGCAAGATGCAACGCTCGAGATCGCGGCCGCTGAGCGGGATCTGAGCCAGCATCATCGGCGGAGGTCGTCGCGTTCGTGCGAGAGCAGCATCCATGCCACCCGATCTCGGCAATGGAAGAGTGGACTGATTCTGTCGGCAGAGGCACAAGAACGGCAACAAAGCCTTGGAAATGCTTGTCCGACAGGCCAAGTTGATGCAAGAACTGGCCGATTTCTCGGCGCTTGAACTGCAGACGTCGCGTCCACACAAACTTTGCACATGCACGAGCTGCATCAGCGCCATCGCCCTCGCCGCCACGCCACACCCTGGCAAGGCGAGAAAATTATCTGATCCGACTTGCCGAGTCTAGCGTGTGAGGGCCATGCTCATTCGACATGAGGCACAGAGCGGAAAGCTTTCCTCCAGTAGGACGAATGGGTCAGGGCCGGGACCACATATCGTTCGTTCCGTTGCGTGGGATGGCAGCGCGAACAAGAAGTGCAAACCCAAAATGACAAAGTGCCCGAGCAGCGCGCGCGTTCTCGCTCGAGCGTTGGTGCTGAAGTGGAGTTCTTCTAAGACCTGCAGCACGCGCCTTTTCCTCAAGAAGCGAGCCATCTTATCAATCTGACAAGATCTTTCCATCGCCTTCACTTCACTTTGCTGATCGACACTCACCTCGACAGCACCTCCACCCATTCGACAGTCGTTCTGTGGACGTCGACGGCTCACGATGGGTGTCCTCGACCAGACTCGCGGTCGCCAGACTGAGCAGCACACTGCGGAGGCCTTTGCCGTCACTGACGATGTTGGCGGAAAGTCGCCTGTCGAAACGTCTCACTCCAAAGATGTCAACTCCGACAGCGATGCTCTGAGCCTCGAAGCTCAGAACGACAAGGAGGTTCAGCAACACCCAGATCAAGTTACTGCCGATGCCCCCGAAGGTATCCAAAAGGCAGAAGCTGCCGCCCTTGTTTGGACCAAGCCCGTCCTCTATGCTACCTTTGCATGGTACGTAGAAGAAGCTCCCCATGATCGTCTCCCTCACTGACTAGCGCCCCACAGGATCTGGGTCTGCTTCTTCATGCTGGCTCTCCAGTCGTCGATCATGTCTGTGGCCTCCGTCAACGCATACGCCAACTTCAGCACCGCTCCCGCCTACACCACCGCTCAGATCCTCGCGACCATCATCGGTGGAGTGCTGAAGCTGCCCATTGCGAAGCTGCTCAACATCTGGGGCCGTACTGAAGGCTACCTCGTCTTCTTCGGCGTCTACCTGCTCGGCATTCTCATCATCGCATCCAGCGACGGTGTTAACAGCTATGCCGCTGGCTATGTGCTGTATTGGATCGGTTACGATGCCGTCTACCTCATCCTCGATATTTTCGTGGCTGATACCACCGGTCTTCGCAACCGAGCCTTCGCATGGGGTTTTGTGTCGACACCTTTCATCTGCACTGCCTTCACTGGCCCCCTTGCAGGGCAAGCGTTCTTGGATACTACAACGTGGAGATGGGCTATTGGTGCATTCTGCATCATTCAGCCAGTCGTCTTCCTCCCACTGGCCATTGTGTTCAAGTTCTACCAGCGCAAAGCTGAGAAGATGGGTCTGCTGAAGAGGGAGAGCTCTGGGCGCACTGCGATGCAGTCCTTCATGCACTACTTCCATGAGTTTGACAGTAAGTGACCTTCTCACTCTGCTCCACCCCTCACTAACAACGCTTCCAGTCGTCGGCTGCGTCCTTCTCATGCTGGCCTTTGTCCTCTTCCTACTCCCATTCTCCCTCCAATCCTATGGCCGAGCCTCATTCTCCTCCGCCACCTTCATCGCCATGGTCGTCATCGGCGTCTGCCTCTTCCCCGTCTTCTACGTCTGGGAACGCTACTTCGCTCGCGTCCACTTCGTCCGCTGGGAACTCATCCGCGAACGCACCGTCCTCGGAGCCTGCGTCCTGGCCGCCGTCCTCTACTTCAGCTTCTACTCCTGGGACCTCCAATTCTACAACTACGTCAAAGTCACCTACGCCCTCACCGTCCGAGACGCAGGCTACATGGCACAGATCTATAACGTTGGTTCGTGTTTCTGGTCCCCAGTCTTCGGCGCCTGGGTCTACTACTCCAAGCGCTTCAAGAATGCTTGTCTCTTCTTCGGTCTTCCCCTCATGTTCCTCGGATCTGGTCTCATGGTTCATTTCCGCGGCGGAGACTACGGTATTGGCTACGTCGTCATGTGTCAAATCTTCATCGCCGTCGCCGGAGGAACTCTCGTCATCGGTGAGGATATGGCCGTCATGACCGCTGCCGACCGCGAAGGTGTTCCAATGATGTTGTCTATCATCTACCTCGCTTCCAACATCGGTGGCTCCATCGGTACTGCCGTCTCCACTGCGATCTACGGCAACACGTTCACCGAAGCGCTCTCGCGAGCTTTGCCTGCGAACCTTCAGGACCAGGTTCAGAAGATCTATCTTGGGGGTTACCTACTCCAGGAGACTTACAATCCGGGCACGGTCGAGCGCACGGCGATCAATTATGCTTGGGGACAAGTGCAGTATTATAGCTGTATTTCTGCTGTGTCGGTTCTCGTTCTTGCTATTCCGGCGATTGCCATTTGGAAGAATTACCGGGTTGATAAGCAGCAGAATAAGGGTGTGATGATCTAAGTCAAGAGACGAACTTGGAGGATCACAGCACGAGAGAAGGGTGTTGGGTATGTTTTGGCTGTGAGCAGGATATTCGCTTCGGTCATCTGCGGACTGCGTGGCTACCGGCTGTCGACCTGGATGGTTTGCATGCCAGTCCTTTTCATATGAGCATCGAGCGTATGCACAATCGACACTGCAGAAAGAAAAGCATGTTAATGGAGAAGCGAGCATGAAGGCATGACACGGAGAATAACGTTCTTCTCTGTCCTCGAAGCATAAGAGTAATGGCGTTCGTAGCTTTATACCCCCGGTATCTGTTTACTTCACTTCAGCACTATGTCTCATTTTCATCGTGCAGGCAAGGAGGGAGGCAGAACGGTCATCATTCTGTACAGGCGTCAAACTTCATCAGTATTGGGGCAGTTAATGTTGGGTTTTCATCGTTCTGTATTGTGATACTGTCAGCTCAAGTACATAGAGAAGAAGGCAGGCCGTAATAGTCGCTTCTGTTGCGGTCGAAGCTCTTTGTGGCCTTTTCCTCCTTTCATTCATGTAAAGGGAAATGCATGCAAGACTGCAGCTCGTGCTGTCTGTGATGGTGTTAATCTGTGTGAAAAGCAAGTACTTTTGTTGAATCATTCTTGTGTTGAAGAGAGCAGTATTCGTGTCGCAGATGTAGCATGACGCTTCTGCAATCCTCAACGTTGAAGGTGCCGCTCGAGTTCATTATGTCCTCTCCGTGCGCTCAGTCTCAAAGGCAGTCTGCTCATTGCCTACCAGCCTTCCCCTTGATCCTGCGATGAAACATCGGTCTCCGTGTGTGCAATTTCGCCTCCCCAACTCTCGGCATCGTCACCATCGTCTGCATCGTCTGCATCGGCGATCTGCTCGAGTTCGTCGTCAAGTTGCGTTTCATTCATCGAGTTTTCATCGTAGTCGCTGTCGGAGCCGTGACTAGATGTAGCGTATGAATCGCTCACCGTAGATGTCCAGCCAGGCTCGCCGCTGTTCTCGCCCTCCTGCTGAATTGCCGACTCAAACTCTAATGTGGCCTGCATTCTGCGCTCCTCACGTTCGCGCTCCTCCTCTGCAAGCTCCAAGTCGAGCTTAGCCTTGCGCTTCCGACGCTCTTCTAAGAGAGGATCGTCCTCGCGCATATGAAACACTGCGCTGACACCGATACGGGTGGCTGCAGATGAATCTGGCCTAAAAGTGCAGCGGCATGCTGCGTGAACCTCCATCAAATCCTGAACAGCATCGTACAAGCTTCGGACCGTGAAGCCTTCTGGTGAGGGTGCTTCTGTTTCCATGGTCTCGTTGTGTGGGTGATCACAGCAATTTTCCCACCCATCATGGCAGCAAACTGAGACATGAACGGATGGAATCGGTGGGTGAGAGATGCGCATGTCGCCGACTCGCGACCCGAATGTCTTCTTTTTGCTGCCCGAGTGGAAGGTTCCTCGAAGCTGAACATTTTCAATCTCATCCCTTAACTCCGGACCACCCGAGCAGCCTGCGTGATCCAAAGCGGGGCATCCCCAATCGCCGAAGAGGGAATAATTCGCCCACGGATCCCAGCTGCACATGAAGGGATAATCGGGATCCCAGCCGCGTTCGCTGTGAAGATGATGATCGAAGGGAGAGTGATAGAAGTCGTCAGTGTAGAGCTCAAGACCGAGCATACGCTTGAGTCTGACCGATCCCATGACGGCCTCGTACCAACGACGCTGAACTCCCATACAGTCGAGCTTCATGCGGGTCGGCAGAAATGTCAAAATCTCCTCGAGGAGCTCCGGTGTTCCAAAGACCTTTTCTGCGGCGGCGCCACTGGTAGGACGCATGAGCACAGGCACCAGATCCCACATCTGGTCGACAGGGCGGCGTATGGCCAGAGCGTTTGCGCGTAGTGTCTCCAGTTCGACACGTATCTGCTGTGTTGCCGCTTCTGTTCCCGGAATGGTGTTGAGAAGCGTTAGCGACTTGCTCAGGCCATCTTCGAGAGCTTGTTGCTGTTGCTGAATTTGTTGCACGTCTGCAATGTCGAATTCGAGGTTGTGTCTCTTCGACAGAGGGCGGTCAGTACACTCGCGCCAAACCACTTCGAAATACGAAGCCATGTCGGTCGGTCGATCACGGTTGCCGCTCTGTGCAGCAGCCGCGGAAGAGGTGTGTGTTGGCGTGTTGGCGTGGTTCGCGGAACGCTGTCAAGTAGCGGGGCGATGTTGTTTGGAGAGAGCCAGCGCGAGATGTGCGGGCAGAAAGCAAGCTCGCAACCTAAGCAGACAAAAGTGGAGACGACGCTGCCTCAGGACACCAGAAGTGAACTGATGCACGAATCGACGAACGCACATGCATACTCACATGACACCCGCACGAAATAAACATTGCTCGCCACAATACGGCTGAAGTGTAGCATGTGGTGCATTCCAGTGCGACCTACATGGAATATTCACGACCCTAGCTTACCCGCGATTGATCAACCTCGAAAACATGGCTCCCCCCACATTGCGTGCCAGTGACCCTGTGAACAACCCTCTTTCCACCAGTCCACTTGCCTGACTGAACTTGTCGCATCTCGAGAAGGCCAACGTATTCGTAATCGTAAGAACCAGGGCAATGACTGCAACGCAAACCATTAGCACAACATCCTCTGCCCATCCTCCCCCTAGAACGAGGAAAGTACTCACCAACCAACGTCAACCAAACAAACGACAACCTCACAAACGCCACAATCGCCAACGCAACCCAAAGTCCCGGCTGCGCATACAACGCCAACCAAAAGAACCTCTTATCCGTCGCATTCACAATCTTTCCTCCGGGCTCATTCGCCTGCGGCGCACTCTCAAATACCCAATGCGAATCTCCTGTGCCTGTGTTAACTTCGTTCCACCAGCGGAGCCCCACGAGTCGGCGGCCGGCGATGTTTTTGAGGTAGTAGAAGTCCATGGCGAGGAGGATGATGGTGATAATGAAGATCATGACGAAGTTGGTGGTGAAGATCATGCCGAGGAGGTAGACGAGGAGGGAGGCTATACATTAGAATGAGTTGGTTAGTGGGTGTGAGGGTTGAGGGGAGAGGGAGAGGTATAGCGTACAGATTCGAAAGGCGAGAAAGGTGACGAGGGTGATGGGATGGGCGCTCAATCGCCAGTTGAGGTCGCCGGAGGAGGGCTGAATGTCCGCCATCGTTGGCGTAGAAGTGCGCGATGCGCGCTGAGGATCTGAAGGGCGGCGATGCTCGGAAGATGTCAAGTGGTGACCTGGATGTCTGCTGTGAAGCTCATAGCTCGAAAGTACGTGAGGTCAGATCGCCAGAGGACGCGTTTCGTGGAGAGAGCTGTCGGCGAAGCGGAGTAACAGTTTCTCCGACTTTCTATACATAGACGGCAACCACCTCACTCTCAAACTCCGTCCCGACGAACGACAATGACAAGGCAATTGGAGCTTCCGAGGCGCGTTTCGGAAATCCAAAACAACTATGTCCTGGCGGAGAGTGACCAGTCCATCAACGCGCTTTGGTTTCTCATACGACGCGACAGTATGCCGGTCCCGAAAATGCTCCTGCGGACGAGAACATGAATTGATCACGATACTCTTCGATTCACATTTCTGCAACCCTGTTTCGAGGCCTCTGTGTACATCACCATACCTTCTGTCCTTGGGCTGGCATAGAGCGCTCGCATCTTTCACACTTCGACAGTCTTGCTTCCTTCGCTCCCACATTCTGTTGGAATTGTCTCGGCAGCGGCGCAGTAGTGGTATCATGACGCAAGGCTCGACAACTCACCCAATCTTCCTCCTCAACAACAATCATCAAAACATATGGCCGATCAACGCATCACGGGACCGAATTGGTCGTCTGAGGGCGGCACACTGAATCCGTCTGCTTTCGGCGAGCCGCTCGATGCTGCTCGTTGTGCTGCGCTGCACAATCATCTCATGGAACGAGGCTTCCAGCTCGGCGGCCAAAACTCCGCCGAGGCGCGGCCAGAGACGTGGTGGCATGTACATGGCAGCAGCCTATCAGACGTCTCGAGCAAGCTGCATCCCAACGTGCTGGAGTTCCTCAAGCTTGCGTGGGTGTCCGCACCAGGGGAGTCTTTCTTTTGGAGCACTGCTGGCATACCCTCTCCGGACGACTTGTTTGCCAACGGCGTCAACGAGGCGTATCAAGGCCTCACCACTTTGGACCATGACATGTACAGTGAAGATGACGACGATTTCGAGATCGATGTCCCAGCCGCTCTGGATCTGGATCGCCATCGCTTTGTAACTCTGTATGCATTTCAAGCATCACACCACGAGAGAAGTCCCTCCATTGGTGTCATCTTCGATCAAGTCCACCACATGGCGACCTTTGTACCAAATCAAGGCGAGATTCCTCTTCTGATCAACGGCCACAATACCCAGAAGTTCACCTGCCTGGAGCAAGTATTGGACTCGTGGCATTTTCTTGTAGACCGAGAAAAGGTTACCAAACAGAGCGGAATCTGGCAACTCAACGAAGTCGCGCAATGTGATCTGGATGATGCACTCTCCGCTTGGGACGATTTGGTGGAGAACGTCGAGCAGCGCATACTCAACAATGACGGGAGTTTATTGGAAGACGACACGACCCGTGTGTTGCTTAACCCAGACACTGCGGCATCGCTGTCGTTGTCCACGTTCCGCCGGAGCTTTCGCACGAGAGCACGCCTGCCCAGATTCCAATGGATCGCTCCAGGATTGCAGGTCCCTTCATCCGAGGAGCTCACTAGACGAATTAGCGCGGCCACGACAACAGACGAGACAAGCACGAGCGACTCATTGCAGGAGCATCCTTCGCTCCTTTTTGCCATTCCAGAGTCCAATCGAGTGCCTTGGCCTTCAAACTACTTCTCGTCGCTGACGCAACGAGTGCCCTCAAATTCGGAGCTTCTCTTCCCGTTCGCAAAGAACATTGATGACGAAGCTGGCTTCGCTCCAGGACTCTATCTTTCCTCGACTGCTTCCGAGCATATGGTATATGCAGACTCGTTCCGTCTCATCTTGCCCTTCACGCTTGGGGCAAATGGTTTTGTTCGAAGAACTGACTTCACCTGGGATATTGGCATCTCTGAGGCAACTGATCAGCTGGGCAATTTGCACAACAATACCGCGCCACGGTTCGTACACACAGCTTTGCTTCTCTGCTTGCGCAGACAATCTAACAAACAGCCAGATACTCCGAGCTCTACCAATTGGGCAACTCCATCACGGACAATGGTATTCCACAGCATGATGAACAGTTATCGAAGTTGTTCCAGGCCTGGAAGCGACAGGGTGAGATGGGAGCAGGCGGGTGGAGGGTGAGCGAGCAAGACGCAGTTGGCGTTATCGGTGAGTGGAGGGTCACTGCTCGGACGTGCCAGCTGTGACTGCGCGTGCTCCATGACCCCACCTCTAGTCCGTGATCTGACAGTATGCAGGCCAGATCGGAGACGAAATACAAGGCATCGCTATCATCGAGCACAATGCCGATTCGTGGGAGCGATGGGGCAACTATACCATCGGAAGATGAGTATACAGGCCTCGCCTTCCCAATCATAGATCTACCTTCGCGTCGAACGGTGCCATTGACCAATGGACCAATGTTGAGAACAAACCAACCACGCGGGAGCAAGAGCTCGCCCATTGGGAGAGCTTGAGCGTTGAAGCTTCTGGCAATAGTCTAAGAATTGTAGACCATATTGCGTTATATGGCTCAACAGGGATGGCAACAGCGGACTGCAGCTGTTGGCAGGCGATAAAATAAAAACTGATAGGCAATCCTGCGAGTTCTGCATCCTCGACTGTCAATACCTCGTGACGCTTGCCAATTTTGATGAAGCTTGCTATGAGCTTTACTCAGATGATCCGGTCTGGCAAGTCTGTACGACTAGCTACAATACAGGGTTGCTGTGCATCTTTCGCAGACTCCTGAGATGATGTCGCCAGTCAAAGCATCGCCCAATCACCATCAAGAGCTCACATTCGCCTCTAGGAAGCTGCTGTAGAGCTCGAAAGCTCTGCAGGCAAGAGCGGTGCTCCGCTTTCCCTATGGTCAGGCGCGCGGGGAATTGCCTCCTTAATTCTCCATCGTACCGTCCCAGGGCTTCGTTAAGTGCAGTACCGGCTACCGCGTGCATGTTCCCGAACCAGCAGCACTCGCACCGATTCGTACGGTCTTTCTCTTGCTGA
The DNA here is from genome assembly GCF_019650295.1 of Cercospora kikuchii. Taxonomy (NCBI): domain Eukaryota; kingdom Fungi; phylum Ascomycota; class Dothideomycetes; order Mycosphaerellales; family Mycosphaerellaceae; genus Cercospora; species Cercospora kikuchii. The sequence goes on along the minus strand of NW_025408585.1, from coordinate 397,929 downwards.
TGATGAATACAATATGCAGAGGATCGGGGGAGTGGTGTGGTGGCGGTTCAAGCTGTTCAACCGGAAGACGCGCCTTCTCGTACTCAGAATGCCATGAGAACCTACAGATTTTTAGGCAATGCCGCCAATGGTAGGCATCCTGAGAATTTGAGAAGGAGCCATCGCATGGTGGCTACTCAGGGAGAACGAGATTGCTTGATTCATCGATCTGAGACCCCAGCCGGCTTCCCTGTCTCTTTTCTAGACCGCTGGTTCTTGCATGACGGTGGGATGTTTCAACTTGGTGCTTCGCAGGTTTTCCACATTTCTGCCGCTTTGTCACGGCGTCTGTGCAGAACTGGCAGCCAAGTGAAAGTTTCCCAGGTACCGCATTAGCTTTGCAAACGGTATGCGTTGGCCAGGCGCGGGAGTCGCTATGTCCGGCCAGTCAAAGAGAAAGAGCACGGAGGCAGCTTCATCCCGGTGGGCGGGTTGGGATTGGCATCACTTGTAGTTGCTTCGTCGTTTTGGCGACTTGGCGTCGAAGACACGAAAGACGACTGATCTAACCGTGTCGCAACACGACAGTATTCTGCGCTGCCCTTCATCTGAGTCGCGCGCAGCAGAGCAGAGTCGCTATGGTGATACTACTGAGACCGCAGTACCATGTGCAGAGTTACGATCAATGATCTAGCAAACGTGGTAAGCCACACCAAAGAACATTCTACGCGTGCAGAGGGCCGGGCTGAGTTGTAGGCAAGAAAGCCTGGTCCAGGAGAAGTGGTCACTGCAGAGCGCTCTCGTGCGGCTCAACATTTTCGCGCCACTTTGCACGGCCAAAGAGAGCTTACATTATAGCTATATACGTTGAAAGTAATGATGGGATGTTCGACGCCGTTACGTTAGCCGTTTGGCACCTCCTCCAGCATGGGAAAGCCGAAGCTCCTCTGCACTGTTGTAGAAAGCAGCCAAGACCGACCAAGTAAGCGGAACGAGCCGACCGACTTCACTTCTCCCTGTTGGACATGCAACAACCTGTCATGCCAAGATGCTTGTTCTGATTGCAGAGAACACTACACCAAAATTCGGCTCCCAATTTTCCGAATTGCAGTTGGTCATCTGCGTTCGACGATTCGCCCAGCGGAATGCAAGGACCATGCCGCCCGCAGCCTTTGAGGCATTTTCACTTGTTCAGAGGATGCGTGTCTGAGAGCCTTGCTGCCCCTCTGGTTCTGTTGCGCTGATCCAGTCCAACGCTCAACATGAAAATCGTCTAGACCCGTACAGTCCAATCAGGATACGTCAAGGAAACGGCATCCTTGTTACAAGTGCACTTCACTATAGGCGCTGAATGGCCGCTCGAATTGGCACACTGATGATTTATACATTTGATTAATACGCAACAGGGCCGTTCTGGCACCATCGAGCTGAAGACACGCAGCTCGGCGACCATCTATTGGCGTAGGGCGGAATGAACCGAAAGACCCCCTTCTCAATCCAGGGTGGTCAATGGACAGGTCGGCCGGCCACAGCACTGCTGCCGGCCCTGCCGGCCGATTCAGCGGCCGTGTCCGTCCGTCCGGACGAGAGCCTCTCATTGGCCATGCCGTCCACCGGAGCCCTGTCCGCTGTTCGCCTTGCCTAATTAGGAAGGATGTTGAAAAATGAAGCCAGAGGAAGGTGTTGTTAGCCCTCTATTCGCACGTCTGTCTGCTGGCTGTTGCCTTCATATGAGCTTGACATCTCACTGTCCACGTCGCCGCTAAAGTGATCGTCTTGCGCTCTTACCACCTCCTTTGTGTGTCTCTTCAACACAAAGTCGTTCTTGAACCAATTTCGCAGTAGTTGGTGTGATTGTGCGTAGTCTGTCTTCGTCTGCCACCTCTCATTGTCGAGAACGTGGCCAGCTAAGCTAAACTCACGCTCACACGCGCTCGAGCTCGCCGGCGTGGCCAGTAGGTCGAATGCTAGCTTGGACAACAATGGATATCGCTGGCGATTGTCACGCCACCATTGGACGACATTAATAGGCTTGTTGCCAACCATATAAGGTGTCAGAGGCTCGGCAAGATAACGCTGCAGATCGTCTTGCAACACAGTGTCCGTGAGCATTAACGATGCCGTGTAATCGTCGACCTCGCGTTCACGTGTCGCCGGCCTAGTTGTTGGTGCTGGACACCGCATCTTATACTCATTATAGAGCTCTTCAATCGCGTGTCGTGCCTTCACTGTCCATAGCGTGGACGCCTCGATATCGTCTTGATTCTGCTGCTGCGACTGCCGTTGCTTGCACTTCGCTTTCGCCTTATTCTTGCGCTGCGTATTGTCGTCTTTCATACCACCCCAGTGCTGCTCGAACCAGCTCATCTTGAGCGATGGATGTAACGCCACGGCGGCACGGTAGGCAGGCGTGCGATCGCTGAGTCGATAGTACTTGTCGAGCTTCTTCCAACCAAGATTGACTATCGCCTTAAGGTGTGAGTTGGCCGCGTGTTCATGGTCTGACTTCGCCTTCTCAAGTGTAGTTAGCAGTGACTCCAAAGCTGTCAACGACTGCCACAATCCACCGAAGTGTTGGCCATCTGCTTGGACCTTCAGCGACGCCATCTTCAGCGGCTTGAGAAGCTTCAATATCTCCTTCAACTCGGCCCAGTCATCCGCGGTGAGTATGTCTTCACGAAGGTCGTCAATGAACTGTAAGCAATACAGCTCTATTGGATCTTTGAGCTCGAGGCCACGCTCGATCATGTCGTGGTCAGATTGCCACTTAATCCCGCCGTTCAACACTAGCTCGACAAGTCGTGTGTCTGCCTCGCGTTGTTTTGATCGAAAGACGTGTCGTCGTGCCTCGCTATAGTGAGCATGGATCACGATATTATGGAGCTTGCCAACACAGCCCTTCTTTCGCCATGCTGTCTGACGATCGACGGCATTACGTAGAGATAGAGCGCGTTGAAACTCGTATACGATCTCGCTGTCTTCGAGCTCCTCGTCTTCCTTATTCATGTCGTTGCAAGCCTGGTCAATACACTCGATGTCGACGCCGTAGAGCATAGCCTTAACGACTAAGTTGATGAAGTGGCCAGCGCAGCGAAGGCGGCACTTGTGAGGGTGTCGGAGACTTGGTATTTCGCGCCTAATAGCTTCGATCGTCGTGTCGTTGTTAGACGCGTTGTCGGCCATAAAGTAGGTCAGTTTGGACGCGATATCATACTGTCTGATCAGCTTGAGAAGGATGTTTGCCTGCTCTTCACCAGTGTGATTGCCATAGGTTGGTACGAGTCCAATAAGTACTGTCTTCAGCTGATAGTCCTTATCGAAGTAGTGAGCATGAACACCTAAGAAGTCGGTGCCGCCATCGATGTCTGCTAGCCACGCGTCAAACGACAAAGCGATGCCGCTTATCGCCGTAGCCATATCGCTCTTTACTCGAGGCAGTGTCTTCTTACACAAGTCGACGATCCAAGCTCGCGGGGTGTTGTGAGAAGTAGGGAATAGCATCTCGAGAACAGGTTGACGATACGTAGCTAGCCGCTTCAGTCGTTCAGATGCTAGAGCGCGAAGTGAGTGCTCATCTGTTACGGCATACTCGAGGAATAGCGACCTCCACTCGGTACGATCAACAGGAGTCTTCTCGGTCGTCCTTTGACGCTTGATCATACTAGCGATGTTGCCGTCGTCTACCGGACGCCTCTTACACTGCTTGTACGTGCCATCGAGCTCGTAGCCATGCTTGCCTAGGTGTCTGCGTATCGAGTTCGTTCCTCCACCAGTCCGAATGACCTTCACCTTCCTGTGATCCTTATGGCTGCTGTCGAAGCACAGACGACACAGCCAGTAGTTGGTGAAGCTCTGAAGATGCGTAACAGCCTCACCATGCTGCCAGACCCACGCTCTGTGCTCTGCCTTGCCAGGCGGTGTCGGGTAAAAGTCGCGAAGAGCTTTTCCATCGACGAGGAAGCCGGTCCGCGTATAACGCGTCCGGAGGACGGTTCCGAGCTGCGATTCGGCGTGGATTTGTGTCAGGTCGATGCTGTGGGTGGCGCTTATGCTGGAGGTACCGCCTGCCATCGTGGTGTGTGCGTAAATGCCAATGATCAGGTGGGCGATCGAGGGACTTTGGCATGTGAAGGAAACGCGTCCCCAGTCGCGTTCTGAGAAGTCGCGCGTGGGAGGTCGGCGCACGGGCCGGCGTCTCTGCAGGCTGGCATCTGACCAATCAAACACGCTCTTATTCATCAATTGACCCAGACCCTAACAACACCCCTAGGAACGACATTCTCATCAACAAGGTCAATTCACATGCCATGGACACCGGTGATTCACTTACATGTCCGGACGGACGCTAGCATTAATAATGCCGGCCGGCAGATACCCCATTAGCTGTCCATCCGGCCGGACACCGTCCGGACGGCATGGCCACGAAAAATGACCCGTCCATTGACCACCCTGTCTCAATCATGTGGTCCCGTAGATGCGGATGACAGCTTGTAATGAGCAAGCATTTGCTGGTCGTCGTCAATGCTTCTTGGCGTAGTACACACGTGGGGAAAGCGTCTGCTGACCGCACGTGCTCGAAAGACGGTCGAAGAAAATGGAGCTCGTTTCCTTTGCAGGAGCCGCTGAGAGCAATGAACGAAGTTGACGACTGCATACCGAAGAAACAGCGATGGGACGTGCTGGAGAACCCAGGGTCGCCGTATGCTATCGTCTTCTTTGCTGGCTCACCTCGGATTCGATGCTGAGCAGCGGCCTACTGTAATAAGCACTTACGAGAAATATTCTGGAAGATGGGGCGAGCCGCCGAGAACGACCCGCGGTATCCCCAAGCATGAAACATCACGCACTTTGAGAATAGGGTTGTATCGTATCGGCCAGGCACCCGCAACGAGGAACATGCGCCTCGTCCAGTCTAGCTGCGCCGTATCAAGGAAATTGGTCATTGGCTCAACTATTTGCCGTAACAAGCTACTACGAGCATCCAGAGTAGTCACGGCAGTCGGCGCAACATCGAGCGGAGCTTCGAAGACAACGTCAGGTACGGGTACCGGTCGCCAAAGCCATTCAGCGCCACCTCGATGTCCGTGATCTGGCACGGTCCGGGTATCCTCTGACCTCAAGGGTCAAAGTCGCCCCAGCACACAAGCAGTATCGCCGAATGGATAATGATAATTGCCGACGATATGGCATTACACATGCCGTAATAAGGCACAGCCTCACATTGAGCGAATGCATCATCTCGAGACTACCGACCCGACTGAAAAGAAGATTGTCCTTGTGGGCCCGTCCTTTGGCAGACTGGACAAGTCGCCAAAGACCCAAGATTTCACTAAACAGAAGCTAACTCCACTCGTGGTCTGAGCTTAGCACAAGTCTTGATCGACCAAGCCGTTCAAGCGTCCACCGGACTCGTCGAACCTCCGCACCTTATACACAAGATGGAAAGTCTGGGGAAGTATAGTGAACGAGGACTGTTTTGATCCAACACTGTGAATTACAACAGCACAGTCTACGCAAATTCAGATTGTCGCGACTCCTCGCCATCGACAACGTGAGAATTTGCCATTGTGCCACCTGCTTACGCGAAAAATTGGGACCTGGTCGCTGCTAGTGCGTAAGCACGTCTGGCGGCCAACGAGCCTTAGGGGAAGAGGTCCTCGCATTCTTTCGAGAGTCACTAATCTCAATCAGCATCTTCACTATCGACCGAGTGGTCTGGACAACTGTACCTTAGTGCGTGGAACGACTTGTTCGTACCTCCTTTACCACCTATCCCCTGTATTGGACCGCGCTGGAACGCCCGTTGACCTTCCCATATCAGCAACGTGGGCGATTTTCTGGCCAATGCTGTGGAACGCGTTGTGTCTGCTCGTCCTCTGAACCCCTGCCGGGGACCGAGAAAAATTACGCCTACTGGCCTTCGTACACCAGAAACATGGTCTGGCTTCTCGTAACCATCCTCGGCGGCGGTCAAGACAGCAGGAAGAAAGTTCAACGGACGTCGTGCTATTGTGCTAGCCTCACGGCTCTCCCATCTCCGTCGTTCCCGGAAGCCCAGTGTCAATCGTGCCACGCGGACATGTAGAACGACTCAAGAGGGGCTCTCGAAGAGATGTTGGTCTATAAAGACCGCCCTTCCCACAGAGAAAGGAACCCATCAGCAACAGTTCAATTCAGACAGCACAACAGACAACCAAGCTCCTCTCCCAAAAATCTCCAAACCACCCACCATCAAAATGAAGTCCACCATCATCCTCGCCCTGTCCGCCCTCTCCGGCTTCGCCCTCGCTGGCAACGACCACTCCGAGCACAACTGCTGCTTCCGCAACGACGGCACCGGTCAAAAATGGGCCACTCACCAGGAGCTCACCAAGAAGGCCTGCGGAGACTTCGCTGTAAGCTCTTCAAACACTTTTTAACTAAGATGACAACGAAATTGACGTCTCTCCAGCAAGGAACCTACGACTCCGGTGTCTGCACTGAGAACGCCAACATCCGTCGCATTGACGGTGCTGCTTTCGAGGCCGCTTGCAAGGCCCACTCTGGCGAGGTTCACATTGTTGACAAGGACCACGTCAAGGGTGCTTACCGTGGAACTTGCTAGATGTCTCAGATGGAGGAGGTGGAGGGGGATGTTTGATGGGTCTGAAAGAGAGCGTTGGTCGTTTGCGGAGTTTCTGAGTGGCTGTTTGCATCTCTACTTGTGACCTGTTTCGCGTGTCATTCAATGCAGCCTTTTGTAATTCTATAGCCAAAAATCGAGGGCTCGATAGAGTCACCTTCGCCCACGACTCGAATTCCACGTCTCTTTCTTCGCCCATCCTCCTCCATATACGAGTTGAGAGTAGTCTTCGAACAGAGAATATTGACAAGAGAGCTGGGATCCATGTACTTAACACCCAGTGAACCGCCGATATGAGCTCTTGCTTCACTATCGCGAGATGAGGTTCCTGATGACGGGGGTAAAGTCCTGTCCAAAAGAGAGAAAACCCCCGAACCAAAGACATGATTCCATCGCGGTGAGATCGATTCGGTGACAGTATTTCCACCCTATATGAGGTCTCGCAAGATTTGATGAGCGCGCCTTGTAGCCAATCGCAGCATACCACAAGCAGAGTCATGGGTGTAATCCGTCTCACATCGTAGAGGAGATGTGCTCGATGGAGCTCAAAAGGAGAACGGCGGTTTTGTAGTGCCTATGGAAAGTACAAAGTTTCAGCGCTGATTATGCTCCAAGCTACAGGTCGACTAGGAGTCAAGGCGCGGCTCCAGTTGAACTCGATGCTTGCCGACTTGGGCTGCTCCTTCTCGACACTTCGCGGAAAGGAGTAAAGTCGTGCACAGAGATGCACGGTTGATACTGCCGGATTGGCTATTGAACTCGGTGCACGATTCATGTGAGCCTGATACTTTGTCGCTTCGTCCCGATGCCTGTATCTGCTATGCTGCTTGCATGATGCACATCAATCGTATGCTTCGAACTTCAGTACTCCAGTTCATTTGCTGAACATCTGAGGGTGGCCGACCTGGCAATGGTTAGAAGCAGTACGTCGGGTACACACTAGCGAGTACTTACAACACCTGACACGTAGTAATCGTTCTCAGTCATTCGAAAGACAGCGAGCCTGGCTCCCATAGCTCCGGCCAACTGACCAAAGCCATGATGATAGACTCTCCTTGCAGATGCAATGTCCGCCGCAACTGATCAACATGCGCAATATGCTTGTCAAGAACTGCGATCGACTGCTCAGACAGAATGCCGCTCCGTCGATTGCACCTCTCTTCGTTCAAGCAATATGACAGGCCAGTCTCAGGGGAATAGTGAAACGTGATGGTTACGTAACATTCCTCGTGGAAGGAATCCTCCACCTTGTAGAGTAGCTCGAACTTTCGAAGGAGTCGAATGCAGTCATGAGCGATGGATCGTGACCAGTGCACCATTGCGTCGACTTCTTTGCTCGGCAAATGCGGGTTGGCATCCTCTGTGAATGACCATACATCGCCAGTAAAGAGCGTTTCTGTGTAGAATGCCGGGCTAGCCTCCTCACGAATTTGCTTGTTGACGGAAAGAAGAGGTGGTAGAGCGTCGCTGTATGCATGTTGTTCTTCGAGAGCGAGGCTGTAGATTCGTTGTCTCACTTCCTTGCTCAAGTCGAGGAAACGAAACGGTCTCGAAAGAGCCGTTAAGAAATCCCAGAGGCTTCTCATGTCGACCTTGGCAGTGTTCGGGATACGACACCGCATTGATGCACTCACGTGTTTGCACACGAGGTTGATCCATGCGTTCTTGGATGTTCGCTTTCGCATGGGATCAGACTTGGTAGGGGCTCGAGGAGTCTGGCTGTTCTCGTGGTGTGCTTCTGATCGTGTTCTTGCAAGCATCCAGGCGTCTCTGATTGACATCTCGGGCGTCTCCTGCGCGAGGCGCACTATTTCTTCGATCTGCGCCACCGCAACATCTCGCTGTGCCGACCGTACGTCGTTTGTGGCCTGCTGTGCCTGCAGTGCAGTGGCGACAGCTTCGTCAACTGCAGCCTTGACTGTTGGCGATGGCGAGGTAGTGCGGCAGGATGGGGCAAGTATCTTCAACCAGGTGCGGCCGTGGCGTTGTCCGTTGTTGCAAAGTCAATTGTTGTGGAGCTTCTCGAGAAGCTCAGTTCGAGTGCGCGTGCGCGCCAAATTGCCCGCGAACAATCGGCGTGGTCGAACAGCGCCAACAGAGCTCATAGAATGTGGTGGCCAGGGATCGCGCGAGCACGTCGGAAAGATGAAAGTGGGTGCATCGGCCTTCCGCGTCCTCTCGGCTTGCATCAGCGCTTCGCGTCAGGTCTCACTTTCTCGAGTACTCCAGTGTGCGTCGCGCTTCAAACTCTTCGGAGTAGATCGAGTGGCGCTTTTCGTGGTCGCTCGTGCGTAGATTTCTTCGTTGCAGAATGCCAACCCTCACTGCAGCACTAGAAATCCGTCGAGCCTACCAGAAATGTCAGCCCTTTACTCTGCTCACTCCAATGACCGCTGAGAATCGTCAACAATGAGAGATGAGGGTGTATGTCCGATTTGGTGTTCTTCACATCAGCGCCTCGACGTTGCCCCACTCTCACCCTGCTCTATCAACATCGCAGAAATAGCCCAAAACGCCACGCTAGCAAGCAAACATTCCTAAAACCATGCAAATCAATGCGGAAACCAAGCTCGACGCAGGCTGCCCGAGCATCGTATGCAGGAAACATCAATTCTTGGACTCCGTCCTCTTTCTGGAAGAAGTGTGCGACCAGGAATGGAAAAGCTCGCTGTCGAACATCGGGAACGTACTCGTCGTATCTGGGAATGCGCTATGGTGTAAAGCGGCAAGGGTCGAGACGCCTCACTTCTTGCCGCCCTTCTTCCCTCGAAGGCTGCCCTGAGCGCTGTCAGGACCGCCAGCTTCGACCATGACGGGCGCCTCTTCGTCACTGCTTCCCTGTTGTGCCTGCACTTTCGCGACTGCCGCCTGTGTGGCCTTTGCAGCCGCAGTCTCCTCTTCATCCAGCTCCTTCATGAAGTTTGCCTGAATTCCTGTTCTCCTCTTCTCCCACCAAGCCTTCTCGGCCTCTGTCGTAGCCTGCAGCTCAGCGATGCGTTCCTTGATGATGCGGTTCTGATTGATTTCGTTGGCAGATTGGAAGATGATTTGTCCCCAATTTTGTGCGAATGCGTTGGCCTACATCAAAGTTAGCCTTCTCGACATCTTACGTGAGGTGTTGCTATTTTTACCTCGTTCACCACATCCTTGACCTCTTCCTCCATCTCCTTCTCAGCGCGCAGATACCTCTGCCATAGTTCGTCTCCGACGCTTCCTCGTTGTAGCAACGTTTGCAGAGCAGGCTTGCTCGTCCTCAATTGTACGATCCTCTGAATGTCTTCCACAGCACGGGCCAGCAAGGCAGCCTTCAACACGTTATCTGGCACCTGTTTTAACTTCTTCTCATCCTCCGCTGCGTTTTCGCTTGGGTCCATATGTAGTAATGAGAGGTACAAGTCCCGTGCCTTGTGCGGTGGAAACCATGATTCGAGAGCGGCGGCCTTTGCTACTTGACGTTTGCGGTATAGTGAGGAGAATGTGGAGAGGGAGCCGACGAGGATCGTGATGTAGAGTATGGGCCATAGCAATCCTATCCAGAAGTTCCCGGGCGCAGGAGGCGTGAATTCGGTGTGTGTGCCATTGAAGGTGCCGTTGTTCGTCGAATTGAACGTCGAGTTGGCGTCGGCCATGATTAATGGAAGCGCTCAGTGCGCGAACTGTCGAAATCGGGTCGCTGGTATGTTCTCTGTACTTGATCGGAAAGTCGAGGTGAAGGAGTGTGTTGCAGTTGGGAGAGAATTGGAAGTGCCGGTCGTTACAAGTGGCTCTTTCAGCGTGACCAGGTGGCTCTTTCCCAGAAGTCGGACATTTGGATCCCTGCATGAATTCGGCTCAGAGATCCGACGCTGTATCAGGACTAGCGCAGATTGGTGACATAGCTTCCTTCCGCTCAGGCACATGCAACTGCTGTTTCCTACTCGTAATCATCGCCGCCTGCCACAGTCACTAACTTCTGTTCACGCGTCCCGCCACCTTCACTTGTCGTCGACACATGGCTTCAGCACATATTATACAATAGCCCTTCTCCCTCAGCGTTCGGCACCTCCTCCATCCACCTCATCATCGATTCGACATCAACCGCCGACGCTCGTCCCGCGAAGCACGCAACAATCCAGCACACCACACCTCCATCATGATACTCCGCTTCCAATCCCGCGATGGCAACTTTCGCCTCAACGTCCAGCCTGACCAAGACATCGCCTCCATCCTTCCCGAAGTCCTCGCCAAGTTGCCAAAGACTGCGGTGCCTTCATCGATACAAATCTCGCCCAAACCACATGGAGGGGAAATGCGACCATTGGAGAAGATGAAGGGCGTTACGTTCAGCCGAATAGGACTCGTCGAGAACGGCACCATGATCTATCTCTCCTTCGACGACGAGGTGGCTGCAACATCGAACGGCCATCATGCTGCAGCTAGCAAATTGAGCGGGAAAGAGGTGACGCAGAAAGAGCTCGAATCTGTTGCAATCAATGTGGCACCAACACTGATCAAGAATCCATGGGAGACAGTCAAGCAGTCGGAGCTCGACGATCGGTTAGACAAGCTGGATGGCAAGATTCGTCGAAAGAAGGATCCGAAGATGTGCAGACACAACGCCCACGGCATGTGCGATTACTGCCAACCCGTGGAGCCGTACGACAAGGGATATCTGGAAGAGAATAAGATCAAGCACATGTCATTCCACGCATACCTTCGACAGAAGAATCAGGGCAAGAACAAATCCGAGTCGGGCAGTTCGTACATGACCCCACTGTCAGAACCATATTTTCGCGTCAATCCGAATTGCCCGTCAGGCCACAAGCCGTTTCCCGCAGGCATCTGCAGCAAATGTCAGCCTTCTGCCATTTCGCTGCAACCACAGCTCTACCGCATGGTGGACCACGTCGAGTTCCAGGACTTTGCGATCGTGAACCGGTTCCTGGATTTCTGGAGAAGAGGCGGTGCGCAGCGGATCGGTTTCATGTATGGACGATACGAGCAGTACGACATGGTGCCGCTTGGCACAAAGGCCGTCGTGGAGGCCATCTACGAACCGCCGCAGATTGATGAGCCGGACGGCGTGACCATGGCAGAGTGGGAGAACGAGGAGGCCATCGACAAGCTTGCAGAGCTCAGCGGGCTCCAGCGAGTCGGCGTGATCTTCACTGACCTTTTAGCTCCACCCAATCCGGATCAGGGCACGGCAGTGTGCAAGCGACACGCTGATTCCTACTTCCTGTCCTCTCTCGAAGTGTGCTTTGCTGCGCGATACCAGGCGAAGTATCCTCGGCCTTCGAAGTGGAGCGAAACGGGCAAATTTGGCAGCAATTTCGTGACGTGCGTGATCTCGGGCGACACCGATGGACAGATCGGAATCTCCGCCTACATGGCCTCGAATGATGCCGTCGAAATGGAGCGAGCACAGATCATCGAGCCTTCTGCCGATCCTGCGGTCATGCTTGTTCAGGACGAAGAGGAGGTCGACCGGCTCGGGCAGCAGCGCTATGTTCCCGAGGTGTTCTATCGCAAGATCAACGAGTACGGTGCGAACGTGCAGGAGAATGCGAAGCCCTCGTTTCCCGTGGAGTATCTCTTCGTGACATTGACCCATGGCTTCCCGGATGACCCTACGCCCATGTTCGCGAAGAATGAGTTTACAATAGAGAACCGAGACGCCTTGGGTGAGCTGCAAGAGCCTAGAGATCTGCAGAAACAGCTCAAGGCGGGAGCGAACAGAGTTGCGCTCGATACGCCGCAGGGTGTGGCGGTCGTTTCCGACTTCCACGCCTTGACCTACATTCAGAGTCTCGGCATTCTCAGCGAGGTAAGCAATCACAACTCATCGACATGTGGGACGTCACTGACTCGTTTGCATCAGGACGAAATGAAACTGCTCTGCCAGGTCGCCATCAAGAAAGACGCCGCGCTCGGTGCAACACTTATGCACACTCCAGGTTGGGCGACCCTCCAGACGATCCTGCAGATGTAGAATTGTTATGCACTTGCACTTCCCTTGCACTTGTATGACTATCTGCCATACTCGCATCCATCGTCGCCGAGATCATTGGCATCTTGGGTAGTACTAATCTTCTTCTTCTGGATCTAGGCTGGCTCACCTTACTGGCCATCTTGGACGAACACGGCGTAAGACCTGCAAAGAGGGGCACAATTGCAGACTTCTCATCTGAGTTGAGCAAGAAGATTAAGGGTATGAGCATGGATGGAAGACGGCTATGAACGAGAGTATGACGCACCTGCGAGACGCTGTCTTGCAGCTCTTATACATTCTGAATCGGCGGACATGAGCTACGATGTGCACGAGGTATGGCTGCACGATGAGGCTCGCTGCCCTCAAAAAGTGGTTCTTCCTTGCTAAATAGAAGCTAAATGGGAAAGGAACTCGCCCATGAGCGCTGCTGTTCTCCTCTGAGGCTTGCATACTGCACAGTGTTTGTTTCAACGGCGCTGAAGTCTGATTGGTCAATGATCCTTCCTGATGCATCGTCATGGCGCAGATGCGTCCCTCAATCCTTCCGCGCGCTCGCGAATCCTCCTCAAGCCGATAACCTTGACACACACTGCCAACCGTCTTGGGTTCATGGTCACGCATGGCTGATGTGGACTTGCACGATAAACCCATACAAAGCATCCCACGTATCAGATCACGCTGAACGGAGTGTACTAACCAGGCATGTTCAAGGACCCACATCGCCGTTTCAAGGCTCCAAGGCCGATAATCCTCGAGTGGCACAGCCTCCCAGGGACTACTGATCTGTAGGCTGAGCCTTTGCCTAGTATATGCACGAATCCTTCGTAGTGTTATTATACGGATCTCGCCCAGGTCAGAAGCTTTAATCCGCACTCTTTGTCCTACAGTTCCGCGGATACTTCGGCAACCACAGAAACATTGCCAGCACCGGTCCTGACATCTTCTTTCCTACAGTCTCTTCCTACTCATGAGACTGGACACAGTTCACGAGTCTCCATCACAAGACTAGCTCCGCAAACCTGGTTCAAGATGCCAAAATCTCATCTGCTCCCGTCTTTGGCGCAGACAGTCGTCCTTTCACTTTCTACGATGATTATCTCCCATCATCTCTGGGAGAACGCAGGCGACTATGTCTCAAATAGCGAAGTCTTTCAAGACTGGAAGGTCGCTGCCGAGAAGATGGGAAATAATTCAAAATCGACCCCCTCTTCCGCCAAACCCTTCGCGAATTTGACTGGGGCGTACAACGTGACTGTGAAGAAATATGACAAGGATGGGGAACTCATCGATACATTGAATTACACATTAGGTGGTAATGAGAAAAAGAAGACCGACACCAAGGCTATCGAGGAGGCTGTTAATGTAACACTCGAAGACACGACCAAGACAAACCAAACCGAAGCCCAGAACGAGAGCGCACAAGAAGACAAAAAGCCCTTCTACACCCACAGACTGCCTCTCAATGCCCTCTACTACCTCCTCATCACACCATTACTCTACCTCTGGCAAATTCAACTCGAACGAACATTTCCCGGTCGCCTCAAAGCCGCAGACATCATCGCAAAGCAATCTCATCAACGCAAATCCTCTTCTGCTACATCCTCTTTGGCCTCTCTCCTGAAGAACCAAGAATCTTCAACCTTTGAAGACATCGGCGAAGACGATTCCACTCGCGAAGAAGCCATTGTGCAGAAATGGATCGAGCAAGGAAAAGTCAAACGCCAATCACTCAATTGGCTGAACACTCTAACCAAATGGATTCTCGAAATGACAGTCGCATCGATTTGTGAAGTCTTTCTTGCGACGGCGTGGGAGGATCTTGTGGTTTATGGAGCTTGGAAGAAATTGTGGATTTTTGGAGGGAAAGGGTGGATTGGTTGGTGGGTTACTCTTGTAGGTCCCTCGTTTTCATCTCTCCTCGAATATTTACTCGTTCTTGAAATCTGTAACTGACTCTTTCTCAGGAAGTCCTCCTTCGCTACCTCTGGTGGTCTTTCACAAGCCTACGACCTTTGGCGACATTAGTTTCTTTCATCGTCATTCCAGCTCATCAGCGGATCGTGTTTGTTGCAGGCGTAGATCTGGTTTGCGCGACATTCTTGGGATTGGTTGTTAAGGCATTCTTGCCTTGGGTGGAAGGGACGCAGTTTGTAAAGGATTTGGTGGGGAATATGACCGAAACGGCAAATTCGGGTGGAAGTGAGTTCTCCAACATAGGCAGAGGTCCTGGTGGTGGTGGAGAGCTGTGAATGATGGCGGAATATGGGAAATAGCCCACGTGTAAGGTCAATGCAGGCTTACATCTTTGGATGAAGAGATGAGTGCGGAGGCATCGGTAGACTGAATCCCACCTCGCTACATGACTCAAGGTTTGGTTGACTGGATACATTATATACCTTATTGTAACATCTCATCTGCTCTCATTCAACTACTGCTAATACAACGGCTCATCCTTCCAGATCGGCGCTTGCTTCGCATCATCCTGATTCCATTCAATTTTGCCCTTGTCGTTGAACACTGCTCCCTCGTCTGTCATGTCATACCCCTCGCCACGTTGTCCCTCTCTCGTCAAAGCGATCTCCTGCTTCGACAATCCATACTTGTCTCTGGCGATCCAAATGATGGGGCATGGAGAGATGATGGCAGGGTGAAGATATGCTTCGTGATGTTCCTGAGAAGTATAAGGTCGGACGGGCTCGCTGAGGTTGGGGGAGACTTGTGCGAGGGCATTGCGGGCGGCATCGTCTGGAGAGGCGAGGAAGTAGGCTTTGATGGGGCCCAAGAGGCTGGTGTCTTGCTTTGCGGCTGGGACAGGGTTGTGAGCTGCGTTCTCGTATTCGTTCTTTGCGGCATGAGTTTGGCCATTGGTGGCATCGATTGATCCGTGTACTTTCTCAATGTCGCTGGCATCGTCGTGGCCGATCTCACCCGCGGCTGCAGGAGCAGATGGGTTGATGGAGTCTTCCGGCATTTCGGCTTCCATCTTCTTGATGGAGCGGCCGAGCCAGATGTGCCAGCCAATCGTGGCAGCGAGGAACACGACCATGAGGACGAGCGGGCCGATTGCTTGGTTTGTTGAGGCTATACCGATTGCGAAAAGTCCGATCAGACAGACCTCAGAGAGGTAGATACCTGTAGTGAGCTGCTGCAACGCACGAGCATACGAAGCGCCACGAGTCGAGGCATTGGTCCCCAAAGTGAAGAGGACGTTGTATCGGAATGCGAGGTAAAGCAGGAAGAAGCCCACGGTGGCGAACCCCAACACGAGCGGGGCGATGCCCGAGTATGCGAGTGCTGGAATATAGTGTCAGTGACTGTAGTTCATAGCCTCAAGTATTGCACATACCGATGACTCCCAGATTCGTGAATTTGGGATAGAGCGATCCCCATCCTAGGCCAGCCAAGTTGACATAGCGGTTGTACATCTTCCTCGGGGTTTTATCCAGGATTTTGCCTAGAATGATCGCGAACAGCAACGGCACAACGTTCAAGAATTGCATTGCAGCTGTCATGAGTCCAAACAAGATGAAGTAGCTGATGTAGAAATTGGACGCTCTGGGCAGATTCGTCGCGAGAAGCGCTGGTGCTGAAGTCGGTTCTGAGACAATTTGTCCTGCAACAGACGCCGCTCCGGAGGAGAAGGTCGTGACCAAGAAAACTTGGATAACCTGGAATGGGAAGTACCAGCTTTGCACCTTCATTTGTGCAGATCCTTGCGTTGGCTCGAACTGCTTTGCAATGATGTTGCAGATGATTGGCACGAGCAACATCAGGATGGACAGCAAAAGCACCGGCAGAAGACCAGTGACGACGCCGAGAATGACGGGAGGGATATCATTGATGAAGCTCAAGAATGGGACCTGCTCAGTCAGATTGTTGATGTTGGAAATGGCACCAATTACTGCCACAGGGATGGTCCAGAAGATGCACAGGAACCAGATGAAGGCTGTTCCGGCGGCGTTGAATGCCTTGACCTTCCAGAAGGGTTTGATGATGTTCTTCCAAATCACATCCTGCGGAGGAGGGCCAAGCTCTTTCGGTGTCATCTTGATCTGTTTCTTGACCTTCTCTTTCTTGCTGACCTTGGTGGATTGTATCAACGCAGCGTGAGCAGCTTGGACGGATTCGAACTCCACAAAGCAAGCACCTTGGGGCTGCGAGGTATCGGTGCGAAGTCTGTTCTGCTCAGTTGCGATCTCCGGAACAGAGCGATGCAGTTCAGCACGAGCCCAGTCAATTGTATCGACCTTCTTGCCAAGAGGAAGAACCTTGAGTTTCGGCAGACGATGCTTGGGACGATCTTTCTGCTCGACCTGAAGACGAACACCTTGCTCGGGATCAGTACGCGTCTGAGCTTTGCCCTTCTTCTCCGCCTTTGTTTCGCGCTTGATGTAATTCTTGATCATCTTGATCTCGCCGCTCTCGAGCTTGCCGGCGGCCTTGTCCCGATCTTCGACCTTTTGCGCAAGTTCTTCTGGAACGTTGACGAGCCACACCTTCTTGACGCCAGCAAACTCTGATCTGATATGTTCCTCATTTCGAGCTTCCTCCGGGACATTGACGAATAGGAGTGTTCTGGTCGAGATGCGGGTTCGTTCGTGTGGAGAGAGGAAATATCGTTGCCGCAGGCGGACGAAGAACTTCGATTCGCGTGTGATCAAGAACATGGCCCAGGCGAGAAAGAGCCAAGATACAAACACTTGCGCGTAGTATCGAGGACCAGGAACGATATTGCTGAAGGACAGGATCTCCAGACCCGAGATGCCTGGTGCACCTCCTGTTGCGTTGACTGGGAACAGAATGGGCATTGTGATGCAGCAGCCAACAAGACACATCAGTGTCAGCATCTTGAAGAAGCGAAGCCATAGATAATTGTCCAGCGACGCAGCCCCGAGCACGAACTCATCAGTCAGCTTGTTGTACTGCTGACGCCATCCTAGGACACCCTCTGTCTGTTGAGGTGAGCGCTGCCAGTTTCGCAAAGACCCGAGGAATGTACGCGGTTGATAGACGCGCGAGTAGCGCTTGCGGAAAAGCAGGAAAGCCAGAAAGATAGCTGTCGAGATGAGGAGGACAGGGACCAGAGTCGATACTAAACCGGAGAGGGAGGAGGAGCCACCGCCTGCATTCGAGCCCGTGTTGTCTGCACTGTTCTGTAGGATTCTTGTCAGTAGGAATCAGGCTGGTATGGGGAGTGCACATACTTGTCGGCGGAAAACATGCATTTCTGCATGCTGAAGGGCCTCCATGCTGCCCTCAAGGATAATGGCAGTCAGCAGTTCGCAGCAAAATCACGTCTCACTAACAAAGAAATCTGGGCAACGACCAGGAAATATACTTGTACCTACAAGCGTTGCGAATCCCGCGCGATCTAGCTGCAATCACTTCCAACGACGTCGAATCACGTCCAGAAACAGGAATCACGCGTACCAAACGCACTCATTGTAGCAATTTGCTGGTCCTCCTGCTTGCTTGTTTTGAACTCAATCTGCGCTTGGCAACGTAATTGTGGCTTTTGAAAGTGATCTGCCGCGTACTAGCGCCCGACGATCTGTCGTCATCTCGGATTCTGCTTGACGCGTGTGGTTTAGAGGCCTATAAGCCCGTTGGAGTCTCCGTCGATGGCATGCCGTCGATAATATAAGTTGTAACATTGTGCAGATTGCGGTGTTCAGAGAGGCATGGCTGACAGTCCATGTCTTCACTTGCTCGAGGTCGCAAGAGTGGAGGATATTCGAGCATGCCGTGAGCTTCTCTCATCATGGTCCTTTGTCAGTGATGCGCGATGTGGCATATTGCACGATTTGTAATAGGTGCGAGGTGAACGAAAGAGGTCAAGAGAATCGACGCCTGGAACCTGTTCTACAAATGCCAAGGAAGGAAACAACGTCCGGAGCGGAGCTATGCCTGAGGCACCACGGAGCTCACCCCATACTTTCCTCTGCAGTCTGATTCTTCAATCCTCCTCTTTAATTACGATTCCCGCAACACGACTTCATGCGAACAACAGAAAGCCATGGAATCAGCTCAGCGAAGTATGATTACTATTCACCACCGTGCTAATAGGTCGGAGAGTTTCTCGGACCAGCACCAGCCGCTTGGCAAATCGCCATTAGGCAAGACGGATTAACAGGAAAAACTATGACACCTTACCGTGGTGCTATGAATCCGCCGAATACCACAACATCTCAAGGCCTCGATTCCGCACAACAAGCTTCGAAATATTTGCCAAAGCTTGGAAAATGCTTACCGCATGGCTTTGTTCCCATCGCGAACCAAAGTTCTGAATTTACCGATCTTGGCATATTTCGGGCGTTCCGACTTCTCTCTTGCTTTGCACCCATTTGAGATCAAGATCGGTGCGTTGGTCATCACCAGTACAGTCACACGTGCAACACCCATCCCGACCGTGCACGCCGCGGACCAGCACCATGCTACGAGATTCGCCGAGACACCGTATTGGTGCAATTGATGTCACAATACGGGAAGTATAAGAACTAAGATGAGAGCAGCACTGTTCCAAGAGACAGAATCAGTTTGTACCATCTTTTCTTTCTTGTTTCCTTTTGCTAAACACAGTCTGCTGGTCAGACAGGTCTTCTTTCATTGTAAAACATGCATTTCTCTTCCCTGATCACTGGAGCTGTGCTCCTCCTCAGCACAGCAGTGTCTGCTGCACCTGCTGCTGCCCCCGCCGAGCTTTCCGCCCGCAATGCTGATGCTGAGCCTTACGTTTCAGCCCCAGGAGATCTTGTAAGTTAACATCTTGCTGCCACTAGTCAGCAATTCTGTGGGCACTTGGGCTAACATTTTGTGAAGTTGGATTTCTTCGACGAGCCTGTCGACGAGGAGAAGCGTGATGTCGAGGATGGTTCTCTCTACATCGTCGACAAGCGTGACCCAGTGGCTCCAGGACCGGCTGGACAGAAGCTCGAGAGAATCATCACCGGCCCCTTGAAGTTGTTCGGCAAGGTCGCCAAATTGTTTGGCGGCAGAAGGGGACGTGGCGAAGAGAAGCGCGAAGCACGTGGCCGCGGCCCATCCATGGGCGCCGGCCTGAACAAGTTGATGAAGCCCATCGGCTGGTTGGAGAAGATCGTCAGCAAGATTCCAGGTGTCGGACGTGGCGAGGAAAAGCGTGAAGCCCGTGGCCGTGGACCATCAATGGGCGCCGGACTCAACAAGTTGATGAAACCCATCGGCTGGTTGGAGAAGATCGTTAGCAAAATCCCAGGCGTTGGCCGTGGCGAGGAGAAGCGCGAAGCCCGTGGTCGTGGCCCATCTATGAACGCAGGTATTGGCAAGCTCTTCAAGCCCATTGAGTGGCTCGGAAAGATCGTCAGCAAAATTCCAGGTGTCGGCCGTGGCGAGAAGCGCGATGTAGAGTTTGTTCCAGTCTTGGTCTCTGAGAAGCCTGCCTCCGTTGACGAGAAGCGCGCTGTCTCGTTCCAGGCTTAATTCTGACCTTTCTGGATCTGGGAGGCGTGGGCGGAAAGACACTTCACGACATTGAAAAGTACTGGATTGAGGAGAGCAACTGGGATGGATTTTCACGGATTCACGAAATGTATGTTTTATCATGATAGATGATCAAACAAAGGGCAGAGCCTTTTTGTGGTTGTCAAACACAAGTGCGAGGTGATGTTCTCTATGGTGCCTCAGCTAGACCGCAAGTTTGGCTTCGACTTTATCCGGCGCTTGCAGCATTCGACCTCGCTCTGAAGTCGACAAATGCAAATTCCGGTTAGCTGCGAGCGACGTTGAACAACAGTGAGCAGTGTCTAATTGCATCTCACTGCGATGCTGGCTGTTCATCATTGGATTTCGCCGCCGATGCCAAAATTTCCAAGCTCGCAAGAGCACTGCAACACATCGCCACGCATTCGGTAACACGAAATTCTCATGTCGCACTATCTATCCGCAGGCTAGATGCAGGTCTCCATAGCGGTCAATGCAAGTCTACATAGCGACCCCACATGCCGCCTCGCTACTCTCGGGAGTTTGAAGTACGTCGAAAGTGGCGTACTGTTGGAGACATTGGGTGATCGATGGCCACAGAATGGAATAATGTAAGTATCTCCTTCCTCTTTCCTCGCACTGACTACAATAGTGATTGACTGATCTGGGATCTGCTGTCACGTTGACAAGGCAAACATATCTTTACATCAAACAAGCTTTGTTTGCCCAGAGACGCCCCTTCCACCAAAGAACATCAGAAAAGCACGCCGGATTTCAAAACAAGGATTACATTGAGAGTTGTTTCTATGAATCAACTACAGCGATACCGCAACAATTCAATCACGGGAAGGACAACGGGATATGTGCATGGCAGCAGCTTCCCGTTCACGTTTACGTCTTGTATCTGTCGCTTCCCGTCGTCCACCGCCACCTTTATGATTGGCAAACCACTATGTCACGGCATGTCTCGGCAAGCAATACAAACGATGAAGAGGATACATGTCCTGATGGCAAGCTGCCACCCGTTTGCCTACCAGCAATTGACGACTCTCACTTGCTCTTTGCCCAGCCCTGGCGGCGATGTCGTCCAACGTACAGGCTAACATCACGATGCACAGAACTCACAGTGTACCGATCTTTGTTAGCTGTCCGTCCCAACATACGCCGCCATCAACGCCAACCATTGCTGTTGAACAAAATGTGAATGCTCAGCATTACAACCAAGGATTGCTCGGTGTTCAGCAAGACCTTCAGAAAATCTCCAAATTCGTGGCTGAGCAGGACACAATCATCAGAATTCGAGATCGCCAAATCATCGATGCAAATGCCAGCAAGGACTCCGCGGTTGCTGAAAAACAAAAGAAGTGGGAGGAGTTCCATCAGCAAGAGAATGATGGCTGGGAAAGTGAGAAGGATGGCTTGGAAAGTGAGAAGGAACGGCTGAAAGTAGATCGGGAAAACGCTGATTTACGTGCCTTGAGGAATGACCGCGCGCTCAAACAGGCTCAAGAGAATCACAAGCAGGCATTGGAGAATGTTGAGAAGCATCACAAGGAAGAGGTCAAAGGCGTGAAGCGGAAAGCTGATGAGGAGCTGGAATCTGAGCGCAAGAAGTTACGGGCATTTTCACTTACGATAAAGCACACTCTCGACGAGAAGAGCAGTATTGAGCAAGAACTGGCAAAAGAGCGGAAACAACACACGGACGATCGTAAGAAGTGGGTAGGAGATATTCGCGATCTTCAACAGGAGATTGACAAAGTCGAGGCGGACAAGAAGGAAGCTCAAAAACACCACACCGAGACACGAAAAACACTGCTCGACGAGCAACAGGCTTTACGTGAGCTCAATAAAACCCTGGCTAGTCTCGAAGAACAGTTGAACACCAAAGATACCGCGTACAATGAGCTGGAGACAGAACACCAAAGTCTTGACGAACGTTTCAAGTATCTCGAGACCGCACACAAGGACCTGCAGAAGAATTGCGAAGGTCTCACGACCGAATGCAAAAACCACAACGAGGATCGCGAAGCGGCTGTGAAGCTGTGTCAAGCAAAGCATAAAGAGCTTAAGCAGGAGAAGAACCTTCGCGTCAAGGCTGAGCAGAACTTGCAGTCCGCGGAAAATGCACAACAACTGGCGGAGCAGCACCGCGCCACGGCGGAAGGAGAATTGTCAACTGCAAAAACGAAGCTTGAGACGAAAGAAAGAGCTCTCGAGAGAGGTCGTGATGCCTATAAAAGGCAGCAGACCGAGATCACACACCTGAAACGAGATGTAGCGTCACTTAACACGACAATTCAAGAGCGACTGGACGACGAAGAAGCTGCAAAAGAAGAGCTGGAGAAGGTGCAAGCTGACCTTGCTGCCTCCAAGCTCAAAGTGAAGGAGCTGACGGATGGCGAGCGTGCTGCAAAACAGGAGTTGCAGGATGTGAAGGGCAAGCTTGATACATCACAGGGCGAGCTGAGGGGTATGAGGCGCGCCGCAGAAGGCTACAAAGCCACACTGCTCAAGTTGGGTGAGAACATGAATCTCGCGGCTATGCTGCAAGGTCTTGCGCCTGATCAGAAGTGGTCTTTGCCGCAGAAGCTGAAGTTGTGGGAGGGCGGGCGACGTCGGTCTAAGTAACTACTCGTACGAGGGTCCAAAAAGATAGCCCGTCCAACGTCTGATGAGATCAAAGTGTACAGAACATTTGTGGTCCACAATAGCGATTGCGCCGATGACCGATACTAGAAATCTGAACACTTTTGACGAAGAGGCTCTACTAGAGCCAGGGTTAAGAGGCGGGAAAATTTGTATGCCAAGTAGCTGTGTCTTTCACTTGCTCTATACGAAAACATTTGCAAAATGCAGTGGTCGTGTTCGAGGTGCGAGACAAAGTTGCGCACGATCAGGCTGAACTTCCGAGGGTGCTCTCATGGCAATTTTATTACTTTCTTCTACACAGCCCCGCAGCTGAAGCGCAGTTTAGATGGTGGCGTCCTATAGGCGAGCACGATGCAAGCCAAAGGCTGAACATGTAGCTACCTAGGTCCGACTGGATCGATTGAGATAGCGATTATCCTCTGTCTGTCTGTAAGGTAGTGCTCCTGTACTAAACATGAAAGTGAGGAAGCGCATACAAACACAGTTGCAGCTTTGCACGTCACGAGTAGATGTTCTCCAAAACACCTAGAACAGACACTTTTGCGTGACGATACCTCCTAACCAGGCTGAATCTGGGCGAAGGTGGCGCCAAGACTGTCCCGTGCGGCTGTCAAGCATCCTATGCAGCCACGAACACTCCAGCACCAATAGCCAGACAATGCGGCTTCTTGCGCTGCCTCTGGCGAAGTCTGCCACCTCGCCAATGCAGATGGGCGATCCCTACACGACAGCATAAGAGCGGTCGAGGCCGCCTTGGGATGGAATGTCTTGTCTGAACATCTCTCCACGGCCAGGGCTGGACATTATCCGTGTTATTGGACGCTGGAGTGCAGTATCAATCGCGAAAGTGATGGCGCTCAGCATTCCGGCTGATGCAGCATTCCGCGGAAATGATGGAAGCTGGTCCACCTTTAGTGTGGGCGTTGGAACACCACCACAAACTGTTCAGTTGCTACCTTCCACATCTGGCACAGCGATCTGGGTTGTCCACGAGCAAGGCTGCTATCTCACTGGCGCCGGAAATGGCGACGATCCTGCTACGTGTCCATTTCTGCGTGGGAATCTGTTCGATCCTGCGAGCTCGACCTCGATCCAGTACATCCCTTGCGAAGGTGGACCATTTTGCCAACTTCCTACAACACAATCATTGAAGTCAACGGCGGCTCATGTCGGGCTCGACAATATCACAATGACCTCTCTGGTCGACCAAGCAGTTGTGATTAGGAAACAGGTCGTTGCCGCATATGCTGAATATTCGATGTTTCTTGGATTGTTAGGGCTCTCTGAATACAGCAACTTCGTGAACAGTACCATACTGCCAACCCCATCCCCATTGGGCGCCTTACGAGGCCAGAATGTCATCCAAAGCACGTTCTATGCCTATCAAGCTGGTGCATACTATAGAAGTCGGCCCGGGAGCTTGACCTTCGGTGGATACGATGCAATTCGCGGGAACGAGGGGTCCACTCTGGTCGTAAACCTGGGCTCGGACTCGACCTCCGATCTGTTGGTTCATGCTCGAAGCATCAACTTAGACGGCGACGGCTTCGCTGATAACATGAACATTACCATGAAAATCGATTCTCTCGTCCCCGAGATCTGGCTTCCAGAGGCAGCCTGTCTGAGCTTCGAGTCGGTATTTGGGCTCGTGTGGAATAGTACAAGCGAATACTACCTCATCAATGACACCCAACGAGCTTCCTTACTTGCTCGTAACGCCATCGTCACTTTTAAGCTTGCTTCCAATGCCAGCAGCCAAGATACAATCGACATATCTTTGCCATACGCTGCTTTCGATCTGGAGCTATCATATCCTCTCGCGAACATTACCGATAGCTCGACCACCTTGCGCTACTTTCCACTCAAACGCGCCGCAGATCCAGAATCTTATAGACTAGGCCGCACCTTCTTGCAAGAGGCGTGAGTAGAATCGTTGTGTCGGTCAGATCATTGCTCGATGCGGTCCTGATTTGATTTCTAGGTATCTTGTTACTGACTACGATCGCCGCAACTTTCGATTGTCTGCTGCTATCTGGAATGCTACGGGCGGACCCCAGCTGAAGACTGTCTCTGCCGAGGGTGAGTATGCTCCAATTGCTGAGGCAGGAAGCACCAGTCCATTACCTTCCTCCACTGCAGCACGTGGAACGAGCAGGGGCCTTATTGCTGGAGCCGTGGCTGGAACCATTGCAGCGCTGCTGATACTAGGCACGCTGGCCTGGCTTTGTTGGAGAAAGAAAAGACGGGTTCGCAAACAAGCCCGATTGCGGAAGCAACTAGACGAGGAAATTGAAAAGAGCCATACTCAGCTCAAGGGGGAGCTAGACGCTACAGAGACGGAACAGAAAAGGGCCGAGCTTTTCGATCACGCAAGGCTCGAGCTTGACGGCATTGGCAGGGGCCAGGCTTTCGCGGCAGCAGTCGAGCTGGACGACCAGCAAAGAATCAATCAGATGTCTGAGTTGCGAAGTCCAAGAGAGATGGAAGCACCTGTGAAGCCAATTGAGATGCCGACTTATCAAGAGGAGACTTACTTTGAGCGATCGAGAAAGACGTACACACGTGTATCAACAGAGAATCGTGATCACCACCATCGAAATGATGGCGAATGAGCGCCGAAACAGCTACTAGGGCATACGCGCCATTTTACTTCGCAGAAAAATGCCCTGCGAGTGGCGCCGACTGTGTTAACAATCGTAATTGGAAATCAGTATAGATTGCGAATATGAGCTTTACTATCATTTCATGCGCCAGCACTCGTGGCCGCGACGCAGGCTGGCATTTTGGTACGGATGCGAAGCTTTACAAGCATTTCAAGGCGGCGCTCGAATTCCGAACGGTTTCATATTGATATTAAGATCGGCCTTTTTGACGTATAGAACAGACACGCGTTCCAAACTACTACGAAACTTGATCTCGTACTAGATAGTAAAAATGAAGACACATGAATTTAATTACTATTCTATTTTCTATAGAGATGTATATAGTTATGAGGGGGTCACCAAAGCCGCATTGCAATAATCTCGTCCCCGGCCGGATGCCTCCTGGAGCCACGCTCCGCTGTCGGGTTGCTGAAAAATTCCTTTGACGGCATTTTCGGGCATCAGCATAAAACGATAACGAGCGACCGAAAAAGTTGAACAAAGCAGGACGCAACTCTTGTGCTCAAGAAATAGTGATTTGAAAATGACAGTGCGGCGAACATCTTTCACAGTAAGTACTGTAAGTGTATATCTCGTGACCTCAAAACATACCACCATCATCTCCAATCTCTCTTGAGGCTTCGTGTCTGCGAACAGCGTGCAAAAAGAAGTAAGCGTCGACTCTCATCTCCATACCAACACCTATAGCCTATCTGTGGTGAATTCGAAATTCACTGCACAGGGTTCGAATTAGCGCTTTTCTATAGCATGGAATGTATATCGGAACGAAAAAAAACAAATATACGTACAGATACAAGCCAACGATTCTCGCAGAACCTGAAATCACATGCACAGCAATCTTCTGGTGCCTTGAAAAGAAGACAGCACTAGTCTCTCGCCGCAGGACGTCAAGCGGTACGTGAGTAGACATATCATACATTACATTCACCTTTGGTGATGTCAGCAGTAAAACCTTTCTCCTCTTGTACGGATCTATAGAAAGACCTACCGTTATATCGTTGCTGTCCGGGTAAGGGTTCTGTTTTGGCCAGCGCTGCTGGAGCGCAGAAGGCCGCTGCAATTATCCAGAGTTGAATTCCCATAGGAAAGGCGACGTCGGACGTATACTTCTTTTCAAGACGAAGCTGCTCGAATGGAAGACGAGTTACGACAGTGGAAGTGTAGCATCAGAGGATATGCTGCTTGTCTCCAGACGGTCTGGTCATCGCATCTTACTATCGTAATCTCGCTAGAATTCTGGCACTCTCCTAAAATTCGTGGATTCCTCGCACTCGAGATATTTGTGTAAAAAAAAAAAGCGACTTCCTGTGCGTGAAGACTCGCAAGATGTCTTCCAGTGACTCCCAGGCACGAGCACAGAGAGATTTGGGCTACTGACCACTTCAGAGCAGATTTCCTGTATGACTGTCGAGTGCGATCACTCTCGGGTTGCCTTCTAGTGTATTAAGCAGCCACGATTCCTTATCCTTGTCATTTGGAGCCAGGAGATGCCAACGTATCAGAGCTTGGGCGCTTGTCCGCAAGCTGTTTTCTAAGCGCAGTCATTTGACCGTCGCCGGACAGGTCAGAAGGGCTTGTTGCTCGTTTCCAACGAAGCTTCGTGAGTACATTCGTCCCACTGTCGTCTCGCCGAAGTACCGGCTCGGAGATCGACTGCGTGGAGTCCGCGTACACAAGTTGTTTGCCCAGAAAATGCGTAAGCATCCTATCTTGTCGAACTTTTACGAAATGGAATCTCAAGGAAAAAGCTATACGACCAATAGACGGCTTGACAGCATCCGTAAACTCTGAGCATTTTGCTCAACCTCAGGCTGTGGTTTGACGGCCAAGAGCGACTGTTGCAATAGGGTTGAACCTGTTTCTGCCGTACCTTCGAGATGCAGTGTACAACCCTGAGCCGATGCTTGGAGGAGTGGAACGACTTGCGACTAGCGGCTGAGGCTAGGAGGTAAATAGATAGGCTCCAGCACGGACAAGAAGAAGTCTTGGATGCCTGATGATCCCAGCCACGCAACGAAGCTTCGAACTTGCATGGATATTCCTCGTCTTCTCTCGACTTCAGCACAATTTCACTTCTCGATTCTCTCGACGACGATGTCGATGCCATGACTTCCACGATGGACAGCACATGATGATGGAAACACGCGTGGCCTTGGCTCTCTTCGCTGGCCATAGCTGAGCAATGGTGCCACGTGGAGCGCGGCCTTTCTGATGAGCGTCAGTCTGCAATGCATATCAGCTCGACCGCCATTTCGACAGATTGTATGTATTCAGCACGGTGTGTCCACCGCGCCCAGCACCCCGAGCACACCCTTCCGCGCACCTTCCGTCAAGCGAGAGGCCGATCGTGCTCAATCCTCCGTATCCACCGCCTCGGACACTGGCGACCAGGATCGCTCGCAAAATGCCAACATGACACGGAGGACTTGGCAGCCTGGTGTCGGGACAAGACAACATACAAGAGCTGTCGGATGCGGAACCTTTGATCCGACAACAGCGGAACGAGCGCCAAGACGTCGGAAGTTGGGGCGGAGCGGAGCTTGCAGCGAGGTCGTGTAGCCCACATGCACAACGACACGGCTTGACACTCGCTCAGGCTGCAACGCGTCGCGACACGCCGATCGGAGCGCGTCAGACCAACAACGAACCAACCGCATCAACACAGCCATCACAGCCCCCACAGAATTGACCGCGCCGGCGCTGCATGAGGGGGACGAGTGGGAGCTGACAGGACAATGCGCTTGGCCCGCGGCCGCTGTTTGCTGGCCTCCACCGTCACCGCCCCGTCACCATCACCACACGCGCCGCCGACGGCAGACGATATGCGTTGGCGCAAAGGCGATGCAAGCACCGCCAAAGACGCGTTGCCAGCTTGAGCGAGCCGCCCGCCCAAGCTGGCCGTTTTGGAGCTTGGGCTCTTGCTTGAGACTCGGCGCAGCAGCTTCTTACAGCAGCTGTCCACGATGCCAGCGAATCAGCATCGAACGAGCCTGGGCTGCGCCAATCTCCAAAGTGTGTATCTGGACGAGATCAGGAACGACAGGCTTCTTGACACCTCCACAATTGACCGCCTCAAGGCAAAAAAGGTCAAGGACATGAAGCTCAAGACCGCCGAAGGATTTGGCCAAGAGCAACTACACCCCGCCGTGTCACAAATCGGTAAGCAGGTATAGCCTGCCCTTCGCGTTGCGTCTTCTCGCTTTTACACTGTCTCGCACTTCGTACGGTCCTGGCCAGCAGGGGTTGACACACGTTCTTTACTGGAGTCGCTTGTTTATGCTTATGACATAGGATCAATGGCTTGCAGTGCGAGTGCTGCGCCTGTGCTGGTGCGCTGCTAGGTTCACAAATGCCGTAATCGATCGAGCAGAGCCGCCAACATGCGGTATTGTATCTGGGGAGGCCGCCAGCGGCCAGCCCACAACTACGTAGGTATACGTCCCTCTGCTCCCTCGCCCGTTTGTTTGCTATTCGATTACGACGCTCCATACTGTGCGACTGACTTAGTATCTCCACTCGACTACCTCCTTCAATTCCTCTTCCTCCCGTCGTACTGCGACACAGATTTCCATATCAACAACATATCTACGAACGTGGTCCTCGACACCTCCTCGACCGACTGTCCCAAAGTGTCTGACTGGCACACCCCATGAGCTCTGCCGGCCGCAGAGACAACCGACACGATGGACTTCACTTGGGACAATATCGACCCGCAATTGCTGCTCACGCAGCTCGGAACTACTTTCACAAACGACGACCTGCCTACAGGTGACCATGGCCAAAGAGTCAATGGAGGCGTCGCGCAGTCTCTTGACCAGGACGTGGACATGGGCATGGAACTCGATGCACGCGAGGACAGCGTCCATCTGCCTTCAGACATACAAGAGCGCGACACGGACCACAGAGTGGGACATCAAATGAAGCAAGACGCTGAGCCCAGCACACCTCAGCGCCTCTCGTGTTCACAACAGAACTTCAATCCGGAAGCACCAGACTTCCACCCGACGCCGCCATTGTCCGCACAAGTCAACGAGAACACGATTTATCCAGCGCTGAGTTGGCATCACCACAATCACTATGGAGTGCTCTCGAACGCTGGCAGTGAGACCAGCCCGTATCACGGCTCCTACTCATTCGTCGACGAGGCAGACTTCCTGACACCAGTCTCGGCAAGTGTCAGCCAATTCGACGGTGCTCACCATGTCGCCATGGTTGGATCACCAACGCCAGTAGCGTTCCCGCCACTGCACAGTGGGCAACATCTCTCTCCGCACGCCGCCCAGCCTCCACCTCCCATGAACATGTATGGTGTCCCAGCAGATGTGCCCGCGAGAGACAATATGGATCAGTGGGCTGCGGGAGCTTCGAGTGTGCCTATGACAGCAGCACGCAATGACGGACAGACTCTGTCGCCAGAGAGACACAGAACCCGCGCAGTATCGGTTTCTTCGATGGGCGCAGGTGACTTTATCTGCGACGGCAGCCCAGACAAGCCGTGCGGGAAACGCTTTGCCACCAGATCCAAGATGACACACCACGCGCGCTGCCACAAAGCCCCACGGAAGTTTTGCACACTTTGCAGTGCTGGCTTCTATTACGAGAAAGACTTGAAAAGGCATATGAAGACTCATGGACCACGAGACCGACACCTTGTTTGCAACAACATTGGTTGCCCATACCGCACCAAGCCTTTTGCCCGGAAGGACCATCGCGATAGGCATCTACGTAGCTGCCATCACAGTCAGGCGTAGCGGAGTCAAGGGACGCGCCCAACTTCCACTGTAGATGAATTTACGATGCGATGGATTTGCACGATTTACGCAGCATATCACCACAAATGTACAAAACAGAAAACAACTTGTATCATAAACATAGAGGAGCGGAGCGTGCCCACAGCAACAGTGTTCCATAGTGTAGCCTTCTAGCAGAGAAATGGAGAGATACCATGACCAATGTCACTCTCCTACAATGCATCGAGGCTCGGCCCCGAAAACTGTCAACAGATCGTCATACACCCTGCAAGCGACCAAGCGACAAGCCTGCAAGTCGCGACGTGCCAGCATGATCTGCTGACCACCCATCTGCACCTTTTCACCGGTTGGCGGAAGCTACGGCACGACGCAACCGAGCCACAGCCAGCGACGGCAGAGCGGTGACCAACGAATCCGGGCGAGGACTATCATGCATGTCCGCATGCCTGAGCGGATTGTGGCAGAGAAGGTGTGGCTCTTCCTCGTCAGAAAATCTCGCAAGTGCACTGAAGAAGAGCTGTGGGGAGCCGCTTTCCCGTTTCGAGCTTGCACAGCCTCAGCGATGCCTGGAGACGAGCTACGAGAGTTTGGTCGGCTCTGTAGCACCAACGTCAATGGTCTGTCTGACGTGCATGGCCGCATGCTGTGGAGTTGCTTCGCGTGATCTCGTGAGTTGCTAGAGTGGCTGATCAGTTTCTCTCGTGAGGCGTTTTCGATAGTGTTGGCTGGGATGATGATGCGTGGGTTTTTTGCGCTAGTTGCTAGTACGAGGGGAGAAGTGTTCATGGCTAGGGTGATGTTGGGGTAGGGCTGGAGGGAGAACTGGGTGATCGTGTCCGAGCTTTGCGATGAAGTGTATGGGGAGTTGTTCCATGGTATAGTAGAACTGTCTTCGAGAAGAGGGAGATTCGAGGTGTGAGAAGGACGTGCGCAATGCCCCGCTCTGTGTGATTGGCTGCTCCTGCTCGAAATCCCTCGTCTTCCTCCAGCTTGCTGCTCACTGCTCACTCCTCTCCACGACAACAACAACACCATTCAACACAGTGACGACAGAGTCCCATATCGCATCTCGCCGCTACTCCTGAGCGTATTAAGGCATCGTGATGCTCACCGTGCATGAAAATGCCTGAACGAGTTGGAAAGGTGGATTGCGGGAGTGCGGCAGGCATGCACGCTTGCCTGCACAGCCCAAAACCCACCGACCGCAGCAGCACATCGATTCTCTCTCCCTGACGCCAGTGAACAAACAATGCTTATGGGCGTCCCCAAACGCATGCGCCCATGGTTTAGATATAAGGTAAGGGGGCCATTGGTGAGTATGGTTTTTTGCTCACCTCGTCGCCGCTCTATCATCACGACTCTCTTATAACAGCAGCTGCCCGTCGCACGAAGCTTGGCAACTGGCCGACAACTGACTGTAGCTAAATCGATGGTCACGCCTAGCCTTCGATCAACGACCTTCTTATTGATATTGATACTATTACTTGCGACACTTGTACGAGCAAGCTCTTCAGGTTCAGAACACTTCGATCCGAACGACCTCGATTGGACTTCTGCTGGAGAAGAGCTTTCAACCATGTTGGCCTACTCGCAATACAACAGCGGCATGGTATGCTTGGCGGAGCGCGCTATTCACAAGACTCATGCAACATGTGTACTAACATCTCGCAAGGCTGCCTCACCCATGGCGAGTGGGCTCTATAGCCCTGGTCCACAACCCGTACCGCGATCGCGACCAATGCCGATTCAGCACACCGCGACAGACTTTTACCCCCAATTCATGATGGAGACATCACGGCTTCAACCGCAGCCAGATCTCATGCAGATGCAACGACTTTCCACGAGCGCACCCTCCGTTGTCCAGCCTCAACACGGACTCATGCCTGGCAACGTGATTCGTCCCACAATGGTCTCGTTCGTCGGACACTCGAATCCTGCAATGACTGGTCAACATTTTGGGCAAGGCATGCAGACTCCAGCTATGTCCACGCCAAATTTCTCGACTCCATATGCAAATCTCAGCGACATGAATGCCACACTGCCCCAATTCGATGCCAATCAACACTACAACGACGATCTTGCACAATTCTTCCCGGAATTGCCGGAGTTGACAGAGTCCATGCGAACCGCACCGCAGCAGCCACAGGTCTCCCAGTATGAAACGGCTCCCACATTGCCAGTGACTAGCGGTCCACAGGTCTTATCGAATGAGAATCTGGGCAACCATAACCTTCGCGTCGATTCGCTGCCGCGCGAACACATGCAAAACTGGTTGGGCAATACACCAGCTGCCGGCGCACGAAACCTGCCGCGCTTGAACACGAACCTTCTCGCTGTACCCGCACCCTCTGATGCACACCTCTCGCCAAGCTCTGCCTCATCCGCCGGGTCTTCGACGGGTCGATCTCCGCGCCGCTCCAAGCAGGAAATGGTCCTTGGTGAAATCAGCTGCAGTCAATGCGACGCAGCTTTCAGCACTCAAGGTGACTTGACGCATCACCTTCGCTCGCACCAGCCTTATGCGAACCGCAGCCACGTCTGCCCGACCTGCAATAAGAGATTTCAGTATCGAAAGGATCTGGCGCGACACGCTCCTCGTCACGATCCTAACCGACAACGCTATTACTGCAAGCATGCAGGCTGCAAATACCACTCCAAGGGATTTGGAAGGCAGGATCATTTGGACAGACATTTGGCTACGCAGCATCGAATGGAGTCATGACAAGTGAGATTTGTGAAGGACTGAGACAATTTTCGATGAGGTTTGATGTGCGAGCAACGACGACACGGCTTTCAGACCAACGATTGAGGAACATGCAACACTTTGAATTTCTACACAGCGCTATACCCTTGTATTTTGCATTTGATTGGCACAGAGGGACATGAATGGAACATGGCATATGAAGGCTGCATTGGGTCGGGCATGAACACGGCGTTTTGAGATACCCCCAGATGTACGATAGATGCATCTACACTACTTTGACACTGCGACGCAAATTTCCGCAATACACTCATGACTTTGACCGACTTTATCAGCCTTACAACCCAGCACATCGGAACAGACATGATCTTGTCCTGCGTCATGCACATCACATATCATTGACAAGCGTCATGCACGCTTCACAGCTCTCACCGCGCCGGCAATGCACGTAAACGAGAACTCAACTCACAGGAAGAACACACATGACCTTGTGCATACATACCACAGTACTCATCATGAGAAAGGCAACCAGGCTCGGCCAGACCAGGATTCGCGGAAGAGCCTTCCCGAACATACCTCCTCGGTCCAACCTCAGCAGAACCCACGAATCAACGCATTCCATCTCAAGAATCTAATGCCGAATCTCCTTCCACCCGGTCCTTATCTCTCACGTCCGACGCTATCGGAAGACCGACGGCGCGCTGCGAGAAGGGAAGGATCAAAGTGTTGCCGTGTTTTTGAGGGAGCTCGGCTCATGAGGACAATTGTTAAGCCGGCAGGAGGCTTTGTTGCCCCGGTCGGCGAAGCTGTGTGAAATGTGAGCTGTAGCAGGGAAGAATGGAGGTGTGACAGCTTTTGGGTAAAAGGCAATTGATCCTTCTGATCGGCTGGCAGTGCTGGTGGTTTCGGCTTATGATGTACCTTTGACAGTGATTGCGATGGAGTTGGGCATGGTGATGGAATCGAGCTCCGATATCGTCGTTGGAGAGTTGGAAGAAGGGTCAGGTGGTACAAGATCTAGACGCCCTGGTTGATCATTTCTCGACTCTGCAGCTTTGTGAGTGATGGGCTTTGAAGTTGACGTCTGTTTTGGCTTCGCGGGTTAAGGCAAGCTTGACAAGCATTGCTAGTGAGAGATCGGAGAGATCACAAGCACGGTAGAATGACGTGACGGGGAACGATGTCAGAGCGCTGTTACGGGAGTATAAGGAGGCTGTGTTCGTTCTGGAAAATTGCTGCTTCGAGGGAATGCAGAGCCACTGGTCAGTAGTGAGATGTGTGAGGCAGTGCTATAGCCCCACTTTCTCCACTTCGCTGGTGCACAGACCTGGCTGGCGGGTGCACAGACCAGGAGAGCTTTGCTGGCGGCCGGCTGGCGGTGTTCTGTTCTGACTTCCTTGCGCTCCCTGCACGTCACTCTTCGACACTTGACCTGTTCCTCGACAAGTACCGCATCACGAGACGCTGGTGTGCAGCTGGGGAACTGCACCCAATGCAGCTTGCAGATCCCGGCTGCGAATCACGACCGCCTCACTCTTTGACGCGATTGCATTACGCGCCTCTGCAAGTCCGACGCGTCTTCCCACTGCCTGCGAGCTCTTATCAGCGTGACGTCGCTTGACGGCAGCAATGGCTTGCTGATATACAGCAGCAGTAGCAGCATTACTCCGAGTACGCCGCAGTTCGCCGCGACATCTGGAATGCCTTGACCGGTCGGTCGCTGGCGCAGGCAGTGAGAGCCCTCTCCGCTGCCACGCGAAGTCACGACTCACCTACACGCCCCCTTGAGATGAAATGTCCTTCCGACCGGCTTGCCGTCTCTTGCATGTGTCTGCGACATCGCTGACGACCGCTGCAACGCATACACTCGGCATGCAAATGACACTTGACTGCTCACTGGCGGCCCCTCTGCGCTTGGCAGCAACGTTGGCCAGATGAGCAGTCATCGCAGGCTTCGAGTAGGTTGCGCAATCCCGTAGTACTGAGAGTGATGATATGTAGGTCCGTTCGCCACTGCTTTGTGCAAGGTCAGATCACCTCCAGGAAACTGCTGGACGCGACGCGACATTGTTCTTGCCTGTTGACGTGCACCGCCAGCACCGCCAGTCGCTGTTGCTCTTGCCGTGCGGTTCGGCGCCGAATACAAATGTGCTTGCTCTCCTCGGCTGCCACTCGTTGCTGTCGTCGAGATCCAACGTGAGGCCATTGTTATATTGCTGCAGCTATGAACCCTTTCTTCTCTTCCAGTTGGGAGGAAGATGAGTTGTTGGCAGATACTGGAGCGGTTTTCGACTATCACTACGATGAAGATTATCTGGTACGCTGCAGAGCTTCTTCGCACTCGAGCCCGGCAACGATGTTGACAGAGCTTTAGCAGAATTTCCACGACCCGACATGCCCGGTCCCGGAAGGACCCCTCGATCAATGTTTCTACTGCTCCCTCGTCGGTCGTAGTGCAACAGGATACGATACTGCACGTCCGCGGCGCAACACTACGTACGGCCTTCAAGACGAGCCGCAGCAGACTTGGGACGAAATTGTCGCCGCTGCTTCACCACCCGAGCCCACTGACACGCCGACGCATCACATAAGCCATCGACTTGTCGAGCAATTGCAATATCCTTTGGGTCAATCTGGACCAAGCCAAGCACGAGCAGCGACGGTTTCACATCTAGATCCTCAATTGCAAGGGCGCAATACATCGGCTCAACAATCTCATGGCGCGCCATCGGGACTGTTCTTACCAGCGCGTGGTGCTCATCTGCATCATGGAGAGGCTGGCAGCGTCCAAGACAACGAAAGTCGCTCTGCACAGACAAACTTCGCACACCATTGGAGCCATCCATTATCTGCGCATAGTGCTCAAGAGTATCGACAAGACTCTACTTGGTCGGCAGAACAAAGTACTGCTTTCAGGCACTTCCAGCACGATTCCGTCGTTGCGATCTGCCACAGGAGGGGCTTCTCCCGACTTTCTGAGGAGTATTTGCAGTACTGCACTATCCACGATCAGCGGCACGACACGCCCGACTCAATAGCACACTCTTCGTCACAGGATGAAATAGGTCGCTTGTATGAGCACCACCTAGCTGACCGGGCCCACGATCCTCATGGCGTGAGTCGCCTAGCTGACGGCATAGCACTTGCTGATCGCCACGATACGCCAATGACAGATGATGCTAAAGAGCTTGTGGTGCCGCCGCCCGCAGTGTCTCTAGCACCGCCTACTGCTTCAGCGCTGTCTACTACGTCTTCAAATGGACCTGCTCAACGACCAAGACGAACTGGACGTCAGCTACTCGATGGCGCCTTCAAATGCTCCAAGTGTGCCTGCAGATTTGACAGAAAAGAGCGCATGATGGCACATCAGCATCGCGTACACATGGAGCATTCGGATCGCCCGTATGCTTGCGTAGCGGGAGCCTGCGACAAAAGGTTTGTGTATTACAAAGACCTGCTGCGACACCAGAAGCTTCAC
This sequence comes from Cercospora kikuchii, assembly GCF_019650295.1. Lineage (NCBI taxonomy): Eukaryota > Fungi > Ascomycota > Dothideomycetes > Mycosphaerellales > Mycosphaerellaceae > Cercospora > Cercospora kikuchii. The sequence goes on along the minus strand of NW_025408585.1, from coordinate 361,654 downwards.
AGACCGCACCAGCCCGTGTCATGTCCACACTGCGAACGAACATGGGTGGTCTTCCGTGCAGACAACTTCAGACGACACATGCAATCGAAGCATGCGGATCAATTGGCAGTCACAACGAGTGATTCGGGCGTGGCCATATCGCGCCAAGCTTCTCGAAGTTCTTCATCGACCGAGTACCGAGCCTCCACGAGAGCCGACTCGTTGGGCGGAGACAGTTCATTTGACCCCTTGGAAGACCTTGAGGAAGTACTTGCGCAATCGCTACAGCCTGCCTGAATTGCGTTGCAAATAGGAGTTGGAACAAGCGTTCACATTCACTTACGTATATCTGGCTAATCGCTATTGGCTCTTGGCATAATAAACTTCTTTGAGTACTCACTCCAGCTCCTTGCCATCACTGACCCGGCATCATTGACCCCGTGACAAGAACGATGGGGACATTGTTCCATAGTGATGATCCCCGATGCGCAGTGCGACTCATCGTCGTAGCCACGGTGTCAGCGTAGAATTATCGGAAGACCAATCTCATCAATAGCTAAGGACAAGAAAACCACGGTACAGTAGTAATATGCGCTCAGTCCTTAACGTACCGCAATGCTAAAACTTGAGGAAAACTGCTTTACCGCAATGCTAAAAGTTAAGGAAAATGGGAAAATGGCAGTTCTTTATATACTGTAGCGCGCTCTGGTGAGTCTGTCTATCATCGGAAGAAGAAGAATCTCTCTCTCTCTCTTTCTCGAAGATAACGACCACGACTACGCCATTCAACATGGACAACTTCGATTTCGGTCTTCACAATTTGATCGATATGGATGGCAATCCTGAGGACCAATCACAAGGACAAGGACAAGTTCTTGCGCGGCCTCCTTATTCTGAGAATCAAGGACAAGATGTGGCCTCTGAGGCGACAGAGGGCCTCGGAGGTTTGAGCGCGGAGGAGCTGGAAGATTTGGAGCTTCTCTGGCGTGAAGTGAACACTCCTGCCGCTTCGGAGCCAGGAGTGCCGACTGGTCGCGCTCCGCTGTCCGAGTCTCAGGAGGCATGGGGACGGAGTCAGGGGGTGGAGGAGGAGGTCTCTGGGAATGGTACGCAGGCTGGGCCATCTGGTGTCGCTCTGCTGTCTGCTGGTCCTGCTGCTTGGGATCGGAGTGACGAGCAGCAGGTGCTCTCTGGAGTTGGTGCTCAATTCGAGCAACCTGGTGTCGCTCCGCCGTCTGTGCATCAGCAGGCACATCCTCAGAGTCAGGAGTATGTCTCTGCGAATGGTGCTGTCTCTGCGAATGGTGCTCAGTATGCGACACCTGGTTACCCTCCGCTGCCCGCTGGCCTGGTCGCTCGTGATCAGAGAGAAGGGATGAGCACTGTACACTACGGTGTGCAGCAAGCAAACTCCGCACCGCCTTCCTCTGCTGGTCGCGCGCAATCCGCGCCAAATGCTTTCCCTCCGCCGCCTGTGCATCAACACGCATATCCTCAGAGTCAGCAGCATGGCTCTGGAAATGGTCCACAGTATGTGCCAACTCGTTGCGCTCTCCCGCTTGTTGCTTTTGGTGATTTGGCCCAGAGAGAAGGATACGTCCCTGTGGAGTTGATCGGGGCCACTTCATACTTCGGCATGCAGCAAGCAGACCTCGCCCAGCCCTTCTCCGCCGCTCGCGCGCAATCCGCGCCTACTGGCGTCGCTCCGCAGCTCGCTGGTCATGTTGCTTATGATCAGAGAGGCGAAGCTTCGCGCGTGAACGCCCGCGCGAGCGATGTGCGCTTCCCCGCACCGCAAGCAAACTTCGCTCCGCCGCTCCCGCCAAATCAGCCGACCACGCTCGCCTATCGGCCACTCCAACCTCTGCCTCCAGCGTACCAGTATGGAGGTCAGGTGGCCATAGTCCCTGGTGTGCCGCTCCCTCCTGCTCCTGCTCCTGCTCCTGTTCCTGCCCCCGCTCCTGGTCCTGCCCCTCCTGTGCCAAATCCATTTCTTCCTCCTGCCCCTGCCGCTCGCCGAAGGACAGGCAGAGGCAAGGGCAACCCCGACGGCCCCCAAGACTTCCCCTGTGCGCTCTGCGATTTTGCCACTGGGACTAAGCAGAAACTTGTGTCTCATGAGCGCATTCATTTCGAGCCGACCCATCTCTGCACATTCAATGGCTGTACAAAGAGATTCTCGTCGGACAAGGATTTGAAGCGCCATGTCGACACTCACTTCCCGGAACGGGCGAAGAAGTTCACGTGTGAGAGCTGCGGGAAGGAGGATAAGCGCAAGGATAACCACAAGCGGCATGCGGTGACTTGCAAGAAGAGAAAGAGGGGTGGGGAGGGTGAAGGAGAGGGCGGTGACGGTGGGAGCTGAGGGTGAGGATAGATTGAGTGGGTGGAGTTTGTTGATTTTCGTGCATTTGTATGGGCGGCTTTTTGTTTTGTTTTCTCTGTTTTGTTGTACAATGGTGAGGTAATGAGGGTTAGAATGTGTAAGATAGTTTTGTTTGATTTGAATTCGAGTTACTGCAAGATTTATAGTTTTATCTGATTCGTCGTGCTTCCGTGTGCCAACGACTGGAGAAACGCGCAAAATATTCCAGACAGCGTTTCTCAGAGTCGAGAGGACGCGTTCAGTGTCTCTGGCCAACCGTGTTGTATTGAGCCAACGAGTGTTGAGAAGCACAAGACTCGCAGGAATGCGTCTTGCAGAGTCAGCATGAAGTGCCTTGTTTCTCTGGCCATATCCTCTTCTGTGTGCCAACAGGAAGGAAAATGCGGAAGATTTTGGGAAGACGGTTCTGCGGAGTCCACATAAGATGCACCGTCGCTCAGGACCACCACTCTTCTGGAAGCCAATGAGTAGTCAAATGCGAGAGATTCTCGGTTCGTGAGCTTGCAGGGTCATTCGGAGATGCGCCCATTCTCTGGCTGATTGTTCTTCTGCGCGCCAATGAGGGTGCAGCCGACGAAGACTTTCCATTTGAGGATTTGCAGAGACAACAGAAGATATGTCGTGTCTCTCTCTGACTGCTCTCCCCTGAGCCGAGGTGCAATGAAACGCGGAAATTTCTTGAGATGCGGTCCGGCAGAGTCAACATGAGGCGGACTGCTTCTCCAGCCGGATCTGCTCTACTTTGCCAACAACGAGAAGTATGCGAGAGATCTCACACAAGAACTTTGTGCAGAGTCAGAAGTAAGGTGAACATCTCTCTGCTCATTTCTCGTCCACTCTGCCAACGGGTGGTGAGATACTGGCAGTAGCTTCGGAGTGAATGTTGCAGAGTCGACAGAAGCCATGCGGTATCTCTGGCCGATGGCGGGGTTGCGTGCCAATAAGGGACGTTATGGGTGGAAGAATTCGAGAAGAACTGGTCGCAGTCAAAGAGATGCACCTGTCTTTCTGCTTCCGTTCATTTCCTGTTTCGCTCCCAAAATCGTATGCGGTAGCTTGGGATGTCTGCGATCTGCGGAGTCATGGCATGCCGAACTGAATGTCTAGTGGACGACCTTCTCGTATCTCTGTCTTCATGTCGGTTTGTAAGCCAGTGGGCATCCGAATACTGTGACACTTGCACTGCGTCAATTGTTAGAGGCAGGTACAGATTTCCTGCGTCTCTGATTGCTCGCCTCTGAGGAAGCTGCTCCATTTCCAGCAGGTTGAAGAATCAAGTGGCAGAATGTGCTGGAAACACGGACATCTCATCTCCAATTGCTCTCTTTACCTGCTTGAAGTTGACAGTCCTTCCGAAAGTCATTGCACTTCCGAGCAAGCATGTGTGATGTTGCTGGCGAAGACTTTCAGGAAGGAGTTCGGAAGTAGGTAATTGACGTCCATTTGGTGAGTAACCATCAAATATTTGACTTGTTTCTATTCCCGCTCCACTTTCGCGTCACTCCGACCAGATGTCGTCAACGCGCCGACTTCGCGAACAACACCTGCTGCTAGGAAACAGCATCCAACAGCGATTGGCCGAAGGATGACTTTCAAATAATCGATACAGACCGCAAGTCATCTAGACCATGGCCCCTCGCCCCTCCAAACGTCAGAAACTGGACGATGGTGCCCACAAGAGCTCGCCTGCTCCCTCGAAGACGCCAGTAACTTATGGCAGGACCTCGAAATCTTCGCCGGCAGTCAATGGCAATGTTGTGACGAACCCAAGCCTCGACGCAAAATCCGAATGGTTCGCCGCCAAAGCGCAGGCTGCAAGTGCGAGGAACCAGGCCCGATTGATTGCGAAGGAAAAGAAGAAAGAGGAGATAGACGTCTACGATGATTTTGAGGGCGCACATCGAGGAGGACACCCGTACCTGCAAAGGGGGAGTGCGGATTCCAAGAAGAGACAGCAGAAGCCCGCATTGGACCCATTGAAAAACCAGAAAGATGTCGCAGAAAGTCCAGTCAAAGCAAACAGACCAGCGGATCTAGGCTTCTTCAAGAAATTCGGAAAAGGCAGAAAGGACGATGGGCATAAGGAGACCGGTGAGGATGAGCAGACTGCAGGTGCCGGAGAGAGTGCGCGCAAATCGACTACACGAACAGCGAATCAAGGCAAGGGATGGATCACGGCTACAGGACCGCCGAAGAAGACTTTCGAGGATGAGATGCGCGAAATACAGGAGCGTGCACGGCAGGAAACACAGGATGGAGACAGCGAGGACGAGCTGGCCAAACAGAGCGATACTAAGAGAGCCTCTGCCCGGCGCCCCGCCCAGATGGCAACTACGGTCTCATCTACTATTGCCACTGCTTCTGCAAGAACGAAGAAGCAAACGCTCGATAGAAGGAAGAAAGCAGTGTCACGAGAGACGTCTTTGGAGATCCCGGAGAGCGACGAGGCAGATCGCGTGATCATCGACATGCCATCGGCGAGCTCAGCAGCAGAGTCTGAAGATGAGGTCGAGTTCGAAGACATAGTGCCGAAGGATAAATCTGTGCCGAAGCTTGCGCTGACGCAGAAGCTGGCAACGCCAAAGAAATCCGTCACGAAGCCGACCAGGAATGCAATCGCATCAGCCAAGGCATCTTTCCATGACGACCATTTGCAGTGCTTGCGAAACGTCGTGCTGGAAAAGGCCACACGAAAGCGACCAATCTCACTAGTCAATCTTGACGATGAATACGCGAAAGTTGCGAATGTCATCACTCAGACAATCACCGCAGGCGAAAGCAACAGCATGCTGCTAATCGGTGCGCGGGGCAGTGGCAAGACGACGATGATCGACCAGATCATTCGTGAGCAAAGCAAGACACATGCTGATGACTTCCACGTCGTGAGGCTCAATGGCTTCATTCACACAGATGACAAGATTGCCTTACGAGACATCTGGAGGCAGCTTGGGAAAGAGATGGAGATCGACGAAGACGAAGCTGTGAGCAAGAATTATGCCGACACGATGACACGATTGCTTGCACTGCTTTCACATCCCGCAGAGAACGGCATCGAGACGGAGCAAGTCACGAAAAGCGTCATATTTGTCCTCGACGAGTTCGAACTGTTTGCTGGACATCCACGGCAGACACTGCTGTATAATCTGTTCGACATTGCCCAGAGTAGGAAAGCGCCGATTGCTGTGCTGGGTCTCACAACCAGAATTGATGTCGTCGAAAGTCTGGAAAAGCGGGTCAAATCACGTTTCAGTCATCGATATGTTCACTTGAGCTTGTCCAAAAGCTTGGCTGCTTTCGAGCAGATTTGTCGCAAAGCGATTGCGATACAGCCTGATGACTTGACCGAGGAAGAGGCGACGATACTCGGGGAACCGAGCGGATCCAGCGCTACGATGATCAAGAAGTCCCACCAGGACTCTTCGTCCCTCTCGAATTGGAACATTATGGTCAACGACTTGTTCGCTTCCGAGATATGCAAGAATTTCCTCGAAAGACTCTTCTATACGACGAAGTCCGTGGCCGAGTTTCTGACAACGCTCACCCTGGCCATCTCGACTCTGCCAACCACTTCTCAGACCACGAACACAGTGCTTGAGCATCTTTCCACATCATTCTCGAATTTTGCGGCGCTTCAAGCTCCAGACTCCAAGCTCTCCCTACTTCCCTCCCTTGGAACGCACCAGTTGGCTCTCCTCGTCTGTGCTGCCCGACTTACGAACATCTACAATACAGAGCTTATCACGTTCCCACTCGTCTACGAAGAGTACAAAGTGTTGGCGAGCAAGGCTAAACTGCAAGCTACAGCTGCTGGAGGAATAGCAACGGCAAAGGTTTGGGGAAAGAATGTTGCGAGAGGCGCGTGGGAAGGCTTGATTGATGTTGCATTGGTAATGCAAGATGGAAGCAGTGGTGCAGGAAGGGTCGATGTTGGTCTGGAAGAGTTGAGGGACTGTGGTGTGGACATGGGAGGGTGGCAGAAATGGTGCAAGGAAATATGAAGGATGATATCTGTTAGCGAATGGAATTCTTATGCTTCGGTCGACGATACATCGCGGACAAAGAAAACTCAGCTGAATTAGCCATTGCACTTGCTACTCCTCATCCAAGTTCGTCCGAATTGTCGTCCGTACTCTACTCGCGAATGACTCGGTCCCAAGGTTCATAGGCACGTTCAGCCAATGTGACACAGCCAAAGGATTTCGGCTGAATTATTTCCGGCTGGCTGAAGCTTTAAACCCGGAAGGACCAAATAACATAAAACAACGTCGGATCAGCCCGCCTGTTCTTGTGCACCTTTTTCGAACGCGATTGTCTGCATTGGCGTCAAACGGCTTTCTCAGATTTTCAATATGGCGTCGATCCAAAAACTAAGTACGTTCTCGCGCACTAGCTCCTGACGCGGGCAAGGCCAAACATATTCTAACAAAGCTTAGCACGACCACGTCTCATCGAACAGACATTCCAACATGTTAGTCGAGGCACTGCAAAGGTCACAAGGTACGACATCCTCTTCTTAACACCTCTCACAACCATTTACTGACCCTCTAACCTCCAGACGCCTCGTCAACCACTCCTCACCCCGTAAGGTCCAATTCGAAGTGATCCAAGACAAAACCCACCACCTCACATCCCAACGCCTCAAACGACCCGTCTCTCCCCACTTGAGCATTTACCAACCACAAATCAACTCTTTCCTCTCAATCTCCATGCGCATAACTGGAACCTTCCTTTCTGGGGGTCTCTACCTTTTCAGCTGTCTGTATTTGCTTTCTCCCACCTTTGGAATCGACATGTCGTCCGAGCATCTGGCTTCAGTTTTCGGATCTTGGCCTACAGGAGCGCAAATTGCGGCGAAATTGTTTGTGGCATTTCCGATGAGTTTGCATTTCTTTGGGAGTTTGAGGAATATGGTGCAGGTGATGGGGAAGGGAGTTGCGGGGAGTAGGAGCATGGTGAGGATGGGGTGGGTGACGGTGGGGGTTTCTGCTGCTACGGCGGTGGGGTTGGCGGGGTGGGTGTAGAATCAATCAGGATCACTGGGAGAGGCTGTCTGGAAGCTGGAGCATCGCTTGAAAAAGAGGTCTCTGCGGAGATCTCGAATCTGTAGTGGCTTTAAAGAGTTTATTGCATAGACGGTTGCTGGTATTCCGGACTGCGCCCTCTTATATGTCCTTCTCCTGTACAGGAGCGTGCAAGTCTTTCTCGTAGAGCCCATGCGGACTGGCGATTGTTTCGAAAGGCCAGTAATATTCGGGAAGTTCTTGAACGCAGTTGCTATATCGAGAAGTTCGTGTGGATAGCATGAGCTTTTTGCTCGACCGAAGTGTTCGGATCGATCCGTGATACTGTTCTGTCTTACGCTTTAGCTTTTTAATTCGGTTTCAATCCGAAGCTGTGAAGCACATCATCCCATCCTAAGCCCGTGCCGATCCGTATCCACATTCTTTCTTGTTCTGTTCTGTTCCAATTTTTCTTGCCATAATATACCTTGACAGACTTCGGTAAGAATTTTTTGACTATCCCGCGACTTATCATATTTGTCAATGCTGTGTCTACCCAACGGCATAAACCCGGTTCTACAAAAATACTATATCTAGTACCATGGTGCTAGAACTCGAATTCATATCCAACTGGATCCAAATCAACGACATCTTCACGAGATACGTTCATGCCGCAGACGACTGTGACTTCGATGCATTAGATAAGCTGTTCTTGGACGAGACTACATTCGACTGGTCGTCTGAGACGAACCCGATGCCACCGGTTACGTGGGCATCCCTGCGTGAGGCCCAAGCATTTCCACTGCAGAGCGTACTTCCCTGGGCATTCCATATCTGCAGCAACGTGCGAATTGACATCTCTGCGGATGGCAAGACGGCCGAAACGAAATCCAAGACGATCATGCCTTGTGGCTCGGGCGAGCAGTCGACACAAAGACAAAAGTTCTTTCAGGTCAATGGGGAATATGTTGATCGGCTTGTCAAAGTTGAAGATGGTTGGCGCATCGTATCACGGAAATGGCTGGAGAAATTTGCCATTGGTGTGTTTGATAAGATTGAAGACATATCGGGCGAGCTGGCTGTCGGACCGTCCCGGCAGTAAGAGCAATGATTGATGCGCAGGATGCATTTTGTATACATACGATCGCTGCTGCTCTGGGAGGAGGGGTGGCGGGGAATAAGAGGCTGGTAAGGATGGGGTGGGTTACGGTTGGGGTTTCTACTGTCGCGGCGGTGGAATTGGCGGGGTGGGTTTGAGGAGTGCTTCATTTGGGACGAGCGGGAGTTGGAGAATCGGATGAGAATGACTTTGCTTTGGGAGGCCGTGTTGAATGCGTCCTGGTGCCCGCCTCATGGTCCGACGGTTTTGCTGGGAACCGCAAATGCTGCAGTCCAGTACTTGACGAGAAGTCCTTCTAGTCCTATGTGGTAGTTCTGCGCTTGCTTTGAAGCGCCATCGCATGCGAGGGATCTGAACGGAGTGCTTCATACGGGTTATAACTTCTCTTCTCGAGGCTTATCTTGTTGGCACCTTGCCTGCTTTCGTTGTTACGATCAATCTTGCAGAGGACCAATCACTGTCACATTTGTTTGTGTCCTCATTGAGTACCTTTCAGTGTCGATCTTCACCAAGATGGTTCAGCCTGAATCGGCTCTTCAAGCCTGCGGCTCAAATTCGATCGACATCCTAGTCTTGGACTCTTCACAACACCTTCCACCACATCTTTCTCCATTCCACACGACATCCTCCTCTTCATCTCAAGTCTGTCAGTCATATTGCGATATACCTTCTCGCAATGTTACACGTCATACCACATCACAACAACAGCAATATACCAACGCACCAACAAAATGCTGTGCTGTGCCGCAACCCAAGCAAAATGACAAGAAGCGAAGGATTGCTATGACCGCATACCAAGAACACTGAAAAAGGCAATGTAACATTGGTATTCGTTCAATGCCACTGGCCGCATGATCTATCCCATCCCATAACAGGAAGTTGATTTGCGACGAGAAAGTATGAAGTGCTGCGGAAGGATTCACTTTGGCTTGGTGGCTGAACATAAAATGGGGAGGTGACCCACCCCATAGTATGCGCACATTTGGTGTTTGCCAAGCATATGAATTCTTGTGCATCTTGTTGCAGCAATTTACTGAAGAAGCTTCCCTTATTCGACGACTAATCAATCATGGACGACGCAAAGGTCGAGAGAGAATTCCACACCAACTACAGAGCAACATGGAAGCGTCGCGTCCTCGTCGGTTCGGCAGCTCTGGCAGTTCTCGGCATAGCCGTAGCTGCAGCGACTTTCGCAGTCCGGTCTCGCCATGAAACTTGGTGGAGAGAAGGCCAAACATTCAGTGCATACGACAAGGAGGGGTATTCACCAGGGCGCCGTATCCAGTGGTATGGACAGGTCTACTATCTGCCTCCAGGTGTGCGGACGGGAGGCTTGTTATCGGCACAGGCTGCAGGCATTGTCTGCACAATCGTCGCTGGAATGGCTCTCTTACCCATTATGGGTGCCACGGACCAGGTAGTGCCCATCATCATCTAAGCGTGTGTTCGGCTGACATCGAAACAGAGCCATACGCGAAGATTTCGTGCCATATGTGCTGTTTGGCTCGCTATCGGAGTTCTCGCAAGTTTGATTGGACTTGTGTGGTCTTTCGTCGATTTCTACACATCGTCCATTGTCGACATCGAGAGCTTTCTCGCTCGGGGCCTCAGGGATGTGCCAACTGATCCCCTCCGAACTCCTGCTTTCACTCGAGATGGGACCTACGGTATTGAGGGTTGGTCATGCCAGATCGAACCACTCTGGCAGGCGTACGGGCCTACCATCCGAGGCTCCGGATCTAACACGCTGCCTCCATGTACAGATGCGGTAAGCATTTGTCTTGGCGCCATCGAGTAACCTCCGCTGATCATGTGCAGAAAACATCAAGGTGGCTCATGATTCCATTGTTCGTGATGTCGGTGGTGCTTTTGGCATTGACAGTTACACTCTCACCCTGGCAATCCAGTAAAGCGAAGCGTGCGAGCCAACAGATGGAAATGGCCAACGCAGGCGACCGTCGCGCATCCGATCGTACGGAAGACGTGTCGAGATCAAGCTCGAAGACAGGCACCGCGGTCTGAGTGGGGTTGTAAGGTCCGATGTACGGCTAGACGGCCACCAAGGTGCATTTGCGAGTGTTCAAGCCTTAAGTCGGCTGGCGTTATCTTGACGCAGCGATACTGGGTGCAAGCAGGGCCTCTACTATCGAGCGACGAGCCGGAGGTTTCGGCAAATGATAATGCTGTAATGATCTGAAAGAATCTTCGAGCCGAGTTGTCCTCCATACGTGTTGAACGGGATCTAGAGCTTCTCTCCGCTCGTGCTCACTTCCACAATCTGATCGCTACCCTTGTAAGCCGGGATATCAAATCCATACTTCTCAGCAATTTCCTTTCCGATGAAGCGGCCTCCTACAAAATGCCTACCCTTGAACCACTTCGTCAGTGGTTTCGGAGCAGAAAGCGAGATCAGCGCATGAGGCTGATAGTCCTTGCCCGGCCCGTCGTCTGGTGGGCCGTCTTCAATATTCCAGCTCGAAGGGGCATCAACTGCCAAGACTGGCACCTTGGACTCTGCAAGCGCTTTAATGACAGCTGGGAATGGCTCGCGCACTTCGCCGCTGAAACTGAAACCGAAGATGGCATCAATGATGTAGTCTGACTTTGTCAAAGCAGAGTGAAAGTCGTCCGTGAAAGGTACTTTGAGCTGTTCGAGCTGCTTTCGGAGTCTGCCATAGATTTCTGCTTTGCCTTGCTTGGGAAAGTAGAGCGTTGGCTTGTAGCCAAAATGATGCAAGTGTCGGGCAGCAACGAGGCCGTCACCGCCGTTGTTGCCAGGCCCGCATGCGATCAGCACATTGGGTGATTTGGAAGGCGGTGAAAGTGCGTAAAGTGCTTGTGAGACGGATAGACCTGCCAACTCCATGAGTTGGTCGAGAGTGAAGGCGCCAGTGGACATAAGCTCTTCATCGAGAGCAGCAGCGGCCTTGGGGCCAAGTGTGCGGAGTGCCATGTTGTCTTTCCTGTTGTCAAGTGAAGATAAGCAGGAAAGACTGATCGAATGGAAGAGAAGGTATTTCCTGTAGTGCAGAGGTCGCTGTTGTGACTTCCGATGACGCTCTCACTGTGCTCGGAACTGCGGCCGCAGGATCACAAATGCCACCCAACGATCACACGGCAGCTGCCAAACTTGCGAACCAGCTGAGCCACTGTCAAAATTCACCACATCTTCACTTTACGAAGTGGCATCTCATAATCTTGGGCCTTCTCTCACAAGTAAACACACGTGTTATACCATCAAGCACTTCATCGGCGGATCCAGCATGCGATCAAGAAAAGTCTTATCCCGACCCATCCGGCGAGAAGTAAATGTCGACACATACGAGGCACAAGTATGGCAATATGCTGCGATCAAGATATGGACCAGGCTAACGCGTCTCCAGCCTGATTGTCGATTTCTTCAGCTGCCAGCAGAGCTTCGCACAACCATCTACGAGCTAGCCCTCACTTCCGAATCTGGAAGCTTGACAATCGACTTCTCCAACCCACCTCCTAAATTGTCCGGCAGCAAGCTCCTTTCCGACGTCATCAAGGCTTCAGCATTAACTCGAACATGCAAGCAAATCCGGCAGGAAGCTCGAGGCATGCTCCAAAATTTGAATACTTTGAGATTCTACCTTCCACTTTGGCCTCAAAACGGATCTGTCACGAGGCTGGACGGTCCCACGATGCATCATCTCGAAGAAGCTTTAATCACCAAAAGATCTTCAGCAACTTCTCAATCGTCACCTTCGTGGAAAGCAATGGAGGTCGATCTTGGTAGGCTTCCCATACTCCGCTTCGAGCCAGCCTTCCGAGGATGGTATAATGGAGAACAAGCACTAAGCCGACTTCGAGGGACTTTCCCTGGCATGACTTTGAGACTTGAAGTTTGGAACGCTGAGACGAATCATGCGACAGTCATAAGAATGCGTATGACAGGCGTGGAAGATATTGCAAGCAGCTTGGAGGAGGCGAAGTCAAGTGGTAATCTTCCAGAGAGAGATTTTGCTTGCTTGAAGGATTTGATGGAGTTGGAACGGATCAGGAGAGTAGTCGTTGGTGCGAGAGAGTAAGCTCTTTGGGTTTCATCTTTGACCTGAGGCAGCAGTGTTGGGTTGCCTGAGCCTGAGCCTGAACCTGAACGCGCTTCATGCGCGTCCGTTGGAAGCGACGTGAAGTGGAAGGCACGAGCAGCGACGCATACGGCTTCACTTCCAGCTTGCAACTCCTCTGTCGCCAACAATATCACATTTCTTCGGCGATGGCGCAAAAATCTTCAATTCCACGACCAAGTGGTCCTGCCCAGCGTCGAGTATCACAGACATCGTACAGCGGCAGGTGGGTTTGCTTAGGCGTTGAACGCACTTCGACTGCGACGCTGACCCCAAATGCCTCACACAGATCAACCAGCGCGCGAAAGAAACCAATGTATCCCAGGATCAAGAAGGAGGAGAGGCCTTGCCATCTGCTCAGCCTACCAAGAGAACTTCGCGATATGATCTACCAATCCACTTTCACCAAATGCGCGGGATACATACTCGTACATGTGGAATCTCGAGACCCGCTGGAGGAGCTTCACGAACTGCTTGCACTTATGTGCACTTGCAAACAGACTCGCAGGGAATGCGCAAAGGTCATCTCCACTCTAGACCTCCAAGTCTACATACCCTGCTGGGTCATGCCGGAGGGTGCACCCTTCAGCGCAATCAGGAACTACGTCAAGTGTCTCTTCACGCCTCTTCGATCTGTTCATCGTATGGAAAAGCTCTATGATCCCGACTTCAAGGCTTACCGATCCATCAAGACTCCGCCAATGTCTCTGAATGCGCTCCCATGGCGCTCAATTGAATTCGATTTCGGGATCATTGAGGATTCGATTGATCACGAACTGAGGCTAGGTCTCGTCTACCTGACGCGTTTGGGCATTCTTCGTTTTCTCCGGACAAATGTGCGCAGGGCCAAGGTTGTTGCTGAGGCATGGTCCGGAAGTACAGGGCTTGTTCGATTCGTCATCGCATTGCGGTCAAATGAAGTGGTGTTGGACAGTGATCTGGAGCCCGGAATCCGTCAGTCATTCGCTGAAATGAGAAATCGTATTGTGGAAGTAGGCAAGCGCTTGAAGCTTCCGATCCGAGGCGTTTCAGTCGAGGAAGGGTCGCCAGTGAAGATGAAGATGCGATTCGGCGTGTTTGTTCCCATCGAGTTCTGACCTCGTGAGCAGGCGAGCGAAATGGGCGGCGGTGCAGTTGTTGAGAGCACGTTGGACGCGTGGCGCGGCTCGGAGCATTGAGGCAGCGCCTCGCGTTGGTTCTGATTTGCCTATGGCGCAGATGGATCTATAGATACACAAGTCAGGCTACAGGCATTGAGGAGCTTCTGGCGAATATTAGCCACGCGCTTTTCGTGAGCTGCCTGATCTGTAAAGTCTTGTGGAATGAGGTGGGACCAGCAGAGTCTGCGGGAAGATAGCTCATTCAACTACTATCTAGAACCTGCCGGTCTCTCTACGACGAGCACGATCTGCGGGATCTAGAGCTCCACTGCCTGGCGTACTTGTACGCTTCAGCGGGCTCGCAATCGTCCTCCTCAAATCCTCGCGCCCTGGTCTCAGCTGGTTGCTACTAGCAGCTTTTCTGAGCGGACTTGCGGCGTGACTGTAGACTCCCATGCTACCTCCGTCTCCCTTGACCGGACTTCGCTCCCTCAGCCTCTCGTGATGTGGCTTGAGAGGAGAAGAAAAGTCAGTTGCCGCAGTGCTTGGCCTCGAATATGACTGCGTCGATCCGTTCAAGTAGGCATTTGTAGTTGGGGTCAGATTGACTCCCGAATGCCGTCTTGATTCTGATGGACGTGATGCCAGGTCGTCAGGATCATACTGGCGAGCATAATTCGTGTTTGGATGTGTTTTGAATCCACGCTTGATGATCGTTGTAGGCGTGTAGACGTCAACCTCGCGTGTTTGCGTAGTACGTGTTGTGCTGCCGCTGACTCGGGTCTGAATCCCGACGTCTCGCATAGGTCGGATGAGGTTTGGGTGCACAAATTTGGTGTCGTATTCGTTCATGACTTCTCCGTGTACGAGAGAGGTGTCTTTGGCTTGTTGGCTGAAAGAGGTCTTGAGCATCCAGAGTTGGGCTGAGAGGAGTGCACTGAACGCGATCGCTGTGAACACGGTGACAGAAGGCCGTGGATCCATAGCTGCTGGTGGTAGGAGCAAGCTGTAGATGACAAGGTGGCCAGGCGAAAACAAAGTGAAGATGCTGAGGTTGAAGGGCTTTGGGTCCCAAATGGTGAGCTCCCAGACCTCGCGCTCAGCATCGGGGTATGCTCGTGATGAGGCTGTCGCAGAAGACATTACGGCCTGCAGGTATCGTAGTGGAGAAGATGACATGGGCGAGCTGTCGACTCGCACTCGGTGTGCTGAAGGAGTGGGCGGCGGCACGTCCACGGCCTGCTCGAAGAGGCGGTATGATCTCCGTTTCCAGAAGGTGAAGAGAGCGTTGGTACAGCATAGTATAGTCAAAGCATAGACAAGTAGAGAAGCCTGTGTACTCACCTTGTCAGCGGTTCCATCTCTCTTCCTGTCTCATCATAAGTACCACCTACCAGCCAGGCAAACCATCCACTTCCACTGCCATCATCTCCAAACACATCATCGCCTCCTGCTCCTGCTCCTCTTGCGCTCGCGCCTTTGGCGAGGATGTATGTGATGTTCAATCCAAGCCCGATCGGCGTTGACCACAGCTGCAGCCACTCATCGTATGCATCGTCGTTGAGCTCTTCTGCCAGCCATAGGAGCAGATCCCATGGGTCAAGGTAGGCCTTGATGCGCTCGATCAGAGGGCGTTTGCGTACGAGCCGAGGCATGATGAAGGTCAAGTCGATGACGAGCGAGTCGTGGCGCGAGGGATCATCTGTACGCCAACCGCCTCCTGGTGAAGGCAGAAGCTGTCAGTGTCACGCGTCGCAAAAAGTGAAAGACGTGTTGTTGATCCGCAAGCGGAAGTGCGGGCGTCGGGACGCATCAAATATTGAGGTGGATTGATGATGGCAAATCAATGTCGTCGCTTTGCAGACGGCAACCTTTATTTCCACTTGCACGTTCCCTTCCATCACAACGCAGCCGGTCTGATCTACACAACAGGCACGTCGACGCAGACGCCAGCTCTCACGAGGTCCAAAGCACTGTTAAAGAGACTGTGCGACGCTCGAAGGCAATCTTGGTCCCACGATCTGGAGTATGCACAAGCACAGCGTGATTCAGGCACATTGTCCGCCCGATACGGCGCCTGGAAAGTCGAAGACGCTCGCCCCATGTTCTCTCTCACGAGATGGAAAGCGCTGAGAATCTCTGTCCAACAAGACCGAATATCAGGCGTGGCTTGGTGATGCCTTGGGACTGCGCCCAGAGCGAGCAGGGACGCGCTGCAGCAAATGTGGATGCAAACCAGCTGACAATTCCTCATCTCAGTTCGCGGCATCCTGCGCCCTACACACTGCATCGGTGGTCCACTTCATTAACAATCATATCTTCACTTCTCACACGCTTTCTTCATCCTATCTCTACGTCTTACATTCGATTCTCGTGCTGCTGATTTTACATAACTTTTACAATCAGCCAAGTACTCACCAGCCGCAATTTCTTCGGTATCGTTCTCGACCGCCTCTTGATGAAGGCTGTGCCATACGGAAGCAACAACCCGATCCTCGTCACGGACACGATACCAAGCACATCTACAGCGCCAACTATGCTGACGACTTCGCCGCGCTTCCTCGTCCTCCTTGACAGGACTATCGCGCGAACGATGCGTTGCCACTACACAATCTCCTTCCTATGTTAGATGACTTTCCGAGAAGGATGATCCGGATGTGTCAACAGCAGTGTCTCACTTCTTGGTGAAGGATCCCACACTCTAGGCGCTCGGTCTTTGCAAATGGTAGGAACGGACCAAGACCGAGGCGAACAAGACCGAGTCGGACTGCGCACCATGGTATCTCGAAGTCTGCACGGAAGACATCAAGCAATCATTCACCTGCATCCACATCGGGCGTATATTCGTTTCCATTCGCATGCATCGCAGTCTCCACCGATTGCCATACACCACGCCCAATAAGTATGCCATCGCCAAGGCTCACAAGCATTGGCGTTCCGCGGGCCCCACACGCCACGAGGACTTTCACGCGCCAGGTAAACGGCATGCTAAGAGAAATGACGTTCGTCCCAAGTATTCTGGATGCGATAGACAAGACATTCATGGATCGTGCGGTTGCTTCTTCGTGCCGGATACGCGGTGATGGGAGGTCGCGTGCGTGCCGGCATGCGAGACCAACGAGGTTATAGATTGGCATGCCCGCGCCGACCCTGCTGATACAGCTCTCTCTCCAAGTCCCTGTTTCAGCATTTCTGGACGAATAACTTACTTTCATCTTTGATCACAATGGCCCAGCGGACGCATGATTATCCTGGCCATTCGGATGGCATAGACCACCGCCGCGAGAAATACGACAGCGACTCAGACGGGAAGCTCGGGGATGCTCCACCATATCCCACAAACAGAGATGGGGAAACTGGAGAAGTGTACGATCCATATGGAGGCAAGAAGTTGGGCATGGTTCGAACGACCTTGATCTTCTTCACGAATCAAGTGGGCATTGGAATTCTCAGTCTCCCCAGCTTCCTGCACACAGTCGGCCTGATACCAGGAATTATTGCCATCATCGCTCTCGGAGTTCTCGCAACCTACACGGCTTATATTCTGATCCAATTCTGGCGTCGCTATCCTACCATTCGAGATGTCGTTGACGTGGGTCGAATTATGGGAGGGCTGCCACTCGAAATTATCGTAGGACTAGCGCATGTCCTGAACTTGTGCCTGATCTGCGCTTCATCCAGCGTGACGCTCTCTATTGCGCTCAATACAATGTCGGAACACGCGCTCTGTACAGTCGGCTTCATTGGAATACCGATGGTAATGGGATGGCTGCTGTGCTTCCCTCGCAGCTTGAACTTTGCTGGCTGGTTCGGTATTCCGGCCACTATAAGTATCTGTAGGTGCATCTCAATGCGGCTAAGAATCGCTGCTTGCCCATTCTGGATTGTGACATTTGCTAACCATCGTGCTAGTCGCTGCTGTCATTATCGTCATGGCCGCCTTGGGCATCAATGGTCCGGACGTCACTGGCTCGACTCAAGGCGGATCTGGCTTTTGGGGTGAACCACCAAACGAGCCACTTATGATACTCCTGGGCCCAAACCCAAGGACCGACTTCAAGCAACAGTTCGATGCTACACTGAATGTTGCCTTTGCGTATGCGGGTAAGCGTCAGAATGGGACCTGCAAATCATTGAATCATTCACTGACGCTGAATCTTCATAGGCAATCAAGCCTTCATCACAGTTATCTGCGAGATGCGCAATCCCAACAAAGACTTCACCAAGGCCGTCATCTGGCTCAACGCCCTCGCGATTCCAATGTACGTCATTGTTGCTGGTGTCATCTACGGTTTCGCAGGACAGTATGTTGTCTCTCCAGCTCTCGGTTCCGCTCCTGGCACCGCGAGTAAGGTCGCATACGGCGTTCTTTTCCCGACTTTACTCGGTTCCAGCTTGGTCTTTGGCCACACCGCTATCAAATACATGTATAACGTCGTCATGGACCGCATCATCAAAACCCAACACAAGTTGACAGACAATACGCCTTTGACTTGGGGAGTCTGGCTCGGTCTTACCACTATATTCTGGGTCGTGGCATTCATTTTGGCAAATGCAATCCCAGCTTTCGGTTCGATTTTGGGTATCACTTCGGCTCTCTTCGTGACGTGGTTCACGTTTGGTATGGCGAATGCACAGTGGGTTTATATCAACTGGGGTCAACAGTTCTCCACTTGGAGGAAGGCTTGTTTGGCTGTGCTGAATTGGTTTATGATTGCGGGTAAGTTGATGAGACGTGTGAATGGATCCGTGATTGCGACATCTCGTGCTAACGTACTTGTGCAGCATCTTGCTTCTTGACTGTCTTCGGGTTGTATACTACGATCTCGGCTCTGGCTGCGAGAGTGGCGGATCCGGATGATCCTTTGAATGTGTTCACTTGTGCGAACAATGCGCTGTTCTAGAGAAAGGGTCGGAGCTCGCGGGGCACTGGAGTATGTTCTATGCGCCGTGACACTGTCCATATGACAATTGAATGGAGCTCAACCCTACCTTTGATCCCGAATTTTGCCATTCTGTCTACATATTTATACGATTCGTGAGACACACATCTTCCCTTGCACCTGGTAAAGTTGGCACCACCGGGCCCACTTCGGAAGCGATTCCGAAACTCAAACTCCTCGACCAATTTCCCTCGCTCACTCTCTGACCTGCTCGCTTTCTCCATGCTTCGACAACGTTCCATTGAAGCCTTAGCAATAGCAAGCCGATACTTCTGGTGTATATTGTGAACACTTGGAGTCCTGCATCACATTCATGCCATCATGGTGAAGACTGCGCCAGAGACGCGTCGCAACGCGCCTCTAACCCCACCACAGAACTCTCATACCATGTTATTCCTCGACTTGCCCCCGGAGCTCATTCACTCCGTATTTGCACACCTGAGTCTTGTTGATGTCCTATCAGCAAGACTGGCGTGTCGCTCGACCGCCGAGATTGGGCGTGACCACATGTTAA
The DNA here is from genome assembly GCF_019650295.1 of Cercospora kikuchii. Classification (NCBI taxonomy): domain Eukaryota; kingdom Fungi; phylum Ascomycota; class Dothideomycetes; order Mycosphaerellales; family Mycosphaerellaceae; genus Cercospora; species Cercospora kikuchii. The sequence continues at coordinate 342,518 of NW_025408585.1, read as the reverse complement.
GCACAGTCTACGCCATCTACAAGCGGGATCGACTCGAAAGGCTCGGCGAGATTGCGGCCCATCCAATGACGAAGAATGTGCGCTCGTTGTACTTCCAAGCTGATCGACTGAGAGAGCCGGCAATGTCCTACAAAGAATGGGAGAAGGAGCGAGAAGTTCTTGTGCCTAAGGAGGAGCTCCACGGCGTATTTTCAGTCTGCGATCACGACTTGAGTCATGACATCGGCGAGCGTGAGGTCCGAGATTTTGCTCGCGCAACTCGTAAGTACAAAGATACGTTGCGGTCGAGCGTTGCTTGAGGATTGTGGTCATCGAAAGACCACAAGTAGCATGTCTCTTTGGCGGCTTGAGAAGCATGCTGACGGTCCCTTGCTAGGTCGTTACGAACGAATCAAGAAAGGTCAATACTCTAGAAAGCAATTGCGGCAAGCGTATGAGAAATACGTGGCGACTGTTCAAGATCAAAGGGATTTGGCTCAATCCCAAGCGGATCTCTCGTGCCTGGTTCAATTCTTCACGGGATGCAACAAGCTTGACAAAGTCACATTAGCTTTGAGTCACGGCATAAAGGGCAACATTGATGCCGTGAAGATCGCATTCCAAGACGCCATGATACAGCCATTTGGCGACTCTTCCATGATCAATCAAGGTGTGCATCAGTTCTGGCTCATTGCGCAGGCTCTACGAGACTCTGGACGACACCTGAGGCACTTCACAGCCATTGATCTTTCACCCCGAATCTTCCGATCCACTTGGGACGGCGCTCCGACCGATGGCCTCGTCTCACACCTCATGACTAACCTGCGTGAATTCCGAATCGAGTTCACTTGCCTGGACGACAGGCTTGACATGGGATTGACTAGTGAAGAGGCAGCGCAAGATATGGAAGACTATTACAACAAAGGTCTTCTTGCGCAATGGCTCAGCGCTGGTAAAAACTTGCGAGTCATAAAGATCAAACTGCATATGAGCAACCCCCCGTTCCTCTATCCTGCACTGGAGCACTCAATCGGTACGCGGACTTGGCACAAATTGCGAGAGCTTGCCTTGCAACAAATCTCGACCACAGAAGACTATCTCGTTGATATCCTCTTACGGCACAAGGAAACATTGCGCAGGCTCGCTCTGTCCGAAATTGAAATCATTGGTGGCACTTGGGAGTCCACACTCAGCCGCATCGGCGGCAAATTGACGAAATTGAAGAAAATGAAACTGCGCGGTCATATACGGGACGACCAAGTGGAATACTTTTTTGGAGATCACGAGCTGGATCAGGATCGTGTCGATGCCTTCAGGGATAGCATTGAGAGCTATATTCTCTATGGCGGCCAGATGCCTGAATTGCTTCCTGACCACACTGCGCTCGGTCCTGATGATGGCAAACCTATTAGTGAAGTGCCTGGGTACAAGCAGCCAGGGCGTATGGATGATGAGGATGCTGGGTATACGACAGATGGCTCTGCGATATCTTATGGCTCTGATGAACTCGATATGCGCATGTGAGAATTTCGAAGGACCGCATTTAACTTAACTATGTTCAAGCAGGCTATCTATCGACGTCGACCCTCGCTCAGACAGAACAGATATGACGAGGGCAGCGGCAATCGCCTTGCCGACGCCGCTGTGGTGTATCGGGCTAGGGAGGCTGGTAGCATCACGCATCAGTCCACGTGCTGAGGTCAGAATGCACGCTCTGAGCACATCGCTGAAGTCGTACGAGCGTCACTGCTCCTGCCTTTACATCTGGTATCGCACCACATCGATCACGATCTCGGTATCACGTCCAGATATCTGTCCATGCCCGCATGGCACATGGCCAGACCTTACCAGCATATCTTCGCTGCAATTGACCCAATGCTCCTTGCCATCGATATATCCCTCATCGACTCTGCAGTGTCACTAATCCGCATCAATACCTATCTTGTCAAAGTGACCTGAGGAACTCACGTGTAAGCAAGTGTCTTGGACACGTAGCTACCGATGTATATCACGCTAATCAACATGTATCTTCACCAGCAACGAGCAGCAAACATCAAGCCCACAAGCCCACAAGCGAACCAATTGGCCGATCTGCTTGCTACCAAGAAACTACCGCAATCATGGTCAAGTTGTTAGCTCGTCTGAGCAGCTCGGGCACCATGATCGTAGCTCTCGCTTTGCTCGTGGCATTGCCGCTTACTCTATGCGTTCCAACTCACGACACCTGCTTGTTGGCGGCAGGAAAATCAGCATCCAACAGTACCATTGTCAGTCGTGCCGATACCGACAAGGCAGATGAATGGTTTCCTTTCCCACCCACAGCCTTTCAGCTTACCGACCCACAAATCGACCAGCTTTCTGCAACCGATAAGCAGAAAGGCAGACTGCGACGTGCGCAACAGGGTCTGAGGATGTACCGTCAGATGCAAGCCCAAAATCCGACTCCGCCTACACGTTTCGTACCTGGGTACCCCATGACTTCGAACACCTGGCTCAAGGCCCATGGTTGGGTTACCAGGGGCACAACAGAGGTTAATGATCTAGCTCGCAATGGTCTCAACCCTGCATTCCAGGACTTGGGCATACGCACTGGCCTTGATAATTGGATCGAGAGCACCATCACTCACGAAAGGGAGACTGTGGATAAGGAGACTGGCCAGATCTACCCGCCGACTAGAGGCACCTACCAAAGCCTGTTCAACTTCAAAGACGGTGTCATCGTGAGCCTTGTCGCTTTCAGTCCTGATGTGATGGCCCTCAAAGATGGGCACAGGGTTCCGGAAAAACAGATTGTACCGCTCAAGACGTTCTCCGATGTGGTATTCTTGAATTGGCGCGGTGTGATGTCTCATCACCAAGTGGATTACGACAAGTCACCGAAGATCGAGCATATTTTTCAGCACAACATTGCCGATCAAGGCACAATCCAGGTTTTGAAGTCTGTGACTGGGAAGAAAACTGCGGCAGAAGTTGGCAAGGTAAGGCATCGGTTTACGGATCTTGAACTTTGAATCATTACTGAATCTATGTTACGATCTAGTGGCCAGGCATGATGTTCGAGACCTGTTCAGCAAAAGGTTTCGTTCTGCTCAACACCCCTGACATGTGGGGTCCGGCCTTGCTGTTGGCTCAGCACAAGCAAGGTGGACCACGTGTGATCGATCGCATGAATGTGTTTGATTGTGGCCTCACTCAAAGCGGAACGTGGTGTGTGTATATGCATGTGGGTTCAGGCTGAACAAGCGAGGTGGAGATATCTCTGAACTTGTGAAGGGGTATGGGAATGAGATTGTCTCAGGGACGAACATTGAAGCTGCATATTGTGCTTAGTCGGCGGCGACTGCACTCATTTGGGACACTTTTGGGATCAAAAGGTGGGAATAAAGGTAGTGTGGCAGGTTCTGGCGTCTGACCTGCGCACTTGAGATAGCTTGTCGACTCAGGCCGACGGCTGAGCTTGGGTTGGGACTTTTCGGGTGTTACGGGGATAAAAGGAGGGCACACAGGCATGTTGCGGACCCTTCGGGTGATGTGCATTTAACACAATGATGGACGACGATTTCCCGTCAGCTTTTGCACTTTTCTTCATCCTTCTGACTTTGGTAACAGGGCCATCGTCCAGGGATTGTTCTACTCGGTGCCATGGTGACGTCTCAATCTGCTCGATGCTCATCTGGCGGTGAACGTCCTCCACGCTTGTGCACGTGGACTCCTCGTGAAGGTATTCATTGTTACATGTGTTCCAAGACTTTGCATGTGGCTTCAAGGCTTGGATCTGATGAAGCTGCATAAGGAAGAAAGATTCGAGAGTACTGGTAACGAGAGCATGGCTTGTCTCGCACATGACATTTATCTTTCATCTGACAATTTACAGTAATTCACCTAACACTTCGGGCTTGTGAAGCAGAACCTCGACATGACCTTGACCTCCGATGTCCGAACTTTCCAAGACATTCCGACAACTTACAACTCACTCTGAAATCGAGGAAAGGTGACCAAGATTGATTGTACCAACGAACACACAATACCAGCAACGTCTCTAAAGACAGCAGTTATCCACGAGAATGGCTAAGTCTGGACAGAACACCACGGCCGGACGCCTCGTGTTCTGGTGTCTGATTCTGGCCTTGACAGTATGGTTCGTCTTCCAGCTAGGGACCATCACTCGTCGTCCAACTTACGAGATCGAATCTACCGAGGCTGCCCTCGAACTTCCATTCCAATCTGACGTTGTCATCGAACATCCCAACGCCCTTGATGATAGCGCTACGGCATGGCTGTCTAGCCTTCTCGTCGAGCGCACTCCAGGCGACTCGGTTCCAGGGTGGTACGATCTCTCAACGATAAACTTGTTGGACAACAACCAGCAGCTCAGCCCGAGAGGAAAACTTGTGAAAGAGGGACTTGTCATGCGATGCATGATGATAGCGCCAATTGGGAATCCAGCATCAAGCGAGCACGTTCCCCAGTCGAGTTACCTCAACTACGATGACCTGGAGAGATCGTACGGCTGGCAGACCGATTTCAAGAACAACATAGACTTTCAGTCGGACGCGGTCAATATCGATACGAGCTTTCTTGCCCCAGTTGACGTTGGTGCGCAGCCCGCGCGATGGATGACAATAACCTCCGAGCACACCGGGACAGAGCAGTGGGAAGAGACCGGCGGGGAATATTCGAATCACGTCAATGTTCGGGACGGGATGCTCATCGCTGCGAGCAATTTCTCACCGGCTTACTTGAATAAGGAAAACAAATATAACATTCCCGCTGATAAGTTCGTCCCGTTGCAGAGATGGAGCGATGTTGCGTGGTTGACATACAACAAGTGGCTCTCGAGCAACATAGCTGCAGGGCATCCCACAAAGCTTCTGGAGCATGTGGTCCGTCACCACATCATTACCCCTGAAGTCAAGGCCATGCTAGAGGATATTACGGGCACGACCGAGGCACACATAGGTTTGGTAAGTTGAGCATTTGATTCTCGAAGGTCTCGCGCTAACTTTGTGCACCAGTGGCCCGGCCGGTCGTACCCAATTCTGACTGCTGAGGCACTCGCAATTCTGGGTACACCTCATGGAAAGGGTGTCGGATGGTTACTCGCTCAGCACAAATTGAACCTGGGAGTCAGAACCGTGGATCGCATCAACGTCTTCAACTGCCCAAAAGTTCGCGGTGGTGGTCCACAGTGGTGTATCTACATGCACATCGTTCCGGCCTAGGGGGTGTGAAAGGGCCCGACTTTCACGTCTTCCACGTGCATATTCTGAGTGACTTGATCATCAGACTGGACGCATGCGAAGAGTGTCATGCCATTTCCGAGCGTGTGCGCGGGTGGATAGACCATCATGTTGAGCTTCTCAGATCATCTTTCCAGCGAAGCACTTATACCGCAGTTTCCATCATAATTGTCATTTGCACATACTCAAATCAATCCGATTCTCCAATTACTCTTGAGACATCAATCAACACTGTAGCCATGGCACGAACAACTTTGCACGTCCACAACACTCGCGTCGCAACTCTGCTGCTCTTCGTGACTTGCACAGGACTTTTCTTTCTCCATCACCTTTCAACTTCGGGTAGGGATGGCAGTCTGAACACTTTAGCAGAGTCTTTTGACAGATCAAATCAACCTCAAAGCCACATCTTCGCTCGCGTAGATCCTGAAGACACAACCTGGCTCGGCTACCCGAAGGACGAAGTTGTTACTCGGGAAGACTTCGCTTTGGGAGAGAAAGGGAAGCTCGTTAAGAAAGGATGGGACATGGTCTGCAAAATGATGGAGGTTCCGGGGTCCAACGGCAGGACTGTCCAGACTCCAGAAACTCAGTACAGACAGTACTCAGACCTGGCGAACTTTGGCTACAGCGTCGAAACTCTTCCGACCATTGATCTATCTCGGTATGACAAAATCCAGTATTTCGCACAGCTTGGGATCAGCCCAGCTCCAAGGGATTGGAAAGAAGTGGAAGCTAGGCACTTGAAATCGAATTCTCGATACCCAGCAACGAATGCGATCTTCCGCAATATGGTAGATATCAACGACCGCGCGATTATTGCTTGGTTCAACTACGGTCCAGATTTTCAGAACAGGTTTCACAAGATGAACTTGAAGCCGGACCAGGTTGTACCATTAAAACACTGGAGCGATATCATGTGGTTGACGTACCTAAATGAAGCTGAGAAGGCTGGGCATTCCGGCGTCATACCCCTAGAGCATGTGATCAGGCACAATGTTGCGGAGGAAGACACCATGGAGCATTTGCGCCTCATCACCGGAAAACGGAGTGCAAGTGAGCTCGGAGAGGTGAGTCGGGCAATCTGCGTCCTCCAGGGTCGTCTGTTCAGATCAAGCTTTGTGCTGACTGTGTCCGCAGTTCCCAGGGCAGGCCTATTCTCCCTATTCAGCCCAAGGCATGGCAGTGTTGGGGACAACGCATGGTAAAGCTGTAGCATACCTTCTTGCCCAGCACAAGGCACGCCTGGGCGTTAGAACGGTTGTTGGAATCAACGTCTACAAATGCCCCACTAGGATCGGGAGCCCTCAGTGGTGTATCTACTTCCGCATCGGGCCAATTCCGCGGTCGAGTGGGTGATCCGAGTATCTTCTGGCGTTTGCGATGAAGGTATAGGCGGAAGGCAGATTCATATGAATGTACTGGCTGCGTGGTGGCTCGCGAATGCCTGGAGCCCTTCGGCGGTTGCGAGTGTTGGGGTCGATTTTGGTGGAGAAATTCGGGACTCGGTTGTTCGGACAAGGCTGTTTCTTCTCTGCTCATGTCTCGGAGTCAGCGATGGGTCTTGACTCCAGGTTGACCATTTGACGGATATCTGTAATTGTTATGAAGATTGATGTGTCTGGAAGTAGCTGCAGCATGTTTATGTACTGCAACGGATCCCAGATATTCACCCGAGAACAGTGGGCTGCTTATTGAACGAACAGCAAGTTTCTTGTCTGATTATACCAACAGCTCTCGTGTAGTGCAAACCGATCCACACGGCAGCCAACGCCCTGGAAGATCTGCACTCGAACTTCCCAGCTTGTCCTGCTCAAAGGATTCTAGCCAAGACGCCTGCGCCAGGCGGAGCGAACACCTGCCAAGCAGTGCAAAGATGCTATGACGATGGATGGCAAGGCAGTGCTATACATAGCCGCCGTAGCAATTTTGGTGTAGAAAACAACCAGAGCATAAGTACTCAGATACAATCGCTCGCAAAGGCCTCTGATTCGCACCGCAATCAAGATCACCTACAATGTCCTCAGCTACGGAAAACAGACCACTCGCTGATGGCAGCATTACCAAGCAAGACTCCAAGCTTGACAAAATCAAAAATGGAGCCTCACATTCGCTTTACTCAATAATTAAGTAAGTCCATGGCTTTGCCAGGTTGTGCTTTTCATTTCGCTGATCAAAGTCTTCGCATGAAGTGGCTTCGGTGGGATTCATGCCTCGCCGCCCGAAGGCAGCGAGAAGAATAAGCAGAAGGCGATAGAGAAGTTTGAGAGGAAGGAGAAAGAGCGTGCGGAGAAGAAAGCTCGGAAGGAGGAGGCGAAGGAGGCGAAGAGGGGAGGTGCAGGTGCAGGTGCAGGCGAGGTGATTAGGTGAAGCCAATTTTCATCAATGCAAAATTGAAGATTTCCGTCCGTGGCCCTTGTCCTCGCAAAGTCAATGCGTATGCAGCATGTACGCTCACCGGATAGCTGTAACTTGTATCTCAGCGTGGTCATATCATCCCGAATACAGAAATTAAAAAAAAAAGAGAGTCGTACGACCTTGTCAACGACTTTCTGCATGCCACGTGACTCAGCATGCTCGTGCTGGCTTGGCGTGGCGTTGTTGTAGCTGCTCTTCGAGTTCTCGCCTCTCCTGTGCAGACAACTTGTAGTGACTCTCCGTCAAGACCGCATCAAACAAGTTCGCCATACAGGCATAACACGCATGGCAATCGCCTCTGCTGAGACATTCATATCGGCTTCCGAATGCCTCAGTGACTAGGATTTCAACTGGAGTCTGGAACCGGAGAATATGCGTACCAAGAAGAAGTCCAGTTTGCGTTAGCAAAAGATGGTTGCAGCAGTCTAAAATATCTATTCATGACTCAAGAATCCTTTCTGAAGGCTCCGCCGGACAGCACGCTCGTATGCGCCCACTTGGACGACTCTGGTGGTAGCGGCGGCGGCAGCCGCACGACGCGAGCGTCGGGAAGTGTTGGTGCTACGCAAGAGTATCAGTATCATACTCTTCTCGACCAGCGACTGCACATACGAGAGCGGCGCCAAAGCAGGCCTCTCTTCCTGCTGCGCTGGAGGCGAGGAGAGAGGTGGCTTGGTCCTCTTGACCAAGGGCTTGTCGTCGTCATCCTCGCTGCTGCTGCTGATAATGCGCCTATGGCGGCGCAGAGGCCGCACCTCCATCTGCTCTTCTTGCTCCTCCTCTTCTTCTTCCTCCTCCTCCTCTTCTTCCTCCTCCTCCTCTTCGTCTTGCTCTTCCTCCACCAACATCTCCTCCGACCCGGTCTCCTCCACCGCCGACCCCACCTCCTCTCCCTCATCCTCCATCTCCTCCTCTTCCTCGTCCACCATCTCCCCTCCACCCCACAAACTCCCCACCTCTCCTCTCTCCACCATCTCGACCTAACATGAAAGTTAGCCAAAAGCAGCATCACTGAAACAGCATCATTTGAAGCAGCTTACGACCTCGTCGTCGTCCTCCTCCTTCCTCACCGCCCATGAATCATCCCAAGGGATGGTGGGAGGAGGGAGAAGGGCGGGTAGGTCTTCTTCGAAAACCGGAAGCAGTTCGTGGCGCTCGATACCGGCGATTGTGGCGCATTGCACCGTAAGGCTCGCGGAGTGGCTGCGAAATGGTTAGTATACATATGCAATACAGTTGCATTCAAAGCCTAATGGGCTTACGACATGGTGTTGAGCGTACAGAGAGAAGGCAGAAGAGGTGAGGTCCGCGCTCCCAAGTCAAGTCTTCCGCCTGGACATCGTTCCTTCCCACTGTCTCCCGACACGTCCCAGAGAAGGAGAGCACGACGCGTCACGCACGTCTGCACTCTACATGCGAACGCGACCAACCGCCCGGACATTGGCTCTGAATGAAATGAGAAACATCAAGTTCTGAGGCTTGGAAGTGGGCTTGCACCACCATGGATAAATTCTGGCACATCGAGGACAGTGGTGGAAATTGGAGCTGTACATATCCTGCACTAATCTACTTGCCCTACATAGGTACAAGGATGGTTTCTACCGTGTACCGACAGCCTGGAAGACTTCATAAGACATGACTAGTTCTGGTGTCAGTTTTATGGACGCGAGCGCGAGTTACGTCCAATGCGTAATGCGCATGAGCCGCGCTTCATCGGAGGTATTGATCTCAAATTGCAGCCTCACAATTCACTTCTTTACTGCAGCTCTTGTCAACCTGTGGAATGAGTTGGAACGATCAAATCGACACCTGGACAATGTCCTTGACCTGAGGGTGACACTTCCACACTACAGCGAGAAGCACAAGATGTTCAACGATGATCAGACGGATTGCAAACTCCGCTACTTAACAATGGGGTACTACTGCGAGGGCTAGGGAATACTAGAGTCTGTAGAGAACGCCATAACTCTTCCACCTTTCCTGGAATAAGTTGTGAGCTTAGCACGTACTCACTGGTGATACACAATCAGTTTAGGACGCATAATCGGCCTGGAGGCATAAGGTGTAGTGAACAATTACGGCGACGGTTGTACTAATGAATCTTAGCTCTAGCCAGCGCTACATATTATCCACCGCAACCCGTACACGAGATTAGTGGAAAGGTAAGAATCATGTTCAGCTGTGCAGATACGACATCCGGAGCATACTATTGTTCCAGATCACGACATTACAGTAGTTTCATTCAAGATCGATTTGGGAATACTGAAGTAGCCCTGAAAATTAGGAATCAGCCCGGTGAGGAGATGATCGGAGTGACGGAGAAACGTTCCGTTTGAGAAGCCCATTATGCTATTCGTAGGAGCTACAGTATGCATCTATTGTACAGCTGAAGGCGCGCAGCAGACCTTGTGCGGATGCGAAGTACGCCCATACCGCTTCTACTTCGCGGCTGTGCTCTCGATGGCAATTGCACATTTCAACACAAGCCTTGCGAAGCACTTCAACGTGTCAGACGTTGTCTCTGGCGCGGTCGTACGCCGCGGAGCAAAGCCAGCGCCTGAGAAGAACACAAGGAAACTGTAGGAAATTGATTGGTTGTGAAAGCACATGCAACGAGAAGGAGGTGAATGCCGCCTGGAGGTGCTCGATCAGACTCATAGGTTCTCTGACGCTCGGTGGCTCAGTATGCGACGAAGATTCTGCTTTCCGCCACACTCGCACCTCGCTTCGACTCTCCTGGCGTAAAGGATGCCCTCTGTAGAGCTTGGCTTTGGTTCATGATATCTTCATGTGTGTAATTGCAGCCTCTGCCCATACGCTCACAGTCCCCGCATACAGCCTTTCCCCAAACCTGCATGCACTCGAGCTTCTTGCGACCAGCGATCTTGATACCAAAGTGGCACCAGTCGCACCTGACCTTCGCTTTACCAGTGATCTTTCGGAAAGCCTGGTTGACTGGTGGGTACTGATTGAGGTTCCCAACTGGCGCTGGAGTATGCTGAACTCCGAGGCTTCGCATAATCGTTGACTGTTGCGCATCTGTCTGCCATCTGAGTGGCTTGTTGGCTGGTCGAGGCTTTCCAGTCGCTGCTAGAAGCTGGGAAGTGATGGTCTGGGTAAGGTGATCGATGGAAATCTTCTTGACCTTTGCGATGCCGTAGTTGGTAAGGAAAGGGAATTGCGCCGTTACTGGGCGGTGCTCTTGCTTCAGGAAGGCCCGAAGAGCAGTACACCTGAGGTAGCCTGCAGTTATGCCAGTTGGATGCGCTTCGTTGTGCCGATTGTACTGCTGCTTCATTTGAACATACTCCTGCATCCACTGGCCTGCAGCATTCTGCCATTCGATCCGCATGCCTACTTCGTTGGCTTCATCGAAATCGCTCATTGGACCGACAGTAGCTTGAAGTCCATGTGGAATGGCATGAGGTTGCCCATCAAGTCTGATCTCGACCACCACGTGGAGCTTCGTGCCAACTGGGGGCCCTACTCCGTTCGGAAGGTACCAATTGCTAAGTTTTGTAGAACCATCGAGATTGATATAGCTCTTGGTAAAGAATCGACGAAGACCTTCTGCCAGTTCGACGTTGCAGTTAGTACGCCTGTACTCTGCGAATTTGCCAGGCTTTTCGATCATGGTCCAAACAGTCTTGCACAGCAGCCTCTCCGTCAGTGGCATTGTCCAGTTGAGGCCGACGCTGGAGCCAAAAGATTTGGTAGATGTGCCTGGTTCTCGCCGACAGCCACCTGGCCAACCAGTTGTTCTGAACACCTTCTTAGCCAAGTCTCCAAAGACGAGAGCGTTCTCCTTGTCCAGTGCGTACTTGGCCGCCCTAGTTACTTTGTCGCCGTTTGCAGTAACCTGATCCCTCTCACTGTCGTCCAAAGTATCTTCGACTGTTTGCAGGTTACGAACGCTCGGGCTCGAAGTCTCAAACAAGTCCGTATTGATCTGCTCGAAGACATTGGATCTCGCTCTCTCTGGATCTTCGTCATCTTCGTCGAGATAGCACAGGACGTACATCTTGTAAAACTTGGCTTTCTTGGCTGCTCGATAGTGATTGCCTTTCGGTAACGCGGCACTCGCTTTGTCGAGATGTTGATCGTATCGGGCTCCAAAAGAATTCATCGTCTTGCCCATATATAGTTCGGGCTGTCTGGCTGGTTCTTCGCGGAAGTCCTTCGCTATGTTCATGTACATGCCAGTTTTCCCTCCGTTCGGCGATCCAGTGTACACAATTGGAGCCCGGCTTGCGATATCATCCAGACTGAAGTTGCCACTGTTCAAAAGGTCGAGCAGTCGGGGATTAACAGCACGAACGCCCTCGCAAAACTTTCGAGCCATATCTTGGCGAGCTTGAGGAGTGTGAATCCAGGCCCCCTGCAAGTACTGTGGCACCTTAGGTAGCGCTCTCAAGTTCGCGTGCCAGATCGTAAGCAATCCGAGAACCGTGTCGAATAGAAGCCCGGCACCAGTCTTGCTACGGATCGTATGGTGGTCAATGGCGATGTAGCGTGGAGCTCCGAGAAGAACTCTCAATGGATCGCCAATTATCGGACCGTCGGGTTTGCCGATCTCGAGATTTCCCTCCTGCACCCATCCCTGGCGCCCTGGTCTTCCTCCCTCATCTCGTGGATACTGGACTTGTACACGTTGTTTACCGTTGACGATCTTGATCCGCGAAACGCACATGACCTCGTCGCCCTGATTGCCCTTCAGCCAGCCATCTTTCTGAGCATAGTCTGGAGGTTGTAAGTCGGATGTGAGTACCGCGGGATAGCGGACGGGCCAGTTGTTGATGTTGGCCTGCGTCTGGGCCATGTTGTCGATGGTTTGCAGATCTGATGCAGAATGGGAAAGAAGGAGGGCAGATGGGCCCTTTTATGGTTGGGACGGGGGTGATTTGTCGACACAATCATGGTGAATGTAACAACGACACGTGCAAACATGGTGAATCCGATACAGGCTGTGCAAACATGTTGAACGTCATCAGAACCAGCATGTGCAGTTTGTGGGTGAATGCAGAAACGATAAAGAAATGCGTGGGCTTAACCGTTCAGGGTCGCTTTTCCTGCCACTAGAATTAGCTATTGTCCTGTCCGTGGCAGGTGCTTCAAGAAGCGAGGACTCGAAACAGGCAGATGCGATTAGGGTATTCTCTGTTCGCCCGGTGCTATTGACGAAAAGTGGGGCCACCGCAGGAATAATGAATGTTTGCTGTTTGGACAGCATCTGACAAGCAGGCATCCATTGCGGCCTCGTGGAACGGCATCTGCTGAACGTCAGATAGTATCCACATTAGTGGACAGCTTGTTCACTCCAAGCCACTGTTGCCGCAGTAGCATTCATTGCGCGCTGGGCATAATTGTCAGGTGGCAATGCACCCGGTAGTCGTGACTTCGTCGATAGGTGTGGAAGTTGAAGTGGTGGAAGTTCGGTTTCGGAATTCTGCTTCTCGGCGTGTTTGGCGCTGTTAGAGCTCACAGCTGCGTTATTAGTACTAGGAGCAGAAATATTCATCCCATGTCCATATTGGAGGGTGATCATACGCTTCATAATGGCTCAGTATAACGTCGTTACTCTATCCTGGATCCCCGAGGGCCTGAGCTGGCTCAAGAATAAAGATATATATTTTATTCTGACTATGGTGTATGTACGCTCCCATGGTCTAGCGGTATGACGTGTCTTTCACAAGCTTCACAAGAGTACGGACAAGGTCCTGGGTTCGATCCCCAGTAGGAGTATCGCACTCAAATTGAGTGGCGGTGATTAAGTCCCACACAACGATTTCTTTTGCTCCAGCGCAAAGCTATGGGATGGGCTGGCAAGCTCCAAAAATAAGAGGAACTTTTTGGTTGGTGAAGTCTGTAGAGAGGGGAGGTTGACGATCCTCGCCGCCGGAACAGTGCAGCGAATCCGCAGCGTTCCCAGTCCGTTTCATGAATACTATAGCACAAAGCGGATCGCGCAAGCACGTAGCTATAGTCTTTCCAACCATCTCAGCGCTCTGGCGGCATAGAATTATCCAATGGAGCAGATAACAATTGTCTGACCCCTTGCGCTCGGAATCCTCACTCTACGCTCTATGTTCTAGCGTAATAGTAAAAGTAAGAATGGCACCCAATTATAAACGTTTAGAGCTCTATATTGATCATGCCTAGCTTAATGCTAGATAGCAACAGTCTTCTCCACGATCGTTCCCCTAGCTCATGCTCATTTCCTTCGATGTAAGTTAAGGCTTCTCGTCAAAATATGAAGCCATTGACCGGAGTTGCCGCTGTTTACATGCAATAGCAGCTCCGAAGTCAGGACGCCATTGAATGGATGCAGCGACCGACGAGCCAAGCAGTGTTGCTACCCAAGTGATCAACGGCCGGCCCAACCCACTACAATGCATGCACAAATTCGACTGGCATAATGTAAACCACTTCGAGGATCATTCGCCCAGCTTGCTTTGAACGGTCACCTGTAGAGATCTGTCAAAGATCTTGAATACTAGTGAATGTCGAACTGCTTACCTTTAGCAAGTGGTTCCGCAAGGCGTTGCCCTCCAGGACCCGCCAGCTTGAGCACATCCATCCGCGTCGTCAGTAGATCCGCATTCTCCAGTTGGATCTGGTAGAACGCAGCACCCCTCCGCATTGACCATCGTGGCCGCGACGAGAGTCGCAAGTAGTATAGTTAGATATCGGCGAAGCATCTTCGGAAGTCGTTCCAAAGTTGAATTAGGTGTTGTATGTCTTCGGTTGGTTCTAAGAGGAAAGGGTCGAAGTTGAACAATTGTTTCTTAGGTTTTGTATGCCTCTTGGTAAGTTCTGTGAGAAGGCAGCAAAGGTAATTGTGAAGATGAACCAGAGCTTGGCATATATAGACGGGCGACCTCACACTTAGTTCCTCCGTTTCTTCCGCTTAGAGACCGAAAACCCGACGCTATGTTGCGGCTCTCGTCATATTTGGCCTGGTGGCTACAAGGTTTCAAAGAAGTGCTTGTAGCTTGAGATCAATGTCGTTGGAAACGACGACGGCGGGAGGTCTTCCAATGACAAGCCGACGGAGGTAACGGATCAGAGTGTTGCCGATACCAGTGGACGGTGGTGTGAAGTTCGTATCATTTGGCTATGCACCGTGCTTTGGTACTGTGTAGATCTGCACACTGCCACTCGTTTTCGAGAACTTCTTTCGGACCAAATTTTTCGAACGGCACTTTGAGTATCATTTCGCCCAGCTTGCTTGAAGGCCATCTGTGAGCCATGTAGATCTTGAGTGCCAGCGAGATGCCGACTTGCTCACCTTTCAGCATTGGGGAGTGCAATCAGCCTCCGAACAGGACCTGCCAGCGCTGGCACAATCTTCCGGAGAAGAATTTCCGCATCTATCTGGTAGTCTGCAGCAGCCTGCATTGACCATCGCAGCCGCGACGACAGTCGCAAGTAAAATGCTGAGATATTGACGAAGCATGCTGAGGCGTTGTTGAAGTAAGCCAATTCTCTTGAAGTGTTGTGTGCGTTTGGTAAAGTGTGAGCGAAGATCAATCGATCCATTCCACTGCAGAGGAGTTCGAGCTCTGAATAGATAGACAAGCTTCCGCCTTCTTTGTTGCTCCATGAACTGCCGCGTTAACATCGATGAGCTAGGGCCATCTTAGGGCTTCCTCTCGGATACTACAGCCACCACTCCAGCCAGGCCCATTCGGTATAATGCATCATCCTAGACCGTTCGAAAGCACTATTTGATCGCCAGAACCAGCATTTCACACGAGCTTCGTCGTATCACACAGTGATACCCAATGAAGATGCACGTCAACAGGATGCGACAGATTATCGATCAAGCCTGCGGTGTTGACTGCCCAGTGGTCATTCGTCCAGCTTGCTTGAAGGGCCACCTATGAAGCCTATTAAATCCTGAGTGCTAGCAAATGCCGCTTTACTCACCTCTAGCATGCTGGAAACGCGCAATCCGATGACCTCCAGGTCCCGCCAGTTTTGAGACAAAGGTCCTCTTCTGTATTTCCGCATCCTTCACCTGGTATGATGCAGCACCCAGCATTGACCATCGCAGCCGCAACGACAGTCGCAAGTAAAATGCTAAAATAGTGGCGAAGCATCGTGAGAGAGGTTGGTGTGGGAAAATGTTCTTTGGTGTTGTATTCGTTGGTGAGTTTTGAGCGAAGGTTAATAGAAAGTGGCAGCGAAGATGCGTCGGAGCTGAGAATATATAGACAGCCTCCTTGCTCGGTGTTTTCCACGCCACCATGGTACAGCAGATCATTGATTGGGCCTGCGACGATGACTGTCAAAAGTACAGTAATGTCTTTCCGGCTAGTTTCACCTAGTTGCACATTTGTCGGGTAAGTGGGGATGCCAGTCCCAGCTCGGCATAGCTACATGTTCGTCGTTTGATTCGTACTGTATTCGAGACAGGAGCTAGGCACAAGGTCAGTACGCTTCCTGATGAGAGCCGCCACGGAGAGTCGGGCAAGACATTACGCGTGCGCTGGTTGGAAGCTCCCGAGATCCGGTGAGATCTGCGTCTCCAATGTTGTCCTTCCGCCTTGGCAGCAATTTTGCCAATTGATTTCCTGTATGATCATGCTGTGCTTGAATTGTGTCTAAGTTTCTGAAGTAGGTGGTCAGTGATCCGGAGCGAAGGTACCTGCTCGTAGAAATATGGGAGACTGCAATGTCGTGAAATCTTGTTGTACATATGTACACTCAGAGAGTGCTCGCACACTTCATGGCGGCTTTGTGGCCATCTTGACTTCTCTTTCTCTAGTACACGTGCCTGCAAATGCACTCTTGATCGCATTTAAGGCTTCTGCGTGGTTCCAGTATGCCTGTCCGCCCTCTCGTGGCCCACCCATTGGCCTGCTGGCGGCTTCTCATCGAGATCCTCCCACACCTTGCTGTCCAACAAGACCTGCGCCAGCTCTCTCTCGCCCTCTGCGACCTGGATAACCTCTTCTACCAAACCCGCGCCGATCTGCTGCTCAATCTCGCCAATTTGGCTGGCAGTAAGCGGCGGCTCAGGCTCAATCTCTGGAATGCTGGTGTGGTGTCCGATTTGATCGTATGACAACTGCTTGCCCTGGTTCTCACGCTCCGAAAGTGTTCGTGGTCCTTCCAATGGCGCTCTACCCTTGTATTCCAAGTTGTCCTCTGGATCTGATTGTCCCAAGTATGCGCCAGCTTTCCAGATGATGTTGACCGCCTTCTCGCCATCGCTTGTCGTCACTGGGATAGTCTTGAATGCGCTAGAGTTGGCCTCCACGACCGGCATCACGCGTTGCTGCCATTCCTTGAGTCCTTGCGGCTTGACGGATTCGACTATCCGCATGCGGTGTTTTGTCAAGGCTTCGGTTGACTGACGGTAGACGCTGTGCTCGGGAAATTGCTTCAGCTTTTCCAACGTGTCATTGTAGAGGTAGAGCAGTGTTGTTCGTGGGGAGGCGTGTGTGAGCAGTCCCGTGAGGCCGGTAGGAGCGCCAGCTTCGAGATATTGCGAGCCACTCCTTTGCACAGTCGCAAGGAGGCGGATTGCGGGCCGCATGGTGGAGGATGGGCGGTGGTAGTGCGATGGGAGGGTGCTGGCAGAGTGGAGGCCAAACAGAGTCGATGAGGTAGCAGCTCTGGCATCTCGACAGACGCATTGACAGTCTTGGCGCGAAAGCGGAAAACGAGCGCTCCTATTGGCTGCGATCAACGTGCTCACGGCAGGGGCGACTTGAAGCCGCGTGGAGCATCTTCACATGCACACGCCCTCTGCGACTGCCACTTCCTGACTTCCAGACACTCGCTACCGCCTGCTGTACCATCAATCACTCTGCGTCGCGACTTCCTTTCTTGCCACTGACTCTTTCACGCGGCCGGCCCACTCTCCAAAGACACGTGCGACTTGCGAAACGGAAATACTTAAGCTCCACGAATCCCCAACCAATTTGCTGCCTCGATTTGTTTTGCACGAACATCACATCGGCCACACCCTGGGCGTGAGGCCCATTCTTCCTCACCATGCGCGCTTCTACTCTGTTATCGTGGGCGGCGACCACGCTCCTGGCGGCGAATCCGGCCTCAGCGGGGCTGTTCAGTAATGAGAATAATAACGTGGGCGGGTTGATCAAGAAGGACGAGGATGGGGTGCCAAAAGAGACGATATTCAATGGCAAGACAGTGCCGCCGATGACTGAGCTGGAAGGCGATAAGATCGACGATACAGTCAAGGACGGCTACTGGATGGTCGAGTACTTCAGCCCATACTGCCATCATTGCAAAGCATTTGCTCCAATCCTGCAAACGCTATACGAATTCTACTACACATCAGATCCTGTCCCGCAAACATCTGGATCGGGAGAGTCACACGACGATCTGAACAGCTTTACGAGATATTACAACTTCAAATTGGCCAAGGTGGATTGCGTTGCATTTGGAGATGCTTGCGTGAGCCACGACATTCAATCTTTCCCTACTGTGGTTTTGTACAAGGATGGCAAGGTGATCGAGAAGAAGACTGGACAAAAAGATCTTGCTACGATGAGCAAATGGGTCGAGGAGATTCTGGAAACAATCAAGCCTGGCAGCAGACCGCAGGGCGGCCCAAAGCTGCCTAAAGTGGGAGCGAAAGAAGCGCCTCCACAGCCCGCAATGGTAGCGATGGCAGCCAAGGACGGCGATGACAAAGTCGCAGCTGGTAAGGCGAAGACGACATTGACTGGCACTCGAGTATCCGAGCATATCAAACAGACTCCAAACCCCGCTGGCAAGAGCGTGGCCTTGACTGCCGACAACTTCCAGCGAATGGTTACGACCACTCTTGATCCGTGGTTCATCAAGTTCTACGCTCCCTGGTGTCATCACTGCCAGGCAATGGCTCCAAGCTGGCAAGGTATGGCGAAGCAGATGGAGGGCAGACTCAATGTGGGCGAGGTCAATTGCGAGGCTGAGAAGCGATTGTGCAAGGACGTCAAAGTTCGAGGCTACCCTACGATCATGTTCTTCCGTGGTGGCGAAAGAATCGAATACGAAGGGTTGCGAGGCTTGGGTGATCTCCTCAACTTTGCCAACAAGGCAGTTGGTCTTACCGATGGCATCAAGGATGTGACAGCGGCCGAATTCGAAGAGATGGAAACCAAGGAAGAGGTCATTTTCCTTTACTTCCACGACGACGCTACCACGAGCGAGGACTTTGCGGCACTGGATCGTCTGACATTGAGCCTGATTGGACACGCAAAGTTGGTGAAGACCCACGATCCAGCTCTCGAGGAGCGCTTCCGGATTTCGACGTGGCCACGACTTCTTGTGTCTCGTGACGGAAAGCCAACGTATTACAACGCCCTGTCCCCACGCGACATGCGAGACTTCCGCCGCGTCTTAAACTGGATGCAGACTGTGTGGCTTCCGATCGTCCCCGAGCTCACTGCATCAAACGCCAGAGAGATCATGAACCACCGCTTGGTCGTCCTCGGCATTCTATCTCGCGATCGCCCAGAAAGCTTCGCTCAGTCGAAACGCGAAATCAAGAACGCCGCTCTCGAATGGATCGACAAGCAGACACAAGCCTTCCAGCTCGAGCGCCAAGAACTTCGTGATGCCAAACAGCTTCGCATCGAAGAGGCCGAAGACCGCAATGACCAAAGAGCCTTGCGCGCTGCCAAGCAGATCCGCATCAATATGGACGACATTGAACGTAAAGAAGTCGGGTTCGCCTGGGTAGATGGTGTCTTCTGGGAACGATGGATTCGCACCACGTATGGGATCAGTGTCGCCGATGGCGAAAAGGTCATCATCAACGATGAAGACAACCACCGATACTGGGATGTTACGATGACAGGCAACCCAATCGTCCCTTCACGAACAAGTATTCTCGAAACCCTACCTCGCATCGTCGCCAACCCACCCAAGATCTCCCCCAAGTCTACCACGAACGCCATCGGACACGTGTGGTGGGTCATCAAAGGCAATGTCGGCAGACATCCTTTCGTATCGATAGGACTACTGATCGGTGTCCTCATCGTCGGTGCCCTCTACGGAAGGAAGCATCTTCCTGGGAGAGGAGGCTACATTCGACTTGATGAGAAGGGAGGGCACATGAATGGACTGCTTGGCGGGAACAGTGGAGGTGGGAAGACGGATTGAGGGATTCCAAAAAATCAAGTCTATTTGTACGAATAAGGTATGCGTGGGCGTGAAAGCATGGCGTTTACGAGGTGTTGTCTGGCGCGGTGGAGCAGTGTTGACTCTGGATCTGAAAGTCTTCACCTTGTGGATGAGATATGATTGAGATTCTTCCCTTTGACTTTTCTTACTCTTTCCTACTGGAAGAGGTTCTAATCAAGATTTCCTATCTTTGTTCAATTATCTGGCTCCACTTCAATATTGATTCTGTTGTGCGTTGAAATTATCAGCAGCAGGAACATCATCAGGCTGCTTTGACAGTTGCGATCGTTTTGGTGTTCGCCGCATGGGGTCCTCGGCACACAGGACGCTGATTGTTTTTAATACTATACAATTTGACGATCGAGACAAGCTGATGCTACAGTTGTCACGGATCCTTTTCCGGATTCGCCTCTCCATATCATACAACTCGTCCGTTTTCGCGAAGGGGCATGCCTCACCTCAGACGCAGCTATCCACAAAGCAGTCTCACGCCGCACGATGCATTTAGCGCTTATCACCGGCATGCAATCAAGAACTCAAGCCTCTACTCTCACACTCTCCCAAGAAAACCATCATTCTCCAGACCTTCCGCATCATGACCTCAGCCTCGTTCTCCAATGCACCTTCCAAATCCTCCTTGATCGCCATCGCAGCCCTCTTCTCCCGAATCCCATCAATAACAGTATCCACGATCAAGTCCTCTTGCACACCAAGATACTCCACCACCTTCTTCTCCACAAACGGCCGAATTTGCGCGTCGATGAGAGAAGGCGTGAGAGATTCCCATTTGATGGGGTGTGCGAAGAGCTCGTTGGTGTCGGTAGGGATCTCGGCTGCGAGTTGTTTTTGCGCTGCGGCGCGTTCTTCGTCTGTAAGGTCTTGGCCGTGCATGGGGACCGTGCTAGTGTCCTGGAGTGGCTTGAGATCGAGGCGTTTGGCGCCTGCTGCTGCAGCGTCTTCTTCGTCTTCGAGGAGGCCTTCGACGTCGGCCATGGGTTTGCGGGGAGCAGTGGTGGAGGCAGGTTGGCGAGCACGGGCTCCGCCGAGGGAGATCTTGAAACCCGCAGGAGCTGCTGCTGCGGGAGTGGTTTGGTCGGGTCGTGTGTCCATCTTGTCGCCGAGCTGGTCGAGGAAATCATCGGCTTCGTTGTTGGCACGACGCTCTTCGGCTTGCTCGCGCTCTTCAGCTCTGCGGTCCGCTTCGTCTTCTCTTCGTTCAAATTCTCGTGCACGTTCTCGCTCACGTAGCCAGACAGAGCGGTCCTTGTAGTAGAGTTCTCTGCCCTTAGTGGCCTCTTCGTCATCGTTCCAATTGGCCAGCTTGTTAAGCATATCCTCTTTTGCTCTCTCCAAGTTACGACGCTCCGCCTCCTCGCGATTCTTCTCTCGTTCCTGGGCCATGCCACGCGTCCGCTCTCGCTTTTGCCACCTCTCAACTTGATCCTTGAACTCATTTGTGAGCTCTGCATTGCGTCGCTCCTCCCGCCGGCGCTCGAGCTCTGTATCAGACTCCTCTGCATCTTCGTGTTCACGATTCAGCTCCACTCGTGCAGGGCGTCCGTAGCGACCAGCTCCGGGAACGAACACCACTCCATTTACGTAGTCGCTTGGCAGCTGCGCCCCACGATATCCCTTCGGCCCCGCGGGAGCGCCTTGCACGCCTTGCTGGCCGCGAGGTCCTGCTGGTATGCCGTTCGAACCGCCTGGACCAGCTGGAGCGCCGTTCGGAGGAGGTGATGCCAGTCGATTGACACGAGGAGCACCGCCGTTGCGTTGCCGCTCCTCACGCTCCAATTCTTCCTCTCGACGCAGACGTTCGACATCTCTACGATTGGAGCGATCGCGGAAAGCTTTGATCTCTTCCGCGACAGTAGCTCTCTGTTCGGCAGGAATGTCCGCAAGCTCTTCGTCCAGATTGCTTGCATTGATCGTAATGAGTTCGACTCCGTCGTCCTTAGCGCCGGATCCATCTCCCATTGCAGCATCTCCTTCGGCATCTCCATTCGCGCCATTGATGCCGTTCGCGCCGTGTGAAGCATCATTGGAGAGACTCGCGAGGAATGATCGCAGTTCATCCTTGGCACTGTCCAGGCGGAACTGGCGACTGTTCTCGTCTTCCTTTCGCTTGCTTGTCCATGTCTCGATATATTTCTGACTCTCCTCGTCCACGACTACCAAAAGCTTCATCTTCTTGACCTCGCCTTCGTCGTCCTTTTGCACAGAGCCGTCTGCATTGAACATGGGAACTTCCAAGTCGCGGAAAATCTCAAAGGCAGCTTCCAGGCTGTCGACATCCTCGAATTCTGCGAAGCCGAATTTGCACCTGTTGTCATCTGCGTCTCTTGCGCGAGTCCATCGTCGTAATTTGCCTGCGCAACGCAGAATGGAAGCCAGGTTGTCGTCGCTCGGTGTTTCCTTGCCCAGTCCTCCCACAAAGATGGTGCGCGCTACTTCTTCTCTGGTAGGAGGGTTGAGCGCCTGCATGTTCTCACGCAGCTTTTCTCGATCTCGGTCCAGATTGCGCGAATCCATGCCACCTGCTCCTAGACCTGCTCTGCCTCTGTTCCCAAGTGGTTCTGCATTGCCCCCTCGAGGCCCACGATCACCTCGATCGCCGCGGTTTCCACCCTGCCCGTCTGATCGCGCGCCGTCCACGCCCAAGCGGATGACTGGTGCATTGAAGTTGATATTGGGCATATTTGGCGGAGGCTGGAATTGGCCCTGGTATCCAGCAGGTGATTGCGCCATGCCTGGCGGCGCATCGAAAGCTGGCGGTGCTCCCATTCCTGGTGCGCCATATCCTCCGCCGCCATAGGAAGGCTGGCGCGCGCCGTAGCCTGGTGGGCCGTACGGGTTGGCCATTTTGTTCGTCTTGGTCGCTAAGATACCGTCTTGGGGTGATAGGACCGCGACGTCCAACGAGCTAAGTTGCGCAGCTGCAGCACAGAGCAGTCGAGTGCGTGGCAGTTCAAGTGAAGAAGTGGATGCACGAAGCTGTGATGCTTGGCGGGATCAGCATCCCTGCTGCTTTCCATGCGGAGACACTCGTCTCCTCCGCCGCTAAGCACTGAGACATTGACACGACCGCATTCAACTCCACGCCGCCATCATCGCACACTCCGTCGCAGAGGCAATGGCTCCATCAAGAGCGGCAGACGCAGTGCTGCGTCTCGCTGCAGCATGTCGATTCCCGCAAACAGCCCGCTCAGCCATTCCCACCACCACCTTCTCCAGCAGCCATCGCGCCTTTACCGCAACTCCACGCCAGCGAGAAGAGCGACGAGACCAGCCAGCAAACTCTAGCATCAGCGATGACATCTCCTCCCTGCTTGATACGACGCTCGATTTCGGCAAGGGCACTCCGGCGGCAACTTCCAAACGACCTTCACATTTAAAATCCCGCAACGCACAGCAAGAAGCAGGCTCTCAAGGCGTTTCAAACGAGCTGCAGCGAGCTCGATCAAGCACGCAAGATAGCGTAGCCAAGCTTCTGGAGACCATGGTCACCAAAAGCAGCTTAGGAGACCGGGCGCGCAGAGGCTCCTCCTACTCCTCAGCCGATGTTACTGGAGCCTTTAGTGGGCATGGCGGCGCCCCGCCTCTCATTGATACAAAGGAATCTGCGCCAATAGTTCTACCGCCGAATGTTGGTCGACTAGTCGAAGTTGATGAGAAACGCAATATGGATGTCGGTCGAGCTTTCCGGACTATGGAGATTTTATGCAACAAAAACAAAGTCAAGCGGACGTTTGCCCAGCAGCGCTTCCACGAACGACCGGGGCTAAAGAGGAAGCGGCTGAAGAACGAGCGGTGGATCAGGCGGTTCAGGGAAAATTTCAGAGGCACTGTTCAACTTGTTCAGAAGATGAAGAAGCAAGGGTGGTAACCATCGCGAGGTGTAAGCGGTGGTGTTCAGCAACAGGAGCGCAGAAACGCCATCATGTGACACTCTGCACACCACGAAACAGTAGTGCCTTGTGAAATTACCGGTCGCTGGCGAACATGCAGGGAAGCTAGGCTCCGCAAAAAGTTGCGATCCATGAAAGTCGGTGCGTCCACGAGACCCTATCGGAGCGGAACATCGTCTTGGGAACCACTCGCTTGCCGGTTTCACCACTCGTTTCGCATTGCTGAACGAATGAGCGTCAGACTTCACTTTAGCTTCCGGACTTGGTGAGGATCGTCGGCGACATAGAGCCTCAAATGTCCTCAGTTCCAGCTCAGCAGTAAAGGGTTCTCGACACCACAGCGAATCGTAAGCCACGACGGGCTCCAAGCCCTCTCTCCGGACCCCGAAGTTTAGCTTTCTTAGCACTCAAGGCAGGGGCCACTGCTGCAGCAGGGATGTATTTCGACAGGGCAATGATGTAGACATAGTAGAAACTCGTCTGTACATATAATTGCTGACTGCCAGTACAGCGTGCAGTCTCCGAATGCCATTGCAAGCAAGCAACATTCTATCAAGCTTCACCAGAACCATGGCTACCTCTTACCAGCAGGACAATTGTACCACTGGGCGTCAGTCTGGCGCTGAGGACAACGCGGCTCATCCCGGCACACCAGTCGAAAATGTATGCTGGCGATACGAGTGGACGACTTCAGAGTGTGAGGCCGCGGACTGCCTCATCGACGAATTGAGAATTATCAGCTGCCAAAATGCCACGATATCTGAAGACTACAAATACTACATTACCGCCCAGGACCTGCCCTGCCAAATTCAGTCTCTCGAGCGAACGCGAAAAATAGTGCATCCCACTGAAAGATACGCCACTAGTCGACAAGCAAGCACAACCACGTCTGCATCTACCAGCTGCGACAGCCTAGCACTCAGCTCAAGACCGGATACCCCGGAACAGTACGACTTCTTCCACGACTACGAGCGCGACTGGGACACACGTTCGATCACTGATTGTGGAACAGCCAGCATTCCACCCCAAGAACTTGAACCCAAGCCCGTGCGGAAAACCGATTCTGGGTACTGGTCATACCAGGAGAACGAAAAGATCATGTCTGAGACTCTTTCAATCAGCAGCAGCTACGACAGTGGCAAGGCCATGGACGCCGATACAATCTGCTGCAGACCTCTACAAGCCCGCAACAGCCTCGACCTCGATCGCAACGGCATCTGCCTGTGCAATTCCAAGCGCACCACCACCCCACGATCGGGCCCATCCCTGTCATACAGCAACAAGAGCTTCGAAGTCGTCGAAGAGCGTCTCGACTGGTACCTGGTGCATCGCGACAGCCTCGATCTCGCCCAACCATGTGGTCCCAGAAAGTCTCCGGCAGCGAAGAAGAGCCGTGGGCTCAAGGAAAGATGGGTTGCTCTCAGAGCGGCTCTTTCTCGGAAGTGAAAGATTAAGCGCGGCAGCATGATGAAGATGACTGCAGTAATTCGAGCATAGCTGAGCGGTTGTGCCACTTTCGGCGCTGATGTCACCCCCAGAATCACAGAATGGCGGATTACCGTGTTTGATGATACCCTTTTGGATGGATGCTATTTTGATAGCTGTAGCGTAGCGGGCTTGTTAGCTCTGCTGTACATAGCTATGATACGAGATTTTTGAGACGACGACGTGAAGTTCAACTTGCTTCAAGCACAATGCACTAGTTTGATCCGCACTCCACTCGTTTATGCAAGTTTTGGTCTCAGTTGTGAACGGTGTAACCGTGCGCCGTGCCGCGCTGGTATGCGGAAGCTGTCGTGTCACCAGTGTGCTACTGTAACTTGACCTCACCTCTTCTTTCATGATGCAACCGTTCGCATGCATTTCTCCTTTCGTATTACTGTGCTGCCGAAAATTCGGGCCTCGCGCCTTTTGAAACACACATGACGACAGATAAGCGCGTCGCGGTAGAAATTTGTGTGAAATGCGGTTGTTTGAGGTGCCAAGGAGGGGTATCCCAGACTTTTGTTGAACACCACCACGTGCGAGGGGCTTGTCAGCAGTGGTGTTGCACAATCGTCATGCTTAGAAGGGAGTGATTGTGACGTTGTTCCTATTCTTAAAAGAAGCTGGATTCCGCAAAAACTTCATGTGAAATAAGAGCCTCCTCGGTCGTGATGATATATTTGAACGAGCAGTCCTATCAAGTTTCATTGCGCCATTGTCTTGGCGTGATAACTGGGAGGTTCGCGACGAGGTCCATTCCGCGGAGTTTGCCATCGCAGTCATCTCTCCTGGACACGATAATTTCCATTTGTAGTTATCCGAATGCTGACATAGATTCCAGGTAGTCCTTGTCCCGTGAAGACATCTGAGATCATAGAGAAGTAGGGATCTTTTGCACTACCGGAAACGGTCTCGGAACCAAGTTCGAGCGATGAGCGGAGGATGCGGCCGCAGTGACATCAAAGTCCAAAGCGACCCCAGACCAGAAGATCAAGCCAAGTCCCGATATAGCCGAATCATTCATCCACCTCAACTTCGAATACGAACGTGCTCTGAGAAGGCGTTGCTGTAGGAAGAGGCACAGCTGGAACCGATGAGGAGCAAGAGCGGAAGACTCCGTGATGATCGAGGAACTTGCCAGTTCTCGGCTCCCGCCACCCAACCAGTACACTTCGACTCCAAGCCAAGAACTGCCTAGTGGGCCTCGTAAGTGTAACTCTACGCTAGTTTCCAGCTTCCTCGTCGACTTCATCTGTGCAATCTCTGTTTTGTGTTTTGTTACAGCCTACTTCACATGGACAAGATTCCGAATGTACTGACAGCAGAAACCATGGAGCCTACGGGCACGAAATTATTCTCATGGAAGCGACTGAGTTATTTGCTCTCGGTGCTTGTTGTGGCGCAATGCTTTCTGCTCTACAGGAGCATTGCGAGAAGCGATTCCTCGGCTGAGACGTGGGACACCTCAGCTCCGGTTCAGACGACACAAGCCGAAAGCAACACAGCCCTATCGCCTGCGACATTGCCGCATTTTGAGTGGAAAGATGAGAAGAGTCCGGCTGAGCAACACTTCGATGATGGATACCCAGATGCCCTGTCGGCGGAGCAATGCGACATCGCGTTCCCCGACCTCTACTACGAGATTGATCGTGCGACGAAATACTTCCGCGACCGCAAACACAAAATCACCCCAGAGGATACTTGGGACAATCCGCTTGGGTCTATCCGATTCCTCATACATCGCAATGAGCTGCGAATCATCAACTCCACGAAGGCGTACAGCCAGATGGGTGGGGCAGAACGTGCACATGCTCTAACAAATATGATCCATCGCGCAGTCGAAAGCGCCACTGCAGGCGGTGAAATGCTCCCAACTGTGGAGTTCACTGTCAGTCTGCCGGACTTTCTTGATCTTCCCGCAGATTCGGACACAACCACGACATGGGCCTGGACTCGCGTGAAAAAGGAGAACACTGACGAGAACCGACGGAAATTCGGCGAGCGATTATTTCTTATGCCCAACTTCGACATGTACTCTCTCGGAGACCGCAAAGTGGGGGCATATCACGACGCACGCTTTCGCGCTTCGCAATATGATTCGCCTCTCGAAGATAAGATTCCGCAGGCGGTCTGGCGCGGCTCGAGATGGGTAAACCCGGAGATACGTGACGGATTACTGAACATTACGCGCAATGCGACATGGGCTGCGGTTGAACAGATCGATTGGATGTCTCTCACTCATGAACATCAACTTACCGTTGATCAATTCTGCGCTTACCGATATGCCATCCATACCGAAGGCATCTCGTATTCCGGCCGGCTGAGTTTCCTCTTGAACTGCGATAGTCTGCCCATTGTCCACGATCTCGTATGGACGACACATTACTACCACCTCCTCGTCCCCAGCGGCCCAAAGCAAAATTATATCCCTGCGAAGCGAGACTGGAGCGACTTGGAGGAGAAGGTCCAATACTATATCGACCACCCAGATGAGGCAGACTTGATCCGAAAGAACTCCATCAACACGTTCCGAGGGAAATACCTCACCCGCGCAGCAACAAGTTGCTACTTCCGAAAACTCATCCGCGAATATGCAAAGATCAGTTTCACACCCGAAGTACACGACAAATGGCCTGTGCGAGAAGGAGACGGGAGTAGTGTAGAAGAGAAGGCTGTGGCGCAGAAACTGAAGGAGGAAACGGACGCGAAGATGAAGGCTAATGCGGATGCGATGAAAGCTGCTCTGGCTGCGGCTGCAGGAAATGCTACGGCGAATGGGACAGTGACTGTGACTGTCACCGTTACTGCTGGAAGCGAAGAGACTCCGGCGCCTGCTCCGACTGTCACCTTGATTGGAGCACCCGCTGGTCCGAACACCGATCACGAGGAATCGCTTCCTGTAATGAATATCAGTCCGAAGATCATCAACGATGGTGTTCATCATCGCATGCGAAGAGTGCCCAGGAGCGAGTATGTACGACAAGAAGAGGAGAAAAGAGACGGCATTATATCTGCTACGAAGCATAATAGGAAAGAAATTTTGGTGAGAAGAGGTCTGAGTTATGAGGAATTAATGTATGGACCAAGAGATTTTGAGCATGTGAGTGAGTTTTATGTGGAGGATGTCATTTTTACGGATTGGCAAGAAAGGAAGAAGGAGAAGGCGAAAGAGGAAGGAGAGAAGAAGAAAGAGGGAAAGGGAGAGGATTGAGATATCCGAGAAGGCCGCAGCATTAAAGAGGCTTTGCATAGTTGAGCGTTTGTTATGAATAATGTGTATACGGCCTCGTGAGAGAGCATAAATCGTCACAAGCGTTCAGGGCATTGGGATGTGCGCACTATGGTGTTGCCGAAGAGACCCGCGCTGTGGTGGTTTGCGCGCTGTACATACTCGAAAACACAAGATAGTTTTGTTGGAATCACGGACAGAAGTCCACATGAGCAGCTTCAAGGATTCACGATACGGAGTTCTGGAACATTTATCGTTCTGACGCGTTGATTCTATTGCTCTGTCTATGGACGAGACTTTTGCACTTTGCTGCCTTCACTGCCATTCTGCAGAGCAGCTGCCATGCTAATGCTTTCAAAACCAAAACTTTTCGATGCCGCCATGCGTTGCTGTCAACCTTTTCAAACAGAACTGTTCGATGCTGCAAACTGTCGCTAACAAGCTGGTCATGCTTCTCCATTCGCATCCTTTTCCAGTCCCTTTCTTCCTGCAGCTTCATGCAACTTCTCGCGTCTTCATGCTCTGTACAGAGTGCTCGTGCCGCGTGTCATTCGTGCTGGTTGTACGAGGAAGATGAGGATCCCTACTGTCTCTTCTCGTACGCGTCGGTCTTGGTCTTCTTGCCAGGTGGTGATCCTGTGCTGGAACGCTGCTGAGGCACATTCTGCACACGGCTTGGAGGTGGTGGCATAGGGCCGGGCTTGAAGAAGAGGTCGTTTGTGCTGAGTGTAGACCTATCGATCGGCTTCGTGACGCGTATCTCGGGGCGCAGATTCTCGCTGCTCTTGGGAAGGCGGACCGAGTTTGGAGGGAGAGCGGGCGACGTCTTTTGCACTCCTGGCGAGGAGCTCGTTGCTATAGAAGACGGTCTCTGGGGCTGAGCGCCGCCGCCTCCCAAGCGAGGGTCTTTGCTTCTATTGCCGTTTGATGCTTCGGGAGGAGTGGGTACAACAGCACCATCTCCCCACTTCTCGATCTTGTTAATCTGGCCTGGAGCGATTGGTCCCGTGAGTGTGCACCAAGAGGCCAAATCATCGAAATCAGTCTCCTTGCCGTGCACATTTCTGACATGGTGAGCAAGAGATCGCACACCACGAATTGGGACGTTCCTGCCTGTCGTATGTGCCGAGCATGTCTTGCAGCTGATCCAGAACCAAGCGCCGTTGATCGGTACAGTGCTCGGGAACTCTTCGTCGAGATACCCATTGGATTTCACGGCGACTGCCCCTGGTTTTACACTCCCGGATGCTTTATCACCAGCATGAGGCACAATTCGAAAGTTGCCTAAATACTGGGACTTGGCTTGGAAGTCCTGAGGGAGCGACTCACCGGAGGCAAAGCTCTTTGGATCATCCATGTTGACCACTCTGCCAGGATGACAAGTTTTCACGTGCTTAGCCAGTCCCTCAAGCCCCTGGAACAAGTTGAGCGCATTGTCGTAGGGTGAACGATCAGCATTTGCAGAACACTCTCGGCAGCTGATTTTGCGCCACTTGCCATCCAAGAGTGCTATCCCAGGCAGATCGGAACGTAGGATTTCTGTAGAGGGCGAAGGTTTTGGGGGCGTGAGCTCGCTGTGGGTGCGCTTCGTTCCACCAAAGCGTGCGGGTTTGGGGGGCTTGGAAGGGGTCTGAGGTTCTCGATGAGGTACAGTCGCTGTCGATGATCGAATGGCTTCCCCACGCTGTAGCATACTGTTGATGGGCTTGTGTGTATTCGATAGCGCTACTCCATGTGTTGCAGCCGAACGTGGGATGGCCGTGCTTGGCTGTGCAGTACGCTGCGTCGGGAGAGTGGCCTTATTCGACACCACTGGAAGCTTGTCCGAAGATCTAGCGACATTCTGATCGCCCTTGGAAGCTGCATGAATGTTCCGGTCATTCTCGCGCTGACTGGTCTCGACACTGTGACTCTTGCGGATTGGTGGCCGTGGATCTTGCTGGCCGTTTGGTATGCCACCGCCATGGCTGCGAGCATGCTCTTGCACGTCCGTGTTCGACTCACCATTCGCTTCACCCACATGCTCATCTGGAGCTGCATCGCTGGGAGCATCCATCTCGTCCAGTCTCAGTTTGCGTCTGGCGAGATCTCCCCAGGTGTTGTCGATTGGTCTGCCTTTGAGGAGGGGCCTGCCATGAAGCAGATTCTCTACGTCGTCCTGGGAGAATTCCTGAACAACGCACTTTCGGGCGACCTCGTTGCGAGGATACACTCCGTGGCTGTGCGAAATGTGCATGACAAGCGGCCTTATACCCGCGAAGAAATTGAATCGTTCAACGGACGTGTTCGTGGAGCAAACGAAACATTTGAGCTCGCACCACCTCCCTTCTACTCGATCGGACTCCTTGATGTACATGACCGTAGGATACTTGGAGCTCAACGAACATTCGTGCCTGGTCTGGCCGTAGGTTGTATCGTCAGGATCGATAGTCACTTGCTCTTCCTCGTCTGTCTCTGACCCTTCGCCTACTGCTTTGCCCAGCACTCGTGTCTTCTCACCTCCTTGTGCCTTTGAAGTTTCCTCGTCACGATCTGAGCCTTCCGATAAGCCATAGAAGCTCTGTAACTGAGAATGCAGCTCCAATTGCCTAGCCGTCATATTTGCCACGGTTACGCGAGAGCGACGACCACGCCGGCGACGCGAGTCGCCTGTTGAACTGGATTGTGGCATGTCTTCATGTCCCATGGTAGGCTGTGCCTCCGTGACCGGCGAGCTCGCACGAGGTGGCGACTGCTCAGAGGTGGACGCAGTCGTGGTGCCGTTGACATCTCGAGCTGGAGTTGCATTGGAAGTACTGGTCGACGAAACTTGTGTCTGGGAGACTGCTTGAGTTGACAATGGTTCGGCAGGAGTGTTGCGAATGATAAGAGATGAACGCTGACTAATGTTATGTGATGTGCCGGACTCATTTGGCGCGCTTCGGTCGAGATCGGAGGCCATCCTGCCAGCACCAATGGTCCCCACAGAGACGCCAGAAGCAATTTCAGGTCGTACCACTGTGGTCTTCGAGATGGTGCTCGTGTCTGCAGCAGGCGCGCGCTCCTCAACGAACAGACCATGCTCGCCTGCCGTGCCCTTCTCGCCTCGATCTTGATCTTGAAGTTGCGTCGGGTCTGCTCGCGTCGATTTCGATGTGCTTGGATCTACATTTGTAACATGCGCAGCAGTGAACTTCGATTCCAGCCGCTGTAGTTCCTTCTTCGTCTGGTCAAGCACGGTGCTCGTTGCAGTGAGAGCAGACTGCGAGTCGTCAATTTTCTTTTCAAGCTGCTTCAATGCTTCCTCCGACTGGTTGTCAACGGTCGCAGCTTGCTTCTCCAACTTGCCCAAGCACGATTCTGCGGCTTTCAAGACATCACGAGCCTCATCAAGTTGTTCTTCGAGAGTCTCGATTGTCTCGACAGCAGTGCCGACCTGTTCTTTGGCTGCCTCAATCTCAGCGAGTTTGGCATCCTGAGCGGCTTTGACCTGAGCAACTTTCTCGTTGTAGACCGTT
Organism: Cercospora kikuchii; assembly: GCF_019650295.1. Taxonomy (NCBI): domain Eukaryota; kingdom Fungi; phylum Ascomycota; class Dothideomycetes; order Mycosphaerellales; family Mycosphaerellaceae; genus Cercospora; species Cercospora kikuchii. The sequence continues at coordinate 310,615 of NW_025408585.1, read as the reverse complement.
CGATCTCGAGCGAGCTGCTGGGTTTCGGTGCGGGTCTGATCCTCAAGCTTCGGAATCTCCTTTTTCAGTTTACCGACCCTCTGGCGCAGCTGGCGTCCGATCTCTGCTGCTGCATCCTCGTATTGCCTCTGCCTCGCGATCAGCACATCCGTGGACGCGTCGTCGTCGTCCATTGTGGGCAGTCTCCAAAGATGTTGGGTGACAAGTGAGCGGACATTGAGCGTGGAAGATCTCATAAGCTCGAACTTGTGGCCTGAGGGCGACTTCAAGCGCGTCGAAGCGTCCGTGCGCGCCACAAACAACAAACAAGGCCAACACGATCATCGGCGCCTCCAGTGACAACTGGAAGGCTTCAGTGCGATATGATCGTACGTAGTGATGCTTCTACTACACGTCGGACGATAAGCCCGCACGCCATCTAGAATTTTCAGGGAATGTTGGCTGCAGAATATGCACCGCCAGGGAGGAACTCACCTCAGTAAGCGAGCACCCTCGAAGCGTTGCTCGACTCCAAGTCGCGCTCTGACGCAAGTCTGTGCGGGGCCCTAGACGAGCTCTTTTGTCGCCTGCTGCAAATTCTTGCTTCGACTGCCACATCCACCGTGCCGCAAACAGCCAACGAGCCATCAGATGTACATAGCAGCAAAACGCGGCCGGTTGTACTAACTTTTTCTACTTCAGGCTGGTGGCAAGGTGCGAACTGCGAGTAGCTCCTTGTCAGATCAATCCCTTTCCAAGCACTACTGCCCGCAATGGCCCCAAACTGGGAGGAGTTTAGCGCAAATGTGCACAGTATGTTCCTTTACCCCAGCGCTCCTCTCATACTCTAACCTTGAACAGAGCTCGAGATATTCGAACGCATTCTGCAAGAGCAAGACCGAATGTTGCGCATTGGCATCGAAGAGGACTACATTGCCTGCCGTTTGATGGAACAAGAGGCTGAAGCTAAGAAGCTGAAGCGTGAAGATGTTGGAACTAAGCTTGCAAATATTGAGAAGAAGAAGGCAGCCTTGATGCGAGGAGAATCTGTCAATGTCGACGAGGACGACCCGCTTCTGGGACTGGAAACCAAGAGAAGGAGCACTTCGCGCGTGAACGACGACGAGACTAGAGACGAGTCTGCAAGCCAGCATGACGATGCCACGCAGTCCGAGAAGGAAGCCTCCGTGTTCAGCAACCCAGATGACGAGGAGTTTGATGCCAGCTGCAGCGAGAATGACGGCGCTCGAAGAAAGCACGCCCGTCGCGACAGTCACATGGCCGTACTCCAAAACGTCCATGAGAAGTTCCCAACAGTGCTTCTTATCGACGACGTCTGGGTCGAGGTCACCTGCGCAGAGTGCGGAATCAACGCATCGCGCCGCGGCTTCTTCAAGGCGATTTCTGGATTCCGTTATCATCACAACAGGAAGCATCCGGATGTTACCTACGAGGGCTTTGGCTTTTGCAAGAGACGTGTGGTCAGCGAGGCGGATGTGCAGAACATGAAGAGCGGCCGTGAGCCTGACGAGGTACCCATTGTGCGCAAGGTCGCGCCCAGGAGGATCGGGCATTAGAGTTGCGCGTTATCCCAGTGTCAAGTCCGTACTGGATGGCTATGTTGAGATTGGACGATCGAGAGATACGCAAAAGCTGGGAGATGATCAGGTGCCTCGCAAAAGATCATGAGCTCCACGAAAAGCGCCAGCGATGACGGAAGAATGGAGCACACTTGCCCAAGTTGGACAGCATCAGATGAAGGAGCTATGACAGCCGCATTGTGTCAACAGGCTCGAATGAATAGAGCAGATAGACTTTTGCAAGTTGAAGGTTTGGCAGTAGCAAGCAGCGTGAGAAGTGAAGTGAAGTCAGATCCTCCCGAGACAGTTCCCGCCAAGCTTAAACCTGATTCGCTCCCGAGCTCCATCCACCTTGACTTCCAGGCGTCTACATACATCATCCGTCGGTCTAACAATACGTCAACACAAGACAACATGGCGAACGGGTAAGCATATCACGTATCTGGATCTGACAAGTCTAACATGCTGGGCAGGTGGAGTCTCATCATCAGCATCATCGTGGTCGTGGTGATCGGCCTTGCAGCCTGGTTCTTTAGTCCGAAGGGCGAGAACCAAACGTGCGTCGCAGAAGCAGCCACGCTCACTTTGCTTCCGCCTTGAAAGCTAACAACTGGAACTATAGTGTCTGGCGCTCAACAATAATCCTGTCAACAGCGAGCTGCTGGCTCATGTGGGGTATGGAGGACAATCACTGGTCACGATCCCGGCATCATGCGCTGACAGCAGCAACAGCAATCACCTTCCTCGCGCAATGGCATCCTCTCATCGTACCCGAGCGAAGCGATCTCCGACTGGAAGTTGAGCCCAACCAGAGGTTCTGAGCTGGGAAAGCGCACATGATTTGGCATGGCGAGGCGTTATGGGGCGTTCTGGGGCGTTCTGGGAAAGAGCACGTACCTGTGTTATGAGAGGCACGGGAAGGCAGGTAGCATCAGACCAGAAAAGAGCATGCGAACTGCGAGGGACGGCAGGATGGGAAATTAGAAATGTGTACTGTGAAACCAGTGTATGAATACCGCTGCACTATCCCAACCCAACAGTCTCCATGAGCGTGCGCCATACCTCTATAAGGTCTCCAGTCTCGACTACTCCTGCAGCAGCCACGCCTCCGCCTACGCCGACTGCGCGCAATATGCACTGTGATACACGGGTCAGCGAAAAAGAGAAGATTGCAGAGAAGGAGACATACCCATCCTACACCTGCTCGGCATACAGCGCCAACAGCAGCGAGACCAGCAGCTCGTACATAGCCACAATCAAGCAGTATCTCCAACGCTGCCACGTTGTTGATGATGACTGCCCACGAGACAGCGCTTGCGCTGCTTGGTAGATCATAGTTCCACACCAGAAGCATGAGGGGAAACAGCTTCGTGAAACTGGAGACCAGCAAGGCAGTGCTGATCAGAGCAGGATGCGGATAGTGCGGTATCAGCGAGGACAGCGGCCGCGGTAGCCGTGCCGAAAGCAAAGCCCGTATCGGCAGGTGAAATGACGCGGACTCCAGCGTGCACAGGACTAGAAAGAAGATGTACTGCACCAGGATCGGCTGAGCAGCTAGAGGACTGCTGGCATCAAGGCCATCAGAAGTGCTGTTCCCTGTCAAGGACGAATCATTTGCTGTGCCTGATGGGAATGGAGGTAATGGTGGTGGCGGCGATAGTGGGAGAGAAGGCGAATCTGATGTAGCCTTCTCGATTCGTGCCCAAGTCAGATAGACGTCGAATAGCAGTAGCAGAATGCCCAAACGGATAATCGAAGGCTTGCATAATGTCAGTTTCTCTTTTCAGCAGATGCATATCCCATGTCTGCGACTCACGTCGAATCGCCCATCTTCTCTGCCAAGCCGATTGAATAGCAGATGTCTGTAGACCTAGATGAAGATTCAGTATGAATGCCAGGAGCTTCGCCGTCCGGCTATAATTAGGAGATAGATGCATACTTGCGGCTTGATCAAGACCAGGTCGATAAAAAGCACGACGAAATCATGCTCGACATATTTATCCGCGAAGCGCTTACATCGCGGACACTGTGTCAAGCGGACACCCTTGCCCAGCGCTTTGTCATCGGCTTTGCTGTAGGTTGTGTATAATGTTGTGACCGGATAACGGCATTCGATACATATCGGCATGATACTCTTTCATCAGATTTGATTCTTGTTCCCCGGGGTAATGTTATCGCATGTTCTGTTCGCCGTGGGGTGAAGCACACACGCACACGCATGAAGCTGTAGCCGGCGACGCGCCAAGACGTGGTCGATGCCGCGGAAAGTCAAAGCGCGACTTCCAACACAACTCTCAAATCTGACTTCACGTCTTCGTGTTCTTCCCATGCATCGCCGAGCTACTCTACGGCCGCATACCGGATGTGCGGTATCTTTGAAGCATTCTCACACACTGTCTTCATTGCCCTGTACCTGAGCTTGTCGCGATCTTCGCCACGACTGGACCAACACAACGGGATTTTGGCCGCATCTAGGACGGAAGCTCACCTACCGCCTAATGCAGATGCTGCTCCCGGGTCAAGGGCTACGGAAGAAATAGATTTCCGCGGTATCACTGGCTCAGTGCCTGTTCAGTGTTCTGGTTGCATTGCAGCTGAGTTCTCGAACGTGTTGGAGAACGCTTGACCATAGCCGCCCTGGTTCTGCGGGAAGGATCAACCTGGCGGTGGCTGACATACGCGCTTATGCAACCTCGGGAGCAGAACGACGAACACAAGCTCGGAAGACGTCTGCATCCGAATAGAGCGCCTGCCAGAGAAACGCGTTAGTCGCGAAGCAGACGATCTCTGTTGACCACATTGACAAGTGCAGCCCGCGTGGAGATGCCGTGGCGATTTAGTTGTCTTCCTTCACATTGCATCACATGCACAGCTCCGGGGGTTTTCCGCCGAAGGGCCAATACTCATACACTCGCTAAGAGCCAGATTGCCCAGTTCGTGCGCGTGGCTGCATAACAGTCTGCAGTTGGTTTCGCGGCCAGATTGTATTCGTCGTGCACAGCCGCCGATGCATTGATTGGGGCGCGGCTCCAAGTTGCATTCTCGTCACTGTTGCCCATCCTCTGTAGAAGGAGCAGATGACGGGTTGACACCATCACTGCTCTCCCAGCCGGTAGGTTTGCGATCTCTTTCAAAACGTTCACATGTTGCACGCTTTCGCATCAGATGGCTCTCCTTGGAGTACCATCGCACAATTCCATCAGGTACACGGCCTTGGAGGGTATGGAGGTCAACAACGCCTCGGACACGAATCGCGTCGAACAGGCAGGCCTTGAGCCGACTTTTGATAGAGAAGCAGCCGCACCCGAGTTACTTCCGACTTACCTCTGCCGTACACCTTCTCGACACTCTCATCACAGCCCAGAGCCATACTACGGATCTAGATACATCGACAGTAAACCAGGACAGGAAATAGACGATGGCCATATCCCCGCTTGGTCTCAAGAGTCGGGGACGCGGAAGTCCAAGACCTACTGTGGGCTTCGGAGGCGGGCAGTCATCGCGATTGCGGTCATCTTGACTGTGTTAGTGATCGTAGCCATCGTTGTTGGAGCCGTGCTAGGAGCGAAGTCGAGCGGAGGCAGCGGAGACAAGACGTAAAGGTTGACCGCTTGGTACCTTTGCAATGACGACTGACAGTGTTACAGGCAAGGGAACAGCTCTGTGTCGCCGCTCGTCATTCGCGACGGAGGTGGCCTTGCCACCGTAACGGCTTCGAGTGCTGTCCTCGCCTACTACCAAGCCGAGAATGGCTCAATTGTCGAGAGCCGGATGGTCAACGATACCGACTGGCAAGTGCAAAGCGCAATTCCGACACGTGGCGCATCGCCTGGGACATCCATTGCGGCTTCGAGTATCACTCTGTATGTCACTTCTTATGTAAGAGAGACAAGGTCCTTGCTGCATTGGCGAACACAGCGATCATTGGCTCATACTTTGTGCAGGTTCTGGTCTTCTACACAGACAACGATGGAGAGATCATGATGACTAACCGCACGTCGTCTTCTCCCGAGCAATGGTCCGAGCCGATCAGCGTTCTTTCAAACGATGGCACACAACCAGGGACATCTGCGCTGCAGGTCAATCTATATCCCGGCTTCGGCGAAGATCCGGTCACCATCAGGGTGTACTACGGTAGAGATGCGCATTCCCTCTGTTACTCTCAGTTCTCACTGACATGTCACTACGACAGGCTCCGCAACACCCGATCAAGGAATTCGAGAATTGGGTATGGGCAGCGATAATGATTACGCGGTGGCGTCCTGGAATGGGTTTGCCAAATACAGCTTCTTGAACCAAAGTGATCCGAACAGCGGCGTGGGAGCCACCAGTTTGAACGAGTTGGCACGACTGTACGTCCGGAATAGTACGACCGGCTACCTTGCCCAATGGGCTCTGGGCTGGGGCACAGAGGTCGAGGGATGGTGGCAGAGTAAGTTGACCTTTCAGCTCAAGTACCAGAGGCAAGGAACTGCATTCACGCTCATGCTCCTGCACACACAAACAAGAGCCAGGGATGAATCATGATCTAACAGAAAGACCAGCTGGCTCGTCTTCCTCGACCGATCCTCTCGTTGCGAACAGTTCGTCGATCACTGCCTGCAACGACCAAGCTTCTACCCGAACAGATTACGTCTTCTATCAAAGCATCACCGGTACCCTCGTTTGCGCTATCTCAGCTTCTGATCGCGGGTTCACAAGCTTTCACGTACTATCCGAAGCGACGCCAGCGGACGGCACGAAGTTGCACGCTTGGTACGACGACAGCGATGGTGAGGATGGCGGTGGAGGAGCAACACTGTTCTACCAGGACAGTGGAGCCCAAGCAGAGTTGAAGTACCTGAAGATTCGTCGTACCGGGGAGGTGCAAGCAATGGGAAGTGTGAGAAGTTCAGGATGAGGAGGCTATCTCACAGTTGCTTCATTGTAGGGCTTCGGAGACGGGATTACCGCACGTGTCGGCGAGCACAATATCCATTATCCGTTCTGCCTGCCACTCGGAGAATACACGTATGCGAACTCTGTCAAAGAGAGAAGGCTAAGGTCTACCCGTGTAGCAGATACTGCACATGTAGGTGTAAATAGAGTGAGGTCGCGTGGGGTGAGCAACAGGGTCGGCAGCAAACACAGGGAGCAGTTTCAGATTCGATCTGACATTGCCAGTCGGCAACAGAAGCTTTGTTTGCTGGGATACCAATCCGGCTTCCTCACCCCAAGCAGACGTCAGCATCCAGACGTCAGCTTCCATAGACCAACTGCCAAGCCTTCCAGATTTCCACTCTGCACGAGCCACCAAGGTCACGCCATCGAGATCGGATGCATCCGAGTACGACCAACAGTGGGGTGGAGTGTGGTAGAAATTGCGCTGGAAGGTGGTAATGAGAATTGACAAGTCAAAACAGTGTCGGACATCGAAATGAGCACTTGAGTTTCGCCAATGGTCGAGATTTGTCACGCCAACCATGTCGAAAATCTTCACGACAGCCAGCTGTGATTAAGAGGATAGACGTCATACTGCTCTCGACATGGGTGCTCTGTCCTGCCAAAGTGTCGAAGACGACCAACGTGGAAGTGTTCGCCAGGGAGTCGTCCTGTCCAGCGGCTGCATATCATCTCACCGGAGTCGCGACGACAACCATGTGTAGTTCACCCGGACGGTCAGCTGGGAATGCTTGCATCTCTGGCGAACGTTGTGTTGCGGTGCAGCCCGATCAGTCAGGCGTGCCAGGTGCGGGTCGTTGTTGCAGCACAACAGCAGTCCACGCGATGGCTTGGCGGGATAATAGGTAGGTCAGCGGGAGCGGCGGTGCACGACGAGCCACGAGAGTAGAGTGTGGAGGGTGTGGGAGAAGGGCGGCAGAAGGAAGTGAAGTTCGCGTGTCGAACGGCGCGCCGATTCAGGCCGCTGAAAGCAGCTTAGTGCCCGTTCCTCACTTGTTTCATCGCCGAGTCTGAGGTGGTCCGTGCCAGGCCAAAGCCAAAAAGGCTGCCCTCCGCTCGGAGCCAGTTGTGTAGCTCGTTCTAACAATAGCATCCATCGAGAGACAACCTCAGAAAAGCGGCAGACACGCGTGCCAGCGTGCGCGACACCCCGACGATCGCGCTGAATATCACCACCCACGCCGGCCATTGCTGCGAGCCCCGCCAGCAGCACGTCGCGCGCCCGAGCACCCATCGCGTGCAAACCGCGACGACGACCGACAGACTCTGTTCCATCGCTCATCGATAAGCGCCGAGTCTGTGGATGCATCGAGTGTCCAGAGCTTCACCACCAGCTTGGACCTTCGCGCTCGGTAGCGAGCCGCTGCGTGTGCACCGGTAGCCATGGGTAGAAGAAAGATTGAGATCAAGCCCAGTACGTCGCATCTTCAGACACTTGCCATCGAGGAAACCTCACTGACCACTGTTTCATCGATACACAGTCCGCGATGATCGAAACCGAAGCGTGACCTTCCTTAAGCGCAAAGGCGGTCTCTTCAAGAAGGCCCACGAGCTTTCCGTGCTATGTTCGGTCGACGTTGCCGTGGTCATCTTCGGCCACAATAAGAAATTGTACGAGTACAGCTCGTCGGACATCAATGAGATCATTGGGAGATTTCAATACGTGCGTATTTACACTGCGTGATACTGGTGGAAAGAGCGATGAACTAATGGGGTGCAGTATGGCGGCGCGCACGAACACAAGGGACCACAGGACTTCGCAGATAAGGCGGGCGGCGATGATGACGACGAGGATGGAGAGGGCGGGGACGATATGGGTGGCGATGAGCACAGAGGGACACCACAACCAGACCCGTCAATGATGCATGCACACATGGCGAATCACCCAGGCTTTCAGCATGTCAGACACGGCACACCACACGCGTCTCCGCCCATGCACAACGGAGCCATGCCACAGTTCACGCGAGGACCTTCGCCGCTTCCACCAGGCATGCAGGTTTCACGGCCAAACTCACGAAACGCACAGCACCCGGGAGGTCCACAACACATTCGGAGGACGAGCTCGAACTTGGTTCCCCAGCATCCGCAGGGAGCCCCGCCGAGCTATGCCTACCAGCCTAATCCTCCATTCTACAATCCACAAGCAGCGCAAATGCAAGGTCGACCGCCGCCAGGATCAGCGCCTCCGCCCGGAGCATTCCCGGCTCCATATCCACCGCAACAGCCACAGCATCCTCCAATGCAACAGCAAGCGTTCATGGAAGATCAACGACGATCCATGCCTCCCAACTATCCTCAACAGCCACCACCACCTCAGCCAAATATGCAAAGACATCCCTCCGGCGATCATCTTGCACCTCCCGGACAACAAGCACAACCCTCGCCCAGACTCCAGCAACAGCAGCGGCCCACGCCTTCACCACAACCGCCCCAGAATGAATTCCAAAGCCCTCCGTTACCGCAGCCAAAGCCTCTACCAGCACACGCCAAAGTCAATAGCATATTCACACCAATAGACGACAGCAGATCAATGCTAGCACAGCACTGGGGTGGGCCTAGCAATGCAGAACCTCGTTCAGATCCAGCAGTCAAGATAGAAGGCGGTGGCCCTCGATCACAGTCGATAGATGTCGCTCAGATGCAACGAGAGAATCATGCCAAGGCCAATGGACTCTCGCCGCGACCGCCGCCATCTGTCCCACCTCCGACCACACAATCCGCAACGCAATCACCACAGCCACCTCATCGGACTGCCAGCACACCTACCATAGTAGGGCCAGGTCGCAGCGGATCTGTACAGACCGAGGCTAAGAGACCGCGGTTAAAAGTGCAGATCCCTAGCGAGCAGTCAGGAGACGAAGGTGGAACAGCCGAATCTGCGCAGGATCTCAACACCAGTAGCGAGGCGCAGACTGCCAACACGATAGCAGGCCAGCCGCAGGTGCCAGCTCACGGAGTTGTTCTACCTCCGCCATCACCCAGTGCAGGTGCACTACTATCGGCTGGCGCACAAGGACCACCTAATCCGTTTGCCAGACCTGCGCCACCGATGAGTACCAATCCACATGCTGCGAATCGTGAAGCGAATCATATCGAGACGCCCTTGTCGGCACTACCGAGCAGATTCATGAACAACGAATTACTGCCCTCGCCATCTGCGTTCTACCCTTCGGACTGGAACAATAACATGTTGCCTTCGCCATTCACATTTCAAACTCCCGTAGCAGGGAACGGGCCCAGCTGGCGGACCGAGGACGAGCGCAAACGAGGCAGCGAGGACCAAGGCGAAGATGGAAACGATCCGAAGCGCGTGAAAACTTAGCAGGCCTCTCAAGCATTGGCGATCGACGACTGAAGTACATGAACGGAGGCACATCTCCTATAGAGCAACAGCGAGTGCGGGTCATGAAGGAGCTAATGATGAAACGATCCTGCATACGGATGACCAAGGCGCAAGAAGAGATACATTTTGCATTGAGCAAGCAAGCAGGAACGAAAACCCTTTCCCTTTTTCGGAGACTTTTCACATTGTGTTATATCATTATTAGCTTACACGGGGTTGTATGATTGCATTTTGCAATATGAGCGTGCTTTGAAGGAAACAGATTGATTGGCACTCAACGATAATGATTCGTGTTTTGGGAGATTGTCACTCCTTTTTTCTGTTAGAGTGGAGGGGAAGATTATTGTCGGCGACAATATGGTATGGGATGGTGCGGATGGAAACAAAAGAACGGAGGAGGCTGGATCAGAGCAGTAAGGACTAGCATAATGACAATGTGAAAAAAGACATATTTATCCTGATCTCTTTGGGCATTCTCGACTCTCGCTAATGGATTCGTCCAGGGTATGCGGGTTTGCTCGGCTTGTTAAGGGGAAGCGTCGGCACAAGGTCTTTCACATGTCAAGCACAGACGTCACTGGAGTGAATGAGAAGCAGGCAGAAGTTTGCCAAGGCCCTTTGAATTGTTTGCTTCGCGAGAAATAAAAGTTGCTTCGGAGATGGGCTCATCCGACTTTCCTTCGAACAACAAACAACAATACAAGTTCTTCGTCTCTCTATACGCGGCTTCCATTGACAACAATACATACAACGGCAACACGACTTGCAATACACTCCGCTCCAAACTATTGTGCGTTTTCGAGTCGCTCTACAACTACTCTTCGCACATTCTTCAAGTAAATTCACCACTTCGAGTCTTCCTCCACTGCCATCATGAACACCGACGCCACCAACACCGCCAATCCCTGGCTCCAAATCGCACACCTCGGCAACGAGAACGCTGCTTTGCACGAGCAGCACATGGAGACTGCCGCAGAGATAGACGAGATCCTGGCACAACAAGCTCAGAGGAGAGAGGAGCTCTCGAGTCTGGAGAAGAGGATGGAGGAAGTGAAGGAGGAGTTGAGGAGTTTGGACAGCAGGCTGGTGGCGAGGAAGCTCTCGGTCGGGCAAATTGGGGAGGAAATGAGGGTGAAGTCGGAGAGGTTGGCGGAGTTGCAGAGGAGGGTTTCGGGTGCTGGAGGGGCTGGGGAGGGCGGTGATGAATCGGGAGAGGGAGAGGAGGATAGGGGTGAGGGAGGAGATATTGTGCAGACTGGCATGACTCCAGTCGAAGGTCGCGGTGCTCCGGCTGAGGTTGTGCCCACGGAGGAGCAGGGTGAGGGTGCAGTCAAGGAGGAGGAGGAGGATAGCTTTGAGGATATCCTGGGTGCTGGAAACACCTATAATCGGCAATTCTCCCTCCTGGACAACTCTGGCACGACTTCTTCTCGGGAATCGGCCCTGTCAGACAGTGCCACCATGCCAAGCAACTCCTCCCGCCGGCCATCACAACCACGATCAGAGACACGATCGTTTCTCCAGCCGAAAGCTCGCCACCCCTTCCCGGACGGCAAGCCTCGGCCACCAAAGAGAGCAGCGTATCTCTCGTCGTTCTCACCATACGCTGACGCCGCAATTGAAGCCGGCCACTACGGTCCAAGACATCTGCGACCTGAGACAGCTCCTGCTGCTCCTCGCGCTCCGACGACTGCTCGCCGCTCGAACGCTCTGAGTGCCGCTTCGCCGCCCGTCACGCCAACATCGACATCCCAGAGAACGAGACAGGGGAGCAACATTTTCACCAGCGGAGCGGCGGATACTGCTCTCTTGGCGAGCATGCAAGCTCGCATTGAAACGACCTCCGCTCGTTCCCAGCAGCTTCAAGACCCGGGTCGCGATCGTGTGCCATTCGGTGTCAACGAGCGCGACCTGTTCAGACCACAGGCAGATGGAGAGGGTGGTGATGGAAAGAAGAAGAAGTCAAAGAGGAGAAAGTTGGAGTAGAAGGTCTACAGTGACGAGTCTATACTGTACTTGTCTCATCTGCTACGTAAACTTTCCTGCTCAGATTCCACTTCCCTCACAGTCTGCTCCACAGGTTTATAAGTCGTAGAGATCGCTCCAAAATCTCTTACTCTATGCGTTCCTGACATATCATCAAACCGTGAATCAACAACAAGTTGTGCTTCAGCCACATCCTTGGGACAAGGATCTTTGCCGGGGAAATCTGGCTCTGTCATGTTGGCATCAATGCTGGCGATTTTGGCGATTCGGATTATTGAGGAAAAGTTTGCTGTGAAACTTATTCCAGTGCGGAACATTGAGACTAAGCCGAAGATTACGTTGAGGATTGTTATGCCGATTGCCAAGCCGTAGCTGAGCCACAGCTTGAAGGAGTCGTAGGCGTAGATGTTTCCGTAGGTTTTGAAGGCTACGTCGACGGGTGGTGGGGCGAGCGGGCTGGAGAGGTCATATCTGCTTAGGAGTCAGCAGCTGGTGGCGTAACGTGTCATGTTTCAAGGCTTACCTGAGCTTTTCGGACGATGCGAAGGATATTGTCGTACCGAGGAAGAGCTCTTCAAGAACGTTTATTAGATCCATCCTCGGAGCTGTAGGATTCTGTGGCTGAGTGAGGCCAAATGTTTGTCCAAAAGCGTAGACGGAAGCGCTATTGGCGCAGGTAGCGTTGTATGCGCTGTCTTGACTTTATGCTTGCGTCAGCTCAGTGGTATCATAGAGCTTTGTCGTGAAGATCTAAGCTCCATGTCCTCTGTATTGAATCAGTAGAGTATAGCCGATTCTGGCATGCGACCAGCAGCATTTTGACCACGAGTGATAAGCGCCGCAAAAGCTGTAAGATGTGCGGTTCATGAACATCCAAACAATAACTGGCTGGCCAACGCCATTAATCGATCGACATAGGTCATGTTTTCTCCCCTCTTCAATTCCTATGGTCGCTCATACCCGGCATCTGATGAGGCTAAATATGTAGTCAATGTTCCGACTGTGCATGGATAAGATTTATCGCGAGCATCTGTGAATGACATCACCTGCCCCACTGGGTCTGCGCGACTCCTTCACACGCAAAGCGCAAGGTATATTTTCTCAGCTGAACCTGGCAATGTTGCCAGATTGCTTCGTGAAACATTCGTCTATCAATACATCGTTATCCCACGTGTTTACCGGTCAGTAGTCTCTACCATGGTTATTCATTGCACTAGGGAAGACCGTCAGACCGAGAATATGGCCGTCGATCGTCGGGCAACTGCCAACTTCACATCGGGTGGTGGAGATCTTTAAAGCTGCCAAGCTGGAAACATTCTATTGGAAGAAAGATAGTGCGGCGCTGAGCCGTGCCAGATAAGAGAACATGAAAGAAACAGAGCCATCTACAGGGCAGTCATCAATGCCAGCTTCCTTTGTCTTTTCTCCTTTGCATTTGAGCCTGTGGTCAGCTGCAGTTACATTTTATGAGGTCTCTGATATTGAGCTCTAAGGTCTGGTGACTGGTCGAATTCATGTTCTCACAATTTAAGCTAGGCCCTGTCAGGACCGCGGTTGGAGCATAATATGGCATGGCGATGGAATCGAAAGGGTGTCGCCAGGTGACGCTACCGCTTGTACAATGCGCGCGACTTCTTGATCAGGAACTGCATTTTCCAATCTAATTCAGGTAAAACGGCTGCCTTCGTCGTGGAATTGCGAGAGAGCATTGAAGGCGGAACCTTCAGAGGCAGGTGCCGCCAGACGTTATGGCTCAACACGTCATGGGCAGACCTCACCAAGTGTCGCGCTAAGTGCCGCCGGCGCTGCGACAGCGCAAATAGGCAGGAGCCCATAGATTGCCAATGTCAGTCCGGCTCCGAGTTTCATGCCTGAGCTACATGCCAGACGGTGGCTGCAACGAGTGGAAGGAGAGGATATCTCAGCTTGCTCGATGAATAAACCATGGAAAACAGGGCGCTAGTGCCGGGGAACCACATATCGAGCATAGAGGTCTTGGATGTGCTTTTGTGTAGAAGTCCAGCGATCAGTTAGAGGTGGCAAAAGAGGTGTCTACAGCTTTTGACGGCGTGCTTGTACCGCAAAAGCCAGTCGTCATCAGCTTTCGTGCGGACAATTCGAAGTCTTGCATCACTTGATCCATCAGACGCGACGTTCGAGGAGAGCCTTCCGCTAGAAGGTCGTGTCTTAGGTGAAAATTGTCCGGTGACCACAGAAACTCGAGTGAAGTATTCAACTCACAGTTTTGTGCTAGTGCCGTTACAGATGTACGCTCGTGTTCAGACCCAATAGAAAAGCTTGCTACCGCCGACGTTACATTTTCTGAAGGAGGTTGCAAGAATGTCTCAAAGATTCCTGGTACAAAGCGCTCTTCAGCATGAGCGAATGCGAACTTCGCTCAAGATTAAAAATGAGGGCTAAGCGAGATGCTCCATCGGGCCGGTCGTACTCGACAAGACGAAAACAATGAGCTTCGAAGATCTTGCCGAAGCAGGACCGTATCGACCTAGGAGAAGAAAACGCGAGGGCGTGGCCGCAAGCGGAGCATCATATGTAAGCCAGAGTGACACGAATCTGGAAGTGGAGCGTATGGAACAAACAGCAGAGGGTCGCGTTACCCAACTCCAGATGGCTGGAGGCTGTTACGTGGAGCGCACGATGCCGACATGCCCTCGGAGGGCGCCAGTAGCACTTATGTGTCAGTGACTACAAATACGAGACTACTGGTACCCTTCCCGATTTCTCATCATAGATTTTCGGATGTTTCTTTCTACTACTTCCATAAAGTGCTAGTCGACTCGAGCACTCGATGGAAGCTTGCCACGTGTACGAAAGCTGTCCTGAGGAGTCCCCAAGGGATCTCGTTGCTGATCGCACTCGTCCAGTACAGCGCACCCCGCAGCTCATCATGCACCGTGAAGGCTGATGTCAATTCTCGAGTAGCTCTTGCGAAGCGAGCTGAAAACAAGAGCATACTTCGCTTCATGGGTATCCATGACGTTGAGTAAGCTGCAGGATCTAGCAATGTGATTCGCGTTCAAGCTTACCGGTCTGTAAACCTGGCAATTGTTCTCCGCAGACAGATAATAGACATTCCGGCCCTCTCCTCAGGCCGATGCAGCAAATCTTGTTACGAGCAGCGCCTTTTTGTTGCTGCAGCAGAGCAAGACATGGAGTCTATCGCGAGCATGGAACAACAGTGGGAGGATCTGGTGAAGCAAGAGAAGACCCGCAACAGTTTCGTCGAGGTATAGCCAATCTTACGAGACGCAACGCGCTTTGCCATACTAAGTATTATCCCGATCAACAGGAGCTGTTTGCGACAATACGTCGGCTTATTGAGGAAAACAAAGTAATAGATGCGGAGAACAGAAATTACAAATTTAATCAGTTTCACCATCTGGAGGAAAGAGAAATGTTGAAGAAGGAATGCGAGTCTCTTAAAAATCGCCTGGTATGGAATTAAGCAACCGCCTGGGCGAAAGTCGCTGACCTGGTGTTAAGCAAGCAGGTCCGTTCGTTGCTGTTTTGGTCGACGGGGATAACACTTTGGTAAGTCTGCCATGCTATCTAGCCCTAAGGTGACCTTGCTGATCTACTAGTTCCTTGACAAATTCGTTCGAGATGGTGCAGATGGTGGGCATCGAGCGGCGAAGAAGCTGCAAGAAGCGGTCCAGACTTATCTTGAAGATCTGCTCAGCTTCCAGGCGCATTGGAGAATCGTCGTTCGCATATATGCGAATGTGCAAGGCCTCATAAGCACCTATGCGAAGCTACGAGTAACTTCTGATGCTAGAAAGGCGGCTGAATACCTCGTTGGATTCAACCGCGAGTTGCCACTGTTCGAGTTTGTGGACGTTGGTGCGGATAAGGAGGCAGCGGACAATAAAATCAAAGGTACGTCCACCAAACATGCCATGTCAATACTTGCGCTGAAATCTCGGAAGAAAATCTCAACTTGTATTGGATGAACGAACATTGCAAGCATGTGTTGCTGGCTGGGTCAGCAGACAGAAGCTACGTCAGTTTTCTCCGCCAGTTTTGCGAAGAGGAGAAACTCAAGACCAAACTCACTCTTGTCAAATCTGTTCCTTTCCCACCGGATTTCGAGCATCTGGCCACCTGGTTCCATAATACGTCGTTCAAAAATGTCTTTCGTAAAACAAAACTCGTGTCCACGGTGCCAGGCTCTGGAACCCCGAGTCTGTCGACTTACGCTAATACAGCAGCTTTGATCAATCCTGTAGAGCGAAGACATTCAGCTGCAATCTCAGCACCAAATCTGAGCGCGGTCTCAAGTAGCTCCTTGACCAGAAAAATACAATTTAACCGGCATGGCCAACGTATTGATGAGAAATTGCATCCGTGGAACGATGTAATAGCAAGACAATTACGGCAAATGTCGCTGTGTCCCAGACACTTCTTGACTCAATGCAATGAGCACAACTGCCCTCAAAGCCACGATGGGGCGCTAGATGAGGAGCAGAAGCGCGCATTGATGCGGATAGCCAGAGACAACCCATGTGGTAAAGGTACTCACTGCTCCGATAGGGGTTGCGTTTCGGCACACCACTGTTTGTACGATGGTCGCTGCGATTATGGATTTTCTTGCAAGTATGGGCCCGAGATGCATGAGGTTGACAAGACGATATCTGTGGTTCGTTGACACATCTGGTGGAGAATTGGCAAACGCTAGGTTTGCTCGAGACCTGTGCCCGAAGTTTCCAGCACCAAGATGCTATATCTCATAGTTCTGGCATTCCAATGTTGCTGCGTGTAAGAGCTGTGCAATCCAGGTCAAATGAAGGATACTATGAATTTTTCGGTCTTTTTCGAAAGTTCAGCGGTGTCCCTCGGACGTGGCGCCTTGGGGCGGGTGTTTCTTGACGTTCATGACAAGCGAGTGAGGCCAGCGCGAGTCGCCTTGGATGCCGGCTGCCTTCGCAAAGCACGGGAAATTGTCGAATCACTGAACATGATCATGCATTTGGATATGCGCATATCGTTGGCCAAAGCTGAATCTGCACAATGAGATGCCTGGGGCCCTGAAAGAACAGGACGCAGCTGCGCCTACCTGGCGTGCATCATATTCGCGGTGCAGGCTTGGGGAAGAAATACAGCGAGGGCTACTAAGCTTTTTCTGCGCAGCAGCGCATCGATGGTTCTACCCGCCGAATCGAAGCCGGTTTATTGACTAGTCCTGTTACAATCGCTCAAATCATTTACCGCCGGGTCTGTCGTTCGTTGGAAATGTAATTTTTTGACGACGGAGGGGCCCACGGTAGCTAAATGCTCATTTAAAAACCGAAAAAGTCCCCGGGCGTGTGCTCGCTCAAAATCCCGGTCTTGTTTCCGTTCTCGTCCGTGTACACGCTGATGCTTGCTATCATGCTTATGTTCGCGCTGACTCTGTTGATCGCGGTCTGCGTGACGTACGTCTGCATCTTCCCGTTCATGACCGATTTGATCTTATTGCCCATGATCGGCCTCATGATCTTGCGCATGACCGTCCTCGCATTCACGTCGGCGTCCACGTCCGAGTTTCTGAATGAGTCCATGGTCGCCCAGTCGAGCGCGTTCGCGCCCCCGATCCTACCCTTGTTGACGCGCAAGCACGCGTAACAGGTCCCGTACATCATCGAATTCTTGTGTGGGACCGTGAACGACCTGGTAATCGTGAGCTTGTATGGGATCTTGAACTCGACTAAAGCCGCATTCTTGCACGTGTGGCAGAGCACGACCACGTGGGAGCACGTCTTGTTGACCGCGACTGCGCGCCTGACTCCGACTCCGTGCTCGTCGCTGCTCGCACAATCGGACACGCGCATGCTCGAGACCAGATTGAAGATCTCGTCCAGCTTCATGTTCATGTGCATTCTCATGTCCTCGACTGCGGACATGACTTGGTCCACGCTCGCATTTACGTTCGTCTCCATGGTCCCGTGTAAGAAGAGGATCAGGCAGGGTCTGCGCGTACGAGTGCCTGCTCTTGCCTCATTACTTGTGCCTCGCAATGTTCTTGTATCTCTAGTCAGGAAAAGTTCGCGTTGACGCTCCGTTGGGCCCCGCACGCTCGCGTGCGGTCATGCTCTCCCAGGCTTGCCTGCGGACCATGCACGCGAGTATGCATGATTGCATGTAGAGCTACGTGAGCGGGGAAACGACCTCACTCAAGTGGAGGACCACGATGGCATTTGGGAGGGAGTCCGGGTGCACGCTAGAGGACCGGCATAGCAGCACGTATGAGTACTTCGTGTCGCTTGCGAAGCGCATGAGTACAATCGCAGACAGCTGAGAGAGACCGGTGATGGAAACTCGATGACATCGTTCACGTCGCCATTGCCATTGCCGTTATTCGGGTCATTGATCGGAATATGCTCATGTGCAGCGACAAAGTGAGCCATTGCTGATTCACATGGCAAGCTGCTAGTGGAGTCAAACCTGCCGGAGAGCGTTGAAATTGTGGTGATTGATGCGAAATGGCGAATACTGGACCCATCTGCCCAGAACGACACCCTGGCAGATGGTAGAGATCGGCGTCTTGCCTTGGCAATCTTGCATCCGCGATCCTTGTAAAGTCCACTGGTGCGCTGGCAGCATGTTGCACCCAAGAATGCATGACTGATATTGAGCCATGATAGCTCACGACCGTGCTGCATGCCTCGTTCCCAGACCTGCGGGGATTTGAGACTATTTGAAACGAGAAAATTTTGTACTCGACTGCTTGTAGTGCAAAATTCGGCAATCACGCATTGGCAGGGAAAGTACTTTGCGCCGTACGATAGCGCAAATTAGATGCAATGCGTTCAGTAATTACGTTATATTCTTGACTAACATAATTGCCTGCCTTGAGGCTTATAATGGCTTCGTTCAATTTTAACTTATAGCGCGATAACGGCAAAAATGCACCCCATTGCGGACGCAAATGCCTACAAATTAGAGCGCATTCCGGCCAGATCGCTCCTCCACTTTCGCTGTACCTCGCAGCGTCAAAGCGTGCTTTCCACTTGCGCACGCGCTCACGCTAGACATGCCTTCGCACAACAATGCGCGCTACCTCGTTCTGCGCCGCACGTCGTGCTGCTGCGCTCGCGGCAACGCAGCGCTTCCTCGGGTACTGCGACCCACGGGGTTTTCCTTATTTAAGATGATTGCTACTCTATATCCCAGCGGCAGGAACACGCGAGCCTCTTCGTCTCGATCTGTCCTCTGCGATGCGTGCCGCCCACGCCGCCAGAGCAGAGACGCAATCGTCGGACATGGTGGACCTCGTCTGCGACAACCCATCTACCGAGCACGAGCACATAGCAATGAACGACTACCGTTCTGGCATGACGCCTCCTCGAACGACTACGATGACCGAGCCCCGCAAGGCAGAGGACCACTACGACCCAGGCCGGACGAAGAAAATATATGCGCCGAAGAGCAGGGAGCTGCAATCGCTATTGAAGAAGCTGTGGCATAGGTGAGAGGCGCGCGTGCTCTGTTGAAGCTGGTGCACAGGCTGAAGCAATGACAAGCTATTGTAATACACACGGCAAGGAGCCTACTGACACGCTGCGCACTTTCCTCATTAAGGATTTGTACAACTTCTTCCACTGGATGTTGCGTCGAGGCGGCCGGATCCGCAAAGCACGAACTCTTCAGACCTACTGGAACACGCTGACTCTGGTCCGCCAGTTGGAAACTGGCTGTTATACCGTAGATCCTGCTGTCCAAGTCGAAATGTGCGGAGTAAGTGTGTCACGAGACGTGTCACCAGCATACCGTGCTATTGACACTGCTGACCGTACCCCAGGCCCGGCAGAACCTGGCGCAAGAGTTTGAGCTCTCTACTGCGAAGGAGGACAAGCCCATCATGCGAGCAGAGGACGAGTTCGAGCTGCTCAAAACGCTCTGGGAATCCCCAGACGTGGAGTTGCAGCACGAGTACCTGCGAGCGCAGCTGGCGCTGATGATCCAGCTTGCCGGCATTACGGGAAATCGTCCCGGTGCTCTCCGCCGACTGCAATACAAAGACTTGAAAATTGCACTACTCCCTAACTGTGACGGGGATGATCGGCCGAGGCTCGTGATCGACTTTACCTTCGAGCATACAAAACGCTACCTTGGCGGTAAAGACGCGTGAGTGCTGCCGCTGCACTTCGCTACTGCGAAGCTATCTCACTGACGCCTCCATCAGGAACACATTTCCTGTCCCTGACATTCCTTCTGAATCCTGTCTCCTCCTCTGTCCTCAGACGATGCTTCTCGGTCTGCTGTTCGCTGATGATGCTTTTGCCGTACCTGATCTGAGCCCTGCCGAGCTTTTCGAACTGCGCATCCCGCCGGGCAAGCGCGAGCTCCGCATTCCCATCAAGCAGTCGAAAGCCGAGCTCCCGCTGTTTCGGAGAACAGAGCGGACTGTCCGTGGCCTGCGTGTTTCCAACGACGCAGTAACGGAGAATTGGCTTCGCGAGAGGTTACGGCAGCTCGGTACCATCACGAACTTTGAGATGCCCGTGAAGCCATATTGCTTCCGCAGAGGACATGGCGAGGCTTTGGATAGCAGTAGTTCGTATTCTTCGATGAGTTCCATACCCGTTACCAATATCGCTGATACATTCCAGGCCACATCAGCGACTCCCAACGCAACCTCATCTTGCAGCACTCCTCATCCGCCGTCTTCCAGCACAACTACCTTTCGCGATACATCACACAAGACACGCAGGCGGCCTATCGCGGGCTCGAGCCTCAGACCGCGATCATTCGGGCTGCGAGCGGGATGAGTCGCTCCATTGACCCGGACCGACCTCAGTCCCTCAATGATCAGCAATTGTTACAGATCAAGAAGCATCCTGAGGTCGTTCTCGCGCGGAGGACACGCGATCGTCTGGCCGAAGAAGCACGTGCTCGTCACACGACAATCACGCGATCGAGAGATACGCGAGAATACGCGGCATACCGGCGCGCGCAGTACGAGTACCTGCACAGGAAAAGAGAGATGCACAAGGCCATGTTGAAGCAAGTACAGACCAGGTACCGGGAAGAGCAGCCGATCGATGAGATTCTGTGCCAGCTGAGGGGAGGGGCCCGGATCTCAGAACAAACGACGTCCGTTCAGGCGATCAGCCCCCTCAGTAGCGAACGTCAGCGAGTCCTTGCTGCGTTGCTCACCTTTGCGCCATCTAAGCACATTGGCGACCAAGAGCGTCGCGTGGAAGCAATAAAGGCTGTGGCCGCTCTTTGCAAGAGGCAGGAGGTGACAGAACGCAAGGTCTGCAGGAAGAGGGCAGCCTGCACTGTCGCCTTCAACGAAGGAGAGCGCACGAGAACGCACGGGAAGAAAGAGCTCGTGCCGGATCCGTTCCCGATACATTGCCTGCCCACTCAATGTATCTTTTGCATAGGGAACCAGGCACTGCGCCTCGAGAAACGTACCAAACAATTCCGGGACCGGAGCGGGCTCAAGAGGCACTTGCTCCGAAAGCACCTGCAGTATCATGATCCGAAACAGCGCATCAGGTGTCCCCATCCAAAGTGTGACGACCAATGGCTCGAGCACGCAGATCATCTGCGAAACCATGCGGCAAAAGTGCATAGGACATGGACATAATGCTCTTCAGGTACAGGTACTGAATGTATGCCCACCACGTGCAATCGACGTGTTCCAGATTCCTGCGTTGCCCCATCTTGGCTCTCTCTACCTTGACTATGCAACAGTCTGTCGCTCGTGACAAAATTGAAGAGCCTCAATCCCTTCTTCTCATATATAGCGGTGCATTCTCGTCTACGCAAGTCGCTGAGAGCTGACGTTAGTCACAGGCCAATCGATCACAGCGTATCGCCTTAAAGATAGTGGCGTTGAAACCGGCGTTTGAGAACGAAGCTGGTCACTATACCGCGATTCTGCTTGTGCAAACCATTGAGAGTATGTGAGCATGATGCACATCTCACCCTAATCGTGTAGCCCATGATAGCCTCGTCCTTAACCGCGCGGCAATGTGGCCATTCTTCGGGAGACGGGGACACAGGCAACTCCTGCTGGGAATCAGCCTAGGACTCGTTGCATAAGATGAGAAAGCCATGTCCTCCAGCGCCCAAAGAACAATCACTTTCGTTCTCGCAGCTTCTACACCAGCACGATACATTTTATCTTCAGTCTACCCATAAGACCTACTTTAGAATCATTATGTCAGCGCGATATGTTTCCAGCTCCTTGTTGAAGAACGTCAAGAGCAAGTCTGGCAAGCAAGTTGCGTTGGAAGTTGTAGACAAAACAACATCATGGAGTCGGCCGTCCGGATTCCCCAGTGAAGGTGTAAAGCAAGAATTCGTCAAGATTGCTGAAAACAATACGGAGAAGTTCAAGCCTGAGGTCGTCAAGATCGTAATGAAGTACTGACTTCTGTATGAACCTTTACCGGAGTTCTCCGCTAACAATCAGCGCAGGGAATCCGAGCATCAAAGTGACAGGGACAAGCGAATGCATTACACCGCATATGGCCTGGACAAGGATGGCAATGTTGTCGATGTACAACATCTTACACAACACAAGTAGACAAACAGGATCGTAGACTACAAGACATAAAGAGTTGCCTATATAAGTAGACATGCATGTACCATTTCGTTGCTGTGTGTGAGCGAACCCGTTTCAGATGCAGGAGAGACCGCAATTGCAGGCTGCATGTTATAACCTCATGCTCCTCGAACTGCATTGACCTTCCGAGCCCACATTGACCTATGTGCACGTGTCTGACAGTATCCTTGCACTCTGCTATCCTCTTCTGACTGCAATGGCCCCAACGTGCAAGTGAATGTCTGAGTACGCACCTGCTACGCAAGTCTGCACTACGAGATGCCATGCTGCAAGACCGTTCCGGGAAATGTGCTATTCGCACCTTCACTACGCTAGATCAAGCGTCGGCAGCTGAGTTCCGCATTGGGTCATCAGAAATGGTGGGGACGGAGCGTTTGTCACCAAAGCAGCCGAAGCGCGCGTGAAGCGTTAGAGTGTTACGAGACTTGGATCTAGTGTCAGGATATCGTGGCAGCGCTCCATTCCATTGGATAATTAAGCGAGATCAGCTGTGCACTTCCGATTCAAATTGTGGCTGGCAGCTGCAGACCTCTTCACTAAGCTCAACGTGATAAGGGTCAGATGGTTCTCCATACACTGCCACCAATCCTGCACGGATCAACCGTGACTGCTCCAATGCGTCGGCTTTATGCAGGCCCGTCCAAGCTTGTCATCGATTGCTCGAGTATTAACGCCTTTCGAAACCATTTTGGTACCAGCTCTACATTTGCCAGACATTGGCGGATGGACCGTGGGGGAACCTCGACTATGGCAGGATGTGTTGTCGGAAAATCGGGACGGATCTATACGCTCGAAGAGACCATTCAAGACAAGGGACGGCCGCTGACATGTGTCTACCGTGCGAGGTGAGAACTTCGCGAACACTGAGAGAACAACGCACTGACTTTCGTCTTTAGTGATGGCACGAACGAGTTCATCTTGAAGGAGGTTCCGCAGGACTGGAACGCACGTCTGGAGATCTACAACCTCGTCGGCAGCAGTCCTTTCGTACGCAACCTGGTTGACACTGTCCCGGAGCGGAAAATGTTCATTTTCGACTATCTTCAAACAAGCCTCTTGCAACTTGCTCAGAAGAATTTCCCCCAAACGACAATGAAGCACATTTTGAAATGCACGCTCTCGGGTATCGCTGCGATGCACGAGAAAGGCATCGTTCATAACGGTAGAAGGACTCGTGTGCTGGTCGGGTTCTCAAGCTAACCTGGCGGCAGATATAAAGGCCAATAATATCATGGTTCAGATGACATCGTCTGAGTCTGAATGGAAGATTGCGAAAGTCCAAATCGTGGATCTCGAGGACTCAGCTTATCTGCGCCATCCAGAATCAGCTGTCATGGGTGCGCAGGTCGGTAACATAATGTGGCGGAGTCCAGAGGCTCATGCGATGGGGCCTATACGTAAGCCGTCAGACATGTTCTCCTTTGGCCTCGTTGTAAGCTTTGATACCTGCATTGGCATTGAGATCACATGGAGTACCCGTCTGACGATATCGTAGTGTATCTACGCAATGACCCAAATGTTACCATTCGCGGTGGACGAGTCTGAGCTGCCGGAAGAGATCGAGCCGTTGGCCGTCGTCCTCGAGCGTCAAATTTCGTACTTCGCAGAAGAGAACGATTTGAATGCATTTCTACGATATTTAGGCGATAACTCCGAGTGGACCGAAATCTTCCAGGCAGTGGCGAGCGCATTCGCAGAAGGTCAACCTAGAAGACCGTTCCGACTCTGGGAAGGAATAGACGTAGATCAAGCAGATTCATTTAGAGGCCTCATCCTCGGACTGACGAATTTTGATCCGGCGAAAAGGTTGACGGCACAGCAGGCTCTGGATCACGAGTGGTTCAAAGATGAGATGCTCCTCCAAATTTGAGATTGAAAGCCAACATATGACACCTGAACGCGACCGGCGCAGGCGCTTTCCGGCCGATGATAGCTCGATCACACCAGGATCCAATGCTGTTGCATTCCGTATCGCCCAGCTTCAGCTATCGCGAGTAGCTCCTGGCTACACTGGTTTTTGGCTGCGCACAGATCACATATTGTTTCTGTCGACGTGGTGGCGTTACTCTTCGCCGGATTGAATGAGAGATTCCAGCGGACGTTGAAGACAGGTGACAAGCTAGCTGCGATGGTAGGGGAGAAATGGCAAGAAAGTGCGAGGAGAATATCGGCATCTCGCTACAGACAAATTAGATCACGAACACCTTGATATCGGGACCGCACATAGGGTGACTGATTTGAACAGCAGTGTGGATCCATGCTCTGTGGTCCGTCGGATCGTCAGGCCACCCATCGCTATTCTCCATACTGTCCAGTCCCCATTTGCGTTGATCTGCGTCTCAACCACTATGTTGAAGCCTCGCCACAAAGCTCTGTCTCCCGCACGGCATGGTGTGCTCCAACACCTCTAGAAGCTACTTCAAGTTGAAGGATTGGTTCATCAGGGCTTGCACATCGCACACTTCGTAGAATGGCTAATTGAGAGAACTGTTTGATATATCTCAACGTTTGGCTCTTTCCGGTTTACTTGAAATCAGATGAAGCCATCATAAACGAGAACCTTCTCGAATACGTTAAGCAGGATACGGCAACCACATCAAGTCCTCCCAAGTCCCCTGGGGGCTGCCAGCGTGCTATAGCCTGGGAACATCACCCAAGACACGCAGGCGGCCTATCGCGGGCTCGAGCCTCAGACTGCGATTATCCGGGCGGCGAGCGGGATGAGTCGCTCGATTGACCCGCGCCGACCACAATCTCTCAACGACCAGCAGCTGGTGCAGATCAAGAAGCACCCTGAGGTCGTCCTGGCCCGAAGGATACGTGATCGTCTGGCCAGGCAAGCACGGGCTTGCCACACAACGATCAAGCGGTCGAGTGGTACGCGAGAATACACAGAATGCCGACATGCTCAGCGGAACTACCTGCACACAAAAAGAGTAGTACACAATATCATATTGAAGCAAGTACAGACGAGATACCGGGAGGAGCAGCCGATTGATGATATCCTGTGGCAGCTGAGGGGAGCCCGTCAGGACACCGCGCACATGACATCAGCCCAGGCAATTAGCCCCCTAAGCAGCGAACGTCGGCGGGTCCTCAGTGCATTGCTCACCTTTGCGCCATCTAAGCACACTGGTGACCAGAAGCGCCGAGTGGAAGCAATAGATGCTGTGGCCGCTCTTTGCAAGCGGCAAGAGATGACACAACGCAAGGTTTGCCGGAAGAAAGCAGCCTGCTCCGTCACTTCCCGCAAAGGGGACTGCACAACAGCGGACGCGAAGAAGGCTATTGAATCTGATCCAATCCAGATGGAGTGTCTACCAACTCAATGCATCTTTTGCATGGGCAACCTAGAACTGCCCGTTTCGCATCGCTCGAAGCAGTTCCGGGACCACAGTGGCCTGAAGAGGCACTTTTTCCGGAAGCACCTGCAGCATCACGACATGAAAGAGCGTATCAGGTGCCCGCACTCAAAGTGTGACGATCGATGGCTTGAGCACGTAGATCATTTACGGAACCACGCAGCAAGAGTGCACAAAACGTTGACATGAATGTCTTTCTAGGTGCAAGTACTAGGTACTTGTCAACAGTGAGTGATTGGCCGGGCTGATGTTCCAGGAGTGCGCCGCTAGAGCCGGATGGCGCATTCGAGAGCACGGAAAGGTGCAGAAGCTACTGCGCAAGGCCATGGATGCGGAGAGGTCTCGAGTGCGAAGGAAATGGGGCCGATATACGTATGCTGTTGACAGCGCGCTTCCTAGAGAACATACGTTAAGACTGGATGAACCGCTGCCACACGAGGCCGCAGGGATTCTTGCATAGGCCCGAACGGGGTTATATTCATCTAATCGGATACATGGCTCGAATCAGACAAATTGAAAGTGCGGCGTGCGCATGCGGTGGGCGGCGTGAGACCGTAAAGCACGTCCTTCATTGCCCGAACTGGACGGCAGAGAGCAGGTGGTGAAAGAAGCGGCCGGTGACAGATAGGGATGGGGGGACGTGTCGTACCTCCTAGGTGGAAAGGGTTGAAGAAGAGACCGAAGGACAGGGAAGTACATAGATGGTAACTAATGGTGGCCAGATTTGGCGATGGCGAGAGCGACGATCGCGTTTCTCAATAGTACGGGAAGGTATTCGAGCCAGGTGATAGGCGCAAATCACCGCTGATTGCGCTCTTACCTAGTGGCTTCCCCTAGTTACACTTGTAACAAAACTGACTTGGGGACATGCTGAGTCAAGGCAGCTTATAGGAGCACGAATGCAAGACACGATGATCAGGGACAGCTCACCCTAAGCTCAATCCATGCATAGCTAGATTGAATAACGAAACGAAACGAAACGGGACGAGTGAAGGATGCTAACTATCTGACGTACAGCCGCTCGAAGATGTCGAGGAATGCCAGCCAGAAGGCGTGTTTGTCTGCCAGTCTCCACCTCGAGCGTATATGTTGTGCCTTGAGTATAAGCAGCTGCGGAGGCGCATCTCCAGCTGCGCTTACACACTTAACCGCAGGGACTTTAGATCTGTGCGATTTGATGACACAATGAACATACGAAATGCCCACAACTTATTTCGAATCGAGAGGAAAGCCAAAGCAACTCCGTGGACATATAGTACCTTTCCGCGAAGACTACTCCATGATTGCGTTGCTCAAAATTAGCCTCCAGGCCCACTTTTGCTTTAGCTTACAATTATCTAACCCGTATTCTCTACCTCGTAGTATGCTCGTCAGCAAAAACTCCACCGTTATTCGAAGTTAATGCACTCCTGCGTGTGAAGGCGGGCGACTACCCAAGGCAGTAGTCCTTATCACCTAAGCCAGGAATGGGATTCAAGTATGTCCCTGCCTCATTTATGTACGTCTCTTCAGTGATGTACTCTTGTACGCCTAAGGGCACTGGGAGCTCATTCGCATCGGCAGGTTTAGTAATGTTCCGATAGATCTCTGCCAAGTCCGGTTGTTGGGATTCCGAAAGGTATGTCAAGAGGGCGTTGAAATCTCGGCAAGTTTTGCGGACCCCGAAATCAGGCCATTTGATCGTTTCGCCAACACGCCAATTATATGTGTATAGCTCCATATCCGCGTTACACATAAGGTGTTGTCGTAAGATATCGACACAATGTGTCAGGTGCCGTACGAGCGAGAATGGCGGCCAGAAACCCCATTTCTTGCCCCAATAGTAATGGTAGTTGTGGATCAGACCTTTGCGTAAGTAATTGAGGCAATGTAGCTGATGTAGCGTGTCTTGTGTGGATAGATAACGGCGATCGTCCCCAGGGAATACAATCAATGCTTCAGGATCTTTGCCCATCCGTATGGCGTCCTTTGCTGTCAATGGGATCCAGGTCATAGAATGACTGATTTTCTCCCACGCTTCGTCAACTTCCGGAGCTGGATCTCTGGAGTATACTTGATCTGGGTGACCTGCCTTCCATGGGATGAATGGATCTAGGGTCTTCTCGACCACCGGGATATCGACCAGATCGTACATTGGTGCTGTAGATGGTTATGAGGTCAGCTTAGAGACGATGTCGTGGTGAAATGCATTCTCGTACACCATTGTGGCCGGAAATTCGGCGCGTTACTCCAACCTCGCTCCCATCTAATGGTTCCGAATATGCTGGCTGCGACTAGTGCCATTGCTAACACCACCGCAGCAGCATTCATCCTCGGCCAAAATGTTATGCGGTATAGTGTAGGCTTGGACACGAGATTAGCTCGCGTGTAGAATTTATCCTCTGTCATGAAAGGCTCATGTTCGTCGGCCTCATTAACGTCAGTACCACTCTTGCTATGTCTTTGGTCATCCATGAGTGTTTGATGCTCAATTCGCGTGTAATCCAGCATTGCTTTTGATGGCAATCAATTTTCTGCTTCGATAAAATCTTTCTGCTTTCGTGTGAGTAGTCGCCGTGTTGTCGGAAGTAATATTTTCAGGCCCGCAAACTACAAGAATCTTGAGAAATCGCTTTTCTCAAATCCGAATAGAAGGCAATATGCAATGCTAGGTTGTTCTGTCGCGGTTTTTCCGATGACAAAGTGCGGACGAGCTGTGCATATCGGTGGCTGTCTAGAGTCAGTGGGAGGAGAGACCAATAGCGGCAATACATCCTAGGAGGAAAGCCTGGAGGGACGTTAAGGTTGCAATGTTGTAGGTCTCCCTCGGCCCAACTCGCCCTAGTAACCATGTGCTCCTCAGTATAAGCTTTTACTGTGCAAGGGGAGACCAACAGCGGCAATACATCCTAGGAGGAAAGCCTGGAGGGACGTTAAGGTTGCAATGTTGTAGGTCTCCCTCGGCCCAACTCGCCCTAGTAACCATGTGCTCCTCAGTATAAGCTTTTACTGTGCAAGGGGAGACCAACAGCGGCAATACATCCTAGGAGGAAAGCCTGGAGGGACGTTAAGGTTGCAATGTTGTAGGTCTCCCTCGGCCCAACTCGCCCTAGTAACCATGTGCTCCTCAGTATAAGCTTTTACTGTGCAAGGGGAGACCAACAGCGGCAATATATCCTAGGAGGAAAGCCTGGAGGGACGTTAAGGTTGCAATGTTGTAGGTCTCCCTCGGCCCAACTCGCCCTAGTAACCATGTGCTCCTCAGTATAAGCTTTTACTATGCGAGGGGAGACCAATAGCGGCAATACATCCTAGGAGGAAAGCCTGGAGGGACGTTAAGGTTGCAATGTTGTAGGTCTCCCTCGGCCCAACTCGCCCTAGTAACCATGTGCTCCTCAGTATAAGCTTTTACTGTGCAAGGGGAGACCAACAGCGGCAATACATCCTAGGAGGAAAGCCTGGAGGGACGTTAAGGTTGCAATGTTGTAGGTCTCCCTCGGCCCAACTCGCCCTAGTAACCATGTGCTCCTCAGTATAAGCTTTTACTGTGCAAGGGGAGACCAACAGCGGCAATATATCCTAGGAGGAAAGCCTGGAGGGACGTTAAGGTTGCAATGTTGTAGGTCTCCCTCGGCCCAACTCGCCCTAGTAACCATGTGCTCCTCAGTATAAGCTTTTACTGTGCAAGGGGAGACCAACAGCGGCAATACATCCTAGGAGGAAAGCCTGGAGGGACGTTAAGGTTGCAATGTTGTAGGTCTCCCTCGGTCCAACTCGCCCAATAATGATGTGTGGTACCTTTGAAGTTAAAGCAAGAAAACTTAGTAAAGAAATTTACAAAGAATGTGCCCCTGGCACCATTTGCAGACGGTGAAATCATGCGAAGCGTCACGCACTGGGCAGAGCCTGGCTCTTAGACTTTTACTAGGATACTTGAACTTAACATGGCAGCTCAAGGACTCGGGGAGTCACAATATATAGTGCAGCAAGAATCGCGCGGTCAGTTGAGGAAATGAGCATCAGAAATCAAAAACTGTGAAATTTACGTCATGCATGTGAACGAACTTTTTGTGTTTGCTCTCGCGGTCTCGCGCATCGTAGCTCTTCCTGTTGAACATGGATCTAGTGAGTACTTGGTACTGAAAACATTTAAAGGTGAATTCAGACAGGATGATGACTGAAGGAAACGCAGATGGCATCCAAAAGCGCCAGTCCGTCTGGCATGGTGATCCGTTCAACGACGACGAGACCAAGGGAAGCGCCCACGTAGACGGCATCCAAAAGCGCCAGTCCGTCTGGCATGGTGATCCGTTCAACGACGACGAGACCAAGGGAAGCGCCCACGCAGACGGCATCCAAAAGCGCCAGTCCGTCTGGCATGGTGATCCGTTCAACGACGACGAGACCAAGGGAAGCGCCCACGCAGACGGCATCCAAAAGCGCCAGTCCGTCTGGCATGGTGATCCGTTCAACGACGACGAGACCAAGGGAAGCGCCCACGCAGACGGCATCCAAAAGCGCCAGTCCGTCTGGCATGGTGATCCGTTCAACGACGACGAGACCAAGGGAAGCGCCCACGTAGACTCTCGGGCAATGAAGGCACGTAGGTACTTTGCGGACATCTCATCAAAATCTCCTGACCTCCCGCCAGGAGGAATAAGATCAGCCGACTTCTCCAGAGCCAAACTAGGAGGTAAAGCGCTGCCGAAAGATGGTACGTTGATGATGCTCACATGTCGAAATAAAGGCTGAACCGTATGCAGCAGCATCCAGGGCTAAGGTCTTGATGGGCAGTAATGATCATGGCGTGTCTAGAGAGTTCGCCTTCTACCACGGTGCTGACCGTGGATTGGAGTGATTGATGTTTTATCGAAAATCGTGGAAGTGCTTTGTGGTTTTCTGCCAGTGTTCGTCATGCCCTGAGATCTATGATAGTCGAGAACTGAATTTCCACACTCCAGATGGACGGTCTGTTGCGTACCTCCTTCAATTGGGTCATATTACACTACGATATTTTCGCCTTTGAAGATTGTGTGATTGATTGATTGACTGATTGATTCCTACACGGTTTCAGCCGCCTCGAAGGCAGCTATGCCCGGATGCAGAGGTTTAGCAAACAGCCGACGCAATGCTCAACAAGTCAACATGCCCCACTTCGCTGTACCCAAAGGTAACTTACAACCAGCTGTTCCTTCGCCCCTGCCTGCTAGTCACCATGCCTAACGAGTTGGTCCTGTTTATGTGCTTGGGAATATGTGTTGTTCGACATTTGAGACTTTTCTGTCTGTGGCCATTCTATATGATTCCTCTGTATGTGGTCCATGTACCTGTCTAAAGCATCCACGTACCACTACTCTTCGGACCGGGGCATGTAGACCTGGGCCTACCAGATCCTCAGGCTCATCGAGCCGTGTGCGTAAAGTGGTACGGTGCCTGTGTACGAGTGCGGCAATACGACTTCCGCGCGGCCATCTGCACCAGATCGCGTTGCTCTTTGTCTTCGCTCCTGCCGTGCCCAAAGAGGCGTAGGAGTCACTTCGTCGTAGAGTTGAAGGTATTCGTGAGAATCGCGATGCCGTGATCTCCGGCAGCGGTGCCCGTGTCGGTCCCGTGTCATCGCGTGTCGAAAGGCGCCTGTAAACCTCCTTTCCACCTCCTCATTGGTTTTGTTCATGTGTGGATGGGAGTAACGTGCCGACTATAGGGTGCAGACGTATTCTATGTTGTCCCTGCTATGCGTGCTCTTCCCGTGATATCTGCTCTCCTCAAAACAAATGAAACTCTTTTTGTGTGTATCCTCGTGATAGACTTCGACGATGCGATAGCACCATCATGCGGAGCTTTTGTTTCGCTATATCTTGCGCGTCTTTTGCTGTCAACCACGGCTGTGATATCTCCGCTGGCGTCTCGCCGCTCGTGCGCGATGCTCCACTTCAACTACGTCCCGAATTACTAGGCATGAGAGCTGTCTCGCGAACCTCCTCGGGCGTTGTCGGGTGGTGAAGGGTAACCAGGCCTTCACCGGAGGCTCAGGGCGACAGTGGGCGAGGCTGTCTGTGTATCCGCGTGTTGTGTGACACCATTTGGTAGCGTGTCGGATTGCCGGTGCTCGCTTCGCGGGAGAGATGATCCCGTTCTGTTCGGAGACCTAGAGACGTGGGACATCGCAGACCTGCGCAGTTGTGTAGGCCATGTATGATGTGACTGTAGTAGTAGGGAGTCTCTGGGCTTCGTCGTCGCGTCCGTACGGCTCGATTTCAGCAAAACCGCCACGCCGTGGTTGACCTCGAAAGACGTGCTCTGTTCCCCGTACTCGCTCTGTATCTTTGTATCTTCTCTCATATCTCCTCGCTCTTGCGTGTCCGCTGTGCACGCGTTTCCCATATGTCTGAGGTCTCTTGGCTCTGCCAACTGCTGAGCAGTGACAGTAGGATGCAGCAAAGCAGTCAAGGCCTTGGTACCTTCAATCGGCCCATCTGAACCGAATCCCAGCAATTCGAGAACCGCAGGCCAGAAGATGTAAAGCACTCCGAGGGCAACGATGGCACAAACAATCCCGACCATGAGAGGGTGTTCTTCTGCAAATTGCTTTGCGAGCTCTGGAATTTTGGCTGCCTCACAAACTGCCCGATCCACGGCAGCTTCCATGGTAGAAGCCATCTCTTTCCCAGACCTTAGCAAGTCTTCGATTGCTGAGAGCAACGCCTTCGCAGTCCATGCATCCCACCATCCCGAATCGCGCACGATTTCCTCAAGTGCCCGCGTGGCGTTGTCTGGTGCCGCTGTAGCCGTCAAGAGCACGCCAAGCACCTCGTTGATAGTATCGGCACAGTTCTTCGTTGGTTCGTCCCGGAAGTGACCGTGGCCCTTCTCGGCGTAGATGGTGGTCGTTGCATATCCTGTCCTGCTTTTGCGGCACCTGCATATGCATTTCGCAATACATGTGAACATCTTTTTGCAAGTGTAGTTGTTTCCAAGGATAAAATTCAGAAGGGTGTACGAGTGGAATGTGTCTAACTTAGTAGATGTCATGTTTGAAGCGCGTTCCAACGCTTGCACCCCGCGGCAGTCAAGTAACCTGAAACGAGGCTGAGCTACAGCTCTCCCCAGCCAACCGGTTGAATTCGCGCCTAGAATGCAGATGCACGGCGAAGGTGGGCGTCACAACCCGGCCTGTTGCAGCCTGAAGGCTCAGTAGCCAATCACTCCCATGCGCTCACACAGGCTAGAGTTGTGCATAGGGAATGGATCAAGCGAGGCCAAACGATTGTGGAGGATTGTAACGATCTCTGGTAGTCTTGCACAGCTCACAGCCCTTCATTTCAATATCACAGGTGCGGGAGCGGCGAGCTCGACTTCAAGCTGCTCAAAGTGAGTTTACGTCGCTGCAACTGAGAATTCTTGAGGAAATAGCAATGACTGCTAGCCTTCAGCACGTACCGCAATGTAATCCTATCATTGTTCAGGCAGATCGATGCCAGCAACGCAAGTTGCATGAGACATGATCGACTCGCTTAAGCGACGCAAGCGGTGAGGTCAGCAGGCAATGATATTGCGTCACGCAATGACGCATATATTGTAAATTGGGTATCTGCGTAAGGGCGGCGGTGATAGTCCAGGGGTTCACACCATTGGCAACGATCATTGCTCGCCCCTGCGCATCAAGACAGTAGATAGGTCGAACTGCAGGTAACGCAAGAATGCGCGGGCTGCTACATGTCAGCGACTGAGTCATTTCCTCTAGTGAAGCACATGCTGACCGACGATATTCAGCATGCTCTGAAGCCCCGCAGACGTCTTGAAATTCGCTTGCCACAACCACTTGGCTGCCTGGGGACCAGTAGACGCTCTACTTTCAGAACTTCCACAGCCACTTGTGTGGCCATTTGAAAATAACGATCGTTTGTTCATTTTGCCTTAAGAAAACCAGCCCATTGACCCACTGCACAGCAGTCAGACGCGGCCCAGCTTTGGTGTCTTCCACTTCAACACCAAGTGAAACTTGGGACTACCGATAACGGCCATCGCCGCCAAGACCGGCATGCCATGAGGCAAAGACCCCGTTGCCGGTTTCATCAGACCAGTAAACAAGTCACAGGGTACTGCGTTTTCGTGCATACTTACTACGTGCAACGACTTCTTGGCTCTGATCGCCTCTACCACCGACCCGGCCATCAAGTCCATGTGCTGCTTGACTGGAGACGGATCAACGTCAAGCATATCTTGTTCGAGATAATGCTCAATTCTCTCAGCCAGAAAGTGCAATGCCTGGTCGCAGTTCCTTAATTCGATCAGTGCTTGATGTAGACAGTCTCGTTGGAAATTGTTTAGGCCTTTGTTGTGATACTTCCGACTCCATCGAGGAGCAGGTGGCGATGCACGAGTAGAAAAGGCCCCAATGAATCTCCAAATATGACCTTTCGCGTGGATTCCTTCATAGCTCAAGGAGACTCCATGAAGGCGGCACGTTTCAAGGTACGACAGATCTTTCCCTTCGACGGGTACGTCAAATTTGTCGAAAGTAATGTATTGCAGGTAATTGGTTAGATGCATATCTGTCGGAAGCTTCTGGATGTTCCTAACTCCTCGAAGGAGCTCTCCGTTCAGAAGATACATTGTGAGCAGACAGAGGTCCAGGTCATGGCCACGGTCTAACATGATCTCCGAATTGAAACGAATGGCGTAATTGCAGCTATTCGCTGCGATATGAATACGATCGTGAAGCTTTTCGATCCCTCTGCGCTGAATGTCCGCGAAAATTCTTGGAGCCATTGCCTTTCCCTTTGCGTCATGCTGAAAGCGGTACTGTATCTTGTATGATCCAAGCATCTTTAGCATTTGCGCGGAAACTCGACTACGTTTGCCTTGAGCTTCTCGTTGAAATGCAAGCAGGAAAATGGTGGCTTGTTCTCGGAAGTTTGCGGCATTGATGCACATCTCCCCGTGCAAGAATCCAAACTGTCGCAATGCCACTGTATCCTGCTTACGGCGGATCAGAAGATGCATTCTGATCGATGACAAGTATTCTTCTTGAAATATCCACGCCCTGTTCCACCAACGGTCCGCTTGAAGACGACGAAGCAGATTGAACGCCGCCCGAGAGCTAGGAGCATGTACAGGTTGGACCAGTCGAGGATAGGAATCTTCGTCCAGGACAGCATACGCACCTAATAACAAGTCTTGCAGTTGATTGACCTGGTCTTGAGTTTCGAGCGTAGCAGCGAGTAGTCCGACAGGGTAGGCGCTAGTCCGGTAGACCAAATCCATGGAGTCCAGGACGACCTGTCTCTCTTCTGATTTCTTATTCGAGATAAATTCTCGATCGATCCAGAACCTGAGAAGTTGACAATGCTTCGCATAACGGATGACTCTTGAAAGTGCTTAGTCGTGAACTTTGCTAGGACGCGCATGTTCATGCTTGCAATCAACAATGCTGTACCTACCAGCCTGAGCGTCCTCCAATCTTGGCGCCTCTTTCCAAAAGTAAGACACAGCAACATAATCTTGAATATCAGAACTCCGATGTCGTCCGACGCTAAGCTACAAAGTGTTGTTCGGGTTGATCCAACAGCATGACAGATTTTCAGCCCATGCCATTGGTTTATTGTTCACCACTTGATAATCCTGGATCTCGAGCAACCTATCAACTAGTGAAGACCGGTCAAGCTTCGAAGAAGTACAACAAGGCGTAGCGGAAGCTGTAGCCATTTCCATAAACTGTTATCCTGTTAATATTGTACGTCAGGTCATCAGATATGGGAACCCATTCTGCCTGAATGAATGAGCAATACAGCAGGCACTCACCGGTTGTGGCTTGATGAACCAATTGGCGTCGCACGTGCGCAGAACCCGGTAATCTAGCAGAATTTGGTTCGATAACTCAGTGTATCAGACCAGTAAAACGCTGGATCCGAAGCAGGAAGCTAGCAATGTCAGCATTCCGATAATATGGCCATCAGGACTCCACGATGCCCAAGCTGAAAAGAAGGATCGCGGCTGAGTCAATGGCCTGCCACGCGCTTGTTCTTGCAAAGCTAAATCAGGCTTCTCTTGCCCCAGATCTCTTCTTTCCACCAGGAAGGAAAAGCGCGTTACTGAATAACATTGCGATGACCGATCCGATGCTCCACGAACAGAAGTCATGATGCATGTGCGTCGCGTACGCATTTGTACAAACGCAGTGTCGCGCGTGATACAGGCGACAGCAGACAGACCTGGCAGGTGGGTCATCAATGAAG
The DNA here is from genome assembly GCF_019650295.1 of Cercospora kikuchii. NCBI lineage: Eukaryota > Fungi > Ascomycota > Dothideomycetes > Mycosphaerellales > Mycosphaerellaceae > Cercospora > Cercospora kikuchii. Next base: position 274,628 of record NW_025408585.1, on the reverse strand, counting down.
GGTCGTGCTCAAAGCTGCAACTTCGAAAGTTGCAAGCGCAGCGTTTCGCTTGGGGATTGTGTACAATCTCAGGAGAGTAGCAATGAGACTGCTCCGAATTTCTGCCTCATAGCTGCGCATCCGTTGTGGTCCGTATCTTCGTGGTCTTGCTGCATGGCCATTACTCACGCGATATGGCTCCGTTGGGGGGGTTTTTTGTTTTGGAAAGCCTTCTTCATGGCCTGTAGTTTCTGAGAGCTCGTTCTTTCACCGATTAGCAAAGCGGCGCTCGAGACGTCTTCCCTTCGATCTCAAGTTTCACATTATTCCGCTGCGGTGCGAGCGCAGCAGTGCGCAACCAAGCCAGACGTGGTGGTGCTCCATCGAATGCGGTCTAGCGCGGGAGACAACTTTTCCGATCGTGACTGACACCGTCGAGGTGTACTGTGCTTTCGCCTTTTAACGTGCCCACCTGCCTAGAAGTAGGATTTTTCGCGGTTTAGAGACGTCTTTCTAGAAACTCACCTAAATTAGCAGGTAAACCACGCAGATAGTCCTCTGATACCTTAAGAATCATACTACCTTAATTTCAGCGTGTAAACTGGCGTTGTTGGTGCGCTCTAGGCGTGTTGTTGTCGTCGCATGGCTTCCAGCGTTCACACGTGACCTTGGGAAGGCCGTCCCGCGTTTTGTATGGCAAATACACCAAATTATCGGGCAAAGATGCTTCCACCAGCGCCACATGCGAACAGGAACGACTGACGGGACGGACGAACGAACACACTAGATACGAGGCAGAGACAGCTAGGAGGACAGCAGACGAAGGAGAAAGAGGAGGATGGCGGAACCTCCGGCAGAGCAAGAGTATGTTACCGTGCGCCCAAAACGGGTAGCATCGCACGGCACCATCAACTACCGGAGCCTGCATCGAGGCACGCACACCTTGAATGCAACAAAGTCGAGGGCAATGGGAGAAAAGAGGGTGGATATAGGAGAAGAGTCCAGGCCAAGTATACAACAACTAACGGCTGCGACTGGTGACAATACACCACAAAGGCAAATGCTAGCCCAGATGAAGCAAGCAGAAGAACGAGCCAAGCAGGCGGAAGAGCGAGTCAAACAGGCAGAAAGGCGAGCGGAACATGCGGAAGAGAAATTGAAACAACTGGAGGAAATAGTCGCGAAGGTACCAACAATCGAACAAATTACAACCATGATACAAGAGCAAGTAGCAGTGAGCATTCAGCAGCAAGTAGCAGCGAGCATTCAGGAACAACTAGCTAACGTGGGCGTACCTACTAAAGGAAGTCGCTCATATGCGGAAGTAGCATGCACACCCCCAGACAGTCAACCTAGCAACATCCGCAGTCTCACGATGAGCACAACCCCATCAGCTTTCACAAACTCCCTCTACTGCACGATCGACATCTCGAGAGCCGACGAGGCCGAGAAAGCGAAGACCCACCCCGGCGTGGTTCGGGAGTGTGTGGAGAGAGAGATGCGAGGAATCGAAGGACAAGAACGGTGGCGCTGTGTGGCAGTTACCAAGGACCCACGCAATGCCGACAGGATCCGTGTGGCGTGCAGGAATGAGGGCGAGCTGACACGGGTCAAAGAGGCGATGTTGAAGACCGCAGCCGCGACACCGGGAAGCCGCGTGCTACGAGACCAGCTCTACCCAATCAAGGTCGACAATGCTAACCGCACGGCCGTAATTACCGAGACGGGGGACCTCCGACCGGGAGTGATTGAGATGCTGGAAAAAGAGAACGAGACCAAAATCGCCAAGATTGTATGGATCAGCCGCAAAGACAGTATGAAGGCGTACGGGTCGATGATCGTCTACCTGATGAAAGGCAACGACGCTGCACGCCTCTTACAAGAACAGTATTTCCACGTGGCAGGAGAATCGGCATACACCCGGGTTTGTGAACCGCGCCGACGACCAATGCAGTGTTATAGGTGCCAGGAGATAGGCCATATCGCACACACGTGCAACAAACCACAGAGGTGTGCTAAGTGCGCGCAAGAAGGCCACCGCCACACCGAATGCGACGCCGAGGGTTTAGTTCCAAAGTGCATCCCATGCGGTGGACCCCACGAATCGTACAGCAGGAACTGTCAGATACTGCATCCTCCTCCTGTCGCTCATGCCTAGTCCCTTGAAGGTCCTTTCACTAAATGTCGGCAAGCGGCGAGTGGTGCAACATAGCGTAATGAATGATACAGACCTCCAGGACTTCGGAGTCATCGCATTATCAGAACCTTGCGCGTTTGTGAGAGAGGGCAAAGTGTTAACGGTGCCGCTGGGCCATCCACACTGGACCAAGATCATACCTACGGAAACGCGCGAAGGCAGACGGATAATTGGGAGTATGCTCTGGATCCAGAAGGGAATAGAGAGTGAGCCAGTGCTGGTACCCTCTCCCGATATTACTGCAGCGCTGTTGCATCTATCCGATCGATCGGTGTTCATCGCATCGGTCTACGTAGTGCCAGCCAACCCGCAAGCACTCGCGGAGACGATACAGCTACTACGGCGAAGTATAGACACGGCAATGAGACGGGTGACGAGGGGAAGGATGGATGTACTTCTTACCGGCGACTTTAACCAACATGACCAGCTATGGGGTGGAGACGACATCTCGCCTGCCAGACAAGGAGAGGCCGACGGACTCGTGGACTTTATGAACGACTATACGCTACGCAGTCTCCTACCCAGGGGTACCAAGACGTGGCAGAATGGCAGGTACGAAAGCACCATCGATCTGGTGCTAGCCTCCGAGGAACTGGCCGCCGCACTTATCCGGTGTAGGATTTATGGAACTGAGCACGGGTCGGACCACCACGCAATCGAGACCACCCTTGATATCGACACGCCGGAGCATACAGTCCAGCCACGACTGCTGTTCAAGAATGCACCCTGGAAGGAGATCTGTGCGAGGATTACTAGTACACCCCAGCCATTGGCCGTAAACGTATACGGGCATGTGCAAGTGGATGTACAGACGCAGGCCGACCAACTCATGAATGTGGTGCTTGCAGCGATTCACGCACTGACTCCTGTCGCAAAACCGTCGCCGTATGCCAAAAGGTGGTGGACACACGACCTTACTGAGCTTCGTCAGATCTATACCCATTGGAGGAACAGGGCGAGGAGCTATCGTAGGGCGGGCACCTACAGCGAACAACTCGAAAACCAGACACGGATCGCTTCCAAGGAATACCATGATGCCGTCCGTCAGCAGCAGAGGAGGCACTGGGAAGAATTCTTAGACAACAGTAACAACATCTGGCAGGCGGCGAAGTATATGCAGGCTGATACCAGCCTAGGCTCATCCCGGATCCCGCCTCTTACGAGAAGAGATGGGTCGATCACAAGTGGTAAAGGAGAGCAGGCGACCGAGTTGCTGTCAACATTCTTTCCACCCCTTTCCCCCGTGATCGAGGACGAAGGGCAGCGAAAGCAGAGGAGGCCAGTCCATATGCCCCCGCTCACTATGGACGAAGTTGAACGGAGCGTGTTCGCAGCCCAGTCGTGGAAAGCAGCAGGAGAGGATGGGCTGCCGGCGGTAGTGTGGAAACGGGTATGGCCGGCCGTAAAGGAGAGGGTTCTGATACTCTTTCGAACGTCGCTGAGAGAGGGAATACTGCCGGCCCAATGGAAGACAACCAAAATCATCCCACTGAAGAAACCAAACAAAGGCGACTATACAGCAGCGAAGGCATGGCGACCCATTTCGTTGCTCCCTACGCTTGGCAAAGCCCTGGAAGCAGTGGTGGCGGAAAGGATATCACATGCAGTCGAAACCGCAGGCCTCCTGCCGGCAAACCACTTTGGAGCCCGGAAGAGACGATCGGCAGTACAGGCGCTCCTTCTCTTGCAGGAACATATCCACAAGGCATGGCGTAACAGGAAGGTGCTCAGCCTGATCAGCTTCGACTTGAAAGGTGCATATAATGGAGTATGTAAGGAAAGACTCCTGCAGCGACTTCAAGCAAGGGGCATTCCCGTAATGCTAGTAAAATGGATCGATGCCTTCTGCTCGGACCGATCGGCTACAATCGTAGTCAATGGTCAGGCATCGGAACGACAAGCGCTACAGCAAGCAGGATTGCCGCAGGGGTCACCACTATCACCGGTCCTGTTCCTCTTTTTTAATGCGGACCTCGTCCAGCGCAAGATCGATGGCAACGGCGGTGCTATAGCATTTGTCGACGACTACACAGCGTGGGTCACAGGCCCCTCTGCGGAAGCAAACCGAGGCAGGATCCAGGCGATTGTCGATCAAGCGATAGAGTGGGAAGGACGAAGCGGAGCCACCTTTGAGGGCGACAAGACAGCGTTTATCCACTTCACGCGTGCACCGTGCCGAAGTAGCGCCCAACCAGTCATGGTAAAGGGACAAGAGGTAGAGCCTGTGACCAGCACAAAGATCCTAGGTGTGTTCATGGACGCCGGACTGCGATTTCAGCAGCATATCGCAAGAGCAGCTACGAAGGGACTCATTGCTGCAATGGCACTGAAGCGACTGCGAGGGTTGTCACCGTCCACTGCCCGCAGACTGTTCGAGACAACGGTGGCGCCAGTAGTCGACTACGCATCGCCGGTGTGGATGCACAAGTGTAAAGGTCAACTAGCGTCTGCGATAAATCGAGTACAAAGAATCGGAGCACAGGCAATTACAGGCTGTTTCCGCACAGTAGCAAGAGAAGTGGCAGAAGCAGAGGCAAATATACGCACGGTCCAGCAACGACACGCAGCCAAAGCCGCGAGCACATGGGTCGATATTCTCTCGCTGCCTACGACCAATCCGCTGTCGAAACTCAGGGTTGTGCCGACCCGGAGGTTCCGCTCCCCGCTGCAACAGATGTCAACTACCTACAAGGTATCGACAAGAGGTATGGAAAGCATCGCGCCATACACAGTAGCACCGTGGCACCGGCGACTAGCAGCAGATGCGAAGGAAACGACAGAGGAAGCGGTGAACGCTGTCAAACAGAGCGCAGGTATCTGTGTCGCAACAAGCTCCTCGGCGAGGAACAACATTGTCGGAGCAGGAGCAGCAATACAAGACACCGAGCGGGGAGAGCCCCCATCAACCGTCGTCTCGACTACAGTATCAGCAAGGACGGAGCACAACCCGTACACGGCGGCCTTGATAGCGTTGGCAGAGGGCCTTGCACAAATACCCCTATCTACCGTCTCGCGGAACATATACCTCTTCTCAGACAACCGAGCAGCACTACAGGCAGTATGCCGGCCTAGACAGCAGTCAGGACAGGAAACCATACAACAAATCTATAAGAGCGTGTGGGCCCTGCAGGACCGCAATACTGTACGGTTGGCGTGGTGTCCCACTCCTGAGTTTGAGCTTGGCCGGAAAGCAAAAGAGGCGGCGAAAGCTGCAACAGAGCCAGGTCGAACACCACGGTCGATACGGCCAGCAGCTAAGTCGACCGTTGACAGCCACTACAAAGCAGAAACAAGGAAAAGACGGCAACCGATCGAAGGTGTAGGAAAGCATATACGACGAATCGACACCGCGATACCTGGTCCACACACACGGATGATGTACGATCGCCTCGGAAGCAAACAAGCGAGCGTGTTGGCACAGCTCCGAACCGGAATGTCACGACTGAATAGTTACCTTCACCGGATAGGAGCTGCAGAATCAGACCAGTGCGCATGCACGCAAGCAAGTGAAACCGTCGAGCATTTCTTATTCCGGTGCCGTCTGTGGGATAACCTCCGACTGCGGATGCTACAACATACAGGCACTATGAGGGGCAACCTCTCCTTCTTTCTCGGAGGAAAGGCAGCATCAGACAACGAGAAGTGGAAACCTGCGATAGAAGCAGTCTTGGCGACTGTCCAGTTCGCAATAGCCACAGGCCGCTTCGAAAGCTCACCGTATCAACCTTACTCCAGCCAGGAAACGGTCAACCAAGACACACAAAACATATAACGCCAGCGACCCTATGCCTACTGCTACTAACCATTTCCCCAAGCACGCCCTCGTACCAACAGCAAGACACGCTTCACTCGCTGAAGATAGGACAGTGAACACTTGGAGGGGCAGCTTCAAGAGAGCTTGTGGAACACTAACCTAGTACGAGTCTCCGGCAACGTAGGACAGAAGGACTGAGAGGACAGACTGAGATAGGACAAACCAAACGGGCTATTTGGAGTTCAGGAGCTAGGCGCGGGACTGACTGCGCCTGATGCGCTACGAACGCGGCCGCTGATCTCGATGGCTCGATGCCTACATAGCTTTGGAGCTCTTCTCCTAAGTTGAAGAGGACCATACCAGTGCCCGTGCCTATCTCTAGGACGTGAGCTGGCGCTCGGCCATCTAGCACGGTGTCCATGGTGTCGTCGAGCCACTCCTCCATCTCCACCTTATCGATATCGTTGCCGTCGTACATTGATTTCCAACCTAGAAAGTCTCTGCCGACCTGCAAAGCATCGATCGAGTCCACGTTAGCGTACAAACTCTTGTCAAAATGCGCTGCCCATGTGTCCACCTGCGCTTCGCTCTCGTTCCATTGTAGAGCACGAGCATCTCGGATGGTCACGTAGCCAACCATCTCGAGCTCGTTTGCTTTCCGTTCATGTACTACGACGGCGGCGTCCCTGACAGACTCATGGCCCAAGATTGCGTGCTCGACCTCCGGTATCTCTATTCGCTGGCCTCGGATCTTAATCTGGCGGTCGATGCGGCCAATGAACTCCAGCTGGCCGTCCGTTGGTCGGTAGCGCACGCGATTCCCCGTCCGGTAGGCGCGGACGCGCTCGCCGTCAATGTCCACCTCGAGATTGGCTTTCTACGTTTCGGTATTCAACACGTAATGAGCGGCAGTATATCTAAGTCCGATCTGTCGCAAAGCGAGCGGCTATTCATTGGGTAATCTGGCCTGTTGCTCAGATATTAGCTGAAAATTCGACCAGAGCAGTGCGAATCGCCGCGTTTAATCGATCAGGATTTGGCAGACGCCTCTTGTTTGGCGCCGGGCAGAACCGCTCCGACGTTTCATGCACGAGCGGGACGCGCCAGCGCCAGTGACACATGAATCTGTTGTTGCTTTCGCTCTTTGTTAAAGGGTCATGGTGAATGCTGGATGTTCATGCGACTATCGTCATGTCGTGGCCGACATGCCGAAGGGCCGTCGCTTGAGTTGCTCAGCCGACTGCAAGTGATTGACCAGTGAGCAGTGACGAGAAACTGCGCGCGAGAGTGTGCGGTTGGGTGATATTGTCAAAAGAAGTGATTGCCTGCAGCCAGCATCGTGGAAAGCAATTCTTACGACCCGAAAAGTAGGACCTGCAGAACAGTACGTCATGTCGACCAGTCACGACCTCACACTGGCGCTGGCTTACAGTCCACATTGTTAGGACTGAGCACGCGATCTGTACAGCACCGTATGTCAGTCACTGCAACCAGGATAGTCCTGCAAGTAAGTCGGATATCTCAAAACTAGCTTACAATGCTATTCTGTCCTGTTTGGTCGTATGTGCCTTTCAGGTCGGGGCAAGCAGTGTTCAGGCTTATGGTTACATATGAGATTAATACAGCGAGTGTATAGTGCTCGACAACTTCTTGCACAGCGTCATCTCCGCCCTGGGCTCTACTCGCATGGACCTGGGCTTCTAAGACTTCGATCCAGCGCCGCGGCGTTCTTGAGACGCTTTCCCAGCTGCTTCGGCGGCTTCACGTGCCTCGCGATCCTTCTTGGCTTTTTCACGTCTCTCTTGAGACGCACGCGCTGCTTCTGCCATTTGCTTTTCCTCCTCGTCTTTCGGGATTTTCACGAAACCGCCGCTTGAAGTCATGTTGAAGATATGCGGATGACAGGATCGTGCGAGTGATCTAACAGAAGCACTTCGATCAGCACTCTCAACGCGAACGAAAGATAGCAACTTACTCGTGCCTCCGGTCGGGTGGCAAGGCTCAATGGTGTTGGAATACTCCAAAAGAGGTCGGGGTAAAATCGTGAGCATGTTACGTATATATGTTTGTGTGTGCCTACTGATCGAGCAGGGTCCTCACAAGTGCATCCTCCAGATTCGTTACCTGATGACGAGACGTAACATGAATCCCACGATTATGTTCATGGGTTGGATCCATTGATTGGATCCCAATGTTTGAGGAAGACCTGTTGTCTGTTTGCGGGCAAATACCGTTCTGTAAGGATTCACACTTGGGTTCGTTCATTGGATCTCAACGCTTGAGGATGGCGCCCCGGTAGACGGTTCCCTCTTCAACGTGTGCCAACATAATGTAGAGCGATTGGCCTCGAACGAACCCTAGTTCGCGATCGACTGTGAAAAATCGATCCTTGTACGATATTGAGCACTCCGGAGGTAACAGCTCCATCTTCGCCTAATAGCACCATGTCTAAAGCTGAAATGGGATACACCTAGAGCTCCACTAGTAGCGCAGCATGTTCGGAGATACGAAGATGGACGACATGTGGCAGTGTCTAATGTGCAGTCTCCTCCGAGACTCCGATACAGCGCGAAACAATGCTGTACATGAGTGGAACTGGCCAATGAATTGTGAATCGCTTCTTGATAACACATCTACAAGACCAGAATGGCTTCCACGCTAGAGACGTATTGTGCAATCATTGTCGTACGCCTCCAACTGCTTCATCTTCGTCTCGATAAAGGGTTTTAAGTCTGCGCGTGACTGGCTGTCCAGCAAATCCACATTGACACTGCCCTCTTTCAAACAACTATTAAAGATGTCGTCAACATCGAACGGTTTCCGTAGTGCATAGTTGAACCAGAACCTTTTCGTCGCCCATGACTCCCGCATAAGGCATGCAAGGGACCTGTGGCAATCTGAGGCCCCTCGGGTCTTCTCGGCGCATTCAATCGCTTCCAGAAATTGTTTCAAACGAGGTTCGTAAGCCTCTACGAATTCTTCTAGTGTCCGACCTCGAAGAAGATAGGACTCGGGTCCGACCAGCAACAGCCACCAGGGCGGTTCGGAAGCAAATTGGCTCGGCATAGCGTTCGTAAATTCGAGATCAAGCACAGCCTTGATGCGAAGAGTGGTTGGATCCACAATGATGTTCTGAGGTCGCAAGTCGTCGCAAAAGAGTTTGAATGGGCCGCGGTCGTCAATGCAATGCCTGTCGACATACTGCGCGAACAGATAGCGAGAAATATATCGGTCGCGGGCATCTACTGGACTGCCACAGAGGTTACGCTGTGTCCAGAGGTGGGTTTTGTGCTGAGCTATAAGTGATCGGAAGTATTCACTTGCAGATTCAAACCGTGCCGTGGGAAATTTGTCCAGCGGATAGAAAGCTGTAGTAGCTAGCTCGTTCATGCTGTAAGTCAAGGGCCTCCCTGTAACGGACCAGATGCCTGTAGTGGAGGATTTTGAGATGGCCCCAATGTGGTCAAAATTGAAGCGATAAATTTGAAGCATGATATCCGCGATTTGCGAGAACACATCGTGTAATATGCCTCTGTCAATCTGAGGATTCAGGTGGAGTCGTTTCGCATCGCTGGGATCTTTGAGTATGTCAGAGAGATGAACTCCTTCCACGAAGTCCGAGATGATGAACGGCCCAAAACCTTGCGGGCTATCTTCAGTCAGTCCCCAGCTGATCAGCCGCGGAACTGGAATCGTAGTACTCTGCTCGAGAAACTGAATGACCTGAACCTCGTTCAGTATCTTCTCATCCCGAAATGTTGTATGTCCTGGGCCTGGGAACCGGATAATGGTGTCCGGGGTACCATCGTTGTACATGATCTGGAAGCAAAAATTGAAAGAGCCTTGGAACCAATCCAGAACTTCAGCCCCGCGTCCTGGCCGACGACTGGCGACAAAGGCAGCAATCTCTTCCTTAGCACCAAGAAGGCGTCGTTTCCATTCGTTCCAGCGGTCGTCTCCCATTTTCTCGGCAAGCTCGTCAAAGACTGTCATATTTTCAGCATGCCTTGGTTTGCATAGCAGCTATTATAACAAGATACGTAGAGGGAACGAAATTTGGAGAATCTCGCAACCGGAATTCAACTAAACATCGAGCAGTAGGTTGGTTGGTTGGTTTTATCCTACGGGGTTGCAGCTTCGCAAGGCCCCGCTAAAGGCTTGGCGGTCGGCCGCCGCCTTCCGACCCCGTCGACTAGGCGCGGCCCCACTCCACCCGTTCTCCAAAAATGCAAACAATGGACCAGCTGGCCCGTTCACCCTCACTCTGCTCACCGACCAACGCCTGCACAGGCTGACAGGCACGAACAAGCGGCGGTGGTTGTTTCTCTACCGAGTCCTGTCCACTAGGGTTCTCGAGGCTGTGCCCTATCCTTTGCCGTCCGCGTAACTATCATCTTCTCCAGCGCTCGACTTTCTCCACTCCCCGAACCTGCTGCACTATGATCTGCGCCTATTCAATGAGCTGGATGGCCCTCGCGGCTGGCTTGTGCTTGTTCAAAATGGTCCGGAGGTTGGTATGTCCAGAGAATCGGCCGAGATACTCGTTACGTATATTGCGCAGCCTCCGACACGTCAAGAACACGTGTCGGACGGTCTATTGTCCTTCCTGGCAGTAGCCCATAGGTTCCTGTACACCGGATACATTGCGGGCAAAGACGAAGTCCCTGAGTCCGAGAATTCCATTGCGGAGCTGGACGAGTGGCGTGCGGCTTCCTCCAGTCACATTCGTAACAAAACTGACTTGAGAACATATTAAGTCAAGGCGGCTTGTGCCGCTAGGAGAGAGAACGGTAGCTGGTCATAGGGAACAAGATATGATACTTCGGGCTACTGTGACTGACTGCAACAAGAAATTAAGTATTGATGCTATGGAAAGCAATTATCGCCCGCATCCTGAATGTCGTACCTTTCAACCATGGCCAGGTAACCGAGATGGAAGATTTTGACCGCTATAATTCGGAGTCAAGGACCGAGAGGGGGTTGCGGCGGAATGTTCGGATTCGAGCGCGAGATGTAGGACGCTGTTGCCGGCAGGTGTTTTGCTTTGGCGGCGATGTGTGAAACTCGACAATTTTGTTGAGTTACCGTAGCACGACGAGTTCCACGCCCTCAGTCGTTCGCGCTGAGCCTCCATACATGCTTCTAAAAAGTCGTAAGATTGCGTAGCATATACTTTGGGGCAGACACTCTGACTACAAGCAACAGCTAACCAACCTCCTTCCCCATCAGGGAACACTTCGCTTTCAATTTCTGAGCTGCCATTGTGTATGGCACAATTTCGGTCCAGGTAACAGAGTATTGTGTCGCCGCAGCAAATTCGTTTCGCTCTGATACAGCAACACATGATTGACTTTTGTGCGAATCAGGCTGAGGGAGTCATTTTACATATATATAGCCCACGTCGTGATTTCAAGATGTGGACTCACATCGCTGCATCCGCGTTAACGAATCTAGAACTGGTCGACAGATCGTGGCGTAGTCTAGCTTGTTGTCATCTGGCATACAAGCATAACAGAATCCAGTGCTGCACGTGCTTCGTACCATTCGTGGCGTCCTGCTCGCACTGAGTGCTCGCCACCAGTAGACTAGAGAGCGTGAGCATGCACCAAGCTGTCGATCGGCGGATGGCCTGGTTTCACTTCGCGCTAATTCTGCGGGGAAGCACGGGATGTCCTGGGTCTAGTCTGGCGGCACGAAGAGACGCTAAGACTGTGATCACGATTTTAGCGTTCTTTTACAGACACCAAATTCTTCTCGTTGCAACTTCGTCGTTTCGCAACAAACAAACCACAATGGAGAATGAAGCCCTGCGGATAGTTTCTATATTTCTTGAGAATGACGATAACATAAAAACATTGGAGAAGCTCATCGCAGCTGGTGGCGAGGGGTTGCCTGGGAAAGCACGACAGAACTTGGAGAACGTGCGCCGCTGCTTTCGCCGCAAGTCAAGTGCTAAAAAGGGTTCGTATTGCTCGTCGGCTGATCGCAACCTCGCGGTTTTCACATCCATGAACAAGGACTCTGTCTGCGTCCCAAGTCAATTCGTATCCCAGTATGAGAAGTGGCAAACAGACTGGCCTTCTCTTTTTTCTGTCTCTGGCTCTCGCCTTCACGGACGAGGTGACATTACAGAAGTCCTACGCGAACAGTATCGGTTCACCAGCCTGATTCAACAGCAAACCTGGTCAAGCAACATATGCACAAGATTTTTGATGATATGTTATTACAACATGTCTCGTTACGATGAAGGTTGCGAAAGCACAGCTTCCATCCTGGCAACAGACGACGGCCTTCAGTCTATGCTCAGCATCATAAACAAGTGGATCTCGCTGGGCGAGCGATGGAACAGTCTGTGTCGAGACCTCGGCGGCTATGGAATTCTGTTTGTCCTCCCGGAAGGGATAGGAGAGACGGTGTAAGTATTGCGAGACCACAACAAGAATTATCTACTCACGACTCAGGTGGGCCCGAATACCACTTACAGGCCCGAAACGCGAACACATTATCACCAAGTTCCGACAGTTGGGGATCGAGAGCAAAGTCAAAAGCCTGGACGCGAACAAGCTTGGCCTGGAAATCTGTCAAGGACTGCTGCATCGTAACATGCCCCGGGCTCGACTCCCTGCATGGGTCTCATCTCAGCGAGCTCGGGAGCTTGCCACGCTTCTCCATCTCCTTGGACCATCCAAAGTCCCACTGGAGCTTTTCGCTCGAGCCCGTAATCAATATCTGGTATGGGGCCCAGATGGACAAGCCGTGCCGAAGAAGGCTGATATTGTTGAAGTGGTTCAGAATGCCGATACCTTCCGGGAAGCTCTGCGTCACCTGGAATCCAAAAATGCGATCCTAACAGAGGACATCACAGGGAATGGACACTTGACGGTGAATTCGGACATACTGCAGGAATTGACCTATTGCATTGACGAGTGGTGGAAAAGAGAAGCCATAAAGATTGTCTTCAGCGCCTTCCCGACCGACCGACGCCTACTACCGTGGCGATCATTTTCAACCGAGACTTCCATGCTGCCGCAACTTCGACATGTGCTCCAATTACTTACGGAGATCAACGTCAGTGACGCTTTACCACCAGCGCATATCGCTCAGGTGTGCTTATCAGCCTCCAACTATAGGACTTTTGCCGATAAAGCAAACCTCGTTGCCATGGCCGAGTCTTTGGCGGAGCGTTACACTCTGTCCGATCTCGTTATAAAGAGAATCGCACTGCGGAGATTGGTGCTTTCCAGGATCTCGTCATCCGAATGGAGTTTGGAAGACCGGCGCCTCGAATTCCCTCGATCGGACCAAAGATCGAATGGTTATTACGGCGAGTATTTGTTGTACTACTCGGAAAGCCTGTTCAGATCACGGGGTCCCGATGCCGCCTTGCTTGAGCTGGACACCTATGAACCCTGGATCCCTGGGCAACCGTCAACGCTGGAGACAGCTCGGCTCTATGAAGTGGGAGTCCTTCGAGGAAAGATCCTCCACTTTTCCGGCCGTTTCAGGGAAGCAAAGGAAACGCTCGAGAAAGTGATCAGTAGCAAGCACCAAGATACAACATCGGCGAGCAAAGCTACCGCGCACCTCGCTGCTGTGTGTTGCGAGTTGGGTGAAGCTGATCTCGGCATTCGCTATGCATCAGCCCATTTGCGAGACGTGCTGGAGATTCAGTCTGCTGAGAGTGGAAGTGCAAGACGATTGAAGCTGGCTTTGGCATACGCCTTCCTCCTCAAAATCATGTGGTCTGTCCTCGCAGGAACCGTTTGCAATTTCCGGCCGACGCCCAGCCCTCAAGACCTCGAGCGTGCGCAGCAGCTTTTCCGAGATCTCGACGAGCCCCGTTCAACCAGCCAGACTTGGCCTACTCGGGTGCACCGAGTTTCTGTTCTTTTGGGCTTAGCTGTAATTGCTCACATCGGTCACTCCTGGCAAGATGCTCTGCTCCTCTACGACGTCGCCTTCCAATGTGCAAGAGAGTGCGGATGGAAGGCCGGCTACATCGAATCAGTCATTTACCTGTCCCGGAGTGTTGTACTTCATGAACTTGGTGAGACAGTCCAAGCAGATGACTGCGCAACGATGGCCAAGATGCTGTATTCATCCCACTTAGATTTTTTCGTGGGCTTTGGAACTCTATGGCCGGAAATTCTGAAGACTTGGTTCAATGCGCAACGGCGCGAGGCCGTGATTCCGGGACGAACTTGGGAGCGTAATTGGGAGTGGAGAACGTGAGTAATCGTTGTTGTTGGCGAAATCAGCCTATGCGCCTAAAATTTGTATTGCTCTGCCAATCAAATGTATACTGCCTGTCACCAACACGTGTATCTTATCTTTCCGTACGCTTGCCGCGAGATCTAATGCCTGTCCTGGCCTTGAAACTTTCGAAACATGCGACCCCGGATGTATACGACTCCAATGTGAAGCATATAGTTCCAAGACGTTTTCTTGCTCATCTGAATCCCTGTCAGTCAACTCCCATTTTGTTATTCATCGAACACGCACCTTTGAATTCGCTTGGAGCATTTGGGCCGGGGACAAAAATAGCGTCGTGTACTATCACTCGATCTCGCGATAAAGAGTGAGCCAGCGATTTCAATAGCGCTGCGTGGTCCCTATGGTTCGAAAAGTGGCTAAATACGATGGCTCGGTGAACAGACCCGTCAGGATCCAGGTCAGCTGACTGTCTGGCAAACCACTCGGCACACACCTGTAGGCTCAATTCATTATGTGCACAATCCAGGAACCACGTAATGCTACCAGCCGTGAGTCGTTGAAATCTGCCCGGCCACGAGAATGTACTTATGGCTTGTCTTTCGTCGAGTGCTGTAAGGCTCTTCCACCCCTTTTGTCGTAGAAATTCGTTGCTGACAGCACGCGCTAGAGCGAAATTCTCCAGCTGCACCGGTGACTCCGGGAGTGGAACGTCCAAGGGAAAGCCTACACCAGGATCTACGAACTGAAGAAGGACGCCTTTTTCCTCAGCTCGCTCTTTCAAGACGCAAGCCAACGCAGGTTGCTGGGAAGCCGAAAACGCGGGCACACCAGGCTTGAAGATTCCACTCTTATGCCAAGCGACGTGCTGGAGTGTCGGACCCAGTTCATTTATATGGTCTCGGCCAATTGGCGTGATTGCGGTCACTAAAGGCTTCGCAAGGATATTGGTCGCGTCAAACTCGCCTCCATGATGTGTTTCATAAATGGCCACATCAACACCCTCTTGGAAGAAAGCGTGCACCGAGACCAGAAACAAGAGCTGAAGATATTTAGGACCATCGCTACCCAGCTTAGGGACCTCCAGCCTCGTGTAGACATCTGAAACGTATTTGGCGAATTTCTCTTCGCTCAAAGGGTCGAAATTGATCCGAATGCGTTCCTGGACGTTATTCAGATGTGGGGAGGTGTACAAACCAGTCTTCTTCGGATATCCAGTCCTGCGTCCATGGTGTCGTAGCATGCACTCGATATAAGCACATGTAGAACCCTTCCCCTTTGTTCCGGCAATGTGTATGCAGTTGGGCAGGTCGATCTGGTCGGACCAGGTTAATGTTTAGCTAGAGGAGAAGGGTCAAAAGGCATGGGACTACCGAATATCCAAGAAGACTTAGCCATTTATCCATGCCGCGCGTGGCGGGCTTTCCCCTGACATTCAGCTCGCCGTCGAGTCTGGATATCTTGGGGAGCTCGGATGGCGCATTTGAAGGAGCCGGCCGTGGGCCCCGATGAAGAGATTTCAGCACCGCCAATACCGTCTGCGCAAAATGAGATATTTATAAGTCGGCAGCCCGTACATCACGTACCGTGTATTCCATTCCAAACACTCTCCAATGCTTTCAATACAACAAGAGCAGCTCTCGCTCAAGGTTCAGGGAATGTATTGGTCGACTACGTACGACACAAAAAATTCTTTCCGCTTAGTGACGCCCAGACGTCTGGCCCGCCCCACTTCTCGGCCCGGGCCGAGGAGAGCGTCCAACGCCAGATGCGGGCGTTTCCTTGCGCTCAATCCGTGAAGAAATCGATCAACCCACGACGAATGCAGCCGGCGAAGCATATCCTAACGCTTGCCACAACTGTCAAACCATTGATACATCTCCATCCTGCGGTCCAACAGCGTACAAGCTTGGCAGGACTTCGTGAATCACATCAGCCCAGTCCATTTCCTTATCTCCAACCCCGACGTGCAGTTCTTTCGCAACTTCTGAGGACGGCAACCATGCTGCCTTCCACTCCACATAAACCTGTCCATTCTCAAGCACGAGATATTGCCGAGCCCACACATCGACGGGACCGATGTCTGGAGTGAAAGCAGCTAGCGGCAGTGTCGAATGATGGAAGCTGACTTTGTACCGCCTTTTCAGCCGACCATTCCCAATATTAACGATTTCTGTTCCCATGACTGCTCTCTGGAGAAGCCCAAGTGTCTTAAGGTGCTTGCGCTCCTGCTGGGAAATCGCATCTAGGGTCCCTCGTGCAAGACCAGGTATTGTCATATTTGCGGATCTTCGGTCAGTGTAGGCAATCATTTCTGTACACTTATAAGCATAGTTTTGAATTTTTGTGACAGAAACTCTTGCATACGAACCGAAGTACTCTGTTAAGCTGCTGTTGTTTTGCAGGTCAGTACGGGATGAGGCAAAGCTGAGTAAAGAAACCTTGGTAGCTCGCTGCTTCTATTATATGACAACCAGCGTGGGAGAGAGGGCTTGACTAGGCGGCATTTTCCATCTGCAACGAGCCCGCAACCGTGCACCCAAAATGCATCACTCCTCTCGGCTTCATCTCAGTCCTCCCGTTAAAGCCAAGGACCTGGCAGCAGATCAAGATATGGATACAAGCGCCATGTACGACGCTAATGGGGACTTTCTGGCGATAGGGGTGACAGGCATTGTGGAGCTTTTACATGTTGGCAAATTATTGCCGAGCTGACCTTCTCGGTACTGGCGAAATGATCAAGCGGTATCTGCTGCCCTAGCCCGACCAAAATCGGCCGCAGCTTTCCAATGGACTAGTTGAGACGACAGGCGGAATCCGAATGACTGTACTCTCGGCACTCTTGTCAAGCAGGCCTGACAAGCTGAATGGGTTCATCCCAAGTTATGCAGCAGGACAATATGGTCTCGAAGGCACGTGCGTCGTGCTGCATGGCGTGTGGTTGTGTAGCTTGTGTCCATGGGGGTCGTTCGGCCTGCACAGCGGTCCATAGCTACAGCACCTTACGCTGAAGTCCTTTTGAGCGAAGTCTCTCGCATTGCGATATGCGGTATCACTTCGCCGAAGCGTCTACAAATGCAAGTTTCACGCCTTGAACGTCCTTCGGTGCGCTCCTCACGATGGCAACAACCGATGCTACTTTCGCAGAATTGTCGTTCAACGTTGCGGGCTATGCTCGCACATCATTGTGTTCTCTTGAATGTGCCAGCGTCTCTTCTCCGACCGCCGCAATCCTCCTCATCTGCGTCATTATGCTTCCTAGCTCTTTACATCGCGCTCTTTATATCTGCGGATCTTCTTCCCATGTAGCATTCGCGTCTTCACGCATCGCACGCGCCGTGTCTTCGATAGCAATCATGTGGTCAGTATTCTGCGGTCTCGCGACGTCGTTGCATCCCGGATCATCATCTCGTGACGTAGATCGCCACAGCGTGCGTCTCAGTGCGGTCGATACAGCAGCGTCTCTCCCGCAAGTACTTCATGAGATTCAGAGCACGTTCTTGGTGCTCGTTGGGCCAGGCCGCCGCTCCGCCATCGCAGCAGGCGCGCCGGGCAGCGCATCTGAGTACGTAGCTTGGCAGAGCCTCGTTGGATGCATTTATGTATTACAAAGTGGTACGACTGAATTGCGAAATTTGAGATACTCGCTGTGTAGGTTTTCGCACAGAAGAATCGGACGGTCAAAATGGGATTCACAACCTTGTCACGTGATAAAGGTGGGGCTGTGACAGCACATCGATATCGAACTTCACCGTTACATCATCAGACGAGCAGAAAAAAAACACGAACATAGCGAGAATCTCACTTTTCGGAATTCAGTCGTAAGAACGTGCAACATATCCATCCAAGAAGGCACTGCATCGCTACGTAGTCAGACGCGTCGCCCACCGCGCCTGCTGCGATGGCGGAGCTGTGGCCGGAGGGGGTGATGTGGCCCACAGAATACCGAGAGCATGCCCTCAAACTCATGAAGTACCTGCTGGAGATCCGCGGCTGTATCGACCGCACTGGGAGCCAGACCGTGCCAACAGAGGTCGCGAAGATGATGATCCAAGGCGCGACGTCGTTCGTCGCAAAAGCACAGAATATCCCCGACATGACCGCCATTCACGGCGCGCTGCGCGAGATGCGAGGAGACGCGAAAGCGATGAAAGAGGAGACGTCACAGCGACTAGAAGCACTGAAGAAAGAGCTACGAGGTACAAACACACAGATAGAGAAGATCGCCGCGGTCGGAGAGGAGACGAAGGGAGCCGCGAAAGAGGCAATGGAAGTGGGCAAGGTAGGAGTCGCAATCATGAGGGACGTCAGAAACACCAACACCCAGAACAACAAGAGTGCGCCAATGAGCTATGCAGCAGCGGTAGCGAGCGGTACACTAGCAAGCAGTATGCACATTCCCCACAACACACAGACTGCATCCACCCAGAGCCAGCGTGAAATCATCGTAAACATCAGAAACCCTGTGACCATTGAACGGTTGCGTGCAATGAACCCGCGACACCTCAAGTCTCACGTTGACCGCACCCTTGAACAGAGCACGAACGAGCAAATAGCAGAGATCAAGATCATGTCCGCTAATCAGCTCAAGAGCGGAGACCTGGTCGTCAGGACGGCAAGCGTCAGCGAGACACAGACACTACAACAACACAGCGAGGAATGGGCCCGTCGGGTCGGGGAGGGAGCCTCTGTTCGCGTCCCGACATACGGCGTCATTGTCCACAGCATCCGCACGCACTCAATCGACATGGACAAATTCACGGAGAATCGCGATGAGATCCTACATGAGAACCGGCCTTTCATCCCTCGAGCGGAGATCAAATACATAGGATGGCTTACACGGAGCGGCGCGAAGAAGTCGACGACCTCGATCATCATCGAGTTCTCGCGACCCGAAGATGCCAACAAGATCATCAGCGAAGGCCTCGTATGGCACGGAGAGCTCTGCCAGTGCGAGAGATACGACAGGCAGTGTCGGGTCAAGCAGTGCTTCAATTGTCAGAAATACGGCCACATAGGAACCCAGTGCAAGACAACAATGAGATGCGGCTACTGTGCTCAGGAGCACCAATCCCGGGACTGTCCATCGAAGAGGGAGCGCGACGGACCCAGGAAGTGCGCGGCGTGCCACGGAGAGCACGAGGCATGGAGCCAACAGTGCCCGACACGACAACAAGAAATGGCCCGCGCCAAGGCAGCATATGCCACAAGAGCGCCATTCTACCCAGTCCCGGCATCCGCGATGTCTGGAACCCCACCTGGCAGCAACGGGACAGTGCTACGCCGGAAACGTTCGGCACGAGGCCTCGGCCTGCGAGGAGAGGAGAGACCGCAGGCAGAGCTCGGGTCCACAGGATCTGGACAGAAACGAGCCAATACTGGCAGCGGCCCCGGCTCGTTAGACAAGGAGAACGAACCTCTGAGTGGATCTGGCAGTCAGAGGCCGCAGCGGACGTACCATCCCACTAGGAAAGCGCTAGAGTCTCTGCACGTGAACGGGGTGGGACGCAACAGTAGCCAGCAAATGGACATCGATGTAGAGAGCGACTCATGAGGAGGAACCCCACATTCAGCATATTACAGTACAACGTCCGGAAGTCACGGGACACGGTCATGGCCACGCTACTGCGCGATACCAAAATCGGCGACTTTGATGTCCTCGCCATACAAGAACCGTGGAACAACCCGTTTACAAACACAACACACCACCCGGCGAAAGACATCTTCCATCTCTGCTATGCTTCCAACGACACGGAGGGAAGGCCGACACGAGTATGCTTCTTCGTCCACAAGGGACTCGATCATGCCCAGTGGCGGTTTGATCGGCATAGCAAAGACATCTGCTCGCTCACGTTCCAGTTTGGAGACGATGAAACACCGAGGAGCCTCGAAATATTCAATGTCTATAACCCGCCCCGAAGCACAGAACAACGGACGAGCGTTCTGCCTTTCCTGAGGCGACTGCTCGAAAGATCTACCGCCAACGAACACATGGTGGTTGGGGACTTCAACCTCCACCATCCTCTTTGGGGAGGGGAGCACATCGTGCGGGCAGACGCTGAAGCTGTGGAACTGATTGAAATCATGGAACAAAATACACTGCAGAACACATTCCCATCGGGAACTATCACTTATGAGGAAGGCAGCTCTCGAACCACAATCGACCTATGTCTCGCCACTATAGGCCTTATAGACAGGGTGGTGCGCAGTCAGGTGGACCACGAACTGGATCACGATTCAGACCATCTTCCGATCGCTACGACTATCGACCTACAGCTCCCGCGTCGTACAGAAACAGCGCAGAGGAACTGGAAGAGGCTCGACGAGAAGCGATACCGTGAGGCACTCGAGAAGACGCTCCCTCTGCTACAATACCCGAGAACAAAGGCAGCTCTGGATAGATATGTCGAGCAAATCATCACCACGATTAACGAGGCTGTCGATTGGGCTCTACCCAAGACGATGCCGTCGAACAGAATGAGGCAAGGGTGGAATGCGCAATGCTCCGAGGTCCTCGCAGAGGCAAAACGTCTGAAACGGAGATTTAGTCGAGAGCGTACGGAGGACGACTGGGAAGCCTATCGAACGGCACGAAATAAAAAGACCAGAGTCATACGAAAGGCGTTGAGACAGGCTCATCGCGACCGAGTCGAAGAAGCATCACAGTCACCTCAAGCGCTATGGAAACTCGCAAAGTGGGCGAGAAATCGCCACAGCCAGCTACCGAACATCACTCCTGCGATCGTAGACCCAGAGACCGGGACAGAAGTCGCAGAGGCTAGCGGGAAAGCAGCACTCTTCAGAAATACCTTCTTCCCTGAGCCTCCCCATGCAGATCTTAACGATATCACGTCAGCGCAGTACCCGGAGCCAATCCAGCTACCCAGAATCACAGAAAAGGAAGTCATCGAGGCGATTACATCTAGCAAGGCATTCAAAGCACCTGGACCCGACCAGATCACGAACAAAGCGCTGCAAGCGGGCAAATCAGCCCTCGTAAGCCACTTAAGCAATATCTTCAACAGCAGCATCGACCTCGCATACTGCACCGCGCACTTCCGCCGATCTACGACGGTGGTGTTACGGAAGCCAGGCAAGGACAATTACACGACGCCAAAGGCATACCGACCCATCGCCCTCTTAAACACTATCGGAAAGACGATGGATGCCATCCTGGCAAGGAGGCTGAGCTACATAGCCGAGACTCACAGCCTCCTCCCTCGCGCACATATCGGCGGTCGGAGACAGAAATCGACAGAACATGCCCTCCACAATATAATAGACAGGATATATCAAGCGTGGAACACAGGCCAGGGACAAGTCGCGAGCCTGCTGCTACTCGATGTCTCAGGAGCGTTCGATAATGTTTCGCACGAGCGATTACTGCATGACCTAAGGGCACGCAGGGTGGACGAGAGACTAGTCCGATGGATAGCGAGTTTCCTGAGCAATCGATCGACAAACGTTGTACTTGACGGCTTCCAATCCCCACCATACACCGTATCTACAGGTATCCCGCAAGGATCCCCGTTGTCGCCCATCCTGTATATCTACTATAACTCTAGCCTTATTCAGCCAAGCAACACAGAAAGCGACCCGGAGAGCACCACAGCTGTTACGGGATATATCGATGACGCCGCACTTCTCGCCTGGGGTGACTCTACAGAAGACACGTGCTCCCAGCTCGAGCAAATGCTAGAAAAGGCCCAGCACTGGGCACGCACCCACGCATCGAAGTTCGCTCCCGAGAAATTCCAGCTCACCCACTTCACGCGCTCCCGCACACGGTTTGACCTCGAGAAAGGCATCGAGACCCCTTGGTGCGATATCGCACCGAAGGCAACGTGCAAGTATCTCGGCGTCACCATGGACACCAAGCTACACTGGAAGCCACATATTGAAGCGATACAGCGGAAAGTCTCCAACACTATTAGCGCCCTCCACTCGCTTGGGAGCTCTACCTGGGGAGTCAAGATGCTTGAGATGCGGAAACTTTACCGAGGAGTGGCCATCCCACAAATGATGTACGCGTGCTCAGTCTGGTCGCAGGGCCGGACCAGCGGCTGCGGATACACGAAAAAGACGCTGCAGACACTCCAAATGCTTCAGGCTAGAGCTGCGAGAACGATATGTGGCGCGTACCGGGCGACATCGACGGCCGCGCTGAACATCGAGACCTTCCTCCTCCCAGTCGAGCAACAAATCGAAAAACATAACGCCGACGCAGTGGTGCGAATACTTGCGAGCAAGGACCCGGGTACAGTGCAGACACGTGCGATCAGTGCCCGGCAGGACAGATACGCCAGTCCTTTCGAAAGGGTACGACGCTCCGTCGCAGCCTATGCAGCGATCAACCTACGCACATTGGAGCACATACCGCCCTTCGTCGACGCGCCCTGGCGGACAGGCCCGACAATCTACGTCGACAATACGGAAGAAGCACGCAGCAGGCATGATATCGAGAGCAAAAAGGCAGAGAATATCTGTATCTATACCGATGGCAGCGGCATTGGAGGCTACATAGGAGCGGCAGCCGTGTGCCTAAGCGCAAACAGGATAGAGAGGACGTATATGGGGACAGACGCAACGTCAACCGTGTACGCTGCAGAGCTGCAAGGCATCAACCTCGCATTACAGATCGCCCAAAACATCTTGGAGGACACCTCCAGCCCGAGGCAGGTCGCCATCTGGACCGATAACCAAACAGCCATACGCTCGCTCGTCCGCGCCGAAGGACGAACCGGAGCGTATATCCTAAAGCAAATCGCCTGCCGAACAGACACGCTACAAGACAAAGGTCATACCGTCACAGTCCGGTGGATCCCCTCCCACGAGGGCATTGAAGGAAATGAGGCCGCTGATATTGCAGCTAAAGAAGCCACAGGCTGGAGAGAAGGGCAAGATAGCAGCGAAGCGGCCGACAGAGCCGCCCAGCCCGAGGAACTCTATGCCGTCCTATCTACGCTAAAGCGAAAGAGTCGAGAAGAAGCTGAGAAGAAGTGGCAGGGTACGTGGCGCACGGGAACGACAGGGAGATCCTCATTCAGGTACACTCCAATCCCGAGCAAGAGCATCCTCCAACTCCACAGCGGCTTGTCCAAGCGGGAAAGCGCGCTGCTTGTTCAGCTCCGCACCGAGAAAATCGGGCTCCAGGACTTCCTCTTCAACCGCAACGTCCCCGGCGTCCGGGACCCTATGTGCCACTGCCGCGAAGGACGACAAACTGTCCGACACGTGGTTCTAACGTGTCGCCGACTGCGCGACCTGCGCAAGGAGCACCTCGGCGGACTTCCTGGCCGCACCAACCTCCGGACTATCCTGAATAGCCACAAGCTAGCCACAAAGACCATCCATTTCATAGAACAGGCGCAGATCCTGGGGCAGAATAGGATCGGGGAGGAGTAGACGACGTCGAGCGCTGGGCGGAGACAGTAGGTACACAGATGGCGAAAAGATGAGGCGCAGCCTCGAGGAGCCTAGCATATAGCAATCAGCAGAGAGAAAACCACCACCTGGAAGAACTTGCCGGCAAAGACAGGTGGTGGTTGAAGAGCAGAGTGAGGGTGAAGGGGTCGGCTGGTCTTTGTTTACTGCGGTGACATTGGCGAAGTGGGGCTACTCCCATTTGGGATGGCGTCGGCAGACCGCCGCACCTTTGCTTCCGGGCATAGCTGCCTCCGTGGCGGCTGCAACCGTGTAGGAATCAATCAAATCAAATCAAATCAAATCAATCAGGGTCTATAGCTCCGTTGACGCTTCCTTGCGTACCAGCAACCCAGCCTAGTATCTCTGCGTATGTATTGGATCCCAGATGACCATGTCGAGATACTTGAGAATAGTGAGGTGCCGATAGATATGTTCAACGAACAATCATGCTAAAGAGCAACCAGATGTCGTTACGGGAAGCTGGCACACCCGTTCCTGTACGATTGCAGAATTGATCGCCCAACGACAACATCATTCGCTGTCTGAGCCAAGTGTGCTGTGAGTTGATTTATGGCCCAAGCAATCAGAAACTGACATCCACGCAAGGCTGGGTTTCCTCACCACTCACAAGATGAAGGTTCCGGGAAATGACGATTCTGAGCGGCTTCACCAACTCTCCACCACATTCGCCATTCCTACTTGGCTCTGGACATCAAAAGAGCAAGACGCGAACGGGTACTTTTTCGGCTCATCCGTGCAGACTTCGGGAGACCCTAGCCTGGCAAGCCACGTCTCAGTCTTTCGCTTTGTGGTAAAATATGTCACGGCCAGGGTGGTCAATGGACAGGTCGGCCGGCCACAGCACTGCTGCCGGCCCTGCCGGCCGATTCAGCGGCCGTGTCCGTCCGTCCGGACGAGAGCCTCTCATTGGCCATGCCGTCCACCGGAGCCCTGTCCGCTGTTCGCCTTGCCTAATTAGGAAGGATGTTGAAAAATGAAGCCAGAGGAAGGTGTTGTTAGCCCTCTATTCGCACGTCTGTCTGCTGGCTGTTGCCTTCATATGAGCTTGACATCTCACTGTCCACGTCGCCGCTAAAGTGATCGTCTTGCGCTCTTACCACCTCCTTTGTGTGTCTCTTCAACACAAAGTCGTTCTTGAACCAATTTCGCAGTAGTTGGTGTGATTGTGCGTAGTCTGTCTTCGTCTGCCACCTCTCATTGTCGAGAACGTGGCCAGCTAAGCTAAACTCACGCTCACACGCGCTCGAGCTCGCCGGCGTGGCCAGTAGGTCGAATGCTAGCTTGGACAACAATGGATATCGCTGGCGATTGTCACGCCACCATTGGACGACATTAATAGGCTTGTTGCCAACCATATAAGGTGTCAGAGGCTCGGCAAGATAACGCTGCAGATCGTCTTGCAACACAGTGTCCGTGAGCATTAACGATGCCGTGTAATCGTCGACCTCGCGTTCACGTGTCGCCGGCCTAGTTGTTGGTGCTGGACACCGCATCTTATACTCATTATAGAGCTCTTCAATCGCGTGTCGTGCCTTCACTGTCCATAGCGTGGACGCCTCGATATCGTCTTGATTCTGCTGCTGCGACTGCCGTTGCTTGCACTTCGCTTTCGCCTTATTCTTGCGCTGCGTATTGTCGTCTTTCATACCACCCCAGTGCTGCTCGAACCAGCTCATCTTGAGCGATGGATGTAACGCCACGGCGGCACGGTAGGCAGGCGTGCGATCGCTGAGTCGATAGTACTTGTCGAGCTTCTTCCAACCAAGATTGACTATCGCCTTAAGGTGTGAGTTGGCCGCGTGTTCATGGTCTGACTTCGCCTTCTCAAGTGTAGTTAGCAGTGACTCCAAAGCTGTCAACGACTGCCACAATCCACCGAAGTGTTGGCCATCTGCTTGGACCTTCAGCGACGCCATCTTCAGCGGCTTGAGAAGCTTCAATATCTCCTTCAACTCGGCCCAGTCATCCGCGGTGAGTATGTCTTCACGAAGGTCGTCAATGAACTGTAAGCAATACAGCTCTATTGGATCTTTGAGCTCGAGGCCACGCTCGATCATGTCGTGGTCAGATTGCCACTTAATCCCGCCGTTCAACACTAGCTCGACAAGTCGTGTGTCTGCCTCGCGTTGTTTTGATCGAAAGACGTGTCGTCGTGCCTCGCTATAGTGAGCATGGATCACGATATTATGGAGCTTGCCAACACAGCCCTTCTTTCGCCATGCTGTCTGACGATCGACGGCATTACGTAGAGATAGAGCGCGTTGAAACTCGTATACGATCTCGCTGTCTTCGAGCTCCTCGTCTTCCTTATTCATGTCGTTGCAAGCCTGGTCAATACACTCGATGTCGACGCCGTAGAGCATAGCCTTAACGACTAAGTTGATGAAGTGGCCAGCGCAGCGAAGGCGGCACTTGTGAGGGTGTCGGAGACTTGGTATTTCGCGCCTAATAGCTTCGATCGTCGTGTCGTTGTTAGACGCGTTGTCGGCCATAAAGTAGGTCAGTTTGGACGCGATATCATACTGTCTGATCAGCTTGAGAAGGATGTTTGCCTGCTCTTCACCAGTGTGATTGCCATAGGTTGGTACGAGTCCAATAAGTACTGTCTTCAGCTGATAGTCCTTATCGAAGTAGTGAGCATGAACACCTAAGAAGTCGGTGCCGCCATCGATGTCTGCTAGCCACGCGTCAAACGACAAAGCGATGCCGCTTATCGCCGTAGCCATATCGCTCTTTACTCGAGGCAGTGTCTTCTTACACAAGTCGACGATCCAAGCTCGCGGGGTGTTGTGAGAAGTAGGGAATAGCATCTCGAGAACAGGTTGACGATACGTAGCTAGCCGCTTCAGTCGTTCAGATGCTAGAGCGCGAAGTGAGTGCTCATCTGTTACGGCATACTCGAGGAATAGCGACCTCCACTCGGTACGATCAACAGGA
Organism: Cercospora kikuchii; assembly: GCF_019650295.1. NCBI lineage: Eukaryota > Fungi > Ascomycota > Dothideomycetes > Mycosphaerellales > Mycosphaerellaceae > Cercospora > Cercospora kikuchii. Next base: position 248,103 of record NW_025408585.1, on the reverse strand, counting down.
GTCTTCTCGGTCGTCCTTTGACGCTTGATCATACTAGCGATGTTGCCGTCGTCTACCGGACGCCTCTTACACTGCTTGTACGTGCCATCGAGCTCGTAGCCATGCTTGCCTAGGTGTCTGCGTATCGAGTTCGTTCCTCCACCAGTCCGAATGACCTTCACCTTCCTGTGATCCTTATGGCTGCTGTCGAAGCACAGACGACACAGCCAGTAGTTGGTGAAGCTCTGAAGATGCGTAACAGCCTCACCATGCTGCCAGACCCACGCTCTGTGCTCTGCCTTGCCTGGCGGTGTCGGGTAAAAGTCGCGAAGAGCTTTTCCATCGACGAGGAAGCCGGTCCGCGTATAACGCGTCCGGAGGACGGTTCCGAGCTGCGATTCGGCGTGGATTTGTGTCAGGTCGATGCTGTGGGTGGCGCTTATGCTGGAGGTACCGCCTGCCATCGTGGTGTGTGCGTAAATGCCAATGATCAGGTGGGCGATCGAGGGACTTTGGCATGTGAAGGAAACGCGTCCCCAGTCGCGTTCTGAGAAGTCGCGCGTGGGAGGTCGGCGCACGGGCCGGCGTCTCTGCAGGCTGGCATCTGACCAATCAAACACGCTCTTATTCATCAATTGACCCAGACCCTAACAACACCCCTAGGAACGACATTCTCATCAACAAGGTCAATTCACATGCCATGGACACCGGTGATTCACTTACATGTCCGGACGGACGCTAGCATTAATAATGCCGGCCGGCAGATACCCCATTAGCTGTCCATCCGGCCGGACACCGTCCGGACGGCATGGCCACGAAAAATGACCCGTCCATTGACCACCCTGGTCACGGCGATCAAGGCGAGCGCAGTGGGGCGCACTGCGAGCGTACGCTATGACTGGCATATCCTCACTTTTGTCGTGTTCAGGAGAGCGCCCAATGCATTGACTTTACTTTGCTTCGATGCACCAACTGAGCTGCGAAAGCAGTTATCTGCCTCCATCAGAGATTCTCCTGTCAAGGACATTGCGATGCATCACTTTCATTTTCACGCATTGGTCCTGCAAGCGGTGGTCGAGCTCTATGACCATGCCTTGTGGCAGTTCCGAGACTTGGTGCGAGCGCTGGAACATGGTCGTCCGACGATTGACGATCCGGATCCAGACTACGTCGCAATGCACGAACTAGCACGGCACGTGTTGCATTCGTCGGAGGCGTTATCCACGGCATTGAATGTTGTGGGGAGTATCATCGACGAGTTGGAGAGGGATTCAAGGATCCATCCTCGCGGAGCAATAGCGAACGATCCGGCATCTCTTATACGCCATCAAAGGTCGATCTTGCAGTTCATGCATAATCGCGCTCTTGCTCTGGAGTCGCGCTTGAACAATGAGATCAGTCTGGCATTCCACATCACTGCGCAGCATACCAGCCTCAGCTCTGCACGCATCTCCGAGGCTGCACGAGTAGACAGTGATGCTACGAAGACGATCAGCATCCTGGGCTTGGTATTCCTCCCGGGCACCTTCATCAGTGCCATCTTCAGCATGTCTTTCTTCAACTACTCCCCGGGGAACGGCGAGCAGCCCGACCAGTGGCACGTCTCGGACAAGATATGGATGTTTTGGGCAGCTGCTATCCCGGTCACGATCAGTGTTATTGGAGTATGGTGGCTCTGGCAACGCAGCTTGGCATTGACCCCAGCTCGGGCCGTCAAGATCAAGTCCACGTCCGAACGCATGAAAGATCCATGAGCAGTGCACACAGGATGCTACGTGCTCAGTAGAATGTGACCAGCCTATGGCATTCGGTAGTCTGATGATTTCAATGATTGCTTCCACCAAATGTCATAGAGCCCGCGTTGAATTGCTTGTTGTTAGAGCCTCCATGTTGTGAAAAGTTATACTGATTGCTCGGCTTTCCATTGCCTAGAAGTCTTATTCAGCGTTTGTCAACGAGGAACCGCTCGGCCACGGCCGTACTTACAGTCGTCCATCACTTCGCTCGCACGTGGTGCATCCCCCACGGCCTCTGCGGGAATGCGTAAGAGAAGATCTTTTGTGTACGCTGCCGCAGTTGCCGCAGCGAAGTTCTGCCACGCATCGTTCTTGTGCGAGTCCGAGTAGTCGCATATTCCACGGACGATCAAGCACGGCCAGTTCTTAACGATTCCAGCGGCCTCCATCTCGAAGCAGAGCACATCTGCCTTCCTTTGCGCTTGCACTCGCTGTACAACCATATCTCGCTCTGTCCCGCTCTTCATAAGCACGTCACTTGACGCGATCGTCCCGTAATGCACCATTGGGTAGTCTGCAACATGGTCCTGCCGGTGCTGAACAAACTTCACGTTTCCTACACCATCGGGGGGTTCGCGAAGTAATCGTGGTCCCCTCGTAACCACAGCGTTGTCTGTCTGCCCACATGACGCACAATCCTCTGTCCTGGGATCATGAATAGCAGTTGTGGCAAACAACACATCCGCAGCATCCGGCAGATTGTAATAATCTTCAGCGATCTGAGGTCGATTGAGCCGCGGATAGCGCTCGAGCATCAGCTGCAGATGCTTCAGATACGTTGGACCCTCTCGCTGGTGCTGGGACTGTAGCGCGCTGACGGCTCGTTGGATTGCGGCCGGTGGCTCTGCGAGCTCTGAACGAATATCGAATCCAGCAGCGGTTTCTTTTCCCAAGCCGTAATTGATCACTGATGGCACGCCATTCACACAGCCCACCACGACGTCCCCAAGCCGAATGTCGCCGCCTTTTACTTCTGGCCGAGGCGCGCCTCCAGCAATGCCCACCATCAAACCCCACTTGATTGCCGGAAAACTGTGCCGCATGTCGCTGGCAACTTCAGCAGCAGACACCGTGCCATAGTTCCCTGATCCCAGTGACGCCACAATCACATTGTGAGGACCTATGCTGCCGAAAGAGTACGTGTTGTTATCCCTTGAGACGATCGGAAGAGGGTCATGGTGCTCATCGAGAATCGATTCTACTGCGGTTCGTTCGTGCGGAAGTGCACAGATCACGCCAATCTGGTATTTCGACCTGACGTTCTTGGCTTCCATCTTCTCGTATCGCTCAGCAATCTACTTGCAGATAGCAAATTGTGGTTTTGCGACATCAAGTGGTAGCGGGAAGAACATGACCAGAACTGCATCTCCAGCTGGAAGAGGCGGAGCAGCTGAGGCGCCACAAGGCTGAAGACTACATGCCCCACTGAGAGATGCATCGATGTGGTCGTGCATCTTCACCTTGTCCCATCGCGCCTGCATTTCAGTCCTTACGCTGCATTCCTGACGATAAGTGCAGTGACCAAGCATGGAGTACGTGGGCGCAGGCCATCCTGGTGCTAATCGGAGTTATGTTCAGAGCGGGGGTTCACACAACACTCAATACAATGCTGAGCATATCCACCTCGCCGCTGGTAAGGCATTCAATGTAGCGCGGAGGGCTCAGCTGACGAGTCGCTGTCCAGAGCGCGCGGAGACGCCGCCGCCGCCGTGCCTCCACCTGCCCTTCCGCCGCGATCGCGACTACGTCGACCGGCCGGCGCTGGCGGCGGAGATCCATGCGAAGCTTGCGCAGCCGGCAGCCAGGGTCGCGCTGGTGGGGCTCGGCGGAGTCGGGTGGGAACTAGGGCCTAGCGCGCGACGATGGTGCCGCCGTGCTGACCAGCGACAGGAAGTCGCAACTCGCGATCGAACACTGCTACCGCGTCCGCGAGCAGTCGCCGGGCACGTGGGTGCTGTGGATACACGCGAGCAACGCCGCACGATACGAGCAGAGCCTTCGGGAGGTGGCCGAGGTGGTGAAGATCCGCGGACGACACGATGCGAAGACGGAGATCTTTGCGCTCGTACGGGCATGGCTGCGAGATCCGAAGGGGAGCAAGAGATGGTTGATCGTACTAGACAACGTGGACGATGCGAGCTTTTTGCTCGAGCCGCCAGTGGAGAGCAGTGATGCAGGACGGGAGAGGCGGATCGACTATCTTCCGGCGTGCGCCCACGGCTCGATTCTGGTGACGAGTCGGAGTGAGGATGAAGCGCGGAACATAGTACAGTACGCAGCAGATGTGGTCAAGGTACGGCCGATGGAGATGGGCGATGCAGTGGCTGTACTGGAAAGGAAACTGGGAGATCAGCACAGCAGGACGGACATTGCGAGGCTAGCGGAAACGCTGGAGGGCATCCCTCTCGCTCTCACGCAGGCGGCCTCCTACATCTTGCAACGAGGGAGGAGGTATACGGTCGAGCGTTACATCCAGAAGCTGCCGAGAGGTCACAGCAGCAAGAACAGCGTGCTCGATGAAGAAGCAGAGGACCACCAACGCGACCGCGAGGCGAAGAACGCGATCTCCATAACGTGGCAGATCTCGTTCGAGCATGTGTATCGCACGCGGCGGTCGGCAGCGGACCTGTTGTCGGTTATGAGCCTCTGCGACCGACAAGCGATTCCGGACGAGTTGATCCGAGCGTGCACGAAAAGTAGCCGCGTATCGCGACGTACGATGCATGTTGACACAAATGCTGGTGCGAAAATGGACGTGGATGGAGTCATAAACGGTAAAGTCGAGGCGGAATATGAAAGCGATGGCGGCTCCGAGCAGTCGCTTGATGACGCCTTCGACAAGGACCTCACCACGCTGGAGGGATACTCATTTGTGTCCATAACGACCGACAAGTCTGCATTCGAGATGCATCGATTGGTGCAGCAAGCCACACAGGGATGGCTGAATGTGCGGGGTCTGCTGGAGGACTGCATCGAGTGGTTTGTAGGTGGATTGGACGACGTGTTTCCAGCGGTCACGTACGACAACTGGAGTGCTTGTCAGAAGTTCTTTCCCCATGCACGAGCAGCGTTGCAGCAGCGGCCCAAAGTGGAGCAGACAGTGCTGCAATGGACGAACATATTGTATAAAGCAGGGTGGTATGCAAGCGAGCAAGGGAATGCTGCGGATGCGGAAAGAATGTCCACGCGAAGCATGAAGGAGAGGCAGAAGATACTGGGGGCGGAGCATCCCTCGACGCTGACGAGCGTGAGCAATCTGGCGCGAGTGCTGCAAGATCAAGGAAAGTACGAGGCGACGGAGGAGATGAACCGGCGAGCGCTGGAGGGCCGCGAGAAAGTGCTTGGGGCGGAGCATCCCTCGACGCTGACGAGCGTGAGCAATCTGGCGCTGGTGCTGCGGTATCAGGGAAAGTACGATGCGGCGGAGGAGATGAACCGGCGAGCGCTGGAGGGCAGGGAGAAAGTGCTCGGGGCGGAGCATCCCTCGACGCTGACGAGCGTGAGCAATCTGGCACTGGTGCTGCGGTATCAGGGAAAGTACGATGCGGCGGAGGAGATGAACCGGCGAGTGCTGGAGGCCAGCGAGAAAGTGCTCGGGGCGGAGCATCCCGACACGCTGATTAGCGTGAGCAATCTGGCGCTGGTGCTGCAAGATCAAGGAAAGTACGAGGCGACGGAGGAGATGAACCGGCGAGCGCTGGAGGGCTACGAGAAAGTGCTCGGCGCGGAGCATCCCTCGACGCTGACGAGCGTGAGCAATCTGGCTTCGGTGCTGCAAGATCAAGGAAAGTACGAGGCGGCAGAAGAGATGAACCGGCGAGCGCTGGAGGGCAGGGAGAAAGTGCTCGGGGCGGAGCATCCCGAGACGCTGACGAGCGTGAGCATTCTGGCTTCGGGGCTGCGAGATCAGGGAAAGTACGAGGCGGCAGAAGAGATGAATCGGCGAGCGCTGGAGGGCAGGGAGAAAGTGCTCGGGGCGGAGCATCCCGACACGCTGACGAGCGTATACTGCCTGGCCTATCTCTTCCATCAGAAGCACTACTTTGCAGCTGCTCTGCCCCTCTATGAGCGGGCTTGCGCTGGGTACTCTAAAACTCTGGGCCCAGCACATCCAACCACAAAGGCATGTAGAGCCCATATGGCATCGCTGCAAGACCAGATCGGGGAATATTGAGAGCCTAATTTTCTTCATTTCGATTATGTAACACGTTCTCGTCGCAGAACACTTTACACGATTTCCTATATTGAGCAACGCGTGGAAATGAAGCCATGACGCTGATGAGTAAGTTGTGAGTAGCATAAGCAGCAGTGCATGACTCGAACCGCCGAGACCACTTGCCAAGACCACAGCTTGGAGTTGGGTAGCCGCTTTCGTTCTGGTCGTGCCATTATCCGGTCCAAGCCGTTGTTCTCCGTCCAGTAGCCGGCTGATTCCTGCCCGATGTACCACCTCCAATCGAGCTGTATGCGCTCGCGACAACACAAGTGCGTCCCACTTCCCACGAGCAGTCGGCCTCGATACTAAGCACACGGCCGATGTGATACACAGTATCTCCGCAGTATCGAGGCCAATTCGGACTGCTTAGGTCGCATGTAAGAAAATGCTCGACACGAACGATACTGCGTCCGACAGATGCGAATAAGGCCGAGCAGCCACAGCACGAGCCGCGACATGCAACGCATAGCCAGGAATCGACCGAGGTAGGCAAGGAATATATTGCAAGCGATATCTAAGGTGATTTAGACGTGGTGGCGGACTATTGAGAGTTTGAAGTGCGAAGTACCTTTTTCGCATTCTGGCACGCGGGGATTCCGTCAAGCAGGGACTGGGGTTAGTGGTTTTCGAGTTCTTCTCCTGCGGTCAGTTCAACACCGATTCGCAAGGATGAGAGCACACGGTGGTTAGCTCCAGAGAACAAAGCAATGTAAGTAAGGGGAACCACGGGGGAGGCAAGTGTGCGGGAAAACGAGACCCCGGGGGAGGGGGGGTTGTTCAGTTAATTGCACGAGAGACCTTTGCTACGTAGTTTTAAAGAGCTGAGAGCAGCGCATTTGTTGTCACGTAGCCTGCGTCCTGGTAGACACGACTTATGCGTCAGCGTCTATCGCGGTGCACAGCTCATAATATTTAAGCTCACCTTAGTCCAGCTCCTTACAATAGCGAAAGTGGGAGGGATCCGAAATTCTAATGATTCAGCAACGTATACCTAGAGCAGAACTTAGCAAGCAAGAAACCTCAATTGTGAAGCATAATGCTGCTGACGCACAGCGAGGGCTCCTGTACGAACCCAAAAACTTACGTCGTAACCATTGCCTTTGTGGGATTTCGAGATATTTATCTCGCATATCGCCGAAGGGGTAACTTATGGAAGGAATTCGGAGACTCTTTGTCAGAAGGCCGAGACTCCTCTGTGAACGGTGCATTCACACGTCTGCGGTCTTATCTGGTTCGTGCGACACGTACACGCACGAAGACAAAAGACTAACATTCACACAGAATCCCCTCTAGTCGACGGGACATCAGTCACTTGCCTCACCGAAGATTGTGATGAGAAACGACCTGCTTCGCTGCCACCGAGGCAACATGCGTGTCCTGAATGCGAAGAGACTCGAAGTTGCCGAACTCCATGACGAGAACCGACGGACTTCCCGAGATACGTGATCGCATCGCGTCGGTGGCCCAAGAGATGCGAGATAAGGCCATCGAACGTTCGTGGTTGGCGTGATACGGAGAAAGAAGATCGGGTACTTGCGATGTAACCAAAGTCGAACATGCGTAGGCATCGATAGCATGGATGTATCCAAAGCCACTGCTCGCAGCGCCTACGTTCTGCGGCGGCACGGTCCTGTCTTTAACAAAACCTCGCCTCAGCGCTTGAATCTCTCTCTAACGGACCAAACTATGTCTTGCTCGCTCGGCGTTATCCCCTGCTTTTCTCAGCTAATAGAGGTGCTAAAGGCCAACGAAGGTAAAAATGCCGATAACCAAGATCCTAGCCCTTCCGAGCTCATCATATAGCTCCTCGTTAAATGACAAGGAATACAGGCCGTAATGTAACTTAAAGATCGACGGGTTATGTTTGGAAGTATGAAATTATATCATGAATTTGAAAAGTTGTGAGCTTGAAGGACGGCCTTTTAGTCAGTAGTAGAGGATAGGGTAGATGGTATTGCCGAGAACTAAACGATCACCTCGGCCATAATCCCCAACTATGTTGTGTAGATCGAGCAATAGTGTCGGCGCATATGGGTATCGGATTTGGCTCCCACAGACAGGCTCAGCGTGGATTACGAACTGATCTTTCAAAAGCGATAACGCGCCGCAGGGCTATGCACACGCTTCCTGGGACTCTTGTCTCGCGTAAGTTATGATCTGTAAGAACTATTACCAGACGTACCCGAAAGCGGAGATTCCGAGACGGGTTGTAGAATGAGGGTATCTGGCTGCTGGCAGTCAATCAACGCCATGCCGCTCAATGATAACTCCGAGGACAAAATGTGCATCCGTCTCCATGGCCTCCGCCATATGCCTTTTGCACAACTCATCCCACAGCTCAGCGGTAGATACAGTTCGTGATTCCACCGGCTGCTCCTCGGAACCGGACCTATAGCCGCTCGGCCTTTTTAGAAGCGCCACCGCCAAGCGCCCGTTCGCCCTCCGCAAGCGGTTCACATCCTCTGTGAATCGCTCCTTCGTCACTTCATCCAGGTTCCATGCCCACAAATGACTCCTGGGGTTGTCCTGTCGAGAGACTGCGAAACTTCGTTGTTCGAAAAGTTCCATTAACTCCATTTTCAATTGCTGTAAGTCTATACAGATGTTGTTTTCCTTGTCCCACAGCGCAGTCGTTTGCTGACGGGAATTCGCGCTGACCAGCGCCTCTATTGGGTGGTTCGAGGCCAAGAAGACCAACCGTTCGTTCATTGCTCCATTCTCTTCAAAAAATGCAAGCAGGCGTCTGTAGACCCTGTCTTGTTGCAATCCTTTGCGGGTTCCGTGCTGATATCTCGGATCCAACTCGTACCGGACTTTCCTTCCCTGATGTGCATTGCGGTCTGCGTTGGCCGTGGTGATGGCGTCGAACGCCATCTCCAGACCGGAATCCGGGGCGTGGGGTGCAGTACCGTCAGACGGCCGCTTCTGAGCTGGATTTGTGTGTTGTCTGGTCGGAGCTAGGTCTGGCGGAGGAATGCTGTCAGATGAATGGGCTTCCGTTCGACGAACATGATCCGGATCTGGCATCGCCGCCGCTCCTAATCGTTCCATGCCTGGCGGCGGGGAAGGATGTCTGGCAGCTCTGTCGACGTCGTCCCCCTGTCGATGCGAAGGCGATGTGCCTGCGGTGGCCGCAACATCTGTGGCACCTGCGGTGGTAGGGGATTCCATGGCGCCGCCAGCGCTCCGATTTTGTGATGGACCTGGGAACCTCGTGTCGCGCTTTCGTGCCTCAGCTAGATCCGATAACATCGCTGGATTGTTTGTATCCTCCGACTCATTCGGAGGACTTCCTTGGTCTTGATCTGCGACGCTGCCGGTGCTCTCATTGCGTGCTGCCGCCTGGTCGTCTTGACCTTCGTGATGATGTTCTGCCCTATCGCCGCTCTGGCTGTATGACGGACCTGGGAACATAGTCTCGCGCTGTTGAGCCTTCGCAGGATCGGACTGCGTCGCCTGTTCGGGAGTTTCCAGGTCGTCAAGACTTCCTGGATCATTTCCTGCAACATCTGCCTGGACCCTGTTCGCCTTCGATTTTAGCTGCCGCTGACGCGCTCTCTGTTTACGTAGCTCATCCAACTTGTGAGTCGTCTCCTTTAGAGACTGCTCCCCTTGCGCCACATCTCTGCGGAGCTCCTGGGTCTGTTCCTGAAGAGACTGGATTTCTCGTTGCCCCTGTGCGGCGTCCCTGCGGATTTCATGCAGCTCTTGAGTCTTTTGCTCTAGGCTTTGCACCAGTTGCTCCCTTTCTGCGGCGGCAATGCGCAGCTGCTGTAACTCCTGAGCCTGTTCTTGAAGAGTTTGAAACTCTTGTTGCCTTTGTGCGGCGTCACTGCGGATCTGATCCAGCTCTCGAGCCTTGTGCGCTAAGCTTTGAATAAGTTGGTCCTTCAGTGCGAGACTGGCTTCCAGTTCTTGAGACTTCTCGTATGCTTTACGGAGTCGCTGCAGTTGCTCGACATCCGCCGTGCTTTGCGACTGCTCGCGCCGCAGCTCTTCGATCTCCGCGTTCCGCTGTTCCACGATCTGCGACAGCGCTCGAGCTTCCGCGGCGTTTCTTCGAAATTCTTCCAGGGCCGGGAGCTCATGGAGCTTGGCCTCCATCTCTACCAATTTCCTATCGCGGTCCTGGACCTGCTCTTGGAGTCGTTGGAGCTCATGGAGATGCGTTTGATTCTGAGCAGCTCCAGTCTCCGCCTGAATGCGCTGGGCCTCCTCATCGTTCCTATGAGCTCTAGGGAACAGATCATCGAAATCTTGCTCCAAAGTGTCGTCTATGGTTTGAGGGGCCTGGTCGTGCGGCTCCTCTGGACCATCCGGCGAAGTCTGGTTGGAGAGCTCCGATAGGTTCGCAGCCCGGTGCTCGAAGTATTCACGGGCCTCGACCTCCTGAAACCTGTCCTCCTCGTGGCTATACGGTGGTGCAGAGGGGCCCCAGAACGAACGCACAATGTCCTGGAGCACATAGAACGTGGTAATGTACATCTTGGGCTGCGGTTGCGACGCTTCGAAGATGGCGTGGAGGAAAAGATGTTTCCGGTCTCGATCCAAGCTCAACTGAGACGGTCGGTTGCACCGCGCCCTGATGGGTGTATCCATCCAATCACTTGAAAGCTCGGGGGGCTCGGGCGAGGGGTGGTCCAGGGTGGGTGGGGTCGGGCACGCTTCCATGATGCGTAAGATTTGGTCGGAACGGAAGCCAAGCCGATACGCATCAAAAGCCAGCTCTTGCACTCGACCGGGCACGATTTGAGCCCGGGGTGGTCTCGGATGACCTTTGTCTCTCCTGAGGTGGCTGCACGGGAGGTCCCCGAGGTCAGAGAAATAACGCATGCCCCGCAGGCACAGTTCGACGAAGTTGGCCAAAAAGTACTTCTTGTGAAGGGAGAATCTATCGTAGAATGCAATACGGAAGCTTTTTTCCATTGCGCCTCGATCCGGCAGGAGATGCTGGAGCGCCGTATGACACGACTGCAGGTAGATGGTGTCCTCGGTGAAAGAGCGCAGAGTGAGGATCCTCGGGGACTCCAGAATTCTTGTCAGAAGGCGATCGCGAGTGTCTTGATTGTGAATGGTCGGGAAGATGGCCTGTTCCTTCATCCATTGGCGAATGCGACGAGCGTCGTGGACGGAGTCCCGAGGACACTGCAGTTCAAGCAGTTTCACGGTCTTGATGTCCAGCGTACCGCTGTCCACGTCGGATCCCATGATACTGGCCCACAGAGATCGAATCCTCTCAATGTAGCAACATAATTCCTGAATCACATCAGCGCGGAGCAATCGGCGCATCGTTCAGCCCGACATACCTCGAAGCACCGCAGGGGGAGGATACGATTGAACGCACCTAGCTGCAGGCCGGACCATAATCCACTGAAGGGGAGGAGACTGTCCAGCGATTTGACCAGGTTCCCATGATGGGTGCGTCCCATTCGCATCAAATTCTTGTCTTTCGTCTCAGACAACAAGACTTGCCATCGGGTCATCCCGTCTTCGTCGCGCCGCTGCAAATATGTCCGGTAATAGCGGTAGATATCTCCATCACTATACTTGAGGGCATTGTTTGCATTCTGTCGTAATGACGCCTGAGACACCACGGACAATGCTGCAGGGAGCGTCAGCGCAGGTTCGCCCAGGACCGGCACGCAGCACTACCAGAGTCGAAAAACTTCACCGCCCACCACTGATCGTTCGTGGGGAGACAGCGCAGGTGCTCCTGAGCGGCCAAAAGGCGATGACGACCATGTAAACATCGGAGCTTCGTACCGAGAGGGACGGGAATCAGAGGGGGCGACTGGTAAGTCAGATCGGAAGAGGTAACGCCCGTAGTGGTGAGCAGGCGGGAAAGTAGATCACGGTCGATGAGGACCGGCACGAAATGCTCGGGATCGAATCGATGACAACCCCGTTCGAAAATGCCGCGCAGTCGTTGCACATTGCTTTCGGTTTCGTCCCGCGCGGAGCCATATTCAAGATGGCGTAACAACACCCGTCCGCAACCGAGGAAACGTTGGTGCAATTCGGTTTGTACGTCGTCAGAAACCATAAGAATGCGCCCGACACTCGTGGTCTGCGGCGGGTCGATTGTGGTGTTCTTCAATTTCCTCGAGCGGCTCGGAGGTGACGATGAAGACCAGGCATCGTTACCGCCTTCGCCAGTTCACACGCGCCTGGACCCCGGGGGGCAGAGTCGACCGGGATCTTGCCGCTCTGCCGGCGCTTGTGGGAGGACATGAAAAGACCCTTAAAGAGACCGTCGTCGCCAGACTCATCGAACGAGCATTGTGTGCGATGTCCCTTCATACCGCCCTAGTGGGGCCGTTTTAGTTCGCGGTGGTGGACTGGGGCAGGTTGCAACGGGTCCCTGCATGTCTGAGCGCACCCCCCAAATCAGTACCCCAGTCTAGTTCCATGCATGGGTCACAAAGAAACTGGAGCGACGCTGCGGCGGCTCTTCCCGTGGACCCCGCAGACGACCGTAGGCATTGGCGAACATATACGTGATCGCCAGTGAAGAAAAAGATCGTGCGGCATACTCTAAGGACGATCCATCCAACCTGTTGAAGCATACTCAGCGACGACTGAAGACGAGTGAGAAGAGGAGGATGGCGGAACCTCCGGGAGACGGAGAGTATATCACCGTGCGCCCAAAACGAGTAGCATCGCACGGCACCATCAACTACCGGAGCCTGCATCGAGGCACGCACACCCTGAATGCGACAAAGTCTGGGGCAGCGGGAGAAAAGAGCTTGGACGTAGTAGAAGAGGGCAGGGATAGTATACAACAAACGACGGCGGCGGCTGGTGACAATACACCACAGAGACAAATGCTAGCACAGATGAAGCAAGCGGAAGAGCGAGCAAAACAAGCGGAAGAGCGAGCAAAACAGGCAGAAGAACGAGCCAAGCAGGCGGAAGGGCGAACCAAGGAGGCAGAAAAGCGAGCGGAACAGGCAGGAAAACGAGCAGCACAGGCGGAAGAGAAATTGAAACAGCTGGAGGAAATAGTCGCGAAGGTACCAACAATCGAACAAATTACAACTATAATACAAGAGCAAGTAGCAGTGAGCATTCAGCAGCAAGTAGCAGCGAGCATTCAGGAACAACTGGCTAACGTAGCCGTACCTACTAATGGAAGTCGCTCGTATGCGGAAGTAGCCCGCACACCCCCAGACAGTCAACCTAGCAACATCCGCAGTCTCACGATGAGCACAACTCCATCAGCTTTTACAAACTCCCTCTACTGCACGATCGACATCTCGAGAGCCGACGAGGCCGAGAAAGCGAGGACCCACCCCGGCGCGGTCAGGGAGTGTATAGAGAGAGAGATGCGAGGAGTCGAAGGACAAGAACGGTGGCGCTGTGTGGCAGTTACCAAGGACCCACGCAACGCCGACCGAATCCGCGTAGCTTGCAGAAGTGAGGGCGAGTTGGCACAGGTTAAAGAGGCGATGTTGAAGACCGCAGCCGCGACACCGGGAAGCCGCGTGCTACGGGACCAGCTCCACCCAATCAAGGTCGACAATGCTAACCGCACGGCCGTGATCACCGAGACGGGGGACCTCCGACCGGGAGTGATTGAGATGCTAGAAAAGGAGAACGAGACCAAAATCGCCAAGATTGTATGGATCAGCCGAAAAGAAAGTATGAAGGCATATGGGTCGATGATAGTCTACCTAACCCGAGGCAACGACGCAGCACGCCTGTTACAAGAACAGTACTTCCACGTAGCAGGAGAATCGGCATACACCCGGGTTTGTGAACCGCGCCGACGACCAATGCAGTGCTATAGGTGCCAGGAGATAGGCCACATCGCACATACGTGCAACAAACCACAGAGGTGTGCTAAGTGCGCGCAAGAAGGTCACCGCCACACCGAATGCGACTCCGAGGGTTTGGTTCCAAAGTGCATCCCATGTGGTGGACCCCACGAATCGTACAGCAAGAACTGTCGAATACTGTATCCTCCTCCTGTCGCTAATGCCTAGCCCCTTGAAGGTCCTTTCACTAAATGTCGGCAAGCGGCGAGTGGTGCAACATAGCGTAATGAATGATACAGACCTCGAGGACTTCGGAGTCATCGCATTATCGGAACCTTGCTCGTTTGTGAGAGAGGGCAAGGTGTTGACCGCGCCGCTAGGCCATCCACACTGGACCAAGATGATACCTACGGAAACGCGCGAAGGCAGACGGGTAATTGGAAGTATGCTCTGGATCCGGAAGGGGATAGAGAGTGAGCCAGTCCCGGTGCCCTCTCCCGATATTACCGCAGCGCTGCTGCATCTACCCGATCGGTCGGTGTTCATCGCATCGGTCTACGTGGTGCCAGCCAACCCGCAAGCACTCGCGGAGACGATACAGCTCCTGCGGCAAAGCGTGGACACTGCAAGGAGACGGGTAACGAGGGAAAGAATGGATATACTTCTAACTGGCGACTTCAACCAACATGACCAGCTATGGGGTGGGGACGACATCTCACCTGCCCGACAAGGAGAGGCAGACGGACTCGTGGACTTTATGAACGACTCTGCGCTACGCAGTCTCCTACCGAGGGGTACCAAGACGTGGCAGAATGGCAAGCACGAAAGCACCATCGATCTGGTGCTCGCCTCCGAGGAACTGGCCGCCGCGCTCGTCCGGTGTAGGATTTATGGGACAGAGCACGGATCGGACCACCACGCGATCGAGACCACCATTAATGTCGACATGCCAGAGCATATAGTCCAGCCACGACTGCTACTCAAGAATGCACCCTGGAAGGAGATTTGTGCGAAGATTACTAGTACACTCCAGCCATTGGCCGTAAACATATACGGGCATGTACTAGTGGATGTACAGACGCAGGCCGACCAACTCATGAGTGCGGTACTTGCAGCAGTCCACGCACTTACTCCTGTCGCGAAACCGTCGCCGTATGCTAAAAGGTGGTGGACACACGACCTTACTAAGCTTCGTCAGATCTATACCCGTTGGAGGAACAGGGCAAGGAGCTATCGCAGGGCGGGCACCTATAGCGAACAACTCGAGAAACAGACACGGATCGCTTCTAAGGAATACCATGATGCCGTCCGTCAGCAGCAGAGGAGGCATTGGGAAGAATTCTTGGACGACACTAACAACATCTGGCAGGCGGCGAAGTATATGAAGGCCGATACCAGCCTAGGCTCCTCCCAGATCCCGCCCCTTACGAGGAGGGATGGGTCGATTACAAGTGGTAAGGGAGAGCAGGCGACCGAGTTGCTATCAACATTCTTTCCACCCCTTCCGCCCGTGATCGAGGACGAAGGGCAGCGAAAGCAGAGGAGGCCAGTCCATATGCCTCCGCTCACTATGGACGAAGTTGAACGGAGCGTGTTCGCAGCGCAGTCGTGGAAAGCAGCAGGAGAGGATGGGCTGCCGGCGGTAGTGTGGAAACGGGTATGGCCGGCCGTAAAGGAGAGGGTTCTAACACTCTTTCGAACGTCGCTAAGGGAGGGTATACTGCCGGCCCAATGGAAGACAGCCAAAATCATTCCACTAAAGAAACCTAACAAGAGCGACTATACAGCTGCGAAGGCATGGCGACCTATTTCGTTGCTCGCTACGCTTGGCAAAGCGCTTGAAGCAGTAGTAGCTGAAAGGATATCACATGCGGTCGAAACCGCAGGCCTCCTACCAACAAACCACTTCGGAGCTCGGAAGAGACGATCGGCAGTACAGGCGATCCTCCTGTTGCAGGAACACATCTACAAGGCATGGCGTAACAGGAGGGTGCTCAGCCTGATCAGCTTCGACGTGAAAGGTGCATATAATGGAGTGTGTAAGGAAAGACTACTGCAGCGACTCCAAGCAAGGGGCATCCCCGCAACGCTAGTCAAATGGATCGATTCCTTCTGCTCGGACCGGTCGGCTACAATCGTAGTTAATGGCCAGGCATCGGAGCGACAAGCGCTACAGCAAGCAGGATTGCCGCAGGGGTCGCCACTATCACCAGTCCTGTTCCTCTTTTTTAATGCGGACCTCGTCCAGCGCAAGATCGATAGCAATGGCGGTGCTATAGCATTTGTCGACGACTACACAGCGTGGGTCACAGGCCCCTCTGCAGAGGCAAACCAAGGCAGGATCCAGGCGGTTGTCGACCAAGCGATAGAGTGGGAACAAAGAAGCGGTGCCACCTTTGAAGGCGACAAGACAGCCTTTATCCACTTTACGCGAATACCGTGCCGAAGTAGCGTCCGACCAGTTCTGGTCAAGGGACAAGAGGTGGAGCCGGTGACCAGCACAAAGATCCTAGGAGTGGTCGTGGACTCGGAACTTCGATTCCAACAGCATATCGCACGAGCGGCCACTGCAGGTCTTACTGCTGCAATGGCACTGAAACGACTGCGAGGGCTGTCACCATCTACCGCCCGCAGGCTGTTCGAAACAATGGTGGCGCCAGTAGTCGACTACGCATCGCCGGTGTGGATGTACAAGTGTAAAGGGCGACTTGCGGCTGCAGTAAATCGAGTACAAAGAATCGGAGCACAGGCAGTCACGGGCTGCTTCCGCACAGTAGCAAGAGAAGTGGCCGAAGCAGAGGCAAGCATGCGCACAGTCCAGCAACGACACGCAGCCAAAGCCGCGAGCACATGGGTCGATATCCTCTCGCTGCCTACGACCAATCCGCTGTCGAAACTCAGGGTTATACCGACCCGGAGGTTCCGCTCCCCGCTGCAACAGATGTCAACTACCTACAAGGTATCGACAAGAGGTATGGAGAGCATCGCGCCATACACAGTAGCACCGTGGCACCGGCGACTAGCAGCAGATGCGAAGGAAACGACAGAGGAAGCGGTGAACGCTGCCAAACAGAGCGCAGGTATCTGTGTCGCAACAAGCTCCTCGGCGAGGAACAACATTGTCGGCGCAGGAGTCGCAATACAAGACACCGAACGGGGAGAGCCCCCATCCACCGTCGTCTCGACTACAGTATCAGCAAGGACGGAGCACAACCCGTACACGGCGGCCTTGATAGCGTTGGCAGAAGGCCTTGCACAAATACCCCTATCTACCGTCTCGCGGAATATATATCTCTTCTCAGACAACCGAGCAGCACTACAGGCAGTATGCCGGCCTAGACAGCAGTCAGGACAGGAAACCATACAACAAATCTATAAGAGCGCGTGGGCCCTGCAGGGCCACAATACTGTCCGGTTGGCGTGGTGTCCCACTCCAGAGTTTGAGCTTGGCCAAAAAGCAAAAGAGGCGGCGAAAGCTGCAACGGAGCCAGGTCAAATACCACAGTCGACCCGGCCAGCAGCTAGATCGACTGCTATTAGCCACTTGAAAGCAGAAACGAGGAAAAGACGGCAGCCGATCGAAGGCGTAGGAAAGCATATACGACGAATCGACACCGCGATACCTGGTCCACATACACGGATGGTATACGATCGCCTCGGAAGCAAACAAGCGAGCGTGTTGGCACAGCTCCGGACCGGAATGTCACGACTGAATGGTTACCTTCACCGGATAGGAGCTGCAGAATCAGACCTGTGCGCATGCACGCAAGCAACTGAAACCGTCGAGCATTTCTTATTCCGGTGCCGTCTGTGGGATGATCTCCGACTACAGATGCTACAACATACAGACACTATGAGGGGCAACCTCTCCTTTTTTCTCGGAGGAAAGGCAGCATCAGACAACGAGAAGTGGAAACCGGCAATAGACGCAGTCCTGGCGACGATCCAGTTCGCTATGGCTACAGGCCGTCTCGAGAGCTCATCGTACCAACCTTCCCCTAGCCAGGTGACGGCCAACCGAGACACATAGAGGACACAACGCCACCAACCTTACACCTACTACTACTAACCGTTTCCCCCAACGCACCCTCGTACTATTAACAAGACACGCTTCACTCGCTGAAGATGGGACAGTGAACACTTGGAGGAGCGACTTCAAGAGAGCTTGTGCACACTAACCTAGTACGAGTTTCCGGCAACATAGGACAGAAGGAGCAGGAGAACTGAGATAGGACAAACCGAATGGGCTATTTGGAGTTCAGGAAAATTTCCGGAAGCAATGTGATGACGTAATATCCGTAGTGTGCCCTTTAGGTGCTTAGCGCCGGGCGGAATAAACTCCATCCATCCATCCATCCATCTACGTGATCGCCGACACCACCGCAGCATTCACTGCTCTTCATCGACGTGAACCGGTTTGTGACCCTCTCCACTCGACCCGTGCCGTTCTACTGTCATGAGGCCCACGAGCAGAGGATGGAATGGCAAGCCCTATGAGCCTTCGCCTTCATGACTTGCTGCTCGCCTCGCAGAAGGCCCTAGGGAATTCAGGGTTCCTAGAGAAGTCCCGTTGGGCGTCCCTAGAAATTCAGGATTCCTAGGAATTAGAAGTCCCTAGAAATTTAGGGTTCCTAGGAATGGGAAGTCCCTAGGAACTGGACGTCCCTACAAATTCAGAGTTCCTAGGAAAGGGAAGTCCCCTAAGAATTGAAATTAAGGTTCCTAGGAATGCAAATTCCCTAGGAATGGAAAGTCCCTAGGAATGGAAAGTCCCTAGGAATGGAAAGTCCCTAGAAACCCAGGCTCACTAGAAATTCAGGATCCCTAGGAATGGAAAGTCCCTAGGAACTCAGGATCCCTAGGAATGGAAAGTCCCTAGGAACTCAGGATCCCTAGGAATGGAAAGTCCCTAGGAACTCAGGGTTCCTAGAATCCAGAGTTCAATTTTTGTGGGGAATTCTAGTTCCTTTTTAATTTCAAGATTTTTAAAGAGCAGACTGCTATCGTCCTTAGAAAGAACATTCGACTTAAATTAATACCGCTTTGAGATTGGCGCTCGTCGCCGCCGCCGTCAAATACCCTCTCCCAACTGGCCAGCCGGGGTCGACTGCTCTGGGGTGATGAGCACAAATCGTGGACGAACTTTTCGCGGTCAACGCGGAGCCGCAGCGGCGCCACATTCAGTGAGGATCTTTCACTCCGGGAATATCGCCGAGGTTATGAGCAAAGAGACATGCTCCATTTGGTGTCTCCTTTCTCCATTGACTTCCGTCGCTCACACGGAAAGAAATCTCCGTCATCTCGCGAGGATGCTTTCACGCGGTTGCCTTAATACCTTGCCCACATTATGACAGTACGCGCATACGATCAGCGGATTCAGCCGTCGACCTTGCCATCGGTCCAAGTCGGAGTATGGTAAAGACCGGAACCTGACATCCTTTGCAAATGACTCAACCGCTTACTTGTACGGGCTTGGAGGGTGATAGGATACTCGTAGTGTCCGCACTACCAGCTTCACTAGCTGCCCTGGCTCGGCGGCGCTCAGATACTCATGCTGCCTATGAGGTTAGCGATGGCCTCGTTTTCCTCAACGGGGAACGGACCTGCAGCGCTTGTTCGATATCGCCCTCCTCCAAGCACCGGTGGAAGCCTTGCAATTGCGCTTCTAGTTCGTCGTGGTTGGGGTTCACATCGAGAGGAAATGAGAGAGCGAGGAAGACTTCGGCCATAGCATTAGAGTCCTGGAGGGGCTCTCTACGAGGAGCGATGAGACTGGCGCCGACGTTGGCTAGGGGGAGGTTAGGGCGGCTTTCCTATCTTCCACGGATCGACATTGTTACCGAGCTTGACTACACCCGTGCGGTTGAGCAGGATGTTTGGCATCGACACATCCCCATGAGAGATCCTCAGAGTGTGATGGAGATACGTGAGGCCGCGGAGCACCTGTTGCCAGTCAGCCAAACAGGCCCTCGAGCTCACCGGATGGACGCTCCTGCGAACAGATCGCGGCAATTTGCGAGTCCTTATGCTCGGGATTAATGGACCACGGGTCGATGTCCAGTAGGAACACTTGCTCGAGAGACACGTCCATTTCTTCGTAGACGAAGGAAACCACGCCCTCGTGATGGAACACTTGGAATAACGTGACGATGTTGTCGTGAATCGGCTTGGCGACATTTCGAATGGCCGGATTGGTAGCCAGCACTTCCTTTTTGATTACGTACAAGGCATCCGGTCGTTCGTTTGGTAGTTGTCTTCTCCGACTGAGGATGGTGGCGGCCCCGGCGGCTCCCTGATTGGACGCATATTCTACGCCCTCATAGATATCCCACCACGGTTTTCGGAAGAGGCACAGGCTGTGGTCGAGGGCGGTCTTCGTCGGCACGAGGAACTGATTGTGCGTCTGCAAATGCTTGTGAAGGGTCGGATCTGAACCGTGCAGATCGTTGTTTGCTTTGCGTTTAAGCACATTGGGTGCTGGACTTGGTGTGCCTGTCTGCAGGGCGGAGCATGAGGTGCCGCCGGATACCCCAAGCTTGCTATGCTGCGGTCCTGGAAAAACGTCCTTAAGCCTCGGAATGGATGCCATAAGTCCTCTGGTCCAGCCTCGACTGTTCGCCAGTTGCGCTTTATGTGCCACCTCATTCTCCCCGGGGTCGTTATCTCTATTTTTAGACCGTTCCTCAACGACCTTTCAAGCGAGTCGAGCAGGGCCCTTGGGTGTCGCAACGTCAATTCTTCGGCCAAAGTAATGTCCCTGTCCTTTTCTTCGTTCTTGATCAGCCTTGGCAGGTCGACAACTGTCAGCTGTGGCCGATTGGCCCAGAGATCTACATGCTGAGAACGTCGTGTGAAAGCGTCCTCGTCTTCCGTGCAACGTTACGCTATGCGGCGAACTAGAAAGCAAAAGATGCCGCCCCGGACAGGATCGTCCTGTTCAACATACACTAAGCTTTTCGAGGTTTCAAGCCGCTTAGGCTTGACTTTTTTCCTAGTATCTTGAATATTTAAGATGCTATCTTGGGAAGTTTGCGCAGGAAAGCCATAAGCATGTTTTGGCGAGCTCCCTCTATGTAAGTGTTGGATCTTATTATGAATTACTTGGCAGGAATTATATTCGTTCTTCTCTACTTACTGCCAGCAATACCATTAGTCCAAGGACAATAGATTCCGAATATAAAGATAAGTCACATCACAAGACCTAGTTATCTTTATGCAAATATCGCTACTATCTTTCGAAGAACGCCTTCCAATTCAGAAAAGACGGCTTGAGAGCATAGAGTGTCGACATATAAGTGTAGTGATCGAAGACGAGAACGGGCACGCACGGAAACAGTTCCTATAATCGATGGTTAATCTCACGGCGTAGCGCGAACAGTATATGCGTGATAATGTGAGCTGTACTGAGCGACCGCATCTGGCAACAGTTCCCGAGCTTTGACAAGTAGCAAGGATTGTGCCATGGTCGGGTTATGAGGTGGCGGAGGTTGAGCGGTATAAATCGTACACAGTACTGGACGCTCGACCCACGGCACATTACAAGGAGAACAGACGCGCTGACCCCGGGGTCAAGCACTCTTACAGGGCTCTGAGGTCAGGACAGGACTTCGATTGGCGGACAGTCCAGCGCTCGCCTTGACTCTCACCAGCTATTGCTGTCCGAGTCTGTCACTTGAGGTTCCTGAGAGGCGTCAAAACGCAAAATGCATGTGCAAGATGACTTTCAATGGCAGAACCCAGCTCCAGCCGACGAAAATCTGTCATCGTAGCACACTGCGCATGTAGTTCCACGACAGAATCTCAATGTGAGAATCTTTCGCGCACAAATTCCGTTGGGGCATTCGCATATAAGCTATCGTCCGAGAACATGTGCCTCCTCGATAAGATTGCTGGTGGGCGTAATGAGAATCGATTCAGCTGGTAAGCTGCCCTCGCCCAGATCTTTGTCGGCTGAGGAGCTCCGTCACTGCTACATTCGTCAAGTGGAGGTGATCTAAGTTACGCATTTACCAATACATATAAGTTAACACGTCTGACGTTAGTTACAGGACCGGATTCTCTTCACACCCCCATCCTTGCCGGAAACTGCCACACGAGCTCTGAACTTCTATCTTGACCAGCGACTGCAGACCGCCCAGAAAGCGTACAAATGATGTGAAATCGCCTTTCTGCATACTATTATGAATGAGAGTCAAATTGCGAAGGGATGGAGTATGGTGGCTTAGAAAGTGTTGCATCTCGGCTTGTTTGTATGACCATCCACGCAAATCAAGGTGGACAAGATGCGGAAAGGTGAGGTGCATCAAGATAATCCGGAAGTCAAGCAGACCCAGCCAGTCTGGACAGTGATCACCGTCGTTTTCTCGGAGCAAGTCGTCAGCATTGAGCACCAGATGCGTGAGGTTCAGCGCTGCTCCACGGAGCAGGGACAGGAGAGAAGGACTCGTCAGCCATCGTGCTGGCGCCGACCCTATCGCCAACGAAAGGCACAGCCGGCGGAGCGTGCGAGCGACAGTGCTGAACTCAGGGGCCTCCCAGTCCGAAATTTGGTTCAGGATATGCAGTGGCAATGATGAGTTTGACGAGGCAGTTACAGTTCGCTGATGCCGAGCGCTGCGCCCCACTGGGTTCGTCTTGTCAGGCCTTGGATCTGGATCACCAAACGCAAAACTCAAAATATCACTTTTTCCATGCTGTCCAAGGGAGCGGACCAGATGGGTAAGCGTGCCACCCTGGATGGGATCGTCTTGTCCCATATGCGCTAGGCTTTCGTCAGTGTCGAGCAGCCCCAGATCGACAGCGGCCCGATGTCCTAGGTATTGGAGGTGTTGCAGCTTGGGAAGCTTGCGGAGTAAAGCTATAAGCATGTTGTTGCGGAGTGCCTGGACATAGTCGTTGTACACGAGTGGCGTACAGTATGTTCGTTCTTCTTTGCTAATTGCTAGCAACAGCAATGGATCGAGGTCCTTAAACCCCGAGTATAAAGCCAAGGTACCCCAGAACTCCTGGTCATCTTTCCGCAGTTCTTGCCAGTCCTTCCTGTGAAGAACGCCTAGATATTCAGAGAAATCGGCCACAGAATGTGGACTGTCCACGTGTACGAGTGTAGTAATCGAAGACAAGAACGGCCACGAACATAGCACCCAGTGTAATCGATGGATGGCGTCCAGTCGCGGAGCCAATACCACGTGTGTGAGGAGGTGAGGTGTGCTGTGCCACTGGAGACTGCGGCACGTGAGCCGGCAAGCGCTGATATCCGCGCGCGAAGCCGATAGAAGACAGAGGATCTTGTGGAGAATGTTCGGGGGTAGAGAGGTGAGCCTCTTCGATCCGATAATCTCATCTTTTCCGGTAGAGAAAGATCTTTGGGGTTCCAGCGAAGACATAGCAATTCCAGACGCTCAGTTGCGACAGGTACGCTGTATGTAGGCCGGATCAGATTTTCGGAAGCTCGGAGAAGACCAAACTTAGGCGAGTTGTTAGTGTTGCAAACGACGCGAAAGGCCGCGTTGATGGGACAAGAGTACCTGTTGGCAGACGTAATTCCACGTAATCAAATCCGGCGTGATCTATCTGACAGCAGTTTCTGAGTCTTAATAAGTAGCAACGATTCTACCATAGTCAGACTATCAAGGGTGGAGGGCTAGCGATATGAATGATCGACGGTATCGTATGCTCGGCTCACAGCACATCGCAAGTAGAACAGGGGCCTTGACCCCCGGGGTCAAGCACTTTGACAAGGCTCTTAGGTCAGGACAGGACTTTGAATGGCGGGCAGCTCAGCACGCACCTTGACGAAACGTACTTCTATGTGGTGTCGTCGAAGGGCCACAGGCGCTGCTGCAACACAGGCCATAAATATTCACCGCTTCGCGACATGGACCTGATATTTTGCGGACGTGAAGGCACCATGACTCGTTTGGCACGTCGTCAGCCGGCCCGCACTCTTGGCATTCAAACACAGAAGACAAGCGCACAGCGGCTAACACCGCACAGGGCGAAACCAGCACGACAACCCATCGAATCGAGAAGAACGAGCAACAACAATACAAGAGATATGAGGGAGACAGAAGAAGGGGATGATTCAAAGCAACAGAAATCCCGTATTGCTCACGGTCTCGTGTGGACCCAGCTACCTCGGGAACCAAATGGTCACAGCCGAGCGCTGATCACGAGCGCGTGCTTGAAGCATCCGACGAGGACGGGCACCAAGTAGTGGAAGACTAAACGTTCCAGGACAAATCGAAGACCTTCTCAGACCCGGAAGAAGGAGAGCCATAGTAATGGCTCGAGCTGGCTCAAGAGCTGAAAGCGGTCGACGACGAGCTCCCTGGGTCGTGATGCTGGCTACAAGCTTCTACTGCTCAACAGTTTGTAGAGCCACGAGATCCAAATGGCAGTGGTACACGCAGCGGAAACACAAGAGCAAAGAAATATCGGGACATGCACCGCCTGGAGAGCATGCAAAATACAGACCATCCGTCCATTGATAAAGACGGCAGCGCGGTGACTGCGTCAGGATCCAGCCGTACAGACGCTACGACGGTCACTTCCCACCACAACAGTCACCACATATGGTCTGAATAGAATCTGCTTGCAGTTCATACATATATCTTCCAAGGCCCGCGACAACCTCACTGGTCAAATGCCTGGACAGAAGAGGATCACCTCAGCCGGGACTAGAACATGCGGCATGTTGATACGCTACCATTTGGTTTCACACATAGCGGGGTTCTCATGCCTAGTGACTCGGAGACTGGTCGAAGTTCATGCTCGGCCGCACAGGCTTTGAGTTCAGCAGTTTCAGCACGGGCGTTCGTGACGATGGAAGGCGCACAGCAATATGGAAGATCCTCTCCCGGTGCGCCTGTCCCGTCCGCAAAGTTTTGGCCAACGCTGAACATGGTATGCGACTGACAATCAACATGAGTGGCTCGACCTGCGACTTCGATCATGTACTCCGGGCCTAAATAGCTCTGGTCCACGCAGATAACATGATCTCGAGGGGCAGAATGGCCTTCGATACCTCTGCGGACGTTCATATCAGCTGATCGAACATACCAGGGGACTTGGACCACAAACCGTGCGATGCATGCTCTGTTCCCTGGAGAGTATGGTATCGACTCGTACCGGAACAGGAGCCGCAGTGGAGACACATCGCAGCTTGGGCTCTGCAGGTTGGTGACGCTGCCATCGCGCATAGCTGGTGAGGCAGCAGGGGCTCTGGACCTTTTATATTCGCAGCTCGCCCGCTTCCCTTCCTCCTTCCCTTTCTCTTCCTTTTCCAACCAGCTCCCCCACACAGCCTACCATCTCGCGCTCAAAAATGTCCAAACGGAAAGCTACCGCGACTTGCGCATCACGCTTTCAGAAGCGACTCCAGCTCCCCAACCGCGCAAACCCACGGTATACCAAGGATGCTGTCGCCGCGCTTTCCAAATGTCGCAACGTCTTGGTCATCGTGGGCGCAGGAATCTCGACGTCGGCGGGAATTCCGGACTTTCGCTCCTCTCGCGGCACCTTCATCAGACATGACTTGCGGCGTGCTTTCGATGCTTCCACGCTGCGATACTCCACAGACGCTCTCAAGGAGGCCATCAACTTCCTGGCCGCGCAGGGCGCACGCGCCGAACCAACACCTTTCCACGAGTTGCTGGGGAAATTGGACAGTCGGCTGCTTCGGCTCTACACTCAAAACATCGATGGGCTCGAAGCGGAAGTGGGGCTGGCTGATGGAAAGGTTGTACACCTCCATGGCTCGCTCAAGGAGATGGTGTGCACCATACGTCCATCTCATCTCCGCCCAACGGATACATCGGAGCTCTGGAGACCTTGTCTGGAGTGTGGAAAGGAACAAGACGAACGCAAAGCCCGTGGCCTGCGCCACCGCGGCTGCGGTGTCATGCGCCCACGTATTACGCTCTACCAGGAGAACACATTTGCGGACGCAGAGAGGGACATCGCCACTGTCATGGAACAGGACCTACGGCAACGCCCGGATGCACTGCTGGTGGCTGGCACTTCACTCAGTATCGACAGCCTTCGCAGATTCGTTGTGCGAGCCGCACGAGACATCTCTCGCAGAGGTGGACCAACTGTGTGGGTGTCTCACAATACTTGTCCAGTACCCCACATGACCTACCACCTGAATATGGACTGCGATGGCTTTGCCCAATCCATGTGAGCACTGCTGTACAACATGCCCCGATGTGAGCAGATCTCTGAAGACTTGAGAGACCAAGGAAGGACCCACTGTCAAACTCTGGGAGAAGTTGTAGAGAGAAGTTGAAAGAATTTCCGGGAGAGGACTCGACTGCGGGTGATGAAGATCAAGTGTGCATGATTTTGAGTAGCGCAGTGTATCTAGAATAAACAAAAAGAATCAACCACCTTAGTGCGGCACATGGGCTACGGTTGAGATGAGACCATTTCGCGAATCCAAGTCTTCGCGGCACACTCCTAAGGAAACGCGTTCAGTGAGGCGCGTAAGTGGTTGCCGTGTGTGCACTGTCGTAGATATGGGTTGATTGCGGTGAGGGTGTGTCGTTGCTGTGGTACCGGTGGCACACCATGTCTGCCTTCCGTTGCCCAGAACGTCATCACGTCTGCCTCAGGCAATTAATGGCGCTAGCCTCTCCAGCATGCTATAACCCTGACCACACATGCAATCTGAACTGAACCGGGTCTAGTACATGTTGGATTTCGATGCTGTATGAGCATTGATTGGCAGAATCATCACGCCTCGGTTGTGGGAACTAGGCACCGGCGTTCAGCCAGTAAGGTCCTGGCGGCCCGCGCCCGAAAGTCAGCTTGCGCGTTTGTTTACATGGATCGCCCTCTGCCAGTCCAACGACACATGGACCATGGAGGACGAGATTGCTACGCTGCGGGCAGAGCTTGCGGAAGCACAGCGCAAGCAGGAAGTTGCAGAGCGCGGGAGACAGGAAGAACAGCGGCGGCGAGAGGAAGAGCAGCGGCGGCGAGAGGAAGAGCAGCGGCGGCGAGAATATGCAGAACAAGTCGCCGCGACAGCCGTCAACCAGTCTCTTGCCGACTTTCTCGAAAGCTGTCATGCTCTGTGCAAAAAGATTCGCCCAGTTACCGACCCTTCGTCAGTCACCCGGGGCTCTACCACCGATTCGACCTCGAGGCTCTTCCCCCAAACGATCGCTCTCTGGGAAGACTTCAGCGAGCGACAGCAGCGCACCTGGGCCGTTCTGAGCAGCATTGCGGAACTATGGCAAGAGCCGCTCTACCCATCGATAGAGGCGTGCAAGTCTGTTGAGGGGTAGATCGACCCGATCGGGTCCGAAGACGATCTGCGATTCTTGCAACGGCTCACAGTAGAGAAAATGGTCAGAGATATGCACACTGCGCTTGTGCGAAACCACGAATCAGCCTCTAGCCTGCTGGGGCACGGCCAGATCTCGTTCGAGAACCAGGAGAGATTCCGAGCAGCGGAAATGGCTACATTGAGCGACACGATGGGGGAGCTGGCGATTCAGCGCAAGAGTGACCAGCCAAGGAGAAATACGCGAGCGGATCAATTCTGCGTGCTCTGGCGACAAGATGGAAGTGTCCGGCCGTTGATTGCAATCGAGTATAAAGCCCCGCACAAGCTAACCATCCAAGAGATTTGTACCGGGCTCCAGTCCGACATGCAGCCCGAGCGAGATGTAATCGACCAGGAAGGGGAGGGCTTCGTCTTCCTCTGCAGACGCCTGCTGGCCGCAGTGATCACACAATTATTCTCTTACATGATCGATAAATGTGTTCGCTATGGATATATCTGCACGGGAGAAGCATATATTTTCCTGCGGATCCCGGACGACCCCACAGCTGTTTACTTCAGTGTCAACATACCGAAGAACGACTACGAGGTAGACGCAGAGAGTCGTCTGGAACGAACGGCTGTCTCCCAGGTGTTTGCGTTCATCCAGCAAGCGCTCTCGGAAGACCAGCCCGGTCAGGCATGGATCGACGACGCAAAAGCCACGTTGAAAGGGTGGCAGGTGGAATTTGTCGATGTTCTTGCGACGATCCCGGAGACGGAGCGCAAGTCCAAAGAAGCCTCCGAATATCGACCCCGCGAGTGGCGGAAAGGCATGCGGCGCTCATCGATCCGTCTCCGTAGTCAATGTGGCGGACAGGGCACCGATGCGACATCCAAAAGCGACGATTCCGAGAGTGACGGTGCCGAACGGGCTGCGAGCCCCACTCCTGTAGCGCAAACGCGTTCGCGGACGGCGTAAAATTCGGCAACAAGGTGCACGAGAGGGCGCGGACAGCAGCAAGCCCCTCCTGGACGAGAGCAAGCTCGCACCCGCATCCAGAGTCGAGCATATTGTTCTCACAATTGCCTTCGCGGTCTCTGCCAAGGACTTCCGATAGACCCCTTTTGTCCGAACGCGATCGACCATGGGCCGAAGCACCTGTCGAAGAATTCGTTCCTTCGGCATGTCCGTCAACAACTTGCTACCGATCGCGGCAGTGCTGCCAACTGTTGTCCTCTCTTTATCCACGGTGCTCGGGGAGCATTGCTAAAACTTCGTCTGCACGTTGGAGGCTACACATTTGTCGCGAAAGGAATGGCAAATGCTCACAGGAGCTATCTCGGGCACGAGGCAACCGTATACGATCGACTGGAGAGCTTGCAAGGACGATACGTACCTGTGTGCTGTGGCACCGTGGAGCTCAAACTGCCCTACTATTACGATGGAGTCGAGCTGAGGCATCTACTGCTGCTGAGCTGGGCAGGGACCTCTCTGGCACAGCTCATGGTGCATGATGAATCCTTCGCCTCCATGAAGCCGTCATTTGACAAAAAAGTCAAAAAAGCGTACAAGGCCATCCAAGCGCTGCAGGTCCTGCACCATGACGCGGAGCCGAGGAATATGGTCTACGACGGCAAAACGGGGCAGCTCATGATCATCGACTTTGAACGAAGTGAAATTGTCCAACGACAGGCGCTCTGCGAGCTCTCTCCAAACCGCAAGCGCAAACGACCATCGAGCAAACAAAGGCGAAAGGAGACGTATTGGGAAGAGGTGGCCCGCGTCGCTCGCAACTTTCAGAAGGTCTGAAGGGTGTAACCCGCCATGCCTGGGCTCGATGCCACCGCTTCACATGCGACACACGTAGTAATGCCCCATCAAAGTTCACGGTGCTTAACATTTGTACCATCATTGCGAATTCGAGTACCGCGCAAAAGCGCTGCACCCGCCGTTTCAGCCATCGGGAAAACGGAAAGCTGCAAAGCAGCAGAACAATTTGTCTGATGTATCAAAATCAAGTTCATGCGCTCAACCGTCGCCGCTCTCAGAGTGAGCAACGCAACTTCCCATGACGAATAATTGGCCTCATTGCATTGCGTTGCAACGGGCGGTGCTCGTTCACACGGTATTTCGCATGGAGACCAGAAAGGTCCCTGTCGATACTCACCAATCTCCGGTATAGTGTCCAGAAGCGACAGAGCCACCATCTGCCAACTGGTCGTCGTGTAGAGGATGGATCAGGTGGCGTCTTCGAAAAGCATGTGCTCATCAATCGTGAGAGCGATCGTACGGGGTTTCCTTCTCTGCGCTCGATAGCTTCTGCTCAGTTTCGTGGCCGCCACTCCTCGATTTTCGTTTGGACATGTATCTTTGAGGTGCTCACGAATCGATGGAGAGCCACGCACTGAGAAGAAGTCGCTCGTTATGGCCCTGCCCAATGATTAAGACGCGCAAGTATGGAAAGGCTGATTAGTGTTTATCTCCTTTGCCCATCTCGAGCAAAGACCTGCTAAGTAAATTGAAGCCTCCCTTGGCATCATCATTGCCTCATCTACTCAGATTCTCGGTAAAGTACATGTCGGAATAGTCGTGATCGCATGATCCAGATCTTCTGTAAATGCGTTGACACAAAGATCGTGGTCAAATACGACTTCTCGCCGCACAACTGACCACATGGAAACATTCGGTCTTTTCGGGCCTCCGTTCACCACAACGTCGCTACAACACGAACAATCGCCTGGTGCACTTTTGCCATCTGCAGGGTGATGCGGCACGTATGGTTGCGGCGTTATTGGCATTAACTGTATGTTCTTGTGTCCGTCTGTCGGCACCTCAAGAAACTGGCAATCCTTGTGCGTGAACGGACGTCCACTTGCATCGGACGGCGCGTATATAACGAGGTCCGAAGATGTGTCGCCGACATAGTGGATATGTACTGCGTCCAGATATCGTTTTGAATGAAGCCATTTGCTTAGCCGATCAATGCCGAAATACTCCGCTTCCCCCAGAAGCGCATGATACTGTGCGAAATCGTGCCCTCTAGTAGTATCGTAGAAGATTGGCAGCACCGCGGTTCGCAGATATTGAAGGACGTGCGTGAAGAGGTCGCTATCGCAGTCGATAAAGAAAGAGCTGTCGTCCATGGCGCTGCCCGATTTCACTGCGAACAGCGCCGCGAAGAACGTGCTGTATCCCAGCCAGCAACTTGGATCGGTAATGAATGAGCTCCTCGGTGTCCTCAATCGAACGCATGCAAGGTGCCGTGATTTCCCACTGGCAGCATGCTCGCCGCCCGACCTCGCGTGCTCGAAGGAAGTAGCATCAATGTCTAAGGCCTTCAAATTGTCCATCGGCTAGGTAATGGTATCTTGCAGGCACGTACGTTATTGCTCAACGGTGGATTTGATTACCGAGGTCCGTGGGTCGGGAACTTGCTGCACTTTGGCCCTCGAAAATGTGCTGGCTATTGATATCAAGTCAGAGATGTCGCCCTAACTGGAAATGGCTAATGCATTTGGACCTGTCCCTTCCGGCGGGGTCGAGCTTCAGTAGTGATCGCCACTCGCGTCAAATTTTCATCAGCAATACGCGCGCTGCAGTGGCCCACAGAACGAAAATACACGTTCCACAAGCTGTGTCCATTCATGCCGGGGTCTTGCGCACCAATCACATGCACTCGATCCACAGCAATGCTGCTGGAAACATTGGCAAGCGGCAGCGATAGCATTGATAGGGTCATTATCGCACGGGAATGGGAGCGTAACGCAGATAACAGGTCGACACTCTCTATTCGGCTTTCGCCAACCATTTATTCGTGGTCGAGGGCGGGTTTGGGGTCATGAAACAAGCTTACGAGCCAGATGTACGTCCATGTGATTTCATTCGTCGGGAATGGGTTCCGACCAAGCGCGCCTCGTTCGGTTTGGCTTCATCGTTCAATCTAGCTATCCACGGATCGAGTCCGTGTGAGCTGTCCTTGAATGTCATCCATGCTACATTCATACTTGCGTAAGCTGTCTCGACTCAACATCTCCCCAAGTCTGGTCTGTTACGAGTTTGAGAGAACCAAGAAGAGCACTATCAGCGGCGATTAACTAACTCATCAGATGAGCAGCGTGAGACAACCAATGCTAGGCAGGCGTTTTGTTGTCTGTTGGCATATGAATCAAATTCTACATACATCGAAGCAAACGCCACCGCTTGTGCAATCTGGCACCGTGGCCCTCGCTTCTCGGCTACCGTGAACTGTTTGTCGCCGCCATGAGGAACCGCTCGCGCAATATTACGCGACGGTATCAGCATCCATTAGCACATTGCAGCTGAGAGGCACGTCGTGCTCAATGATATTTCTAGAACTTCGTCTGAAGGCAAGATGGAAGCAGTGGTGTGGTCGTTGGAAACGCTCAGAACATCGAAATGAGTAAGCGAAACATCAACGACCCTTTCAGATCGCTACCAGTGACCAACCTCCTTTAGCCAAGAGCTGGTCAATCTTCTACCCGCATCTATCAAGTTCTTCCACGGACTTCACGCTCACACCATGTGTTGCATTGAGCTCTATGATGCCTGGAAAGATCTTGCCGTGTGCGGCCTCCACCCTGAGTACCACTTTTGATCCCCACGTAAGGCCATATACCGCGCCACGAGCAACTGCTTTGCGCTTCGCTGTGTCTATCCACACATCTTCCCACTCAGTTTAGCGTACTGCCCGGCGACTGTTTGCGAATACTCTTCAAATGTCGACCTCCACATCGCGCCACAATAACAACGACGACCCTGATGAGGAGGCTTCGCGTCTGGATGGAATTGCCACGCCAGAATATCACAAATCTGCCGTTTTACATCGCAAGCTGCATCAAAACCCTCGTCACGTCGTTGCTTCCCAGGGTCATTTCCTTCAGCTTAGCAATGGACAGGAGATCTTTGACGCTACTGGTGGTGCTGCCGTGGCATGCCTCGGTCATGGCGACATCCGGTATGTCGTTCATAGCGCACAATCACACGCTGCTAACTTGATTAGGATCCAACACGCACTTGTTGAGCAGATGCAAGAAGTCTCATACTGCCACTCCCACTTCTACGCAACAAGGGCAGCTGAGGATCTTGCCAGGCTTCTGGCAGATAGCACGCAGGGCGAAATGGCTTATGCATTTTTTGTTAGTAGTGGAAGCGAAGCTATGGAAGCGGCGCTCAAAATGGCGCGCCAATACTATCTGGAGAAACCGAACCCGGAGCCCGAAAGAATTCACTTCATCTCACGACACCGCAGCTACCACGGCAGTACATTAGGAGCATTGGCGGCAAGTGGCCACGCCGCACGCCGGGCCCCTTTCGAGCCTATGCTAGCCACTAGTTGTTCCCAGGTATCTCCCTGTTACGCATATCGAAATATGGATCTCGGCACGGATGACACAATCAGCTACCTTAAGCGCCTGGAAGCTGAACTTGATGCTGAGTTCCAAAGAGTTGGTCCGAGAGCTGTTGCCGCATTCATTATCGAGCCCATTGTGGGTGCTGCGTTGGGTTGTGTTCCACCCGTAGCAGGTTACTGTGCGGCAGTTCGCCAGATATGCGATAAATACGGAGCACTGCTCATTTTTGATGAAGTCATGTGTGGTGTAGGACGTACTGGCCCGGAGCCTACAGCTCGGTTCCCACAGCCCCTACATGCATGGCAAGATCCACTAATAGGTGTCGTCCCGGATATCCAAACGATCGGAAAAGGTCTTGGAGGGGGTTACATGCCTGTCGCCGCAATGCTCGCCAGTCGGCGCGTAGGTCGGGCACTCGAGCGAGGCACAGGAGCGTTTGTGCATGGACAAACATATCAAAGTCATCCACTGGCCTGCAAAGCTGCACTAGCAGTCCAGAAGATCATTCTGCAAGAAAGCCTTGTTGCCAATGTTCGGAAGCAAGGGCTTCTGCTTGGTAGATTACTAAAAGAAAAACTCGGTTCTCACCATGCCGTCGGAGAGATACGAGGGAAAGGGCTTTTTTGGGGCATCGAGTTTGTCAAGTGCCGGATAACGAAGGTGCCGTTCGATCCAGACCTTGGTGTGGCTATGGGACTTCATGAACTCGGTAAGATCTCCCTGCTTCATCGACCTTTTGAGCACCCTGGGATGAGAAACTGCAGTTTTTCTGCCAAAGTATTCCTTTGGCACTCCGCACCTGCTGTCTCGCATCGACAAGGAGAATGTTGGCTCGTGTTTACTCTTCTCCCGATCGAATTGATGACTATCGCTTCGAAACCGAATCTCGCACACATTCCACGCTAGGATTTGCGACCTGATCTAATGCACTCTATTATAGGTTTGCAAAGTCCGTTCAACATCAGCCTGTATCCAGGTACGGGAAGTGCCGATGGCCACCGAGGCGATCACATCCTGCTCGCTCCCGCATATACTGTGACGAGCGATGAGATTCGGCACATTGTTGAGACTGTCACCGCTGTTGTAACAAAATTCTTCGAAAACCTTTTTGACTCAGGTCATTTCGGTGGAGAGCGCATCTGGGACGAGAATCGAATCATGCTTCGCATTGATAGTTTTGTGGCTACAGGTACCTCGAAGTAGAAAACTCGGCATGACGAAGTGATGTACGCATAAGTACCCACTGTGATTGTCATCAAGAAACATAGGTTATATCTTCATACCAATTGATTCATGAACACCTCAGCGCTGTTTGTACCAACGGAGATAAAGCAACGTGCATCCGCCCACAACGGTATCCTGATGTGGAAGACGCTACAGCGACTCAACCCCAGAGTTTATACTATCCTTTGTGGTGTGGTGGTGAACCTCGCAAAGCTGGCCAGTGTTGATACATGGTCACGTCTGCGTCTCACCACGGCGCCCGGCGGAATGCTACTTGCCATCTCGCTTAGACAGTTGCGTCGTTACTGCCTTCTTGAAAAAAGAAGAAGGATGAACGCCACGTCCGAGTTCCGCAAGAGGTTTGTTTGCGCATCAGTGGCCAAAGCTGAAAGCGCTCTGCTCGTACCACAGTTCTGACATGGGGAGGTACTAAGAGTTGGAGGTGCGAGCCCTGCCTCTCCAGTCCTGTAGACGCTCCGGTGACGAAATAGTCAAATAGGGAAGTTACTGAAGTGGAGAACCTGGGATTGCCGGTAACCAATCGCGGACTCCGTGCCGTTCGAAGAGCGCCACGCATTGCATGTATCCTTGTAGAGCTGAATGTACGAGCCTACTATGCCGCCCTCAATTGCCGCCGTCAAACATGCCTCTTTCATCTTCATGCCCCAAGATCGCCGTACAATGTCGGCGACCACATCCGACATAGCGTTAGGTCACTCACGAGCCGTAAGGTATCATGTTCTCTTGCCCTTCAGCTGCCGACTACCTTGCCATAAGAGCCGCTCGCGCATAGCGGAGGTAGGCAGTGCGCTTCCATGCAGTGCTCCAACCGATTGTCGACATTGATCTCTGTTATAATTCCTTGTAAGAGAAGCGCCTGCCATCTTTCCGAATAGAGTGGATTCTGCGCCAATTTTAGTCATCTCTGCACGTGCGTGGCCAATTCGGACTCACCAGATAAAGCAGAAGTGTGAATGCGTCGCTCACAGAGCAGTCCTGGGCTTCAAAAAAAAAAGAGTCTCCGGATCCCTTCTATGCCATATCGACTTATGGGAGGCAGAAATCTCGAAGTTTCACTAAGGTCACGGCTTCGACGTAGGCCCCCCAGTCGTTTCGGAGACCCTCGCTGTATGTCAGCAGCATTGTGCTGTACCATCGACCACTTTTCCTCATTGATTCTTCTCGGAGAGTAACTATACTGTTTAATCGAGCAATACGGCGATGTACTTGAGGCGATGTGTCGGCAGCGTCTCGGGAAGCGTTTTAGGAATGTCACTAATAGTACGCAGTTGTGCTTTTGCACACGTTACCATCCTTCGAGGACGAACCCAGTTCTCAACCCACATTAATGACCAAGCGAAGGTGTGCCGGCTTACTCAGGCGGAGATTATTAGAGCAGTGAGGGTGATGAGCTGCGAAGACCTGATGAGGAAACGAAACGGGTTGCGGTGCGAAAGAAGCTCAGAGGAAGGCTAGGAAGACGCAAAGGAGGGGCCAGAAAAGCTAGCAGTACTATGATCAGAACAGAGTGCATAAGGACATACAAATAGGAGAGTGGAAAACATACATCACAAATGGATGCGCAGGGCCCTAACAATCCAAAAGCGTAGAGCTAATCCTGTCACGGACGTTTGTCTCTCCCGCCCACGAAAAAGTTTCAGATATGAGTCAGATTATGGGAATAACAGAGAGAGATGGCACGATGATTACGCTATATTCATGAGATGCAAGTTGTGGTAGCGCAGCATATATAGACATGGGATGACTGATTCTCATGTCTGAAATTGTCGATTTTGTCTATACCATGCGTTGCCATCTCCACAAGTGTGAAGTTCGCTACCAAGTCGACTCTGCCACGCCAGGCACAGATCCGCCTCACCCGGTGCCAGAGGATGTTTTGTGCGGTCGGGACGGCACCCGTCTTCGGCAGCGATGTCCTCGAAGATTGGCTCGTGCGCAAAGGCACACCACGCCGATGATCCCCGACTTATCGCCTCCCCGCACTTCTCGTGAATAATTCGCCAATGTCCACACTTCTTCCATGTTAGCCATATATGAAAACACATGTTTCGGCTGATTCTGAATGGCAGAGGATGCAGAGCCTGTCGGTAGAGTTAGGAAGACTAGGGACACATTTGTTCTTGAGTCACCTGACAACTTACTAGCGCCGACCCTCAAATATCACGACATTGCAATTTGGCGGGCTGAGCGCGGGTGCGGGCCATGAATGAGTAGGAAGTACTGTCTGTAAAGCAAAATGCTCCGAAAGCAGTCCAGTGATCTGTTGCTAAGGCACGTCGTGCTACTTGTGCGGCCACGTTGCTATTGCAGCGAGGTCTTTATACGTGAAGCAAGTCGATTCGAAAACGAGATGGAGTGCGGGGAGCATCAAGAAATGCGCGTAGCGGAACCCATCGCATGGTCCAACTCTTCAACTTGTGAGAACCTACCCACGAGCTTCGTTTGTGACGATCCTCTGCACCTGCTGCAGGGTAGCTGCATATGTTGCACGAAGTAATGTATGGCGGTACCGACCACGATCGTGGATCTGCTTCGAATTCAAGGTCACTGTCTCAATTCCGTTCCGGGTGGAAAACTGTTCAGCGTAGATCGACTGTAGCATATAAGCATAGTGAGCCATACAAATTGTGACCTACGCACCGAATCAGACCATATCCATGGGTTAACATACGCGGTGCGAACTTATTCCAGCCATGTGATTGCGCGTCAATTGTGCATGTGGCCACGCCAACCCACATGGCTACAGTAGCATATAAGACTGCGCAGAGGTGCACAGCAGCTTTCACGGAGCATTGCTGTGGATCCACAGTTTTCCAGGGTAGCTTCCAAGATATGTCAGCCTGAAGAGAAATCGCGTATACAATCCGGTGGAGCCGACGCCATGACGGTGCGGCCGATATGAAGCCCGATCTTGCTGTACGATAAGCGAGAGAAGATGTTTCATTCGAACGTACGCCGCTGCCGAACAATCACAAGCAGGACCCTGCGCCTCGATCGGTTGCACGATGCAACGACCAATCATGTCGCGCACTCATACGAGTGGCAAGCTCAAGTTAAGGAGTCAAGCGCCCCAGTCATCCATCCCAACTTTCTACAGAACCTACACACAGAGCGAGAACAGCCGTAGCCCGCATTAGATCATAAGCGTGATGCATCAGAGCCGTCCTGAATATATATCAGTACTGTTGTATATCTAGAACAGCTTGATCATGTTCTGCGTGGCATTGTATCTGAAATGAAAAATGACTCCAATTGCACTGATGCATGCATAGGCAGGATGACTCAACCTGCAGATAATACATCCCTGTACACGGAATGTATGCGATGGTCTGTATGACTGACACAGCTTGCCACTTATACACATAGGGCACAGTCAGCGGGTCTGAGGAGGAACTTTCAATCAGTGTATATATCATGCTCCGTAGCTCTTACTTCAGCACTCCCAGGCTTTGCGACGTTTCTCGCTTGGCAGCTTTCGCCTCTCAGCACGTTGCGCGCGGCGTACTGAGCACGCCGGTCATATCAGAAATGCTCCGCGCTTTTGCGACGGAAGTCGTCGTTCCTGAACCGTTATCTTGATGATGTCCGTGGTCATGGCGGGATTTATTAAACATCTCAATAGTGAAACATCAGGTATGATTCGATCCGTACCATAATCCTAAGCCCTATGCTATACTAATCGCTTCGCGTCCATTCAAATTAACTGCATCAAAGCTTGATGAGCTTCGAAGCCTGCGTGCTCATGCAATCTGCACGCATAACCCAGTCTTAGGTCTCAGCATAGCCATGGGATCGTAGATCCGTTGTATTACATGCCAGCTTCGGCCATGACGGGTCTGGTTTTTGCCCCCAAAGAGGACTGTTCACCGGGGTTGTGTTGCTTTTCCCAGTACATTCATGCTGTGGGGAAGAGCTCGATCCAGATAGCAGCACTGGGGACAACGTTCGTGAGATGCGGCGATATTCGTCTTCAATTGAGGAGCCGAGACGTAAACGTGCTAGGGACTCCGTCGCCTCGTGGTCACTGCTCTGTCGAAGATACGAGAGGACTTCCATCGCGTGCTCCAGCTTGATCTGCCCGTCTACCAGATCATACTGTAGTTGCTGGCGTTTCGTGATACCCTCTCTAACATCGAACCCGCACGCCAACCCTCGTTCGTCACAGCGGTTGCAAATGGGACGCTCACCTGAGCACTAGAATGACGTTGCCGAATCAGCCAAAGGACAATTCTTACTCGGAAAGATGAGGTTGCGAACCTTGACCTTTGCGCGTCTGCATATAATGCAGGCATTGGCAACTTGAGCTCGGCGAGCCTTGCCTTTTCGGGGTTCGGCATCCATGCTGAACCACCAGCCGCTGCGTTTGACAGCATTTGTTCGCAGATTAAATGCCGGCCTCGAGAGTCGGATCAGACCCCCTGCTTGTTCATGAGTGACATCATTGTAAGTTTAGTGTCAACTGGACGTCCTCATAGGCTAACAACCAATTTGGGCATGGCATGACATGAATCCGTGCAGAGAGCCTTGTTTAGGTTTCCTGGACAATGAGGCTAAGTAGAGCGGTGCTGCCAAGCATGGCCTGGAATCACGTAATCTCCAATCCAGAGGTGCGCTAGGCTTCAGGTTCCAAACTGCGATCCATTCCTGCCACATGCACGAAAGCAGTTTCGCGCGGCTCGCATAGCACATAACGATCTGTTTCCCAGGAAGCCTGGCCTGCAATTTGATTTGATGTGGTGTTTCTCACGCCGATATGGCGGCGGTGAACTTGAGTCTTGATCTTGGACGTCGTTACAATGATGGCTGACCACCTCAATGGTATCCTCTCTGGTGTCGAACGTGCTTTCGCTCTGATTCGGGCCCATACAGTTTCAGCCGCCACCACGACAGCTATTCCCGGAAGCGAGGGCTCAGCTTTCAGGCGATGCCATTTCAAATAAGGTTGGTCCCAACTGAGCGAACACCTTCACTTTCAATCTGCTCGTCAACCGCCGCATGCTCGGCTTTTGGAGGCAATAGCCCATATTCCGCCCTCCACGTACTTTTTGTCCCACGCCAGTCCTCGACATGATTTATCCCTCTCATCAGCTTGCGCGCATTCGGTACAGCCGATATAAGCACGAACCAGAGCAGAGAATCATACGAACCTGAGCCACAAAGGCATTTGCGAATGTTCGTTGCAGGGACCATATGCCAGTGCGACTGAATTGGTTGTAGGCGGTGATGCGTAGCGAAGCCTTATTGGCTCCAAGATCTTCCTTGTACCGTGTCACATGTCCTGGGACGCATCACCAACGGCCTGCCATGGTTGATTTGGTGCAGGCAATTAGCAGCAACTATGCCGGTTTCAGTACGCGGGTAATTGAGGGAGCTGGTTGTGACTTTATTAGGGAGAGACACGCATCACGGTGAGCCCGACAGCGCGCTCGTCTTTCCGGCGGAGAAGCTGTACACGGAAGATTGTGGCCGATCATATCTACGTGTCCATCACATAGAGCTCTCGCTCCTCCTACCCTGTATCCAGTCATTCAGTCAGGCGGAGCCTCAGTGGCGACAACTTCAGTAGCCGCTTCCACGCTGAAAGTCAGCTATAGCCCCGTCCGCAGTCCCTTGCAGACTTTCCGCAGGCTCCCACGTCGGCTTCCACTTCACTTTGTAGAACGTTTTACCGTGCTTGCGTTTGCGGCTGATGATCTCCTCGATGGCCCATGTGGGCTCATCCTTAACTCTGTGAGGCGGACTCAAGGGCGGTCGATCTTGTACGCCGGAAGCAGCACCCAGGCTCGCGCCGTGGCGGGTTTGCTTTCTAACACGTCTACGCGGCGACGGAGAGATAGAGTCCGCAGAGCGGTGTGGGTCGGCAACGCTGGTGGGATGAACCGCGCGTGGTAAGGCTTTCGAGCGGCCGTGGCCACGCTGAGGTTTCTGTTTGGATCGAGGATGCTGGCTCTCTTCGCATGAAGACTAGTCTCGTTAGCAGCGCTTGGGAGGAAGAATGGAAGATCTATTCTTACGCAATCATCCCGGGTGACGCCGCTGCGGCTTGCCCGTTCGAGGCCAGTCTGCGGCTGGTCGTCGGGTGAGCTACCGAGCCCGAGGCTTTCATCCTCTCCAGGCGGTGTGGATGGGCCGACGCTTTCTTGTAATTCCGCCGGGCACGCATGCTCCTCTACATCGGCCGGACATCCTGGCCGAAGATCGGACTGAAAGTCCTTAGGTGCGACTGCTCTCTGGTGGAGTGAAGTAACATGCGAAGCGCAGCTCAATCGGCTCTGTTGCTGAGGACAGCCGGTCTCTGGAATGCCTCGAGGAATACAGCCGATCGATCGGCGACGCCTTCGCGGTTTCCACGGTCTTATCTCGTCATCACTGCTATCAACTTCCGTATGGTTCCCAGGAGCACTGTGAGAGCGTGTCGGACTGTGCCCGCGACCACTTGGCTCGTCCCCAAGTCGAACAGGCGAGTCGGACCAAAGATCTTTTTGCCCTTGCCGCGCGGAGCTGTCGAATTGAACAATGTGGCGGAATGCGTCATCCACTTCCGGCGCATCTTGTGTGCTATCGGGCCTGACTCCAACTTAGCAGGTTATTACTAGCGTCGAGGAATGTTACTGAGCTCACCCAGGTTGGTCTTTACGCTCCACGATCTGCATCGCGTCGTCATCTACGCTATCAAATATCTGCCGCTCATCTCGATTCCGCTCCGACGGAGCAATTACGTCCAAAGAGGGGCAAAGTGGCGACTCAGCCGCTGCATGCGTTGCACTGAATCCAGTACAAGTGCCTCGGTGTAGGCTCGTGTCCATGGCGCGCAGATCCGGTACTGCAATGAATTCTTGGTCGCGGTCCTCGGCTGGCGTGTCTCCTCGGGCTTCACCTGGAGCAACAACTTGCGCTTCTGTCGAACCCAGTGCGCTGACACAAACTGCAGCGTTTGTGGACGTGCTCTCGATGCTCGTCTGACCTGCTTGGAATGGCAGATCGACATCAAGACTGCTCCATTCGCTGAAGTCGCACGGAGAGCCTAGAAATCCAGCGGACAAGTCTACCCCGTCGATGTCGGCTGTCGCACAGTCTTTGGCCTCGTGGCATCCGTCGGCGGACGCTGAGGCGACGTTCGTGGGGGCCTCGAATCTGCCGGGCACGACAATAGGCGTGTCGCATGCTGTCACCAGAAAAGTCAGCTGCTGGTCGTCGCCCACCGACCGTACAACGCGCTGGAGATCTACCTTTAGCGCCGACACTGCTGCGATGTCCCTCTACATCTTTATGAGAGCTCAACGGTACGAGCGGGCCCTCCTTCTCCCGTGTATGTGGGGTCCTCCTCGCGGGAGCTCTCTTACTATCCTTCGCAGCGGGCGGTCCGGCATAGGCGATGAAGTTGTTGTGTTGAGCGGCAGTGCTCGAGTGGAAGGACATCAGCATAGCATCCATTGGGGTGATTTCAATGCGACACGAGGAGAAAAGCTGAGGAGTGAGCGGGTGTTCCACAGGGGATCAGGCCGGCGAGTATTTATGTTCCACCGGATGCCCGGTTCCGGCAGACTGCGTGAGCTCCATCGATCACACCATAGCAAGGCCCACCATCAGAACAAAAGTTCGCCGTGACTTCTCTTCCAATCACCAACGGTAATCCGCCCGCGCGACACTTAAAAAGACAATCATGCCGCCCATCAGAGCCTAAAAATGGGGCCGAAGACAACGCGAGCCCAGTTGTGCACGCCCCGAAGTCCCCTTTTCGAGGCGAGCGTCATGCGCCTCTCCTGTTTTTGGGCACCTTCATCTCCGTTCCGTGTCGCCTCGACAAGGAGGCCGGGCTCTGAAAGGACATGTCCTACCGCCATTTCCTCCTACACCATCCGCAGCATGCCGACGCGGGCGGAGATTAATTCGGTGCCCACAGCGACAACCCACACCCCGCACGCCACGATCAGGACCCATTCACGTTCTTTCCCCCACGAATGTCGTTGGCTCGGTCCCAGGGATGCATGCTGCGCCTCGTTTCGCCATGTCCCAACCGCTTCCCTTGGGCTCAACCATCTGCGACGTGACGGATCCTGCGCAGCACAGGGACGGAGCCCCCGAGGTCGTGGCATGCGGCCAGCGTCGCACGCCTCCGCTGCCGAGATCCATGGAGAATGTCGTTGGCTGCGTTCCAGAAATGCACGCTGCGCCCCGTTTCACCACTTCCCAACACCTTCCCTTAGGCTCAACCATCTGCAACGTGACGCGTCATTTGCGCTACAAGGTCGGAGTCCCCGAAGTCGTGACATGCGGCCAGCGTCGCGCGCCCTCGCAGCCGAGCTCCATGCGTGTGCCAGCTCAGGCCGGGGAGAGTCGTGGCCAGGAGCGTTCTCCTCCGTCTTGTAAATCCCCCCGCAGAGAAGCTGATGTGTCGCGCGGTGGGCAGCGCGGCGCCGGGCGAGCACGAAGAACGGTCGATTTGCCACGATTCTGCAGCAGCGATTTAGGGTGGTGAATCGAGCGGCCGGTATGGTCCACAAGCGGGTGCTGGAGGATCCGGAGAGAGCGATAGCTGCGTGACGGGGCCGCAGCAGGACCGGCGGTCGGCGCAGGGGTGCGACGGGCGCGAGGGCAGAGATGTGGAAAGAGGATTGCGAGCAAAATGGACGCATGTGGTGGGAGACGCGACATGTTATACTCGAGGGACGCGGGCCAGCGGGCCGCGGATTGCCGCATCGGGCCACCGTGCAGCCCGATCGGGGTGGTCGACTTTCCGGATACGGGACTGCCGTCACGTTCTTTATTATATATAGTCTCCGCGGTCTGGCAAGCGCAAGCGCCTGACACAGCAACCTCCAAGTGCCTGAGGCAGACACCCAGTCTACTAACGTCTTGGCGCTACCACTCGCTGCTTCCTTCCTTCGTCACTTTTACCTCAGCGTAACCATTTTCTCCCCTTTTCACAGATGCTGA
Organism: Cercospora kikuchii; assembly: GCF_019650295.1. Classification (NCBI taxonomy): domain Eukaryota; kingdom Fungi; phylum Ascomycota; class Dothideomycetes; order Mycosphaerellales; family Mycosphaerellaceae; genus Cercospora; species Cercospora kikuchii. The sequence continues at coordinate 205,527 of NW_025408585.1, read as the reverse complement.
TATATGGTACTAGCTACAGATCGTCTTAGGCTCGGGAACTGCAGCATCAGTGAGATTGACGATATTATTGACAAATTCCGGAAGTAGGAAGTTCGGTCGTTTTTGAATTATGCAGCGCAGAGCTGCAACAATGCGCATACTCTTTCTTTCCACAAGTACAAACAGCGACATGAACCTGCGTGTGCCCTACAGCCTAAACCTTGCCTTCATGGTTCGCACGCTTGTGCAGGTCTTCGAGTGGTGCCTCGACGAGGTAATCCATCTTGTCGCTGAAGCTTGGTAACAGTAAGCACAGGACGCAGCCGACAACACCAAACGGAGCGGCAATTATGAAGACCACACGAACGCCATCAGCGAACGCCTGCTGATACGCAGCTCCTGCTGCTGCGATGACAGCTGGTGTAACTCCGGGAACCTGCGCTACTGCTTCACGTGCCCCGCTTGCAAAAGCGCCGATGAAGGCACCGATCGATTGCGGTGGCAGACCGGCTGGCACCACAGCCTTGGCAATATATGACGGGATATAAGTGCCCAAGCGCTGGTTCAAGGCAGTACTATACGCAGCCACAAACATTGATGCAGCGAGAGTCCGAGAAGCGACCACTAATGCAGTGGCTGTGGCGATCAAATGGTGCTGTACGGAAAGCTGGGTTCCGGTGAGGACCAGTACCAGAGGTCCAGCAAGACCGATACCACACAGGGTCAGACTCCCAATGGCAACTCCGGGCTGTCCTGGCTGCACAGTTGCGAGCCCAACAATTCCTCCGGTGTAAAGCGCAAAGCCAACGAACATGCAATACTTGATGTCTTTGAAGTGAGAGCTTGCCCAGCCGTAGATGGCGGTGAACGCACTGCTGGCAGCGAATAGTGGTAGCAGACGGACTGCTCCGCCTAGAGGATCTTGCGTGAAGAGGGCGTTGGTCCTGATCGGCCGCTTGTCAGTATGCGCAACGCTATCATTGGATCTGGCTCACTTACATGACAGGATAGAACGTGACCAAGGCGAAGAAAGTAACGCCTTCGATGAAGAACAGGAAGCAGAATATAGCAAATGCCCAGCCATGTCTTCCACCGCCTCGGAACAGTTCGTGTGGGAGGATTCCTGTTTTTGTGCCGAACGCCTCGTACAGACCAAAAATGATGAATGCTGCTACGCCAGACACGAGTGGACCAAGGACCTTTGCACTGGACCACGCGAAGACAGATACCAGGTTGAATCCAGCCACGAAGAGAGCTATTGCTAGAGTGAGGAGCGCACTTCCAATCCAGTCGATCCGGCCGAGCTTATTCATTAAAGTGGACTGATCAGATGTCCGCTTGGGCGGCAGGTAGCCAAACAGGATTCCTGCTACAGAAAAGCCCCAGAGTGCCATTTGCACCCACTATTCACAACTTAGCGACGAACCAAAGCGGTGCCTATGGGCGCCAACTCACATAAAATTTTCTCCAACCGTCTGTGGAATTCTGCTGGGTGAGAGCTCCGACTGGAACTTGGTCAGCTGGGATAAGATATGGACGATACAATGATACACTCACTGACGAGCGGGCCAGTAATGGCACCGAGTCCGGCTGCGACGTTGATGAGAGCTTGACACAGCGGTCTCCATCGGCGCGGTACAATCTCCGAGGGCACGGCATAGCTCAATGGAGCCGCGGCCAACCCAAATCCGATCATGAGAGAAGCCCCGATCAGACGAAAGATGGATCCAGAGCCTGGCGCGATAGCTGCTCCCACAAACGAGATTGTAGTCAAAACCACCATGACTGCCTTTCGGGCCTGGAACACGTCGGAGATAGATGCTAGCATCGGACTGAGCGCGGCCTGGACGAGGGTCACAACATTTGGAATCCAATATCTCCAGATCTCATCTTCACCGAAACTGGCTCCTATGTTCACAAGCTATTGGCACTTCAGCTGTTGCACCAATGCACGCTACAGGACAATGTTCAATGTTACCTACCACTGTGGGCGGGCCGACTAAAGCGAGCAGCGAGACGTACTGCAGAACGCACATTCAGGGTGGTCAATGGACGGGTCATTTTTCGTGGCCATGCCGTCCGGACGGTGTCCGGCCGGATGGACAGCTAATGGGGTATCTGCCGGCCGGCATTATTAATGCTAGCGTCCGTCCGGACATGTAAGTGAATCACCGGTGTCCATGGCATGTGAATTGACCTTGTTGATGAGAATGTCGTTCCTAGGGGTGTTGTTAGGGTCTGGGTCAATTGATGAATAAGAGCGTGTTTGATTGGTCAGATGCCAGCCTGCAGAGACGCCGGCCCGTGCGCCGACCTCCCACGCGCGACTTCTCAGAACGCGACTGGGGACGCGTTTCCTTCACATGCCAAAGTCCCTCGATCGCCCACCTGATCATTGGCATTTACGCACACACCACGATGGCAGGCGGTACCTCCAGCATAAGCGCCACCCACAGCATCGACCTGACACAAATCCACGCCGAATCGCAGCTCGGAACCGTCCTCCGGACGCGTTATACGCGGACCGGCTTCCTCGTCGATGGAAAAGCTCTTCGCGACTTTTACCCGACACCGCCAGGCAAGGCAGAGCACAGAGCGTGGGTCTGGCAGCATGGTGAGGCTGTTACGCATCTTCAGAGCTTCACCAACTACTGGCTGTGTCGTCTGTGCTTCGACAGCAGCCATAAGGATCACAGGAAGGTGAAGGTCATTCGGACTGGTGGAGGAACGAACTCGATACGCAGACACCTAGGCAAGCATGGCTACGAGCTCGATGGCACGTACAAGCAGTGTAAGAGGCGTCCGGTAGACGACGGCAACATCGCTAGTATGATCAAGCGTCAAAGGACGACCGAGAAGACTCCTGTTGATCGTACCGAGTGGAGGTCGCTATTCCTCGAGTATGCCGTAACAGATGAGCACTCACTTCGCGCTCTAGCATCTGAACGACTGAAGCGGCTAGCTACGTATCGTCAACCTGTTCTCGAGATGCTATTCCCTACTTCTCACAACACCCCGCGAGCTTGGATCGTCGACTTGTGTAAGAAGACACTGCCTCGAGTAAAGAGCGATATGGCTACGGCGATAAGCGGCATCGCTTTGTCGTTTGACGCGTGGCTAGCAGACATCGATGGCGGCACCGACTTCTTAGGTGTTCATGCTCACTACTTCGATAAGGACTATCAGCTGAAGACAGTACTTATTGGACTCGTACCAACCTATGGCAATCACACTGGTGAAGAGCAGGCAAACATCCTTCTCAAGCTGATCAGACAGTATGATATCGCGTCCAAACTGACCTACTTTATGGCCGACAACGCGTCTAACAACGACACGACGATCGAAGCTATTAGGCGCGAAATACCAAGTCTCCGACACCCTCACAAGTGCCGCCTTCGCTGCGCTGGCCACTTCATCAACTTAGTCGTTAAGGCTATGCTCTACGGCGTCGACATCGAGTGTATTGACCAGGCTTGCAACGACATGAATAAGGAAGACGAGGAGCTCGAAGACAGCGAGATCGTATACGAGTTTCAACGCGCTCTATCTCTACGTAATGCCGTCGATCGTCAGACAGCATGGCGAAAGAAGGGCTGTGTTGGCAAGCTCCATAATATCGTGATCCATGCTCACTATAGCGAGGCACGACGACACGTCTTTCGATCAAAACAACGCGAGGCAGACACACGACTTGTCGAGCTAGTGTTGAACGGCGGGATTAAGTGGCAATCTGACCACGACATGATCGAGCGTGGCCTCGAGCTCAAAGATCCAATAGAGCTGTATTGCTTACAGTTCATTGACGACCTTCGTGAAGACATACTCACCGCGGATGACTGGGCCGAGTTGAAGGAGATATTGAAGCTTCTCAAGCCGCTGAAGATGGCGTCGCTGAAGGTCCAAGCAGATGGCCAACACTTCGGTGGATTGTGGCAGTCGTTGACAGCTTTGGAGTCACTGCTAACTACACTTGAGAAGGCGAAGTCAGACCATGAACACGCGGCCAACTCACACCTTAAGGCGATAGTCAATCTTGGTTGGAAGAAGCTCGACAAGTACTATCGACTCAGCGATCGCACGCCTGCCTACCGTGCCGCCGTGGCGTTACATCCATCGCTCAAGATGAGCTGGTTCGAGCAGCACTGGGGTGGTATGAAAGACGACAATACGCAGCGCAAGAATAAGGCGAAAGCGAAGTGCAAGCAACGGCAGTCGCAGCAGCAGAATCAAGACGATATCGAGGCGTCCACGCTATGGACAGTGAAGGCACGACACGCGATTGAAGAGCTCTATAATGAGTATAAGATGCGGTGTCCAGCACCAACAACTAGGCCGGCGACACGTGAACGCGAGGTCGACGATTACACGGCATCGTTAATGCTCACGGACACTGTGTTGCAAGACGATCTGCAGCGTTATCTTGCCGAGCCTCTGACACCTTATATGGTTGGCAACAAGCCTATTAATGTCGTCCAATGGTGGCGTGACAATCGCCAGCGATATCCATTGTTGTCCAAGCTAGCATTCGACCTACTGGCCACGCCGGCGAGCTCGAGCGCGTGTGAGCGTGAGTTTAGCTTAGCTGGCCACGTTCTCGACAATGAGAGGTGGCAGACGAAGACAGACTACGCACAATCACACCAACTACTGCGAAATTGGTTCAAGAACGACTTTGTGTTGAAGAGACACACAAAGGAGGTGGTAAGAGCGCAAGACGATCACTTTAGCGGCGACGTGGACAGTGAGATGTCAAGCTCATATGAAGGCAACAGCCAGCAGACAGACGTGCGAATAGAGGGCTAACAACACCTTCCTCTGGCTTCATTTTTCAACATCCTTCCTAATTAGGCAAGGCGAACAGCGGACAGGGCTCCGGTGGACGGCATGGCCAATGAGAGGCTCTCGTCCGGACGGACGGACACGGCCGCTGAATCGGCCGGCAGGGCCGGCAGCAGTGCTGTGGCCGGCCGACCTGTCCATTGACCACCCTGCGCACATTGCAGCCAGTGCCAGCCAGGTCTTGAGATGTAGTTCCGGTTCCTCATCTTCAGTGTAGAGCTGAGGAGCTGATCCATCTTGACCATGCTCCCTGTGCTCGACATCGAAATCAGGCTTCTCCAGACTTTTGCGCGTGGCAGACATATTGAAACTAGTATTCGCAAGTGTGCAGGGAATAGCACAAGACTATCCGCATGCATGATCGTTATATGCTGCAGATCACCACAATTGCTGCTGCCGCATTGTTCGGACTACTCCACAATCTGTCCAACGCCTCCAGCGGAGACGCAAGCCTCTTGAGTGCACGCGCTGGTGTGTGAACCTGTGAGGGTGCAGCACATGAGCTAGAACCAGCTAACAGACGCCACCCCCATCCGTGCGTTGTCGGGGCAAGATCGGTTCGCCATGCCGATGCAGCTACCGAGACCGTATCTAGTTGCGGAAGGCTGCCGGTGAACACTACATCGTCCGACAGCTCGGCCGTACCTTCGGACAACAGATCCATTACGCTGAAACTTTCCCGCTAGATTACTCAGTGAGAGATTGTGAAGCATGAGATGGTATTGTAGGCGACGGTGAGGATGCGCTGGATCTTTTTGTGCAACCTAGATCATGGCATGACTCGTCATAAAGTTCCGTCTTCCGTGCTGAGGGAGTATAATGCATCGGTGATAAGAAAGAGATGGAATACTCAAGCCTAGAGTTCTGCTTGCACCTATCCACATCCTGCCATCACGCACTCAGGCATCCTCGCAAACGTCCAAGAAACTCAAGGCTGCCCATACAGCTTGCATGCAGGTCCTCCTACCCCGAGCATTGGGATGTAGCACCTATGGCCTTCTCCACACGTGCCAGTGTAAGGCTTATCACCGCAAGTTGTCTAAAGAACTTCCCTAGTACGCCACAGGGGAGATAGGCGTCTGGGAAATATGAGGCACTCACGAATTGCCTTTCGCTGTCACAGGTCTACTTCAGGTCGGTAAAGATTCCACTGACGGGACATCATTCAATGAGAACAAGTATAGAGAGATTGATGCGTGCCCGTAAATGGTATGGAGGCATGCTACTGTAGCATGTGTTTCACAGCATGATCCTACAACGAAGGACTGTACACTGCCAATCTCAATCCCAACACGCTTAAGCACGGCATAGTAGCTTGTCCTGACTTACAGCGAAGGTCTCGATGTAGATTCACCGGTGTTCAGCTCCGTTGAAAATGCAATCTCATGTCCGCCCCGACAATAGCTTACTCCTCACCCACGCATATCCGATCTCAGATTGACTCAGTTTACAGTCCCCTGACCTTACAGTCTTCTCAGACCCAGCCAGACAGCGTTGCCACCGATACTGCCCGCCAAATCAATACTCCAGCGAGCAGAAGTCAATATGGTCTGCAGACAATGCAAAGGAAAACCAAGCAATCCCTTCCCATAGACAAAGACATGCAATACCTGCATGAACCATCCAAGTTTCCGCATGTGCAATCTGCAACGGATCAGGCAAGATGCAGGTCTTCGCCAAACTGCTTAATGAGTATGGGGCTGAGATTGAGATTCCTACAATGCAAGACTTTTCACAACCACGCCACGGGCCCTGCGGTGGTTGTGTCCAGCAGGGGAGAAGCCCGGCCAAAACGGCGACTTGCCATCTGTGCGCATGCTCTTGAACAAGAAGATGGATGTATAATCGTCGATATCATGAGACAGACCTCGATGACGATGAAATTACGGTGGATTTGGATTCTGATGAGGACGGCGTGGATGGGACCGTGACCAAGCCACGCAATGAGACTTTTCTTCGAACGCTGGGGCAACGCGGTCAGTACAGGTGATGGCTGCAGCCGCAAAACATATTTATGGAGCACGACGCGCACAGTCAGCCTGGTGGTGTCCTGCTAGAAGTGCAACGAGGAGAGGAAGCTATGGGAGACTTCGTATGATGCCGGTGCAGCTGTAAAGTTGGAGGGCGAGCAGAGATTATTGACTGCTATGCAGTGTTTGTGCAAGACTTTTGTTGCTGGCCTTAATGTCCAGCTTTTCCCCTGACTTTCTGCTGCGCATGGATGCCTACCGCGGTGTCTCTATAGCTCTTCGCCATTGTCCTTCATGTGACCTCCATTGCAGTGCTAGCAGTTCCTCGAATTCTCTATCAAGGTATGTACCAGTCGATTCGATTCCTGTGGAAGGCTTTTCATAACTTATATCCACTTTGGGGGCTCCTCTCAGACGGTCTGACTCTCCGGTCTTGAGAAGCAGAGAAGGGAAAGTCGCTCGCTGCATACAACGTGCTACAAGGCGATCCGGTCTCTCGTGATCCGATCTTGCTTAGTGGACTGAATTTTTGCGTTGCCTACCGACATCGTCCAGTTCAGCTCGCGCGCTTATTAGCACACTCCGCTTGTCTGCAGTTGGCTCTCATCGATCAATTCTCTCTACTGCTCACTATGGTTGTATTGATGACCCACTGTATATTTGATGTCCGAACGTTCCGCGGGCTATCTGTCTGTCAGGGATTGGGACAAGAGAGACGACGAAGGTTTAGTGGGTAGCGAAATGCAACAATAGACAGGACGCTATATCTTACATACGAACATTATCTGAGAAGAACTGCAACGCAGTTGCCTAAAGGGTATCAAAACAGCCTCACCTCGTCAGGTCACGACGGTGCTTGCCCGGAAGACCTGCTCGCCGACAGGTGACACTCATAGCAAAAAAAAAAACAAAAAAGCGGAACGCCTAAAGAGAAGATTCTGGTCTCAGGACCGATCATGCTTCCTTCTCATATGTTTACGCCGGTTATCCTTTCTTTTGAAGCCCCTCGTTGCGTACTCGCATCCCTTCACTGGACATAGTAGCCGTCCCGTGTTGGCATGCACTGTTTGATGTCGATTCAGTGTTCGAGCCTCCGGAAAACTCTTGTTGCAGTGCGGCACGAGACAGTGATGAGTTCTGCCATGCTGATGTGCTTGATGCAATCTAGAGACCGTCAGCAGCAGTCTTAAAGTGATTTATGCCATCGATACCTCAAAGCCTCGACACCTTGATGTGTCGTGAGACAACCTGGTCTATCGCAAGACAAGAGGAGTGGCAACGGCGGAATCGTCACTTCTTGAGACTGCATGCTAATGCTTCCCTCTGAGTTCAAAATAGGCGGATCAGCCTCCGGTAGTAGCTGAAGGTCGTTGACGGGCCCTTCGTGCGGGACGAGACCAGGCAGTTCGGTGCCTGCCAAGTCCTTTGACGACAGATTATGGGAAATGGTGCTCCATGAGTTGCCTAAATCTATGGCATAAGCGTCAAAAACGTTGGTGTCGAGGTTTTGCAGAGAGCTACCACTAGAGAGCAGGAACAGCATCCAGTCATCATATTCGGTCCAGCTCGATGTCTGGTCCAATGTGGCTGTAGTGGAAGACCCATTTGACGCTTCGGGTTGTACTGTTGTAGAGTTACTTGGCCAAGAGGGCACCGGGGCCTGTATAAGATATTAGTACTACAATCGTGGTTGCATTGAAGCATAAAACAGAGCACTCGTGTACCTCGTTGCTATCCCAGGTTACAGGATGTTTATACTGGTTCGATGGCAGGATGTTCGCCTCTCCCAGGTTGTGCAAATCAGTGAGAGGATGAGCATACTGTGGCTGGAGTTTGTGTCAATTGCTGTAGATGGCAAGAATCGTAGGTACATGTGAGACCTACTCCAAGCGTGTCATGAATGACTCCAGCGTTTCTGTTGTGTGAAAGAATTTGCGATGCGGTCGCATCATGAGAAGGTAGCGATGATCCGTAGCTGAATTCCCAAAAATCATGCCCAAAACCCGCAGAACCAAACGCCGTCGGAACAGCAGAAAAGCAAAATGCGCAAAAATGGAAGCAATCAGGAAGGCCACAAGCACTCAACCCCGGGCGGAGAAGTGCATATGGCGCATCGTCAGATCGCGCATGTTGTGCCGAGATTTGTTGACCTCGGGGGCGAGAGAACGCCCCCGGGAAGGAGACGGTTGGTGTGGAGTACTTGACAAGTAGTGATTTGAGGATAATAATGAAGGTGCTGTGCGCTGGTCTTTAATGCTGTATCGACTCGAGTGCCAGCACCGCTGGCGGCGTACCCGCCGGAAGTGTTGGCGTGGAATCGAAAGATGATTGGCGACCGCCAGCACCACCGACGCCACTAGTGCCTGCAGCTGTACAGCTGCCTTGAAGCTTAGTCAGTAAGGCTGTTGAGGCCGCCAAGCTGCGGTTCGAGGACGATGCACGACAGCACCGAGGCCTCACAGTCTGTTGCGGACGTAGAAACATGTTCGATCCGCATTATATTCTTCTCTTGCATATGAACTCCTCACGGTTATATAAAGTATACATCCTCTCTGACTGTACAGTACGTACTCCTTGCATTTGGCATGGCGAATAGACATGAGGAAACATGATATCTTCTTGTCCTGTCGATATCTTCGAACATCTCTTTCAAGATCGCGATGCCACGAACCAGAATGAGAGACACTGTCTTATTGGGAGGTATGATCTATGGGTCGTTGCAAAGAAGAGCATCCCCAGCCTATCGATCATTTTGAATCAGTACAACCGTCTCCTTCTGCTAATGCCGGCAGAAATTGTGAAGACTGCCACTTACCAATGGCAAAGTGCAGCACTTGGCTGCGCTACCAGTCTTTGCGCAAGACTTCTCGAAGGCGGAGACAGAGGATGTGTCCTCGGCTATGTTGATGTATGATATCAGTATCGCAACTCCTTTGAGTGGTGTGAGGATTTCATACCAGATTCGCAAGTCAGATCCAAGACTCCATCGACATCGACTTGACAGCACAGAGGAGAGTCAAGAGCTGGGCACACATCGGAAGGAGCGCGCTCAGCGAGCTTGGCGGGGATTGTGCCTGCGGCGGCCAGAGAGGCGAGAGCGAGGATGATGAACTGCATGTTGGAGGTGGAATTGCTGTTGATTTGTTGGCTTGTTGCTTGTCGGCTCGGTTGTCGTGATTTAAGTGATGATGAGAATGATGTTCAAAATGGCGTGCTGGTGATGGATTTATATATCTCCCCGTCGTCTGCTCTGCCTTCGTCGTCCTGCTCACTTGCTTCCACCTCGTCACCATACTCGCGGTTCAATCTATTGCTTTTTCACCAACATGTCACATCTATCAGCTTATCTCTCGCCGCTGCGCTTGATATGTGATGGACACCGACGATCTTCTCTCCTTCTTGGGAGATTGAGGCACTATTTCCTCGCCGACAATGTACGTGGGATGCCAACAGACAGCGCTAGTCAAGGAGAAGGGCTCATTGTTTGATCTAGTGCGTCAGTACACCCTGATCCGAGTACCAGGTCGACGTAGATCTGAGATCCATCGAGAATATTTCGTCTCTTCTCGTCGTATGGCCAGTACAGTGGTCGTGTCCGGCTGTGAGGGTCGGACTCGTTCCCTGCAAATCCGAGGCGTGAAAGCTAATATTGAGTGGGTATAAAGTCTAGATAGACCGTTGCTGGAAGTGATCGTCCGGCCGCCGGAAGATCGGCGGGTGCGAGACGTTAGGGTTAGCAGAAAACAGATGGGCGTGCGTGTCGTCCAAATCATTGCAGCAGTATCTTGTGCTGATGAATGCAATCCCACCATGTTCTTTCCGAGGCATCTTTGGAGATGAATCGCTTGTGCGGCCGATGTTGAAATATTCGAGCTGCTACAACCTAGTCACCAAAGACTTTGCAGCTTATCTCCCAAACAAGCATATCAGCGCGAATCTTGTCATGCGCCATGCATTCACAAAGTGGGATCGCATTTCTTGTCTTTGTGCAAGCCTCGTATAGTCCGAGTACCAAGATGCTGGTGGGCAGAAGGACGTTTGTTGCCAAGTGCATCAGAAAGATAAGTATCCGTTGATCGACAGCGACCGTAGATGTCGCACTTGGCACAAGATGAAGTCGACCTCCACGAAGTGCGGCTATGATGCGGCGAAACTCTAGCCTGAAGTCTGATTCTTCCCTTTTCAGGATGTTTGGGGACACGATAGCAGACAACGAAGCATCGGGTCAATCGGATTTGCCGGGAATGTCCGCCGTCCCCATGCGTTGGTTATTGGGACTCTGCAGGATCGCCGCATCTCGCATCGCTGGCCGATAGGTTGATGGCAGTATCTTCTGAAGTGCCGGAGCCTCATCCGCGATATGACATGCTAGCCCTGTCGTTATCTTCGCATGCGAACAGGGCGATGCATTTGGGACGCTACTTGGTGCTTCGGTGAGATGTAATGCAGGAAATAGAAAGAAAGGAAAGGTGCTCATCAGACCGGGGGGTGTCATGGCTTCAGCGTACGTAATCAGTGCACGTGTCATCGATCTTTGGCTGCCCATCAAACACCATTCAATGTTTGACGTTACCACCATCAATGCGTGATTGATCGCTTTCGAAGCGCAACCATTCCATACTCGGCCCTCCACGGTGTCGTCTCCCGCCATCTGGCCCTCGTGCAGCGTGGCTGTAGGTAGCGACACAGACTCGATCATGATCCACCATGCTCGATGATGTCGAAGCTCTCGCCGCCGCCGCAGCGGCCGTCTGGACATCTCATCCAGTTGTATCCGGTCTCGTCTTGGGTGTAATTGTCATAATCCGCGATGAAGTTCCTCCGCACTCAACACACTTGTGTCGTACTTCGCCGGGCTCTCCGAGCTCGACTGCCGAGGGCTTTTGTACAGCTGCTTGTGCTACCTCAATGGCAAAGTCAACGTTCTCAGCCATCAGCGCCACGAACGGTGACCTCTCTTCCTTATCATCGGTGAAGATATCCCGTCTCTTGATAGAGTATTGCAAGATTGCCGCTTTTATTGCCGATGTTGGCTCAGGGGCGTCCCAGGTAGCGCGAATGGCGTCGAGTAGGTCTTCATTTGGAGCTTTCAATCTCTGGATCGCGACGCGGAACTTTCCCTCGGCAGTGAATTTCATATCCTCCATCCTGTATTTGTCGGCAACGATGCACACCTGAGTGTGTAACATCAAGGCAGCATTCCGCTGGGCTTCTGCCAGCTGATAGTCGAGCTTGTAGAGGTACTGAACGAGCGCATCAATCGCAGCGACCGGATCGACGGAGAGATCGAGTCGTCCATTCTGAGTTTCCTGCCACCAAGTTTCAGTCAGCATTATAGTGAACCTTTCGCGGACCCGAGACTGACCTTCCAATCTCCTTGCGTAGCTGCACGCAACGCTCCCTCATGTAGGCGCAGTACAAGCTTGTGTACTCGCCACTCGGTGTCGCCGCATGTGATCGTGAAGTCAGAGAGGTCTGTGTCATCCGCCGGAGCGTTTTCCAGTCTCTTGACGAGCTTTTTCAGCGATGGTACAGTAGCCATGGTGAGCGACTGGCGCGCTACAGGCCACTGTTGACGAGCTTGAAATGCTGGCGGAGGAGGTCGCGGTGAAGGCGCGCGGAAAGACATGACAGCTCTCGTCGCTTCACTTCCGACACCACGTCATTTCGTCGTCTTCCAGAATCACCGCACCTGCCTGAGGCGAGAACGTCGAACGACGGGACCTTTTGACTGGTTTACCTGGACCAACATCACCGGCCGTTGGCAATTAAGCCATTCGTTTGTCATTTCAGTGGTACGGTACTTCGTCGCTTGACTCGACTCACTAACTTTCTGCAGCTGAAAACAGATATCTCAGGATCTCAATCTTTGCCAGCCAATACTCGAGCTCGACCGTGGTGGGAAAGACTAATACGCATAGTCGACCGATTCCCAATCCCAAACCCTGCGAGCCTCGCTTTCGCAGTAGCCATCAGGGCACACCATACTCTGCTCCTTGTCTTTGTTGCGTTCCAGATAACTGGTGTTGAGAATGAAAGTCCCGCCACAGACTCCGCACTCGAACCGTTCCTCCCCGTCTCTCGCAGCGATGACTCCCTGTAATTCATTTCGACGCATGGCTGCTTCCATGAAGTCTCGAGCGATCGCTGGGTTGCCGAATGCGACCTCAGTGAACCTAGAATTCTTATATTTTTCGTCTGTGAAGAAGTCTTTGACACCGACAGTGTCCTTCAAGATAATCTCCTGGATGTTGGTAGTCACCTCTGACGCCCCGTATGAGATAGCAAGTGCAGCAGCCAAATCCTCGTTGGGTTCCTCAAGAGAACTGATGCTGCGTTCAAATTTGGCCTCTGCAAGAAATGCAAGCTCGTCGAGCTTGTATTTATCCGCAGCGATAAGAACTTGTGTGTGCACGCTCAGCTCGCGGTCAGCCTCAGATTCGGGAACTTCATAGTCAAAGCGGTAAAGGTACTGAACCAGCGCGTCAATGGCTGAGGCTGGAGCGGCTGAGAGATCAATTCTGCCCTGTTGCGCTTCCTGAAAAGCAATCGCGACGTGTCAGCAAGATGTGCATCATGACATCGCGGGGATTGTTACCTTCCAATCGCCCTGACATGCTGCAGCCAAAGGTCCCTTGTGTAGGCGCAGTATGAACTTGTGCACACGCCATTCACAATCGCCGCAGGCAATTACGAAGTCGGCCAAGTCTGCGATATTCGCTTGTGCAGCACACAGCTCGTTCCGGAAAGTGTTTGGCATGCTCCGCAAAGAACGCTCCGTTGTGGAAGTATGAATGGTCATTCTGTCGTGTTCAGAGTGTTGTTGAGGTGTTGTCGCAGGATTTGGAGCAGAGGTAGTGCGCAGAAGCTAGTTCTGCTCGATCCAGTCAGTTCACTTCCCACATCACTACACCATTGCGCTGCAGCCTGATGTGAGCCAGCCCAACAGCCTAACCCAATAAGCTCACTTCCTCTGAATTCGAGAGCCCGCAATCAGCACTCCGGCCAAAACTCCCCTTCCACCCAAACAACTTGTCTCCAAACCGCCTCACACTCCCTCCAAACCCAGCCTCCCTCCTCAACCCCCCACTCATCAACCAAATCCTCCAACCTCCTCACAAACCCCTCAAACTCCCCACTCGTCCAATTCGGGATCAAAACCCTCTGCATAACATCCCCTTCCCCCTCCACTTTCCCACCCTCCTTCTCCTTTTTCATCACCTCCTTCGCAAACCTCCAACTCCTCAAATAACACTCCTCCGTAGCCCAAAGCACCACCAACCCCACAATAACCGGTTTCCCACCACTCACACACCCCGCAAACAAATCCTTATAACATCTCGTGGCCCTCTGACATTCCACCTCCACCTCCTCATTTCCCTCACCATCTTTTCCACATAAGACTTCCATCTTCCATCCCTCCCCCTCCGCAACATCTTCAAACAACCTCACCTCCCGTCTGATATTCTCCAAAGCATCAATCAACACATCCGCAATTCTCCATTCGAGACTTTCTTCCCGTTTCGCATGAGCTGGGATTCGGATGGAAGAGAGTAAGGAGCCGATGAAATTGATGTATGAGAGGGCGTAGAGCCGGTCTTGAGCGAGCCAGGTTTGGAGTTTTTGGGTGGGAAGGGATGCGGTGGCGGCGAGGGAGAGGAAAGGGTGGGTTGTGGCTTGAGTCAGAGCGGAGGGTGTGAGGGAGAGGAGATGGGTGGTAAGTTGTTTGCTTGAAGATGGGTTGGTTGGCGGCATGGTTTGTGTGTGAGAGGATGGGAGGGAGAGACGACCGGGTTAAGAGTCTTGTTGCAGGATCGGGAGACAGACTATTTGAGGTTTCCTGTTGCAGTCAGTAAGAACAGGAGCGCAATGTATTTTCACAAAAGTCGTTGAAGCTGGAGATGGAATGACGTCTCGCTTCGCTCCACCTGGCGAAGTCAGAAGCCCCGCGTGGGGTAGATCGATACGAGCTCCAGCTTCGACATCCGACTGCGAAATCTTTCAGTAGAGAACGACCGAAGAGTGTGAGATCCGCACTTTGAAAGCCTCTTATTGCATGTTAGCTATCTTGTGCACACTGTCTAGCGTATTACCTGAGTCTTCCACGGCCTTCGCGCTTGTTGACATTGTCTTCCGCCTCTGGAGTGCTCGACCGTAACCTCTACTCTTCTATCACCTGCGTCAACTGGATGGCAGGGACACTGGAACTCCATCGCAGCAGATGCGCGGGTGGAACCTTCTCTTGAACAGCTTTTCTTACACGCTCGCACGACAGAGCACAAACTCCGCCTCACTTTTGGTGGCTTCCTTGGTCAATTTTGAAATTTCGCTGACAGTCTTCATTCAGCTCAGCCGTAGCCAGCGGCGCCATTCAGGCCATTGATGTCGCTTCCGTTAGGAATGCCGAAGAATTCGAACCAATCTCCCACGTTCAAAGTCGTTGGCACAATCGGCCCGCCAGCACTACTCGAATTGCTCCACGCGTCATCTTGCTGAGAGTTATTGCCCATATTAAGCTGAGACCACGCGGCTGGATCCTGCTGGTAATGCATCGACTGTCCTTCGCCCATCGACATTTGGCCTTGCATTTGTGGTGTTGACAACGGATGCGAGAACTGCGGATTGGAATGCGACTGTGCTCGTAGTGCCGGGTCGACCATCTGATTAGGACTGTTCGAGGTGACCGGGAAAAGACCATTCGTCTCAGGAGGGAAGAGCTGTTCCGGTTGATAATTCTGCCACAGATCTTCGGAGATTTTTGGCGAGTTCCGCGTGTGGAGGAAGACATCGGGAGAGCCCAGTCGCGACCAAGGGAGTGCGTGGAAGGCCGGTGTGGTTGGTCTTGTATTGGACCTTGAGGCTCCCATGAACGTGTCGGTAGCTTGGCGCAAAGGCGGGCTTCCAGCGGTCATCTGTGGCATCTGGGGTGTCTGCTGGGCGTTTTGGCCAGTACCAGGCAGTTCGCGAGAGGGAGTAATGGCTGGTGAGACAGGTCGTGATCTCTCGTACGACATTTGCGGCGCAGGCGGGCCATTGGCGAAGCCCATTTCCATCTCATCGAATTTGCGCTTTTGAGCCTCTGCGGCATCTGGCACAACCGGCGTACCCTTACTCGCCTTGCTGCTCGCTCCATTGTGTTTGCTCTTGGCGTGGCGGCGACCTGCAGCTTTCTGGAGCCTATCCTCGAGGTGTTTGTTGCCAAGGATCGATTCGAACAGGGTGTGGACCATCTTAGCGACCAGCCAGGTTTTTGAAACATCCTTGAGCGCGTTCATGCAAACCTGTAACCGCTGTTGTGTTGCCGATACAATCGATTGGTTCGATGACCGCATTTGATACACATGCATGATCAGTGCCGAGAACAAGCTATAGACACTACAACTGCTGTCAGTATACCACACGGGCACAATGGTGCTGGTCACACGACTCACATGAAGGCAGGCGCATAGCGTAATTGTTCGTGGTTCTGCAGTGCTTCAATGATCGATGTGATCATGGCGGCGGCCTGATACGCAATAGTTCGCGAAGGGTACGCAGTCTCCTCAGGGTAGCCGTTTGTGGGCCGCGATCCTGGTGACCCAGCCGGTGGCATGTGAGCCCTGTGCAAGAGACACAGTGTCGTACTGTGTGGAATTAGCCCGTTGCTCCGTCGTCACACCCGGGATACTTACTAATAATTTGAATGTAACAACGCAGACCAGAAATGGTGCCGTTGTGGCTCCCACCTCACCTCCTGAGGACAGTTCTGGAGCCAATCCGCGAGTGCCATATCGCTGTGTGTCAGGTCAAGTGCATTGTTCCGCGGTAATTTGGAAGCGACAGAGTACTGTTGAGAGAGTACCAGACCCATGATCTCGCACAGCTTGACATAGTTGAGGAAGAACTGTACGTGGATCGGGTCTGGAGGATATTCCGCTGGCCGGTCGGGCTCGTCGTCGATGAAGTCGTCAGGTGAGACCATCTCCACATCCGAGTCGTCGATGTTGATGCAAACAGGGCGGCCGAGAGCAACAGCGACAGATCTGTCACGCGTGAACAAGGTCCACCAAATGCGCTTCCAGAGCCTCTTGTCGGTTTTGCTGAGTTGTGAGCCTTCGACGCTGTTTCATGTCAGTAGTCAGCCCAACACACGGATGCTGATGTACAGACCTTCGGTGCATTCCGGAACCCTGTGCGACAATGACGGCTACTCTGCTCCAGTAGAAAACATTCTTTGTTACGTCTGCACCAATGTCAGACTGAGCAGGAACTGACCTATCCATTTTTGCCCTCTCCTTACCCTCTGGTCCTTCCCAATACCATCCCATGAGGATGAGGGCTTGGACGATTGTGACTCTATCATCTTCGTAGTTGGCGTCGTAAAGTGCCTTTGCACGCTTGTAGAACGTCATTGCCGCAGGGGTGGTAGATCCATTCGCGTCCATGAGCTGTGGGTTATTGCAGACTCGTGAGCCGGCGAGCAGAATTGATTGCAGGAGGAGAAGTGAAGGTGGGTTCTTCGAATCGCGATAACGGCGCATGAACTTGCTCCGATTGATGACCGGCACCACGGGAGCAATCCATGTGAAATATGCGTCCACCAATTCGTCGCAAAGCTGTCGTGGAGGCAGTAGGAAGGCTCCTCGTTGGTGCAGAATGTCGATCTCGACATTATCCAGTTCGTTGATCCGCGCTCGTGTTCCTCTGACATTCTCCGGCAGAGGATAGTGAACCACGTCGGTCGTCCCGTGTCGATCCTGGACCAGTAATGATAAATTCGAAGACTCGCCGAGATATGCCACGCGACCTGCTTCCTTAATCGGGGCGCGAGCAAATTTGGGCTTCATGAACTGCGCATAGGTGCCGTTGGTCGCCTGCTGGCCAGCATAGTAGGACTCGGAGCCCTCCACCTTCGGCATCCCCGCTGGAGTGTTCATGCCGATCTGTTCGGGTTCCACTTCGCGGGACATGACCATTTCGCCTCTGGTGGGGAATGTGGTGCTCGTGGTGCTCTGAGGCGCGGCGGGTGAGCGGTCATCTTTGATCGATTCCGTGCGGTCGCGCTCGCTGTTTGTCCTGTGGTCAGCCACTGCTGCCTGCACCTTCCTTGCATATGCTTCGCACCTTTCGCTATCCTTTTTCGCCGCCGTCTTCTTCCGCTTAGGAGTGGGAATTTTGCATTCAATGGAGAAGGCCACGCAGTTGGTGCATGGCACACCGAGACTAGCGGCATCGCAACGGACCTGCAGACGTGAGTTTCTGGGCATGCGCGACGCTGCAGATTGAATTTACCTTGCGCGCATGACATGTCTGAAGAGTGTTAGCATAGCACCTAATGCGTATACACACTGCGATGCACTCACTTCACAAGCTCGCGATGCGCGTTGTCTGTGCATGCGCCGTTAGCCACGCTGCGTCCCAGCACCTCGTGTTGTCTCACACACATACCGTCGAAATGATGGATGTCCGGGAATCTGATCTTTTGGAGCGGCCGAGGATGTCGCTGGACCACCACCGCCGCCGGGCGACACTCCGGTCGAGGACGCTGGGTTCGGCGGATCGGGATTGGAGGTTGCGGCGGCGAGAGGGCGCGGTTCGGCCATGGTGAAGCTTGAATGGCGGGCGCGTTGTGATAGTGACGGGCGCTGGTTCACGTTCGCAGGGCTGTGCTGGCCATCGCCCGCGGCTTCCGACAGGTGCGACTCGGGCGACGCTGCGTCGTCGTCGTGGTGTGCTGCTGGTGTCGCGGGCTGCGAGCGCAGTGGGAGCGCGAGGTGTAGCTGTGCAGAGTGCATGTGAGCCGGCAAGGATCCAGGCCACTAGCGTTTGCGGGGATCTTGGTATTATTTACAAACATCTCCTCCACCAGCCCTCCGCGTGCCCCAGTGGCTGTCTATATGCTCTGCTCATATGCTGCCGCCCGTAGCTTGGCCCGTCATGCTGCCCTACATCATGCTGTCTGCTCCGGAGCGCCCCGACTACAGCATCACTCGCTGATCTCAGAGGTGAAGTGCAGCTGCCAGAGATGCCTCGGCGATTCTGGCCCTGACCCTCTTCCCTCCCACCTGCTTCCGGTTTCTCTCTGAACGCACCGCACAGCAGCGATCATCATCAGGCAACCACCCAAGCCCTTCGCACAACTGCATTTCGGCGGAAATGCAACTATTCGCCGCACGGTGCCTGTTGGATCTGGGCCTGCTGCCACGCTAGCTAATGTAGCCGCCTCTCAGGCCAAGATGCGTCCGGTTCCTGGCGTTCGTGCTATATGCGCCTCTCGCACGCTCTGGAGAGCCTGGAAGCCACCTCTCCACAGAAGCGCCGATATACTTGCCTGATCCAGCCCGGCAGCTGGCATTCAACGACCACATTCTGCAGGTCTGCATACGATCACCAACACGCGACTTCAACCATGCGGATTGCCAAGCTGGATCTCGATCCGAGTGATTGCTCATCAGGCCTGCGTTATACTGTCCGGCCCTCACTCGTGAAACGAAGCTCTGTAGACCCCAGATGAGGCGCAAGACGGTGTGCGAGCCTCCTCCACAACTAAGCAAGCTTCCCGTTTATGCTTGAAGCACTGGATCGCGAAATGTCCCGCGTGCGGCGCCATGGCAGGTTTTTGGCATCATGACAATTAGCTCTCACTGGGGCTCGCCGACTTCAGCCGCATTTGGTAACGAACCCGCCAATTGCATGACCCTCATTGGTCATCGCCCGAACGGCAGACAAACTTCACCTGGATCTTCCTCCACGTGGAGCTGAGGCACGACATTGAGATGATGAATAATGTTCTCCTTCTTGAAAAAGTATGTGATCGTCTGTGAAGACCTGCAACCACCGCCTGGAGCTGCCCAGGCATCTGCACTTGACCCGCCAGATCAGGTCTACTAATTTAGTGCCTTGCCATTACCACAGCAGGGGATCCAGCCACGACTTGCAGCGATGTCTTCGCAGTCCAGATGTGATTTTCGCGCTACGGCTGCGCGCAGCCATGCGATTGCTGCATGCAGCATGGTTGTAAGCTCGTGACGTCCGTGGAAAGAGATCAAGTGATTGCCGGTCACGCTTCGAGTGAACAAGCTGACTTGTGCAAACCGACTGACTGTCGTCAATAATAGTCACAGCTCGCAGAATGTGAAGAAGACCATTTTGCAGCGTCCCCATTTATAGCTGTATTGCTGCATTCCCAGCTCGCTCAGCGGGAGATCTTTTCCCCAGCGACCTCGGCACGATTTGCCTCGCCTAAGCCCCGCCATAGCATGTCGAGACGAACAGTTCGACAAGATCATCCTTGCTTGGCGAAACCAATATCATTCAAGCTAACGTAGTGCTTCTTGATTGACTCAGCGGACACTCCGTCTCAGAATTGACCTTATAGACCTGTGGAGGGGACAATGCTGTGGAAGTCGGAACACCCAGATTTGGACAGTAAGCGAACGCAAACACCCTGGCCAGTGACAAAGCTGATTCTTGGGCAAAGTTCCTAGCAATGTGACAACTTGGGAATGGGCATTTGAATCGAAAGAATATTCACCAGTGCAGTACGCAAAGACAGATAATCTCGGCTTCTACGAAAATGCCATCACGAAGGAACGCTTGAACTACTCCCAAGTCAAAGATGTTGCAACGAAACTAAGCACTGCGTTGGTTCGTAACCATGGACTTCGACCTGGAGAGACAGTATCCATTTTGGCCACCAATACTGTATGGTACCCAGTCGCTCTGTGGGCAACGATCAGAGCGGGTGGCCGCATTAATGGAGCATCTCCGGGATACAACGTGGACGAGATGACCTATGCATTGAAGACTGCCAAGACGAAAGTCTTGTTCACTCTGCTAAATTCTCTCGACGTGGCTGTCGCCGCAGCCAAGAATGCGGGCATCCCATCAACCAAAGTGTTTTTGCTAGAAGGGAGCAGACAAGGCTTTAAGAATATCCAAGATCTCCTTCAGATCGGCTCAAGATACGCTCCGAATCGCCCGTATAGCATACCATCAGGGAAGACGAACAAAGAGATATGCGGATACCTCAACTTCAGCTCTGGCACAACAGGACTCCCTAAAGCCGTGATGCTTTCACACCACAACCTCATAGCCCAATGTCATCAGCTCCGCCAGCTACAAGTCATCGAACCGGGAGAACGTCTACAAGCGCTTGCTGTGACTCCTCTCTTCCACATCACAGGCCTCGTTCGATACATCCACTACCCAATCCTAATGAACGGCATATCAATCATGCTCCCCTCCTTCGACATGGACTCCATGCTCCGCACCATCATCACCTACCGCATCCGCGAACTAATCCTCGTCCCACCCATCGTAATCCGCATCGTCAAAGACCCCATCGTCACAAAATACCTCCCGGACCTCCAACGAATCGTCAAACGCTGGTCTTCAGGCTCCGCTCCCACCCCACCAGAAATCATCACCCTCCTCCAAAAGAAATTCCCCAATACCGGGTTCCGTCAAGGTTACGGCGCTACAGAATCTACAGCTTGTATCTCTTGCCATCCACCCTCCTATTACGATTACAAATACGCAACCACAGGTGGAAAACTCTGCGCTAATACAGTCGCTAAAGTTTTATCCCTCGAAGATCCTGCGAAATTTCTCGGACCCAACGAAACAGGTGAAATCTGTGCTCGTGGACCGCAAATCGCAATGGGATATTTAGATAACCCTACTGCTACAGCTGAGACTTTCGACAAAGAAGGATTCTTCCACACAGGTGACGTAGGCTACATCGACTCTGAAGGTCTGATCCACATCTCCGACCGCATAAAAGAAATGATCAAAGTCCGAGGTCAACAAGTCGCTCCTGCAGAGCTAGAAGATGTGTTGCAAGGACATCCTGCTGTGGAGGATGTTGCGGTGCTGGGGATTGAGGATGAGTATTCGGGGGAGAAACCTAAGGCTTATGTTGTGGTTAGGAAGGGTGTGGTGGGGAGTGAGGGGTTGGGGAGGGAGTTGTTGGAGTATGTGAAAGAGAGGAAGAGTCGGTTTAAGTGGTTGAAGGAGGTGGAGTTTGTGAGGAGTGGGGAGGGGATTCCGAAGAGTCCGACGGGGAAGTTGTTGAGGAGGGTGCTGAAGGTGGGGGATAGGGATGTGGGGAGGGTGAGGGGGGTGGTTGTTAGGGAGGTGGGAGGGGAGGCGGGGAGGGCGAAGTTGTAGAAAGAAAGTGTGTCTGGGAAAGCTGATTAGAATGGTACATAGTATGTCGCAATGGCACCCATATCTAGTCGCCGTCACAAGACTAGCATCATTCTCGCTTCTTGCAATGTTGTGACATACCCCTGCGGAGAAGTCGCATGTTTGCTGAGTACATGTCGCATCTGTAGTGCTTCGACAACCTTAACACAGTCGCTCTGTTGTAGGTTAAGTTAGTCATCAGCGAGGCCGTGCGAATGCTTGGCGCCCCAGCTTCTTGTGGAGAGTGGAGACGAGCGCTTTGATGTCAGCTCCTGCTCCTGGTGATGCTCTCGCTCCTGCAGGAACAAAGTGAGCAGGACATACGCTATAGCAGTCCTCGAGAGCTACTGCCTTTGCGGTGATCCGTTGCTGAACACCCTTTGCTCTGATTCTGATTCTTTTGCTGGACTGTATTCCTGGCGACTGCTGTACAATGATTCGTCCTTGCACCGCCTCAGCGCCGTGGCGGCGTTCTCAGCTGAATCCTTCAAGGCTGGCAACTGACGCGACTCTGCACGTCTTGCTATCAAGACTGTGACATGAGTTGACCAGACAACGAAAGCATGCGCTTCCTCGAAGTTGACGATAGCGATAGGTTCCGACTCACCAAAGACTTTCCCGCAAGCGAGATCCCACGTCGATACGCGATCCTCTCGCACACATGGGGTGGAGACGGGGATGAAGTTTCGTTTCATGACATGCAACAGGAGAGTGGTGTGGACAAGCCTGGTTTCGAGAAGATCAGATTCTGTGCGTGGAGGGCGCGATGCGATGGGATCAAGTACTTCTGGATTGACACATGTTGCATCAACAAGAACGACCCATTCGAGCTTCCGAAAGCGATCAACTCGATGTTTCGGTGGTATAAGGAGGCGGAGAAGTGCTATGTCTTTCTTTCAGACGTTCCGCGGGATTCAAAGGAGCGAGTTAGGGACTCTGGAGACTGGGAGAAAGACTTCCGCAGGAGCAGGTGGTTTCAACGCGGCTGGACTCTCCAGGAGCTTCTTGCACCTGCTTCTGTCGAATTCTTCTCTAGAGATGGTCTCAAACTCGGAGACAAGACTAGCCTGGAGGCGCAGCTTTGTGCCATCACGAACATCCCTGTCGCAGCGCTTCGTGGCAATACCTTATCTACCTTCACTAAGCAAGAGCGCTTCTCCTGGCAAGAGGGGCGGCAGACGAAAGAAGAAGAAGATATGATATATTCGCTTCTTGGAATTTTCGACGTGTCTATGCCAGTCATATACGGGGAGGGCAGGCGTCACGCTCGAGCGAGGTTGGACCGCGAAATCGAAATTGCTCGGAAAGGTGGGTAGTGTTCACAAAAGTCCATTCGTTAAGACTTGCAAGAGTATCCTTGAGACTCACCTCGCCCAGGTACGGATCACGAGACGTTCTCAATTACATTTGCACTTGCTGAAGTCGTTGAAACTCCGCACTTTGTAGCTCGAGAACGTGAGTTGCAAGACATACAGAGGGCGTTGCGAACTGATGGCGCACGACGAAGTGTTACCCTTCATGGATTAGGCGGAATTGGCAAGACGCAATTGGCCATCGCCTATGCCACACGACACAGAGAGGATTATTCGGGAATATTCTGGATTAACGCCAAAGACGAGGACAGTATGAAGCTAAGTTTCGCAAGAGTTGCAAAGCGGATTGCCCGTGAGCACCCTTCCGCCGATGCCATGCGCCTGGCAGCCAACAGCTCGAATCTCGACGAATCTGTCGCTGCTGTGAAGTGGTGGCTCAGCCTGGCAAATAACACACGATGGTTAATCATTTACGATAACTACGACAACCCCAAAACACCAGACAACGCAGATCCTTCGGCGCTCAATCTACGTGATTATTTTCCGGAGTCTTACCAGGGCTGCTTGATAATCACAACTCGATCCTCAGAAGTCAATTTTGGTCAGCGCATGCAGATTCGAAAGCTAGAATCACTGGATGACAGCTTGGCCATATTGTCATATCACTCTGAACGAAGCGCGTTGCTGAATGGTGAGCGTTCTCGTCCGCTCCAGGAACAGCACTGACATCAGCTGTAGACTCCGGCGCAATCGAGCTCGCGAATAAGTTAGATGGGCTGCCCTTGGCTCTAGCCACTGCAGGTGCCTATCTGCGTCAAACGCCTATCACTTTTGCGGACTACTGTCATCTTTACGAGGCGTCATGGACGAAGCTGCAGGATACCAGCCCGTACCTTGACTCGTACGAAGATCGTAAGTTATACTCAACTTGGCAAATTTCGTTTGCTCAGATTCAGGAAAGGAACAAGCCATCGGCCGAGCTGCTCCGACTCTGGGCATACTTCGACAACGAAGACATCTGGTTTGGGCTCCTCTGTTACCCAGGCAAGCATTCTCTAGCATGGCTAGAAGAAATTGTCCACGATGAGCTTGACTTCCACAATACAGTACGAGTGTTGAGCGACCATGGCATCGTGGAGGCAAATGCTCCAACGCGTGCGCAACAGGGTGGCTACAGTATGCATAGCTGCGTACATTCGTGGACCCGGGAAGTTCTCAACACCAAGCTGGATGAGGATCTAGCAAGGACGGCCCTCTTTTGTGTCGCGGCCTTGGTGCCATCGACTGATTCAGACAAGTGGTGGCTGGTTGAACAGCGTTTGATCAATCATGCCAACAGGCAGCTTAGTGCGCTTGCAAATGCTAAAGATCCTGCATGCTGGGCATTCTTTCGGCTTGGCAACCTCTTCTACGACCAAGGGAAGCTAGGAGCGGCAGAGAACATGTTCAATCGAACACTACAAGGGCAAGAGAGGGAACTAGGACCGAATCATAAGTGGACGCTGGCCACGGTCGATAGTCTTGGCTTGCTATACGTCAAACAAGGCAAGCTAGTAGAGGCAGAGAAGATGTACAACCGAGCGTTGCAGGGTTACGAAAAGCAACTAGGGCCGGATCATATGGAGACGCTTAGTACCTGTAACAACATCGGCCTGCTTTACGTCAATCAAGGCAAGCTAGCAGAAGCAGAAGTGATGTATAACCGAGCATTGCAGGGGCAGGAAAAGGAGCCAGAACGTACATCAACGCTTGTCATAGTAAATAATCTGGGCATGCTATACGATGATCAAGGCAAGCTAGGAGAGGCTAAGAAGATGTATAACCGAGCACTTAGGGGCTACGAGAAGACATTGGGACTGGAACATATATCGACGCTTGAGGTAGTTCATAATCTCGGTACGCTCCACGTGCGCCAGGGCGAGCTAGTCGAGGCAGAAAGAATGTACGATCGAGCACGACAGGGATGCGAAAAGGCATTAGGGCCAGATCATAGCTCGACTCTAGACATTATCAGCAACCTCGGCGTACTTTATAGAAAGCAAGGCAAGCTAGCGGAAGCAGAAAAAATGCTTCGGCAAGCTCTACAGGGGCGAGAGATAGCACTCGGGCTGGACCACAAGTTAACGCTAGACACTGCCCACAGCCTCGGAAATGTCTATGCCTGCAGTGGCCAAGAAAAGTTGTTAGACGCTGAGCGGATGTTTCAGCGAGCGCTACAAGGCTTTGAAAGGATACTTGGGCCTGATCACGGGTCAACGCTCGACGCAGTCCACGCGATGGGCTGCCTTTACGCCATCCAAGAAATGTTGCCGGAGGCGGAGGAGATGTATAAGCGGCTAGTTTCGGGGCAGGAAAACCATTCTGTGTATGTCCGTGATCACCTCGTCACGTTTGAGGAAGAGTTGAGAGAAATCGGAGCGGACATTTCTGCACTACGAAGACTACAAGCATCTGATACACGCCAAAGGGAAGAAACAGAAGCACTCCATCAGCACGAGCGCGATGAGCCACATATATCAGATCAAGGTCAGCTCGGAAATTCACAAGTATCTGACAAAGATCAGCATCCAGCTTTAGAAACATCTAATCAATTGCAACAAGGAAGATCACAAGCGTCTGATGAGGTCGCGAACAAGGATTTAAGAGCTCGTGATCAACGCCGGCATAGCGTGCGAAAATTCCTCCGGCGTGTTGGCAGGAGATGGCTCTCTTCCTCCAACGGACTGAAGATACTGTAGCAGCGGAATGGCTGCCTTCTCAAGTCGTCGATCTGAAGCGACTGAGCAAGCAGAACTAGTTCAGCAGATCCTGTAGATGACACTTGCGTTGAGGTGGCCGGGAGAGGTTTCGATCTATGCCGCAGGGAATCATGCATCCTTTTAAATAGAGAACGAGGAGCATTGTTTGAGATAGCAGGCACACGAAAAACGAGCGACGACAGCATCGGACTCGCTTTGCACTGGCGATGAGTTGTCACGACCGTGGGGAGTTTGGGAGGCGGATGACGACCAGCGAACGTCTGGACTGGCATGTGCGACAACGCACAAGGATCTGCATCTGGTCCGCGATGCAGACCCAGATAAGTTGTTTCATTGGGGTTCGATAGACGTCGATGGGAGCAAGCAGCTGGCCCTGTACGTTTGTGCTCTTCAGTGGTCGTCATCTCGATTGTGTCGGATAAGTATGCATTGGTCAGCCGCGAAGACATAGATCAATAGGAATGGAGGCGCGACAGAGCGCAAGAAGAGTGAGGTCAGATGGTCCTGCGAGAAAGAGGCATTGCAGTCCTACCACATTACCAAAATCCGACTTTTTCGTATCCATTCGTTCGAAGCCCTCACCTTTTGACTCGGCCCAGCGTGCTTCATATGCGAAATATCACTTGGCTGTTCGTATAGTAGCATTGCAGTGCTTTACCTTTCACCGGGCCTGGCTTGTTCTTGATGAAGGGAAGAACGCAGCTGTGAAGACAGTGCTCTCGCCGTCCGAGCATACTGGTACCTTCACGTACCTTCTTGTAGGTTTTTGCTCTTCGAACGCATATTGCAGTCTGCCAAGCTTTGCGAGCAGTACTGACTGAGTGAAATCAATGAGGAATGCTTCAATGTTACCAAATCCTTCATGACAGTGTAAAGACAGTTCTGCCTCTGTAATTCCGTTCGGCGTCTGCTCGGACTTGGCTTCCTGCTTCAGTGCTTATAGTGTTGCCTATACTGCGGTCGGAGCTACTTGCGAGGCGGTGAGTATTGTAGAGAACGACTAGCTTAGGACTGCGAGACCGAATTATTGCGCCATCATGCTGGGACGTATTTGAACGTCACTTTGAGGAAAGCAGTAGTGGAAGCAGTGCTCTTGCCATTGCACAAATGTGACTCCGCGCTTTTTCGTTTGGTTCAAGGAGTACTGTAGTACGACAAGCTCACCAAACTGTAAATGCCGAGAAGTATCTGATTATTCCCGGCCAACTCCATGTCAGCCACGAGGTTTCAGTGAGAGCGGCCGCGTCGCTAGCACCCCAGGATGAGATGAACAGTTCCTGCCAAGTCGAATAGGTTGTTCCTAGTTTTTGCATCCGAAATACAGCAATTGACCTGTCTCGTCTGTCTCGGGTCGGGTGTTCTGGGACGACATCCAACAATTCACAAGAACCTCAGGGTCTGAATTACGGGTGTCATCATCCCCAGGTCATCCCGGCCGTCTTTTTGCCGTGAAGAAAAATTACATTTTAGAGACGTGTCGTGCGGAGATTGAAGCTGGAGTCACAAGTTGATGACTCCAGACAACTCCATTCTGGCGGAACAGCATGTGACAAAAGGCAAAAATGGACGTTTCTGCAGCAAAAGGGTTGGACATGTGACAGACGAATTGGCGGAGTGTGAGGTCAGATCCTCCACAGTCGCAGAGTCGCGGCACCTTGTCGCTGGGCTCAATTTCGAGCTGCCACTAAACTCTTTTCGATTGTGCTGCTCATTCATTGGTCCTTTCGTGCTCTTATCTCTTGACCCTTCCTCGTGTACCTCTTTTCGACTTTCTCTTTACTTAATGGAAAGCTGATTTTACGCAACACATTCCATGGAAGTTTGCGCTTGTGTTCAGCATTCTCAAAGATCGCTGCCGGTCAAGGCACGTCAGATTTGGTGGTAGGTGGTAGGTGGTAGGTCTTGGGTCAGACTGCGCAGAGTTATTATTCTCGCCCGCGCACAGCGCTCGCGTGCTCTCCGGCTGCGTTTCTTTCTGGCTGGTGCTGAGGCATTTACTAAATTGTTTTGTTGCGTCTTTTCGTGGTTGTTGCCAGTGTCGAGGCAGCGATCTGCAGTCTTGACGAGGCATTTCTTCCATCCAAATGACCCCAAAGACTCTCGATCATCTCATCTTTCTCGCCGCCCTGTGCGGTCCTGCTGAACACGCCTAACTAGTGCTGCTCGGACTGGCCATTATCCCCGGGTTCGAACGGACTGCGCTCCTCCTTATTGCTGGCTGCACTGGTCACTACTGATAAGCGATCATCTATTCGCCGCACTGGATCTGGAGATAACTGACACCTGGCTCCTGCATATCGCGCCGTGCAACTGCTGGATCGTCCTGCTGACAATAGCCAAGCGCGGCCTGTCGTGCCTATCTACATATTCACCTATCAGCACACTACGTCAAAGCCCTCCGCCACTCGAGCGGACATGGCTACAGCGATCGCCATTGCCCTCATGGCCCCACGACCTTCTCCTCGCCCCATTGCCGCCTGGTCCTCTCCCAAACAACAGACCACCGGGGAAGGCAAGGAAAACCGCCCGGCTTTGAAGCAGGTCCAAAGCACCACACCACCTGCCAAGCCCAAGAGAGAACGACCCTGCGACGGCTGCAGACGCCGCAAGTCCAAGTGTGTGCTGCAAGAGAACCGCAAATGCGTTCTCTGCGAGTTCCACAAACAGGAATGCACGTTTGTGGAGAACGCACAGCCCAGGAAGCGCAAAGCGCCGGACGATGCATCGAAGAACGATAGCAGCAGCCCCATGAAGAAGAGTAGCCCTGTCGCTCAGCGTAAAGCAGTCGCTGTTCCTCCTGCTGTCAGGGCCGTCTCTGTTCCTCATTCGGAACCCATCTCACTACCGGTGTCCAGTCAGCCCCCGATGCGGAAGCCTTTTGCAGTGGACGAGTCATTGAGCTTGCAAAGACATCGACACTGCAAGTATTTGGGACAGACGACGCCATTGGATGCTTCTCTAATAGGGCTGGGAACGTTCAATGACAAGAACGAGACCCAGTCACGGCTCGGCACGCTTCGTCAAGTCACGAGCACCGAGTACTTTAGCACGCATGACGATGCCAGTGTTGCGATACCTGATGATGAAGCTCGTGCATTGAAGGAGATTGAGCAGGTCGTTGGTAGTCATGGCCCTGCTCTCATCGACATCTACTTCCGCAATGTGCATCCCAGCTACCCGATCATCCAGAAGCAGGCCTTCCTCGATCGACATCGACATGGCGACCGACACTTCAACCCACCTTTACTCGCTGCAATGTACTTGATGGCACTTGTCTGGTGGGAACATGACCCGGCACTTGCTTCACATCCAAAGCCAGATGTCACGAGACTGGAATACATCGCCATGGCCAGCTTGACGATTGCCATGCAGAGACCAAAGATCTCTGCTGTGCAAGCAGGACTTCTGCTACTGCAACGGGCAAAGGCCAGCACATGGACATTGACAGTCCAGCTCGTTGCACTCGGCCAGGACATTGGCCTCCACCTCGACTGCTCCGACTGGTCAATACCACGTTGGGAGCGATTACTCCGCAAACGCCTCGCATGGGCACTCTACATGCAAGACAAATGGAGCGCCGTAATCTACGGCCGCCCATCACACATCAACGCCTCCGACTGGAACGTTCCCCAACCCACCGAAGACGACTTTGACGAAAGCATCGACTCATCCAACACCTCTTCCGAAGAAGTCGACTCCTACTCCACCAAAGGCCGCATGGTCTTCATGCAAATGATCACCCTCACAGCAATCATGGCCGAAGTCTGCGAAACCTTCTACAGCGAAACAGCAAAAGCGCAATTCGCTCAAGCAGGCCGTTTCGCAACACAACTCGTCCTCAATCGTGCAAAACCTGTCCAATTGAAACTCAAAGACTGGATCGCCAAACTTCCTGCATCTTGCAAAATGGATAGTTTCACACCTGGCACGCTTTCTCCGCAAGGCTACCTCCACCTCGCCTACTTCGCAACAGAAATCAGCATCCATCGCCGCATCGTGCAATCTCTCGATAGCAGCAGCGCCACCCCTCCAACCTCCACCTCCACCACCCAACAACAATCAAGCACAATAGACCCCTACCTCCTCTACATCTGCCGCTCCGCCGCCAAAACCCGCCTCATCTCCGCCCTCGACTTCGTCAACCGCCTCAAACCCGAACACTTGAACGCATTCTGGTACTTTCCCTCCTCCTCCAATTTCGCTCTCATCGGGACTTTCGGCGCTCTATTACAAACGACTTCCCCGGGCAGAGAGGAAAGCCATTTCTATGCTTGTAGATTGAATGAATTTCGTTGGACGTTGACGGTTAGTAGGAGGAAAGCCGGGTGGATTGAGAGGGCGTTGGAGATGTTGGGTGCGACGGGGGAGCTTTTGAGAAATTTGCCGGAGAAGCCGAGTTTGGGGCATGAGAGTGGGTTGGGTGGTGGGATGCAGGTGCAGCAAGTGCAGTTTGGGAGGTTTGAGAGACGGGAGGAGTTTGATGAGAGGGAGGAGGAGGAGGAGATTTATGAAGAGGAGGAGGATATGGATATGGAGTGATGGGATCTAGGGTTTCTTCTTGGGTAGGACGCTATGCTGAATAGCGAGACCTGCCGTTTTGGTAACGACATTTACGATAGACACATGATATGTATGCATGGCTAGAGGGGTTGGGATATAGATTTACGACATTGGTGTCGGCACAACAGGAAGCGATGGGATATTCTAGAAATGAAACACGAAATCTATCATGAAGCTTCATCTCTTATCATTGTCATAAGTTCTTCTGGTATCATTTTGGTTCATCTAAGCAACAGTGCATTTGAACGGAAGACCACAAGGTCCCTTGCCGTCATCATCCTTCTCTTGCGGCGCAGAAGATGAACCTGTTTGCTTCTGTTGTTGTGTTTGTGTTTGCTGTTGTGATGCTTGTCCTTCCGACTTCAAAGTTCCATTCCCTGCAGCAGCGGTGGTCGTCCCTGCTGTGCCATTCTCCTGCTTCCCCGCAGCGCTGCCATCTAGTCACGCAAAGTTGACGCGAGCGACAGCCTCGTAGAATTGCTTTCCGTGAGCTTGAGCGAGCTCAATCTCCTTGGCTGAAGGCTGGCGAGAGCCATCGGCGCCGGAGAAGGTTCCGGCACCCCAGGCGGAGCCACCGCGGACTTCGGAAAGGTCGGCGAGGAGGGCGAAGGTGGTCTTGTAGCCCAATGGGACGTAGATGAAACCGTGGTGGGCGAGGGTGCTCATGGCGGCGATGGCGGTGGATTCTTGGCCTCCGCCGAGAGTGCCGGTGGAGATGAAGAGACCGGCGTACTGTTTCACGTCAGTATGTCATTTGCAAATCTATAATAATTTCGAGGATGGCATACCTTGCCCCAGAAAGCACCAGTCTGCCATTGGCCACCAGTACGGTCCCAGAAAGCCTTCCATTGTGCTGGGAAGTTGCCGTATCGGGTTGGGATACCGAAGAGGAAAGCATCGTATTGCTCGAGCTGCTTTGGATCGGTGAGGACTGGGTAGCTGGACTTTGCTGGTGCGTGCATCTTGCCCAGGACCTCGTCGGACAGAGTCTCTTGGACTTGGTAAATGTCGACCTGGCCGCCAGCGGCCTTGATGCCCTCGGCCTCAGCCTCTGCCAGCTTGGTGACATGGCCGTACATGGAGTACTGTTAGACACTCGTGGTCAGCTCATTCTTCTGAAGCGAGTTGAAGTGGGGTGCTGTTGAGCACTTACGAAGAGGATGGCGATCTTCGGAGCCATTGTGAGTGATTTCTACTGTGTTGTTTGGGAGGGAGTAGTAAGTGTACGCGAGAGGAAGAAGCAAAAGTAGTCAGTGGGGGCAATGAGCTGAAGCAGGCCGTTCCGCTTCTTATACAGCTTTCTTGTTGCAGCAAGCGCTCCTGCTGCTCACAGCACCATCAACACGCAACCGAAGCTTCGTGCATCATCAGCGCCAGAACGCGCATTCAGAATGCCCGAAAGCAGTGTATTAGCCGCACGAAACCCACCACACTAGCTGAGAGTGTATGTTTACTAGAATTTATAATGATGCATAAGTGCATTACCGAAGGCGTGCCTGCGGGTGATCGCCGGGCCTGGCTTTGTGATGCTTTGTCAATGGCTCGGCGAACTTGTACGGACCAATTCCGGATCGCAAAGCAAGTAAATCGTCCTCGAAATGCTGCAGTTTCTGCTACAAATGACGTCTGGTGCGAAGCTGAACACGAGCGGCGTGTTGTGAGCCCATGTCGAGCTGATGGTTGATCGAGCGATGGAAAAGAAGACTGCTGGCGGTCTGGACTGCATTTGCGGAGAGTGGGGGAAACGTCGTCGCTTTGGTTGCGAAGCTGCAAGGCAAGTCGGCCACCCGTCAGGCAGGAAGCGGGAGTGCCTGCCGATCGGAGACGGAGCCGACACGGCCAAAAGCTGTGGCAGTGACGTGCTGCGAATTTTGGCAGCATCAAGCTGTACTTTGCGAGTGAGGTGAATCAAGCCTCCGTTCACTATTCCAAGACCATAGTCTGTAGCAGAATCTGCCAATCTTTGCTGCCAGCTTCGTTTGGGTATTGCGAACCCGCGGTACCATTGCAGCAATCATGGCCGACGACGAAGAAGATGACTATCTCAACATGACCTTCGAAGAAACCCCAGCCAAAAAGGAAACCTCCCTCCAAAGAACAGCACGCCTCAAAAAAGAAGCCCTCGAGCGCGGAAAAGTCAAATCCAAAGCCGAACGCGCTGAAGAAGAACGTCAAAAACTCGAAACTGCTCTCGCCACAGAACTCGACAGTTCCAACAAAGGCGCGAAAATGATGGCAAAAATGGGGTTTAAAGGTGGCGCGCTCGGCAAAATTGAAGGTGCACGAACACGACCGATTGAGGTTCAGATTAAAGAAGATCGAGGTGGGATTGGGATGGAGAATGATCGGAAGAGGAAAATTCGGGAGGCGGCGGAGGCGATGGATGTGAAGGAGAAGAGGGTTAAGCTTACTGCCGAGGAGTATCGGGAGAGGAATCGGGCGGAGGTTGAGCAGAAGAGGTTTGAGGGGCAGATGTGGTCTGCTATGAGAACGCTGGAGGGGTTCGAGACGGAGGATGTGGCGAGTGCGGAGAACGGAGCTGAGGTGCGCGAGAGTGAGGCTACGCCCAGAAAGTCGGCAAAGAAAGAATTGCCACTTCGGTCTGTGAATCTGTTGTGGCGGCCTCTTGTCAAGCAGAGACTTGAGAAGGAAAGGGAGCGGCGTATGCGTTATGATCTGGACCAAAGTCTGTCACGGCACAGGGACTACACAACTGCTGATGATGATGAAGATCTGGCGTATGGAAATGAGGTGGAAGAAGATCTGGAAGAAGAAGATGCAGAATTGGACGAATTTGAAGCTCTGCCCGTGGAAGAGAGGCTGGAGAAGATACTGGCGTTTCTTCGTGAGAAGTATCACTACTGCTTCTGGTGCAAGTATCGCTATGCAAGCGAGCAGGCCATGAATGAGGATTGTCCAGGACTCACGGAGGATGAGCATGGCTAGCATGCTATTTGAGGACTGAGGCCCTCGGCATGCGCGAGAGGCATATTTTGATAGACCAAATATTTATCAGGCACAAGTGACCAGACAAGTGTCTGCGTTACATAAGCACGACGGTTTCCCAAACAGGCTCGCAATCTTTCCAGAACTCCATCAGTACAAAGCCCGTCCCAAGCCGCTCCATCACGTCTGGGTCTTCGTCTAGCCTCTTTACAATCATGACCGAAAGGACCCATGGACTTCTGCGCTGTCCATCAGGAGGTTCAAGCCAGAGACTGCGTAGTCTTGCCGGTAGGGAGTCTGTAATGTACCTTGACTCACGTGTGTCTGGAGCGAGGATTCCAGCTGCGATAATAATTATCTCATACTGCTTCGAAGCATCGACCCAGTCAGGCACCGGATGATTATTGTTCTTGTCGACAATGCCAACCATGTGTCCAGACTTGTCATGTATGGTAATATCTGGCGTTGTGATCATCCCACCTGGCACCGTAATTTTCGATTCTAGGAAGAGCTGCGCGAGGGTAGTGTTGAATACCAAAGAACCAGGGTGCCTGGTGGCAACGATCTTCTTCTCCTCATCCAGCTGCAGATGGCTTTTCATCTCGCCTCGATTGTGTGGGCACTCACGCCAATCATACGAGGGTCGTGTTGGCCACAGGAGCGGCGAATGATCTGACCTACATGCAGCATCGCAAGGCTGATCATCGTCTGGAAAGTCTTCATCCCAGAACCACCAGTCCTCGTCCCAGAGTTCGACGATGCCTTCCTCGGGGTCCGAATAGTCGAAGCGGACCAAGCAGCCATGGACGTTCCGATCAAGATACGGACCGGCAGCATCGAAGTCAACCATGCCACACCAAGCAGCCCAGCTCCAAGATGGAATTTCCTCTACTACTTTCCTGCGCGTGCAAGGCTCCCTGGACCCGAAGCGCAAAGCCCTGCTTATGAAGCGCTCTGGTAGACCAAATAGAATCCTGGTATCGAGCTGCATGGCTACCGCTCTAGTGTATCCGGCGAATGCATGTAGAATGTCTGCATCATAAGTGAGTCTGCGAGCGGTATAGTCCTCGATTGATATCATGTAATCGTCCCAACATTCGAGCCATATCGTAGGCGGAGCTTCGCGGACGTCTACAGCGGCATGATCAAAGACTCTCCGGCCTCGATTCTCTTGGAAGTCCATCTCCTGGCAAGAAAAGAAAGATCGATGGTTAGAGATCAAGATTTTCCGGCGAGACAGACACTGCTCTTGGTATGTCCACCCACGGTGGTTCCAGTAGGATTTGCCGACGTCTGTCGCGAAATTGAAGTCCATGAAGGGCTTGAATTTGCCCCAGGACAACTCTTCTTCCCACCAAGAGCTTCGAGGTCGAGTGCGGATACCAGGGATGCCAACGTCGCGGTGCCAATCAGCAGTAACGGCGATTGTGAACTTGGCACATGAGTATATCCTATCCATGGCCTGAATCTGGCGAAGCTTCTCCTCTTTATCGTCCTGGATAATGCAGAGGCAGTCCACCCAGAGGTACCGCTCGCCCAGATCCGCACATAACACTATCGCATCCCAAATTAGGCGTGGATAGTCTTGTCGTTTCAATGCTCCAGGCTCCTCGAAGGTCAGTGTGTTGGCGATGCTGAGTTTCCTGCAATATTCCTGTGTTGTTGCGGCGCATACATAGCTCAAAGCAACGAAGTTGACCTCTTGTTTTGGGTCTGGCCTTATGAGGCGGTGTTCTTCAGTATCAATTAGACGTACCCCCTCAGGCAGCGGAGGCAAGTCAGGTTGGCATGCATCAGCATGGTGCGCCTCGCAAGTCGCCATCGCTTTTAGCAAGCTTCGAAGATCGATATTCGGACTGCGCCACGGCTTTACGCTTCGGAGGTCACCCAGAGCGGATCGATGGTAGAGCTCGAGGGGAATCAAGATTGTGTTATCGCGGACTCTCTCACCATCATCGTGAAAGGTAGCCTGGAATTTACACTTGATCTTACGTTTCCCGCCGATTTCCTGCACGGGCGTGAGGGTTTGGGGTCCATCACGAATTGCGCGATACTCTCGTCGGTCCTTGTAGAACGGGCCAGTGAGCTCGATCTCGAGGCCAGTCAACTTGCAACCACTCAAAGCGGCTTTAATCTTATCAAATACAGCTGTTCCAACCAGACGACACAGGATGCAGCCTTTGTTCTCCAATATTTCATGTACAGATCGTCTGCTGCGAGCTCGAGCGATTCCGCAAGAATGCTTGCCTGTATTCCATCTTTGGCAATGATCACATAGTTTCGGATTTCGAGGCAGAATAATCCAACACGCACCACACGCCGCGTCCGTAGAGTTCCAGCGCGTGCAAGCTTTGGGCTTTGGACAGCGTTCGGGCACGAGCTTTCCATATCCCAAGGAAGAGCATGAGTCGCAACGCCCAGAAAGTAGCTCTTTGTTGCCCGCTAGAATGTCCATGTATACCCTATTGTCATCAGGGTCCGACATCGTTTCCGTATGATGTACAGGATTTTCTGCAGATGTGTCAATCCCGAAATCATCGTTGTCGTCATCATCATTCCTGGGTTCGTAGATTTCCTCATCGTCACTAAAAGAGACACGCCGCGCTGAGTAGTCGAGCATGAGGCTGTGGTTTGGTATGGTATGTCTTGTGAACTTTGTGGGCTGTGGCAAGGGGAGTAGCTGAGCTCTAGCCTCACAATTCAGCTGTGTCATCGACCGGAAATCTGTCATACCATGCCAAGTGTGGGGTCTGTGTAACAAGACAAGCACGTCGTTGAAGAGATTGTACGTTCCGCTCTCATGACTTGACAGAATCTGCCTATCAAGCCTTTGCACATATCAGTAGAAATTGAAGCCTTCATCGTGTACGCTCCAAGTCGGAGCCACGTTGATGGGCACCTGAATCCTCGAAGTTGTGGGTTCGGCAGATTGATATATTTGTGAGCAGTCCTCAGCGGGATGCCACCCATTTACGAGGTATGCTCAATACTGCCCGGATCTCGTCATGTTGCTGGCTTTCTGATCGGCGTCCTTGTTTAGTCACATCACCACTCACGTTGGTCGTCGCCGCAGAATTTACTGTTATCTAAGAGTACGTCAGCATCGGACGTATTTCACATTTCCAACTTGGTGACCCCACGACTAACAGACACTGTCGTACAGTTCCAAAGACAACCGCAACTCCTGAACAAAATGAGTTCGAAAGCGGTATCCCGATCAAAACCCAACTCCAAAAAACCAGGCGTATCGCTACTTTTGAGTCGTCGATGACCGCTGGCTAGGGTCTGACAACAAAGGCGGCTTCAACGGCACCCTAGCAACGCTTGCAGCGTAGTCGACTTTGGCCTGATAATAATTGTCATACCAAGGCACGCCCTCAAATGGCAGCATTGACCAATGCTTCAACATAGCTTCTTGTCTGTCGGTAGGTTGCAGGCGGACGTACGCGTGCATTCTCTTGTCCACGCCGCCTCCCTCGCCATGCCATGGATTCTCTTGCTCAACCTCAAGCTTGTTGCCGAAGTGAGTATTCATATATTCGCTCAGTGTGCCATCCTCGGCTACGGCAGTGGACTTCTTCCGGCCGACGTCGAAATCGAAGGAATGGGACATCGCCCATGTGCTGAAAACCAAGAGCACCACGGTATAAATTTGAGTGAAGAGTGAGGCCATGCCGAGGATGCACATTTGAACGCCGAAAGCTGCCCATCCGCAGTATCTGACCAAGTGATAAGTCCGCGGATGAGATAGCTTCGCCTCGCGGACGAAGATGTTTAGAATTTGCCGAGGAGTATAGATCGTGATCATCTTGCCGTCTGCCCGGGTGACCAACAACTTGACGATGTCGTCCGAGGTGGGTGCTGAACTTTCGCGATGGAGCTGTCTAACAGATTCCAGCGAGCTATGCGTGCTCGGCGTTGATGGAAGACTCTTCTCACGGTATCGAGGTAGCTTTTCACTTTGCAGAGACGTTTGGACATCAACGACAGTCTCTGGAGCTGCAACCGAGTCCAGAGCACGGCGACGCTGCCATAGGATGAAGCTTCGAACCAAGATAGAGCATACGATAGCGCATGCATTACCTAAGCCGAACCAGTCGCCCATCTAAGAATGGTTAGCTAGTTCTTTCGGAGACCGCTAATGATTTTACCAGAATAGTCGACACAAGCAAAGGGGCCACAGCAACAAATGACAGCAGCGGAGCTACCAAATCCGTGAGTCCGATCTTCCGAGTTTCTTTGCTTACTTGCCAACGAAATATGGTAGTAGCATTCAGGACTCTCTGAGAGGAGAGCCAACGAGTGAAAAATCCCTTGAGCTCTGTCGTAGTTATCCCGTCGGTAATATTATAGAGACTGTGGCCGGCCTGCTCATCGGCAAACCTATCACCAGCGATGATAAATGCCGCCAGGAATGGGAGATACTCGGTGTACCGTCGTCGCTCCAATGTGCCAAGCGCCTTGTTGGCTTCTTCGGCTCCAAGTAGGGTGACGAGTCCCAGTGCGTCGATGGAGAATGGTCGCCATTGCTTGACTTCGTGCCAGGGCATAGCATCAACGTTCCGCCGCACAAGCTCGAATATAGCGTCAAGTCTGGGAATTGGAGCCATCAGTACGAGGCCTAGATGAATGTGACACGCTCCAGCGGTGGCAAGAAAACTGGCATCTGCTCGACTTCAAACTTACAATCCAAACACCATAGTGCGCTGTGCTGTCTTTTGATTTCACAGCTGAATTGACACGCAGTCTGAGGCAGTGATGTCGCCGCTTTGCTGTTCGTGCTGATATGCAGGTGCCCCGCTGGAGGATGAGCGAAGCGAGAAGTCGCTGACGACTTGAGGAGCTACAGCTTCATGTGAAATTCCTGTCAGCGAATCATGGGGTGTCAAGGCCTGTCGGGCGAAAAGCGCACGCAGTACGGCAGGAGGGCGAAGCAATACATCCAGCAGAAGCGGACGGGTGTCGTGTCTTCAATGAGGAAAGGTCACCAGCCCGTGGAGGAGTTGACATTGCGAAGCAGCTCACCTCTGCTTGAGGCCGGCAAGACTAGAGGCGCAGTAAGTCTGGTTGTGCATACGTTAGAGATTGGGTTTCTCTTTGCTCATCCCTAAACGCTAATCGGTCTTCTGAGCCTGAAAGATGCTGTGGCGAAGGACGTGTGTGACCTTGAAATTGGTAGCCTGAAGACGGGGCAGAATACAGGGATACACCAGCAGGTAGATATGTAGAAAGCAAGAAATCTTCGATACTCGGAGAGATGCAACAGAATATGTATGCAAATATTGAGTAGAGGCAGAAGACAGAGGAGTTGCACCGTCGGCGCACGGCCCAGGGCAGCAAGTGTGATTATGTAATGCACAACCTTTGTTGCAAGCAGAGCCGACCAATCACAACTCGTCAAAGCGCGTCTCCAAACGCGTTCCTCAACTTCCTGTCTTCATGCTCCCCAGCCATTTGTTGTTCATGCAATCATGGAACACGAAAAGTGCTATGTCTTCGAGCCAGAAGAGGACAGGTCAGCCAAGAGAAGACGCACAGAGCCTCAAGGCTTGCAAGCATCCTGGAGTCTGAGGAAGAAAGCATACCACCAAGCCTGGGGCGCCCAACAGCAGCGCATCAACGAGAGACTCGATACCATCAACTCATCTACACTCAACGAGATCGCGGAGTTTCTGGACGAGTCTTCTGTGGCTGAGAGTCGCACTCGCATTCCCACAGGTCTTATTCTCGCTGGACCGAATTCTGCTTTGCGAAATTCCATCGCCTCTCAACTTTCCAGTCTGAGTACACATGCAGCGACGAAGAGATGCTTTGTATCACTGGCATCGGGATCTGGATCGAATTTGAAAGCACTGCTCAAGATAATCAACCAGAAGGCTACCTCGGCGACAACCACGGACGACGATGGCGATGAGCTGGAAGAGACAACCACATCTCGCAAGGGTCCAAAGAGACTAAACTACGATTTGCAAATCTTGTACGACTACGTGCAGGAGCGAAAATTACAGCAAGTTGTGATTGCCTTTGAAGACACTGAAGCCTTTGATCGCGACCTGCTGTCTGAACTGATTGAAATCCTGGCATGCTGGCAGGATCGAATTACTTTTGCGTTCCTGCTGAATGTGGCGACATCGGTGGAGTTCCTGCAGCAGAGACTCTCTTCGGCTGCGATCAGATCTCTCGATGGCAAGCTATTCGACGCGGCAGTGTCGACAGACGAAGTCGAGCAAGTTTTCGAAGTGCTCACCAGTCCGGAATCAGAGCTCTGGCTGGGCCCAAACCTGGCGTCAATGATACTGGAGCGGCAAAGTGACTACATCCAAGGCATAGACAGCTTGGTGCAGGCTACGCGATACGCTTATATGTCACACTACTATGCCAATGCGACGAGCCTGCTGCTGGACCCGAAGATCACGTTCAGAGACGTCCCGAAAGATCATTTTGTGGCTTTGCGCAATTTGCCAACTCTGCGTAACTATGCGAGACAACTGCTCGATGATGGAGAGACGGAGCAGGTGCGAGAGCTTCTCGACTCAGACCAAGCGCTTTTCGACTTCGCAAAGAAGAGTGTCGCGGCCGGGCGCCAATCGCTTGCAGGTACCATGGCAGCAACAGAAGCGGTTCGAAAGATCCAAGCATGCCTGCCGTCTACTCAACTCTCGTCCAAGCCGAGCCTCTACATCCAAGCCATGTCTGGCAAGCTCACCGACTCGACACTGATTAGATCTCTCCTCTTGATCCTCCGCAAGTCGCCCTCGGACGTAGCCCTCAAAGTCATCAAGCAATTCCGCACCATCTCCCTATCCTCCTCCGCCGAAACAGAACTCCACACAATCGAAACCTCCCTCAAATCGCTCACAGCAGAAAACGAAGCCTCCACAAAACCCCTCCGCAGCGAAGACGACATCAAAAACTCCACCCTCCGAACCACAGTCGTCGCCCAAAAAGTCGAACTCAGCAAACAAAAATCCACCCTCTCCAAACAAGACGCAGCCTACACAGCCCTTGTCCGCCGCCTTTCAACTCTCCTCGAAACCTATTTCTCAGACCACCTCATCGGCGTAAAAGAACTCCCCCTCCACGAAATCTTCGTCTACGATTCTCGAACACCATATAGAGAAGTTTTCATGCCGCGGCCCCGACACGCTGTGGAACGCGCTCTCGCTGCTCCGCACGATTATCTTGATTGTGAGTGTTGTGATCCGGGTACGAATGAGGAGGCGACGTTATCGGGTACGCAGCCTGCTACGGCGATTTTGTATCAGCTTTATTTGGAGTCGGGGAATTTGATTAATGTGCATGATTTGTGGAAGGCTTTTCAGGCGGTTATTGGGGATGATGAGGGAGGGGAGGGAGAGGATAAGGAGGAGAAGACTATGGCGTTGTTTCAGCGTTCGTTGGCGGATTTGAGGTATTTGGGTTTTGTGAAGAGTACGAGGAAGAGGGTGGATCATGTTGCGAAGGTGGCGTGGAGGGGGTTGTAGTCTGTGTGGTATATCATCGCCCTCTATTGTCTTCTTCTGCGGTACGATATGCAATGCGGATCTCAAACATCGTTATGAGTCATGTGCTCCTGCCTTTACCTTCGCTTGCGCTGCATTCTAGCTTGCCGCCTGCGCTCAATGACACGCTGCCGATTTCGTAGCGCTATTCCCCGCTCCGCTAAACATCAAATACCCAACAGTAGCTCCCACGCCTACAGCAATCATGATCCAGCCATTGTACGTCATGAACAGAAGCCTACAATCTCCACGTCAGCACATCTCTCTCCTCCCCTATCACCCTCCATGTACGAAGCTCACTTCCGCAACAGGAAGCCAGGACTTACATAATGAAAAACGAATAAAACACTTGAATACCATAGAGAAATGCCTTGACCAATTTCCCTTTCTTCTCCTCGGAAACAGACTGGGTTCCTGGGATCCAGAGGAGTGAGCTTCGTTCGTTGTGGGGGACGGAGTGTGTAGATGGATCGGTTTCAGTTTCTGGGAGGGTGACTTTTGGTTTGCGGGAAGATGGGTAAGTATCTCATTGTTTTGAGAAAATTAAAATGGTTTTGAAGAGAAGCGAAGAAGTAAAGAAGTGAAGGGAGCTATCTTGGGGAAGGATCTGGGAATGTGATGATTCTGGAGTATCATCATTCTGATAGAAGCAAATCGTGGGTGTTCTTTCCACCCCTTCTGCACAGCATTTACCATGGAAACAGAAGTTCAAGAGCGGAAATGAAAATCTGGGAAATACTCACGTCCACCAGTCCTTCTCTCCAATTGCTGTTCATATCTCCTACTCGCCTCCCGCACAGCTTCATACCCTGCTGTAAGCGCCACCACGGCAGCCAGCGACCAGATCAGAGACCACGCGCCGGAAATTCTCCAGCTGGAGAAGACGATGCAGAGATTCGATGTGTCCCATGCGAAGAGCATGTTCATATTACACATCATAGGCTCGTCGGGGGACCCGTGGCCCATGTGGCCGTGGTCCATGCCCGGCATGTTGCTGCCGCTACCGTGGTCCATGTGCGCGTGGGGATCCATTTTGGGGTTCGAGGTCGCTGGGGTTTCTTATGTATATGTGGTGGAGTGTGAGGGACGAGGTGAGGTGAAGTGGGATATGTATCAGCTGAGGCGGGCTGGATCGATTAGTCCAGTAATCAGAGTGCCTGGGACAATAAGTGCTCATGACCCTTGTCGATCCGGAGTCGAGACGAGATCACATGCTGGCGTGCACATCGCTGTTGCAGTTTCTCCGAAGGCCGATGAGTTCCAGGGTCCAGCTTCGAGGCTCCACATTAAATTTTTGGAGAGTCAAAGCAGAGGCAGGACGATGGAGCTGGACTTGCAATCAACATCTTTGTGATTCTGACATACTGACCAAGATGTCTTCCATGATCACATCCACAGCATGGGTGCCCCGCGGCCACGCGGCGGCTTTCCCAACGAAGTACAACATGGACGACGAAGAGTACGCGCGAATCGCGAAGCTGGCCAAGCTCGAATTGGACGATGCGAAAGACGATTTGGAGAAGGCGAGAGAGTCGCTCAACAAAGTCAATATTGGCGAGGTCACGGAAGAAGAGGCGAAGAAAGAGATCGAGAAGGATGACAGCGACAGTGACGATGATGATGATATTGCCAAAGACGATGATCTGGCCGAGTACGACATGGAGCACTACGATGACGAACCAGATCTGCCAGATGCAGAAGAGGAGGAAGAGGGGAACAACGGCATTTTCAGCAACATCAAGGCGCTGGCATATCATGCGGATGGAGAGAAGGATCCGTATCTGACATTACCGGAAGGTGAAGCTTCAGACGATGAAGAGAGGGAAGAGCTGCAAATTTTGCCCACAGACAACATGGTGCTGGCGGCGAGGATAGAAGACGAGGTTGCGCATTTGGAGGTTTATGTGTATGAAGACGAAGCTGACAACCTCTATGTTCACCACGATGTCATGCTCCCTGCTGTGCCACTCTGCGTAGAATGGATCGGGATGAAAGTTGGACAACCAGACGCTGGAGAGGGAGGCAACTTCGCGGCGGTGGGAACAATGGATCCGGACATTGAGCTGTGGGACTTGGATATCGTGGACTGCATGTATCCGAATGCTGTGCTTGGGCAGGGCTCACAGCAGCAAGAGGAAGCACCTAAGAAGAAAAAGAAGAAGAGCAAGAAGGCGAATGAGAACTATCACGTCGATGCTGTATTGTCATTGGCGGCAAACCGAAATCACAGGAACTTGCTTGCAAGTGCTTCGGCGGACAAGACGGTCAAGCTATGGGATTTGAATACTTGCACGGCGGCTCACTCGTACGAGCACCATACAGACAAAGTGTGCGCCCTCGCATGGCACCCAACGCAATCGGCGATCCTCCTGTCCGGCTCATACGACCGAACGATCGTAGCAGCAGACATGCGAGTGAAAGACGGGAAAGTCCCGCGTTGGGGTGTGGAAAGCGACGTCGAACAGATCAAATGGGATCCTCAAAACGAGAACAACTTCTACGTCAGCACGGAGTCCGGTGTCTTGCATTGCTTTGACGCTCGACAACAACCTTCGACACCAGAGAAGAGCAAACCGCTCTGGCGACTGCAAGCCCACGAGAGCGAACTGTCAACTTTCTCCCTTAACCCAGCCGTTCCAGGCTTCATCGCCACGGGATCAACAGACAAGACTGTCAAGTTGTGGAACATCACAGAAGAATCCGGACCAAGTATGGTCACATCTCGAGACCTCGAAGTCGGCAAAGTCTTCTCTGCAAACTTTGCTCCGGATAAGGAGATCGCCTTCAGATTGGCTGTGGCGGGAAGCAAAGGTTCTGTGCAGATCTGGGACACGAGCACGAACAAGGCTGTCCGCGAAGCATTTGCTACGAGGGTCAAGATGCCTGAAGGAGATGTCAAGGAGAGACTTGTGGGGATTGAGCGGGATGATGAGGTCGAGGAGGAAGAGGCGGAGGCGGAGGAGAATGGAGGTGAAGGTGGATGGGAATCGATGGATGAGGACTAATAATGTTGGGTTGTACTGGGAACTTCGGAGCTGATGAAGTGGAGGAAGAGGAGGCCGAGGCCAAGGAGAATGGAGGTGACGATAGATGGGAGTCGATGATTGAGGACTATAAACGTGTTGGATTGCACTGGAAACTTGCGAAGGTCCACCAACCACAGTCCACGATTCCGAAGGCGAAGTGCCAGACGAAGACGAAAGGAAGGTTGGAAGTTAGAAGTACATGAGACGCTTGGCAGACACCTCAGGCACTACTACTCGTCTTCACCTGCCGCTTGGCTTTGTCGGCACCGAGCGTGAACGGGCTAGACTCCTTGGCAGTCTTCCTCAAGACTCTTCAACAACGTGGCACGTTGGCAAG
Source organism: Cercospora kikuchii (assembly GCF_019650295.1). Taxonomy (NCBI): domain Eukaryota; kingdom Fungi; phylum Ascomycota; class Dothideomycetes; order Mycosphaerellales; family Mycosphaerellaceae; genus Cercospora; species Cercospora kikuchii. Next base: position 161,128 of record NW_025408585.1, on the reverse strand, counting down.
ACCGACTTCCAACGCGGATGCGAAGAAAGGAAATCTTATCCCTATGCAACAACAAGCCTTCCGGGATAGCGTCTGCTCGCCATGTGGTCGGCTCTCAGCCGCAAGTCTGGTGGCTTTGAACTCTTGCCTGTTACTTGCTGTCACGCCTTTTTGACTTCCTTCGCGATCGTACGAGACTTCAGCCATAACAAGATGTTCGCCGCGGCCCGGCAGCTCGTGGTCAGCCATGGAGGGTCTCGCATGGCATCTGGACTCGCGCTGGCAGCGCGTAGCTAGCCTCGCTGCGTGAGACCATGAGTATGGCTGAATGGCCATGCCAGAAAGAATTAAGCTGGCGAAGAGGCGCTCTGTGTACTCTTCTATAGTCCTCATACAATTGGCTTTGTGGAGCTTGCAACAATTCGAGCCGCAACCACGAAGTTTTAGGTAGGCCATGGGCTGGTTTCTGTTCCGCTCGCGTTCTCAACAATTGTATGCCATCGTCGTACGCCGTGCCCGCACTTCAGACGATGCTATCGGCCGCGGTGTGGACGCTCTGCCTGTCAGCATTGGCACATGGCTCACAAGACGCACCCGCAGATATCGTCAGGACGAGTTTGGATAAGCCGCTTCCCCAACAAGGCCATCCAATACTAATCCCAGCAATACATCCTCATCTCAACAAGCGAGACCTGAACCATCTCCAGCCTTCCAATGGAACTTCAATATTCTTCACAGAAGATGTACCGGTGTGGCGACGGGAGAAAGTGATCGCAGCTACCATCACGGCGCAGACACACTCGTTGGCAGTACCTCTGGATCATTCCGAGTGGATCAAGTCGGTGGTCTGTCGCCATGACTCCATGACGATTCAATTCACACATCGGGACGCTCTTGACCATGTGCGGGAACGATGGACAGCTGTAGAAATCACCTTCATCTCCGCCGCAGCAAGTTGCAGCACTCCCAATTCTGGACAACTCGGATTCTTTCACGCTTCTGGGCTGGAATTCGACCCTGAGACGGCCACTGCGCATGCTTCTGGCCGACTAAGCGAATTCAAGGACGCAGTCAGTGACTTTGATATCTCCTGGGGTACATTCGATACCGGCAGCACAGATCAGGCGCCCTTGCAGCGTCGCCAGTATGGTTATCAAGCGCCTCCAACAGTTCAGCCAGGCAAGTTCCTGCCTTCGTGCGATGCCATCCGCATCGAGAACGCACCGCGCACGCGCATCTGTCATGTTCGAGGCTCGCTGAGGAGGACATCTCCGCTAAAACGAGCCTATTCCTCACGAACGTTGACGAAGAAACAATGCGCACGAGACTGTCTGTCGGATAGCAAATGTGCATCATTCTCGTACTCGCACGCTCGCAAGCTGTGTTCTCTCTACAAGGACGGACTGCAGAAGCAAGGCTTCACCCCAGCCAAGAAGACTTCCCGGTCCACGACCTTTTACTACCAACGTAACTGCTGGGGTTGCCGGAACCAGCGCTCGACAGTTACCACCACCACTTCCTCGACGAGCAAAAGCACGGCGACATCATCGTCTACGACATCGACATCGAGGCGGATAACGACTTCTAGTAGCAGCAAGGCATCTACGACTAGCAGTCGGACGACGACGACGTCGAAGACATCATCTTCGTCCACTGCTTCCAGTACCACCACGAAATCTTCGCCAACTGGTTCCGGAAGCAGCACGACATCATCCTCGCCCTGCTACTACCAGCAGCACCTCAAAATCTAGCAGCACGACATCCTCGTCTACTACATCTAGTAGCACCTCGTCTAGCAGCACTTCAAGCACAACAACGACAGGTGCGGCAGGTTCTGTTGAGACTGCGACTTCTGCTGGTCCGGATGGCAAGCCAGTATCTTTTAAAGTCTTTCGCGGATCGTCCGTGGTCGGTACCGTCCTCGAGACATTCAATATCCCACGCAAGTCAAGGGCACGCGCAGTAGTGTCCGACAGCGCCGCTGAGTTGGCTTGCCTCGCAGCTTGTGCCCTGAAGGCCACATGCCAAGCATGGGAATTGAGGACCAGTGATCAAGGTGCACAGTCATGCACCCTGAAGACTGACATTGGAGAGACCAAGGATGAGGGCGGTTGTGTGCTTGGTCTTCGCACGTCACAATTGATTACTTCAACTAGCACGAGTCACAGCGCGACACCGAGCTCGTCAAGCTCCCTCTTTATCACGACGACTACCACGTCTATCTTATCCTCGAGCAGCGCCAGCAGTGCATCACTTGGAACCTCGTCGACCACTTCAAGCACTTCGCAGACGCAGATGACGACGACCCTGTCCACTACCTCGACTTCTCCACCTCGACCTTCGGTCAGTTGCTCCACCGCGGTCAATCTGTTTGATAACCCCAGCTTCGAGCGTGCACCAGCTGGTTTCAATCCGACGGAATGGTACATCTCACCTGGCAGTATAGAAAAAGGCAGTGGCGTGTACGTACCAGCAGATGGAGAGCAGTTCATGTGAGTGACCACGAGGAATCCCTCGAGCTGACTGTGAACTTACCTGCAATAGACACGCATCATTCCCGTGGGATGGGAATTCTAATTTCGACTACCTCAGAATGCTAATCAGTACCAACGACGACCTAGTGGGCCAAAAGGAATTTGTCCTCGGCTTCAGCTATGCTCTTGGTGAACGACAAGGGTTCGGAGCTGGCACTTGCCAAATGAGGGCCGGCTTTTTCTGGGATTCCGCACCTGCTCCGATCATAGAGCTTGGCCCAGGAACAGCTGGAAAATGGATTCGAGTGGAAAGAGTTGTCAAGACGGACCAAATCCTCGCAACACTGAAATACCCAAGCCAACTCGTACGTCTGCGATGGCTGCACCATCCTGTTTGATACTCACTGACCTCTATGTCTAGGACTTCCAGGTGAACTGTACGCAACCAGGACTGACCAAGGTTGACTTATTCCTGGACGATTTCTCGCTCACGCAAGGACCCAAGGAGACCTGTGTGACTGTAACACCAGCAGTCGGCACACCGACTTCCACGCAACCCGCCTGTCCCGAGCCAAGCGTCAATATACTACAAAATCCTAGTTTTGAACAGCCAATCGACTCGATGGGTCGATATCAATGGTCTTATTCTGGTTTCGCGCGTAGAGAGAGCGACTCAGTGTACTCCGCTCAGGACGGAACCGCCTTCTTGTAAGTCATTATCATTCCCTCACCTGAGCTCGGCAGCACGAGATGCCTCAATTGGTGCTAATGAAAATGCGTAGCTACAAGGGCCCGGCAACACTCAGCTATGAAAATCCGGGACTGGTGCTTTTCGGCACGCAACCTAATAGAGAATACCGTCTCAGATTCTACTGGGCGTTCGGACAGCATCAGACTTGGGCGGCTAAAGGGTGCCTCCTCAGAGTGTACTTCAACACCAACGGCCTGGAGCTTACCCAGGCCGGTACGACAATAACTTTCACGACTCCTCAACAGGCGGGACAGTGGAATTTGTGGGAGGCAACTGTGCAGAGAGTGGCAGGTTTCGAGAGAGCTCGCCTAGTGAGTGGACTTTATCCCCGTGTTTTTGTGCAGAACGTCTGCTGACCAGTGAACTACTTCGGCAGGAAGTTGAGTTCCAATGCGGCAAAGGTTACGATCAATCCGAATCGGTGGACTTCATGCTGGACAACTTTTCCCTCATGGACCCCAACGAGTGCCGCCCTCCGCCGGATCGCACTGTGCCCCAGGCACCATCGAATACGAACACCCGAGCGAGCAACGATCCAACTGCAGCATGTGGGCGGAAACCCTCAACATTCCCGTTGAATGCGAATGGCAGAGAAGGAGAGGGTGACAAGTATTCCACCACCTACGACTTCTCGCAAATCGTGCTCAACAGCCCCTTCATTCCATGCGGGCCAACTTTCGATAACGAGCTGGACATGGCATACGGCTTTCTCAAGTATGAGCCCGGCGTAGCTGGCAACGTGACCGGCTTGCGGGAGAGACTGGGTATCTTCGGTTTCGAAGAGAGCTGGCCAATATCGATGATCATCGATGGATATGCCGGTGCGATGGGCCTTGCGGCAGCCTTCAAGAAACTGGCCGCTTTCTTTGAGAATCTGGAAAATCTTGTCAACAGCGCGATTGAAACGATAAAAATGGTGGTCGATACTTTCACGACCATCAGACCCTCCATTGGATTTACGATACCCTTCGACATGGATCCTTTCAAGGTCAATTCCTCTTTTGGAGTAGAGAATAGCATCCCTCTATATGCGTTGGAGGTCAAGGAAGAAGACGTTGGCGCGGCGGCATTCTCTGCGTCGAGCTCCAAGGCAAAGGCTATTGCCGAAAGGTACGCTATCCAGGACCCGAAGCCACGCTTGAATGTCTGGTGCGTGGATTGCGGCGTGACTGGCTCGTTGAGCGTCGCAGGGACGGCGAGTATCTCTCTTCTCAAAGGTCCCACCTCTCTAGCAGTCGAACTGGATGGAAGTATCGGTGTGGGTGTCCATCTTGGCATCGAAGCTTTGGTCGAAAAGGAGTTCGAATTCCTCAAGAAACAGCTCTACTCTGCAGGGCTACCGGGTCTTTCGATTCCTGGTATCATCACGCTCGGACCGATGATTACTCTAAGCGTCGATGGCAAAGCTGGTGTGAAAGCCCTGGGCAGGGTCCTCGCGGGTGCGAAACTAGAATTTCCAGAAATGAGCGTGGTGTTGGATGTCATCGACACGAGTAGAACTGGACTTTCAGGCTTCAAACCCACCGTAACCACGACATTTGAAGCAGTGGGCGAGCTCGAACTCTCGGCATCAATCGGCCTTCCCATTAGTGTCGGCATTGGAATCGACGTGCTTAACGGCCTGTGGACGCAGGGTGTTGCGGTGGTTTCCAGACCGAATCTCGGCGCCAAAGCCCACTGGAACACGCCGATGGCACAAGATGAGGACAAGTGTGATGGCATCGATTGGGAACTCGGTCTTGGCGTCGACTTCGAGCTCAGCGTTTTTGAGAAGTCGTATGCCCTTGGAGAGTTTGAAGGTCCCAAGCTTGCGGAAGGATGTCTTGGAAATGAGATTCCAGAGGAAGGGGAACCGACGCCGATCGAGCCCGCTGATCCTGAAGAGAGCTCGACTCGATCCGTAGATCCTGTCGAGAGCCCGATCTATGAGCTGCCACCAGTGCCGACGCTCCTTCAGGGTCAACCCGTAAAAGAGTCTGTGCCCTTGAAGGCTGGCCAAGTTCGCATTTCGGATGTGACCAATGCGGCATACCTTGTGGCCGGCGACGATGGCAGCATCTACCTCGGTCCCGCTTCAAATCTCGATACCGTGTTCGACATGTCCTCGAATGTGACTTATGGAGCCAAAGGAAAGTTCCTGGCGTGTAAGTCACGACTCTATTGCGCTCTATGTCTCTTACGATAGCTGACAATGACAACAGGGTATCCCGATAGCATGGCTGCGTACGGAGTTTCTCGGTTCCGCCTTATTGACGTCGAGAGCGGCACACGAGGCCAGAACTTCGCCATGATTGTTCCTGGTGAGCGCAACATTTACGCGATCAGAGGCAGTTTGTGGGGTCCCGAGGCACCCGACCTGACCTATGGCTTGGTGTGGTGTAATTCTCCTGCGTATACTGCAGCCAAGGTCTTCCTGGTCCGAACACATGAGGCTGGCACGGCAATGTTGAAATCCCCCGATGTGCAATGGCTGGTCACTGGTGCGGAGGTTACGCAGTGTGCGCCGTTGATTCTGACGCATCCTGGTTTCACGCCGTTGATGGGTTAAATACCATTGATGATTTATGCAGAAACGATGGAACTTGATACAAGTTCATAACGTTGAAGCGCATTGACATTCTATGCCCTTGGAAACGCCAAGGTTTGGCGGTCTTATAGCGAACTATTCCGATGCTTTTCCGTATTCTGTTCAAAGTCTACAAGCACGCACGCATCTCGTTTCTCATTGCAAGTCGATGTTGATGTCTCGCTGCAGCGCAATCTGCTGCAAGGTTGTGCCGTGTGGCAGATATTGCTGTGGCCGAGAGTCGGTGGCCCGGTTTGGCTTGCTTGGTTCAATGCCACAATTTCAGCACCAGGCTACTTGTCCCAATTCTTCGATAACACAGAATCACAATCAGAAGAAAGAATCATTTGTGCATGGATGCATTGCAGAAAAATTGTGTGCGGTCGCGTCATCGTCGAAAGTTCTGAATCCGGTTGCATTCACGACATTGAGATGTAATCTTTTGAAAAGCTGGAGGTCTTGCACTTTGTGTAAACTCGCAATCGCACTCTTACAAGGATATACACTCAGTAGAGGCTTGAGAGTACAAAGAAGTTGTCGTTTGGTGTACATTCGTCCGAATCAGCAATGTTGCTGCCACTTGAGCTGTCCCCGCTATGCAACCCTAAGCCTATCGTATGTCCATTACCCCTAGGCGGGGAGCTTCTGCAGCCTGACCAATCGGTAGCGACTTCACCATCTCCATACTTGCATCAATAACATGTATGCGGCAACGACGCGTATCAATGCAACGAGATCTTGCTGTCAGTAAGTGTTCGCATAGATTGAGTTCGAATCATGACCTTCTGATGATTGTGCGAGCACTGTATTATGATGAATAAGGACGATGCATTACGAGGGTCAAAGTCGCGTCGAGACGAGACCAAGATTCGGTCTTGGCGCGTAGGCCTCACAGATCTCGACGCGCCTTCCTTCGCGTTTCTCGTTCTTCACTTTCCCATCATCGCCTTCTGCATGCCATCTCCACACTCAGCTGCCTCCATTCTCTCTTGCTCCCTCGAACAAATGCAGCTTGTCCTCACCCGTCCAGATATACTTGTTCGACAACGTCCCGATCTTCTCCACCCACACCGAAAATGTATCGCCATTCTGAATGAAGCCCGGCGGGTTCATGAACAAGCCTACGCCGCCTGGAGTACCAGTCAAGACCACTGTGCCCTTCTCTAAAGTCGTGCCCCGCGACAGGAATGCGATGATTTGTGGTATCCCGAAGCACAAGTCCGATGTGTTGCCTTGCTGTCTCAGCTCGCCATTGAGATACGTCTTCAAACCCAGATTATCAGCCGCACCCAGGACGTGAGGTGCGACGAGGACTGGACCCAGTGGTGCGAACTTGTCGACAGACTTGCCATAGTTCCACTGCGGCACTTTGCCTGCGAGCTCGGGATCACGCTGCCAGTCTCGTGCGCTGACATCATTCACTGCCGTGTAGCCTCCCACGTAATCCAAGGCGTCTTTCTCGGAGATGTCTTTGCCCGTCTTGCCGACAATGAACGCGAGCTCGCCTTCATAATCAAGCTTCCTGGACACCCATCGAGGAATCGGAATGTCTTCGTCGTGGTCGGCTACCGAGTGTGGTGGTTTGGTGAATGTTGTGGGGTAAGGCGGCAGGGTTCTGCTTGCTTCTAGGACTACAGAAACACGGTGATAAGTTAGTGGAATACGCTCAGTGATTATGGTCGGTGCTCAATTGAGGGAACACTGACTATGCGATTTGTAGTTCAAACCGATGCACCTGAAGCCCGGCGTGTTTTGTACCTCTATGGGTCCCAGGACCTTCTTTACAGTATCGGTCTTGTCCGTACGACTCAGAGTGATCGGCTCACTACCCTCCAAGACTGTCACTTTGAGCTTTCCTTCGTGAGCTATTTCGGCAATCCGATCAACATCGTTGGCCTCGATGATTGCATCTCCATAATGGATTTGCCCGTCTTCGGCGGAAATATATCGAACAAGCCGGTCCCAGGAAACTTTGACAGGCGCCATTTCTGCTGTAGCAAGGGTAGAGGGACGTGATGGTACTGTTGAGATGCGATCTGGACTTGTGTGTTTGTGACTCTGTTGACGTGCTACAACTGATGCTCTATAGTACATTGCTGTCGCTGCTATGGAGCTCTGATCGGGGATCATTAGCGAAGGTGTGATCAAGGAGGTGCGGAACAGCTATACTGCGTCGGAAACAGATCCCTGCTCGGAAAGCTTTCTCGGAACGCCGATACCCCCAAGCAGTATGGCAGTGCCGTGCGACATGGTGTAGCGAATGACGCTGTGATCGTACAATGTGATTGCACCCGTATCGCGAGGCGTCACACGCTGCTATATACCGTGTGCTGGCGAGTTGTAATTATCGGACAACATCAACACTCAGCTTCATTATCCACTAACCTTTTTTCGCCTAGCACATTTTTTGCCAAGAATCACAAGATGCCTTTAGCAGAGGACGACAATCGAGTTCGCATTCTGAAGACCGCCTTCGTGAGCTATAGTCATGCAGACCTGACCAAAGCTCGCCAGTTTTTGCTCGACTTTGGCCTCAAGATCGAGAAGGAAGAACCCGGCAAGATCATCTTCTTTCGTGGTTACGGCCCAGAACCAATATGCTACGTAGCCCGGCAATCAGAACATGGGCAGTCATCCTTTGACGGTGGTGCTTTTGAAGTCGAGTCTCGCGAAGAGTTAGAGAAAGCAATCAAGCAAATCCCAGGCGCCACGGAAATTTACGAACTCGATGGCTATCCTGGCGGCGGCGAAGCTGTCACTTTGACAGACCCAGCAGGCTACAAATGTCATCTAGTCCTTGGGCAGCAACCTCGAATACCCGACCCACCTCCACGAGAGAAACTTGTCCTTAATTTCGAAACTGAGAAATCACGTCTCGGCAGATTCCATCGTGTTCCGCCTGGTCCGGCGCCTGTTTATCGCTGGAGTCATGTGGGAGTGGCATACCCCATCGGCACTTTCCAGGAGATGTTCGATTGGTATACCAAGAACTTATCATTCGCGCCTTCGGACATCCTAACACGAGATGGAAAGCCTTCGACTTGCTTCTTGCACATTGATCGTGGCGAGGAGTTCACTGATCATCATGCCTTTTTCATCAAGAGTGCGAAACCCCACGCGAAGCCTGATGTTGCGCACGCGGCGTTCGAAGTACATGATTTGGATGTGCAGCAGTTAGGTCATCAGCATTTGGAGAATCAAGGATATAAGCTATGTTGGGGCGTTGGGAGGGTAAGTCGCAGTCTTGTGAACGTTTTGCCTCATGCTGATCGATGGTGTCCAGCATCTGCTCGGAAGTCAGATATTTGACTACTGGTTCGACCCCAGTCAATTCGTTGTGGTGAGTCTTAATTCCATCTCCAAACATAACCCTCGTCACGATGACTAATGCTGAGACTCGTCTTTCTAGGAACACTATGCAGATGGAGATATGGTGAACAAAGACACTCCTGTCGGCAGTATTCCTGCGGGACCCGAAGCGTTGTCTGTTTGGGGTCCAGCTGTTCCAGCAGTCTTCTAGATTAGTCGGACTTGTGCAGCTTTGGTAACGCATCACGTTATGTTCACCTCGTCTCTTTCATCTAGATCAAGATCTGAGTTTGGTTTACAGTGCAGACAGTCTTGAGTCTATATCATCGTTTTAATCTCAGATTCGGCGTGCTAGCGTGAAGGGATGCATGGAAGGTCGGAGTTCAGCGTCCAAAGTGCTATTTTGTCAAAGTGTGAAAGTGCCAAATTGTCATTTTGTCAAATCGTGATTTTGTCAAATTGTCATTTTGTCATTTTGTCTGCAAGAGCCAGAGGCATACGGCTCAGGAGGCGTGGTTTGTCAGGCACCAAGGCATGACGGCTAGTGCCACCCATGCTTGGCGCGGGACATAAGCACGCAGAACGCACACGATTGAAAGGCAAGAATTAGTCTTGACTTCTCAGGAGATGACTCCTGGGGCGCTTGATACATTGCTACATTTTATATACTCTTACATTGTCATTTGTGATTTTATAATTTTGTGATTTTGTCAAATTGTGAAAGGGTGAAAATGCTATCTCCTTCCCAGACCCATAGCGGGCTTCGGAAGGTGGCTGGTGGTGGCAATTCCATCGCAATCAATCGCCTGAGGCAGCGTCTGGCCACGAGATAGGTTAAAGTGTGAGAGTATGAAAGTGTGAAAGCGTCAGAGTGCAAAGCTGCTACATAAGTCCATGGGGCATGGTCATTACATTGACGCGCACTGAGATGCTTCTCGATTTCTTTGCCTGCTGGGAGCTCCTAGAACGCCTTCAGGGACATATTCGCACAAGTCAAACCTCACAGAAAGCGTGTTTGCGGTGTCAAAATGTCGCTATGCGATAAATCCATTTTGCATCTACCTTAGAAATTCGGAAAACGAGCTTCTGCAAAGCCGGGATGAGGCGCCTGCCACACTCTTAGAAGATGTCCTGAATGGAAGCTGAGATCTCGACCAAAATCTGCAGCTTGACTGGCTTGCTCCATCAAGGCTCAATATATCAGAACGAAGCACGAAAATTGATTTGCTGGAACCTGTCTACAATCAGCAGAGCTGATGCTGGTTCGAGACGCTCTTCCATTCTTCATTGCGCTATCCATTGTGGTGGCTTCTCATTCGCGTCCGCAATATCCAACGCAACAAAGACCCTTCCGATCATATTATATGCTCCAATTAGCGTTGTCAATTCCACGATCTCCTTCTCACTAAGACTCGCTTTTCCCAACTGTTCGAACACATCGTTAGGAACCGCAACAGCTCTCGACATATGATCAGCGTAATTCAATGCAGCCCATTGTCGCGCGTTCAGGGGACCTGGAGAAATCAAATGCACGGCTTTGACGATCTCCAGACCACCTTCGCCCGGAAAAGCTGTCGAAGCGAGGAGTTTCGGAACGTGTCCATTCCATTCATGCCAGGCGCCAAGGACAAGGCATGTGCGGCAGATGGCTATTTCGAGGATGTCGTCTGTGAGGGAAGTTTTGGTTCGGACTGCGGCAAAGAGGGCGTTGCAGCCTGTTCGTGGACAGTCGTTGTCAGCGTTGCACGGAGAATGAGGGAACATCAGAGAGAGAGAGTAGTGTATTGGACCAGGACTTACCATCTGCGACCTTCGGAGCGTGTAATAGTGTCAGATCCAATGGTATCAGACCCTTGGTTCCTCGACGGGCTTTGATACGTTCCACTATAGCTTCATCGCCGGCTTCCAGGCCCGTAGGAGGATTGGAAACATAGTTGAGTCGCATATTGAAATGAGGTTTCTTGAGCTGAGATTTCTTGGAATTCTGAGTTGTCGTGTAGACCTGTGCTCCAAAGCTTCGTATCGTCTTGCAATAGCACATGCTGTGCGGTTGCCACATGAGTGCCAAGCTTTTCGGAAATCTGGGGATGTTTCATTCCGAGAAGTGCTTCGGAAGCGCATCAGGAGTCTGTGCCAGCACCACTATTAGCTTTCCATGTCGCCGGGACTACTCAAGTAAGCCGAGATCCCAGTAGGAAGGTTTGTTGGCATTGCGGGCGGAATGGGCGCTGATCTATGCGAGCTGTAGAATGCCGCAGCTTCACGAAAGCTGATGTAAATGTAAATCTACCTTCGTGATTCGTCGTCGAATAGCATCTTTGCTGTACTGCTGCCGCAACGGCCTCACTGCCTCCCTTTTAGTCATCCATCCGAAGCACAGGAAGATATGGGCGATCTCGGCTCCGGAGAAGGAGTTCCCACAGTGAAGCAGAATGGCACGCACGACGTTGATGTCATGATCATTGGCGCCGGGCCTTCGGGCGCAACAACAGCACTGTTACTCAGTAAGCTCGGCATATCGTCTCTGGTGGTCTCTCGTCACTCAGGAACATCTCCCACGCCGCGTGCACATCTTTTCAACCAAAGAGCGATGGAAGTGATGCGAGACGCGGGAATCGAAGCAGACCTGCTGAAAGCAGCAACTCCTCGACAGTATATGCAGCACACATCCTGGACGCATTCTTTGAATGGTGAAGAGTACGCTCGTCTGTACTTCCAAGGTGCAGGCTGGAGCAGGAAAGGCGATTACGAGAGAGCGAGCCCCTGCGAGATTGTCGATCTGCCGCAGATGAGGTTCGAGCCGATCTTGATTGAGAAAGTGAAAGAGGCAGGCGTGGAGGTCTTGTGGAGGATGGAGTTTGTAAGCCAGAAAGAGGTGGATGGCGGTCGCCTGGTGGAGACTGTGCTCCGTGAGCGGGATGCCAATGTCGAGCGGCGCATTCGGTCCAAGTATCTCGTCGGCGCAGATGGAGCACGGAGCGTTGTACTGCAAAGCCTTGGGATTCCCGTTGACGGGAAACAGTTGAACTCAGTGTTCAATGTTCACATCAGAGCAGATCTGAGCCGCTTCATACAAGACAGACCCGGAGTTCTCAACTGGGTCTTAAATCCAGACGCACCTCAGTGGTCAGCAGTGGGCAATTTCCGGATGGTGAAGCCATGGACTGAATTTGCAGTTTCGATGCATCCGGCCGCCACGGAAGGAGGTGTTGCGTTCGAGCCAACTCACGACGATATCCGCGCTCGAATGTACCAGATGATTGGAGCCGATAGAGATGTAGTTGGTGATATTGAAATCCTGTCGGTGTCCAGATGGCACGTCAACAACCAGGTCGCTCGCGAGTACCAGAAAGGTCGAGTCATCTGCATCGGCGACGCTGTGCACCGACACCCCCCAATCAATGGACTCGGTAGTAATACATGCGTTAGCGACGCGATGAATATTTCCTGGAAGCTGGCGTATGTCATCAAGGCAGTCGCGCATCCGAGGATCTTGGATACTATCACGTTAGAACGGAAACCTGTCGGCGATGGCGTAGTCCGAAGAGCCAACGAAGGCATGGAAGAGCACCGCCGATTATGGAAAGTCATCGGACTGGACAAAGAAGAGCGAATCAAGAAGCTCGAGCTCATGAGTTCTGTCTCATTAGCTGGTAGCAAGTTAAGAGAAGAGTGGTGGAGCGCCATTAAGACAAATGATCGCGAGGGAAACGCCCTGGGTATCCAGATGAATCAGCAGTACTGCGCATCACCCTTGTCAGTGACAGAGCCTGACGACACCGAGAAGCCAGATGTAGCAGAAGTCGATCTGGAGATGGACCTCGTTGTCTCGACCTTTTCCGGCTACCATCTTCCACACGTCTGGGTGGTTCCGATTGGGCAGTCTCAAAGGATATCAACTTTGGACGTTTGTGGGCGCGGGCGCTTCACTCTGCTCACTGGGCTAGGAGGTGACTTGTGGCGACAATATGCCAACGAGGTTAATGCCAGGCGACCAGGACTCGACTTGCAGGTCGCGTCAATAGGCTGGCGCCAGGAATATCACGATGCATACGATGACTGGCGGAATATCAGAGGAGTCGATGATGATGGCGCAGTGCTTGTTCGTCCAGATCATTTTGTCTGCTGGAGATGTAAATCTGTAGCGTCTGTGCATCCAGGAAGACTTGCGGAAGTGCTGGAGCAGCTGCTGCCGGCGCCGTTGTGCGCGTAGATATCCTTGAATCCCATATCCTCTGTGACCTGTGTATCAGTGATTGGTGGGTCATGTTGAAGACGTGATGTTTCGTGTTGCACAGCGCGTGAAGTTCGCGATTCTCGGCTTCCAAAGCCCCCGATGCCGTACAACGTCTTGGCAAACCGTTCCGAGAAGGTCCCAGGTTCTCCGCAGCGGGACCAACCCTATGCACTCCACGTCTCCTAAAACATGAAATCTCACCTGGAGTTGTTTCTCTTGGGCTGGCCCAGCGCCACCGGCGGAAGTGCTACAAAGACCGTACTGTTCCTGTGCTGACGGCAGCCAGCGGTCCGGAGATATGTGCCGACCACCATCATGATGGGTCTGCGGTATGGACGATAATCCTGCTTAGTTGCTCTGACATCCACGAACTGCATTCACTCGACCATGGCAAACGGAATGGAAGGCCGGGAAGGTCGCCCTGGACCGCAAAAGCGCTCGAAAAGAACGCCATATGCTGCCAAAGCATGGTAATTTCGTTCTCCAAAGTTTGGTCTCTATCAGTCGCTGACCAGTAGTGGTAGTTACCAGTGTCAGCAACGCAAGATCAAAGTATGTTCAAAGACATATGCACCTAGCCCACGGCACTGCTGACCTGAGCAGTGTGAAGGTGGTCTACCATGTAGAAATTGCTCTATTAAAGGCCGTGAATGCTTCCTGGTTGAAGAACCGCCAGCTCCGGCTCGCAGAGCCTCCACGCCTCGACGAGATGAGCTTCCAGGGCATGCGCGCAACAAGCGCCGAAGCTCCCATCATTCGTCCTCGACGAATGCCAACGCCTCACACATCACGACCACCGAAGTATATCAACGGCTGCTCAATGTTGAGCAACGACTCAATGCGTCCCTGTCTCAGAGCGCCTGGGCCTCTTCAAGCAACGGGGATCTATATTCTGCGGCTGTCATCGCGGATCATGCATCACCGGAGACGTGTCATGACCATGCAAGAGAACGACAGACGTTTGTAGGAGAAGCTTCGGTTCAGAACGAAGACGAGATAACGGAGTCGCCTACGAATAGTCCGATCGCTAATCGCAGGCCGTTGACACCAACAATCCGATCTTACGATGATCGTAGCAGCAGAGGGTCCACAACCTGGCTCACAGATGTACTCTCCTCATTTGATGTTCGCCCGGACTCACTAGACTGCAAAGGTCTTCTCAACGTCTTCTTCGACGAAGTGGCTATGATCTATCCTTTCATTCACCGCCCATGTGTCTGGAATACCTTCGAATACCTTTGGAGTCGCTCCCTACAAGTCACTTTGGAGGATTTGGAGGCTCATGGCGAGAGCAAGCTTACTGTTGCCCTATTGTTTATGTGCATCGCCCTAGGTCGCTGCACAGCTTCGCCTCGGACACCCAGTGCAGAAGCTGCGCATTCAGCGGGCTGGAGTATCTACAATGTCGCAGTAGAGCTCATGCGTCCGTACCTTGATGTCACATCGGACTCGCCACCGTCTCTACACAGTCTTCAGGCACTGACGATGATGGTAAATACCTCAGTGGTACAAGTCGCGCTGTGTCAAGTCTAACCTTGAAGCAGGTCATTTACCTATTCCGGCTCGATGCTTGCGAAAGGGCGGAGCGCACACTTGCCCACGTCATCTCGAGTGCTCATATACTGGGCATATACCGCTCAGATTTCTACGTAAACATGAGTGCTTTCGACGAAGAAATGTTTCGCAGGCTGTGGTGGTGTATCTACCTGCAAGATCGCAGGATGTCTCTCGAGAGCAGCCGTCCGTTCCTCATCCAGGATTCTAACATCGAGATTGAGCTGCCCTTAGATGTCAGCGATGCTTGGCTCGAGGCCTATCGCCGGACTAGTACGAGCATCGCATCGTTGCATGACGAAATCGAGAAAGAGAAGAGTCTCGAGAAAGTCACGATCTTGCCGTATCTCGAGGCGCATGTATCCCAATCTCGAATCGCAGCTGATGTCTGGAGGGCAGTCTACAATAGCAAGCAGGCCTCTGTTGGCAGTTCCAGCATGGTGTCCGAGTACCTGGACACTGCGCTCGACAGCTGGCGGCAAGAAATGCCTACGAGAATGCAATACCAAGAATCGCGCGGCTTCGAAGAGCAATTTTCCGACGTCCCGTGGTGGCAGGCGAAGCAATCGATGTTGCTCTACGTGGTAAGCATGTCGACTTGTTGTATGCAAAATAGGAGCTAACACAGCTTCTCACAGCGATATTGCCTCTTGAAAGCGATTATTCGTAGAACGCCGAAGATCCCGAGAGATGGCGCGACGAATAGAGAGCAATTACCTGTGGATATGCAGTGCGCACAGCTCGCTGCAGCTGTGATTCGAGTGTACGAGAAGATTCCGCGAAACCGCGCCAGGCAATCATTCGCATTTATCCACCCCATGACGAGTGCGACTATGATCCTGCACAGCTTGGTCTCTCTACACCCTGGGCTTCGTGAGTCCTATGGAGACGTTCTGCGCACGGGTATCGATGCCCTTGTGGGCTACTGCCAGAGCACATGGGTCAGTGGCAAAATGATCAGAACGACGTTCAGGCTGAACGCATTGATACAAAAGACTCTCGGAATGATTGCCGAGCGTGGTGACGAGAGGAGAGACAAACAAGGGCAGGTTCGACCCGCTGTACAACAAAGTCAGAGTATGCCCTCCGGTCCAGCAAGCCAGCGACGATCAAGCTCTTTGGTAGAGACCCAAAGTGTAAGACCACAAACAGCGCCCAATAGAGGACTTTTATCACCGCCAGTGAGCACAGCGTCCGCGGCGCAACGGAATGACCTTGCCTATTCTGGAACGAACGCGGAACACATCACAGAATTCTCGTGGAACCCGCTACATGATTCAGATGAGAACGCGATGCTATCGCTCTCGCAGTCGGACTTCTCATCGCTGCAATTGCCCGACTGGGCCACACTTGACTTCGACTTCGAGCATGTGGGCAACAGGCACGCTGCCAATGGCGATTCGCAATACTCTAGTGGAGACTTGTTTGGTTTCGAAGGCTGGGCTACTATGTGAACTGTCGAGCAGTACTCCGGCGCTCTCATCTACGCAGACTAGCATAGATACGACTACATGAAAATGTGCAACGCATACGACCTTCAGAATGGTCAGTCATCGTGCTCCAATTTATGATCTGAACAGTACCATCGTCTTGAGAGAACGGGTGGGTATAGTCGCTACCATTGTCGTAGCCAGTGACATCCATCTATCTATCATCTTCTCTGCCAAGTGTGAATGGTCGATCGGTTGTGCCGCGGTAGCGCTTCTCGACATCGTTAGACCCGGGCACAGTCGCTGGTTCGTACTCTCCCTCGGACTCCTTAGTAGCAGACTCCAGCTCAGTTGCTGTATGCTTAGCACTAAGCTTAGGCTCGCCTGTTAGGACTCTCGACTCGCTGTCGCTTTCGCTGTTTCTGGTACTTGCATCGCAAGATTCTAAGTAGACTGATGCTATACCTCCGGACTCCAATGAGCTCGCGGGCTCGCTTTTCTCTTCACTAGCTACGCCCGTTGTGGCATCCTTGGGCGAGGCGCTCTTATCGCTCACATTACTCCGATCACTCTCATCACTCTCACCGCTCTCAGAAGGCCGTGTTATCGAAGATTTTGAGGCTGTCAAGTGTACGATGCCGCTTGTGCCAGCCGTATTTGGCAAAGAACTCATCAGTCTTTCAGCTGTCGCTAGGCGGAACGTAGTCGGGATCTTGAGGCGAAGAACCGGGCTCAGGTTGAGGCGTCCGACTGCGCAAAGTGCGTAAAGATGTGGGCGATGTCCCCGGCGGCATTGCGATGTAGCGCGTTGGAGAGGATGAGGTAACCGGCGATGGGTCTGACGGAGGGTGGTCGATTGCAAAGGTAAGAGTTAGTGAAAAGGGACGAAGAAGCCCAATGCCCGAGAGGTCACGCACGGAATCCGCGCTTGCCTTGCGATCACATTCGGCAGTTGCTATGATTGCCATCGAAGGGGAGCTCCTCACGGTGCTTCACTACCCTTCCTCTATGCTCGCTATCGATGGGGAGTTCCGGACCCAGCCTTATCCGTTAACTAGCATGATCGCTATTGGAACTAGCAGTACATCCTGTACATATCAAAGCTCCTGGTTTATGCCCGACTGCAGTCCCTCATAAGTGGTGCTAGAGTCTCTTCATACAGTGGCAGGTATTGAAAGAGCTAGCCGACATGGGGCTATCGAAGTTTTCCCTACAACGCGAAGAGCAGGTTGGAGAGGTCAGCTCTCGAACGACTATTGAGTGTACTGTGCGGTATTGGCAGAATTGGAGTTTTGTATGCATTGTAACCAAGATTCTCTGCCATTAGATTCACTGTGATAAGATAATAGAATGACATGCGTCCCAACAGCCACACCGTGTTCTTTTCGATCACTGCATTCTGCCCAACAATATTAGTGAACGACTAGTTCACGATTGAAGCATTGCCCTTCGACGTGCCAGTAGCAGGGTCGCCGAATGGAGACTATAGTTCATTCGTCCCGGCCATGTAATTCCGCTTGCGTGGCCGTTCTGCAAGTCCGATGTCCAGCGCATTAGCTGCTGCCTATCTCTTTTCGAGGGTAAAGGCATCCTCGTTCTCTTGCACTTCTTCCTCGCTCCCCACCCATCCCATCAAATGTGCGGACGGAGCATTTCTGATCTTGCTGGCAGCTGGAAAGTGTCCTTGTGATGTCCGAAAGGTCTATCTAACATCGGTTATCAGCCTCCGCAAATGCGCATCGAGAGATGCTTTCAGTGGGCTGTCACTGTCCCAGCGTTCGCCGGCTTCGATTGCCATTGCCTGTATTCCTAGAACAGTCCTCCGACGCTATCATTTGGGCAGATTGATATTCATACGACTACATGAAAATGTGCAATGCGTACGACCTTCAGTATGCCCATCCATCGTGAACCAATTGATGCTGGTCGAATGCATCGTAACAATCGTTTTGTGGAAATACTGACGTAGCACCAAAAACATATGCAGTACTGCGCAATACTTCCGGAGTCGGTTTCATGGAACCGATCTGGCGGGCTGAGCTGCCGGTGCTGATGTACGCTTTCCGAAGTTCCATTCCGAAGCATCATTGTTTTCGGCACCACGGACCAAAGTTAAGCCTGTCTGACTTCCGCACTGGCGCGCTAGGGCCACGGGCGATCCGGTCATTGGAATCCCAGTTCTATCAGAAGGACTACTCCACTGATGGCTGAAGCGAAACTACCATCGTCGACCCATCGAGCCCAGATCCCAGCACTCTAACCACAACATCGCATCATGCCATTCACACAACCCCGAGTTGCCTTTGTCACAGGCTGCAGTGGTATCAGCGGCAATGCTATCGTTGAATATTTGATCAGACAGCCGAAATCAGAATGGTCTCGTATCGTTGTGACCTCCAGAAGCGCACCTCGAAACTACTGGCAAGATCCACGGGTCGAATTTGTCGCTCTCGACTTCCTGGAGCCTGTGGAGACGACGATTCAGAAGATGTTCACTTACTGTCGAGATGTCACGCACGCATTCTTCACCTCCTATGTCCATACCGATGATTTCACCAGGCTGGCTGAATTGAACGTTCCATTGTTTGAGAACTTCTTGACAGCGATCGATACTGTGGCGGGAGGCAATCTGCAACGAGTTTGCTTACAGACTGGGGGCAAGGTAAGCTCGTGCATTGATGACGATGTGTGCACTTTGAAAGAAGGAGTAATTGACGGCTTGCAGAACTATGGCGTACATCTGGGCCCATTTCCGGCTCCCGCGCGAGAGACATTACCACGCTATGAAGATCACGGCTTGAACTTTTACTACACTCAGGAGGATTTCATGTTTGAGCTGCACAAGCAACGCAGTTGGTCATACAACATCATTCGACCTGGTGGTATTATTGGCTTCGCGCCTGCCAGTAAGCGACGTGCCAGCGTCCATCGATCGGGAACTAACCTGTCGTCATAGAGAATGGAATGTCCGAATCCATCACCCTCGCCCTCTACATGCTGATCAGTAAAGAACTGGGCGAGATTCCACGCTTCCCAGGTAACAAGCTCTTCTACAACTCCTGCGACGACAAATCTACTGCCGAAAGTATTGCCGACATGTCGGTATGGGCTGTGACCCAGGAGCATACCAAGAACGAGGCGTTCAATCATGCTAATGGCGACACCTTTGTTTGGCGATATCTCTGGAGGAATATGGGAAAGTACTGGGGATTGGATGTGAGTGCTCGATCTGCGGTCTGACCAAATGTGTGGCTGTGAACATACTGATGATGGAGCAGATTCCAGATCAGACAACGTTCCCTGAGATCAACGATGATGGCAAGATGGCGAATGAGTTTCGCATGTCTGAATGGGCGGCTGATAAGAAGCCCGTTTGGGACCGAATATGCGACAAGTATGGGGGGTCAAAAGACGCCTTCGGGAGCGGAACTTGGTAAATCATTTGTACACTACACGGAACTCTGGATACTAATGTTGCACGTAGGGGATACTTCGACTGGGCCGTAGGCAAGACGTGGCCTACTACAATGTCCATCACGAAAGCGCGCAAGTTCGGATGGAACAGATATGATGATACTGAGGAAAACTATTACGAGACTTTCAGAACGTTCGCAAATGCTGGCGTCTTGCCCTCTCGGCGCGCAGTGCTGGGGGCCAATGGAGACGCTGGCTCTGCACCAGTCAAGGCGGAGGCCAACGGGCCTGGGCATGTTGACTCGGTGATTACGAATGGAGCGAATGAGAGTCAGAAGGTCGACATGTTGGAGAGGATCGACTTGAAATGGGCGAAGGAAGACCATATGTCCGTGACCTCGCACGATTCGGCAATAGAAGTCGTGTCTTAGTTTATAGTTTACCAGGTACCAGGGCTTATTCTGTAACACGTTCGACGGCACTTGCACATCCTCTTCTTTGATCGCCAGTGATCAGTCACACACGCGCTGATCTTACGAGCGATCCAAGCGTGCTGCCACGGCCTTGCTGCGCAGACTCAAGACGTAGAACGAGACAAGAGGTTCTGCAAACTGTGGCGGAGTCTGACACGGACCTGGGTTCCGAATGAAATACTCAAGTGCCGAAGTACTGAATACGATATGCAAGTGCCGAGCTTCTGAAATGCACACGGTTCCACGCGAGGATGAGAAATCATGTCGGAACCATGCTTACCTCTAACCATGTTGACACGTTCCGGGGCCGCCACCATGTCGCCAAGAACCCAACCACGCGACAGCCCCATGGGGTATGCCTGTATGCCCCCGGTAAATGTTCCCCGCGTGTTCCGCAAATAAGTGCTCGTATATTAGAGTTGGTCAATGGCCATAGCTGAGTCGCTGTCTCTGCGCGAATGCAGAATGTCAAAGATGGAGAAAAGTACCCAGGAATACTCGCCAGGAAGCAGTGATGCAGATCATCTGGAGTTGAAGCAAGAGCCGACAATAGAGCCAGTACCACAGGAACTGCAAGTCGACGGCGGCATTCTGGTGGACGTCAAAGATGGTGATAAGGCGACCCATTTAAAGCTTGCGCCCGATGGACATGTGCGTACTCTTTGTACGTCTCATTAGAGAAGACACTAATCGTTCCCGTAGACCGTTCTTATTCCTCAACCGACCGACGATCCAAACGATCCTTTGAATTGGTCATGGAGGAAGAAGCATGCTATATTGTTCGTTGCTGCGTTCGCTGGCTTCGCAGCAGACTATACTTCCACTTGGGGGCCCGCGGTCATCTTCCCACAAATGGAAGATTTTAACATCTCGTCATTCCATACCATGAATCGACCGAACAACCTCAATGTCTTGGCTGGGTAGGTAACGCTTGTTCAAGACTTCGAAGTACAACGCTGAGAAGTTCGAAGGGCTCTAGGAGGTCTGATATGGGTGCCTGTGAGCTCATGGTTTGGACGTGCGCCGGTATGTCTAAATCTCGACCATTTCCGCGGCAGTACAGTATCTGATTATTGCTCAGGTGATGTTCTGGACGGCGATAGTCGGACTTGCGGTCTCTTGCGGAGCGGCTGCAGCCACCTCATATG
Source organism: Cercospora kikuchii (assembly GCF_019650295.1). Classification (NCBI taxonomy): domain Eukaryota; kingdom Fungi; phylum Ascomycota; class Dothideomycetes; order Mycosphaerellales; family Mycosphaerellaceae; genus Cercospora; species Cercospora kikuchii. The sequence continues at coordinate 139,793 of NW_025408585.1, read as the reverse complement.
GAGTCTACTTCGCGATGCGAGTCCTGACTTCACTCTTCCTCACGGCTGGCCAGACAATGACGATTGCGGTCCTAAAAGATATCTTCTTCTTCCACGAGCGAGCGCGAAAGATTGGGTTATGGGTGAGTGATTATCTTGGTGCCTCGGATCTGTTCGACCTTGCTGATTCATACTTCCAGGCACTGTTGTATATTGCAAGTCCTTACTTCGGACCTCAATACAGCAACTTCATCCTGCACGGTACTGGAAGTTGGACTGATGTTGCTTGGGTTGGCGCTGCAGTCGTAGCCATCAACATCATCTTGGTAGTACTGATCATCGATGAGACTTGGTACGATCGGACCAAATCCTCTCATGAGCAGCCAGAGCGAGCTTCGGGCTTGTATGGCAGATTTGAGCGCCTGGTGTAAGTCGTCCTTTCGGTGCAAAATGTTACATGGCTGATCTTGTTTGCAGTGGTATATGGCAAATTCGGCATCACAAGGAGTACTTTCCGAGTCTGTGGCCCACGTTCAAAGGCTTCTTCGAGATCATATATCAGCCAGCATTCTTCTTGGTTGCTCTGAATTAGTAAGCTGCCTTGCCTTGCGCAATTACTTCACTGCTGATAGTTTTAAAGTCTCATGAACTTTGCTTGGGCCATCGGCATCAACATCAGCGGTGCTATCTTGTTCGCTCAACCAGAAGCAGCTGGTGGCTATGGGTACAATTCCAAACAGGTCGGATATCTGTACTTCACACCAATCGTAGCGATTTTCCTAGGAGAGGTCTTCGGCCACTACTTCAACGACTTCATGGCCAGAAGATACGTTCGCAAGCATGGCGGTGTTTTCGAGCCCGAGGTCCGAATCTGGACCATTCATATTGCCATCCTGTTTATGGCGCCTGGGCTCATCACCTTCGGATACGCTTTGGAGAAGCATCTGAACGTGGCCGCAGTCATCTTCGGTTGGGGCATGCACACCTTCGGTCTCATGGTCATGTCTGTGGCGAACATCGCCTACGGACTTGATTCATATCCCACCTTGCCCGCAGAAGTTGGTGGTTGGCTCAATTTTGCTCGGTTGATGGGTGGCTTCAGCGTGGACTACTACCAAACTGATTGGGCGAACGCAGTCGGTTACGATGGCAGCTTTGGCACCCAAGCTGCCATTTCGGTGGCTTCGCTCGTGCCGGCCATCATTGTGCATATCTGGGGAAAGCGCCTGCGTGCAATGGGCACACTGGCCAAGAAATAGGCGTCAGCAGACAGAGCAGACGCATGCTCAGGAATTGTAGACAGTGTCTCGGAAGCGTTGATGTTTTGATACGAGGGCAGCCAGCAAGAAATACACAGACGTCAAGGGGAAATTGCGAATGACGAATCACAGTGCCAAGAGAAACCATGGCCCACTTTTCCTTCATCTCCTCTCCGTTATGTGCTTCCTCGCGACCAACATGCCATATTGTCCCATTGCCAACTCTGTTGTTCATTTCGCCCCTAGCGTAGCGATGACAGCATCTGCTTGAGTATGGGTCACTGGCGCTGAACCTGATCGACATGTGTCAATCACAAAGGTGCATCTACAGCCATGCCGAGCACTACACGAGCGTACGCATATTCATTGCGCTACTATCTATTCTACCAAGCACAATAGTTTCTCATACTGAGCTTCTCAACCTATGGATGCCGATTGCCTAAAACGTATTGACCTGGAAGAACACGCGGAAGCCAGATCCCGGAACAAGTCTCGGAAACCCCAGACGGAAAGGTCTCTCGGAATAGTGGCTGCCCAGCATAGCTTCGTCTAGGTCAGCGCCCAGAATGCGGAGTGTGGAGAGCAGTAGCACGAATGCGCAGTCATTCGAAGTAAGCTAGGTTCTATTGGCCATAACAATCAAAGTTGCCTGCCGACAGCCTGGAGACAATTGTGTGGGAATCCTCCTACAGGCTTGAGCAGTCACACTTTGCTACAGAATGTTGTTACTATCGCCTGTGGTATGGCTCATAGCAAGCGTCTTGCTTGTGTTTCGCTTATTGTTCAGCCTTCGATCAAGTCGTCCGAAAAGCACACAAGATCTTCCTGGCCCATCGGGTGAGCTGTCGCAGTGCCTAAGCAGAGGGTACTACATACTGACGACTTTCGACACAGGACTGCCATGGATTGGTAGTGTGTTTGATCTGAACAAAGGCGAAGGCGGCTACTTCTGGTTCAAGTTCACAGAATGGAGCAAGCAGTTCGGGTCCATCTACCAATACAAGACCTTCGGCAAGATCAATGTGGTTGTCAATACAGAGAAGATGGCGAATGATCTGCTGAGGGAGCGAGGAGAGTTTTATAGCTCCAGAGAGAGTCTCCCAATGGCTTCACAGTTACTCAGTGACGGATACAAGGCACTTTTCCTGCCGTACGGAGGTAAGATGGTTTCTGAAATGAACTCTCGAAACTCCTAACAAGTGTTGGTTCACAGAAAAATGGCGCCGAGTACGAAAGCTCCAACACCATGTAACTCAGGTCAATGCCGCAAATTCGTACCAGCCACTCCAGCAGCACGAGTCAGCTCGTATGGTGAACGATCTGGTCTCAAACCCTGGAGAATATAAGACACTATTCCGTCGCTATGCCTCAGCTCTCATTTTGCGACTTACGTATGGCATTGAAGTGCAGACAGGCAACGAAGACATCGTCCGATTAGTCTACGAGAACCAACTCAACGTCGAACGTGTCTCAGCACCAGGCCAGTACCTAGTCGATGTGTTGCCCATCCTGATGTGGCTGCCAACTTGGCTTGCGCCATTCAAGCAAGAGGCAAAAGCTCATCGCACACGTGAGGTGAATCTCTTCTCAAATCTAGTGAAAGGTGTCGAGCGAGACATAGAAGCAGGAAAGGCAGGACCAAGCTTCACTCGTACGTGGCTAGAGAACAAGGAAAAGTGGGCTCTGGAAGATCTGCAAGGAATATATGTCCTCGGAGGACTCTACTCAGCTGCTGCTTCTACGACCGCCTCTCTGGCAACGAGCTGGTTACTGATGATGGTCTTGCATCCGGAATGGTTCCAGAAACTCCAAGCACAAATCGATGAGGTCGTAGGGCCTGATCGACTCCCACGGTATGACGATTTACCGAACCTTCCACTGCTTCGGGCAGTAGCAAAAGAGGTTGCGAGAATGAGACCCGTCACTGCCGGAGGTGAGAAAGTCCCCACTGTAGTGATACTTAAGGCTGGCTTTACTCACAAACAGGCTAGGCATAGCGCACAAATCCACGCAGGACGACACTTACAATGGCTACTTCATTCCCAAAGGCAGCATTATTCATCCTAACCTATGGTAAGTTCTCTCAGATTTGGAGCAGAAATCTCTGTCCAACTAACGCGTTTAGGGCTATCCACCACGATCCAGCACTCTATCCAGATCCGTTCACCTTCAACCCCAACCGCTGGCTATCTCCCGATTTCCCAACCACATATAAAGAGCCTCTATCAAAGTACCCAAACATGAATAACTTCTCAGTGTTTGGCTTTGGTCGACGTCTTTGTCCCGGAGGACACATTGCCGAACGAAGCATTTACATTCTATCTGCTCGGATGGCATGGGCTTGTAATATCAAGAAAGCTACTGATCCGAAGACTGGAGCACCGATTACGCCTCCGGAGTATAATTGTGAGTGTGAACCTCGCTGGATTGGAGTAGATTAGAGTGACTTTGCTAACTATTCACAGACGTCAAAGCATTGAATACGGAACCTCACCCATTCCCGTTCCATCTGGAGTGTCGGAGTGAGAAGCATAGGGAGGTCTTGCAGCGAGAAGCGAAGGAGGCGTCGGACGCGTTGAGCTGTGGGGGCATATAGTGCAGCTAGAATGAGCCAACTATGCATACGCTTACGTCGCTAACCTCATCCCAAATTCTTCATTACTCCAACATGAAATCAGTATCCAGTGCCAGTGCCCCGGACAACATCGCACTGCTGTATACGACTATATGGTGCCCCAGTGAGCCACTGTCCCTCCAATACAGGTCTCGGCAGATCTGTCCAGAAACGCTGCACTCTTCGGCTCGCCGCCACAAACCTCTGCCTCACTTGCTCAACACCTTCATCAACCAAGCGACCATCTCTCTTCCTCCACTCGCCATCAATGAGGACATGCTTGATTTGTCCAACGTGCGAGTGCATGACGATGGCAGCCACAGGATCATCGAAGCCAAGAAGACCTGGAGCTGTGCCATCGAAGACGACAATGTCGGCTTTAGCTCCTACTTGCAGAACGCCCAATTCTGGTCTTCGCAGTGCCAGACCTCCGGATCGTGTTGCAAGTAAGAAGGCTTGGTTTGTTGAGATTGGATTGTTCGCTGGTACGCGCCAGTTGGCTCGCTCTGGGCCATACAGCTGATCGCGGCCACGCTGAAGCCAGAGGCGCGCTTGAGAGATAAGATCTCCAGACTGAGCGTAGTTTGTGCCTACGCTCAGTGAGGCTTGATCGGATATGTGGATCGTCCGGGTCAAGTCAGCGCCGTGACTCATTTCGTAGCCGACGGCCGATGAGATGTAGTGATTGAATCTGCGGAGAAGTGTGGCGTCTGTGGGATTGATGCTGTTGCTGTGAATGAAGATCACTGGGGTCGAAAGGTTGAGCAGACCCAATGAAGCGAGTAGGCTCGGGCTGTTTTCGTTGCCATCAACGCCGCCGACGAAGTGTGTTTCTAGTGCTGTCGCGTTCGAATTCCTACACGCAAGTCAGCTTTCATCTGGGCCTGCTCAAGGACGCAAAAAGCTGAAAGGTACCTGATGAACTCAACAACTTGCTCGATCTCTGCTGATGCCCCAATGTCGAAGGTCTCATACGCCAAACCCATACTGATCAAGTTGCTCTGCTCTTGGCTTTGTACTTGAAGCTCTCTCCAAAGCTCAAATTGGGCTTGCAATGTAAAGTTGCCAGGCTTTGTTCCAATTTGAGGAGCAAAAATGCCACGAATACCGCTGTCGATATGGGCTCTGTGCGCCGCTCGAGTGACCTCCTCGTTCCATGTTGCGGAGGCATGATCAACAATGGTCGTGACTCCTGCATCTATAGCTTCGAGAAATCCCAGGAGCTGGGAGTCATACATGACATCGCCATCGTAAACTTCAGCGAGTAGGGTGGTGTTAGTCCAATGGGTGATGTATTCTGCGAGAGTTGCGTTGCCCGCGATGGTGCGCTGAGCTGTCTGCCATGAGTGCCGGTGGGTGTCGATAAATCCTGGGACAATGATATCTCCGGTTGCATCGATGCGTTCGAAGTCGGCCGTGACATTACTGGCATCGGAGCTTGAAGTAGGAAAGATGGCGGCGATGCGATCGTTCGTGATGAGAAGTGAAGAATTCCGAAGGACCAGAGGAATCCCGTTCGCCTCATCATAGGAGACTATTGTTGCATGCTCAAAGAGAGTGGATCGTGCGAGAGCAAGCAGCGGAAATGTGAGACTGAGTAGGCATGTCTGCCACGAAAGAGAAGTATAAGGAGAAGGCATGATTGGTCGAGTTCGTGACCTCCTTCTCGATCTGTGGGTGAAACGCGATGACCTTCAAAAGTGTTCTTACCAGTACTGATACTTATACAATCGGACGCAAGCTACGTCCGATTCTTGAGAAGCCATGAGAGGAACTAGCACGTCAGTAATTTTCCCCAAACACGTCCCGAGCCAAGAGGTCGCAAGACCTCAGACTGGCGCTCGTCGAAGCCGTCGTCTTCCATGCCGGCATATCCAGGAAGATGGACTCTGTGCTTGAGCGCGAACGGACTTGGGAGTTGGTGGATTGTGAGACCGGATTTAAGAGAGGCAAAAGTTATGCCGACTGCTGAGGTTGTGCCGGTGGCTGACCGTCAAAGCTCGCGTCAATATTTAATTGTGTTTTGCTTCAACTTCCGAACTCCGGAGCTGCGGTCGTTGTGGGAGAAGAGAAGCATGAGCAACGCGTCACGACACGTAGACTGCACGCCTAACAATGTCCAGCACAGCACAGATCGACTCGATGACATTGAAGTATGGGGTACAGGAATAAACCAGCCAGCCTCCGAGATTCCTTCGCCTACGAGGAGACGGCCATCACTGCCGAAGAGAAGGAGAAGCAGAGTCAACATAGCTGCTGGCCACCATTGGTTATCAGCAACATTCGGACGATGCCTGGATTGCCCAGATAATGGGTGGAAGAAGCCATGGCAACGCGGGGAAAACACGATGACATGATGGGAACAAGATACGGGCAGAAGGTCTCAATTATCTCTTGTCAAGTCGAAGCTACTGTACATGCGGTTGCTCTTTGTTCGGAAGAGCCATTAATGCAATGTCCATCTGAGGCGGACTGTGCTCAGAGGACGTCCAGCAAAACGAAAGTAAAGTCTGTCAAAAGCAGTAACAAAGTCCTCCTCGGTCGACTGCTGTGAAGCTCATATGACCTCTCAGAAAGCAGAAAAGAAGTGTGTGATGCGCAACGGAAAAGAAGCGTGTCAAGCGCAATGACAAATGCCGCCATGTAGAGCTGTGAAGCTCGACGAACAGCCGAGAACGCAAAGTGTGTCAAAGGCGGTGACAAGTGTCGCAATGTGGAAGTTGGAAAGCATCTGCTGCTCGCGTCAGTCAGGCCTCGGTCGAGAGTATGCTGGATGGATCTTACCAATTGGACCAATGCTGCAAATCTCATGCCGCTCTGTCTGGTGTTTCGTGTGTCTTCTGAGCAAGTATGCCAAAAGCAAGCAGTCTCGTCTTCAAACCTCGTTCCAGTCGGGAAATCGAATACCTCTGCATTTCTTGCAGAGCTTGCAGACGGTAATCTCCGAAGAGACCTTGCGCGTACGAAAGACCCAGTCGTCCAACACGTCAGACTCGAAGAAGTTGAGTAAGTATTCGCTGATGTCGCATGAGGCCTTGGGATCTATTGGATCATCAAGGAACGGGTCGTGTGGGTAAGTGTTCAACATCTTGGTGTTCAGACGATGGATTTCCTTTCGGACTGTGCACTCGCACAGCTCGTAGCAGATGGCTTCGTGGAACCGGGGCCAGCGAGCTTCCTGGCTCAGCTCGAACCATTTGCTCTTGGAGAACTGCGAAACTGTCAGCCCGATTGTGAATTGAAAACAAGAACGGGGACTGGAGACTTACGTGTGGTGGAAGAAGAGTGAACATGTGGCCGTTCCACCCCATGAATTCCTCGTTGCGCCAGAGGGGACGGAGCAACTGGAACTTGAATTTCTTCACCCGGTCAATGTAGTTACCGACGCTGCGAATGTAGTTGCCCACGCAGCGCTGGTGCACAACATCTGCGTCGAAGACGAATGCATCGTGCTCGGCGAAATAGATTGGGCCACATTCGGCGCGGATCTGGCGACAAGTGTTGATGATGCCGGGAAGGTTGTAAGTCGCCTTGCGGTGGAAGCAAGGTCCCCCGCGGCACGTAAAGGGCTCGAGGCTGACCATCACCTCACCGTCAGGCTCGAGAACGGCCAGGCGGTAGATCTCGTTGCGGATCTCGCCTGGCAGCTTCTTGAGTGTTCCAATGTCGGACTTTGGGATTGCCCGCTTGCTCTCTTTGTGAGCAGTCTGCATGCGCTCGAACGCCTCCTTTGCCATAAGCAGCTTCTGGCCGAACTCGCTGTTGACCGGACCAATTGCATCCTTCTTATCGCTGAAGACATCGCCATCGCTGAAGACGTCGCCATCGCTGAAGACGTCGCCATCGCAACTGAAACCCTCCCCAAATTTCCCATCTGCCGATTTCACCTTTGCCATCAAGCTGCCGCCAAAGCCGCACACGCCGAAGCCAACTTCATCATAACGCGAGAGGGACGGATTAGACAAACCTTTGACTGAACCGCCTGGCGGCAAATTCGGAAACCACTGGGCCATTTCTTCGACTTGCTGGACGCAGGTGCCGGTCTTCCAAACTTGTGAGCGTCGCAGCTTGCGAAGCTGACGCGACTTCTTCTTGAGTGCGGCTGGAATGGGAATCTTGAGGTGCCGGTAGCGGCGCCGGTTGTGGTCGAAGTGACGAGAGTTGGGGTTGGCAAGTGGTGCCACTGAGTGGAGTGAAAATTTGGAGTCAAGAGGGATTTGCGAAGCGAGAGCGGAAGAGCTCATTTTGACGCGTGCGTCACGTGTAGGTCTGTTTGTTGACGTACTCACGCTCCTGTGCAATAGACTCAACGGCTTGCAGGTGAACAGGGGCGCGTGCAGGGCGCGAAATGATGTCCGACAGTCGCGAGCAGAACTGGTGTAGCTGACAACTCGAGAGATCTTGAAAGAGCGCTGAAGTTGAGCGCGTGTTCTGAGTTGTTCGTATTGTGGAAGCGAACATCTGCGCGAGGTGTAGATGTGGTGAAGATAAAGGGGCGGCGCAAGTGAAGGCAGCTGCGCCAAGTGTAGCTCGAACCTTGTCTGGCGCGCTTCACTTGCACCTCCGCGACCAGCACCGCGCCGGCCGTCGATCGAAGGCGGGCAGCGAGACCAGAAGTTGCAGGCCATGGGTCGTACTCACTGCCACATTCCGTGTTTCATCAGCTATATCCTGCCAGTCGTTATGGACATCGGAGAAGTGAATCTCACTTCACTTCATCTCGCAAATGTCAAATCTGGAGTGGAGCAGGATCGAGTTCCGTCGTGCCACCAGAATGAGCATCACCTTCATCACAGCTCTTTCCATATGGCAGCCCATTCAGTTGCTGGGCGCATACCACTCCTGATCTAATCCTGACATTTCTGCTTTTTGAACCACATACTTCACACGTCAAACACCAACCACAACTCAATCACCAGCTACGCTATCCCACGGAACAGGAAGCTTGATTCGCCAAGACATCATGGTCGGGCTGCCAAAGGAGATGACCGCCGAAGAAGCGGCTGCTGAGTTGGCATACGAAGAGCTTCGCCAAAAGTGGGCAGAAGAGGAACATCGACGCGAATTGCTCTACATCAGAACTCAGCAGGAGCGGGAACTCAAGATGCAGATGCTTCGAAGCCGCGCGCAGTCACGGGCTTGTGTCGACCTCACTGCCGACAGCAACGACGAGGGAGATGTCAAGATCAAGACAGAGCTGCATACTGAGCATGAGCTTGGATCTGGATCCGCAATTCAGCCAATGCCATCTGCATTGCAAGTTTTGCAGATGCCGGCGCCATCTCGTGCCAGCACTCGCTCCATGCCCAGAACAGGAGAGCAGATGTCTGTGCCAGCAACAAATACTGTCCAACACGAGAACGACTCATTCAGACCAGGTAACAACTTCGCCGGATTCAAAAGCAAATTTGCAGACTTCACATGTCCGTATCCCGAGCAACTTCCAACGATCGTCAAGGACCCGAATGGGATCCCTGGTCGAGATTACATCGAACTGCGGTGTGGAGAGTGTGGAGCTAATTTTGGAAGGAACCGGACATTCATCAAGGGCGCATGGGGTTTCTATGCACACTTGAAGTCCATTCACGATAAAAAGTATCCCAAAGGCACACTCCCGTCAGCCGCGCAGCTCGTGGATATGTGCGCGTACAGAGCTGTGTCACGGCAAGAAGTAGAGTCACTTCGTCGCCAGAAGTCTAAGATCGAGGTCGTTCTGAGCCCTGGCGCAGAAGATGACCATCCCTCGAAACGCAAACGCAATAAGAGCGAGGTGCACGGAAAGACATCCGAGCTCGGCCGCAGATCCGCCAAGTCGCCTCGGAAGGAGAGACGCACGAAGTCACCCACCCAGGAGAAGTCCTAGAAGACGGCGGCCACAGAAGAGCGCAGCACACGTGGAGTAGGTCGCAAGAAGCCCATGATCGACAGTAGTTCGGAAGACTCTGAGGACGCCGACGCTCGTCCAGCAGAGAGCCCAGAACAATCTCAACCTACTCATTCAAGCAGGCGTAGCAATCTCCGTTGCTGGAGACGCTCACCACCACCAAGGGCCTTGAGGCAGGAGTCCAGTGAGCTGCAAAACCAGTATGATGACGAGAGACCGAATGGGGAGTGGACTGGCCAGAGCATTTTCCAGGAAGAGACTCTGCCATTTGGCGCGGAGCAGAATGGGAAGCACCTGGAAGACACTGCAGCTGAGCTAGAAGAATCGACTGGGGCAGACTACCCATGAGCTGCATCGGAAGGCCGCCAGCGGCACAAGCTGCGTGCAAGCAGAAATGTGACATCTTTCTGGCAGGCTGAGGCCAGCTGCAGTCTCTTACGGGCGGGCGATATGGCTGAATCTCAGCGACATTGCGAGATGTATGATGTATGATCCTGTTGTAGACTGAATGGGCATTTCTTATCCACTCTTGCGATCGTCATCGAGTTCCGTTTTGTTGGGCGCGATGCTCAGCGAGAGGCCGGCTGAAGCTTGCTCGAGAAGTCGAGCCGCCGTGCGAGGAGTTGCTAACATCGCTGCGTCCTTGAAAGCAGATGATCTTCGTTGGTGACATGAACCGGAACGCTTGTGAAAGGTGAAGTGAGGTGTCGTAGTAGTAAGCAGACCCTTTGCCGCTAGCCGGGCGCTCGGACGTTTTTGGACCCACACAGCAGAACAGATCTTTTTGAGTTGCGAACAGAGAAAAGTGCGCTCCTCTGCTCTGCCATCTTCACCCTCTCTCCACCACCCACTTCTTCCACACCACACATACAACATGGCGGACGAAGTTTACGACGGTGCCATTGGCATCGATCTCGGAACCACATACTCATGTGTCGCCAACTATGAGGGCGCCGGCGTCGAGATCAGTATGTGCAGCGCACAGCGCCAGCGACGAACCATTGAAATTCGCATCTAACAGTCGCCAATAGTCGCCAACGAGCAGGGTAGCTTCACCACCCCATCCTTCGTCTCCTTCACCTCCGAGGAGCGTCTTATCGGTGAGGCCGCAAAGAACCAGGCCGCGATGAACCCAGAGAACACCGTCTTCGATGTCAAGTGAGTGCGAAATTCGAGAAAAAAAAAAAGAGGAGGCGAAGGAAACATCATACTGATTGCCGTAGGCGTCTCATCGGTCGCCGATTTGATGACCCAACCGTCAAGAAGGATATCGAGTCATGGCCATTCAAGGTCGTTGAGGAGGGTGAGAACCAGCCAAAGGTCCAGGTCGAGTATCTCGGCGAGACCAAGACCTTCTCTCCTCAGGAAATCTCCGCCATGGTCCTCGGCAAGGTCAGTGATTCGCGAAAGCTACATTACCAGACAGTACAGGACTAACAATGCGCAGATGAAGGAAGTTGCTGAGACCAAGCTCGGCAAGAAGGTCGAGAAGGCTGTCATCACTGTGCCAGCTTACTTCAACGACAACCAGCGTCAGGCCACCAAGGACGCCGGTTCCATTGCCGGACTCAACGTTCTCCGTATCATCAACGAGCCTACCGCTGCCGCTATCGCCTACGGTCTCGGTGCCGGAAAGTCTGACAAGGAGCGCAACGTCCTGATTTACGATCTTGGTGGAGGTACCTTCGATGTGTCCCTCCTCAACATCCAGGGCGGTGTCTTCACTGTCAAGGCCACTGCTGGTGACACCCACTTGGGAGGTCAAGATTTCGACGTGCGTAATCAGATTGCTATGCTTGCGATGGACAACGACTAACCATGCGCAGACCAACCTTTTGGAGCACTTCAAGAAGGAGTTCCAGCGCAAGACCAAGGCCGGTAAGTATCACTTTCCCTTCACTTCACATCACAAGACCTGCACCCACAACACCTTCCTTCAAACCTTTCCCAACAAAGCTTTCCGCAACACAACATTGCAACTTCGACGCATCGCGCCACACTTGCCAGCGCGCACTGGTAACCGACGCACACTACACTGCGCCTTCGCCGACATGGCGACTGCGACTGCAGCGCTCTATACGGCGCCTTCTTCGACATGGCGAATGCGGCTGCAGCGCTCTACACGGCGCCTTCTTGCACAGCATGTCGGCCATGACTGTCAATAAAGGCCTGTTCGCTCTTCATCCTGGGGCTGTTCACACGCACACGCACACGCCCACACATTCGTCAAGACACCACCAACTGCCGACTACACCAACTGCCAGCCGCAAACGTGTGACACGTTCAAGATGAACAATGACGCCCACACGCTCAACGACATCATCGCTACTCACATGTATTCCATCACCCACGGCCCTCACTTCGTCAGCCCTGCGTTCAAGCACATCTTCCCCACTATGGAAGCTGCAAAGAACCGAGTCCATTCAGCCAGTCCCATTTATGCAGAGGGCCTGCTCGAAGTCCTCACCAGCGATGAGCCACCGCCAGTCTCCTTCTTCATGTCACTTCCAGAGAGCAACGACAGACACAGCTTTGGCGTCTACATCATCGTCTACACCAAGCCTGGTTGCATCACCAAGATCTATACTGGTTCTGCGGCTGATGCCACGCTCGGCGTCTACGCTCGCATGTATACGCACGACAATCAAAAGATGGAGCCTCTTCACGTTGAACAGATCCTCGACGATGGCTATGAGGTTGCACACAAGGGCTTCCTCATTCGCATCAAGCGCCCCACAGACCCAAATGAGGTCCACTACGACAAGACCCTCACTCTGGGCTTTGAGGGCTCATTCGACTTCATCTTCGACACGCAGAATGGGCCTGGTCCATTCAAGAGCCTTGCCTCACTCCAGCTCTGGTCCCGTGACACCCACACCTTCGAGTATGAGGGCCTGTGCTCCCACTCTGCCTTTCGGGAAGCAACTGAGAAGCACCTCAATCTCAGTGACGAAGAGAAGGAAGCCGCGGCTGCTGAGCGGAAGGAGCATACGCGGCTGTACAAGCTTGGTTGGCGCCAGGGAGTGCGAGACAATCCGAACGAGAAACACGTTGCGACCAAAGAGCGCACCAAGAAGAACCGCAAGGCCAATCGCAAGACCACCGATGCCGCCGCCAGAGCATCTCGCAAGTGGTATTGCAATCTCTGCAGCTTCGCTGCTCCCGACGCTGCTGGACTTCGGAAGCACAATGGCGGGAAAGGCCACAAAGCCTTGGAAGCAGCCCAGAAACACACCTCATCGCTCACAAACTTCTTCACTTCTAACCGAAACTAATCCCAAACACATAGACCTCTCCGGCGACCCGCGCGCCCTCCGTCGTCTGCGCACTGCTTGCGAGCGCGCCAAGCGCACTCTGTCGAACGGCACCCAGACCACCATCGAGATCGACTCGCTGTTTGAGGGGCATGACTTCAACTCCAACATAACCCGTGCCCGTTTCGAGGATATCAACAGCAAGGCTTTCAACGGCACTATCCAGCCAGTTGAGCAGGTCCTGAAGGATGCTGCCATTGAGAAGAGCAAGGTTGACGAGATTGTGCTTGTCGGTGGTTCTACTCGTATTCCACGGATACAGAAGCTTCTCAGCGACTTCTTCAACGGCAAGAAGCTCGAGAAGAGCATCAACCCTGATGAGGCTGTCGCCTACGGTGCCGCCGTTCAGGCTGGTATCCTCTCTGGAAAGGCCACCTCCGCCGACACTGCCGACCTCCTTCTCCTCGATGTCGTCCCATTGTCGCTCGGTGTCGCCATGGAGGGCAACATCTTCGCCCCAGTTGTCCCACGTGGACAGACCGTCCCAACGATCAAGAGTAAATCACATAGCCAAATCTTTATCCACAATGATCCCATGCTAACGTATTCACAGAGTATGTAAATCCCCTTTCCCCTACTAACACCCCATCCCGCTTCCCACTCCCCTTCACATTCCCATTCGCGCTACCTATCCAGCTCTCACTGGTTGCTGGCCATTTCTGGACCTGTTTCTTCCTGGATTCATTGCACTGTCTTGCGAGCACTTTGCTCCAAGTCGCAGATCTTGCGTACCAGCGTGCGCTGTGAAGCGTGCACCATGGCTGTGAATTTCGCATTCGAGCCAAGCCAAGCCCAGCGATCATCACGTGATCTCATACCAACTTTCGGCTCGCCTGGCACCAAATATCGCGTTTCTACAATATTCAGACACGCCGAAAATGGCTGAAATTCTCCAAAGACGCGTGGAAATTGCCATTCGTTGGAGCGCGTCGCGCTGCCTCTCACCGCGTGTTGAGCTGCAATGCCTGGTGCAATTTGGCCCATGGGCGGGACAGCAAGATGAAGCATTTCGCGCTGGGCAGGGCCTTTCTCTGATGGCACGACACGCCGTGAACAGCTGGAGTGCGCTTCAGTCGCTTCGCGCTCGTCGCATTTGCGGAAATGATGCTGTCTTCACCTTGCGCGGAGTTTGCGCAAGCTCCGACGCGCTCTTTCCTTGGGAGCGACTGCTGCCTTGGTGCACCTTCCCTCACATCCCGCCAATGGCCCTCACTGAAAACTGGACTCTCGTCTCAACTTCTTCCTCACCACTACCACAACCTCCACCACCTCTCCCCATCACTGTCGTCGCGTCCATTCATTGTCGGTCAGCCGCTCAGGCTGGAGCTGCATACCAGCATTGCGTCCGCCTCTCAAAGGTAAGTCTTCCGCTCTCCGCGCACCTCTCATCGCTCACCTGGCTGACGGAGCATAGCACTCAATCCCTACAAGCAGCACCTGAGCTGTCGAACAGGCCCGTTCTCGTGTACAACAGGTGACACGTTGCACGCCGCGGACACTGTCCAGCACCACACCTGCAAGACCTGAGCAACACCAGCACTCAAGCACAAAGACAGCTGTCGACCAAGAGAGACGTTATGGACGCCTTCCAAACTCTACAGCCTGTTCTTTCGGACAGTCCGAAACGTATCACACGTTCGCCATGGAGGCAGATGATGCTACTCTCGCTGCCATCCTCGAACGCACATGGACATGTCTCAACCAGAAGACTTGGAAGCATCCCAACTTCGACAGGGTCTTTCCCGAAAAGCAAGCACTCCAAGATGCCATGGAGACTGCTGAGCTCCGCTTTTGTCCTGGTCTTCTCGATGCCATCAACTCCGATGAACCGCCATCAGTTGAGTGGTTCATGAACCTCCCAAGTGCCACAGAAAATGGCAAGGTCGGAGATCGCGTGTTCGGTGACTACGTCCTCATTTTCACCAAGGATGGCTGTCCTACGCTCATCTACATCGGCTGTGGTACTGAGTCGATCTACGGCTTGCACTCTCGAATGCTCAAGTACGACACCAACGATGTCACCTCCATCTCTCAGACCGTGCTTGATGCCCTCAGAGACGGCTATACCATCGCTCACAAAGGCAAGCTGATTGAATGCGATCTTCCTGCTGCTCGTGTGCGTCCCATCATGAGCGTGCTCTTCCTCGCCACTGAGGCCATGTGCCAATTCACTTTCTGGGCTCTGAGGAGTCTCAAGAAAGATTATGGGATGGGTGCATGTTGCCCGTGGGCACGAGACACAGGCCTGTTCTCCTACCGAGGCCTCAACACCCGTGGCTCTCTTGTTGAAGGCATCAATGGCAACCTTGGGCTCTCGGCTGATGAGCTCGCTGCCGCCGCTGATGAGCTGAGACTCGCGAAGAATGCCCGCAAACAGGCATACCGCAAAGCCAACCCAGACGTCATTTCAGATACCCAGAAACGCTCAGCACAGAAGGCCAAGCGTCTCCGCAAGTTCTACTGCGGCCTCTGCAATGTGGCCTTCGAGAAGCAGTTCAAGCTCGACATCCACCTCCAATGCACCAAGCACTTGACCATCGTCGCAGAGCAAGCTGCAGGCACTTTGGACTTCGCGAAGTACAAGTGCCCATTCTGCGACTACACATCCCGCAAGGCGCCTGCCATGAGCAACCACAAGCGTCGTCAGCACGGCTGTGGCCGTGGCTGAATACCTCACCATCACCACTCACTCCACACCACTATTACTATTGGACACTGTCCAACTTTCAGCCTGTCTGAATGCTCTCAACATGTTACTCGTTGCCGCCACTTCCAGGCCGCACATGCTACTCCATGCTCATCTGCTTTGTTCATCACCTTCACGGAGACACGTCACCTCAGAAGAGGGCCTCATCTCTGGCTCATCTGTTCACCATGCATCTGTTCAGCACTTTAGCACATTTACTGGCTTTCACACTCCCGGAGAAAGGACCTGACCTGGACCGGACCTCATCAGCACATCATCACACATCACTGCACACACACATCACTGCACACCATATCAATCCCGACATATTTCAGCAACTAACCATCATCACCATCAACAGGCGTTCGTTCACCACTGTCGCCGACAACCAGCAGACAGTGCAGTTCCCGGTGGTAAGTAGCTCCAATTTTCAGATCTGCTCCACGCATCCAGCTGACTTTTCGACAGTTCCAAGGCGAACGCGTCAACTGCGAGGACAACACCTCCTTGGGCGAATTCTCTCTGGCTCCTATCCCACCCAGTGAGTATTCCCGGTTTCCTGTTGCAGTCGTAGTCTAACAAAATTCAGTGCGCGCCGGAGAAGCCGTCCTCGAGGTCGTTTTCGAAGTCGATGTCAACGGTATCCTGAAGGTCACCGCAACCGAGAAGTCTTCCGGCCGCAGCGCCAACATCACCATCTCCAACTCCGTCGGCAAGCTCAGCTCTGGCGAAATCGAGAAGATGGTTGAGGATGCCGCCAAGTTCAAGGACAGCGACAACGCATTCAGCAAGAAGTTCGAGTCCCGACAACAGCTCGAGAGCTACATCAGCAGAGTTGAGGAGATCGTCTCCGACCCATCAATGAGCATGAAGCTCAAGCGTGGCCAGAAGGAGAAGATTGAGAGCGCTCTGTCCGACGCCATGGCCCAGCTCGAGGTTGAGGATGCCACCAGCGAGGACCTCAAGAAGAAGGAGCTTGCCCTCAAGCGTGTTGTCACTAAGGCCATGTCTACCCGATAAGCGCCTCACATCTACTTTTTGGGTCTTTGTATTATGGCGTTTTGCGTGCAGGGAGTCAGAAAAGGCATGCTGAGCAGGAAAAGCTCAATGTGCTTGGAACTCTTTATCGCGCGCATAGTATAGATCACTAGCAATGACTGAATGGCTGGCAAAAGCAAGATTGATGTATGATCAGCATTCGAGGTCAGGATGTCATGACGCTGCGAATGTTTATCCGTAGCTACGAAACGAGACTGCAACGATCAAAATGCCATTCCTACCAGATCTCTTTCACATTCTTCTCTTCTGCGCTGATGAAATGGTCTCGCATGGTAGAGTTGGTGCTCATCCAATGAGAGCGCAGCAATGGAGTTCTCTCGCCAACGAAGCTGATTTTCAAGCTTTTTCCCAGCCAAGCTGTTGCCTCTCCGTCATTGACCTACATAGCCCACCTCGGAAGCTACGACGAAGCTATCATGATCGAAGCAGTGTGCCCCTCTCGCCCAAATCCCACTTGACCCAAACGAATTTCCACTGACAGCTCCGGCCAGCTCCCGACAACCACAGAGTCCATTACGATGGCGAACAAGCGTACGTGGCAGAAGTCGTGAAAAAGTCTAAAAGGAGAAGTCGCTGAAGCTGAAACTCGTATTGACAGAAATGCCCGCCAGTGGCACGTTATCGGAAGATGGACTCAAGCATTTCAGGACCTACAAGTACTCGTCCGTGGACCTTTCGCCTATTTCGAATCATATTTTGAGGCATTATGTAGGTATCCGAGACTTCCCTGCTGCTTACTCCTGCTGCCAAGCATTTTGCGTAACCTCTCTCTACTGGAAGCCAGAGGGCAGGAACGAGAGATGCCTTGATGAAGTGACTAACTTCTGACGATAGTGGAACTTCTGCGTCGAGTTCCTCCCGCTATGGCTCGCTCCGAATATGGTCACCCTCATCGGGTTCTTCTTCATCATCGCCAACGTCGGCCTTCAACAACTCGCTGATCCTGGCCTGGTTGGTCCTGCCTTCTCCTGGGTCTCCTACTCCTACGCCTTTGGTGTATGGGCTTACTCAACAATGGACAACATCGACGGCAAACAAGCCCGCCGAACAGGCACCAGTTCCGGTCTAGGTGAACTCTTCGACCACGGAATCGACAGCTTGAATTGCACTCTCGCCTCGATCCTCGAAGTCTCAGCAATGGGCTTAGGTTCTACCCCCTTAGG
Organism: Cercospora kikuchii; assembly: GCF_019650295.1. Lineage (NCBI taxonomy): Eukaryota > Fungi > Ascomycota > Dothideomycetes > Mycosphaerellales > Mycosphaerellaceae > Cercospora > Cercospora kikuchii. The sequence continues at coordinate 121,835 of NW_025408585.1, read as the reverse complement.
CGCCCTCACAGCTTTAGTGCCTTGTCTCCCAATGTTCTTCTCCACATGGGAAACATACCACACCCACACCCTCTACCTAGGCTACTTCAACGGCCCCACCGAAGGCCTGTTGATCGCCAGCCTCATCGCCTGGGCTTCAGGGTACTTCGGGCATCAGATCTGGCACGAACCCATCTCCAAAGTCCTCGGAAACAAACACATCCTAGGCCAAGCCTCCGTCAAAGATATCTGGGCTCCTCTTCTCCTCCTCGCGTTCTTCATCGCCCATCTTCCAGGCTGCATTTATAACGTCATCCGCGCTCGAAAGGCTGCAAACCTCCCTATCCTTCCCGTTTTCCTCGAATGGACTCCCATGCTCCTCTTCTGCGGCTCCCTAACCCTTTGGCTCGGAAGTCCATACTCCACCTTACTAAGAGACAACCACCTCGTCCTCCTCTGCCTCACCCTCTCAACCGTCTTCGGCCGCCTCACAACGAAAATCATCCTCGCGCATCTCACTCGACAACCTTTTCCATACTGGACTGCTCTTCTGGCACCTCTAATCGGCGGAGCAGTGTTAGTGAATCTGCCTTACATTGGTTTCCCGGCTCCATCAGCAGAAATTCAATTATATTATCTCCGGGGATATTTCGTTTTCAGCACGATTGTGTATGGGCGGTGGGCGTATGTGGTTTGTACGGCGATTTGCGAGTATTTGGGGATCAGGTGTTTGACGATTCCCGAGGAGAAGTGGAGGGCGCTGGAGAGGGAGAAGCAGGCGAAGGCGGCATAGTTCAGGCACCACTTAGGATGATGGGATGAGAAGGGCTGGAGCGGGGATGGACTGTGGATGCGAGGCAGGATCATAGAGAGCCGCTCAACGCTGGCTGATCATAGAGATGAGTTGCATATTTTCTCAGTTGATAGAGGAGTTTTCTTGTATTTGAGCAAACGGCATCAGACAATAAGATATTATAATTAGACAATCATGGCATTTCTGAAGCTTACTCTCCTCACCTTCGAATGATCGAAGAAGCATGGAGGCATCAATGACATGAGACGGTCGGTGATATTGAATGTCTTTGACATGTGCTCATAAAGCTCATTAGATGCACTACAAAACTATCCACCCTGTACATTCCCTTTATTCACAATCATGCAATCGCCTTCTCAGAGTGCGTCACAGACTTCTTCCTGTTGACAGTATCCTCAATATCTGCCAGACTTGACTTCCTTCCATCGTGAGCAATATCAGCCACATCAGTGAAGTTGACAGTGGGCACAAAGCCAGGCGACTTCCAAGCGTTAGGAATCTTCGCGTACAGCTCATCGACTTGTTCGAGAGTGAGGCCCTTAGTCTCGTAGATTAAGGTGTAGACGAAAATGATGCAAATGAAGCAGAAAGTGCCCCAGATGAAGAACACCTTGGATTGCAAGTTGGCGTTTCCTGGGCCGGAGTCGACGAGGTAGGGAGTGGAGTATGCGATGGCCCAGTTGAGAAGCCAGTTGCCTGAGAGAAGTGTGAGGTTAGCGTGTGCGGAAGGGTTCAGAGGCTGCAAGTGAGAAGACTCACTAGCTGTAGTCATGGAAAGAGACTTGGCTCGGACTTTGAGCGGGAAGATTTCTCCCGTAACGACCCAAGCACAAGGTCCCCACGAGCAGGCAAAGAAGAAGATGTAGATGCACACGAAAGCGATGAGAGCTCTCTGTGCTGGCATATTCTCAGTGCCAGCTCCTGTACCAACACCACCGACGATGAACTGGCAGACTGCCATTCCAATGGCGCCGAAGAGGAGCAGGTTGCGTCGTCCCCAGGTTTCCACCATGTATAGGCCAGGGAAAGTCGAGGCCACATTGACGGAGGACGTGATCATGCTGACGACGAAAGAGTTCTGGATACCAGAGTGCTTGAAGAAACTTGTGCCGTAGTAGAAAATGAAGTTCACACCAGTAAGCTGTTGGAGAGCTTGGAGACCACAACCAGTTGCCAATCGCTTTCCAAGGTTTCCTCGGAAGCAGTCGAGGTAGGAGGCTTGGCCGAGACTCATCTCGTACTCGTGGTTGGCGGTGATTTCGGAAAGCTCGTCGATGATAGCTGGGTCATTGACATCGAGGCGTCTAAGTGTAGCCAGCGACTTTGCAGCCCGCTCATTATCACCACGCTTGATCCACATGCGCGGGGTTTCGGGTAGAATGATGAGACCTCCGACAAGAATGATAGACCAAGCGAATTGCACAGCGATCGGAATGCGATAGCTTCCAGTGTCATCGCGATCCTTCGTTGCGTTGTCGACAATTGCAGCGAGGAGAAGTCCAATAGTGATTGCCAGTTGGTACGCACCAACGATTGAGCCACGGATCCACTTGGGTGCAGTCTCGGACTGGTAGAGAGGGATAAGTGCACTGATCATACCGACACCATATCCGGCGAAGAAGCGACCAGCAACGAAGAGTGGGATCTCAGTGGCAGCAGTTTGGAGAATGACTCCGAAGCAGAAGACCAGATTTGAGATCATCAGGCCGATTCGACGTCCAAAGAAATCACCAGTAGGCGCTGCGGTCAGTGCTCCGAAGAAAGTACCGGCGGAGAGCAGGGAGACGATGGTGGATGACTGCGAGGATGTGATTGCGGGATTTCCGTTCTCGTCCGTGTGTCCAGTTGAGAACTCCTTGAGCCAGTATGGCATGGCAAGAATGCCACCGATTGTGCCAGTATCATAGCCGTAAAGAACGCCACCTGAGGCGTTGTTAGTCCTGTACAGCTACAGGAGATCTGACAAGTACTCACCAAAGGCGACGAAGAGGCCGACAGCAATAGCAGGCCATGCCTTGCCAGGCGTGCCCTCAGGCGGCTTGATGGTGAAAGGCATATTCAACGAAGCGTGTGAGAGACAAGAAGCTCACACCAACACACAACGAAGAAGCAGAAGGGATGGTCGCAGTGCTTCACAAAAAGCGCAGGGCAACGAGCGACACTTATGAAGTCTACCCTGCTGCCACGCGACCAGCACGAAGTTCACTTCCCTCACCAATGGGAGGGGATTTATGCCTGCTAGTATGGAGCCCCAGCCGTACTAGCCCAGATTCCCCAAGCACAGGCAAGATGAGCTTCGCTTGCCAGCCAAGGATGCTTCTCTCCGGCCCGAATAGACTGCGGGCTCGCGTGAAAGACTGTCGTAAGGCGGTGGCGTGGCCAGTGGTGACCAATACGCGCTTGCTGTCGCACTAGCTCGGCGTCCAAATGGCTCAGAAGCTGTGCATTCGTGTTGCTGCACTCCAGAAGGTGCGAAACTTTACGTAGGGTATGCTGGTCTTGCAGTTTCGCCAGGACACAGACGCTGATGACCCGGTCCGTGCCAAAATAGCAGCAGAAATTTCCTGCCATTGGGCAGCCTAGCTTGGAGATCATTCACCTGGGACGGGTTTGCATAAGTCTGCCATCCCATTCACATCCGCCGGCGAGAGCTGTCTAGACCAGTGACATGGAGGGCGTTGACCACTGGCGGCCAAGTGGCTTGCTGCATTGCGCATGCTGAGTTCTGGAGCGCCGCTGGTTGCACGGAGCAGGGGAGAGCTGCGCTCCACATCAGCCGCCTCCAGAGCACCAGGCGGCCGGCGGGCCTATCGGAAGGCTATTCGTGAAGACGAAGCTTACGCCGCTTGTCTGTGCTTCGGCGGTGGTGAAGTTCGGAGACCATTGTTTCTCATCAGTAGTGAAGCGGCAGTGAGTAATAAACTGAAGACTTGTCGCGTGCGTGAGGCATCGACAGATGAAGTCGGCGTGCAAGTGGTATGTTTCGTGAAGTTGGAGAAAAGCTTTGTGGAGCCCGCCAACCGCCAGCCGTTCGCGCCAAGCGACCAGCCAGATGAGCTTCTCTCCTCCTTCATCCTCTCCTTCACATCGAAGCCCTACAAACCATCTTCCCAGTCTCGATCGCTTTCGAAGATACCATCACTATAGTGCCCTTCCTGTACAGTACGAACCAGCATCCCGCATCAACGCCCAACAAACTTCCATCATCTGCGGAGAAATGCTACAAATCGAGCAGAAACGCGTCTCGGTCTCTCTCCGGCCACATCAAACATCCGGGATCACAGTCCAATGCAACTCGCAGCGCCGTCAAATCCCGCCGTCGTGTCCAAGCATTACGCCAGGCAGACCATCGAGCTTGATCATGCGTTCAAGATGCTCGGCGTGGCTTGTATATACTTCCAGATACCATCATAAGTGAACTCGGTTGTGCTGTCGTGTTGACCGACCTGCACATTCGCTTCCAAAAACTCAGTCTCAGCCTTGATGTGAGATGCTACAGCAGAAGCGAGACAAGTCGCAATGCCGCCGAAAGACTCGCCGAGCCCATGGCACAGTACTCCACTCTCCAGAAAACCCAAACAGACCCATGCTCATCTGATCACTCCTGTTGTGGAGCTGCAGAATGCAAGTGGAAGCTCCATCGAAGGCGGAAGAACGAGTCGAGAAGTCTCTCGCTTGCTTGCTTTGTTGCTGCATGTCAGACGGAGATCATGTAGAAATTTGGTTTGGTGGCGGCGAGGCTTGCAAGAAGTGCTGACAGCTTGAGCTCAATGTGTGAAACGGCAATAGTGAAAGGGAACTACTGGTTGCAGGCCAGCGGAGTCAGCGGATCAGAGTGTTGCCGGCGCAAGAGCACGGCATTGTGAAGTCCGTGTAGTCTGGCTATCCATCTTGCTTTCATGCTGTCTAGATCTGTACACTGCTACTCACGTTTCACGTAGCACAATCGTACACGCTGTAGCTGCAGCCACACTGCTTCCACGCAGCACACTCGAGCCTTACGCCAGACTGGCAAAAGCCCTCTTCTTCCCACCCTTTACAGCAGTATCCTCGGTCCCCTCTCCAACTTTGTCATAATCCAAGTATCCTCCATTGACAATCTCCTCTTCCCTCACTTCCCTCGTCATGATCTCTAGCGCCGCAACATTCGCTCCCAAGATCCTTTTCTCCTCATCCTGCCACTTCTCATACGCGTCGTAGATCTCCTGCAACAAAGGCTTCAACTTCTTGGACGCCACAATCTGCTGCATGTGCGCTTGCAACATGAAGTACGAGATCGTCCACGCGAGTTCGGGCGACATGCGTTTGTGGAGGAAGATGGCGAGGAAAGTGAAGAGAGTTGGCAGGGTGGAGAAGGGGAGAACCAGAAGAGCGTCATTCAGTGCTGGTCGAGGCACGCGCTGCAGTGTATTGAGGACGTGGCGTTCGGCGGAAATGTTACCGTATGCTGTGAAGAGCGGATTGCGTTCAGGAGGGTAAGCAGGCATTTTGGGGTTTGAGAGTCGTTGTGAATTGTGTTTTGTCATGAGCTCAAGATCTGCGAAGCCGAGTTCCAGCGCTTCCATGATCTTCTCGCCGTGCGTGAGGGTGGAGATTGTTTGCTTTGATGCGGCGGCAACTTCTGCATTCTCGTCTTCGTCGCCTTCGAAGTCGCGGTCGATGTTCTTGGCCAGGGTTGCTTCGTATTGTTCTTCCAGCTCGCGCTCGCGCTCTTCTTCGAGGAAGATCAGGTCATCGCCGACGTTCCAGGTCCGAATTGACTTGTCGTGGGAAGCTGTGACAATAGTCTCGCCAGTTTGGCTGATGGCCATCGCCCAGACCTCACCGTGGTGGCCTTCCATCTTCTGAATCTGCTCAAATTTGTCGCCATCCCATGATTTGACCACTCCGTCCTTGCCTGCGCTGAAGACTGTGTGCTTCTCTTCCTGCTCTTGAGGATGCGGTATGAAGCCAACCTGCATGACGCTGTCTTGGTGTGCGAAGAAAGACTTGTGGCAGTCACCAAAGTCAAGGCCCCATATTTTGACATTCTTGTCTGCGGAACTGGTCGCGATAAGCTTGGAGTCACTTGATATGCTGATGTTGAGCACTGGAAGTTTGTGGCCATAGAGTATGTGGTATGGCTTCAAACTGTCCACAAAGAACAGTTTGACTGTGTTGTCGAGGGTGCTGAGCGCGAGGTACTTCTGGTCAGGCGAGAAGCAGATCGAGAGCACATCGTCGTTGACCTTCAACTGCCGTGTCTGTGTTAGCTTCAGCCTTTGCGTTGTTCTTCTTGTGCCGGGAATCTCTTCGTCTACAATGTCGAATCGCCAAAACTTTGCGCTCTTGTCTGCGGATCCAGTGACTACTGATCTTCCATCAGGATGAACAGCGAGCGACCAGATCGCGTGCTTCTCGTCATGCGCCTGGATCTTCTCTATCAGCGTACTTGTGCTGATGTCCCACAGTTCGAGCTCTCCGGACTTGGTGCCGAGAAGTACCATGCGGTCGCCAGGCAAGAATGCTGAGCATAGCGCAGTCCCGCATTCCATGGTCCTGAGACATGATTGTGTCCGCAGATTCCATACTTTGAGCGATCCCGCCGAGGCACTTGCGAGCATTCGATCATCGGACGATAAAGCTAGAGTGCGAATATCTGTCCGATGCCCAGGCAGCTCTACTGCAAGAGAGCGACTGTAGTCGGGCGCTTCTCGACTTCCTTTGTCCTCTCTTGCGCGATGTGCCACAACCTCGTACGCCTCCAAACGGTTGTCCGTGGTCGATATCAGCAGCTGCAGCTTCTTCGCAGCCTTCGCCCCAGATGTAATCCAATTCGCGGAGCGAACCTTTCCTCCTGACGCCCATTTCCCATCTGGCATTTTGACACCAGTCCGAACGATCACGTACGGGACGAAGACGTCTGTCACTTCCGGTTGTTCCAATGCCTCCTCCTTCTCCGGCACCAGTGTCTCTCCCGCTGCAGCAGCCTTCTCCCTTCTTCTCTTTCGCTTCCTGAGCATCACTCGGTGTAACTCGTCTGCAGACCGTGTCCGGAATAGCTCAACAGCCTTCTCTGAGCCGTGGACCGCGATGTAGTCCTGCTTTGAATGGAAGCTGACGCTCACCGTCCTGTCTCTTCCTTGTCTTTGTATAATTCCTTGGCTGCGTAGAACATCTGGTTTCTTCCCATCGCCCACAGACAGCGCCAATTGAGACAGCGCATCAATGTCCAAACTCCATACTTTCAGCTCGCCGTCGTTACCCGCAGTGATACAGCCCGCACCATCTGGACTCATGCCCAAGGCCCAGCACTCGCCACTTGTTTGCGCAACATGTGTCTCAATGCAATGCTGCGCTGACAGATCCCAGATCTTGACCAGTGCATCCTTAGATGTGGACAAGAGGTAGCGTTCCTCCACATCTTCATCTGCTATACCGTCCACGTTCTCATTGGTTTGCGCTCCACCTGTCGAAGTTCGAAGGAAAGCTAAGCCGGTGATCTGATCTTTGTGGCCCTTCAATCTGAATTCGGCAGTTTCAGAAAGCAGGTTCCAGATGATGATGTCTGTGTCTCTGCTTCCACTCGCAAGTCGTGAACCCTCTCGATCGAATTGAAGATGTGTGATGGCGCTCCTGTGCGCGTTGAAGCTCACCACAATCTGGCCAGACAGCGCATCCCATATCCGTATAGATCCGTCTTGATGTCCCACCGCGAAGAGATCGGGCTGGACATCGCATTGTGATATGTAGGTCACGACACTGCGGTTATCCTTGTCGTTCCATCGTGATAGTAGCTCGCCTTTTTTGACATCCCAGCATAGCACTTCCTCGTTCGCGCCTACAAAAGCTCTTCCACTACCAGCATTGCGACTGGAGGCATCGGCAGTCCAGACGGTGTTGGAGGAAGCAGTGGCAATGGTGCCAAAGATTTGCCCGGGCTCGTACCTGCGATATGAGCGCACCATCGTCCTGCTCTGTCTAGTCAGACAAAGTCGGCATAAAGCAATGGCGCAATGCTTCACTTACCTGTCTGGAGGAAAGAGCTCCTGCACGCCCAAGAATATTTCTCGAAGATCGGCAGTCGCTCGCCCCACATGCCGACCGCCGACCGGGATCGCAGAGCCGCATCTTGTCCCACTTGCGCAGGGCTTGGCAGTTACGACAGCTGCATCAGACGCCAGGCAGGAACTCGACTGTTGCAGCGTTGAGCTTTCACGACACTTTCTCTTGAATAGTAACACACCTCATAGCAGCGCAAAGCTGCTCTCCGCCCATCATGCTGCTCCTCGACTATCAGAACGTGCTCATTGAGTCGCTGCTCAAAGATCGCTTCAACCCAGAGTATGTCCCCAGGCAATCGCATAAGGTATGCACTTTGGCTGACAATGGACTAGCAACGCACCCGCCTCGATCGACCAAGTAGTCTCAGACTTCGACAATGTCACCTTCCACATCTCGACGCCAAACGCCAAAACTCAGATCCTCATCTCCATCGCAGTAAAGTGTTTCCCCGAACTCGTCAAATACGGCGCCGAAGCTGTCCTGCAACGCGAATACGGCCCATATATCGTCCAGCCCGAGCAAGGATACGACTTCAGCGTGCAAGTGGATTTGGAGAATCTGCCAGAGTCACAAGAGGAGAAGGATGATCTGATCCGCCGGATAAGCTTGCTGAAGCGTAATGCTATGGCTGCGCCTTTTGAGCAGGCTTTCGATGAGTATGCGAGCTTGGCGGAGCAGGCGAGTCACTACACGAGCGAGAGCGCGCCACAAGGTGTGAAAGAGGGTGGGGAGTTAAGAGCGATCCACTACCGGGATCAAGAAGCCATCTACATCAAGGCCAGCCACGATCGTGTGACTGTCATTTTCAGCACAGTGTTCTCGGATGAGACGGACAGGATATATGGAAAGGTGTTCTTGCAGGAATTCGTCGATGCGAGAAGGAGAGCTATCCAGAATGCGCCGCAAGTGCTGTTCAGGAATGACCCTCCTCTGGAGCTGCAGGGCACCCCTGGGCTGGCCAGTGGGAAGGACAAGGTTGGATACATTACATTTGGTGAGTCTCTGAGAGGGTTTTCCTTCTGTGAGAGAAGACTAATGTTCGAGCAGTCCTGTTTCCCCGCCACCTGACCCAACAACGACGATACGAGGTCATTTCGCATATCCAGACCTTCCGTGACTACTTCCACTACCACATCAAGGCCAGCAAGGCGTACATCCACAGCCGCATGCGACGACGGACAGCAGACTTCCTGCAAGGTAAGTCATATTCCATGCGAAGTTTCACTTCTCTGCATACTGACGTGGCACAGTTCTGCGACGAGCGAGACCAGAGACGGAGGAGAAGGAAAGGAAAACGGCTTCAGGAAGGACGTTCAAGGTGCAGGCTTAGATTGTAGCACTGCCAGTGTTGATAGAATGCGGGCGACGGAAGTCAAGTCGGATGAAGTGTATGCAGCGCGACTGGGATCCTGCCGTTCGCGAGTAGTGACCTGCAAACGAATGAAGTGAAGCTCAGGCCGTTAGGCAACTGAAGCTGACGCTGAAGCTGAAGCTCGGCAGTGCGAGCGGACATTCGTTTCGCGCGCACGCGTCCTCGAGCCTTTGTATAGCTCGACTGCTCATCACAACTCCACACCGCACCACTGACCACCTGTGGTGAAACCACCACCAACGCCACGATGGCGCCGCCTTTGCTCACAATGCCCCGGAATGAAGTTGAAGAAGAGCTTGCGAGAGGCTATCTGGATTCTCAAGATTCGAACTACGCGCGTTGCATCTGCAGTGACTGCGAGCGCTTCAAAGGAGCTGCCGAGGCCATTGCCACCGTCCACTGTGCCGAGGACGATGCCGTCGCGGAGAGTGTGATCGAGGCACAGAAGAGCTTGTGGCGAACTCGAAAGGCCCTTCACAAGTTGCACATGCCGGAACTCTACATCACAGACGTGCCGATAACAGCAATGTCCTGTATCTATGCCTTTTCACGTAACAGAGGCAAGGTGCGCTACGATGAGCTGACGCACTGTTATTGCGATAAATGCGACACGTTGTTCAGGAGATATCGAGATGTACGGCAAGCCTCCAGCAACGAACTCGATGCCGGCAAGAACGACTGGGGACTTCGTCTGATTATTGCTGCGCAAAATGACGTGCATCGTGACAGTCCATACATCTTCGAGCGCGAAGAAGACACGAGCATCGATCTGAGCGCAGCGCTCCAACGAATGTCATCGACAGACGATGATGGCGACAATGATGCGAGAGACTGTGATGCACGCGAAGAGCGCGCGCAAGCTGTCAAACTGTTCCATGGAGCACAGAAGAACACCCGAAAGACCGGAGTAGGTCATCCCCGCGTCTCTGAGTGAACTGAATTGACCAGATGGCAGACAGCAGATAAGACTCATGTCGACCACGGCGGATACCACAACAAGTTCATCGTCTGCGACCACTGCATGGCACATGGGCTGCCCTGCAACGAAGCATCTGTCTGCGACCAATGTCACCTGTTTGGCCAGGCCTGTGTCCATCGTTGGTGCCGCGATAGCCCAGCCAGCAAATTGCAATGTCAGAACAATAATTGCCGCTACACGCACCGCGACTCCATCGCTGCGCAACAAGACGGCCCGAGATGGATCATACTCCCAGGCAAACTCCCCCGATATTGGTCAAAAGCCCGTATCGCGTCAAAAACTTTCCAATGCGATTCTGGGGAGGATGGTCTCATCAAAGAGACGTCATTTGCACTTGATCAGAGACAAGAGAACGCAATCAACGAGCTCCGGGCCAGTATCGCAACAGGAGCAAAAACTCTACTTACCATGCGGTTCTCTTGCTCTTGCGAGCTTCGAAATCACGGTGGTCATGCGCAGCACGATCCCGAGGTGGAGTTTGAAGAATCGTTCGAGCGTCAGACCATCGTTGATCAGCTCCATGGTCAGCTGGAGTATCTGAACGAATTCCTCCCGCCTCGTCTGGACGACCAACATGAAGCGATGATGGCTGCAGATGCCGAAGACGACGTGGAGATCGATCAGGGACAGAGACATTTGCCTTGTGTTAGTTGTGGCAGAGAATATGTCTACTACAGCCTCGCTCCTTGCGATCATCGCACATGCATCAAATGTGCTCTTACCCGGCGCATGGTCCGCAAGGACCCCTCCTGCTTCGAGTGCGGCAAGGCTTCACGGGACGTGTGGTTCACTCCATCTGCAGAGGCGATCACCCAAACGCAGGATGCTTATGGATGGAATGCACTTGATGCTGGCAGACCAATCGATATCAACATTTCCTTTGCGAATGATGCGATCAGAGAATATACCCGGTGGCTTTGGACACAATTGAACGGCAAGCTGGTGATTTAGTGTAATGTCTTGCGCGCTCGACAGAAACTTCAGCTGCTGGAAATGATGCTCAAATATATGTGGACTTGGTGACATTGAGCAATCGCCTGCATCGACTGCCAAATAGGTGATTGATCGGGACCATGAATGTATTGCGACACTCTGTGGGACGTGCAGCGGCTGATGGGGAGATAGACAACCTGATCGATCATGCGACGATTAGGAAGGATCAAGTGGTTTGCATCGATGGCCAGACATGCCAGTGTCGCGTGGCGGAGAGACTGCTGCGTTCTACTTAAGGTGATGTTATGAGTCGAGGCAATGGTGGTCTTTACATCAGTAAGGCGGACTGTCTGATAGACCTGCACAGCCGGATTGTGTCGCATCAAAAGCAGAGATGGCCGACAACGGGTAGCCTACAGTCCAAGAGTACTCCCAGGTCCGGATTACGCACATCAAGAGGAAGTCTGGACTCCGCATTAGGGTAGCGTAACATGGAAGCTCTGGTATACTGTCGTCTCCGAGGCCGATAGAGTTCTATATCTTTATAGCCTTAGCGCAAAACTCCGTTCACTCTACCTGTAAGAGTGGGTGTGGTGGCGGGAGCTCCATTACGTTCGAATCTGGATGGAAAGTTGGCTCCAGGGCGAACCGCCGCTCCGCGAAAAGTGCACGCTCATCTCTCCACATCTCGAGTACCTATTCGTCAGACATCCATGGATAAGGAGCTAGGCTAGAGGAGGCGACAATGCCGGGTGTGGTGTCTTGGGGAGTGGTCTGAACAGTGCTCGCGGCAGACTGAGCAGTGATCTGTACAGCGTCGTCGTCTTGAGAGACCGAGTGGGCATCGTCGCTGCTATTGTCATTTATCTCGTGATCATCTTCTCTGCCAAGTGTGAACGACCGATCAATTGTGCTGCAGTGGCCCTCTCTGATATCGTTCGATGCGGGCACGGTCGCGGGTTCGTCAGTAGCGGCCTCCAGCTCAACTGCTGTATCCTGAGAATTATGCTCAGGCTCGCCTGTTAGGACTCTCGACTCGCTGTCGCTTTCGCTCTTTCTAGTACTTGTATCGGAAGATTCTGAGTAAGCCGATGCTGTACCTTCAGACTCCGATAAGCTCGCGGGCTCGCTCTCTATTAGCTACGCCCGTTGAGAACTGTGAGACAAAACCCGTATCAAATATTCTGCAAGGCATGCAACAATAAATGTTAGCAGTTCAAGACGCCGCCAGAGCGTCCACTCAGGCCGCCGGAACCCCATTATCAATTGGTCGGAAGGCAAGAGTTGAGCACAATTTCCCCGCAAAGTGTATGGTGACAAGGAGAGAGCCAATGCTGGTCCACAAACAACTGTGTTGATGCTGTGGTACGCTGGGAGATATGTACTACGACTGGAAGAGCCCTCGATAATCGTTATGCTTCGATCACATGTGCTGTAGCTCCCCAACGTGCCAAAATGTACGTGGCGAGCATGCCTTGCTCCCTGACTGAGCGAGTATTGAGCTTCGAGCTATGGTGTTCTTTGGAAATGGAAGCAGGGAGCGATGGACCCAAGTACAGACTATGTGATCCGTAAGAAGCTCGTGACCAGGAAGATATGCATCAAGAAGACCAGATTGATACCACTTATTAATTGATACAGAACTTTATAGTCTCACTATCTAATCGATTTTCGTTCTCGAGTCGTTGAACATACTCTCCCTGAGCACAAATCAGCAATGGCCACGCCAGATGATAGCAAGTCTACTGTTACTACCTTATTTATATCAGGAATGAAAGCTACACCACGAAGCTTCCACGCTTAATTCACTTTCCGCGTCGTGAACGGCTCGTCAGCTCCGAAAAGAACACAAGCCATATCGCCGACTCTGATCCCATCGTGAGCGATACCAATACTTCCATTTCGAAGCTGGAATAGCATGTAGTGATTAAACGGGCTTACGTGCTGTAGGAAAGCATCAGCATTGCCTTGCTCAGCGCCTGCTGGACTGAGGATGGTATCGAGAGGGGGGTTTGGCGCACGACGGCGATCAGCTCGGGGGCGGGCAGGTATGCAGCAGCAGTACGTAGCAGTAGCAGTGAATGTTGTCGTCCTTTTTTGAAGTGCAAACCAGCGGCCAATTATATATTATGAGCTATCGCGTTCTGATTTTTCGAGTTTCGCAGCCTCTACGAGGAAACTGTAGGCAAGAAAAAGGGATACAATGTGGTATTTTCGATCAAGATGACAAGGAACGTCCGTAGTTTTCGGCTAAACTGTAGTTCTGCTCGAATAAATCTGCAAGGTGCCTGTGTTGCAGACGGCGTAAAAGTGGGAGTCGCTAAAGGGACAGACCTGTAAGACGCTATCTATCTGCGCTTGCGACGTTTCTTGCGAGGCAGATCCGGAAGGCCACTACCACTTATATACCTGCTGGCTGGAAACAAGTCGGCGAGTCAATTCATCTCTCTGAATCAGATTTTTCGAGCACTCACTTACACAAGACCCCTTGAGACTTTAGTGCTTGGCCATACAAGTAATCGGGAAAATCATCTACCACATTGGCACAACCAACGCTCCGACCAATCCGGCATAATCGCGCACCTTGAGTTACAATGTCTCAAGGCGCACTTTTGTGTTCTCGCAGTTAGTTTCCGTAGTTTTCTTCTCTTCCTCTTGTCGAAGATTGATGCTATTTATCGAAGCGTTGGGGGGGAAAGCTTTTTTTTTTTTTTTTTTTTTTTTCACTTCTTGGGAGAGTCTTACGATTCCATTGCAGGCCATTTGACATTCTTCATGATTGTAAAATATGACATCGCTTCCTTGTTTGCAGATTTGCACTGGTGGTACGGGTGCTGGACAACCTCGTATTGAACCGGGACCGCCAGGACAGGGATTTTTGGGTTTTTGGGCGGATGTGGTGGTGAGGTAGAGTATCAGCAAGGCGGGAAGGGTGTACCGCATTGTCGGAATGATACTGGTGGTTAGAGACTGGGAGGGATGCGTCTAGACAGAATGGAAGGAGTAGGACTGCGTAAAGGAGGGCCCTTGAGGAATAAGAGAGGCGGCAGATATAGTATAAGAGCGTAGCCCAAAGCAAGGCTCTTGGCAGACTTCCCTCCTAGCTCTCGTCTCGTATCATGAATCAGTTTAGCAAATGCCCGAGGATATATCGATGATGACAGGCCTCCACTTCCGCTGATTGTTTACAGGTTCGAAGTCGCTTTGGTGTACGATCAATTCAGAGCGAGACTTGTCATCAGAAATAGATTCACGGAGAGTTCAGGAGACTTGAAGCACACGATCTGCACGCGATGGCTGCACCTTTGTTCGAAAAGATGGCTGCAAATTCAATCAGTGTTGCTACGCGGGAGTGCTACGTTCCGAAGATGTCTGCTCTGGAGATGATCATTCTAAAGATGACTGTTGGAAAGATGACTATGCCAAGGACATGGAATTTTGTCGGAAAGACGATTTCGCAGAGCAATGCAGTCGGTTCCTCCTAGCAGTTCAGGCCGATCGATGCCGCTCCGGATCTAAACAAGTTAGAATTGAATTCGGACAGATTGTCAGAGACAAAGTCTCAGAATGCTCGAACTTCCTGACCGCTCGTGCCTATCGCTTCTGCTGGGCAGCAGCTGCCACCTACCCAAGGATATTCTCCTTCGAGAAACTCCACACAGCTTGAATGATTGTGTAAAGGAAGCACTTGCGTTACACAGAGGACTGTGCGGCTGCGAGCAGCTGCAATCGCTCCCTAGTGAGCAAGATGTCCCTTTCGACCCAGGAATCGGCCGGGTGACAAGATGTCACGCTATTGATCTTGTTCCAACTCCAGTGATCGTGTTATTTCACGGCCGTCCAGACTCCTGCTCAACGCGATGGCGCTTGTCAAGCTGGACGGAGCCTCAAACATACATACAAGTTCCACCACATCGCCAGCTACTTCTTCTTCTGGGACAAGACATGCGCTCCGTGGTGGGGTCCATGCTATCTGAACGATGAGGATATGGAGCTGCGAGAATGAATAGTTGCACGTGAAAACATGTGAGAAAACCCAACGCCATATTTGTGCTCACCAAGCACTCTCCCGCGTTGCGAAAATCATCCGCGAGTACCATCAGGGCGCATTCGCCAACCAGAACAAATGTGTTGCTGCTCTTGGCAGTCATGCTGGTGACATGGTGCAACGTGCAGCCCAAGTCCATGAGAACTACTATTTTCTTGGTGCCCCCAACAGCGCTTTGGCAGATTGCTGGAGGGCGTGCGACAATCAGTCTTGCCGAGTCTTGCTTATCAGAGGAAGATCGCAACGATGTAAATTCGGCGTCCCAAGGAGCTCCAGGAGCTGACAAATGGCTGGAAGTGTCGAATACCCGCGTCAGCTGAATGTGGCCGGGCGGCTCAAGTACATGCCGCTCAGCGAGGCACCTTTCCAGTCTTCTTCGAACTCATGCGGCGGTAGTTGAAAGGCATTGTACCTCCAGTTTCTCGCATCCTTCAATACCTTCCAGCATCACACAGCCGCTGGAAGCGCTTCTGCAGGTACACCCGAGAAGTGGGTCCTTGTTGCAGATTGTACCACATTGCCTTGGGGGGTGGGCGGTTCAGGGTGCGCGGGCAAGGCAAAGGCTGGGTGTTCATTAAGCGCGTCCCCAGGAAAGGTGTGCCACTTCTCATTCGAGTTGCGTGGTTCGAGAGTTGTGTGGTGGTTCGTGGCGCCTGTCGTGGAGATCCGCAGCAGGGGAGAAGATTGGATGAGGCAGAGATGCCAAGAGTTTGACGAAGATTGCTCTGCATGACTAAATGGCAGCAAAGCAGTGAGATGTCAGTGTTTTGTGGTGATCTGTTTATGGGTTTGCCTTGTGTGAAGAGCAGTCTGCTACAGAGGGTCTGATGTCTCCGTCAATGGCAAGGCCACGCGTAGACAGACGCTACAGTGGAGGTTTCACGACGACACGAGGGTTTGCGTGGCTGCGCAGTCCTGCGTCTGTTCGCCCACCCATCCCGGTCACTTCCGCCGCCGCAGACTGGTTGCTGTCGCTGTGGAGGCTGGGCAGAGTCAGGGTCTTGTGCTGACAGCAACATCGCCTCTTCTCGTGCATCTGTCTCTTGCGCAGCATACAGCACACGTCTCCCGTAGACATCATCACAGGAAAGCACGAGTGAGGTCAGTGAATGCATTGGGCTGGGCATTGCGAGCGAACCGTCCCGGCAGCGGGAGAACTATTGCGCAAAGCGCGCCGTGATAGGTCGTTTGGGCCATCGTGCACGCGGCACATCCGAGATTGCATGACCGGCTAGCGTTCTGCTGCTCCTGAGCCAACGCTGCACATTCCTCAGCGACACACGACGCTGCGACATCCTTCTGTGTCCGACCGGCGACCGCGACCGAGCAGGAGGCAGGAAGCACGCCGACGACCTCACCACCACCCAACTCACCACAGTCTCTCGTTCTGTCCGAAACGCCAACTACCGTCACTCACTAGACCATCTGCATTCTTCCTTCCCGATCCAGCGCGCAGCAGCTTCCAGGGACGCCACTGCCGGAACACTGCATCTGCAAGCACCGCGTCAGTTGCTCTGCTCGTCGACCGGGAACCTTTCTTCTTCTGCTTCACCCATAATACCAATGCCCCGTTAACACACGCCATTTCTTCGCTCCGGACGACCGTTTACTTTCGCGCGACCCGGACATTCCTATCGCTGGCACCGATTTCTCACCACATTCTACCAACCACGCCCGATTTCACGATCCCGACCGCCCGAGCGACCGACAACACACCACCTCCTCTGCCCGTTCTGGCGCGATAACGCTTGCACACGTCGCATGCGATGCGAAACCTCCTCCAGCAATTGCTCGCCCTCGGGCCTGAGCTTGCTGCCTACATTCTGACCACCTCCTTACCCGTCGCGCGCGCCGCCTTCGTGCAGTCCGCCGCCTCGTCACCGAACCTCGATCTGTCACAGCTGGGCCGTGTCGCAGTAGGAGGAGACTTTGACAGCATCTCGCTCTACACATATCAGGGACAAAATGAAAACACATCAACAAATGGCAGCCAGTCGCTACTCACGCGGTATCCCGATGGCGCATTCCAGTCGCTGGCCCTCGCCGATGCGGACACCTCAATACGAGCCATGTGCTCATTCGTCGCTGATGGAAAACTTCAGGGCGTGGTCGTAGGAGGCAATTTCACCAGCTTGGGAGGAGTGAGAGCGGAATCCATTGCGCTGTGGAATCCTGATAGTAATGAAGTCACGGCCTTGCCAGGTCTTTCTGGCGGACCCGTGAATGCGCTGTACTGCGATGACGAAAGCGGGACTGTGTACGTCGGAGGCCAATTCAGGGCAGGCAACTCTTCAAATGCCATGGCCTGGACCACAGGATGGGTGAATCTGCCTTTTGCCGGGTTTAATGGACCCGTCAACAGCATCACCAAGGACAGTGGAAACAACATTGTTTTTGGCGGCCAGTTCGCCGTTCTTGGAAACACCACCACAAGCACTGAAACCATCTCGCAGGCTGTCAGCATCGGCTCAGGAAACATCACGGCCGCAGGATCTTCGAGCCGGGCGGGCTTCAGCGATCCGAACAATATCATCTGCAAAACCGGCGAGGAACAAGGGTCGGGAAACACCTGGCTCCTCAACGACAACACCGGAGGCTACTGGGAGTCCGCGCTGGGATTCGGCGTCAGTCCTACCGCCTTGCGAATCTACAACACCGATTACGAGGGGCGCGGCACCAAGAGCTTCTACTTTGAGGAAATGAATACCGCCGGCATTCTCGAGCTGGAGTACGTCGATCCCACGACCGGTCAGAATGCCACCTGTATCCGTTTCTGTCCTCTGCCGGAAGGAAACACCACCGTCCAGGAATTCCGCTTTGTGCGCCGTGTTGCTATGACCACATTCCGTATCTGGATCACCGACTTCTACGGAGCGGGTGCTGGTCTCAATGGTGTTGAACTGGTCTCGGACGAGGTATACAGCTTCGCAGTAAATGCCTACAATTCGCCCTCGTGTGTGGATACCGCCGCCGCCTCAGTGTCGACCGCCACCCCTGCAGAAGCTTGGGGCATCGTCCGGAATTCTGGACTGATCTCATCTGACTTCCTTTCCACTGTGATCAACTCCGAGGCGAATGTGGGCGACAACACCAATGTCGTATTCCAACCAAATCTGCAGCAATCCGGAAACTACTCCGTCACACTGTACACACCTGGCTGTATCCTTGATGAATCATGCAGCTCCAGAGGTCGCGTCGAGATCACGGCCTCAATGACCGCCGACTCTGATCCCGCCACGACCAGCAGCTTCCAGACCAATAACTACGACAAGTTCGAGCAGATCTACTACGGCTATATCGACACCGATGGCTTCCAGCCTACGGTGACCCTTGCGCCAGCTGCCGGGCAGCGCGTCCCGTTGACCGTTGTCGCGTCGCGCGTGCGATTCGAGCTCATCTCCGCTGCGGATGGAAACTCCTCTACCAGTACATCCTCCTCCTCAACCGGCGGACTGAATGGCCTTTTTGAGTACAACCCTAATGAAGCGACCACGAGCACGAACTTCTCGACTTCTGTCGTCAACCGGGCTGGAACCTCTCTTGACGGGCGTGCAAGCTTTGCCAGCGTCATCCGCTACAACGACAACCTCTACGCTGCAGGCAACTTCTCCAGCGATGGCATTTCCAACATCATGTCCATCGGCAGCGATGGAGCTGCGGCACTCCCACGCGGCGGGCTGAACGGTGAGGTGTTCAACATGATGCTCAACGGAAGCACCCTCTACATTGGTGGCATCTTCACAAACACTGCGCAAGACCAGACTGAAGGATTGAACAACGTCGGATCCTTCTCCATCGACAGCAACGAGTGGGCACCTTTGGGCGGCGGTGTGAACGGAGGTGTCTTCAGCATTGTTCCCCTCGTCATGAACATGACTGCCGACGACCGCAGGGACACATTGGCCATCAGCGGCAATTTCACTTCTGTCAACGGTTTTGGTGACAATGCTGCATTCGATGCTGCTGGCTTCGCAATCTGGGTGCCCAGCGAGAACAAC
Organism: Cercospora kikuchii; assembly: GCF_019650295.1. Taxonomy (NCBI): domain Eukaryota; kingdom Fungi; phylum Ascomycota; class Dothideomycetes; order Mycosphaerellales; family Mycosphaerellaceae; genus Cercospora; species Cercospora kikuchii. Next base: position 102,668 of record NW_025408585.1, on the reverse strand, counting down.
TGGCTGAAGAACATTCCCGGCACCAACAGCGCACTCAATGGCCAGCTCACCGCTTACACCACCGTACCAGGCATGGATCCCGTCTACGCAGGAAAGATCGACTCTCAAGGTCTTGACATCAACGACGTTGTTGAGCTCGTTGGTTCTGGCACACCAGAACTGCAGTCACTTAATATTCGACTCTCGGCCAACACTGCAGCAGCTAGTGCAAGTGGCAATCAGAAGAGAGACCTCACCGATGGGCAGTCTGGCAGCAACTACACTGGCGTCTACGATGGCGTGTTCTACAACAAGAACAACCTCAACATCACCATCTTGGGAGGAAGCTTCAGCACGACCGCAAGCAACGGCAGCACGATCGAAAATCTTGCTTTCATCAACAACACTGACAGTGACCGAGAATCTGTCAGCGGCGTGTCTGGCCTCACCTCCGACTCGATCTTCATTGCCATGGACACATATCAGACAGCGCTTTGGGCTGGCGGTGCCGTGAACGGTACTGTCAACGGCAACCCTGCTACAGGTCTCGTAGTCTACGATCTTTCTGCCAACAGATTCGCGGCTCCCCACCCACCAGCTCTTGGTGGAGACAATGTTGTGGTTCACTCCATCGCTGCTCAACCTGAGGGAGAGGATGTCTACGTTGGTGGCGACTATGCGACTGCAGGCTCACTTCCTTGCGGACCATTGTGCTTCTACGACACCAGAGCTCTGCAATGGCAGAGCACTGGCTCCGGACTCGAGGGCGTCATCTACACCATGGTGTGGACTTCCAACACCAAGCTCATGATCGCGGGTAACCTGACTGTCAATGGCAACGAGACCACAATGGCCACCTATGATGCTAAGAAGCAGATTTTCACCGAACTCGAGGGAGCATCCAGCTTGCCGGGACCCGTCACTGCCATCTCTGCTGTCAACGGCGACTACAGCCAGTTCTGGGTCAGTGGCATGTCTACCAACAATCAATCCGTGTTCTTGACCAAATACAAGGATGGCACATGGACTGCCGCTTCCGGTCTTGGTGAATCTACCTCTATCCGAAAGCTGCAAATCATGCCACTCACTTCAGACCACGACTCGAGCGACATGGTTGCCACCGACCAAGTGCTCATGATTCTCGGTAACATCAACATTCCCGATCAAGGCAACGCGAGTGCTGTGCTATTCAACGGCACCGTGTACGAGCCATACATTCTGACCAACATGGAAGATGGTAGCCAAGGCAGCTTGTCAGCCATTTTCGTTCAGAATCCCAACAACTTTGTCAACAACAAGAGCTCTGGTCTCGCCGTTGGCATTATTGTTGCAATTGGTCTCGCCATCGCCCTGGCAATCACTGGTCTGATCATCCTTCTTGGTCTCCTACTCGAACGACGAAGACGACGTATTGAAGGTTACGTTCCCATTACAGCCGACAAAAGCGCGAATGTGAATCGGCTTCCTCCCGAACAGCTCTTCTCGAAGCTGGAGGGAGGAGGGCATTCTCCGCCGAAGATTTAGAAGTTCTTTTGTTGCTTGACGTGTTGTTGTTGCACTGCTGCAGAACAACGAGAGCTTCCCGCCGCTGCTGATGCGCCTCGTCCTGTACAGACACGAAGGAGACTACGCAAGATGCCGCCACCGCGCCCGCCGCCGCGACCGACATCTGGTCAGCAGGAGCAGCAGCCCCGGAAATGACATGGAACATACAACCTTTATTACGCCCGTTACGAAACCACACACACATCGTTTCTTGTTGTTAATAATGACCACAATATCTTTTGCACTTTCTGCAAAAAAGGACAGGTGCCCAGTCGCCCTCGAGTATAGTCGGGAAAAAGAAGAATACCGAATCTGAGATCGTCTCTGCCATTTTTTCGCTGGGTCTGGTACATCGCCGGCCTACCTTCATCGTCACCCCGGTCGCTGGATCTCCTTTGCGCCCTCCGAGGGAGAGTGGAAGTGGAGATGCTGGTGCAGGAGGTGAACAGGATAGTACAGTTCGCTTTTGGTGGAGAGAGGGCCTCGTTGAATTGGATTTGAGTTTTTGTTTTTTGCCGGGTTTGCACACATTTCCAGATGATGGAAGCAAGCAAGAAGATACCACCCCTCGCATTGGGAAAAGACTCTTTTTTTGTTTAGTGTTTTCTGCTGTTGTTGACTGGAGTAGTTTGTTGAGATGGGAGATCTTGGTGATCTGATTTTTCACTACGCTTGCTTGTTTCATCTCAAATTTGTTTTCTCGTTTTGGATCCGTGTTTGTGTTGCTGTTGATACTGTCGTGTGTAGGGTGTGATGCAAGGGGAGAAAAGTGGAGAGGAACAGAGGAGAAGAGGATTGCTGGCACGGCCGAAATTTACAGTCTGATATGACCGTGTGACTAATCCTTGGGGGAGGAGCAGGACGAGTGGAGGCAAAGAGAGGAGAGGAGAGGAGGGAAAGATGTTAATGTCTTTTATTTGAGAATGGAGATGCGGAATATGGGGTGGAGCACATGAGGGTTGGGGGATGAATGCTGAGGATGGATGGATGTTGAGGTTGGAATGGATGTATGGAGCAGGCAGATAGGAAGGCAGGTAGGCGTGGCAATTGAGAGATGCTGAGACTTTACATAACTGTTTTCGTTGCCTTTCCTCCCTACATCTGCTAGCTAAAGCACAGCGAGTCCAATCGTCACCAGTAGCCTGCTTCAAAGCCACATGTAGCTCATTATCGCCATGACAATGGCAACAATGCATGCAGTGCCAGTGGACGAGCCGCGCAAGGTCGTGCTGCCCCCTGTCGAAACTTCCGGCGAGCTAGTAGTAGTACTGCTTTCACCACCAGCATTCAAAGCATCGCAGCTCGTGAAATTCTCTCCACCTAGCATTTTGCCGACCTCTAAGACCGACTCTCCATGGATGGCTTTGAATGCCGCTCCTGCAACTGTCGCGTCCGTGGCGCAAAATACCGTGGTGAAATTCGCTTGCACCGCTCTCCCGTCGCACGTTGCCTCCCAAACCTGACCATCGAAATCTGCATAGCTTGATATATTTACACCACCGGGAAGCGTGATTCCTAGTGGAGCCAATGTATGAACCTCAATATAAGGTCCATCAGTATCAGGTTTCGAGTACGTCAGAATACTTTCGATGACTGTTGCGCCTTGTAATTCGTAGAATCGAGCATCGCCTGGTTGCCAATTATTGCCTGATAATGTTGAAGCCGAGGCATTGGTCGAGACACTATCCGGTGGGGAGCCCGCCCAGGTGAGATTGGTGAAGTTGCCGATTATGCTGATGACTTGGGAGTAAGTGTATGGGATTGTGACGATGGTTTCGTCGCGGCCGGGGAAGAAGCCTGAGGCGCAAGGGTTGTTGGAGTCTGCTGGTGAGGGTAAGGAGCCATTTGTTGCGGGGATCGTGAAGCCGGCGGGTGCGAGGTACTGGCCAAGGGCAGTATAGGACAGTGGTGCCAAGAGGAGCAAGCTTCTGCCAAGGGGAGACATAGTTTGGGTCCGGTTGATTTTAATGGATATATGTGTTATGGTAGAGCGAGAAGAAGAGGGAAGGAAAAACGCAGAGAGGGGAATCGCTATGTCTTGTTGTGGCTTGAGAACCGGAAATCCAACGGGAATATGGAGGATGTACGCTAGTAAACTAGTTTCAATTGAGACTAGGTCTCAGCCACTATCCAGACAAACACATTCACGCTTTTGGATTGGCCGAACATAACCGATTGCATCGATTGTATGAGGGTCATGCTAGAAGTCCAGCTTGGAGATTCATATTCAGACAACGAACCCATCCGTATCTCCCAAACAATACTCTCTCCCTTCCAGACCGGCAATAGTCTCTATAGCCATCTCCTCTCCCTCATAATCTATGATTCTAGTCCTGTTTGTAATCTGCGAAACGCCCCATAACGGAGGCGCTTCAATGACATGGAGAATGTCTCTCCATGATTTCCCTTTTAAATCCATAGATTGCTTATATTTTTCTCGCATCTCATTGTTGAATTCGATGAACTTATCCGAGTTCACGCACTTTTTCTCAACGCTAAAGTCTCCGAACATTCCATCTTGATTCTCTGGAAGAATGTACGTGAAAACTGTCGTGTCGGCTGTACACATGAGATGTTGGCGGAGAAGGTCGAGACAGTGCGTTATGTGCCATTCCCAGACGATATTGGGGGTGAAGCCGAAGCGGGAACCCCAGTAGTAGTGATAGTTAGGGAGGAGGTTTCGACGGAGGGTGTCGAGGCAGTGGAGCTGTATAGACCAGATGTTAGTGGCAACATGAGGATGCTTCTCAGCGCAGAAATGTCTTCTCGAAGTTACAGGGATGTGGTGAAGGAGGCGTACCTGATGCGTGAACTCAAGAGAGCCAAGATATGTGTCTTCGGGCCAGCCATATTCTTTAGGTGCTTTGATAGCGACTGCTGGATCTTTACCAAGGCGTATTACGTCCTCTCGAGTGATAGGGAAGACGGCGGGGCGGGTTAGATCGGACCATGCTTTGTGGACTTCTGAGCTTTGAGGCATTCGATAGATGGCATCTGGTGCCGATGAGTTGGCGAGGTGACCAGACCGAAGTGTCGTTGTTTCGTATCGAATGTCCATGAGTCGGTGGAGTGGTGCTAATGTGTAGGTCAGCCATTGCATGCAATCTCTTCTCTCTGCTCTGTAGAACCTACTGAAGCTCTGAGGTCGTGCACCAATTGTTCCATGTTGCGTCACGTACCAAAGTGTACATTGTATCGTCAATACATGCGAGGCCAGCGATGCAACGGCAAGAATCGCAAGGGCGGATCCATTGAATGTCAATACGGGGTTGCACAAGATCGTCCAGCGTTTCCGACATTGTTCACTCCGTTCGTCCGGCCATGGCTCAAATATGCTGCTTTCGTTCTTAATGCATCCAGACTGGCCTCCAGACTCATATATTCATGCGAATTCCATGGCCAAAACCGAGATGCTCGAAGCTTTCGCATCGAAATAACGATTGAGTGTAACATTGTCCAGCGAGGGAGTGAACAACACGATGAAGGAGGCGAATAGACTCGGCGGAATCACAAAGAATCGCGAAAGCAAGCTATCGTCAAACCGGATAACGCAGGCCGCGACTCAGCAGTGTTACAAATGTGAAAGTGGATCGCGACAATCAAGGCGCATGGGGCCACAGCATCTGTGCAATATTCTGATCGGGATCTCTGCTGTTGGTTTGTGCTTGAGCTCCATGCTTCTCCCGAATGAAGAGCTTTCACAACGAGACTGAGCTGGGGGCGCTCCTGGTTGTTTGGTCGGTCGTCTATCCTTAGGGCAGGAAATAGGCTTTCAGGTCGACTGGGGTGCCTTCTTCGATGAACCTACGATGAGCTCAACTGTCCCTGATATCCATGAAAATCCGGGTCGTTGCCATCTGGCATGTTGCAAAGCCCTAAATTGCCAAAGCCCTAAAACAACCAGTCTATAGGGCACAATCATGTGATTCGACGGATATCCAATCAACGGATGAAAGTCGACGCCCCGCGCGTGAGCAATACTTTACCTGGAAAGTGGGAACCGTGCTTATCAGTGTGTGAATTTTGGAGCATACAGTAGGTGGGAGGCGAAGGATATTTCCAGGACCGTTGGTTACGGTTTCACGGTTCATCCACAGCTCGAGAAGAGTTAATGCAGTGCCGACATCGCGACTGAGCCCTCGGGAAAAGCACTAGATGCATACGCATCAACTCTGTCGTAGCGAGGTGAGCTTAGCCAGTTCCAGAAAACCCACGATCATTACTATCCATGCTCTATCAGGATCAAGGGTATGCCGTTCCTGGGTTATCGATGAGCCATGATCGGGCTGTGGGGGTTGATGAACGCTTCTGATGACTTGATCATTCCCTCTTGAGACTTGTGCACCCACTTCCTCCTCGCTACTAATCCACCGGCACTTGCTCTTTGACAAGTGATAGAAAGTGCACTCACCACACTCTCACCATGCCAGGCCTCAAGCACTCATGTGTCTTAGCAGTGCTCGCCCTGATGTGCGTGACTCAGGCGGCACCGGTTGCTGATGACCTCAGTGAGATCCCCTCCCCCATCGTCACAGAATGCGTATGAACAACTTGCTGATCTTCACCGGCCCTAGTGCGCATCGAAAGTCGAAATCAAGCGAATGCTGCTGATGACCACAAGTCCGAAGACGTTGACACCAAAGCGAAGAGGATGAGTTACTGGGGAGTTGATAAGGATGTGTTGACCTATTTCGATCATAGTGCGCTGGAAAAACGTAAGACAATAATATCAGAGAGGATAGAACGTTACTAATTGCACCAGGTGGACTTGCATTCGACGATAGACACGAGTCCGAAGACGAGGACACCAAAGCAAAGAGGCAGGATAGTAACATCTGGTTAACTGGTCCGATCATGGATCATAAGCCTTTTGGTGCACTGCAAAAGCGTAAGATTGCAATTCCAGGAGAGACGGAATGTTACTAAACTCAGCAGGCGGACTCGCGGTCGACAACCGAGTCGAAAAAGCAGCCGATGCTCAGCATCAGTCAGTCGCGGACACGAAAGCGAAGAGGCAGAATAGTGACAACTGGTTGCATGACGCTGCGAACATGAATTGGCAGGACCTTGGTGGACTAAAGAAACGTAAGATTGAAAAGCATTCAAGAAATTGGAATATATCGCTGACTTTAGCAGGTGGTGTGCCCGTCGAGGACCAAGCGGAAGCAAGGCACGAAGCCGATGACTAGACTGAGGTAGTGAATCTCGGCTAGGAGCGGAGGGAAATCGCTCGTAGGATTTGAGGTTTCGTTGTGCTTGAAGGTAGTTCAAATTGTCGCACTCCTGCTATGCGTGAACTTTCGTCTATTTGTTCGTAGTGAGTGCTCAAATCTAGCAACTCGTCGATTGAGGCCGTTCAGCTGTGCTTTTGTAAGCGGAGCTTGATCGCCCTTCATGCTTGACGCGGAGATGATGTGCTTGTTGCATATTTTGCAACAATGCAGATTCATTGCTTATTGTAAGGTTGCATGCCAAGGTTTGTAAGCCGTGCGTGCCATCGACAGCACACCAAGACAAAATCTCCCATTTGCAGGCCGCACTTGGGTGCTATGACAAGCGATACCGACAGTCGTTTGTGTGCAGCTGAACGGTAATTGCGGCACAGGAGACGGAGACTTCTGCACCTGACCGTGCAGTACCGCTGATCTCTGGTTTTCCCTCCTCACCTTCACGGTACAAGAATAGCAGAGGCAGTATGTCGTCGCGCCAGCGGGGAACTTTGGCTAGAGAGCTTTTCCACAAGGTACCGATCCAGGTCAGAAGAGCCAGAAGCCATACCAAAGCGGGCAGTGCGATCCATACCCATTGAATGCGCACAAAATTGACCATGATTAATGTTCTGCCGCGAGCCATAGTGGTATTTTCCGACCTGCTGGCGACAAAGGCGCTGTCCCGCAACGTCTTGGTCATCGCTTTTGCGGCATTATTTGCAGCGCATACAAGATGATCGTGTTCGTCTGCACAGCCGGAGACGTTGCCGTAGAAGATGGAGCCGAGGATGTCCTGTGCTGCATACATGGACTGTGGAGGCAGGATCGAGAGTGAAGGGGACATTACGGATACCGATCCTGCGAAAATGCCTTGAATGAATCCCGTAAGAGAAGAGAGCGAGCTTGATGCGATCCCAAAGGTTTGGCCGGGCTGCATGCCATGGTCTTCGGCCCATGGCGGACTGAGCTCCAATCGGCGCCAGCCAACCGGATTATCTTTGTGGAGCAGGCTGTAGTTTGTAGGCATGGTTTGTAGCGTGAAGTTGCACCACCAGTCGATGCTATCCTCGTAGTACACTCCATTGTTGACGCGAGGACGTACGCTCTGTACACAAATTTGAAAGGCACACTCTGTAGCAAAGATGGTCGAAGAGTTGGAGACAGGGTGGTCAATGGACAGGTCGGCCGGCCACAGCACTGCTGCCGGCCCTGCCGGCCGATTCAGCGGCCGTGTCCGTCCGTCCGGACGAGAGCCTCTCATTGGCCATGCCGTCCACCGGAGCCCTGTCCGCTGTTCGCCTTGCCTAATTAGGAAGGATGTTGAAAAATGAAGCCAGAGGAAGGTGTTGTTAGCCCTCTATTCGCACGTCTGTCTGCTGGCTGTTGCCTTCATATGAGCTTGACATCTCACTGTCCACGTCGCCGCTAAAGTGATCGTCTTGCGCTCTTACCACCTCCTTTGTGTGTCTCTTCAACACAAAGTCGTTCTTGAACCAATTTCGCAGTAGTTGGTGTGATTGTGCGTAGTCTGTCTTCGTCTGCCACCTCTCATTGTCGAGAACGTGGCCAGCTAAGCTAAACTCACGCTCACACGCGCTCGAGCTCGCCGGCGTGGCCAGTAGGTCGAATGCTAGCTTGGACAACAATGGATATCGCTGGCGATTGTCACGCCACCATTGGACGACATTAATAGGCTTGTTGCCAACCATATAAGGTGTCAGAGGCTCGGCAAGATAACGCTGCAGATCGTCTTGCAACACAGTGTCCGTGAGCATTAACGATGCCGTGTAATCGTCGACCTCGCGTTCACGTGTCGCCGGCCTAGTTGTTGGTGCTGGACACCGCATCTTATACTCATTATAGAGCTCTTCAATCGCGTGTCGTGCCTTCACTGTCCATAGCGTGGACGCCTCGATATCGTCTTGATTCTGCTGCTGCGACTGCCGTTGCTTGCACTTCGCTTTCGCCTTATTCTTGCGCTGCGTATTGTCGTCTTTCATACCACCCCAGTGCTGCTCGAACCAGCTCATCTTGAGCGATGGATGTAACGCCACGGCGGCACGGTAGGCAGGCGTGCGATCGCTGAGTCGATAGTACTTGTCGAGCTTCTTCCAACCAAGATTGACTATCGCCTTAAGGTGTGAGTTGGCCGCGTGTTCATGGTCTGACTTCGCCTTCTCAAGTGTAGTTAGCAGTGACTCCAAAGCTGTCAACGACTGCCACAATCCACCGAAGTGTTGGCCATCTGCTTGGACCTTCAGCGACGCCATCTTCAGCGGCTTGAGAAGCTTCAATATCTCCTTCAACTCGGCCCAGTCATCCGCGGTGAGTATGTCTTCACGAAGGTCGTCAATGAACTGTAAGCAATACAGCTCTATTGGATCTTTGAGCTCGAGGCCACGCTCGATCATGTCGTGGTCAGATTGCCACTTAATCCCGCCGTTCAACACTAGCTCGACAAGTCGTGTGTCTGCCTCGCGTTGTTTTGATCGAAAGACGTGTCGTCGTGCCTCGCTATAGTGAGCATGGATCACGATATTATGGAGCTTGCCAACACAGCCCTTCTTTCGCCATGCTGTCTGACGATCGACGGCATTACGTAGAGATAGAGCGCGTTGAAACTCGTATACGATCTCGCTGTCTTCGAGCTCCTCGTCTTCCTTATTCATGTCGTTGCAAGCCTGGTCAATACACTCGATGTCGACGCCGTAGAGCATAGCCTTAACGACTAAGTTGATGAAGTGGCCAGCGCAGCGAAGGCGGCACTTGTGAGGGTGTCGGAGACTTGGTATTTCGCGCCTAATAGCTTCGATCGTCGTGTCGTTGTTAGACGCGTTGTCGGCCATAAAGTAGGTCAGTTTGGACGCGATATCATACTGTCTGATCAGCTTGAGAAGGATGTTTGCCTGCTCTTCACCAGTGTGATTGCCATAGGTTGGTACGAGTCCAATAAGTACTGTCTTCAGCTGATAGTCCTTATCGAAGTAGTGAGCATGAACACCTAAGAAGTCGGTGCCGCCATCGATGTCTGCTAGCCACGCGTCAAACGACAAAGCGATGCCGCTTATCGCCGTAGCCATATCGCTCTTTACTCGAGGCAGTGTCTTCTTACACAAGTCGACGATCCAAGCTCGCGGGGTGTTGTGAGAAGTAGGGAATAGCATCTCGAGAACAGGTTGACGATACGTAGCTAGCCGCTTCAGTCGTTCAGATGCTAGAGCGCGAAGTGAGTGCTCATCTGTTACGGCATACTCGAGGAATAGCGACCTCCACTCGGTACGATCAACAGGAGTCTTCTCGGTCGTCCTTTGACGCTTGATCATACTAGCGATGTTGCCGTCGTCTACCGGACGCCTCTTACACTGCTTGTACGTGCCATCGAGCTCGTAGCCATGCTTGCCTAGGTGTCTGCGTATCGAGTTCGTTCCTCCACCAGTCCGAATGACCTTCACCTTCCTGTGATCCTTATGGCTGCTGTCGAAGCACAGACGACACAGCCAGTAGTTGGTGAAGCTCTGAAGATGCGTAACAGCCTCACCATGCTGCCAGACCCACGCTCTGTGCTCTGCCTTGCCTGGCGGTGTCGGGTAAAAGTCGCGAAGAGCTTTTCCATCGACGAGGAAGCCGGTCCGCGTATAACGCGTCCGGAGGACGGTTCCGAGCTGCGATTCGGCGTGGATTTGTGTCAGGTCGATGCTGTGGGTGGCGCTTATGCTGGAGGTACCGCCTGCCATCGTGGTGTGTGCGTAAATGCCAATGATCAGGTGGGCGATCGAGGGACTTTGGCATGTGAAGGAAACGCGTCCCCAGTCGCGTTCTGAGAAGTCGCGCGTGGGAGGTCGGCGCACGGGCCGGCGTCTCTGCAGGCTGGCATCTGACCAATCAAACACGCTCTTATTCATCAATTGACCCAGACCCTAACAACACCCCTAGGAACGACATTCTCATCAACAAGGTCAATTCACATGCCATGGACACCGGTGATTCACTTACATGTCCGGACGGACGCTAGCATTAATAATGCCGGCCGGCAGATACCCCATTAGCTGTCCATCCGGCCGGACACCGTCCGGACGGCATGGCCACGAAAAATGACCCGTCCATTGACCACCCTGGTTGGAGATGCTGTTACCGAACGCCAAAGCAGTGGAGTTGCTGTTGCTGCCCTTCGCCATCATCATCTGCACAACTGGCAAGCTTTCTCCAGAGTGGACTGTGCCGTTGACTGCTGTTGTCAAGTTCATTGGCACGTCTCGCTGACTTGGCCATGCACTCCAAGAAAGACCGAAATCTGTCCCGGGAAGGCTGAGCTGACATTGCTCTTCGTCGTCCATCTGCCATGAGCAATTCTTTTGGAGGACAGAGGAAAAGCTTTTGCAACTCGGGCGCACTGCTAGCGTTGCGATTGGATCCCAAGTGCAGTTGCCAGTGGCACATTCAAATTGCGGTATGGACCAAGCCTGAGACTTATCCGTGTTGAGCAGCGAGTTGTAGACGTTAGCCTTCATGACTGAATCTATCCAGTATACTAGGTTTCGTCAGTGATGCCGACTTGTCACCTTCAAGCTCAGGGCGCTCACCATATGATGCTCCCAACTGTGAAGCCGAAGCCGGGGTTCCATTGGTGTTGTAGTCTGCCGAGTATGTCACGTAAGCCGGCACTGTGACATTCTCTGCTGGCTCGGGTGTGTAGTGCACGAGGTTCTGAATGAACGGATCGAAACCGACTGCAAGGATCGTTGCGAGTGCCGCAAGTACAGCGAAATGTCTGTCATGATGAGAAAACGTGTGGACATGCAGATACTGCCTGACTTTACCTGCCCTGCTGCTCAAAGATGAGGGCCAAACTGCCAATGATGCCCCGACTGGCGGAGTCGAAATATCTGAGATCTGACATTGTCCGACGTTTCTGTGCAAACCAGACCCATTTGAGCTGAGAGAGCCCAGATGTGACTGGAATCAGAACCATGACTTTGGCCAGCGTGCTGAGCCATGATATCATTGTGTTGAGTGACACATTTCTCCATGTGGGTTGCGGCTTCCCATCGTAGTGGTACAGGATACCGACGATGGCGGTCAGAGCGCCTGCAGATACGATGACGCCGAGCAGCTCTAGCACCCACCAATCCTCAAGTCTTGCGAGAAACCCGGCCGTTTTCGAGGCTCCAGACCGGTGTTGCTGCGAGTCCAAAAGTGCTCTCGCTCCATCTTCCGGGCTCAGCGCGATACTCGCAGCGTGGACTTTTCCGCCACCTTTGCTAATAGTGACCTCCTGGGTGCCGGGTACAGGGTGGTAGCCGACTTGCTGGAAGGTAGACATGCTCGCTATCTGGGTTAAAAGATGTCGCCAGTAGAGAGTGCTGCCATTTCAGCAGGTAGTCGCTTCAGCTGTATGTAAGGCTCGAGGCTGGAGGATTCGGTTAATATATTTGGCACCGCCATGCCCGAAGTGCAGATGAAGGAGCTGAAGGAACGGCGGCAGCTCAGGCGTGTGGTAGGCGCTTCAGCCGCTCCTGCGAGTGGCTGGAATTCGAGCCGTGGTCTGTTCTGTTGCACATGGCTTTCCGAGGTCCTTTGCTGACGTCTAGAAGCTGGCAAAACCGCAATTGGAGATCCTCGGGCCTTCCTCTTGTACCAGTCGTGCGTGTGCTCCCATCGCACCGGCGTGAGGTGTGATACCTTGGCTAACAATCAGCTTGTGTAGGTGAAGTGCTGCAGTCAGTTTCCCGGATGCCTAACTTCTTACATAGCTTGTCCATCATAGTACGGTTGGTATTGGATGCTGCTCAGCCTCAGCCTGGGCGACCGCCCACGGAAACCCGGCTGTATGCTTGGCAGCTGCTCGGCAAATTCAAAATTTGATTCGCACTGTCTCGACTGGACACTCAGGACACCGTCCGCAACTCGTCTATTTCCATCAAATTCAAGTTGCAGAAGCGATTTTGCCGCCTAACTTAGGCACTTTCTATCCGCTGTCCAGACTTCCTCTTCCTTTTTCACATGCTTCGCACACTCATTAATCGTGGTCATGGCTGACTTACGCTGTCCCGTTACACGACAGGCGGTAGCTGAGCTGCTTAAGACGCCTCCACTGCTACTGCGGCCTTGTCGCGCTGCACAGGCTGCGCAGCTGCACCTCTATCGTCCTTTTCCCGAGAACAATTCGCCCATACACCTACACTTGGGCAAAGTTGCCATTGCCCGGTCACGATGTGGTTATTGAATGCGCGAACGAGATGTCTGGAGAACTTTTTTGACGACAGGCAGATGTACGTCAAATATGCGATTCTCTCGCATACGTGGGGTAAGGATGAAGTCGGCTTTGATGATATTCATCAAGACCGCGCGAAATCGATGGCCGGCTATCGCAAGATTGACTTTACCTGCGAGCAGGCGTTAAAGGCATGCAAGGCGCGATGACCACGTTGTCCAACGGGCTGATTCAAGTGCAGGATGGCATCGAACATGTCTGGGTTGACACGTGCTGTATCGACAAGAGAAGTAGTGCGGAACTGTCCGAAGCCATCAACTCCATGTATCGCTGGTACTATAACGCCCAAGTATGCTACGCCTTTCTCGAGGATTACTTACCACCTGAGGGAACGGCACCCGACCGGCGCATTTCGATGATTCTTGATGATGAGCGAGTGCAGGAAAAACTGATAGGTTGTTCATGGTTCACGCGTGGCTGGACGCTGCAAGAATTAATTGCACCTGCCACTGTGCGGTTTTACGACGGCGGCTGGAACTTCATCGGAACCAAGTGGCAATGCATGTCTCCTCTGATCCGTATTACTGGCATACCCAAGGAGGTGCTGGTGAATCGTGAGCAACTTTCAACCACAAGTATTGCGCAGAGGATGTCTTGGGCATCGCGCCGTACTACTTCCCGGCTCGAAGATCAAGCATATTGCTTACTTGGATTGTTCGATGTTAACATGCCTCTCCTGTACGGCGAGGGAAGCAAAGCTTTCGTGAGACTGCAAGAAGAAATTATCCAGGCAAGAAGCTGGGAAGATCAGGATCATTCCATTTTCGCTTTCCAAAGTTGGGATGGCCGTCTGCTTGCAGATTCGCCCAAATGTTTTGATGGTTGCAACGATCTTCTTACAACCACTCTCGCTGGTGAAAGTGCTTTCGAATTGTCGAAACGAGGATTACCAATCAGTCTGTTGGGCGCGGCGATACCTTCTGAAGATCAGAACCCAAACGACGCGAATGGAGCAATGAACGATCTGGTAGTTATGCTTAACTGCACGAAGGATAGCGGGGAGACTCGTATCGCGCTACATCTGCGGGCTCGACCTCAAGTAGATATGTCTGGACATCCAAGATTGGACATTGGTAGAGAGGAACTAGTATATGATCGGATGTCATCTCTAGATGCAGTCTTAAGAACCGATCTGGAGAACTATCGCCGTATGGACGTCATGATCGCCCGAAGAGCCTTCGTGTGGCCTACTATCTCAAGACAACTTGTGATCAAATGTGCGGGGGCCTCATTTCACACCGACGCGTTCGAGGGTCGTGACGATTCGCAACGCAAGGACCTTGAGACGTGGGGCTCACGGCACCGGAGAAGAAGGAGTAACAGAGGACTTGCTTCGGAAGTAGAGACAGATTCTAACACAGTCACCATGGGTTCCCGAAATGATGGAAAGCTTTTTGCAATCTTTACCTTGGAATACACAACGACGAGTGGAGAGCCAGACTCAATCACTATCCACGAGTCAGTCGAAGCATTCTACGACGAACGGCCGTCGATAGTGGTCCAGGTGGAAGCAGACGCTCGATCAGCTCCGCCGTCTATCTCCGCTTGTTGCTCCGATACGACGAGATTTATCGCATCTCGCGAGGCCCAATCGAAGCTGCTCCCGTTGCGTATTGGAATCTCGCGTTCTTTCAGAGTCAACTCAGGCAACTATTTGCACATAAAAGCTGGTCTGGGATTTGAGACAGGACAGGGAATTTTGCACTTGAATGTAACACGAACAAAGACGAAGGCATGTTCCCCGCCAAAAGTTGGCATTGAGACGGAACACTCCAACCACCGAGATCTGTGGCAAGCCGCTTCACCATCTCATGTATCTGAATCCCACCTCGCGGCAAGTAAGTTGGCATCAAACGCTGTTGAGGGACAGGCAGTGCGAGCCCTACAGAGGGAGCTCTCGGATTTGCGCGATGAAGTGCGGTCGCTGTACAAAAGGTTCCCGCGTGACCATCAGGCACTGACACGGAGTCTAGAGAAGGAGTAGTGCATTCGAGGCCAAGGCCAAGATCACAGAGTGTTCAGAGAATATAGCTTCGGTGATCAAGAAGCAGCTGACAGACGAAGAGTCCATCGCAGCACCTCCTGAGACAACTCCAGCGCATTGCTCGAGTTAGGCGGTAATTAAGTCGCCGCGGAGTTGTCGAATGGGAGTTGAGCTGCCACGCTCTCGTGGTCAGTTGGCAAACTTCGAAGGAGAGGGCTGTTCAAGTCAAAATTAATTGTGACACTGAACGCCAGTTACAAGACGCTCTTGAGGTTAATGTCGGCAAGTGTAGCAGAGTACCAAAGAGAACGCCGGGTGATGTCATGAATGTCACCGCGTTGATAGCTGATATCTTTAGCGTCTGTTTCCGTCGCTGCATGTGAAGTCACGTAGAAATTCAAAACTGCTTGGAGCGAGCACGACTGCAGTGATGAGCTTGTCTTGACTAGTTCGCAAGGGAAATTTAGCGCACGGAGAATCTGCTAGGGTGTTTGATGCTTGTCATCAGCTGAATCGCAGTGGGATCGCAGGAAGGTGATGTTGAATTTGAGTCGAAGTGGTGAAGACTGCTTGGCCGAGGTCGGCGTGGAGAGCTCCATCTCGCGTCAGCTGCGTAGGAATTTTTCGACGTGTGCATACAGCTCCATCGCAATCGATAAGCGTGAAGAGACGAGTATATAGGGAATACTGTGGCCGCACTCCATCCGATGCATCTCGATCTCCACGGGCGACTAGACGAGGGTGGTGCTTTGTCGACAATCGGCCGGAGCGGTCAGCAGTGACTCAAAACTTCCTTATCTCTCCAGGCTTGGCACGAGCCATTGAGAAAACCTTCATCACCCGGAGCTTCGCCAGTCATTTTTCGTCCTTTTTCCCTTCCCATCCTCTGCCATTTCGCTGGAAGTGGCATGTCCCACTGATCCCTCCGCTGAGCGCATTCGTCTCCATGGTGTTTGCTCCAACCATCTTCACTTCGCAAGGTGAGTGCGCGTTCGCAGGCCCGTTGGTGTGGTCACCGCTTTCTGCCTCCCCCGACGAGCTCCCGCAATCAGAGCACCCTCGCACCACCCTTCCACCTCCCGAAATTCTCCTCCTCTCCCTCCCACGCCTGACTGCGCGCTGACAGGAATGCGGTAGACTACATCAGTGACCACTTGTGGAAAGCCTGCGGGTGCTGAAACTGCAGTCCGCCATGGCCGCCGCTGTCAGTGGGCGATTCGCCCGCCAGCTGCACCACGATCTCTTCCACTCCTCCATCAAGCAGAATGCCCCTCGCATAGCTCGACGAACCCTTACCACCAAGCCTGTTGCACGCTGCACAGCCAATCAGCCAGCTGCGAAGCCTGCGCAGACTCAAGTCCGCAGCTTCGCCCGCTCCGCCAAACGCGCTGCTAGCAAGGCCGACGTGGCTCCCAATGCCAAAGCATACCTCGAAAGTGGCGCAATCGCTGGCGGACAAGACCTCGTCGACGTCAATAAAGTCCTCGTCATTGGCTCTGGAGGCCTCTCCATTGGTCAGGCCGGCGAGTTCGACTACTCCGGCTCGCAAGCTCTCAAAGCTCTCAAAGAAGCCGGCATCAAGTCCGTGCTCATCAACCCCAACATCGCTACCATTCAGACCTCCCACGTACTCGCCGACGAGGTCTACTACCTCCCAGTCACACCAGAATATGTCACTTACGTGATCGAGAAAGAGAGGCCAGATGGCATTTTCCTGTCCTTTGGTGGTCAGACCGCCCTCAACTTGGGTGTGAAGATGGACGAGATGGGCATTTTTGAAAGATACGGTGTCAAGGTGCTCGGTACAAGCGTACAGACACTCAAGACTTCCGAGGATCGTGACTTGTTCGCGAAGGCCCTCAAGGAAATCAACATCCCCATTGCCGAGAGTATTGCCGTCGAGACTGTCGAGGATGCTCTCAAGGCTGCTGAGGAAGTCGGATACCCCATCATTGTGCGAGCTGCTTTCGCACTTGGTGGTCTTGGATCCGGTTTCGCCGACAACCCAGAAGAACTTCGGAACATGGCTGCTCGTTCCTTGACTCTGTCCCCTCAGATCTTGGTTGAGAAATCTCTCAAGGGCTGGAAGGAGGCCGAGTATGAGGTTGTGCGAGACGCCTCGGACAACTGCATTACGGTCTGCAACATGGAGAACTTCGACCCTCTGGGTGTACACACTGGTGATTCCATCGTCGTCTCGCCCTCTCAGACGTTGAGCGATGAGGAGTACCACATGCTCCGAACTGCTGCTATCAAGATTATTCGTCACTTGGGTGTGGTTGGAGAGTGTAACGTTCAGTACGCTCTTCAGCCCGATGGACTCGACTACAGGGTCATCGAGGTCAACGCCCGTCTCTCTCGTTCTTCTGCGCTCGCTTCCAAGGCTACTGGTTACCCTCTGGCATACACTGCTGCGAAGATTGGTCTCGGTCACACTCTGCCTGAACTGCCCAACGCTGTCACTCGCACCACCACTGCCAACTTCGAACCTTCGCTGGATTACATCGTCACCAAGATTCCTCGCTGGGATTTGGTCAAGTTCCAGAATGTCAATCGCAACATCGGCTCTTCTATGAAGTCTATCGGTGAGGTCATGGCCATCGGTCGTACCTTTGAGGAATCTTTCCAGAAGGCTATTCGTCAAGTCGACCCCAAATTTGATGGTCTGCAAGGTGACAAGTTCGAGGATCTGGATGAAGTGCTCAAGAACCCCACCGATCGCCGATGGCTCGCTGTTGGCCAGGCCATGCTCCACGAAGGTTACTCTGTCGACAAGGTTCACGATCTCAGCAAGATCGACAAGTGGTTCTTGTACAAGATCCAGAACATCGTCGACACTACCAAGGAACTCGAAGCTATCGGATCTCTCTTCGGCGTCAAGAAGGAACTCATGCTCAAGGCCAAGAAACAAGGTTTCAGCGACAAGCAGATCGCTCGTGCTGTCAACTCTACTGAAGATGAAGTTCGTGCTCGCCGCAAGAACTTTGGTCTCAAGCCTTGGGTTAAGCGAATTGACACTCTGGCTGCCGAATTCCCGGCTGATACTAACTACCTCTACACGACTTACAATGCTTCGAGCCACGATGTGACGTTTGACGACAGGGGAATTATTGTTCTTGGATCTGGTGTTTACCGTATTGGAAGCTCGGTCGAATTCGATTGGTGTGCCGTTAATGCTACGCTTTCGTTGAAAGAGCAGGGCAAGAAGACGGTTATGATCAACGTGAGTTTTCCTTCATTCCTCAATGCATTGTAGACATGCTGACAACCCTATCGTACAATCCGGAGACCTATAGCACCGATTTCGACGTTCCTGATCGCCTTTACTTCGAAGAACTCAGCTACGAACGTGTCATGGATATTTACGAAATGGAATGTGCTTCTGGCGTTGTGGTCTCTGTTGGTGGCCAGCTGCCTCAGAACATTGCCCTCAAGCTCCAGGAAACTGGCAAGGCTAAGGTGCTTGGTACCAACCCCGAGGATATTGACAAGGCCGAAGACAGGCAGAAGTTCTCGCAAATCTTGGAATCTATCGGAGTGGATCAGCCTGCCTGGAAGGAGCTCACCAACTACAACGATGCCAAGGCATTCGCTGAACAGGTTGGCTACCCGGTCCTTGTCCGTCCATCTTATGTCCTTTCTGGTGCCGCCATGACTGTCATTCGCTCTGAAGAGGAACTTGAGGAGAAGCTCCTTGCTGCCAGCCAAGTCAGCGGTGACCACCCAGTCGTTATCACCAAGTTCATCGAGGGCGCTCAGGAAATCGACTGCGATGGTGTGGCACACGATGGAAAGCTGCTCATTCACGCCGTCTCTGAGCACGTTGAGAACGCTGGTGTCCACTCTGGTGATGCTTCTTTGATCCTTCCTCCTGCCAACCTGCCCAAGCGCACTGTCGAGCGTGTCAAGGAGATCGCTCAAAAGGTCGCCAAGGCTTGGTCTATCACTGGTCCTTTCAACATGCAAATCATCTCTGCTGCCAACCCTGAGGGCGGTGAGCCGCTTCTCAAGGTCATCGAGTGCAACTTGCGTGCTTCTCGTTCCTTCCCATTCGTCAGCAAGGTCCTTGGAACCAACTTCATTGATGTCGCCACCCGTGCCCTCCTTGGCAAGGACGTTCCAGAGCCCGTCGATCTTATGGAGGTCCAGCGCGACTACCTCGCCGTCAAGGTCCCTCAATTCGCTTGGACTCGTCTCGCGGGTGCTGATCCATATCTCGGCGTCGAGATGTCTTCCACTGGTGAAATGGCTTGCTTCGGTACTGATCTCGTCGAGGCCTACTGGACTGCTGTGCAAAGTATGATGAATTTCCGTGTCCCTCAACCTGGTGAGGGTCTTCTCTTCGGCGGTGACACCCAAACCGAAGACCTCGGCAGGATCGTCGACTACCTCAACCCTCTCGGCTACAAGCTCTATGCTGCCAACCATGAAATCAAGAAGCACCTCGAGAGCACTTCCAAGGATGGATCTGTCAATGTTGAAGTCATTGAGTTTCCTAAGGACAACAAGCAGGAACTTCGACAGGTCTTTGAGAAGTATGATATTCGAGGTGTGTTCAACCTTGCCAAGCGCAGGGCTAGCAGCATGACGGATGAGGATTATGTCATGCGTCGCAATGCTGTGGACTTTGGTCATCCACTTTTCATGGAGCCAAGGACTGCGGTGTTGTTTGCGCAGTGTATGAGTGAGAAGTTGCCCAAGAAGGAGGGTATTCCCAAGGAGGTGAGGAGGTGGAGTGATTTCATTGGCGGAAAGCCTTTGTAGAGTATGATAGACTTGGACTACGGTTCTGGTGAAGACAGTGATGGCTTGGAAGTCTCGCTGGGTAGAATGTCATGATATGAGAATGCGAACGTGCTTTGTTGATCTTGTGCTAGGCCCGCGGTTTGTTCTTTCCTTCCCTTTCTCACTGCCGATCTGTCTGGTCTCGCGAGGGTAAGCTCTCTTCCGTCAGCCTACTCCTTCATAATACATCCGCTGGGCTGTATGATGCTCGCCGTTCTGAACGATGTCATCGCTCTTCCCTACCTAGATGTGGGCTTGCTGGACACTATCGCCAAAGGCGTAAAACGCAGCCTTGTCTGTTACCCGCCTGACTGCAGTGGCTGCGTTCTTTTCAAGCCGTTCGGGGAAAGCCGCTTGCATGTGCACTCGCGAAAGCAATCTTCACAAGCTCTTTACTTCCGTGAGCTTTCTTCGACGGGCGCGCGTCTAGTCCAGAACACCTCAACGCGAAACGCAAAAATTACCCAGCCACGCAACAAACCCGGGCTGATACAAGGACAGCTCAGCGGATGTGTTACACGACATGAGCCACCTCAGCCTTGAACTTGGAATCCATCATGGTCTACGTGTCAAAGGACATGTGCTTGCTTTCTCCCAAGTTGCGGGCTTGTGAGGGCAAAATTTCTACAGCTTCGAGCGACTGAGGCTCTCTTGAAAGCGATGGATCAGCTGTAGCCTTGTCTTGTTTGACCGCATGAGCTCAGCAGATAGGTAACACGGCATACGAGACTTCAGCCTCGAGCTCGATCTTTCTCGGCTATGCGCCAGTGGAAGCTAGCGGCTACTGCGAAGCCTCACGCTGTCTCCTTCGTAAGCCTGCGGCAGAAAGCCACCGAGCCACTTCTATACGCATCTGCGCTATAGAAGTGGACCCCGCCCTCGCTACTGCTGCTTCAGCTTCATGATCAGGTTGTCTCTAGCGTGGCAAACGTAAACGATTTTTGTAATTGCGAAACGACAGCCCTTGGACCACAGACCACACTCTATACGAGGATCGTACGTCAGACAGGCAATGGCTCTGATCCACAGCGCTGCCACCATGAAAGATCTCTGGTCTTGTACTAATGAGACCCTCGGAGACTGCTACTTTTATGACACTTATGCGCCATGCGAATTTGAAGGTGATCCAGACATAGTGAGTGTTTCAGATGAAGCGCTCGGGTGACTCTCACTTACGTCGGGTTCTGCAGGCAGGCATAGGTGTGGTCTTGGCGTTCGTTATATCTGTCATTCTGACGTTCGGGCTGGTTCTCTATGGCCTCTACTTTGTTAAAGGTAGTTATCCGGACGAGATGCTGAACAATGTCGACAAAATGTGGATCACTTCTTTGAACAAGGCAACCAAGCGATTCCGGAGGCCCACGAGAGCTTCTCTTGACAAGAAAACGTACCGCGAGGTGCTGCTCATCTTCAGTGACCAGCAACTGGTCTTGGGTCTAGCTATTCTTGTAGTTGGGTTCTCGCAAACGGCCACTATCACCGAGTACCACTTCTCGGTCGTCTCCTGTCTTGGGTACATGGCGTTTGTCGTCCACGTAGCCTCCATCGATATCCTCGCACAAGATCTTATCAAGCGACCAGAACGAAAGTGGTGGCGAGCAATTGGCATTCTACTCATCGCTGTCCTTGCCCTGGTCACTACGTTACCGTACTTGAATAAATACTTTCTTACTTCATACGGTTCTCCGGTACTGTGCATCTGGAGCAACCTACCAGGCAATTCGACCCCGGAACTCATTGCAGTCAACACATTGTACGCGCTTCTATCGCTTTGGGCTATCTACGGGGTCCTGGCGGCGCTATTCCCCAACTTACTCGAGAAACGACCATGGGTGTGGATTATCAGAGGCATAATTATCCTGACGTTGGCGCCACGGAGAGCTTATTATGCATCACGCACGCGATCACTGGGTCCGTCGAGCTTTCGTACTCGGATCTGGCGCATCGTGAGTCACATAATGTTCTTCTTAGCTCTATGTACGTTCGTGGTCACTGAGCTGTTCTATTCAAGGACATTCGAAGC
This sequence comes from Cercospora kikuchii, assembly GCF_019650295.1. Taxonomy (NCBI): domain Eukaryota; kingdom Fungi; phylum Ascomycota; class Dothideomycetes; order Mycosphaerellales; family Mycosphaerellaceae; genus Cercospora; species Cercospora kikuchii. The sequence goes on along the minus strand of NW_025408585.1, from coordinate 80,871 downwards.
TATCAGAAACTGGGCAATACTCTTAATAAACATGATCGAGCTGTTCAAAGCACGAGCTGCTTCACGCCGCAAGGGCAAAATTGATGACGAGAACGACTGGGGATTCGGCCAAGCTGTGCCAATGCTTCTGCTCATCATTCCACTTTTGACCCTGTTCGAAGTTTATTACGGTAAGACTAGGAGAGTGTGTCAGCTGCACGTCGTCGCTGATCTGGTCTAGATGTCAATCACAGATCTCCGCCAGAGACTTCTTCCGATGTAAGCACTACATTAAACGACGAAACCTCTTTGGTCGCTGAGGGACCACTGACAGCAGAGCCAGAAGCGATCATGACCGACTCGACTTCCGACATAACCTCACATACAGCACAGGCACCATCATCGAGAACATCTGCAATATCGCCGGATCTATTCGACATTGAGAGCCGAGGAAGTATTGTGCTCAGAAGCATACATCGCGCTGGATCTGTAGCTGCATCTCAAAGATCACTTGAGCCCATCGCATCTTCGTTGCACACCCCAGACCCGCACACAAGCCTTTCGGCCACTTCTGATCTATCTCACACGCTGAATTCGAAATGCAAGAACCCGCGGCGTTATTATTGGAACTGCCCAGCAACAATGATCGAAGGTGATAGCTTCGAGGATGAGTTGTATGATAAGGTTGGATTCCGGTTGTTCATGCAATACTCGATGGTGTTCATATTTTGCGGTACCACTGTTGCTGCAGTGCACGGTTGGGCGATCTGACGAAGTCTGACACTGCAGATGATAGAGTAGGGATGGAGCTGGACTTCTGATATACATCTGTGCACTGCTCTTATTGACTCTGACTTCTTCACGGTTAGATAGTCACTCAATCAACACAGCTTGCAGCGATGAAGGCTCCCCAGCAGGGGCTTCAGAGCTCAGAGAGTTGTGCACATGTGCAAGGAGTCGGGGTCGAAGTGCAGGACAACACCTCAAAAGAGTTGCAGCAGCTGATGAACAATGAGGTTTATATCCAAGATGCATTCTATGCAGATTAGGATTCGGGATGTGGCAGCCGACGATGGCACCTTTGACGCCAACAGATTTGATTGGGAATCAGCACTGCGGATAATGACTGAACAAAAGCTTTCTAACGACACACATCGTTTTCTGAACAAGGGAGCTATGAATTCAGGACATTCGGGCGGTGTGCTTCTTCATCATCAGTAGCAGCATCTCCCCAGAACAGTAGGCCATGATCAGATGGAGCACAGCCTGACATTCCATATCGACCTCCTGGCCCTCGGTGGAAGCACGTTCGTAGTGATCGTCATGACTGTGAAACACCCGCTTCTTCAGGAAGCTACTCGCAATATGATGGAGCATGGCAGAGAATCGGTGTAGTATTGACCAACAAGATATGGATTGCTCTCAGGGCAATGCTGTAAGTACATCGCAGATCCTGCCGAACTCAATCTTCCGTGTCTTGGACAGTGCTCGTATAATGTGCAGTCTCGTTCATACGCAAGCTACAGGAGCTCCAGCTGCCGGATCTGCGGCTCCATTTTCTCTGAATAAGACATTGCCTACACTTTCACCAGCCTGAGCCAGCACTGACGCTTGCTGCAGCATTCCTTGAGCCTGAAGGACCTCCGCAGCTCTCGCATAGTGTTGGCGTCGTCCACGGTACCTTCCAAACTCATCTTCAGTTGTGTCCGGGGGCTTTTGATGCAAGCCGATTAACGGCCGCGCATCTGGTTTCTCAGGGTGGTACAGCATAGCCGCCGCACGTCGACGATCCGAGATGGGAAGATTCAGGTAGCGCTCAAAGGAGTCCGTGCTTACTTTGCAGGTACCGTGATCTTCCGTGGGCAGGTGACATCCGGTGAGGGCATCGTGTAGATAACCCAGGGCGCGACCGCAGTGGATGTGACTCGTGTATCGTTCCATGGCCTGGAGTGCGAATTCAAGGTCGTCGTGCCAATAGAGGAGAGCTTTTACGTGAGAGCCGAGGAGTCGGAGCGCCCATAAAGGTGGTTTGGTGGGATCCTGCGGCCTTGGGGCGCACGCCTGATCAAGCCAGTCGGTGACAGGAGAGGGATTGCTTGGGAGGAGGGGTGCCAGTGGAGAACTCGCTTGCAAACGCTCCGCCTCCAAGTGCTAGCACAAAAAGTCCACGAATGGTATAGGAACGTCTACGTCCCATGTACCCGGATCGCGCCTCATCACCCAGTGCAGCACTTTGCATGCCCCAACCTTGGCGGCTGGGCTGGCTCGTTCCTCGAAAGGAAGAGTCTTGAGCTTGTGGTAGGAGCTTTGGAGAAGTGCTCCTGCGTCATGAAAGTCTACCGAGACCTGCAACATTTCATCCCTATTGTGAAACTGTGGTGCGCCATCGTATTGCCCTATCCTGTATCGCAGGAGTTTGTGCTTTTTTGGATGTTCCACTGTATGGGCAAGACGAACTCCAGTGGGGCAGGGAGTTCTTGCTAGTCGGCATAACCGTGGCGTGATGGAAAGTAGTCGGCGAGAAGTCAACATGGTTGTGGTTTGATGCAGTGCTTATCGTTGAAATGGTGATGGAGGAAGCGAAGACATGAGGTTGAATATACAACTAGCGTTTGAGCCACATCGGACCACTGGCTTGGCAGAACACGTCGTGTGTGCGTACGCTTGTGCGACTTCGATCGATAGATGGCATGCAGACTGTACTGTATTGAGCCATGAATGCACCTGGACGTTGGTTGCTAGATCGACGCGTCCTGAGACCATTCCCATTTTCCCACATGAAAATGCACACTTGCGTATCTGCGATATGCTCGTAAGCGACTCTTCCTAGTATACAAACATCACAGCGGTAGCACCTGGCAGGGATCGAGGGATGATCGGTCAATGAGCATGTTCATCTGCGACAACATCATCCTCCTCCTCCTCCTTCTCAGGCACAGTGACCTTTATGACCCGCGTCTCATGAAGTGGAAGATCCCTCCGTTGTTGCATCTGACGCTCATTACGCGCCTGAAGCTCAAGATGCTGCCGTCTAGCGACCTGGTATCGCGCAGGCTGTTTCGCAGGCTTCTTCTCCTGAAACGGATTCTCCAGCTCCATCTCCTCTTGCTCCTTCGCCTCGCGTCTCTCTTTCATCTTTTCGGCCTGTCTCATCTGGCTCTCATACAACGCTTTCCTCTCATTCAGCACACTCCAGATTTTCTCCAGGAGACGACATTGCTCATGCAGTCTTTCCAAGCGAGGATTATGACGATATTCATCGAATAGCTTCACGCGTCGCTGTCGGGCTGCAAATCCTGTGACGCTTATCGGAATGCTCTGCAGTAGTTGATCGACTTGATGTTCTTCGTCTTGAAGGAGGAGGATGTATGACGCGCGGATAACGTCGCGGTCGAACTTTGACTTGATTGGGATATTCGCATTAGTAAGGGCGCGTGCTTCCTTCGAATTCTTCTTGCGTGCTCGCATTTCTATGTAGGCCTTCGTCAAGGGAAGAGCGTCCGGGTCGGTGGGATGCCAGAGCATGGCGATCGCGCGCTGTAAACGAGAGAGCTCCAAGCCAAGAAATTTGTCATATGATTCGTTTCGCTCGCAGTGCTTTCTGATTTGCGAAGAGGTGCACACCATGGCAGTGAGGGATCTCGTCAGATTGTGCCCTTGGAACCTGGACAATACGTCGATCGAGACATCGGGAGATTCGTGCCAGTACAGAGTTCGCGCAGGTGAGCCTTGAGCATTTCACTAGGCCAATAATATATCGCGCCTGGCGGAGCACGTGCGAACGCGCCTAATCCTTCATTGGCCCAGTCCAAAATTGGGCTCGGACTCAACTTTCCGAAATTGTGAAGTGATTCAAAGAGTCGCTCCGCTTCCAAATGCCAGCCTAATGAGCGGCAGATATTCTCAGTCAAGACCTTGTCCAACGTAGATGGCCGATACCCGCTCACGTCATCGCCGTCTTCGTCGACCTCGTGAACATAAATCGGGGTTGTGTTCAAGCTCTGCAGTCAACGCAGGACTTTGCTAGCGCCCAACTTCGCAGCAGTCGCTAAGCGTTCTTGCTTTTCTTCCTTGCCCTCCTCTATTTCTTCGACACCACTCTCAGTTGACCGGACCGGAGTGCCATGTTTGTCATACACCATCTCAGCAGTTTTGAGTCGCTCCCATATATCTTCGATCTCCTTGAAGCCACGCTCCTCATCTTCTGTCATACCCTGTTTGGCACACCATGTTTTTCGCCGCTTGGGATGACGGTGCGTTGTGAGAGGGTCTTTGGAGTGAGGTCGTCTAAGCGGAGAACGAGTGGGCCGAGGCAACTTGCTTTGATGGTGTGGAAGGTGCTCGATGGGGAGCTTGTTTCGCTCTCGGGGAGGACGTCTTGGCTTCAATTCACTATCTGCCGTGAATCGAATTTGAAAACGTCCAGCATCCTGTCGCGCACGTGGAGAAGTTGCGGCATCATCTCCACCATTTCCCCGAAACAGTTCACGCTTTTCAAAGGATCTCTTCCCTGAGTTGGACCTGTCAGACGTCTTTGAGAGGGTACGCTTGAGACCAAGCTCAGCAAACTGACCCGTGAGCGGAGCCACAGTTGAAGGGCGATGAAGCAGTAGTGCGATAGGTTTGCAGGATACAGAACATCGCTGAAGTGAAGATGATGAAGACATGCTGTTCGTGAGAAGAGATTCCTACCTGTGGTTGCGACGCGCCATCAGGCGCTGCCAGCTCTCAGTGCAAGTCGCCAACAGAGTATGGAAACTGCAGGAAATGCGCGCGAGTGTGATAGACGTCTCCAGATGGCTGGAAGATGATATTGTTGGACGAGACGAGACGTTGCAGGAGAAGCTATGGCCGCATCGGAAGCAGCTCCTTTCCCGCTCGTCATCCTTGCCGATCGCCGAACCACGCGGCCATTGGCGACTCCACAGTCGTTGGCAGAGCGAATGGCCACGGCACAGAGCGTTGTCGTTGATATCGAGTGGCATCGCAACGCTTCAGCCATCCACTCCGGCGGTGCTTCCGTAAAAACTCACTGCGTAAACGAAGCGCTCCCCTGTCGTCGCGACACCGTCGCCAAAGTAGGTCGTTTGCTTGCCTCCAGCCACCCGACTTCACAGCTTCTGCCCAACCTCTCCCAAAAGACAGCCTGCACCGCGTCACTGCTCCCACCAAATCATCCATTCGCTTCCACGCAGCTGCGCTTCCGACGCCTCGTTCCATCGAGACAACCGCCCAACGTCCAACCTCCCCCAAAGTCGTTAAGCTTCGACCACGGGAAAAGGCGCCTTGTCCACTCTCAGCACACCCTTCCCCCTTCGCTTCCCCTCTCTTCTTCTCGTTGCGCGCCACCGTTTGCGCTTCGCATTATGGTCTTCTTCAAACGCCTCTCCCGCAGTCGCAGTCGCTCCAATTCGCAGTCCTACGTCGACAATACTTACGATTCGCGACACGACAGTAAGACCTACGACGACCAGGGCTACGCCCACTCGGAACCTCCCCGCGATCGAGCCATTGTTGCCGGCGACGACTACGACCGTCCTCCTGTCAGTGCGCACAGCGAAAAGGGTCCGCGCTTAGGTGACGGATTTGCGAAGGAGACGTCTGGAGGAGATATGTATAGCAGGCGCGATCGTCCGGTGGAGGTTGCGAATCAGCAGGCGGGCAATGCGTTTGCGATCGGTGGCTACAGAGAGAACCTGTCGGATCGGACGAGGACAGCGAGCAATGGATATGATGCGCCGCAGGCTGGGAAGAGCGATGCTGCTGCGCCGAATCTGCTGATCGAGGCGTTCAATCAGGCGGTGCGACCTTACAGTGACAAGATTGAGGGTTTGGAGAGCGAGATTGCGGATCTGAGAGCGTACATTGCGAGCTTGGAGAGGCAGCAGAATGAAGTGCATGCTTGGATTGACAAGAGAGGGTTGCGACCAGGTGAGTCTGACGAGGTGCTGGTCCCGCTCTTGATGGCGTCCGCCCGTTGCTTTCGTTGCGAAACGACCGGAACCCAGCTCAATGGCACATGCCAGGACCGCCGGAACTTTCGATGTACACTCAAAGCTAACAGTGTTCCGCAGACGTTCCTCCCGCGATCGCGCAAATCATGGACTCAGCGTCACACGCGTCCTCACCCACCCACGCGGCTGCCACGCTGAACGCCCAGCTGGACCGCAAGATCACCATCGTCAATTTCGACCTCCACCGACTCCAAGACGACCTGAACGATTCCCTACCCACGCCCTCCTTCAGCGCTTGCATGCTCAAGTTCCTTCCCGACATCAGCCGCCTATCGTCCCTCCCTTCCGGGCCGAGATACGCCTTCGATCTGCTGCTGAAGCTCGGCGGCAACCTTAACAGCCATGGTGGGCTAGAGAATGGCGACGAGGAAGACATCATGGAGAGGAAGGCGTTCTATGGGCGACTCGATGAGGCTATGGTCGATGTCGTGAAGGGCCGCTTCCGGGAGGAAGGCGACAGCTGGGGCGTCCAGCGCGAGATCAAGCGCATTGAAAAGACGGGCGCGTACTTGAGGAATTGGGGTGTGGAGCCTTACTTCCCTCAGACACTCGAGGTGATGAGAGATGGTGGACATGGAGGCATGCCCACCAGCTCGGCACAAGCCATGCCTGGTGGAAGTGCGCCTGAATACGCGTAAATGATGGCATGCCTCACTTCGACATGTTTCCTTTTGGATAATCGGTGGCCGTTCTCGTCAGCTGTGACTCTATCTCTGGGTTGCGGACGCTCTTCAGACCAGCTTGCTGGCTGGCTGGCGTGGTCGTCTATACAGAGCTGATCATCGCCTTTTCTTTTTGCTGTTCTTTTGTCGATAATGGACGAACGACTTTGTATGGATTGTACGGATGGGACACAGCGAAAGACAGCATGGCATATTGCATACAGAACGGAGTAATGAGAATGAAAATGAAGATATTGAACGTTGGCCTTCAGAGAGCGCAAAGTTCGGCAGGCGTCTTCTTGCTTCCTTTGCGTTGAAGTATTCCACGGTTTGCTCCAGTCGTTGCCGAGAGCAAAGAGAACGACAAACTCCTTGTGATAAAGCTGATATTAAATATTGGAGAGTGTTGGCAATTTTCACCTTCCTGCGCAGTTCTCAGCCATTTCGGGTTTCAGCCCACGCGACGTTTCTCAACAAAGCACTTCAGCCACCATAACCTCGTCCTTCTTCTTGGATATCATGTTATTTTGACTGTATCTAGTCCGCAATACTTGCCTGTCAACGTCGAGATCGTTAAGTTGTGGCTGCGAAAGGAAAGAAGTTGGAGAGCAAAAATGTGGGCGGAAGTAGCGATGGTCGGGCGTCCCCACATGCATGGCTGAACTTTGCTTCGACTTCACCTCTCCTCCAATATTCATGGTCGGCGATACATGGGCGCTCAGGCGCGACTGGACAGCCTATGATGCATTGTGAAAGATTGGTGTCGTACGGATCAAGCGGATCAACCATGCTCTCGGCGTACGGTGTCTTTGCTGCTTCCTCTGCTCAAGATTGTCCTCCTGGATTCGGCACTGGGATTTTGCTATTTGCGGAGTCTTGAAGAAGAGCGATATACGATGCGATCTGTGCCGAGTTGAAGCCTTGATGCTCGATTTTGAGCGCTTGCGGACATCAAAGACCTGGCGAAGCAGTTGTGCAATCCAAAGACTCGTCAAGATGCAGTCGCGAACAAGTCAATAGAACCAGGCGTCGAAGGGGGTTGAGGTTATGCCGTTCTGCTTGGAGGCCTCAATGGAGTGCTTCCTCATTCTCTGCTATTTGGGTGGAAGATGTGTCGCTTTCTCTCCCAGAAGTCCGTTCAACCAGGATGCTGGTCGAGAGAAAGCACTGTAGGAGTAGCCACGCCGCAGGCAGTTCAAAAACAGGCCAGCCTACGGCTGATGGTGGACAAGCCAAGTAGCTGTCTGCGCCACTGGCGTTTATTGCAAGTTCCTTCTAGGAGATGCATTGGTTCGATCGCAACACTTTCAATCTCAGCATAGCAGAAGGCAACTGTACCCCGTCGAGGCCATTCGCGTCGGAGCAGCTATGGCGGTAGGGCACTCTGAACGTCACTGGAAATGCCGAGACTGCTGATAGTTGTCGGTTCTCTTGCCGTGCACTTGAGCTGATCGCCAGTGGGGACCTAACACAATTTTCGCTGCCACTTGCCAGTCTCCGCGACCTGTTGCATCTACAGCACTCCACCTACGACTGGAACGACATCATATTTTCACGATGATCTCTGCCTGCTTGAAGTGAGCTGAGCACGTTTCTCCCGTTGACCTAAAATGGCTAGGCAGAACGTTGCCAAGGAGACTCGCACCCAACCAGCTCAAATGGCTACAAGTGGCAGTTTGAAGCCAGCCTGCTATATCTCTCTGGCATCTGTTGTGCGCCAATTAACATATAATCGCTCCGATAACTCCTAAATACGCGACACTACCCGTGTCCCTTACTCCATTGAATGTGACCAGACTTGGGAAAAGAAGTGAATTCCGCGACAAGATTCACTTTAGCAAACACACAATAATCTTGCACACGAATCTGCCTGTGAAGGCTAACTCTCTGCCGTTCTGTTCCGAGGCCGCACCACAAAAAGGTCCCTTTCTTGCTGGCTCAACCCAAACTTCTTACAACACAAGAACCACTACCACCAGCAACCAAGGTCACTCACCACTTCCATACTTCCAGCAACATCTTCACCAACACACACCTTCAACACCTCATCAACACCAGCAAGATGCAATTCACCAAGATCATTGCTTCTGCCATCACCATCGGCGCCGCTATGGCCATCACTGGCGACTTGACCTACTACAACGCCGGCATGGGTATGTACTGACTTCAACCATTGCAGCCCAATCACAGCAAGCTAATCTTCCTCTCCCTTACAGGTGCTTGCGGCAAGATGGTCAACGAGGGCGACTACGCCTGCGCCATCGGTCACAAGATGTACGAGGCTGCCACCAACGGCGGCAACCCGAACAACAACCCGTACTGCGGCAAGCAGATTCGCGCCAAGATGCCATCCACTGGCAAGACCGTCACCGTCACCGTCGTCGACAGCTGCGGTGGCTGTGCCGACAACGACCTCGACTTCACCGGCGGCGCTTGGAACGACCTCACCAACGGTGCTGCTCCTACCCGCTACCACGACCTCGAGTGGGACTGGGTAAGTCATGCTCCTCATTTCTCCTGACTCTTTCGAGGCACATGCTGACAGCTTCTCGCCACGTAGGTCTAGATCTTGACTCGACCACTTCACACATTCACTGCTCTCACCATCCACTTGGTCTTTGTGTGGCCTATTGAGGCTACTTGGCATGGGTGATGGGCGTTGAGAGACACGAGGCGTCGCTACAGATGCTTCCTTACGACTTCATGACAAGAGCACGGCAGCACCAAGAGAGATGCCCACAAGTGCTACACGATACAGTATGCAGATGAGAGACGGCTACAAGTAGTAGACTGCTCTCCAAGTACTGCAGAAAATGGACAGAGATTACACAGAATTTCTCGGTCTCGCGTTCCTTTCTCCTTTCGCGTCTATCGTCGTCATGTGTTCCATTGCCCGCCTGTGTTGGTGCCCCACGTGTTGTGTTGCAAATGCAGCCTGTTCGATCATCATGTGCGACTGTGTACTTCTTCACGTGGCAGCGGCAGTGCAGCGCACGAGCGTGCCTGAATCCGAGGCAAGTGTGTCGCGAGCTACGTGTGCGCTGAATTTGTTGCTCGCTAGTATTCACCTTCCTGCCCAAAGCTTGATTCCCGACGCCGTCACTTCTTCCTTCGAACCAGCTCGATCGCCCTTTCACCCTCAACATCAATACGCACCTGCGACTACCTCCGCAAGGACTTCGCACTCCGACCGCTCTTCGCCAAACATCATCAACCACGTGACGATCCATCCTCGTTTGCGCCAGCACGACTACCGCTCGCGTCGCCTCCATCAACAGCGCACCATCATCACAACTCCGTCCAGCACCACCTGGACCGCGAACATCGGCAACCATTTCCGACTCCGACAAACCACCGCATCCCCTGAGATCCTACAGCCTCACCATCATCGAAGATGCCACCAAGCATTTACACCAAACACAACGAAAAGCACAGGAACGGCAAAGGTGTCTTCCTATTCGTCTCGCTGTTGACGGCGGGACTATGCAGTCTCTACCCGATGTGCTGCTTCCACAACTACAGCAGCAAAACCAAGGCCAAAACCAAGCAAGCGATGGCGCAGCTGGAGCAGGATCAAAAGGAGGCGGCGGAATACCAGGCCAGGAAGGCACATTATCGTTCCCGTTCGCCGCCGGACGTGGCCTACGTCCCTCGCAACCGCCAGTCTTCGATGAGACGTCACGAGAGTCGCCGCCGCGAAGACCGTCACCGGAGTCGCCAACGCTATTAGGACGACGAACGCTCTCCCGAGACAACAGGGCGGACACACAAGAGACTGCCCTCTACCGACCGCAGCCTGGACCGAGAGCGGAACCGCCGTCACAATGGCCGCGCGCCTCCTCGCAAGTACCACCACAGCTCGTGGGAGGGAGTTTTGGCGCCGATGCCGGCATTCTAATCTCGAGTCCCGATCCCATCACCGAATACAAGGCACAGATGCGATCCCTCTTGGCAAGATCAAGTTTCCCAAGATCGTCGCCCAGCCCGCAACCACCCGCACCCCGATCACAGCACTCCCACCACTCGTCCAGCACTATATCGTCCATCACTTCCCAATCCTCCTATGCAAGTAGTTACGCCTACATTTTCAGAAGAAAGAAACCAGATCTGAGATTGCTACGCAAGAGCAGCAAACCGCCCCAACACCTCAAGCCGAGAGCCTCAACAGTGAAGAAGCCAGTCGCCATTAATGCAGCGCAACGGACAGCAGGACCAAGAGTCGTCGAAGACACCGGATACGTGGAGTCTACAACAAAGCATATCACGCCACCGCCAATGGAAAGACCTGTCGCCTTGACACTACCCGAGCTACTGAAAGCTGAGCCACCGCCGAAGCCGTTGCGCAAAGTTCAGACCCTCCGATTCAAAAGCCTCATTGCAGAAGGAAGACAGCCACAACATACACTCAAGACCGCGGTCTCACGGCCAGTCCTCTCTCGTCCTGTCCTGCCGCAGCCTGATTCGCCTCATTCTTTGACCTCCGATTCAGAAGCTGCGCCACCACAAGATGGTCTACGAGTGTTGCACATCGAAAGCGTGCGGGAAGATGGAACAGCTCAGCGCACATCTCGCGCTCATCGACTGGAAGGGGGAAGGTCGCGTCCTAGAGGGCTGAGAGGCTCGAGCCGCCAAAGTAGCCGGAACAGCAGCAGGAAAGATTTGACAGGCATGAGAAAGCACTACCATGATGTTACGCCCCCAAAGAGAGAGCCCGATGCGGTGAATGAATCGTCTTTGAGCCACGGCGATTCTTACTTCCACACCTGGGACCCAGAAGTGACGTACTGCAAAGAATTCGTGCCTTTGCGAACACCAATCTCCAACGCAGACGACGAAGCGCTGGACTACTTCGTACCAAGGCCAGATCCGACTGACTCAATGAAAGCACCGGTGCCGAATGAGCAGTTACAAAGAAGTTCGACTATGCAAACGATAACTTCGGCCGTGGCAAAGCGCAAATCGAGCGCGTTCTTCAAGCTCTTCAGGAGAAGCATCTTCAAGGACAAGGACGACCATGGTCATGATCACAAGGCGTCGAGGAAGCATGGCTCTGAAAAGGCGTCCTCGAATATCGTATCAACGGAGGCTACTGAGTGGGCGGAAGTGCCTCTTCCACAGCTGACACCTGACATTACATTGAGCAGTCCTGCGGACAGCAAAGGCGAGCACACGCGTTCGCTTGTGCCTGAGCTGCATTCACCATCGTACTTTGGGCGGTCGAGACTCCTTCGTGACGACAGCTCGAAATCTTTGACACCGTCGCCCGGCCACGGGTCACCTGGTCATGCTTCTCCGACAGAAATGAAGCCGGAACGCGCACCGCAGTCGCCACTGTTCTCTCGACCAAGACACCACAAGCGATCTTCCTCTGAGGCACTATCGCCAATGTCAAGACCTCAGAAAAGTTCAATGCTCAAACATAGCAGCATTCTGGAATCAGAAGGGTCTCCCGGCACAGGCAGCCAGATGTTGCCGAGCTTCATCTCTCCCACGCCATATTCACGAGTGCCGGAGACAGCTCTCCACAGACTAGAAGAGTTCCAGCCACATCGAAGAGAGACACTACAGCAGCAGCCCTCAATCACAAGTCTCGCACTACCCGACTTAAGATCAAAACAAAGCCAAGCCCTCGAATTCTACGAGCCTGTCTTGCGAAAGAAGCCTAGCGCTTGGAAGAACTTGGTCAATGGAATTCGCAAGGTGTCTTCGCTAGGCTTTCTTGCGCGCAATCGCGACTCATCATCAGAAGAAGACGTTGAGCGCCATTATCCGCTTATGAGAGCGAAGAGATCGTTTGCGAAGTTGAAACTGCGCCCCTCGTTATCTGCGATCAACGTGCGCAACGGCAAGCTGGTTCGAAAATCCTCGCGTGACAGTCAGCTGCAATCGGGGAGCGTCGACACTGAAGACGAAGAGAAGCCATCGGTCTCGCATCAAAGGTCTTTCCCTCAGCAGACCCCACAGCAGCCGCGCCAGCCTCGGCCCATCAGACCCGATGACTTGATCGTGTCGAATTTTGAGCAGACGCCATTCAGCAAGCGATACTACGACAGTATTCGGGCCGAGCAGCAAGCAATCCGATCTTTCATCGACGAAACGATGGAAGAGGACGACGAAGAATGCGACGAAGTCGTGCTTGGTTTCGAGCAGAACGTCCCCGATCATCTACCCAAGAGCCCGCTGTGCCCTCTGCACCCAAAGCACAAGAGTGGAGGCAAAGCAATTTGTCCGCTGCATGGACGGTACAAGCCACCGAAGCGTCCGCCGAGCCCGATGCACAAGATGGAGATCGTGTTTGATACTCGCGAGAACGATGTCGCGGGCCCACCAGGTGCGACATCAGCTCAAGCCAAGCTGACTACTCGCATCGATGGCATGGAGGCGGCGTACCTCAAAAGTGCTGCTTTCACGTCCCAGCAGACTTTTCGTTCTGCGGCGAACGTGCGACGCATGCAGCAGACATCGAGTATGGGGAGTGACGGAGCGGAGTCTCTGGAATGGATGCAGAGTGAGAGCTCGGCGGATGCAGATGCCTGGTCACGGCCTAGGAGGCAGCGACTTCATCATTTACAACGGCGAGGATCGGAATGTGCTCGTGGAAGGACTTTGTTCAGAGGAGAGTCCGCGGTCGATATTCGGAAGAGGCGAGCGAAACGGCATCGGGAGCGATGTTCATGAAAGGTCCTAAAGTAGTGCTGAGCGACTTCCAAGTTCCATGCTCGTTTCATCCTTTCATCAACCTCGTGCACAGAGATCCCACACATTACTTTGCATCAGCTGTGTTGATCTTCGAAAAAGCTATTCTCCGAATCTCTTCGTTCCTGCCTAGCGGCGCACCATCACCTCCCTCTCAAATGCGTAGCGATCCGATCCTGTGTCCCTTCGTCTGCCTCTACGGTCGTCAAGCTGCGTATAGTGGGGAGACGGTACCGCTGATGAAAGCGCACTCGCAGGATAGCGAACGCTCCCTCCGTAGCCGCTGTCCGTTTCCGATCGTCGAGCAGGAAGAGGCACAGGGCTCCCTGGCCTCTTATTGTACTCAGTGCCGTAGTATCCACTGTCCGCGACTGGGTATTCCGAGCCTCTCCGGCTGCTGCGATGCAGATTCTCGGACCTGTAATCAAAGTCGCTATCATAGTCTTGCACATAAGGTTGCGGGGGGTACCGAAAAGGATTGTGATGGAGCCCATGAATGTTTTCGATGGGGTCCGAGGGACCAAGAGGTCTTGGTGCAGGGCCAGGCCTATGGTGGTGTCGGGTTCTCGAGCGAGAACGGGACCGAGAACGACTGGATTCAGAATCGGTGTACTCTCGCTCACGCTCACGCTCACGCGCAATTGTCGAATCGGCCCACGAGACGCGTGATCCATTTGACGGGGGCTCTTCGCGTATGGATCCTAAGGCTTTTGATGCATTCTCGTTGGCACTCGCGGCTCGGCGTAGCGATGGGCGCAAGGCTTCTCTCTCTTTATGATGGCTGACTGTGCGGATATCTTTGTCTTCTGTTGAAGAGTCATCTCTGTCCTTCTTGTCATCCGGAGAGGAATTCCGCCTGTGGCTTCTGGAGCCCTTCTTGGAGGCTATCTTCGATTTACTGGACTTGCGCGGTTGCACCCACATCTGCATATATACCACCGTTCCTGGCCATACGTTATCTGACCAAAGTTCTGGCAGTATGACATAGCCACCGCTGTCAACCAGGGAATACTTGCCGTCCCGTGCTAGGGTCTCTTGGTCTTCCCCAGTTCCTTTGGAAGCCAGCAAAATGCATCGTTGCATGGCGGCCCAGTCGCGCACAACAGCAAAGGGGAATCGGAACCAGTTGTTGAGGGTGTCGCAGAAGCTCACTGGTGCAATGTACTTCTCATGGTCGTGTAAAAGGCTTGAACGAGGAATCTGCAGCATTGAACTTTCGCCCTCTGGGCTTGCTGGTGCAGGTCGCGATGCATCACTTGGGACATGGTCAGTAACCCGGCCGTCAGCAGAGCCTTCCCCAAACGATTGGTGAGCTCGCTCAGAAGGCAGCTGAGGCGGCTGTACTTGCGGGCTCTGATTCAGATTCTGCGTTTGCTTGCGCAGCGCGCCCAACGGCTGCTTTCGCAGATCTTCTCTACTGTTCAAGTTGCCATCACTCCCCGAAACTTTTGTCATAATTGCTGCTGGCTCCCCTCGTGGCTGCCCAGTCATTGTGGCAGCTAGGAGCTTCATATATCGTGACTGGAGCTCCTCGTAGTTATCCTGTTGACGAGGCCTTTTCATTCTACTGTATAGATCCAACATCATGGGAAGAATTGCATCAAGCGCTTCGGCGGTTCTGAGCTCGTCTCGAAGCACTGCCTGGAGGGCTTCCATCGCTTTCGTCAGTGAGTCTTCAGTCCGCATGTCATTCGACAAGGGCTCTGACGGTGCACGTGCAAGACTGGATCTGGTGTCCCGTATCTCTTTGTCTCCAGGATCCACGAAGTGTATCTTGGGATGATGGCTCTTCGTCTCGTCGATCGCCGCGCTATCAGATTCGTCATCAGATGCAGCCACAAGTAGATGTTGCGGTAAAGAGAACAATGCAAGCTGCTGCTGATGCTCTTGGACGTGCTTGAACCAGTGTAGCTGAGATGGACAGACGCATTGGCAAAGTGGACATCTGGAGCTTGACGCCACTTCTTGCGGATCTGCACATGCGTCGGAAATGATCTTTAGTGTCAAGATGTCGTTCTTGACTTTGTGATGTTCCACAGTGTGGTCTTCGAGGTCTTGTACAGCAGTGAAAACACGATCACAATCGAAAGGACAACGCCAACTGATCGGATGCGCCGAAATGATGTGTTGCTGCCATTGCCGAGGGCTCGAGTAGGCCCGATGCGGATTTGTGCATAGTTCGTTGGTACATATGTATGGTTGAAGATCATCGAAGACATGGATCCTGTGGTGTTGTCAGCCTGTGAGACATTTCGCAAAATTGAGATTTTGCTGACCGCCATTGTTTTTCTGTCTTCACAAATACGTCGCAAGAGCAGATAGGACATCTCATAGGACCTTGCCCTTGCGGTTGTGGCATTGGTGGCAACTTAAGCGAGAGCACCGGGGCCGAGTTCAGGCGTGGTCTGCTAGAAACGCTAGCTGTAGAACGCCATAGAGTGCTGATAGTTACTGCGGATGCTTCGGTCTGGGCGATCTCGGAAGACGGGCCTAAACCCATGAAATCTGATTCATCGTCTTCAATGGAAGAGTCCGGATCGTCGCTGGTGCGATGATTGTGGCGGGGTCTATTGTTCTGCCAATGCTGGAGGAGCTGCCTGCGGCGAGAAATGCACTCTGCCAGTCGCTTAATCAAGAATTCTGGAGCGCTTGGGAAGTCCTGGCGAACGTGCTCCTCATCGAAATGCTGATAGCCAAACGCAGCGGAGGCTTCGGCAGACTTAAGATAGTCCGTGCCAGCGGGATTTCGCAATGCCAAGTTCAGTCGGTAAAGCTGATCGACTACGTTGGCAATATGGCGTGTCTGGGGAATCCCGAGGTCATTCGGCGCCGGTTCAAATTCAAAGTCGAGTGAGATGTCATCTTCATCATCTTTGTTGCCCGCTGCCGCTGAAATTTGGCCATTGTCATCTTCTGTTGCATCATAAGCTTGATCCAGACTATCCGCGAGTTTCTGTAGCGAGGACAAAAGTCGATCTCGAAGGCCCTCGCTGTCTCTTAAACTGTAGTCCAGACCATTCTGGACAGCACGCGTGTCCGTGGCCGCCTGCGATATCCATGCCTTGAAGCGGAACTGCTCATTCTTCAGGCTATTCACACAGCTTTGCTGGCTTTTGTCCTGATATCTTTCTATTGTGGACTCAAACTTGGCCACGCAGCTATCGATCCTGTCTGCGATGGCTCCACGCGGCAGATACTGGCTTGTTGTCATGTTGAACTCGGACTCGACATCTGGACAGTGTATAAGCTGGTACGTGGTTGAGAGCGTCGACGTAGGAGGTAACTGTTTTGCACGATGTACGCGAGCTGCGCTAGAGGCGCATGCCCCACAGCGGCGGCTCGAGCGGGACCATCGCCTAATTGTTAGACTGATAGCCTCGCTAGACCATGCTGCATGAGCTGAGTGGGTCTTGTACGACAGATTCATTCCAAAGGATTATCAGCTTCTCGTCGAGCTGTCGACCTCGTCTCAACTTCATTCACGCACCATGTCTGGCATCGAAATCGCTGGTTTGGTACTTGCGACAATTCCACTGGCCATCTCTGGTCTTGAACACTACGCCGACGGCGTGGGAACGATCCGGAAGTTGAGCCACATTCGCGAGCACTTCCACTGTCTTCGGACTGACCTAGAGGTAGAGCAAGTGATATTTATGAACACCTTGGAGACTTTGCTGTCCGATATTCTTGGAGCACAAACCTGCAATCATCTGTTGACGCAGCTGGGAGGCTCGGGCTGGTATGACGCTGATGTGGATCGGCGACTTCGTCAAGGACTGCAACGCTCCTATGATGTATTTTTCAAGTCCGTACAGCGGATTGAGGAAGCTTTGCGCCACCTGATGGAAGCATTGCAGCTCGATGGAAACGGTAAGGTAAGTGGTGACCAAGATGTCTGTCGAAGAGACATGCTGTCAACCAGCTGACCACTCATAGGGCCCATTCTCCATGGAACGGAGATCCATCGCTGAAGGGCTGAAACGGCTGAAATTTGGCCTGAGAATGAAGAAATACCAGGAACAATTGGACGCCATTAAGAGTTGCAATGGCCGTCTCCTCAAGCTTGCAGCGCAGTCAAGTACTCTCAGCCGCCATCCAAGGCGCCCAGCACGTATCGTCTCCCACTATCAAGATCTGCGGAATCACGCCGTGAGCATATTTGAGACGTTGAGTGCGGGTCTGTCGAGATCTTGTAAAGAACAGCACAGGGTCAATTTGTGCATGAAGCCTTTTGCCGCACAATCTGATGACGAAGAACTGCACTTGGCCGACTCGCCGACATTCAAAGTGGTGTTTGAGCATTGTGGCGCAAATCGACCAGCAGGATCATCGGTATGGGACTTGGAGGAAACTGACATTCGAATGCTCAATCTTGTAGATCATCCAAACAACGGAGCGCAGTCTCTGCAGCGGTTGACGCGAACCCGCTCGGGCAAAGCTGCTCAGGCCCGACAATACAACAGTCCGCTGCATGAGATCATCGATGTCTGCACAGGTCTGAGCGGTCTGAAAGGCCTGCAGCAAGCAGCATGTCTTGGGTACATGGCTGACATCCAGAACAACTTTCAGCTGGGCTTGTTCTGGCCAAGTCGCCGCATGATTATTGGAGCGTCTCTGTCCGCGATCTCACTTGCCGATATCCTGGACAGTCCGCAACGGCTGTGGATGAGCGACTTGGACAAGCGAAATCTGGCTCTGTCGCTGGCATCCGGCATGTTGACGCTATCTGGCACAGCTTGGCTCTCAGACGGGCAATGGGGCAAGCGAGACATCACAGTGTTTCGGCAACCGAGTGGAGTGCTTTTGAGTCGCCCATTCGTGACGCAACAGCTTTACGGGCCTTCGCGAGTATCGCAGGCATACTTCGAGACTTGCAGTCTGATTCGAGATGAGGCGACCTTTGCTCTAGGCGTCCTGCTCATTGAGCTTTGCTTGGGCAATACTCTCGACAACCTTCGAGCGCCAGAGGATCTGACTCCAGATGGCGTGAAGCACAAGCTGTCAGACTTCCTTACCGCTGCGCGGTTGGTTGACGAAGTATATGGGATAGCGGGAAGCCATTGGGGTGATGTCGTTCGCCGCTGTGTCCATTGTGAGTTCGATCAGCGCAACGTCGGTCTTGCCAATGCGGAGTTTCGTCAAGCCGTATATGAAAGAGTGGTCGCTGTACTAGAGAAAGATGTACAAGATGCTCAATCTTGGTGAGATAGGTCGAATAGGAACGAGATGGTGAAATTGTAGTAGGAGGCAAGGAGATGGCCGCCGGAGTTCTTTCCGCCGAGAGAGACACACAGACCATGTCGGTGGCGTCACCGGGCTGCACCTCGGAAGTCAAGCAACAGTGCTTGATGAGCTTGGTAGAGCTTGATGTAAGACATCTACCCCAGGCTTTCACTACTCAAAATACACTGACACGTCTTACCCAACTGACAGTCGCTGACAATCAGGCCTCCGTTGACCCCTCTCCACTAAATATCGAGAGACAGACCGCGTAATCGCTGTTGTTGCCGGAGGTGTCCATGTGAGGAGGAATCACTTCCCAGTCGGAGCCCGTGTCCATCGCTGCCAACTCTGCAATCAGTTTCACCGTCCGCCAAAGGCAACAGCGACATCAATCAGCCCCCATAAAAGACTTCGAAACCTCCCCAGGGTACCCACGTGATTCGAGTTTTGAGTTTCAAGCTTTCGATCCGCCATCCTCAGCTAGCCGAGACCTCATCAAAACTCCACGCAACACCCTCTCCATCCCTCCTACTTTCCCTGTTCATCCGTCCGGACGCCGAAGCGGACCAACTAGCTGATCGATTGCGGTCCTCCTCGAAATTCAGTGCAGACCTCTCATGGAATTCGAGCCACTGTTCTTCTGCCTCCTACTCAAAGCCGTTCGCTGAGTGAACTGGACTTCCACTGGAAGGATTCGAAGGACACGACAGTGCGAATCGGAGAGATTCAGATTTTGATCCCGGCACCAGTTCCTTCCCACCATGTCTCCTCCTTCCATCGAGCGCGAGTCCACGGACGTTGCTGCTCTCGCCCTCCTCGGCAAGAAACAGGTCCTCGAACGCCGCTTCAGCTTCGCCACTCTTCTCGGCTTTGCTATTTGCGAGTTAATCACCTGGGAGACTGTCCTCGCACTGTTCAGCCAAGCGTTCCTGAATGGCGGACCTTCTGGCAATGTCTATGGCTTCATCATCGCTTGGTCGTCCACCGCATCCGTGTACACAGTCATATCTGAACTGGCGTCCATAGCCCCGATTGCTGGCGGCCAGTACTATTGGGTGTACATGCTCGCTCCTCCAGAGTACAAGGTCGTGTCCAGCTATGTGACGGGCTGGTTGACGACTTTGGCCTGGATTGCAACAGTTGCCACTGAGACGCTGTTTGGTGGGACGATTATACAAGGAGTGCTCATTCTGGATCATCCGGATTATGCTGAGAAGAGGTGGCACGGGACACTCTTGACGTGGGCTGTGATAGCGTTCTGCATTTTCATGAACATTGTGGTGCCACACTGGTTGCCCAAGTTCAATTTCGGAGTCATGATCTTTCACCTTTGCGGGTTCGTGGCGGTACTGGTGACATTGTGGGTGATGACGCCTTCATTGAAGTCGAACGAGTTCGTGTGGAGGACTTCGATGAACGAAGGTGGCTGGCCAACTCAAGGATTGTCGTATTGTGTAGGCTTCCTTGGCAATGTTGCAACATTTGTCGGAGCAGATGCTAGGTGAGTTTGAAGAGCAGGATCGATGCCTTCAGCTCTGATGCTTATATATCCACAGTGTACACATGGCAGAGGAAGTCGCAAACGCGGCGACTGCGATACCAAAGGCGATCCTGGGTGCCATGCTCATCAATGGTCTTGTCGGATTCGTAATGTTGGTAAGTAGTGCCCATTCGAGACAAAGGGTGAGACTTCTAATCATTGGCCTAGGTCACAATTCTGTACTGCCTGGGCGATACAGACTCGGTCCTCAATACCAAGACAGGCTTCCCGTTCATCCAGATCTTCCAGAACAGTGTGCGGAATGTGGGCGGGACGGTCGCCATGACCGCTATCGTCATTGCAGTGACCATTGCCTGTTCCAATGGCATCACAACAACCGCATCCAGAATGACCTGGTCTTTCGCCCGTGATCGTGGCCTGCCTTTCTCTCCTGCGCTATCTCGGTTAACGCTCAAGACGAAGATCCCATGGATAGCGGTGCTGGCTGTGACAGGAATTGCTGCTTTGTTGACGCTCATCTACATCGGCTCTGAGACAGCTTTCAATGATGTTGTGTCACTCACCATCACGGGCTTCTATGGCAGCTACTTGGTACCGGCATCATTGCTGCTTTACCACCGCATCAAAGGCAACATCGCACCTCATGGCAGTGATCAGGAAGACCTCTCTTCTTCATCGGCGCGCGATCTGGTACAAGACGGACGTATCGTCAAGTCCCCCACGACCTCGGACGAAAGCACAGATGGCAGCACTGTTGTCGCCGAGACTCGTCTTGTATGGGGTCCCTGGCACGTCCCTGGAATCTGGGGAATCTTGAACAACTTGTACGCGTGCTGTTACATGACCTTTGTCATCTTCTGGAGTGTCTGGCCTCCGACGTACAAAGTCACAGCATCGACCATGAACTATTCGGTCGTGATCACGGGTGGCGTGCTGATCTTGAGTGCGGCGTACTTTTATGCATATGCGAAGAAGCATTACAAGGGTCCGTTGATTGATGAAGAGATCGCGGCTCTGATGAGGATCAGATCTGTGGTGCCGGTCAGGACGTAGAGTCGTGAGGTGAAGTCGACGTACAAGAGAGTGGGCCTTGGCAACAGTACACATACATGGTTGGTTCCCATCGAACGAATGCAGTAGCCGTATACTTCGAAGTGAACTTCTTCCTCAGATTGTCCGTTGTTATGTGCTTCGCGTCGCGTGCTTGCTGTTGACATCCGCTCATTGAACTTTAGTGGGTCCCTTAGTCAATATTCGATGGGGTCGACAACAGTCATTTTCCACCTCTCTCCATCCGCTTCTTCTACTCTTCACATCAGCGGTCACCTCACAGCTTGAACTTTACCCGCATGCCGCTGAAATCAACCCCCTCCGAACATGCCTGACGCCGCCGTGGTACGAAGGCGAGCGCGCGCCATGAAGAGCTAAGGATATACGCGCTGAGCATGGCCGCTCGCAGCGCAGCACAGTACCAGACTTGCAAGAGCAGGATGCACCGCTGAGTAGGACATTGAGAGCCATCCCACGGTGGTGTGAAGAGCAGATACCTCGCTAAACGCGGTTGGTGAAGGTGATGACACCCAAGGCGCCAGATCATCGGCTGCTCCCCTTGTCGTCTCGATGGCATGAGCCTGCAAACCATCGCACCGGCAGCACGGCGCGGCTGCTACGAACGGACAGTAGACGCGTAGCCGCCGGAAGCAGGAGCGTTGAAATGATGATATGTGATACAGCAGCTCGGACAAGCCGCTTTGTCGGAAAAGGTCGAGGTGAACTGCTGCCATCCCAAGCTCTCGTTGAGTGCTTTCTATACTCCAACATTTCCTTCTACCACGACCTGCTGCCCAGTACCAGGAATGCGAAATACCATCCCATGTACTGATACACCGACATAGATGCGAACGGTATACGACGGCCTTTCCGACGACCGGATGAGATTCTGGAAACAGGCATTGTCGGCTCGTCGCTTATTGACAACATTCTGCCAAGTATCACGACATCGTCTTCCACGTGGAAAATCGTGGCACGCATGCCTTCGCGAACGCTCGGAATTCTCTAGCAGCACCTCAACAGGCACACTTTCTCCCCATTCTCGATGCATGTCCGCATCACTGCCCTGCCCGCCAAGTCGCCACTAGGCGATAAGAAGCACGAGCTCCTATCGCAGCGCACGCATTGTCTTTGTATTCGCCCAAAACTCCTTTGCCAATGCCATCGATCCCCTCCTCGTCTTTCTGGGCAAGACAAAGCTACTGCTCTTCTCATCGTTTGGCTGAATTGCGCAAGATGAAGTTTTTCCCTGGATGCTTGCCGATCGCGTCTTCGGTAGCGGCCAGCTCGTGCCAAACACGTGGGAATTTTATACATAATAAATCAGTAGCCCTTGTTTTGGGCCAAGGTAGGTCTCGCATCATCCTTTCTTCGACATCTCCGCGGCTATGGCGTCGCATTCGGATAAATTGTCGAGCCAGGTCGCTCCTACGGCTGGGCTCACTGCAAAGGATGTTCAGATTGGGACGGATTCTTTGCAGAACTCGACACCCTCATTGCGATCGGAGGATCTTGTCCAGGGAGACTATGGAAGCGACAGTCATCATGTCTTCTCCGAGCCGAAAGTTGCGGACTACTGGCGAGGCGTCTACGAGAAGGCCGAATATGAAGGCCGTCATCGTTTCGATCCAACCTTGACATGGAGTGCAGACGAAGAACTGAAGTTGAGGCGCAAAGTCGATTTTCGCATCATGTCCTGGTGCTGGGTTATGTTCATGGCACTTGACTTGAACAGAAGGAACATTAATCGAGGTACGTCCGGAAATTGAGGATTGTTGTAATGTCAGCTAACGACCATGCAGCCATCTCCGATAACATGCTCGAGGAGCTTGGTATGGACACGAACGATTTCAACACAGGTCAAACCATCTTTCTTGTCTCTTTCCTGGCCGCTGAACTGCCATCTGGACTCATTTCCAAAAAGCTTGGACCCGACATTTGGATTCCATTCATCATCCTCGGCTGGTCCATCACTTCGGCAGCGCAAGCCGGATTGACGAACAAGGCGGGATACTATGCTGTCAGATGCATCCTTGGGCTGCTCATGGGAGGCTTCATCCCGGACACTGTGCTGTACATCACCTACTGGTACAAGAGCAAGGAGCTCCCGATCCGGCTCTCATGGTTTTGGACCGTGCTCAGCACGTGCAATATTCTTGGATCCCTCTTGGCAGCTGGTATCCTCCAGATGCGCGGCCTTCAAGGCTGGAGTGGCTGGCAGTGGCTCTTCCTGATCGAGGGTTGCGTCACTGCGCTTGTTGGCATCTTTTCTTGGGGACTCATGCCCGCTTCTATCAGTCAGACCAAAGGCTGGGTTCGTGGAAAGAATGGCTGGTTCACTGAAAGAGAAGAGAAGATTCTGGTCAATCGCCTGCTGCGCGATGATCCTTCCAAGGGCGATATGAACAACCGACAAGCTGTTACACTCGACAGGCTGTGGAAGTGCATCAAGGATTACGATCTCTGGCCGTTGTACCTTGTCGGTCTGACGAACTACATCCCACCCAGTCCGCCGCAGAACTACCTGTCTTTCATCTTGCGACAAATGGGCTGGAGCACTTTCGAAGCCAATCTGCTCACCATCCCGTCGCAATTCATGTTTGGTGTGAACTTGCTCATCATCTCATGGGTATCGGAGAAATTCAACGAGAGGGCTTTCATTTCTTCGCTTTCGAACATCTGGATCTTCCCTTGGCTCGCGGCGATCGTGGCACTTGGCGGCTCGGCTTCGGACTGGATACGATACGCTTTGCTGACTGGCTTGCTGTCGTACCCATACTGCCACGCCATCGTCGTGTCGTGGAATAGCAGGAACTCCAACTCCGTTCGAACGAGAGCTGTTTCTGCTGCGCTGTACAATATGTAAGCCTCACCACCACCTTGATCACTGACTGCTGCCTTACTGACCTTGATTTTCAGGTTCGTCCAATCCGGCAACATCATCGGCGTCAACATCTACCGAGAAAACGATCGACCATATTACATCCGAGGCAATAGGATCCTGTTGGGTATCTGCTGCTTCAATATTGTGTTGCTATGGTTCGTCAAGTTCTACTATATTACGAGGAACAAGAGAAGGGAGGCAGCTTGGTCGAAGTTGACGGGCGAGGAAAAGGTGGATTATGTGAGGAATACGAAGGATGAGGGCGCGAAGAGGTTGGATTTTAGGTTCTCGCATTGAAGTCCTGGGAGCTGTGAGGGATGTGTAGGAAATAGATTGTATGAACAGAATGTTATGATAACGATATTTCGTTTCGGTCGTGTATATCGTGTCCTTCATATAAACGAACTTTCCTTTCAACCATCTACCCATCCTACCCATGATGATGCCCCTCCTCCCCACCCATCTCCATCACCTTATGATCCTTATTCCTCCTTTCTGGATACTCATCATAGAATCCCGGCAAAGTAGTAAGCTCCGCATCCGGCCCAGCAATGAAGGTATAATTCCTGACAGGTCCAGGCATTTGATTCGCGTATGCCCAGTCTCGAACTGCGTCAAAATTGTGGCATTTGTGTTCGCGTTCGAAGTCTGGGAGGATCCAGCCTTCGCGATCAATCCAGATTGAGGGGATGAATGTTACGTCGGAGAGACACATTAGGCGTTCGCGGATGGCGTCGAGGCAGTGGTCTGGGAGGATGTTAGTTTGGATGGTGGGGACAAAGTCGAAATTGGGGGAGGGAAGTGACGGACTTGTGTGGGCAACATGGACTGCGTGAGTTGCGTGCTCGTTGGTGTTTTCGAGGTACCATTCTCGGTTGTACCAGAGAGCTATTCTGAGTGTGTCCTGAGATCTGTGGTCAGTGGCGATACGCGGTTGTGAGATGTTGATGAGCTTACGAGACAGTGTAGATGATGCATTACATCGAGCGACACGATGTATGATTCTTGTCCGACTACTTCCTCCGGCATGATGACATGGCGGCTTTTGTCGAAGCCATATTTGTCACCCTCTGATACGGGAACAAGGAAATGGCCAGCTGCGAACAATTGTGTCAATATTGCCCAGTCGAAGTGCAGTGCTGTTGTGTTGGCTTACAATCTACTCCGAGAGCATCCCATCTTGCGTCTACATCGCCTTCTGAAGGATGTTGAGTGTACGGACTCGAGCTGTAGTTGAATGCGGGAAATGTCTCTGTATGGAATGATCTGTCGATCGTACGAATTGGTGAGTCTTCTATTCCCAGTTAGTACTGGAGGTCAAGCGCAAATGAGATGCCGCAGGCG
Source organism: Cercospora kikuchii (assembly GCF_019650295.1). NCBI lineage: Eukaryota > Fungi > Ascomycota > Dothideomycetes > Mycosphaerellales > Mycosphaerellaceae > Cercospora > Cercospora kikuchii. The sequence continues at coordinate 55,518 of NW_025408585.1, read as the reverse complement.
AAACGCACTGCCATATTGCATGTCCTCACACGATCCAGTCTTCACTGCGAAGAATTGATCATAGCTGCGAATAGCTAGCACTGTGATGACGCTGGCCAGCACAGCGACCAAGACATCTCTCTTCACACTCCTGGCTGCGAATACAACTCGGCTTAGAATGGAGCCATGCCTTCGTTGTGTCTTCTCCTCAGAGATGAATGGGACAGACTCTAGGTCCGATTGAGAGCTGGTGTCGTGGTAGGTATAAGCCATGGTGTGAGTGATGTACGTCAAGAGGTCAATGAGCTGTGAGGGGTTATACAATACGGCATCAGCTATCAGATACAGCTCCAGGAACGGTGCCAGTCTGCCCGTCACTTGGTAGACGTGGTCTATGCAGCTAAGCTAGAGTGTCTTCTAGCAAGCTTAGGGTTCAAGTTTTAGTGCTGGTCAAGGAAGTGCCGTCGGCCATGTGCGATCTGAAATGTGTACTCGATCACGATATAGTGTTGCTTACAAGTGATTGATACGGTATCGGCCAGTCCTGCAGTGTTGAGGGAATGTCAACATGCCGCCTGATAGCATAATCAGTCCCGGAAATATGGCACGTCTGCCATTTCACAATTCCCTCATACACAACAGTCGAAGACGTGAAGACCCAACAGCATTTTTCAGTCCAGGTTGCATTGGTGATGTCTTTTCAGTGTGTCTGGAAGCTTCTGTTTTGAGCAACTTGCCGAGATGGTTCCGGATATGGCATTCAAATGCTCAAGACGTAATACGTCCTAGTCATGAGCGAGGCCAGTGCAGTATACAGTACCCCGCGATTTGCCCCTCATCACCTGCGACGTGCTGTGTCCGTTCTATCGCCGTGATTTCGCTGATCACGAAGCGTCGGTGAAGCGCTTGCTGAGGATGTCTCACATCTGTCTCGGGTAATATGTGGATTAGCGGGCGATCGATAACACGAACCTCATGCGTCTGTTGAGTTGCTGTGCAATTTCTGTGCTAGCACACGTACAGTGCAAAGCAATTACAATCGTGTTGTGCCGTCTGTGCGTTACGATTGAATGCAGAAGAATGCCAAGCACATCGGCCAAGAAAAGTGAATACAGGATCAATAGCAGTCCGACGATGCAGGAACTGTGGCCAATGGCGTTAGTGTGCCTGGGGTCTTTATCTTCATGCATAGCTAATGCACCTCGCTGCACTGGAGGCCGAACCCTGGGCGTCGGTAGTTGCTAACAGCTGAAGCCACCAATGAACATTAACTGTGAGCAGCTGACAATCAACGTCGCCTCTGCATCGGCCGTACATGCTGTAAGATTTCTGTACCAGCGGCGAGCTTGTTGCATTGATAGCGTATACCGCTACAGCTCCAACGATCAGAAGCGGTTGACTCATGGCCAGGTTGGTCAAGTGAGACCACGTTATCACGCCTTCTCTCGTCTCCTCAGCCATATTTACGTGATTGCGGAGGGACATCAGGAATGGTGACGCCTTTTTCCCAGCCTGGGACTAAGAGTCGAGGCTGACGCCCTCGGAGTCATTCGCTCGCGAAAGCCCATGTCCAATCGATTCAACACCCAACGAAGTGGACATGGACAGACTGGACCCAGTCGGCGAGTGACCTGTCTCCATCAATAAGATACTCGCATTGCTGCAACACATCCGAGGCTTGCATATCCTGTACGATCGAGTGTCCATTAGAGTCGACTGCGGCCATCTGAGACCGCTCTAGTGTGGACCCACGTCTGGCTTGACTCAGAAGTGGCAAGCACCATACCCCTCGTTGATAGTCTGCATAATTCTATGCCATTGACCGCAGTGTGCAGTGCATGTGACAGACTAGTCCTATACCATGCTCGAAGAGGCAGGTTGCTGTGTTCCAGTACATTCACTTGTCAGCGCTAGTCTTGCCCACGAGAAGGAAGCCGGGCGGTCGCGACCAAGGCATTGGGACTTATAAGAAGCGGGCTTCCTCCTCGACTTCTCCAAGGCATTGACATCAGACCTCAAAACACTCCTCTCCGCAAGACATTCAAGGACAATCGTTGAGTCTGCCACCGCCAAGATGAAGAGCCCTTTGACCATTGCTGTCGCAGCTCTTGCCACTGTTGCTGTGGCCTTCCCAACTGGTACGTACTGAATGGAATACTTCTGAGCATTATTTCGACTTGATGTCAGCGGTATTGCTCACCACACGGTATGCTGATGAATGTATCGCAGGTGATTTGCTGCTAAGGGAACCGGCTGGTCTGGAGACACGCAGCGAGAATCCTCCTCGTGAGGCCCAATACAAGCGCAGCGAGAGTTCACCAAGGTGGGCCCAAGAGAGACCCCCACGGGAAGCACAGTACAAGCGAAGCGAGAACTCAGCAAGATATGCCCAAGAGAGGCCCCCACGGGAAGCGCAGTACAAACGCAGCGAGAACCCACCAAGAGAAGCCCAGTACAAGCGCAGTGAGAATCCTCCAAGGGAGGCGCAGTACAAGCGCAGTGAGAACCCTCCTCGCGAGGCGCAGTATAAGCGCAGCGAGAACCCGCCAAGAGAGGCCCAGTATTAGAGGTCATCGCCTGACAAGAGGACTGATGATAAAAGGACGGACGATCGAACTAGACTTCGACCTCGGGGAGTCGACCAGAGTTCTCGTCAACGAAGCCCTTTGAATCTGGCAGAATAGAGGCAGAAGGAGAATCGTGATCTCCCACTTTGGACTCCGACGTGGTTGAAGGACTTATGATTTCATGTATCGAATGAGTTGAAGATAGTCCATGGCAATTTGCAATTCGTGAACAATTTTTGAATGTGCCCTCCTGCTGGCCTCGGAATCCAAGGTCCCCGCCTCTCAGCCCTCAACCACCTGAACCGCAACTTTGCCTCGACAGATCAGTATATGCTTTTTCAGATAGTCCTTTCGATGCGGCCAATCGCACCGTGGACAAGGTGCATACATTTGGGGATTCTTGCTGTGTGCCGCTTGATGGCGATCGCACAGATCTTTGCGACGAAAGCTTCGGTCACACTGTGTGCAGGAGAATTCCTGCCTGAATGTAGGAGCCGTGTGCTTCGTACGTCTGTGCCGACTCAGAGCTGATGCATTGCAGAATTGCCTTTGACATTTTCTGCACACGTGTTGTGAGCTCAATCCACCCAGCTCGATGATATCTTTGCGAGAGGGCATAGCTCTGGGCTGTGGAGATCTGTTGGACGTCCAAGATGTCGAAGGGTCCTGACGAGAGTCTGAGGAGGCGTAGCAGATATTGGGCGATTCGAAAGCCGGATGCACGTCATTCGAGCCTGCCTCCCAAAGTCGTACTGCCGGGCCACCTGGTATTTCAGCTGGCGTTTTTTGGTTGAGTTGTGTCGTTTTCTCTTGTTGTACACGGCGAAATATAGCGCACAAGAACCTTAAGGCTTCTGATTGCTTGCCGCTAGACATCGTGATGTCTCCAGGCATTCCGAAATGGCTTGCGCTCGGCACAGTTGCCTTGTGGATGCTTGGGATAGCCGAACGGTAGCCCATATCGCGAGGCCGATTGTGTCGTTGCAGCATCATGCACTCGATTCCTTCAACGACTGCGCCATGCCCATTAGCTTGCGCCAATCTCTGTGCATTCCGAAGCTCGTCATCAGGTATCTCGGCTCGAGACGCAAGGTATTTGATCATGTCGAATCTTCCCCAGTCAGCTGCCGACGCAAACGCCGTCTGTCCGCCGATCACAGCACCGGGAGCACAAATATCAGCGCCACGCTCAATCAGTAATTCAGCAAGGCCGATGTATCCGAGCTTAGCAGCGAGCTGAAGCGCGGTAGTTCCATGTCGCACTGCTGGAGCCGCGTTGACGTCGGCCCCATGCAATAACAGCATCTCAACGAGCGTCAAAGAACCGGATTCGGCAGCCTGCTGTAGCGGTGTCTTTCGGCAGCCTCTTGATGCAGACATATTGGCATCCGCTCCAAAGTCAATCAACAATTGGACGATGTCCTCCTTCCCAAGACGGATAGCTTCCAGTAGGGCCGAAGTAACGATTCGTTCACCTGTATCCTTCGAGGGACCATGGCGGTCGCGTTGACTCCTGGTGCTTGCTTCCAATTCATGCTGCGAACACAAAGTGTTGGGATTAGCGCCCGCTTCCAGCACTGCCCGAGAGAGTTCGAACGCTGCGCTTCCGTTGAATTCGATGGCGGCCAGTAGCGGACGGATAAGCCAGTCCAGTTGGATCCCAGAAGATGACATCCGGGCATTATCACGTGGCAGAAAAGGACTCAGTAGATCAGATTTTCCATACCGTACCAGAGATTCCAGTATTTCAAGTCGTTGGCCTTGGTCGTAATGTAGATCATCTTTCACGGCGCGACCGTACAAGACACTGATCACACGTTCGTTGCCTAAAGTTACGGCATCCTCGAGTGCTTTCACATCCATAGGAAACGTGTTATACACGAGTATCAGCTCGACCAAGTCCACATCTTGGGCCATCACGGCGCCGCGCAGGGCATGCGAGCCAATCAAAGCACCCATGCCAAGCAACTCTCTTGCGAGTTGCATATGTCCCTCCTCTACTGCAACATCAAAAGCTCCGCGGGAACTGTAGCCGGCTGCAATCAACATCTTCATCAAAGAAGAATTCCCAGCTTGAATTGCATATTGTACAGCAGTCATCTGGTAGAAGTCCAACCCATCTGAAGCGCCGTGATCGATCAAGGCCCCGATCGATGCAAGGTCCTCTGATTGGATCGCCATTCCCAGTGCGCTCCGAGTGAAAAATGTGCTGTCGTCGAATGTTACACGGGTGTTGCTGGCACAGGCATTTGCTTCGAGGAGGTGTCTTACCACTCTCGTTCGTTTCTGGTGACACGCCTCCAGTAAAGCGATATTGGTAATTTGCTGGCGCTGGGCGGCGTTGATGTGCACAGGCTTTTCCGAATCGAGAAGAACGCGCACTCTTTCGAGATCCCCTATCGCAGCTGCAGCTCTCACCATGGCTCGGTAGCTCTCGAAATCGAGATCGCTAACTGCGAGGGATGGAAAAGACATGAGGAGAGTCGTGTTCTGCAGGTAGATAGCTTCTGCAAGAGGAGTCGAACTCAGTAGCGATGAGTATCCATACAACTTGGCGCGTGAGGGGCGCATCAAGTATTGTGCTACCTCGACTTGGTTGGCAGCTATTGCTACGCTGAGTGTCTCTGAGCTGCAGACTGCACCAAGGTCAAGAAGCCGGCAGACAAGTTCCAGGTGTCCACGAGCAGCGCAGATATCCAGAATGAATTGAAGCCTAGTGCGGGTGGTTAGAGGCCGTTGTGATCCAAGAGGAAACTGGAGCGGAGATCTCCAGGCAAGCTGTGGCGGACAGAATTGGAACCGAGGTGGCATACCACCTGGAGGCTGATCGCAGTGACCAAAATTGCATGCCCAACTACACATGTAATCGATGAGCCGGTGCAGTACAGCCTGCTCCAGATTATCGAAAGCAACATGAAAGAATCCGCTGTCCATCCAACTGCACTGGTTGGCCGAGTTGATGAGCCGGCTGACCAGAAGATCCACAGTGCTGTCATGGTCGGGTAAGGCCATCTGGTGCAACAGATATTCGCACGGCCAGCCATCTTTCACAGGTTGAACCCGGGCACCACATTCAATGAGGTGACTGATCAAATTAGGGTTGTAACCAGGGGGACTCCACCATTCGTCATTGAGAAGTCTTGGACATAGTGCGCATTCCAGACTGCCGCGAACCCGTGCTTCAGCCGCGATGGAGCGTCCTTTCATCGATGCATTCTCCCCAATGACGCGCACTTTATTGCTGCACAAGCGTGTGCGATAACCATCCAGATCAGCTCCGTTGTCGATAAGTAGTTCCACGAGCGCAAGGTTCTGACAATGGGCCGCGAACTCCAACGCCGTAAAAGGAACACCACTGCTTTCCTCGATAACCACCACATCGTTGACTCTGAGACTGCACTCCGGCCACGAGAGAATCTGCCTGACGACTCCGACGTTGCCAGTCCCTACCGCCGCTTTGAAGAAGGTCTCCGCTATTGGCCGCATCGAAATAACATTGCTGAACAGCGTCGGACCAAGGTGTGTGTTTTCGTAGGCTCGAAAGAGGTTTGCTGATAAGCTTTCAAAGTACTGCAAGATTGATACATTCGCCGACGCTCGCCCTTGTTGATCATCCATGCCCGCTAGGTTGTTGGAAGCCGCATAGATGAGTAGCTTAAGGCGGGTCGCACTGCATTGTGCCGTCATCATCGGACCGGTGATAGCAGGGATTTCTGCGCTGGGCAGCACTGCCCGTAGTCGCCACGTTTCTGCTTGACTCAAGCCGTCGATCGACTGTAAGCTGGCGAACATACTGTCGGGTGGTACCAGAGTCTTGAACAAGTCGCATAAATGCGTGAATGGCAAGCAGTCTTTCGTCTGCGGCGCTGCTGGAGACCGAGAGTTGTAGATACCGCCTCCTGCATCGCCACGCTCTCGCGGAGGGAGTTGCGGCTCCATACCCAGACGGCAAGGGCATCCGCTGCCCTAGATGGAATTCCGACGCAGCAGTATGAGGTCGAGAAGACACCATCAAATTGAAGACGGATCTGATCCCTTGGAAAGATGGTATTCTCGTCGCCGAACAGCACAATGCTTATCATGATTGAGGGCGCATGGTAGAAGGCTGGCGGTGCCGCCTAGCTTGGATCGGTGTGTGCATGTGCCCAGCGCGAAACGACGTACCATTGGACTGGCAGGCGTGGCCGAGTGCCGAGGCCAGCAGTGCCCCAGTGCCCTGTGTCGCAGTAAGCATTGCCGGATGGATCACAATGCAGATCGCAGAGGCAGTTGCCGGGTCTTGAAGATTGCCACGTCGTATAGCATCATCCAGGCAGCTCATCGGAGCAGATTCCGAAGCTCTTTGAGGGCTATGCAGTGTGGATGCAGAGGGCGGCAAGGAGGGCCCCTCGGTCATCGTTGCAGGCAACCACACTTGCCGGATGCAGGTGGCGTGAACGTCTTCGTCGGAGATATAATCGCGTCCTGATTCTTCCAAGCTCTCAGGCACAATCGCTGGCAGGTCATTTTGAGCTCGTTGCGAGACCGCTAAGCCTACAGACGCAGTCCACGATGAGCGGTCCTCTCGCTCGCGGCATCTGCCAAGCTGGTGTCACGCGGTGACGTGGAGGGCGGCCTCCCCGGTGCCATGCTTTGATTCGCTCATCAGCTACCAGCTTCACGCTTCGAGCTGCGCTGAGCCGCCGGGCTGTAAGAATGGTCATGTGGTGGCGAACAAGTCTGGGTCCGTTCCCCGATAAGCGTGCTGCACAAGGAGGAGGAGGAGGGAGACGTGAAGTCGGTGAAGTTCGGCCGTTGCCATACAGAGAGTGGCGCCGGAGCCGGCAAAACCATGATCCGGCTTCCCTTCATCGTTCTTTGCCGCTGGCTAACCGGCGAGCACTTTGCTAGTAATAGCGCATGACCTCTCACGACATCTGGCTGGAGATTATGCCGCCCTCGATCCTCAGTTCGGATTGGCAGTCCCAGCTGTCGACAATTCCCTAAATGCCGATACGCGTCCATGCTGTGACAGACTCGCCGCGATCTTCTCAACCAAAATCGACGGCGATGACCAGATGAAGAAGTCCACATTACGACTTGGAACGCTCGATCGGAGATAATGCGATCGCCTACATCCACTGAGTCACGGTTGAGCTTGAGCAAAGGCATCATGTCGCAAGTCAAGTGAAAAATCAGATTGAGTTGTTGGGACTTCAGGGCGGGGCTACAACTGCTCTCACTCTAACTGGAATTTCCTCGCAGCATCTAGTCCAGTACACTTTACCACCTCGAAGTGTAGAGCATTTGGCACTTCTACGAAAATGTCCTAGACCGAGAGAATACACGTGTTAGCTCTTCACGAGGATACACACGAAAGAAAGACTTACGTCAGTAGCATTGAGGTTGAATCCCAGGCGCAAGAGGGCTTTATACGACACCATCGGACGCGTAAAGTAGGCATGCATCCTAGAAGCTGCCTCGAATTCCATGTTCGATGCGAAGAAGTCGTCAAGCTGATCCCGTACCAATGTCCATGCGGTGACTGGATTCAGCTTGAGATGGCCGATCATTGACTGCAGCTGCTCATTAAACACGGTATGCTGCAGCTGGTCCCAAGCTTCTTCTTCCCTATCAGCAGGTATCCAGCACCCAGGCTTCATGGTGTCCAGATAGTGGCCACGGCGGTTCAAGGTAGGCATGTGAATCTTGCAGCTGCCAAAATCGCGAAAGCAGAATCCAACGATGGCGCGGGTTGCAATATCAACTCGTATGAGAGTGTTCTGACCGTGAGCTTCAAGACCGATGCCGGATCGCAAGGCTGGAATGAGGACAGCATGGAGGAGTTTGGAAGAGAACTGTTTGAACCAGGCGAGCTTCGAGTCTGGCGTTCTCAGATTGAACAATAGTGCTGCGATGCATTCGAAATGGTGGTGTGGGACCTGACGCAATGCGGATACGACGATGAGAGTTTGACCGAGAGCTTTCGCGCGTGGCTCGAGATTCTGGCGGAGCATACAGGACAAATGACGGGCAATCTTGGCATCCTTCTGTGATCCAGTCACTCCGGCGACCTCCTGACAGATCCATGTGTCGTCTGCTACAGCGTCTGCAATGACATTCGATAGTTCCTGGCTCATACCCACCGTATGAGGGGTGATAGTCCGTAGATTGGATCCGATAGTGTAAGAAAGGGCAAATTTGATGTGGAAGTCAAAATCGAAATGATCCGGCATCTGGACTGTGCGAAGTGAGGTTTGTGCTGACGCGAAAAATGCGTCGCGTCGAAGCACGCGGGCTGTCGGGAAGAAGCCTTGAATGGCAGGTAGCTGTCTGCTGAGGCACGGAATGGTGAGCTCGTTTTGTTGAGTCGGAGGCAGCTGTAGTTCAGACAATAGCTTGTTGAGGATAGAGCATAGAGGTCCAGTGATTTTAGTCTTGGAGCGATCGATGGCTATCAGTGAGATGCCCGGATGAAGGAGGCTTATTGCTTCCGAAGGTTCCAAGTACTCGGCACCGTGGTGCGCCAATATTGAACGGCCTATCTGTAGTCCAGTCGTGAAGTAAGCGTCGAGCCACGAATTTGGATTCTCTATTCCACACGCACCGGATTGACGGGGTGGCCAACGACCACTGCTTGCTCCCATTCGATTATCGGCGATTCGATGGTGGGAATGAGTCTGTTCTCGCCCCATTGTAGCCATGTCACTAGTAAACAGATGTCAGCGCAAATTCCTCCCCATGACAAGTACGCAGGGCGAACATACCCATGTCACTGAATGCAGAGTCCAGCTGTTTCAAAATCACCTCCCAGTCTCCTTCTATCTCTGCAGCACCGAACAAAGACATCTCACGGGCCCTGACCGCAATTTCCCGTGGATGATGTGCCTGAAACCATCCCGAAGGCTCATCGCGAATCCAAATGGGAAACACGAAGTCGGCGGGGTGCCACAGTCTCGCACCTGAAGCATGTGATTTTGATGTTACCACCCAAAGCTCTTGTTGTTCATGGCCAGCGATACCGTGTACGCGAATTCCGGAGGCTCCATGCGATAATTCCAATATGGGGCATTTGCATGGTGACGCCTTCAGGAAGCCTTCATTGATAAGGGAAGCTATCAAGCGTGAGCTCACTTCATAACCGGCTCGAACTTTTGTCGGCAGATCGTGTGCCTGCTGGAAGACCATATCGTTCGAGTCCATGAAGCTGGAATGTGGCATTATGGAATCGCTGGGGCAATGTAATCGGAGGATGAGATAAGATAAGATGGCGATGCTATGCCCCATCAATGACATGCCGCAATTTATGTTGGTAGCTCCAGCTAAGGGAGTGTGGTAGCACCTCGACAAAACCATCTGCCCCACGCATTCCTTGCTGGCATTCAAAAAATACCGCAAAACTCTCTCGGAGCCCATGTAGGTCTGGCAGCTTAAAGGCGGGACATGATGAGCTGGGCGGTGGTATGAGGGATCGCTGTGATCACGTTGTCATCATTTAGTCTGCATCAGACATGGTCAATGTCTTAAAAGACTACATGGTAAGCATGCCAAGGGCGATGCTTCGCTCTCTTGAGCTCGGCCAATTCACGGTGAAGGCGAGACATGTCTGGATGTGTGACATGGGACCATGGCCGCATTGGCTAGAGCCTTGGCACAGATGCAAGTTTGCCCTATTTTCACCCTAAACAGGCCATGGATTCGATGAGCAATCCAAGGATGGGTCGACTGGCTCACATCAGGACATGAAACTCCATTTGAAGCGACACAGGGCGATGAGAGCTCAACCGGCCCGGTACGAAGTTGAAATGCAACATCAGCTGTGCGTTTTTAAAGAGCAGACAGTGAAAGAGAAGGTCAGGGTACTCGTGGAATCATATCCCTGTCTCGAAATGTTGCTTCAGCTGAGCATATCATCTTAGCTCTTGCAAAATCAAGGTCTCTCAGCGCGACTGGACTGAAGAGAAGCCATTGTCAAAGTCTTTCCAGGCTCATCTCCCATGACCAAGTGCCATCAGTCCAAATCACCATCCATATTCATGTGCAACAAGCTCCGTCGGTGGCCCACCCCCTGCACTTTTTGAAGCTTTAGTATTAGCTCTACAACTCATTGCCAGAGAAGGCGGTCCACAACAGAAGATACTGAGAGATGAACAATTGACACTGGCCTTCTCGCGCTCGGTTTTGATCAAGATTTCGAGGTCTGGCCGACCCGCAAACGTCTTGTATAAGGTCTGGGTGTCTTGCGACTGATCGTCTGCTTCACGACTCGCTCGCTCCGTGTTTCGGCCTTGCCCACTGTCAGAACCTGGTGAAGACGTCACGTAAATACTTATCTCTACACCCCTCGTCTGCTTCTCATTCATAAGCAAGCTGGCCAGCTCATGCTCGCGAACATCGTTGAAGGTCCCCATGGAACGGACCACCCAGACCAGATGGACTCCGAGGTAATTTTCGTGAGAGATGTATTGATAGAGCCGAGGGATACAAGAGCTGATTCCAGAGCCCCCTGCCACCAGAAGAAGCATGGAAACAGATGGGCCCAATGCCGGAGTAGTAGCAGGGTAAGGACCTTCCAGCAAAAGACGAATTTTCCTGCCTTGATGCTCAACCCTCTGCGGGGATATCGCAGACGAGGGGGCGGGACTTGAAGCTAGACTCTTCAATCGACTCGTAAAGCCCGTGCGGGGGCTGATCAGAAAGGAGTACCCCATATCCGATTCATTGCTCCTGTGTGTATTGACCTCTATCGCCGCGCCTTTTGTAACCTCACGTCCACTGTTTGGAGCCGAAGTACTCAGAGGCCAAGAACATAGCGTAAAGGGATGGCTTTCCCATCCTTTCCACCGAAGTGGCTCGCGTATGAAATAGTACTGTCCGAGCCCTGGTGCGTGATGCGAACTCTTGAAATGCTCTGTGACATCTAGCCTCAGCATGTCTGAGCCTTCTGGAAGCGTAAGCTTGGCATAAGTACTGATTTGAGCATATCCGTTCTGCGTGATTCTGACGAGCCGGAGCAGGCGTTCCGCGATCCATACGGCCACGGCAATCCAGATGAACAAGTGATAAGTATTTCTTTCAAGGAGCTCGTTGTGATGATAGTAGACGCCGCCCAAGACTACAGCGGCGAAGGCCGTATGCATGATGAGGAACAAGTCGTAGCAGCGGGCCAGGAGGATGGGGATCGATGTAGCGATGAGGACACAAATCGCGAGAAGTGCCTGTGATGCCCGTTGTCAGTCTTACTCCCGTCATGAAGCCCGTGTGAGGTTGATTCACTCACTACCACTCCCCAACGCCAGTAGCTCTCATCCCAGGTCACATAATACGTTTTCTTGTAGGAATTCGTGATTGAGTAGCCTATTCCGTGGGCAATGGCAAGCAGAGCTGTAATTCGTGCGGTCCAGCGATGAAATTGACTGAACACCGGATAAGGCCACCCAGATACCCATAGAAGGGGATTGTTTCGAGCAGCAAACAACCAAACGAGCGGGATATTAGCGACTGCCAAAATTCCCAGCCGATTCGAGATATACTTTCCCAACTCGATTCTTCCACTAGCATAGTAGATATTACCCCGATAGGTCTTATATGCGGGAAAACAGGCGATGATGCAAAGAATTGCGTAGACTACTATGATAGTGGTCACAACTTTCCTAGGCGGGCTGGGTCCCAGAGAAGGGACGCTTGGAACACGTCGTAGGGCTGGCCATTGAGTGAAGCCAAATCTAGCAGCACTTGCCCGGATGATCCGCTGAAAGATGGCTATCAGCATGACAACGCTCCAATAGCCGTACGAGCCGAAGACAAAATCCCAAGAGGCTGCTGTCGCGGCATATCGGGTGACCTATGAAATTGTCAATAACTCGAGTTGCTGGTAGCGGAAAAGGTGCCTTACTGTGGATCCTAGTGCAACCTGGTAGTATTCCTCGCTAGGTAAGACAAGCTGTGTGTACCGGGTCCCTTTGGCCTCTTGAGCAGTAATTACAGTCAGATGGATAGCGCCGTCCAGCTGGTATGGGCTCAAAAATGAACGCTTTTCTTGAGTGCATGTCCAGTTTAGATAGTTCAAGCCGTGCTGAATCTCGTCCGGCTCGCAATAGTGGTCGACGCAATGGAAGACTGATTGGACTGCGAGCGCTCCGGAACAGACTGGATTTTCGGCTGGATTCTGTTCGAACTTGATCAGGGTGGTCAATGGACGGGTCATTTTTCGTGGCCATGCCGTCCGGACGGTGTCCGGCCGGATGGACAGCTAATGGGGTATCTGCCGGCCGGCATTATTAATGCTAGCGTCCGTCCGGACATGTAAGTGAATCACCGGTGTCCATGGCATGTGAATTGACCTTGTTGATGAGAATGTCGTTCCTAGGGGTGTTGTTAGGGTCTGGGTCAATTGATGAATAAGAGCGTGTTTGATTGGTCAGATGCCAGCCTGCAGAGACGCCGGCCCGTGCGCCGACCTCCCACGCGCGACTTCTCAGAACGCGACTGGGGACGCGTTTCCTTCACATGCCAAAGTCCCTCGATCGCCCACCTGATCATTGGCATTTACGCACACACCACGATGGCAGGCGGTACCTCCAGCATAAGCGCCACCCACAGCATCGACCTGACACAAATCCACGCCGAATCGCAGCTCGGAACCGTCCTCCGGACGCGTTATACGCGGACCGGCTTCCTCGTCGATGGAAAAGCTCTTCGCGACTTTTACCCGACACCGCCAGGCAAGGCAGAGCACAGAGCGTGGGTCTGGCAGCATGGTGAGGCTGTTACGCATCTTCAGAGCTTCACCAACTACTGGCTGTGTCGTCTGTGCTTCGACAGCAGCCATAAGGATCACAGGAAGGTGAAGGTCATTCGGACTGGTGGAGGAACGAACTCGATACGCAGACACCTAGGCAAGCATGGCTACGAGCTCGATGGCACGTACAAGCAGTGTAAGAGGCGTCCGGTAGACGACGGCAACATCGCTAGTATGATCAAGCGTCAAAGGACGACCGAGAAGACTCCTGTTGATCGTACCGAGTGGAGGTCGCTATTCCTCGAGTATGCCGTAACAGATGAGCACTCACTTCGCGCTCTAGCATCTGAACGACTGAAGCGGCTAGCTACGTATCGTCAACCTGTTCTCGAGATGCTATTCCCTACTTCTCACAACACCCCGCGAGCTTGGATCGTCGACTTGTGTAAGAAGACACTGCCTCGAGTAAAGAGCGATATGGCTACGGCGATAAGCGGCATCGCTTTGTCGTTTGACGCGTGGCTAGCAGACATCGATGGCGGCACCGACTTCTTAGGTGTTCATGCTCACTACTTCGATAAGGACTATCAGCTGAAGACAGTACTTATTGGACTCGTACCAACCTATGGCAATCACACTGGTGAAGAGCAGGCAAACATCCTTCTCAAGCTGATCAGACAGTATGATATCGCGTCCAAACTGACCTACTTTATGGCCGACAACGCGTCTAACAACGACACGACGATCGAAGCTATTAGGCGCGAAATACCAAGTCTCCGACACCCTCACAAGTGCCGCCTTCGCTGCGCTGGCCACTTCATCAACTTAGTCGTTAAGGCTATGCTCTACGGCGTCGACATCGAGTGTATTGACCAGGCTTGCAACGACATGAATAAGGAAGACGAGGAGCTCGAAGACAGCGAGATCGTATACGAGTTTCAACGCGCTCTATCTCTACGTAATGCCGTCGATCGTCAGACAGCATGGCGAAAGAAGGGCTGTGTTGGCAAGCTCCATAATATCGTGATCCATGCTCACTATAGCGAGGCACGACGACACGTCTTTCGATCAAAACAACGCGAGGCAGACACACGACTTGTCGAGCTAGTGTTGAACGGCGGGATTAAGTGGCAATCTGACCACGACATGATCGAGCGTGGCCTCGAGCTCAAAGATCCAATAGAGCTGTATTGCTTACAGTTCATTGACGACCTTCGTGAAGACATACTCACCGCGGATGACTGGGCCGAGTTGAAGGAGATATTGAAGCTTCTCAAGCCGCTGAAGATGGCGTCGCTGAAGGTCCAAGCAGATGGCCAACACTTCGGTGGATTGTGGCAGTCGTTGACAGCTTTGGAGTCACTGCTAACTACACTTGAGAAGGCGAAGTCAGACCATGAACACGCGGCCAACTCACACCTTAAGGCGATAGTCAATCTTGGTTGGAAGAAGCTCGACAAGTACTATCGACTCAGCGATCGCACGCCTGCCTACCGTGCCGCCGTGGCGTTACATCCATCGCTCAAGATGAGCTGGTTCGAGCAGCACTGGGGTGGTATGAAAGACGACAATACGCAGCGCAAGAATAAGGCGAAAGCGAAGTGCAAGCAACGGCAGTCGCAGCAGCAGAATCAAGACGATATCGAGGCGTCCACGCTATGGACAGTGAAGGCACGACACGCGATTGAAGAGCTCTATAATGAGTATAAGATGCGGTGTCCAGCACCAACAACTAGGCCGGCGACACGTGAACGCGAGGTCGACGATTACACGGCATCGTTAATGCTCACGGACACTGTGTTGCAAGACGATCTGCAGCGTTATCTTGCCGAGCCTCTGACACCTTATATGGTTGGCAACAAGCCTATTAATGTCGTCCAATGGTGGCGTGACAATCGCCAGCGATATCCATTGTTGTCCAAGCTAGCATTCGACCTACTGGCCACGCCGGCGAGCTCGAGCGCGTGTGAGCGTGAGTTTAGCTTAGCTGGCCACGTTCTCGACAATGAGAGGTGGCAGACGAAGACAGACTACGCACAATCACACCAACTACTGCGAAATTGGTTCAAGAACGACTTTGTGTTGAAGAGACACACAAAGGAGGTGGTAAGAGCGCAAGACGATCACTTTAGCGGCGACGTGGACAGTGAGATGTCAAGCTCATATGAAGGCAACAGCCAGCAGACAGACGTGCGAATAGAGGGCTAACAACACCTTCCTCTGGCTTCATTTTTCAACATCCTTCCTAATTAGGCAAGGCGAACAGCGGACAGGGCTCCGGTGGACGGCATGGCCAATGAGAGGCTCTCGTCCGGACGGACGGACACGGCCGCTGAATCGGCCGGCAGGGCCGGCAGCAGTGCTGTGGCCGGCCGACCTGTCCATTGACCACCCTGAACTTGATCCGGCCGATAATAGCTGAGCATGCTATTGCGCAGTACTGAGAGTCGTCGGGTTTTGGTATTAGATTCGCTCCCACTATACAGTTTCTCAGAAGGCAGAGCAGTAGCAACATGGTCGCGACCGGAGCTCTTGTAAGTGGCATGATGAATATGCCCAATGACTAGAAGATTGCTTGGAATAGGCTGTCGACTGTGAAGATGATAGTATCGGCTGCCTGGAGGCACCAGAGGTTCTTCCGCCCACATCGATCGCTAATAGTCGAGATAGGGCTGGTAACATGGGGGCATGTCGCGGCATATGCCGACGAAAGCGTGCCATCAGATTATTGATTGATGATCTGATAATCGGGATCGTCCAGGTCCCCTGGCCCTTGGCTAGCCTTGCATGAACTGCGTGGACCCTGCGAGACATTAGTTTAGGGTTAGGAACACCAATCTATTGGGGCCGGTCTCGGAGTGGGCACTACCTCGCATGAACGTCAACACCTGGGACCACTACCCGTGGTGGCATTGTATTGTACACTTTCTCTGTACTTGAGGCTTCTGTTCATTCCAGGTCCGCATCTGTCACTGTCCCCATTGACAAACCCATCAAAAAGACCCGGCCGAGATCAACAGGATGACCGATGAACGATCCTTCACAGCGAAGTTTCCATCGTCTGTGGATGAGTCCGAACCTCCTGCTTACAACAATTTCAACGAAGAGTCTCGCCCCGCTCGCGATTGGTCCCATGGGAAAAAACTACGCACGACCTTCCTCGTTGGGTGCCTCCGATTTGTCTCGTCTCTTGCGGCATCGTCACCTTCATTTGCCCTGCCAACGATAGCGAGTGAGTTTGGAACAGTGGGAGATCGTCAGCTGACAGCACTACCTCTGTCGGCATTCTTGCTCGGATATATTTTCGGCCCACTTCTCATTGCGCCACTGTCATCGACATTTGGACGAGTTCGCGTATTGCAGTGTAGCTGCCTCGTTTTTCTCATTTTCAACACGGCTGCGGGATTTGCAAGCACCAACGCGAGCTTGTGCGGGTTCAGATTCCTCAGCGGTTTTGGCGGCAGTGGGCCTGTTACGGTACGTTGGTGGAGCCAGAACCGAGACCAGAGGTACTGACCATGAGCTTAGCTTGGTATTGGTATTTTGACCGACTGCTGGAAAGCAGACGAACGAACGAGGATGATTCCAATATACACATTGCCAGTCCAGCTAGGGCCCGCTGTAGCACCCATCATTGGAGCCTTCACCACCAAGCACTTGACATGGCGGTGGTCATTTTTCTGCATTTCGATTGCAAGTGCCGTCGTGCAGATTGTCGCAGTCATTTTCCTCCAAGAGACGCACGTTCCGCTGATAGGTAGCGATACCAGCGGTGCAAAGAAGACAATCCTTCGCACAGCCGTGAACGAAGCTTTTCAAAGACCATTGCGAATCTTCACTTTGCATGCAACAACGCAGTTGTTGGCACTGTACGCGGCTGTGACATATGGAATTGTGTACATGTCTTTTGTCTCCTTTGAGGATGTTTGGGTACGTGGATATGGCCAGCGGTCTGACCTGGCCAGTCTGAATTTCATAGCGATCGCTGTGGGCGAGATTGGTGGATCGCTCGGAGTTCGGCCGTTCAATGGATGGTCGTATCGCAAGTTGACGATACGATCAAATCGTGCAGATTCTGCTCGGCCAGAGTACAGGACGCCTGCTCTCGTGTTTGGAGCACTCTTGTTACCAGCCGGACTACTATTGTCCGGATGGTCTGCTCAGTCGCGATTATTCCCAGTCGTACCGAATCTTGGTGTGGCTCTGTATGCAGCGGGAGAGGTTATTGTATTGCAATTCACGAGCTTGTACATTGCCGATGTATACGAGCAGCGAGCTACAGATGCCATGGCAGGAGTCTACATCCTGCGGTGTCTGGTAGGATTTGGGCTCTCGATAGTCACACCAAGCATGTTCCACAGCCTTGGCTATGGCTTTGGGAATACATTGCTCGCAGGATCAGCGGTAGTGATTGGATGGCCGTTGCCATGGATGATATGGGCATATGGAGCAAAACTTAGACAACGAGACCAAATGCACACCTGATTATCGTAGCATTGGAACAAGGAGGATTGCGTTTAATCAAACACCATGCCGGGCTGCTTTGTGGCGACCAGCTACACTCCTTCTTTTCAGAAGTGAGCGCCTATGTGTAGACCTGTAGAGCACTGGCTAACGGAGACCTTAGCCGAGAAGACATGGCGCATGTGAAAGCTATTCACGATTAGGTGTTGTTACTAATTTCGCGTTCCCAAACGTCTTCGACTTTAACCTTAAAAAGTTCTTCTGGCATATTCAGAATCCACCTAACATACTAAGTTGCCTTGCCTTTTGCTAGACTTTATAAGCGGTAGCAGCGTCCTAAGCTGTCCTACGCTATTATGAAATTTGGACAGTCCGCGTGATTGCTCCGTTGTCCCTACAAATCTGTGCAGGTCTTGCCGCTGCTCTTAACAGCCGCAGAAGATTCTACTAGTGCTTGGTGATTTTCTAGGTTATGTATAAGACAATCTATACAAGTATGGGCGGGCACATGGTAGGTTGCTTCGCTATTCTAAGATATGTAAGTGAATATGGGGACCCGATTCCGCGTATTCTAATTTGAAGTAGTCCAACGCTCCTACGGCAGGGAGAAGATAATCCTTGTCGACAAGAAAAGTACTCTAGACGTTGAGCGATGCGTGTAGTGAGGGAGAAGGCTGTGTACAGTGTCCGGATTACACCGCCTTTAGTAGCATGAATGGCGATAGAAAGCTGATTGGAGGAGTTGGATCAACGTAGGCACTGCACGCTGCAAGTGTCGCCTGCGCGTACCCCATGGTCAGCCACGACCGAGCTGATGTCAATGCGAGGTGTGGTTACACGACTTCTAGAGCTTTCGAGCATCATCCCCTCCGGCCAATCTCTAAGCTTGATGGACGCCTCTCCTTGGCGATGACTTCTTTTGCTTCGGTAATCTGCAATGTTCTCGACCTTGCACGCAGTCAGAGTTGATGTGGCTGTGCTCATGGAGGGTCCGGTGTAGATTAGAGAACATAAATCGCCCAAGCTTGACATCCCAGAACACTGGTCGTCAAACATAGCCTCATCCGCCGCACAACAATCAACCACAATACATGGATATATGAGGGAGGGATGCGGCGATGCATGAGGCTCGGCAAGCCACAACGTTCAGCTGGGCTGTCGCACACAGGATCTGTCCAATAATGTTCTATGGAAGGGTGGTACCAGGCCGCCGGTGTGCGGTTCAGCATCTGCTTACGAGTGGAGTGTGCGCAGGCCAGATCAAAGATATCTGACTCCATCACCGTGTTATGTGTTGTGGGCCATCGGCTTTCTCTGCTCATCGACCATGCCGCTCTCGGTGCAGGACGAAGATCCCCAGCGACCTATTGTAGCCGCCTCTGATACGTCTTCATGTGCGCATGCTACAAGCACCTCTCAGCCAGCCCCCAGGGTACCTTCGACTGCGAATAGCAGATCAAGTAGCCCCCATCGCGGCCCGGTGTGCTCGTCAGAGGAGGATGTGGCCACCGCATCAGCGAACGAACACGACTCCGTGCAGGAGATCCCAGACAAGCCTAGTGAGATGACGATGTTGCAATCTGATTCGAAAATTGAAGCCGTGACTGGAACGCCAGGGCGCAGCTACAAGGAGAATCTCGCAGGAGCCAGCCTTTCGCTTCAGACTGGCCTTTTATCCATTTACTTTCTGTATTTTGCCGCGGTTGCATTCCAACAAGATGGACAACCTCTGGAGGGCAACGCGCAAGCCGAGTGGTTGCTTGACGCTGCGGCATTTGTGCGTCTGGTTCGCGGTGTTGCTGTCGACCTCTCTGCTGACTGCATACAGGGCCCTTCGGTATTTCCTATTGTCTTCACGGCCATCATAGGTCAGTTGATGACGGCGATTGCCTCATGGAGACTGGAGAAATCTGTCGCTCTAGGGTTGCTGGAGGGCCTATTGGCCAGCCGGTCATTGGAGTCCGCATTCCTGTCACTATTTCGACTCCGTATAGTCACTGTTTCCACACCTGCTATACTGCTTACCTGGTGCTTATCGCCACTGGCTGGACAATCGGCTCTTCGAGGAGTATCGTCCTCGTTCTTTAAGACTGCATATTAAACCACAATTTATCATCTAGACAACAACGGAAGTGAGCCCCTGGCCAGCTACGCGAACGGAGAGGGAAGTTATGGTGTGGTTGCCAATTCCGAATTCATTGCAGCATTATCTAGCTCTAATGATTTCAAAGACGGGCGGCGAGACATGTATGGCAATTTTCATGTGCAAATGCTTGAAGCGTAATCCGACTCGGATGAATTTGCATGGCATGACACCAGCATAGAACCAAGTGCTACTAATTTCGCGCTACTTGGCATACCGCTCGCTGGCGTTCCCGAGAACGTCAATTCATCCTTCGTTGTGCAGACATCGTATTTCTACCTTGACTGCAGTGTGGACATGAGTGTGTTCACGTTGCGTGATGAGGCAACAGCCTATGGGCCGCTTGATTTGCCCGGCTCGAGCTTCAATGCTTCCGTCAATCTCTACAATTATACTGGCCTTGCAGGATCTGGAAGAGAGGTCGAAGCTCAAGGTGCAATCCTGCGAGACCTTACGGCCAATCATCGCTGGAACAACAGTCGTCCTCGGACCATCGGTTTCCAATCACCAGAAGCATGGTGCAACATGACGACGACTTACACTGATGCGCGTGCGACATGCTACGGTGGCGCCCACAATTGCACAGTCGAGGCAGTACGCAAGTCAATCGAGTCACCTTGTCCGCGTACAGCGACCGGTCTAGATGGCGTGGGACAGAAGCTTGCCTGCGACTTCTCTATTTCAAGCTACACTTCTGAGAGCTTCTTCCGGCAGTTTATGAACGCTGTGAGTCCAGGAGATTTGACTCAATATACAGAGCTGGAGCAGTTTTTCCTGACTCCGAGCACGCCTTCATGTACGGCGACTCCTCGAAGCCAATAGGTGAGATTGGTCCAGAGCTGTTCTCGCAGAGATTCTCACAGTTGATCAATATGTATTGGCTTGTGACTATCGCACCGTACGCGGTGGGTGGGAACCTTTCATGGCCATCGGAAAAGAAAAGAAGCTCGGGCTTAGCGGTTATGATTTCAGACGCTACGCCACAATATGGAATCCGGGCTACAGTGAGCTCCGTGGAAACATTTCAACTCATTCTACGCTGTCATAGACTATGGCTGGTCATCTTGATCAGTCTGTCATGTCTACTGATCTGTGCAGGCTTCGTTTCTGCATACCTTGACAGCTGCAGGACGGGCCCAATAGTGCTTGATGACTTTGTCAGCTCTCTTCGAGACAATCCTTATGCCAAGACGGGATCCAAGAGCTCCTTAGATGATAGAGTTAACATTGCTCGACGATGTCAGAATATGAAGGTCCAGCTTGGAGATCTCAGACCGGAGGACGACGTTGGCTACGTTGCAGTAGCAACGCCAGGGAGCGGCCAGCCAGTTGGAGCGATTATGAGAAGGCGACTTTGCGCTTGAACCAGTACTGAAATATATTACCGCATCACTATTTGATGACGCTGCTACCTTCCCGAGTGGCGAAGTCATCGATATTTCCAGGTACGAAATGCTCTTTGGGAATGGTTGCTACAAAAACATACGCCTGTAGCCAGTGGCATGGCACAAAAGGCCTTGCCTCTCTTGTAAATGGTACGCTTCCTAATCAGCGCTCTGGTGAATTGCAGTGCATTCGCTTCATCGCGATCATACGACTATGCTTGATGCATCGTGTGACAAAGTCAGATGCCTATGAGACATCGATGCCGCTGGGCCATACAGTCACGCTGCATCTTCTTGCAAGCTTCAACTCAAAGCAGAGAAACTCTGTAGGGGTTCGTAGCCTTGTCCTGAAGCACATTGTGCGTCTTTTGAACCTCTCTTACGCCTCTTCGATTCCTACCCGTGCTGTTTCTCCATACTTCCTTCAGCTGCCCGACCAAAACTCTTAGGGCGATGTTCTCATCCCAAATAGTGTCGAGCTACTCGTTCGGTCCTGCCTTGCTCGCAGACCTGCCGCTGTCGCGTTGAGCCTTGAGTCGGCTAATGTCCCTGATCAGCTCAGCCTCCTTCGCCTGGAGCTCCTTGATGAGCGCGGTCTGCATCTTGTCACGCTCTTCGCGAGCAGCCTCGGCGATCTTTCCTCGCACAATCTTCTCGGCGATCTTGATGGCCAGTTCCTCCTAAGACGCAAGGTCAGCATGTCAAGCAACAGTTTGGCATTATCAAGGAACCCTCACCTGCTCCTGGAGGAGTTTTGCATTTTCCCGTAGCAATTCTTCCTTTCTCTTCAGCAGGGCTTCACGCTCCGCTCTCTCGTAGACGAGAGCCTGCTGGAGTTCGGCATCCGTCATTGCTTCGATCTCTCTGATCAGAGCATCGGTTCCGTCCTTGGTCAAAGACTCGGATTGTGGCTCTTGAGGAGATGCGCAGCCTTCTTCGCCTGTGTCGAGCGGCTCGAGTCCGCTGCCTGGGGCTTGCGAGTGCTTCATCTTGTCGTCGTCCATGTTTGAAACGGAGTGTGCTGATGATGAAGGTCTTTCAAGTGCGGGAGGCAGAGAAATGACCTATAGTCTAGATTGCGTCACGTGCTGGCTGAAGATTTTGCTAATTCACTCTCGTGCCTGGATGCCTTGGTGCCTGTTCACTTTCTGTCCATTCTTCTGCGCTACGCCGGTGTACAATAGGCTCGTGGTAGCACAGTATTATTCTGTGCGGCCAGCGCATCGACACGGTGCATCAGGCTTGCAAGCTTTCATCTTCATGAGCATTGGGTTTTCTGCGATTAACTGACAAATATGTCGAGTTCTGCCATCAATCAAGATCTCATAGGAGAAGCATTCTCGCGCTGAAGACGGCCTGCTGGAGCCGAATTAGTTTTGCGAGGTCTGCTGCAATCCAGCTGGATAGGTGTCTTGAGGCCACCTTTTATTTATTATTATGCCACCAAGCTCGCCGCTGGAGTTATAAATTCCTGCAGATATGATATGGGTCGCCTGAGATTACGTGGGTGACCCCCACATGTGTGAGTTCTACGGGACGTTAGCGGCCTATGTATTTGATCGTGAAGGGCAACATCATCTGCACCATTCACAATCCCTGGGTTGTGAGTAGGTCCATGCTGGGTGAGGATTTCTTCACTTCTGAGGCAGACAAGTCCTCTATTCTTGGATCAAAAGATGCATTCTGGCGACAACTCTAATGCCTGTTTCAAGAGTGAACTTGGGAGCTGAGGTCGGGAATTGCCGAATTGAGCCCAGCCACGATGCGCTGTTCACAACATGCCGCACGAAGACACTAGAGGGAGTTCTCATCGCTCGATAAATTCGCCTTTATGGCTGGGCAGATCATGGGTCGTAGTCCATTGGCAGAGGACCAGAGAGGTGATAGTACAGGCGGCGTGTGAACACAGCGATCAGACTTAGCAGGCCTCATTCCTGCCTAAGGCAGTCACACTCCAGTTCCACACGCACGAAGATCGTGCGAGAGTTCGTCAGCCTCGTATTCGTGGCCAATTTGACACAAACTTTGCACGCTAACTTGTTGGTTCGAACCCTGAGCGACGACAATCTCCATCAGCTCCTGACCATGGTTTCGATTTGTCCTTGGTACTCTTTCACTGCAACAATGCCTACCTGACGCGTTGCAGTTGCAAACGCCGCTGCATTGGATCAAGTCACTCGTTTCATCAAGTATCCATACCACCTCGGTCGTCTTCCAGCAGCATGACTCGCGGCACTGCCAGGCTTGCACTGATACTTGCTGGCCTCGCACAGTACAGCTCAGCGGCTTACATCCAGTCGACACCATGTCCTGGCGACACAACCGGGATATGGGCTCCCTGGGAAGGCCACAACTTCACCTTTGCTAATGTGAAGCTCGCAAAGTCCTCCAATGGCACGAACATTCTGTCGTTCGATCTCCGCAAGCTGGCGCCCGAGAATCGATGCGATGGCGCACCGAAAAATGTATCGATCGTCCTCGGAACTGGCTCCACCTTCACTTCATCTGATATGACCCATCATGCTCCACAGGACGCCCAGGTACAATGCGCTTCACCTTGGAACGTTGCAGAGTTGGTCGTGCCGGTCACGACTGAAATTGGCCCCATCTTGTCGTTTTCGACAATCCAACTGGAGGTACAGGCTACTCTGGGTCGGCCAGCAGAGACATTCTGCGTTGCCGGAAATGCTGTGGTTGCTGCGGGCTCAGCTACGCAACGATCCTTGAGATACGGACCTGTAGGCGTGCTGCTTTTCGTGCTTCTCGCCGAGGTGGCTGAGGTTCTCTTTGGCCGCTATGTTCGCTCGAATGGTCGGCGCGGCCTCTGGGACAATGCTCGACAATGCTTGTTGTACCTTCAATTCGTGTTTCTATTCAGCACGCTCGGACTGAACTATCCGACATTCTTTCAGCCAGTCGTCAGCCACTTGAATGGCCCCAGCCTCCTACTTCCTGGTCCACTGAGATATGGCACAGTATACTCGAGCATCAATGATGGCATTTATGAGTTCAACGGCACTTACGGTGGGACTTATGGCATTGAGCTGATGCATCAAATGGTCGGAGCGCCGAAGACGATGGTTACATGGTACAATATGGTTATTGCCGTGCTAATCATTATTATCATCGCCGCTTTCTGCCTCGAGGTGTCCAGATGTTGGTCGCGACACTCACCTGCAACCGGAATGCACCTCAGCCGACCCTCAAATGGCCGTCTGGCGGCAATCTCAAAAGCTATGCTCTCTTGCTTTGCATTGCCTATCTGCACGCTCAGCTTCTACCAGGTCCACTACGCGAGAAAATTTCCAGTTCACCACACCGCTTTTGCCCTCGGCATGATTGTGGTTGTCCTGCTGTCTTTTGTCTGGCTGTTCACTCGTATTCGACACGATTCCTTCTCTGCAGTGGAGACCCCGAGGAGCCAAGTCCATATACGCCGAGAAGAGTTACATGTGCTCCTAGGCTTTGTCTTGACCATCATCCGCAGCGCAGCAATCGCATGGCTGGACTCTCCGCCTCTGGCACAGCTGGTACTGCTCTGCGCCTGCGAAGCTGTGTCGGCTTTGAGCGATTGGTACTTCGAGGCGACCACGCTCGTGTCAATGTCGAGCGCCGGCTTCAGATCGGTCGCTCTTGCACCCATGTTTGCTTTCCTTCCTGGCGTCACTGCAGAATCGACGAGGAATATCATCGGCTGCTCCATCCTCGCGCTGCACGCTGCAGCTTTGCTGTTTGTGTTCTGCTTGCCGTGTGCATACCGACTTCTGGCAATCTGCGTGTGCATGACCAGAGAGGATGAACAAGAGGCTCCCGTAAGGCGCCCATTTGCACTCCTTCCCGTGAACGTTTTTGCTAATAGAACTGCGTCTGTAGGCCTACGGTCTTCGCCAGTTGAAGCGCAGGCCGAACTCAAACCTGAACCTCTTGCAAGGGTCATTCGAGGAACCAGAACAACGACAACTCGCAGACCTTACCAAGCCGACGTTCTATAGGCAGCCTAGCAAAAGCCGAATCGAGCTTTTGACAACAACGAATCCCGACAGAGTCTCGGATGCTTCTTCATCGTCTTTGGTAGACGCGATCCACGTTGCTGCCGTTGACGAAGAGGCGATTGATTCTTGGAACAGAAACGACATTGTAGCATTGGACTCTCGTTGGCACGACTTTAGCTTTCGAGAATCCGATCTGATTTACGCGCCACGTGGAAGACAGCAGATTTTTGTGGCTGATGCAAGCACACAACATGAGGCAGCGATTGGTGGTAGGATGTCGGCGACTCGAAAATCGTACCAACGGGCGGTGTCATGGCTGTCTAGCCGGGTCACAAAGGAGCCCAAGGGATTTCAGGTCGTTAGACCTCAATTGGACCCTCGCAATGATTTTGATTAAGTGTATGGAAAGAGTGTTGAGAGTTGGGATTGAGTGATTATCGACCCAGTGCTTCGGACACACTAGCAATAATGGTCAGCGGCGTCCTGCTCTCCACGGACTCGGCTCGTCTGTCTGAATAAACCCACGCTGCAAGTGCAGGATGCTGCATTGCAAGATCAATTCTCATCAATGCAGCTTCAAGTAGCTCTGTGCAACACAGTTCTGGGACGCAAATCAGCAGATGCGCAGGGACCATTCACGACCGCCGGAGAGAGAATCTGTATCTTGCTTGACAACCTCAGGGCTTCTGACATATCTCGTCAATGCAGCTTGCGCTGAAGCCAGTGCATGATGGTTGACTCGAAGAAAGGCATGCGCCCTTGTGGTCGCCTTGGAGTCCATACTTCGGGTGGAAATACATTTATTTTCCAGAAGATGCAGCTTTTCTACCTCTCGTGGTTGACGACTGGAAAGGAAGCTGAGTAGGCCGCTGCCTGAGCATCGACCACGTTTCGCCAAACTGTTTGCGTGAAATCCCAGAGAAGAGAACTCTGACGCATGGCTTGGGAAAGCATCGATCTCGCCATGAAGCGAGTTATTCGAGATCTAAGAATAATTTCCCTCGGCGATGCCTTGAAGGCTTTGTCAAGGATCTATGCCAGGCGACGCAGGTTTTGCAATGAAGTATCGCTTCAGATCTTCCGGTGCGACAGAGCCACGCCGACTTATCGGGCGCGGCATTGCAACCTGTGACGAACAACGCAAAGCTCTCTACACTCGGCATGTTGAGCTGGTACTAGCACCTTCCAGATTTAGACAGTGCGGTTTGGCATTCGTGTGCTCCAAGAATGTTTGAACCCTTATCCACGAATGCCCAGGACGCAACGGGAATGCCCAGCTGTGGGGGAAAACTGAATGCAGATTAAGCATCGGCTATATGAACATCAGCACCAGTTTGGGCTAGACGTATCGTATTCCTCCGCCGGATAATAAAATGCCAACACCTGGGGGATCTGCATCTTTTCAGAGCCGAAAGAAAGCGGTAACACTTGCTGTTTTCTAGCACAGTCTTGTCGCGAACAAACCAGTCATGTTTCAACAATTTGCAAAGACTAGCCGCTAGATGCATACCGCGTCGAGCATGTTGCTATCTTCCGAGACTTAGACCGATCGAAGGCCGACGCGGCGAATACATATATTCAGACTTGCGATGCACAATCGTTGAGTGGGACGATCACATCAACATGAAGCTCTCTGACCTTTTGCTGGCCACGGCCGTTATAACGACGGTGTCAGCCCAGGATGCACCTTTCCCAACATGTGAGATTGTTCGACCTCCCACGGAGACAGTCATTGCTGCCCTAGAAGCTGCTGGTGAGGCGCCGCCTGAGGTCCCTCCGACTGTCGAAAATGCACGACTTGCTCGAAGTGGAATGACCATTGATGTATACGTCAACATCGTGACCGATGAGGCATCGAGCGGGAACTACACCCAGGCACAGGTTGATGAGCAGGTGCGTTTCTGCTGAAGCACTCGGGAGCTATCCACCATTGACATGATTTTCAGCTGCGCTTGATGAGAAATGCCTTTGCTGCATGGGACATTACACTGGTCACTCGGGATATACGCTGGGTCGTCAATAATGCTTGGATTCCGCTCGAGCCGTTGACGCAACAGGAGCTTGACATGAAGCTTGCGTTGAGGAGGGGTGGCTACAATGACTTGAACATGTACTTCGTCAGTGCGCTGGGTCGGGATCTTGCTGGGTATTGTGAGTGCTCAGGATCGGGTAGTCGGACGATAAGTGCTAACATTGGCAGGCTTCTACCCCGAGCCTAACCCATCCGACTACATGCGGGCCATTGACGGCTGCACTCAGCAAGCAGCCACATTGCCTGGAGGCACTGCGCCTGGACGAAGGAATGGAGGTACTGCCATTCATGAGATTGGACATTGGTTTGGTCTCTTCCACGTTCACACCGAAGGAGCTACGTGTGACGCTCCTGGAGATTTTGTGGACGACACACCGGCACAGAAGGATCCCAACTGGAGTTGTCCGGTAGGCAATGAGAGACAAGATAGCTGTCCGGATCAGCCTGGAGTTGACAGTGTGTTCAACTACATGGATTATACTGATGATGCTTGGTATGTTCTTCTCTTTCTCTCAATGCGCTCGCGGCGTTGTCCATGCTAACAACTTCTCCAGCACGGACGAGTTTACACCCGGTCAGATTGAACGCGGATCGAACATGTACGCCAACTTGCGAGCTGGCGTGGCTGATCGCTTCACTGCCCCCATCTCGCTCGGCAATGCCGCCATCAACGCTGGAAGGAACTGTGCTGGCCAATCAACGTACATTGGAGTTCGTCGCTGGACAGATGGCCAGTTTAATGTTCAGCGCTGCGAGCAGCACTGTCGGGAGACGTCCCAGTTCAACCTTCTCCGCAATCGGCCTGCGTGTCGTTTTTACAACACTTATGTGCAGAGGCGGAATGGTACGCATGAGTTTCAAGCTTGTGCATTGTACACGCAGGAGTGGAAGGCAGATGCTGCGCGTAATACTGGGCAGGTGCAGGGCCGGGATCGTATTACGATCAGCGATTCGGTTATGGCTACTGACATTGATAACAATGGCGTGAGGAGTTGTTGATGTATGCGTCGATGATGGCGAAAGGAGGGTCGATATACTTTCGTAGCCGGGCAGTTGACGAGAAGCGACGATAGAGTAGGAGACCTCTACGATCGGCTCAGCCTGTTCGGTCAACGAATCTCAGCTCCAAAGCATGCACCTTCGAGCTATCCGTTCAGAGTCAGTAATACTCAGATCTACACTCCCTGCTAACGAGCGAGTTGTCAGGCTTCTTTTTTAGATCGCAAGCGCCGTGAATGTGGTGATTTTGCCGCAGAGTTACTCGGGATCATCGCCTCCTACAGCGCTATCCACGGCTCTCCATCCCCATCACCCATCTCCAGACGGCCAGATTTGGCTGCCGAAAAAGCCTCCACCGGCGTTGCCTTCGGAGCCAGCCTTCAACAGCATGGCCGCCGCCACGGGAAGACCACGTGGGCAAGCAGAAGAAGTCAAGCTAACATCCGGCCGGCAGAACCTAGGGCAGAGTCATTGGTGTATCGAATTTTCGACAGAGAGGCGTCTCAAGCGACAACGAAGGATTTGCTCCAGCCTGGTCGCGAACTCAGGAAACCCTCACGGCAATAGACCTCTCTGCGTCGGTCAGGTCATTTCGTACGCTCTGAACGTAAAAAATATGCCCTGATCATTGATGCGGTCTTCGAGCGGAACTTGGTCGCGATTCCTTGGGAGAGTCAACGATCTGCTGATGTCCTTCGCAATACTCTCCACCACAGTCTATGTTCGCCAAGCGCGCGATTCGGAAATTTCGGACCTCATCTTGGGAATGCTTTGGGATGTGGTAGCCGTGAAATTCCACCTGGGCAAAGTCGAGCCTCTAACTCCTTCAGCTAAAAGACACGATTGAGTAGGTATAAGAGGCATGATCTACCTCTATGCACTGCTGCGGGCATGTGTCGAAGCGACAGCGAGACGTCATTTCTGGCCGTGACCAGCCCTTGCACGCTCCGAAGGCTACCATCTGCCAGAGACAGATCTAGTCTCTAGCACTTCCTCTTCGAGAGAGAACTGAGAGTGTGCAGAGAGATATCTCACATGTGAGCAAGAAGCTGGTATTCGACGACTATAAAAAAGCGTTTCAATGGTTGGGAAAGTAGTCGAATCCATCCTTCTTGCTCTGCAGCACCCCGAACCGAACGTCATCGCCAGAGCCAACGCTGCGAATGCATGGCACGCCGGCCTTTGGGCAGTCTTTGCACGCAAAGTTTTGTATTGGGAGGCCTCCCACCGCCGTCCAAGTCGTATCACGCCCACGACCATCAAGTGCAATGGCCTTGCGCAGACGGCGCTCCGAGGCATCTCCGTCCAACCAAGTATCCTTCTTGTGCTCCCAACCCGCATTTGGTGCCATGGCCATGGCATTCTGCCAAAAATCGCGTAGAAAATTCGAGCTGGCCAGGCTCTGTGGCAAGGCCTGCCACTCACACTCAGTCGAGGTCTCTGGGATGGCTTCGAGAATGCCGACCTCGGCGAAAGGAGGAACGCGGGAGGAGGTGGCAGCGGTGTTGGGTGCGGAGGAGGAAGAGGCACCCATGGAGACGCTTGAACGCGCGGCGGCAGCAGAACTGTTGGCGGTGGTGACGGGTGATGGCGCTGCTCGCCGCGTTCCGGTGGAGGCAGAAGTGGATCTAGAGTCAACGCATCCCGGGACGATAGCAGTTCGATACTTCGTCAAGCTCAGCGATCTCGACATTTCTGGGAGACATTGGTTGTTTGCCGGTAACATATCCAGTCTGCCGCCTCCTCAGCTGCCGTTGCAGCCAAGGCCCGGACTTTCGCTTCACTTTTCCTTCCGAAACTCAGATGACAGCCACAAACCGAACCGCGCGGATGTGTTACAAGAAGAGGCAGCTAAAGTCCAATGTCTGGAATAACGACGCTCATCGTTCCTTGATCTCTTGCAGCAGCCAACCTTGTCCTCAGATTCCTGGCAGCTCAATATCCTCCGGAACTCGCGTTCAAGGGTCGCTTTCCGGCTTTGTCGTGTCCCTCAAGACGAAGACCTCGGACAGTCTTTCCAGCACCAGTGGCAGATGACCGTCCGAAAGGTTGCCACTAAGACGTACTGCCGAATTTCCCAGATCTCGTCGACAAGATCCATTTAATTGCTCAGCAGATCAGCGACAAAGCCTTGAAGCAGCCTTCGAGCGCGAATAAAGAACACATGAGTCCCAGTCTAAGCGCGAGTCACGGCGTCGATCAACCCTTCGTCGATTGCTGTCTCTATACTGAACCAACTGTCCGCGGCCTGCAACACCACTCGAGCGACTGCGTTGCGGCGAGATATCAGTCTTGACAGGCGTGTGATGTGCTTTTGGGGTCCCACCGGACCCCAAAGGCGTTGACTGGTACCATACTTTATGGTCGAGCAATGTTGCCAAGCTATATTCAACGTGTCGACCTGATGCAATCCAAGCACTGCAGCAATGCCCTCTTCAGTGCAACACACGAGCGCAATTGCTACGGAGCGACAACGACAACGAGTCTCGCTTGAACCGCAACGAGAGTTGCCAAAGTACAAGCTGAAGCCTTCGCAAACAGTACGGACTTGAACAACATCTGCCAAAATGCTCTGCAAGGCTGCTGCGAAATCGTGCCGGCTGCAGAATCTCACTGGCTCAGCGTTTCAAGATCAAGATCAGAGTAGAGAGCTCCATGCGCTCTCAGCTCATATCGGCGACGAAAGACAAGAATCGTGGCGAAGGTTGTCGAGCTGCCAGGCATCGAGCTCATTACGAGATAGACAAGCTGTCATCCTCCGGAGATTGTCGAGCTTCAGCAACGTGTCAAGAATCAGATTGTGCACCGAGATCAGAATAAGCTCCGTCTACTGTCGCAGTCTACGACGCTCTTCACTTGACATCAAGCCTTGTGCAAGCCTGCTCACTTCCTCGCACTTCATCGCCGGTTTCTCGTCCATCTCGCAGCGAGAATCCATTCCCAGGCCACACATATCGCCTCGTCCGTGCTGGAACGGTTTTATCGGTGACGGCAGCGCCCAATGTAATGTGGCAAGGTGAGGATCTTTGCGCATACCCAAGTCTCCGCAGCGTTGAAGACATTACAGCGTTGGCTATACTGCGAACGCTGAGGCTGTCCATCTCCGCGGCTATAATCCTGAAATTGGTTCGATCGTCATGACAAGACAAAGGACGCCAGGGTGGCGATATCGCAATGGTTTGCTAGAATGCAGACCTTGAAGATGACTGGACCTCAAGGAATCGTACTCGCCATGAACTTGACAACTCTATTCGTGCCTCGTCTGAACCTGGCTGTTCTCCAACTGCGAGATGACGCTGTACATGAAGCCTGCTGAGATCAGTGCCAGAAGTATCTGTGCAGTTTCAGGTCCCGACTTATTGCTGGCCGATTATGCACGTTTCTGTAGACCGAATTCGCTAAACTGGAGATGGACCCTTCCAGTTCTCGCTTTCTCTGAACTGGTCACAGGTTGCGGAGTACGTTTCCGTCCTTTGCGCGCCATAAGAGACGCCAGTCGCAGGCATTGCGTCCCGTGGATGCCCATTCATTATCATCCTTCGAAGCAAGAATTCCTCGCAAAAGTGTCGATCCTCGCGTGGTAATGGTACGAAGAAGAATGGCGAGAAGCAGAGATTCTGAAGTACAGAACCACGTCAATATGCCAACGAAACTCCTGCTATGGATCAGCAATGCCGAATACTAAAAGAGAAAGGCTGCGAACGCGGAGGTTCTCCAGTTTTCCAACTCTACAGCCTCCGAATGTACTTTGACAACTCTAGCTCAAGACAGCCAACCACAAACGTACAACCTTGGAGATCCTGGAAGATGGTAGCTGAATAGGCTTGGATGGAGCCTCACAGTACGTACTGGTGCCGTTTCCAAATCAACAAGCGGGAATGCTGAAGCTTGCACGATTGATTCAACTATTGCGAGATGCAGTACTCGACGATCAGTAAGTGACGAGTTGATCCGTACCGCTGGATGTGTCCTTTGTCTCACGATTCACGTGCGGTCAGCTGTACCAAAGGGTACGTGCAAGATGCTAACAACGAGCTTGCACGATTATGAAGTGCGTCTTCAACATCCTCACCTTCCACCCTTATCGTCTGTGTACAAGCAGACTTACGCAGAACCCATCTGAGACCCGGAGACGAGATCTAGGAATCTTGCTGCTGTGAGGAATGCAAGGAGTCACCTTCCGTCAAGATTTGCTGCAGATTTGTGGCTATTATCCTGCCAAATCCGATCGAAAGCGTTTGTAGCTCCTTTATCTGCAAAACCGCTCCACAATCTGCGGGATAGTCCATACGATGAAGTGCTTGGTGCAGCGTTGAGGGATAATGTTCACCCCTGAGCCGCTGCAGCAGGCAATTCGTGATATTCATTCCGCTGGCTGGAATGTTGTGCACGATTGTCCTCTCAACTACGAATCAGAGCACGGAATGAACGGACATGGTGCGAATTGCTCGAATGAAATTCCAATCCGTCGCTGCAGCTCAACAGATCGTGATCATGGGATGTTCGCCAGCATATGCATTCCGTCTTTGGCGTAGGACTCTGTTATCTATCACGAAGGCAAGCCTCTAGTCATGAAAACTTCGCAGCTATTGATGATGTACGGAGATTGATTCCTGCTCGCTGTCATTGGACCGTTGGATCAGGCACGTCTCCATCCAAGTTCCACTGCCCGCTGTCGATTTCCGGAAACCTTGGGTCAGCTATCTAAAGTTTCCATTAAGATCGTGGTTTGCTGCTGAGTTCCTTTCTTGCCTGCACTGTGGCGGAACCGAAGGAAAACCCTCAAGTGCAAATGGCGAATCGCGAAATTTAACGCGAGTTCCAATTCTTGCAGAGTGAGCCTCGGTTGCCGAATGAAAGATGGAGGCTGAGCTCCGTGATCTGTTGAAGAGCTACGATGTGGCACACAGCAACGAGTACTCAAGAGCATGTGCCCCCGAAGAGGGCGCTACGTCTCTTCCACATTACGGCTGAATGCTTGAACTACTTCCCCATCCACAATCTCTTGGTTGCGCGGATCGTTCCTCGTCTAAGACCGTGTTCAGCTGTGCAGCGAGCTCATGCACTCTTTCGTCTGTCTTCTCAATCTGAGAGCATCCTCTTTAAGTTGCAGAGTTAAGGAAGATGATCCTATGGTCCGTGCCGCCAGATTCCTTCATTCAACGAGCTTCGATATTGTTAACCACGTCTACGAGAGTGCGTGCAGAGGGATGGCCATGCAGCAACAGCTCATGCAGGATTTGCTTCGCATTCAGCCCTATTTTTTTGGTGGAGGTTTTGCTAGAGAATCCGACGTATCTATAGTAAGTCGGTTACGAAGAATTCGCTGGCTCTTGCGAGCAGGCTGCCCTCGCACAAATGACGGCGGAAAGAGGTTTACTTCATGTATGGAGCATCGAAAGGTGCGGGTTGGGTCACGACAGCGACAACGAACCCGAAGGAGCTGAGCTGGGCTGTCTGATTCACGAAACAAATTTGTCTGGCCGAGCAGAGCATCTAGTGCGAGACTACTGGCGAAGGACACTCGACTGAAGCGCCGTCTAACGGACCTTGTGTACGGATCTTAGGTACTTACGCGATACGAGTCCCTTCCGCGAACGCTCCAAACGCTTCGCGATAATACATAGACGCACGAAAACATTTGTAAGGAAAGATTCTTCGATGAGATCTTCAGGCGATGTGCGAACGGCAAATGGAACGGCTTATTACCGGAGCTGCGTTCAATCAGCGTACTCAGCAACGTAATCTCCTTCCCGCCAGTCAGTGTACAGAATCGGAGCACCTTTCTTGTGCTGATGAAACTCGTGGAGGTCTCTCTGTTCTGTAGCATGCTTTACAAAAGCCAAAATCTGCACGGAGAGACATGAAGTGTTGGACCGACCTGAGGTAGGAGCCGAAGCGCCATCGATACTCGTGATGACCAGGTTCCAGCAATGTCTCGCTGCCACCAACAAACTGCCACTCTCTCTTCCGCCGTCTTTCACTGATAGCTTCGACGCATAATACGAAGATCCGAGCGGCACGAAGAAACGGAGATACTGCGTGACTTTGAGGCATAAGATTCCCCTTGCGATCGACGAGGCTGTCCCGAAGGTAATAAAGAGATCTGCTTTCTGGAGAAATACTGCGGGAACGATACCGAAGACAAGGACGAGCACAATGTGCAAACAGTTGGTATTGAAGCAAGATACTTTTGTGGCTCCAGTGGCCCATTTTGGTGGTGTTGGCGAAAAGCGGCGTCTGCTCAGCTTGCGCTGTCACCCGTATTTTGACCTGAAACGTCTGTCTCCCTGCTGTGCGTCTCATTGGCGTCCGACTCTTTTGGTTGCCCCCATCTTTGGATCTCAAATCTCTGTCCCCCTGCTGTGGGCCACTTCGGCATCCAGCTCATTGATTTCGTCTTCGATTTGCAGGAGTCTACCCAATCCACAAAATAGAACATAGCCCGTGCTAGTCTTCGTTTGGCAAAGCGTCCTAAGATGAGCGCTGCAGAGCGTCCGTCCGGATTTCATAGCTTTGTGTTCCAAGGAATATCGCCACTTTTCCTGCAAACCATCTCAGCCTTCCCCAGGACATTCTGGCTCCTCAAGCTGGTCTGTCGCATTAATTCGTTTGCCAAAAAGAGATGAACATTATGCGAGACATCTGCATCAGCCAAGCTCCAGTCGAACTGGCAACGGAAACCGGAAAATGTGTCCACATGACGCTCTACGATTTGGGCTAGCTGAGGCGTACATACGCTCGGAAGATACTCCGCTCGAAGAAAACGGGGACTTCGACCACCCGTGGTGCCAGAATCTCAGTTGGACGTGTGCAGCAGGTGTTGTGGATGGTACACGAAGACTTGTTGCGCCAAATCAGGAAAATCTTGTCGGAGAGGTGAGCAACAGTTCCAGCACGATCCTCGAAACTGTACCTCAATGACCTAGATATCGTCTCATGCACGAGAGAAAGCGGGAACCCATTCGCTACTTCTATCACTATGGACAGCTATAGGAGGCCGGACTTGCTTACTGCAGAGCATAATCATTTGGCATCTTGCACAGCGTGAATCCTATCGTAGAATGTGTGCTCCACATGTTGCAGCCCAGATCGATACCACGATCCGAAGATAGTTCGTCGATCAAAACTGTCCGTTATTTAGACGTACATCGAAAATATCTTCTCTAGCTCTACCCCTTGGAGGCGAAGGTAAGTCCGAGCCCCATTGTAGTCTCCTCAATAGTGAGAACGGAGAGAGTGCTGTCTACATACCGTGGTCTCTCTCCCTTACGGGTCAGAACGTAGGGCTACATTTCCCGGCTGCCCTCCGTCGCTGTCTCTGGATCGCAAGGACAACTGAGCGTACAGCAAGGTTCTGTCATTTCAATTTGTGCACGACCATGGCTTGCTCAGGATCAGCTGCGTAGACTAAGTGCCGCCATAATTCAAGAGGCGGGCTAGTCGAACCCACTCTTCCACAACCGTATAACGAGATTGCGGACGAGCGCCGGTCATTCTGGCAAAGCGCCATCTTGCGCATTCAGCTATGCAGATGAGTCCTGCAACGCTGTTCCTTTCTCTTTGGTATAAATCGTGCTCGTCGGCAGTCCCGAAGGTCGTGTGGACAAACACGAGCTTCAAAGATACGAGGTCGATGGTCCAGCACATGCTTTGATCCCAAAATTTGAATGCATCATTTTCGCAGACTCATGCTCGACGACCACAGCATCTCTGCAGCATTCGGGCAGTGCTCTTCCAAGGGCGACTGAATTGCCTCTTTGTAGGTTTCACTCTGCAGTTCTCGGAACGCTTAGCTAATTTTTTGAGCATGTCACATTGTCAGACCTGCGATGGGATATGACACATAAGCTCCCTCCCCTTGACTGTCGGCAGGTTTGAAGAAAGTGAATGATCATTGAGAAAACACGCGCACGCTGCAGATTGCTCAAGAGTCTTTGCTCCCAATATCGTTGATAAACCTCAGCTCCTCAAACTCCTAGACTCTCAGACCATGAAATTCCGAACTCTCAGACTCTGGACTTTCAGTGTCCCAAAACCCACTCCCTCATACCCTCAGAGCCCCAAACTCCCGGATATCCAAACTGTCGAGCCCTCACACCCTCAGAGTCTACACTCTCAGAGTGTGGGCCGTCAGGATCTGAGATCTGAGCCATGAGAGTACGAACTTCTCGGATATCTCTCAAGATGGACACGTCTGGCGGGAGAGTCAGCTTCGATATCGTCTTCTTTTCTATTGACGCTTGCCAGAATCGTGTCTCGAACTGGACCTACGCTAGCATTGTCTAAATTGGCCGCATCGTGAGCAGCGTTTATATTGAACTAAAATCAAACGAGAGGCGATGCTGCTTCGAGCTTGCTTGCTAACGGTGCTCAACGCAGACTGTCAGGCGATTGTCCCTTGTTTTCAAATTGCAGCTCGGCTTCGAAAGCTGCACCACGCCGGTCCTTTAACTCAAAGAGAAATTCCTTGTCACGATGATCGACAGAGCCGGTCAAACAAATGAGACAGAAAGCGGATGAGGGCTGCAACGATGCAGAGCGGCATTGAAGAGCATAGCTGTCCATCATCACGCCCGCCGAGTCCAATTCTGATATACTGTCGATCTGGCCTGAACAGCTGGAGTTGTGCTTGGACGCAGGCGAAATCGTGATCATTGCAAACTTTATGTTCTCTGATGGATGATGAGTGGTCGCAATCACTCACTCACCTGCCTTACACCAGATGATGGTTCCTACAAGGCGCATGTCGAGCAAGTGTCGATGGCAGCTTCTGTGAAAACTCTCTACGTTTTGCCACTCGTCAGACGTCTACTGCTGCACCACAGCGACGAGTGCTTGAGAGGCTGACTGGGCACTATCTCTGTTGCTTTCCTGGATCAAGCTGAGTCTTTCAGATGGTCTGTCATAGTATGGCCATGCAGGATAGCTGTGGGATATCTGTGAAGACCATGAGGCGAGTGCGATTATTGCGCCTGATTCGGAGTCAGACACAACCTCATGCATCACGAAGACGGGCTACTGAATCAACGAGGAGATGTGTTTGGCTGAGCTGGGTTGCTGCCAAGTTCTTCCGCGATGTGATCTACACAATGATCTTTCTCGCAGGCTGCCGTCACCGTACTCTACACCGCGGTGTTCACCTTCCTCCGCACCGCGGTGCGCACCGTGCTTCCACTCCGCGGTGCACACCGTCCTCCACACCGCGGTGCGCACCGTCCTCCACACCGCGGTGCACACCGTCAACCACACCGCGGTGCAGACCGTCCTCCACACCGCGGTGCAGACCTTCACTCCGCGATGCACACCGTTCTCTACACCGCGGTGCGCACCGTCCTCCACCCCGCGGTGCACACCGTCCCCTTACACCGCGGTGCAGACCTTTACACCGCGGTGCACACCGTCCTCCACACCGCGGTGCACACCGTCCTCCACACCGCGGTGCACACCGTCACACCGTGGTGCACACCGTCATCCACACCGCGGTGCAGACCTTCACACCGCGGTGCAGACTTTTACACCGCGGTGCACACCGTCCCCTTACACCGCGGTGCACACCATCAACTCCACACCGCGGTGTGCACCGTACTTCCACACCGCGGTGCGCACCGTCAACTCCACACCGCGGTGTGCACCGCACTTCCATACCGCGGTACGCCCCGTGACCTCCACACCGTGGTGCACACCGTTACCGCCATCGGCACCGCCATGTGCGCAAAGCAACAATTAGCCCTACAGCTCATTAGCGAAACTTGTTATGAGTAGACTCCTGCGATTGAGCTCAGAGCTCCTCGGGTCCCAGGTCTGGCATACTTGGAGAGCAAAAGCAAAGCACGGGCTTAACAACAAGCATTGTAAGACCGATGCCAGCGAAACCTGACCCGTTGAAACGTACTCCTCTGAGCATATCGCTACGTATGCAAAATGGCAGTACACGTAAGATGGTGAGATGCAGAAGAGACGAGGCCACTGATTCATTATCTGACCATTTGACTCGCATGCCATTCCTATTCGAAGGCAGGCAGATTGAGTCTGGCAGAGACTATTAGCATCAGAAAAGCCCTTGAGGCACGAAGAAGCGTCTTCTTACTATTGGTAGGGAGCAGACGTCTTCCACCCTGTGGACCGAGCAAGCTTATAGTGGACATGGCAATTCGAGGAGGGCTAGAGGCACATATTTCGCCGAGATGGCTAGCAAAAGAAGAGACGATGGAAATACGACAGTAATGATCTCGGTGTGGTGTCGTCTGCTCATATGATTAATCTGACGCCTTCTTTTCTCCCGAGCGACATATGACGATATATATTTCGTCCCTATTAACACGATCTCGACCTAGAGCTAATCGCAAGACGAATATTAGCAGAAAATTAAGGCGTATAGGAGTATTTAGCAAGCGGCTCCAAGCGTAACACTGAAGCTTGCTAGTCCAGTTGGTATGATCACTGCTCTTGAGATCCGGCTCAGCGCTGCGAAAGTGGATGAACTGCTTTGTCCAGCATGAGCCAGAGCGTTCATGTGAGCTGCCCAGCATGACGCTTTGCGAGATGCACTGCTACAAGCATCTCCAAATCTTTGCTAGAGGACCTGCACCATGAATGTGAGAGAACATTGATTCTAAAGCGGATCTCGATTGTCTCAGAAATGGCCACAGACTGTCGAAAATCTGGCTTCCTTGCTCAGTGCTGCTAATGCTTTCAGTCAGAGATCGTAGCCACCTGTCATCTGGGGTCGACGAAAAGGACGCTGGGAGCAGGGCACGAGGATAGCCATCTCTCCGCCATTATTGGGTTTGATGGAAGCCGTGCCTGTCATATTCCCTTGAGATGAATCCATTTACGTATTCCTTGGTATCGAATGCCGGGCTGTCGCTGCAGGTCCGGCAGTCACAAAATTCGTCCCCGATTCACGTGCAAAGATCGTCAAGAATGGAGCAAGTCTGCGGATGCAGCCGTTACTGCTCTACAGCCAGGCATGTAGCAGATCGGCGTCGCTTCAATCTTTGCTGAGGAAACATTTCCTGCAATGCATCGTCAGACATGGGACCATTTCGAGAGATGATGGCTTGTGAGCAATCTCATGTTATTCCGGGAAGCTGCGAGCTTCCTGAGAGGCTTGAAATCGTAAGCAGGCAGCAGGGCGCATACGCGGTGCAGGCATCATCGCAGAGAAGAGACATACGTTGGCAGCTGGACTAGAAGAGCGGCCGCACTGCTCAGGTTACGCCTTGATCAAGATGCGTTCAAGTTCTGTAGTTTCAGGCATCGCCAGAACATGGAATGGATGCTGGGATGCAAGTGATCTCCATGTTCATCGCGATGGGCTCTCTTACACGACGTTTGCTGACATGCGGTGGTCGAGAGATGGCAAGGATTTTGGTTCGATAATGGGCGAGACTCGTTTGGATTCGAGAGACAGGTCTCATGGTGGCAGCGTGGATCGTAGCAAATTTGCTTGATTTCAAGGTTGGGAAGCGCTCCGACGGTGCTGCAGGGTATCGAGATGAATTTTGTACGATCAAAGCCGTACGCTTTGTGCGTGCGGCTCCCTGGTTTTTCTACAATCATCTTCCCTGAGATACACTACTGGGAGATTTCCGAAGAACACGAGAGGGACATTGCAAGAGGAGAGCCACGGCTGCGAGCGGCTGGTATAAGAGAGCCAGCTCAAAGGCGGCAAGGGCGCGTCCGAGTGTATGCATCTGTTGGCTGCTTTGCTGGTAAGCTGGTCCTTTCAAGTCATACTTTTGCCGGTTGCTTTCGTCCGTCGTGCTTCAGTGAGTATTTGTCGAGGACATTCTGTCTTCAAGCTGCCATTATCGTGATGAGCCGACAGCAGGTCTTGGACAATTGGTCGTCCTTGTTGTTGTGTGACTGTCGCGATGGGCACCAGGCTATGACGATAGACCAGGTACACGGAATCAAGAACAGCGAAAATTCGTAGTTTGCGGCAAGAAAATGATCTCGGCTGCTGAGGGAAAAGCCAGGAGGCAACTTGGCAGATTTTCACTTCTGCTCTACAGTC
Organism: Cercospora kikuchii; assembly: GCF_019650295.1. Taxonomy (NCBI): domain Eukaryota; kingdom Fungi; phylum Ascomycota; class Dothideomycetes; order Mycosphaerellales; family Mycosphaerellaceae; genus Cercospora; species Cercospora kikuchii. Next base: position 15,215 of record NW_025408585.1, on the reverse strand, counting down.
GTTAACTCCGTGCGTCGAAGGTTTTCAAAAAGAAATTCAGCGCAGGCGGAGACTCTAGAGACTGTGAAATCAAAGCGGGGACAGAAGAGCCTTACGTACTGACAGTATTGCATGCCGTGCGATCCGGCTACAACCAGAAGTTTGATAAGACTGCACCGATCGTGACCTGAGAGAGGAATGTGAGCGCTGATCAGCTCAGCAGAGCTCGCAGCCAGCCAGATCCATCTAGGCAGAAACTTTGTGCAGCAAATGAGTAAAAGCAATTGCCTTTGGATGTGGACCACTTCTCTTATAGATGGCGAGCTGGGAGGAGTCGTGTCTTCGTGCAGCAACTTGAGGGATGGCCGAGAAGATGCTGTGCTCATCGCAACAGATGCCTCGAGCCTCAGCTAGACAGCAGTCTTCAGCTGGAGTATGGCACGACGCAACTGTTCTGAAGAGTCGCACGCTTAGATCGGGCTCTCATGTGGACACATAAGGTCACTTGCCAGAGCAAAAGGTCAGACACTCCCGAACAAGATATGTGTTGGGAATCGCGAATTGTGCAGCGTGACCAGGAGATCGTTGCGTTTTCTAAGTAGTGGAAGCAATCTCTTTCCCTCGAGGAATGAGCGTATTCGTAGGACGCCTAAAGAAATTGATCAAAGCTGCATAATGCCACTTGATCAACTGCAACACATGTGGGGAGCGCAGTATTTGAGCGACGTGCGACCTCGTAGGAACGACCAGAATCTGACTGCCGAACAGAGTGAGTAGCGAGGAAGGGTTCAGTGATCATGCACAGATTCAAGAAGTGTCTCTTTCGATAAACTGGCAACATCAGGAAGTCGTCCATGCACTTCAGATGTCGAGGAGTTGTTCCAACGCAGCTGAATATAGTGAGCAAGTAACGAGAGCCACGCCTTGCTTCCGCAGAGGAGTTGTAAGGCTGTGCTGTTTGGGCATGAGTTTGGATAACAGGGTTGGATATCGACCACAGCGAGCAGCCCAGTTTGTCCAGTGACGGTCGTTGCGGTTCTGACGTTTTGCCAGCAGATGCTAATAGGAACGTCCTGTAGGTTGTCCAATCTGGGCTGCTGGTATTTGCTGTCCATGTCATTTGCATAAAGCTTGAATACGCGGAGATGCTTAATTAACTCCACTATCTTTCGTGGGCCGTCTACTATTAGGTGCTGCCTCCCATCACTGTCTGCCTTTGAGGGCGGGTATCTCTTTCGAGCTCCAGTCAGAGAATCGGAGAATGCAGTACGTATCTGGGCCATGTAGGTTGCGACCCATAATGTGTGTCGAGAATATGTGAGCAGCATCTGCGTCTCGTCTGCACATCGCTTGACATAACTTCGTGGGCATGGATCGGACGAAATATGCTTGTCCAGTCAAGCAAGAAAATTCCCAGGGCCAGCTCATTGTGTGATAAAGACTGAGTCTTGCCTCACGATGAGTGCCATCTATGTTTGAAGTTGTCGCAAATTCGGTCTAATCCAGAAATCCTGCAAATATGCTGACAGCACTATCCACCTTTCAGCAACTCAGAAACTCTCGAAGGTTAAGATTGTGAGGCTTCGGGATCCGACAGCAGGGAATAAAAGCAATGGGTCAAGAGGAGGAGAATCCCATGGATGTACTGGCAGCAACATGTATCATGGGTTTCGCGATGAGGAATACGGAAAGGCAGGCGGCGAGACACTGGTCCTCCTCACAAGGCAAGAAGATGGAGAGCGGGACCATATTGCCAGCTGGCTCATTTTGCTGTTCCCGTCGCAAGTCGCAAAGATGTGGGGAAGTCCAAGACCACGGACAGCCTGACTGCAGAAAGCTGTTCCCGGCCAGCAGTGGGTTCTTCTTGTGAGCCAAGTGGTTGACAAGCAGGTAGGCCAAGTAGAAAGATGAATGATGTTGGAGATTTTGTCGCAAGCTCTTACAAATACGTATGGTTTTGGAAGACCCAGTCTAAAGGCGAGAAGCAGACATTGTATCCTGCGCATCATCTTCGACACATAGCCTGTTGTTAATGCCTCGCAGACTTTACAGCTGTTGCGTAGAATATCTCAGATCAGTGTGCATTCTGGAAGGGCTGGCTGCAGTCGCTTCGTCATTCGTAGCCGTGTGCCCTGCAGTGGAGTTGGTCAAGCGGGAGGTTGTGAAATGTATAGAGTTGACTGCTTGCAATGGCCATTAACTCGAACTCCTGGTCGTTATGGAATGAGCGAGTTCATGGCCATGCATCGTTCGAATCCCTCTAATGCTCGCAGGCATTCTTCAACCGCGAAGCTGGCAGACAGTGACATACTCAAGACGAAACGAGGCGCAATGCCTGACAGACAGCCGAAGCAGAACCAATGCACGAGATCTCAAATTGAAGGATGCATCGATCAAGGTCCTGTGCTGAAGACGAGGAGCATGAAGGGCATCCTAGGCTCTGTCGCAATGGGCATCAGAAGGCACTGATGTTTGAAGCGCTGCTGCTGATGCCGATCCCGACGAATGCCTGACCTGCAACGATGCTGGCGACGGGAAGCACGCCGAAGACAAGAAGTTGCAGTGACATTAGGAAAGAAGATGCACTGCTGCGTTGAACAGCCCGACCCATTGGACTCAAAACAAGGCGTGAGCTATCAAAGGGTCCTGTAGGCAAACAAGTGATGGGGCCTAATCGTTGCCGAGGCTGTGGCATACTGGCACGATGATAGTGCATGATTTTCAGACTGCTGCAGCTGGTGCTGATTGTGGCGAGTCCTGTGCTCTGAATGGTACTGCTGTCTGCCTTTGCGAGGTCCATCGTACTTGCAGATCTGTGATGGACTGGATGCCGTATCAGCTCGCCTCGTTCGGAGATGGACTGTGGGCGCCTTCATGATTGCGACGAGCCAGCATCGAGCTCAATGGTTGATGAAGGTGAGCAGATTGCGATGGAGATGGAAAAGCAGATAGCGCGACGCTCACATTCATCATGTCGCTGTGCATTACCGGCAACCATCGCCTTTTCCCATCGCGCCGGTCGCATCATGCATCCTGTCGTTCTTCGCTGTCGCCACTCCGCTCCGCTCGCATCGCATCATCCCGCCGCCGGTCTCGATTGCTCGTCGCATTCTGCTTGCATCGCACCACGCCTTTGCCGCCTCAATCCTCGTCGCATTCATCTGGACCCGAGCTGAGGGGCAATTCCGTCGCATGAAAGAGATGAGAAGTTGATGATTGAGATGAAGTTGCCGTCGGCTGGCAGTGCTTGATGGCAGGAGACGGTGACATGAATAGCGCGATGGTTCAGGCGGTGGGTGCACTGCGCACGCTCGCTCAGCATCGAGTCGTGCAGTATCTTCGATCGTCGCATCGTATGCGCCCGGGTGGCGGTGCGTGCTGTCGCGATTTGATGTCGCTGCCGGTCGCGAAATGCATCGTCGCAATCTAGCATGTCGCAGTTTCGCCCTTCGTCGCGATGTGCTCTGCTTTGCGCTGCTGCTTCTGCCCGACTACATTTTCTGTCGACGCTGTTGCTCGGTGCACGCTCGATAGTGTTGCGTTAAACCCGAATCGCAGCCGTGCCGCAATGTCGAGTTTTCGCGGTCGATGTTCGCCGCTCTCTACGAATTCGATGCCGAACGCAGGTAACCCGTAGAGAACCCGTACGAGTTAGGGCGTGAAAGTGAGAGTGAGAGTAAGAAGGAGAGGGAACATTGTTTAGAAGGGGTCTACCCAGCATGCCGGGGTCTCGGATGCCCATTCGATCATTTGCGGCTCTGCTGCTCCCATACAAAAATTCCCCAGGGTCTCCCATCCGATCATTTGATTTCGACCCCAAATCTCGGATGGTGAGATGGCCCTCGAACACGCTGATTTCGGGACATGTAGAAGAGTCGCGCAATCGCTACCCAGCATGCCGGGGTCTCGGATGCCCATTCGATCATTTGCGGCTCTGCTGCTCCCATACAAAAATTCCCCAGGGTCTCCCATCCGATCATTTGATTTCGACCCCAAATCTCGGATGGTGAGATGGCCCTCGAACACGCTGATTTCGGGACATGTAGAAGAGTCGCGCAATCGCTGAGGACCATTGGAAGAAAACACGCAGCCGCTGGCGCCGTTCGCGAGATATCGTCGCCGGAAGAAAGCCATGGGACCGAGTAAAGTTCCGCCAAGGCCAGCGAACCGCGACCGCCGCAGGCGCCGCAGGGGCGGCAGATGCGTACGCAGCACACATCGCATATGCAGCAGCACGTCGAAGCGGTCGTCGCCATCGCGCGAACAGACCTCATAGATCCCCGACACGTCGGCGGCGGCATAGAGTGTGCGAGAAGTTGTCGAGAGGGCGCACATGCACGTCAAGAGTCGCGTCGTCGAGTTTCAGGGCAACGCGCCCGGGCGCCGAGGAGTGTAAGACACCGTCCAGTCCAAAATTCCACCCGGCCACCAGAGAGATGATCAATTCACGTAAAGTTGCAGAGCGGCAGGTCGGAGGATGCAGATGCCCGTCCGCAAGTTTGGAGTGCATTCCGCAGGGCGTTCGAGAGATATCGTCGTCGCCAGTCGCGCCATTCCCGCACGTCGAGCATCGCGTGCCACGAGATATCCCACCCGCCAGAGGACGTGTACGTTCGCGCAAAGATCCGGCCAGGGAGGGCGGATAATATAGACGTCCGTCCGCACGTTTGGGGCCCATTGGCAGCGCCGGTAAAGAGATGTCGACGTCGCCAGGTCCGCCATTCCCGAGACCACCGACCGACCACGGATTACAAAAATTCATACCGTCCGCCAGAGGACGCCAAAATTCGAGCGGCGTTGCACAAAATTGCATTAGACAGTAAAGTCGCCCGTCCGGAAGTTGGACGCCCATCCGCAGCGCCGTTTCCAAGATATCGACGTCGCGCGTTCCGCCCCCAGCCGTACGCAAAAGACCACGAATTGCAAAAATTATGCAACCCGCCACAGGATGCCACAATTCGAGCAATGTTGTGCAAAATTATATTCGATCGTAAGGTCGCCCGTCCCCAAGTTTGGAGTTGATTCGCATTGCCATTTGTGAGATATCGTCGTCGCCAGTAGCGCCCGTTGTCGTATGCAATACACCACGAATTGCAAAAATTATGCCACCCGCAAGGGGACGCGAAAATTCGAGCAGCGTCGCACAAAATTACATTCGATAGCAAGGTCGCCCGTCCGCGAGTTTAGGGTCCATTGCACAGGTAGTTCGGGACATGTCGATGTCGCCAGTCGTACCGTTTTCGCATGCACACCGCGTGTTTGCCATCCGCCAGGGGGTGTTCCATATAAAGTCGCGCAAAAGTTCCGGCAGGTAGATGAAAAGATACAGAAACCCGTCCGCAGATTTGGAGCGCATTCGCAGTACATTTCGAGAGGTATCGAGGTCGTTAGTTGCGCCCATTGCCGTACGCACGAGACCACAGATTGCAAACATTACGCCAGCCGGCAGAGGGCACCAAAATTCGCGCGACGTTGCACAAAATTACATTAGATAGGAATATCGCCCGTCCCCAAGTTCGAAGTCCATTCGCATTGCCGTTCGAGAGATGTTATCGTTGCCAGTGGCGCCAGTTTAGCACGTAGAAGGCCGCGGGTTGCGAAAATAATACCACACGCATACGGATATTAAAGATCGCACGACGTTGCACAATATTCCATTGAAGATTAACGTCGCCCGTCCCCAATTTTCGGGTCCATTCGCGGCCCCGTTCGAGAAGCACCGACGTCGTCCGTAGCGCCCACAGCACAACGCAAGAGTCCGCGGATTGCAAAAATTATGCCATCCGCCGCAGGGCGCCACAATTCCAGCGACGTTGCACAAAATTACGTTCGATAGTCAGGTCACCCGTCCGCGAGTTTAAAGGCCATTCGTCGTGTCAGTCGAGAGAAATCGTCGTCGCCAGTCCCATTAGGGTTAGGGTAGCCCCGACGAAGCATTCGACCACGAGTATATTGGCGTCCCGGAGGGCAAGGTAGAGTTGTATCGGACGCATCCACCAGTTCCAGAGCGTCCGCGTCCAGCGAGAAGCGTTCCGGACAAGGAGCGAGCGTAGTACGTGTCGGACACGCGAGGCCAATACGGCGGGGGGGAGAAAGGAAATTTGTGATGCGCATTTACAACGTCAAAAATCGACCGTGTTTCCACGACGCATCCGATTGTCCCCCAATATTGCATAGGTTTTGCGGATCGACCATGGCCCGCCCGTCCACGAGTTAGGAGTCCATTCGGAGGGCCGTTCGAGCGGTATCGACGTCGTCAGTAGTGCCCGTAGTAATACGCAAGAGACCACGGATTGCAAAAGTTTTAGCACCAGGCAGAGGCCACCGAAATTCGAGCGACGTCGCACAAAATTACATTGGACAGTACAGTCGCCCGTCCCCAGGTTTTGTGTCCATTCGCGTTGCCGTTGGAGATGTATCGACGTCGCCAGTTCCGCCCGCAGCCGTACGCACGAGACCACGAATTGCAAAAAATATTCCGCCCGTCAGAGGACGCCAAAATTCGAGCAACGTTGCACAAAATTACATTGAATAGTAAAGTCGCCCGTCCGCGAGTTTGGTGTTCATCGGACAAGTCGTTCGAGAGATATCGTCGTCGCCAGTGGCGCCAGTTTAGCACGTAGAAGGCCGCGGGTTGCGAAAATAATACCACACGCATACGGATATTAAAGATCGCACGACGTTGCACAATATTCCATTGAAGATTAACGTCGCCCGTCCCCAATTTTCGGGTCCATTCGCGGCCCCGTTCGAGAAGCACCGACGTCGTCCGTAGCGCCCACAGCACAACGCAAGAGTCCGCGGATTGCAAAAATTATGCCATCCGCCGCAGGGCGCCACAATTCCAGCGACGTTGCACAAAATTACGTTCGATAGTCAGGTCACCCGTCCGCGAGTTTAAAGGCCATTCGTCGTGTCAGTCGAGAGAAATCGTCGTCGCCAGTCCCATTAGGGTTAGGGTAGCCCCGACGAAGCATTCGACCACGAGTATATTGGCGTCCCGGAGGGCAAGGTAGAGTTGTATCGGACGCATCCACCAGTTCCAGAGCGTCCGCGTCCAGCGAGAAGCGTTCCGGACAAGGAGCGAGCGTAGTACGTGTCGGACACGCGAGGCCAATACGGCGGGGGGGAGAAAGGAAATTTGTGATGCGCATTTACAACGTCAAAAATCGACCGTGTTTCCACGACGCATCCGATTGTCCCCCAATATTGCATAGGTTTTGCGGATCGACCATGGCCCGCCCGTCCACGAGTTAGGAGTCCATTCGGAGGGCCGTTCGAGCGGTATCGACGTCGTCAGTAGTGCCCGTAGTAATACGCAAGAGACCACGGATTGCAAAAGTTTTAGCACCAGGCAGAGGCCACCGAAATTCGAGCGACGTCGCACAAAATTACATTGGACAGTACAGTCGCCCGTCCCCAGGTTTTGTGTCCATTCGCGTTGCCGTTGGAGATGTATCGACGTCGCCAGTTCCGCCCGCAGCCGTACGCACGAGACCACGAATTGCAAAAATTATTCCGCCCGTCAGAGGACGCCAAAATTCGAGCAACGTTGCACAAAATTACATTGAATAGTAAAGTCGCCCGTCCGCGAGTTTGGTGTTCATCGGACAAGTCGTTCGAGAGATATCGTCGTCGCCAGTAGCGCCATTTCGGCACGTCGAGTACCGCGTATTGCGAAAATTACGCCACACGTAAGAGGATCCCACAATCCGAGCAGCGTTGTCCCACATTCCATTCGATGGCCAGGTTAGCCGTCACCAAGTTTGGGGTCCATTCGTATTGTCGTTCGGGAGGTATCGTCGTTGCCAGTAGCGCCATTGTTATCCGTAGGAGACCACGAATGGCAAAAAATTCATGCCGTCCGCCAGAAGGCACGCAAAATCGCGCAACGTTGCACAAAATAACACGAGACAGTGAAGTCGCCCGTCCGTGAGTTTGAAGCCGATTCGACGTGCCATGCGAGAGGAATCGTCGTCGCCAGTCCCATTAGGGTTAGGGTACCCCGACGAAACATTCGATCACGAGCATATCGGTGTCCCGGAGGGCAAGGTAGTACCGTATCGCATATAGTTGCACATTCCAGAGCATTGGCGACCACGTCGAAGCGTTTTCCATAAGTAGCGAGCGTGTTGCGTGTTCGTCGTAGCAGTTAATGCCGAGGACGGATCGCAAGAGTATTTATATAACGTATGGATTTGCCCCAAAATCGGCCATGTTTCCACCATGGGCCCGATTGCCCCCAAATTTCGCACACATTTTACAGACCGACCATCGATGCCGCGCGCCCAGTTTCGCGAATTGAAGAGCCCCGCGTCGAGCAGAGGAAATTGTTCCATCGTCCACATATACGATTAAAGTTGAGCCGCATACGAATCGGGAGACCGGGTCAGGGGAGAGTTTGACATCACGTCGCGGCGGGGGCGAACGTGTTGATTCCCATCCATGAATGGGAAGAAGCGCGATCGGATGGAGACATTCATCGAGGTGTTTGCCCATTTGCCCGAGTACGGCGTCGTGATATGTAAGCCATGCGGATTCGCGATTATTCCCCACGAGTTTGCAGGCCATTTACGGCGTGCGCATCGCCAATGGGATCGCGAGATGCAACAGCGCGTCCACGAGGTGTTCGCCGGTTTGTCCGACGTTGCCCAGGCACCAGAAGAAGTCACATATCCCGAAGCAGGCGCGCGCCCCATCGAATGGTTGCCCGTATACACCGATGGATTCCGGTGTCGAGGCGTCGATGCCGCGGGACAGCCATGTCCGTATATGTGTCGCGGAGCAAAGACCGCCCACATCGCAGCACATTGCCGCCAGGCGCATGCATGGTCGTCGAACCAGGCGCGAGGTCGGTCGCGGAACGGGCGAGGTGGCCCCCCCACGAACCGCATATGGGAGGAGGGCCAGCATTGCCAGCGATTTTTCAAGTTTCGAGGATGGCAGCGGTATTTCGTCGTGTCCCATGCCGTCGAGGCCCCCGCCAGCGATGCGATGCGCGCGTTGTTGGGCCAGATCCAAGAGCGGCGGGAAGAGTTGCGAAAGGAGAGCACCATCCCCGCCGAGAACGCGCGAAGCGTCGCCGACCCGTGGTTAGATTTTACCGGGTGGTCGGCCCATTTGGCAGGATTCACGTCCGAGGAGTTGTTGGCGACCATCCGGCCCGCCGAGGGCGAAGAGGGAGACGAGGATGAGCCCGTCCCCCCGGCCGAGGAGGACGGCGAGATGGTCGGGTTGGCGGAGGCATGCCACGCCACGCGACGGTTGATCCGACAGGCATTCCGCGTGTGTCGTCCGGCCGTAGTCGGACGCGCCGCGTTGGAGCACATCAATCGCCGCGAGTGCGGCGCGGACGACAACGAGCGGCCGTTTTACGCCGAGCAGCAGGTGAAGACGATTCGCAAGTATAGCGGGCATTGGGTCCAGATATTGCGGTACATTTGGCGCACGCACGCCCGCGACCGGCGTCCCCCGTACGTGTTGTTGGAGGGCCAGCACCAGGCGTTGGCCCGCGTCCAGAGCGGCGCCGTGGCCGTCATCGAGTCCGAGGGCGACGCGCAGAAGGCCCGGGCGAAGCGGCAGTTGGTGCGCCGCAGTTTGCAGTTTTGGTTGTCCATGTTCGACCACCCGTTGAAGGACAGCGAGTTCCAGAGCGGCATCATCAGCGGGTTGGCCGTGTTGGGGTTGAACAGCGAGAAGGGGGGGTGGGTGCCCGCCATCAATTACACCCCCATTTTGTCCGGAATCATCGCGCCGTTGCGGGCGATGGTCGTGTACCACGCCCACGGGCAGCGCGTCAGCGCCATTCGCGCGCGCACCGCGGGCGGGAGCAGCGTCGTGGCCGCGCAGATGGCCGCGCCGGCCGTGTTGGAGGGCGTGCAGCCGTACGCGCAGCGATGCATGACGTTGACGCAATACGGAGGCCGCCCCACGCCGTTGGACCGGATATTCCACCAGAAGACGTACGGGATGAAGATCCGGTACACCACCAAGGCGCCCGGGCAGGTGTTGTGGGAGGGAGCGCGCATCACGGTCGGCAAGGCGCGATTCACCATCGACATGGTCCGCGCCGTCGTGCACGGGTTGAACGAGAGCGTGCGGCGGCGTTTGGTGCACCAGTTGATGTGGTTCCCGGCGGACGGAGTCGTCCGCGCGCGCGATTGGAGGCCCGTCCAGATGCCGGACGTCGATGTGGCATCATTGTACGACGACGCGAGCGAGATGAGCCCCCGGTGGTGTTTTATCGACGACCACCGCAACACGTGGTCGGTCCCCGGGGAGCGGTGGATGTGGGAGCGATTGGCGGACGAGCACCCCGGGCAGTTGATCGAGAGCAGCGGCGGCGGGCGCGTCGTGTGGAAGCAGAGCGGCGTCGAGGCGTATTTCCGGCAGGTGCGGCAGTTCAAGGAGGAGTTGATGGCGTTGGTCCATTTTTCGGGCGGCGCGCCCGCGCGCGCGACCGAGTTGATCAGCATCCGGCACCGCAATGGGGAGCAGAGTCGCGGCCAGCGCGGAGTGTTCATCCAGGACGGGATGGTCGCGTTCGTCACCAATTATCACAAGGGACACAGCGCCAGCAAGCGGGTCAAGATCGTGCACCGGTACGTGCCCACGGAGGTGGGAGAGGTCGTCGTGTATTTTTTGTGGTTGATCGAGCCATTCGTCCAGCAGTTGCGCGAAGCGGTGCGGGACCAGTTCGAGCGTGGTGCGCATGTGTGGGAGCCCAAGCCCGAGGAGCAGTGGGCGGACGGCGAAGTCGACGACGAGGGCGACGATAGAGTCGAGGAGGTGGTCCGCGGGGGCCCGGCCGAACAGAGCGACGACGAGGACGACGAGGACGACGAGGACGACGAGGACGACGAGGACGACGAGGACGACGAGTGGTTGGCGGATGTGCCCCCGTCCCAGGACGAGCGGGCGCCGTTGAACACCGACGGGTTTTGGGACACCGACCGCGTCCGGAGGGTTATATATCGCGAGACCGAGAGCCGCATCGGCGTGCGGATCGGCGTCGCGGTGTGGAGGAACGCATATCCCGCCATCCAGCGCGAGTTGTGTCGCAATAGTAGCGTCCGGGACACGTTGGACCGGATTTACGACGGCGGTCGGCAGCGGTCGGCCATTGGCGCCGCGATCGAGCAGATGCGGAACGTGCAGGCGACCCAGTCCGGGCACAGCCCCGAGATGGAGGAGATGATATATGGGTTGTTGATGACCGAGTCGCCGTTCATCACCATGTCCGAGCGGGAGCAGTTCCGGCAGGTGAGCGTCAATTGGCACCGCATTTTACAGTTCCCGTCCGCGGAAGCGCAGCATCAGGGGGTCGCAGATGTCGGCGCGCGGATCCAGCAGGAGCAGGAGCAGGTCGACGCCGCACGCACGCGGCGGATCCGGAGCGTCGACGTCGCGGGCGAGTTGGCGAGGATGTACGGGCCCGACGCGGCGTTCCGTGGAGTGCAGCGGCCAGCGTTGGACGCCATCGTCGCGGGGACGCCGTACGTCGTCGCCGTCATGCGCACCGGCGGCGGGAAGAGCATGTTGTTCATGTTGCCCGCCGCCGGTTCCCCGCAAGGGTTGACCGTCGTCGTGGTGCCCGTCGTGTCGTTGCGCCAGGATTTGCACGAGCGGTGCAGCGCCGCCGGAATCCGATGCAGCGAGTGGAACGGCGAGCGGCCCCCGTATGATAGTCAGATCGTGTTCGTGACGCCCGAGTCGGCCGTGTCGGTCGCGTTCGGCCAGTTTTTGGCGATGAAGCGTGCGAACGGGCAATTGGAACGCATCGTCATCGACGAGTGCCACACCGTTTTGGAGAGCACGGCGGATTGGAGGCCGAAGGTGTTGGAGTTGCGAGAGATGACCGGGTACGGGGTGCAGGTGTTGTTTTTGACCGCCACATTGCCGCCCAGCGAGGAAAGCATGTTTTTGCACGCGATCGGGGTCGAGGAGCGGGATGTGCAGATGATTCGCGACGTCACGGGTCGACCCAACATTGCGTATTCCGTCGTCCAGTATGCCCGCGAGGAGGAGGATGGGGCGGTGCGGGAGTTGGTCGAGCGGAAGAAGGAGCAGTACCCCGAGGGCCAGATCGTCGTGTATTGCAGGCGCGTCGAACAGGCGAAGCGTTTGGCCGGCGTGTTGGGGTGCAGCGTGTATCACCGCGGAGTAGGCGACGCCGCGGCGAAGAAGACGATTGTGCGACGATTGACCGGGGAGACGGAGCGCGTGTTCACCGCCACCAACGCATTGGGGTTGGGCGTCGACGCCCCCCGCATCCGCGTCGTGATTCACGTCGGCGTTCGCGAGCAGATCAAGCAGTACGCCCAGGAGAGCGGGCGTGCCGGGCGAGACGGGCGCCCCAGCGAGGCCATCATGTTGCAGGGCACGTCCGTCGACGAGCGGACCGGGCAGGAGAAGGAGGAGCAGGGGTGGGGCACCGACGCGGCCATGAAGGCGTTCATCCGCGGGGAGCAGTGTCGCCGGGTCCCGTTGGACCGACACATGGATGGTCGAGTGGATCGCAGTGCGTGCCAGGTCGACGAGGAACGATGCGACGTGTGTCGCGGGTTGCCGCGGGGTCGAAAGCGGCGCAGGATCGCCGTCCCCCGGCCGGAAGGGGAACGCGAGCATGTCGGAGACGTCGCCGTCGAGCAGCGCGAGACCGATCGTGAGCAGGAGGAGGAGCAGGGGCGGATCCGCAGGCGACGAGAAGTCGAGCGCGAAGCGCAGGCCCGCGCGTTCGCGTTCGTCGAGCAGCGCCAACGACATCGTCGGCAGATGGAGCACGTCAGCGTCGAGTCCATCGCGTCGACGTTGCAGCAGTGGACGGGGCGGTGCAGCATATGTTTTGTGCGTGGGGAAGCCGATGGGGGGCATTCGTGGCAGCAGTGCCCATGGGACATGCGAGATGCCGTCCAGCGGGCGTACGACATCGTCAGCACGATTCGTTTCGATGCACACACCGGTTGTTTTGGATGTCACGTCCCCCAAGCCGTGTGCCACCAATGGCAGGACATCAGCCATGGCGGACCACGGCGGTTTCGACGCGTCCGCCAGCGGAGTTGTCAATTTCCGGGTGTAGTTCGACCCGCCGTCGCGGCGATGTTGGTTGTAGGAGGCGAACGGATGGTGTCGTGGATCGAAGAAGAGGCGCAGAAGGTGGGTGTCGTCGCGGATGGGGAGTCCGATGATTGGAAAGCATGTGAGCAGTGGATGGCCCGGAAGATCGTGTCCCCGGGCATCGAAATGTCGGGGTTGTTCCGATTGTTTTGGGAGTTTGGACAAGTGCACGGCACCGAGGGCGTCGGGGTAGGATAGGATTCGCATGTGCATTAGTAAGGAGTGATGTTCCGTTCCACCCGTGCGAAAGGGCATTGTGAGCAGACCGTGAGGATCGTTCGTCGGCAGTGGAGAGGCATTGTCCCGCCGTTAATCCACCGTGGTAGCATCCCACGATGTCGGGTCGCCGGCAGAGAAGAGGTCCATTTTGTTCGCATGTCCGTCCGATTTCGAGGGTGACCAGATCAGAATGGCCAAGTGAGGTGCGGTGGATGATTACGTCAGCGCGAAAGTGGTGGGCGTAGAGCATAGCGATGCGGCGGATTCCAAAATTCGTCGTCGTCGCCACAGTGCCCCAAAATTCGGGCAAAAATTCGGAGAGCACGAGGGCGGTCCATTTTCGATGTCGTGTAGGTTTGGAGGGCAGAGGAGATGGCGTGGGTGTGATATCGTCGTTGCCGTCCGGGCAGTTTTGGTGGTTTTCGACATTCCGATCGAAAAGCGGGCCCGTAAATTGCACCACGACGGCAATGATCGTCCCCATTCGCGACGAGGGGGGGAAAGTAGCGTGGAATGGTTCCGGTTATCGTTCGGGCGCGGAATGTGTGTTTCGTCGTCGTCGCCAATGTTCGAATAGCAGAGTGGCCACAACACGATGTTTTTTGACGTCCGTTTCGCAAGATTTCATCGGTACGATTCGGACACGAGCCCGATTCCGCGGATTCCATGTCGCAGGATTATTGCCGTGCGTCGTAGCATCGCATCGCCGCGACATCAGGCGTTCCCGTCGCATGTCGTCGGCGGCAGATGGTCGTCGATCCGTTAGGGTTAGGGTTGGCAGAAGTTGGTGTTCGTGTAGGAAGGGAGAGGGTTCGTCGTTGTAGAGTATATCGGTGATCCCATATGCGCGGTGCGACATAGCGAGGAGAGAAGGCGGTTATTGGGTCATTCGTAGTCATAAGATGCCCGTCCCCGCGTGCAGGATGGATCATCGCGGCAGGGTAGGGTTGGTACAGCAGGTCGATATACAGGAACGTATGTCAGAGGGCGAAGGCGGTCGCGATCGGACATGTTTCCATTTTCCGGCGATGGTACGACGATGGCGGAGTTTTCAGAGGGGCGGCCAGGAGCGTAGCAGCGCCGTAGACCAGTAGATTCCCCGTGGCCGTTGTCATCCGCCCGCCACGGTCGCACCACATCGGGCATGCGGGGCGAGGGGAATGCAGGGCGTCATCCGGATGTCGCACATGGCCGATATGGGTTCCCATAGAGACATAGGCGATGCAGTGTCACGTCGGGGGCATGGAGTGGTGTTCGGAGAGGGAGGGTTCCCGTAGATATATAGATAGGTTCGATGTCGGTCCGTGTCGTTCGCGTCGTCGAGGCCGGTATGCGAGGCGGGGGGATGGATTTGGGAGCAGATGGCAGGGTGGTTGTAGCGGCGAGTTCGGCAGAGGCGAAGGGTTCGAGATTAGGGTTAGGTGGAGAGCAGGGTTATAGGATTCGTAATTCGTCGGGGTTCGGTTCGAGGCCGGGACAGTATAGATAGGAGTTAGGATGGATTTTATAGCGGGTGGAGGTACAGGGTTCGGGTGTGTTGGTGGAGGTACAGGGTTAGGGTGTGTTGAAGTTGTGGTTCGGAGTTGGAGGTTAGGGGATTTCGGAGGGATAGTCGGGCGGTTTTGGATCGGAGAGAGGCGGATTTCGGAGATGGAAGGGAAGGCGGATTTGGAGTATAGGAAGGAAAACAGAGAGAGGAGGAAGGGGAGGGAAGGAGAGAGGGTGAGAGAGAGAGAGAGAGAGGAGGAAGGGGAGGGAAGGGGAGAGGGTGAGAGGGTGAGAGAGAGAGAGGAGGAAGGAGAGGGAAGGGGAGAGGGTGAGAGAGAGAGAGAGAGAGAGGAGGAAGGAGAGGGAAGGGGAATGGGCAGAGGGTTAGGGTTAGGGTTAGGGTTAGGGTTAGG